>NC_073640.1:55462500-56778295 GCF_029407905.1 Bubalus kerabau | reverse complement strand
AGTTACAGGCTGGCCTGTGAAATTCAGAATGTCTGTTCTTCCCTTCTGTCGCCAGATTTGAAACTGCTGTTCTCTATCTCTGTTCCTGACATTTTATTACTGAGAATTCCACCGTAAACCAAAAGAGAAAATGTGGCAGGTTAATTCCCACATACCTGCCTCCCGGAGTCAGTGGGCCCTTACCTGTAACGTGGAGGTAGTAATCTAGTTGTGAGGAGGAAGCAGATTCTTCTCCCCATTGTCACGGTGAGCCCACGGGACTGTGAGCTCCTGGAGGGCAACGACTCTCAGCTCCACTTGCAGTTGGGAAGAGGAAGGGACGAGCCCTTGACGCCTGGCTCTCCTCCGCTCCCTGTGTTCGGTGCCCGTGGAGGGGTTAGGGGGAGGCTGCAGACGCAGCAACAGGTCAAGCCCTGATGTGAGCCAGCAGCAAAGCTGGCACCCGGGTGGTCACAGGGAGGTGGGCAGGGGTCACTTATGCCTGCAGAAGCAAAAAAAGTCTTCACCAAAGAATTGAAGAATAGCTTGGGCATCAAAGGTCAGGTTGAGTCCCAGAGGCCAGGCCTGGCCTGCCTGCTGGGAGGGCAGCATGATAAGAGTGCAGGAAGGCGCTGCAGGAGCCTGTGTGTATATGAGGTCGGGTGGAAGAGACCTGGACACTTCTGCCAGCCCTGCCCACCTTCCCCAGATTTCCCCCACTTCTCTGAAGCCTGACACCCATTCTTTTCTCTCTCTGCTTTATTGAGATACCACTGATACACAACATTATCTTAGCTTAAGGTCTACAACATAGTGATTTGATACATGTATATATTGTGAAATGATTATTACCATAAGTTTAATTAACATCCATTACCTCAAAGAATTATTGCTTTTCTTCTAACGAGAATATTTGAGATCCGCCCTCTCTTGCCAGTTCCTCCTCCAGAGTCCCAGCGTCCCGCCAGCTGCCTGGTCTCTGACGCCTCCCCAGCTCTCCCCCTGGGCCCCCATGCCCTCACACCGCCCAACGTCTCCTCTCTCATCTCTCGCCTGTAGATCCGGGGGATGGGCATGAACTCGCCAGAGCTGCTCCTGCTGGTGGAGAACTGTCCCAAGGGTGCGGAGACACTGGTCACACGTTGTCTGCACAGCCTCACCGACAAAGGTGCCTCCCGGGACCCCATCCTCCTTCCTTTTCTCCTGTCCAGGCCCTCCCCATTTGCCTTCTCAGGACCTGGGGATCAGAGCCGCTGGGTCCCTAGACGCTTGGCCCTCTTGTGAGTCTCTCCCCATCCTTGGGCCTCAATTTCTCTGTGCACAAGAGTACACTGCTAAAATGCATTTGAGAAACCCAGGGGCCAGGGATTTCTGCTCTGAAATGGAGCAGTCCCCGCCCCTGCCACACACCCACCACCATTCGTTTCTCCTCCTCAATGTCCACCCCACCACCCCAAGCCCCTGAGCCTCCTGCTTATTCCTCCGCCTGCAGTGCCCCCGTCCCCAGAGCTGGTGAAGCGGGTCAGGGATCTCTACCACAAGCGACTGCCAGATGTCCGCTTCCTCATCCCAGTGCTCAATGGGCTGGAGAAGGTACGGAGCTGCACGCCTGGATGCCCCCACCCACGGGGACACGCCTGGCAGGGCGGGGAGGAGGGAGGCTCCCGGGCACCCTGTGAGCACAGTCTGGGTCTTGTCTGGGTCAGTCTCAATTTGGCAAGCCCCGCCCCTCTCTGAGCCTCAGCTTCTTCCTCTTGTGAGTGAATATCCCAGTGATCCACCACCGCCGCCCTCCTCCCCTCTCCTCCCCTCTCGCCCCACCCTGTACACACGATCGTCCTGAGAACCAAGTGGAGCCACAGAAGCAGGGCAGGGGACACCTCCCCTTGAGCGTGTGCTTCCCCTGCCCCGGTCTTGTTCCTCCCAGGCTGTGGGACCTCGGGTGAACCTCCATCTCCTCTTGTAGGAGGAGCCATCGAGCCGGCCCAGGGGCTCGCCTGGGGGTGATAAGGCTGGGGCTGGGTCAGGCCCAGTGAGCTGGGAAAGCTAAACCTTGAGGACCAAAGAGAGGGAGAAGGGGAAGGCACTGGGCGGCTAGGTGAGGCCAGAGCTTGCCCCTCACCGCCGCAGGGCGAGCAGTGGGCAGGCTTATCTGGAGTGGGCAGGGGGTGCATCTGATCTGCCCTCCTCTGTCTTGCCCTTGTAGAAGGAAGTGATCCAGGCCCTGCCAAAGCTTATCAAGCTTAACCCCATCGTGGTGAAAGAGGTCTTCAATCGCCTGCTGGGCACCCAGCACGGTAGGTGATGTGCTCGCCTCCCCACCAGGGGCCAGCTCAACCCTGGCCCTCGTTTCCCTCCCCAGCAGTTCCCCCAGGAGACCCCACCTCAGGTGCAGGAGGAAGGGGTCCGGGAGGTGAGAGCTGGGGGAGGGATGCCACCACCTTTTGGTGGGGGGTGTTCATCTTGCTCTCTGAGGCTGCCATTCAGACTTGGCGACATCTTGACATCTGTCCCAAAGCTCCTAGGCCACCCTCCCATGATACTTGGGTGATGGTTTCATCCACATTGGGGACAAAACTGTGGGACTGAGGGCTGACTCTCTATAAGCATCTTCCCTTCCAGGACCTCAAACACGGGCTCCATCCCTGCCCTTCCTCAGGTCTTGCCTGAACCCCTCCAGCTGTGGGTGAGGGGCCTTTTGTTCGAGTTTGGACTCGCCCTGGCCCAAAAGAAAGAAAACTTTCAACCTAGACAGACTACCAGATGGCATAGGGTAGATTCCTCAGCCCTCACCCCAGGGGCTGGAGCTAGGGAGGGTGGAAGCTGTCTGTTCCGCACGTGACTTGGCGGCTCAAAACACATGCGCGAGTGTCTGGGACCCTCGACACCCCAGCAGAAGAGTGCCGTCTCCCCCAGCCTCGTGCCCTGTGGCGTTCAGCCCGAGCGCTGTGTGCAAGTCTGTTGCCTGGCCCCCTCTTGTCCTGTCTAGCAGGCGCCCCTGCGCCTCTGCTGTGCTGGGGACCTGGGATGAGCTCGTCCGCTCCCTGCCCTTGTGGGTGCACAGCCTGGGCCGGGACAGGGGAGAGTGGCTGAGTCGCAGGAGAGGTGCTGGGGGCCCAGTGCGGGGGCGGGGGGGCCCAGTGCAGGCCTGAAGGCCTCTGGTTGGAGTGGTCACCAGCCGCCGCCTCACTGGGGCGCCTCCTGGTGCTCTCAGTCTCCTCCCGCCGCTCCAGCCCTCTGTACCCCTAATCCCAGAGGGCGCCTTGTCTTCCTCTGCCGCTCCCCCAGTCTAGGGGGGCTTGGACCTGTCTCAGGCCTCCATACTGTCTTCCTCCTCCTCCCCCCGCTCCCCGTGCTGCAGGTGAAGGGAACTCAGCCCTGTCCCCCCTGAACCCTGGAGAGCTGCTCATCGCCTTACACAACATTGACTCGGCAAAGTGTGACATGAAGTCCATCATCAAAGGTGAGGCACACCCCCCCACCCCGCCCAGACCCCCTCTTCAGTGGCCTGGCCATTGCGGACCCGGGGAAGAACCTTAGGCTGGAGTCAGCCCCCTGTGGAATCAGCCAAGTCGGAGACTGTGCCCCCCGCAGCCCCGTCTCAGAGCTCCGGATGCCAGCGTCGCTCCTTTCCATCCCTCCTCCTCTCCTCCTCTCCTTCCTTCCTCCCCTGTCCCATCTAAAGAACTGATGCACCCCCTGTGCACCAGCACAGAGCAGTCCTCAGGAAGGGTGGGGGAGCTCTCCTCCCCAGCCCCCAGGGGCCTGAGGAGTGACAAACGGGAGAGCTGAGCCTGGAGAGCGGCCCGAGGCAGTAGGTGACAACCTGGCCAGCCCCCCACAGTGAACAGTTCCCTAATGACAGCCTGTCTGTTCACCTAGCACTTAGTCTGGGCCGTGCTTTCCCAAGCGCCTCACAGGCCCACCCACCCAGCCGCACCCCTCTGTTCCTGGTAAGTATGCTGACTTCCGTTTTGTAGTCGGAGTGGAGGTTCCAGAGAGGTTAAGTAACTTGCTCAGGGCCACCCAGAAGCTAAGTGGTGTAGTGGACAAAACAGAATCGGAAGTTGGGGGACCCGAGTCCGAAACCGGTTCTGCCTGCATATGGCCTCCTGGGTCCCAGGGCAATCCTCCCCTCCCTCCTCAGCGCGCCCTTCCCTCCCTCCGCTCCCCTCCCCTCCCTCCCTCCATGCTCCCCTCCCTCCCTCCATGCTCCCCTCCACGTCCTCCATGGCTGCTGGTCCAGAAACCGTGCTTTCCCACGGAGGCAGGAGCCCTTACTGTTCCCTGCTCTTCTCAGAAGACAGCTGGCCTTGCTTCCTCCTCTCTCCTTTAAAAGCAGGGAGGGGGTTTTTCCCTCCTTGCTAGTGTCTTGTCCTGCCTGAAGTAGCTTCAGTGACATATTTCCTAGTCTTCCTCAGCAGATTCTCTCAGAAACCTTTAGGTCAAGAGAGGAGCTTCTGAAAATACTAAACACACGCTACAACTGAGGGAACTCAGGCCTCTAGTGGACGCGGTGGAGAGTCTCAAAGCTGAGGCTCGGGAGTGGTCGTCTTACACGCCCTGGCCCCTTAGGTGACCTCTGGAAGTCATGAGCCCATTCCCAAGGACAGTACCCACACGTGACCTTGTGTACCATTTGAGGGGACTCAGATTGTGCTAGCATGGCCTGGTTCTGGAACTGCAGAGCGGCCCCTGGCTGGATCTGGTGGTTTGGGGGCGGGGGTCTGGTCAAGAAAGGAGGTCAGGCTGGAACCGTCGGGCCCCGCCCACCACTCCGGTGACTCCCGTTCACAGACCTGGGTTTGGTCCTTGATCTCACACAAGGGAGCCGGGGCCCAGGGGGAAAGGGCTTGACCACAGGTCACCCGCGCAGCCAGCAGCCAGGCCCTGGAGATTTTGGCAACGCCCCGCGTGGTTCTCCCTAAACCCAGGCCCACGCGGAGCCTCTGTATTGCTGCGCTCTCAGCAGCCCTTCAGCTGGTCTCCGTACCGGCTGTTCATCCCAGAGCACGCTTCTCTGCTGAGGCACCCATGCTTTTCTCCGTTGCACCAGTAACCCTGCCTGACTGTTAGCTCCAGGTCCTGTTTTGTGCCCCATTGGACTCCCCACTGTCTGACAGTATAAGCAGTCATCACTGGCATTCACTTCCCTTAAACCACCCTCTCTGATGAGTTTTTCTATAGCTGGACCTGCCCAGTGGACTGGCCCAGCGATTAAGACTCACTGCACACCTCTGCTCAGCCCTGTGCTGGGCCCTGCTGAGGATACGGCAGGGATGGGGACAGTCCTGGCCCTGCCCTCCCCGGGCTCACAGGCCATCCCTCCAGTAACAGTCCAGAGTGAGCAGGACTGGGGCAGGGGACCCCCTGACTCTCCATTGGGTGGGATGTTAGGAACGGCTTCCTGGAGGAGGGGACACCTGAGCTGATACCGCAGGATGAACAGGGGTGAGGAATGAACAGGATGAACAGGAGAGATGATCCCTGCTAGCAAGGCCTGGTTCTGGAACTGCAGAGCAGACCCAGCTGGATCTGGTCGAGGATGGTGGTGGGGGATGGAGTCGGGCTGTAATGGTGTAGGCCCTGCGCACAGCTGGTCTCTCATAGACCCAAGTTCAAGTTCAGACTTGCTCTCTTGAGGGCCTGTGGCAGTACAGGGTCAGGTTGAGCTTTTGAAAGACCCTCTCAGGCTGCTGTATGGAGGGTGGATTAGAGGGTGGGTGGGAGGCCCAGGAGGAGGCTGGAGTGGAACTGAAGGGGAGGAGAGGGAAGAAGGCTGATTTTGGAGGCTTTCTGGCAGAGCAGGCAGAAGCCAACAGCTACCTAGACGGGACGAGGAGGAGGAACAGCCTCTGTTTCGGGCGGGTCCTCTTGCACTTTGTTCACCTTCTGTGCTCCCTGCAGCCTAGGTGCCCTCCCTACCCCACCTCCAGCCTCCTCCCTGCCTATCTGCCTGCAATGCCTCCAGCCTCCCTCTCTTCCTTACAGGAGCTCCCCAGCCCACATTCTTTATAGGCACCCACCTCTGTTCTCCATTAGCCTCTCAAGGATTGGGGGGCCTCTCTTCTAGCTCAATAAAGACTTCCTGGTTGACAGACTTACCTGGCAAGTGGTGTTTGGGGCAGAAGGGGTTCAGAGGCAATTCCCGGAGTCTCCCCACTAACAGTGGATCCGAGCACCACTGATCTCACTGATTTGGAGTCCCACAGCGTGCTCCTGAGGGGCCTGTCCTTGTGGGTGCTTGTGCTGCACCAGCCCCTCTCAGGCCCTTCCTGGTGCTCATCGTATGCCCAGACTTCCTCCTCTCGCCCCTCCTTCGTGACTCTGTGGACTGTGACCTCCATATCCCCCCAGGCCTGGTAGCGCCCGAGCACCAGCACGAGCCTAGTGCACTGGGTTGAGAGCAAGCAGTCTCTTGACCAGTCTGCTCATGGAGACCATGAGCAGCATGTCCCCTGAGGGACTGCTTATGGAAGTCACAGCTGCTTCCTTCCAGTAGAGGTGGAGGTGCCACGCCATCCCAGTCCAGCCACAATGGGGCCCCAGGGGTAGGCAACATATCTTTCTCCCCTCACCCTTTCTGGCCGTTGTTCTCCAAGAGAAAGGACCAATGTCTTCCCATGGCCCCGTGGGGCTTCCAGGAGATGGACGTGTCCTCTCCCTTACCCCAGCTCCCAGGCTTTCCAAGGATCAGACCACAGTGTCCACTTCTGGGTGGGAGGGAATCTGTCTTGCCTGGAGCTTCAGGGAGCTGGGGCTGGGTCTCACCTCATGCGGGCAGATCACAGGGCTGAGGCTTTCTAAGGGGTGGTGGGACTCCCACTTCCCAGGGGCTGCTGGGCAAAGGGGACAGGTCCCCTCTCCGCCTCCTCACAGCCACCAACCTGTGCTTTGCGGAGCGAAACGTGTACACGTCGGAGGTGCTGGCCGTGGTGATGCAGCAACTGATGGAGCAGAGCCCCCTGCCCATGCTGCTCATGAGGACCGTCATCCAGTCCTTGACTATGTACCCCCGCCTGGGGGGCTTCGTCATGAACATCCTGTCCCGGCTCATCATGAAGCAGGTAATCTGCCCTGACCACCCTGGTCTCCCAGGCAGGGGACTGCCGCAGGATGTGCTGCCAACAGACTTGAGGCAGAACCGCAGGCTTTTCCAGCCGGTTTGGCCCCTGTCCCAAGGGAGCGCTCATGCAGAGACACGCTCTACCACGCCGGGCAGACTGCTGAGACAGTACAGCCCTCTAGGGGTCACTGCGTCAGATGGCGGCAGGGCGGCGAGTGAGGCTGCTGGGTGGTAGGAGCAGACTCGAGAGGTGCTCATCCAGCAGGTGTGGCTCCCCCTTCAAAGTGTTCATCACTTAGTTGTGTGCAACTCTTTGCAGCTGCTTAGACTGTAGCCCTCCAGGCTCCCTGTCCATGGGGTTTCCCAGGCAAGAATACTGGAGCGGGTAGCCATTCCCTTTTCCAAAGGATCTTCCTGACCCAGGGATCAAACCTGGGTCTCCCACACTGCAGGCAGATTCTTTACCATTTGAGCCACCAGGGCTGCCCCTTGCCCCCCATCATTTGACACTCAGTCAGACAAGAGGCATCTTGAGCTGATAGATGGCCCCAGTTTTCAAGAGAAGCTAGAAATGTTTTATGAAACAACAAAAAAACCCCTCTATCCACAAGCCTTCAGACTGGATTCAGACCACAGGTTGCCACTTTGCAACATCTGGCTTAGAGGTTAAGTGCAGATGCAGGCAGATCTGGGGGTTGGTTCTGCCCTTGGGACCTGTGTGACCCTAGACGAGTCCCGCACCTCCCTGGGCCTCCTAGCTTTAGCAGGGCTAACGTCGCCCTCTAGAGGTGGCGGTGAGAATGCAGCGAGGCATGGCCTTCTTGCATTACGTCTTTGTCCCAACTTCTGGGGCGTCTGGCTTCCTGCAGGCCCCCTCACGACTGCTCCCTCCCTGCCCGGTCCAGGTGTGGAAGTATCCTAAGGTGTGGGAGGGCTTCATCAAGTGCTGTCAGCGCACCAAGCCCCAGAGCTTCCAGGTCATCCTGCAGCTCCCACCCCAGCAGCTGGGGGCCGTCTTTGACAAGTGCCCAGAGCTCCGGGAGCCCCTGCTGGCCCACGTCCGCTCCTTCACCCCCCACCAGGTACCCCCGGGTGTGGGGTGGGTGGCCCCATGGGTCCAGCCCTGGGGGACTGAGGCGGGGGGGCGGGGGTGCGGGCAGGGGCACCCCGGCAGTGTCACGAAGGTCCTGGGGTCTGGAGAGTCAAGGACACCTAGGGTCTGAGTGGGACTTGGGGAAGGGGGTTGTCTCCGGGTCAGAGCTCTCCACAGCGCCCCCATCTGCTTTTCCCCTAGCAAGCGCACATCCCCAACTCCATCATGGCCATCCTGGAGGCCAGCGGCAAGCAGGAGCCAGAGACTAAGGAAGCACCTGCCGGGCCCCTGGAAGAGGTGAGGGTCTGCAGCCCCCTCCCCAAGCCAGAAGTGCCCTGCGCCCCTCCTCCTACCCACACCAGCCCTCTCTGCTGTCTGCCTCAGGGTGGTTTCCATCTTTTACCCCACCATCCCCTTGAGAGCAGCCTGGGTCTTGGGTCCCAGCCATCCCTGCGGTTTTGTGTGTCGCCCCGCACCTCCAGGATGACTTAGAGCCTCTGGCCCTGGCACCACCTCCTGCCCCCCGACCCCCTCAAGATCTCATCGGCCTGCGGCTGGCCCAGGAGAAGGCCTTAAAGCGGCAACTGGAGGAAGAACAGAAGCTGAAGCCTGGGGGACTGGGAGCCCCCTCCTCGTCCTCGTCCTCTTCCTCGGCGCGGCCAGGCCCCCCCCAGCCAGAGGAAGCCATTGATTTCCGGGAGGAGGGGCCTGAGTGTGAGACCCCGGCCATCTTCATCAGCATGGACGATGACTCGGGGCTGACTGAGGCCGCACTGCTGGACTCTAGTCTTGAGGGACCCCTACCTAAGGTAGGGATGACCGCCCCAGAGCAACAGAAGATGAGAGAAACCAGGGGCCGGGGTTAAGTGTGTGTGCCTAGTGTCCAAGGCAGGGAGGGGGCGGGAAGGGTAGGGCCTGAAGAAGTACTGGAGATGCGACAACGCTGTCTTTGACCTGCCCCCGCTTCTGTCACCAGGAGACTGCAGCAGGTGGATTGCTTTCAAAGGAGGAGCGGAGCCCCCAGCCCCTCACAGCTGCTGGAGAAGACACAGTGCAGACTCCCAGCCCCGCCACTGAGGAGGCGGGCGAACCGGAGACCAAGGGGAATAGCTGACGGAGCTTGTTGGGGGGCCGGGGAGTGGGACTGGGAGCTCAGGGAGGCCGGGGAGGGGCTTGGCCGACGGTGCTTTGCCTTTAAAAATTAAAAAAGTAAAAAAGATCTCCGGTCTGGGGTATGCGTGTCGTCTCTGATGCCTGCCTCCGTGTCAGCTGTGGGATTGTGCAGAGGCTGGTGGGCGTGCCCAGGAGGCCCTCCAACCCGCCGGGGAAGACTGCAAGCCCCTCTGGCATGGGGCTGCGCCTGCGCGAAAAGCCGCTTCTTGGCCGCGCATCCCCGCGCGCCCTGTCCTGGTAACGGCCCGCCCCCTCCGTCCCTAGCAACCTGCGCAGCTAGCCCAGCGGCTGCTGGGTGCTCACAATACGGGCGACTGATCTGGCCTGCCTATCTGCAAGCCTTCTTCCTGGAAGTCTGCGATCCCTTTGAACTATGGGGGACCCTCCATCTGACCCAGAGCCCCCTTCTCAGCCTACCTCCAGCCGTAGGAGCTCACAGGTCTCCGAGCGGCGGCGCAGTCGGGAACGCACCAGGCCCCCGGTCTCGCCCCTGGTCCCCGAGGAGCTGCAGCAGATACCGCTTGACCCCCAGATCCTGCGCGGCAGTCAGGAGGCACTGTCGAATCAGAGCAACCTCCGTGGCTGGCCACAGAGGGCCAGCCTGACCCCAAACGAGAACCTGGTTTTCCAGGCCGAGGACCCTTATGTGAATCCGGGCTTTTCCGCAGAGGTGCAGCCCCAAACTTACCTGAGTGAGGGCAGGCTGCAGGCCAGCCACAACGCCAGCCTAATGCTGCAGCAGCTACAGCAGGGTGAAGGCAACCTATTCCAGCAACTGGAGTCTGCCTACCAGGGGCCGCCGGCAGACCTCCCAGGCCAGTTCACCATGTACCAGAGAGAAGACCTGCCATTCAGCCAGGATACCCAGCATGGGCCCTACATGAGGGATGACCCCACTCTTCAGTTCTCGCCCTCTGAGCTGGGTTTCATGTCCTTCAATATGGAGTTGCCTGAGCCAGAACCTCGCGAGCTGGCCGTGCAGAACGCCAAGGCCTACCTGCTGCAGACCAGCGTCAACAGCGACCTCAGCCTGTGAGAGAGGGCCCTGGAAGTGGGGCGAGGGAGGGACCCAGGCAGGGAGAGACCTCAGCCAAGCCCCCACCTCCTCGTCTAGACGAGATTGCTCTTCACTGAGAACCAGCGACCACTCTGGGGGCATCTAACTCAGACTGGGAGTTAGGGAATAAATAACAACACTAGTTAGCATTTACTTACCAGACTGTGCCAGCAATTCACAGGTTAACAGCTGGTTCTCATGGCTGAGCTTAGCACATCTGTTCCAATTTTGAAAGAAAAGTGAAAGTCGCTCAGTCCAGTCGGAGACTTTATGACCCCATGGATTGTAGCTTGCCAGGCTCCTCTGTCTATGGAATTCTCTAGGCAAGAATATTGGAGTAGCTAGCCATTCCCTTCTCCAGGGGATCTTCCCAACCCAGGGATTGAACCCAGGTCTCCCGCATTGCAGGCGAATTCTTTACTGTCTAAGCCAGTACTTAGTTACTGCCTAACCCAGGGAGGGAAACAGACACAGAGGAATTAGATCCCATGTGCAAAATAACACAGCTTAGCTATGGTAGATCCAGGATTTCAGCACAAGTGATTTGGCTCCTGAGGCCCTGTTATCCACTAACATTTCCTGCCTGAGAAAGGCATTTGCCAAGGCCATGTAGATGCAGTCATAGGCCCCCATCACATCCTCATGAAGCTGACACTCTAGTGGGGGAATGGACAATAAGTATAAGGTGATAACAGCTAAGGTGAGCGATAGGGCAGAGTAAGGGGGATGGGAGTGGATGTTAAATCGTACGAGGTCAGGGAAGGCCTCTCTGAGGAAGTTACATTTGATCAGGAACCTGAAAGAGGTGAGAGAGAGCACCATGTGGGTAAACTGGAGGAAGAATTGTCCAGACATAGGACACAGAGTAAACTCCGGGAGTTGGTGATGGACAGGGAGGCCTGGTGTGCTGCGATTCATGGGGTCGCAAAGAGTTGGACACGACTGAGCGACTGAACTGAACTGAACTGAGGCCACAGTGAGCTTAAAGGCTTGGGAGCTTGCTGTGTTTGAGGAACAGCAAGGAGGCTGGTGTAACTGGAACCAAGGGAGGAAGCAGGAGAATGAGAAAAGAGTTGGGAGGAGTAGCAGGTCTTGCTCAAGCACAAAGCTGACCCCCATTCCTCCCATGCTCAGAGCCTGCCATGGCTCACCAGTGCCTTCAGAAGAAGGTTCCTGCTTCTCAGAACAGCCTTCAAGGTCCTATGTAATTCAACCCCTCCTCCCTCTCCAAATGTCATCTCTAGTCAGCTCCTACCTCAGATCCTAGAATCTAGTCAAAATTAACCTCAAAATAAATAAATAACCCACAGCTCTGCCCCAACAGCACTCAGCCCTTGGGAGTTTCAAGGTCCCTTAATGGGTCTTTTCTCTTTCTTTTTTTTCAGTCATGCCACATGGCTTGCAGAATATCAGTCCCCTGACTGGGGATTGAGCCTGGGCCATAGCAATGAAAGCCTGAATTCTGACCAGTAGGTTAGAGTGAGCTCCAGTGAGCTCCCTCAAGCCCCCTGTTGAAAAACTCTCTCTCCTTCTTGCCCTTCCCAAGTCAATGGTGGCTCAACCACACCCAGCACTGCTGCCGAATGGCTGCACGCTGAAGAGGCTTAGACGTACACGAGCTGAAATTAGGCCAAGCGAAAGTGAAAGTGGAGCTGTCAGTCATGTCTGACTGTTTGTGACTCTATGGACTGTAGCCCTTCCAGGCTCCTCTGTCCATGGGGTTTTCCAGGCAAGAATACTGGAGTGGGTTGCCATTTCCTTCTTCAGGGGATCTTCCCCACCTAGAGATTGAACTCGGGTCTCCCTCATTGCAGACAGACTCTTTACCGTCTGAGCCACCAGGTGGCTCAGAAATTAGGCCAACTTGGTTTTCAGTCAAGGCTGTGCTACCCCTGGGTGACCGCATGACCTCAAATTTTCTAAGCTTCAGTTTCCTCATCCAGAAAGTGAGGATCATAATTTTCTCTCAGGTGTCTGTGGTGAGAATTCAACATTGCTTTCAAGGGCCCAGCATAGTGCCTGACTCAGGTGAATGGAAGTCATGCTGGTACTGTTAACACTCCAGCCTCCTTTTCCTATCTCAACCCCTTTTCCTCACTCTGCTCCAGCCACAATGACCTCAATATTCTTCCAACATGCCAGGCACACCCTCAGCTCAAGGTCTTTACACTCCATTCTCAATCATGTCATCTGCAAACCATGGTAGTTTTGCTTCTTCCTTTCTAAAATTTTACATTTTCTTTTTCATGTCATATTTCATTGGCTGGGGTCTCCAGTGCATTTTATAGAAATGGTAAAAGAAGGCTCCTACCTTTCCAATCTCATAGGGGAATTATTCAGTCTTTCACCATTACATTTGGTGTGTACTGCAGCTTACACACGTCTCCTCTTTATGAGATTATAGAATATTATTCTATTCCTAGTATCCTAGGTTTTTAAACATCATGAGTGGATATTGAATGTTAGTTTCTCTGCACCTATTGAGGTGATCTCTCATAATCTCTTTTAACATGTTAATGTGATTAATTTTTTTCTGTATTTTTCTAATATAGGTCCAGTCTAGCATTCTTGTTATCCCGATTTAATCATGGTGTGTCACCCTTTAGGGGCTTCCATGGTGGCTCAATAGTAAAGAATCTGCCTGCCAATGTAGGAGACGCAGGTTGCATCCCTGGGTTGGGAAGATCCCCTGGAGAAGGAAATGGCAACCCACAGTATTCTTTTTTAATTTATTTTTTTATTGAAGGATAATTGCTTTACAGAATTTTGTTGTTTTCTGTCAAACCTCAACATGAATCAGTCATAGGTGTACATATATCCCTTCCCTTTTGAAGCTCCCTCCCATCTCCCACCCCATCCCACCCCTCTAGATTGATACAGAGCCCCTGTTTGAGTTTTCTGAGCCATATAGCAAATTCCCGTTGGCTATCTATTTTACATGTGGTAATGTAAGTTTCCATGTTACTTTTTCCATACATCTCACCTGCTCCTCCCCTCTCCTCATGTCCATAAGCCTCTTCTCTGTGTCTGCTTCTCCACTGCTGTCCTATGAATAAATTCTTCAGTACCATTTTTCTAGATTCTGTATATATGCATTAGAATATGATATTTATCTTTCTCTTTCTGACTCTGTATAATAGATTCTAGGTTCATCCACCTCATCAGAACGGACTCAAATGCATTCATTTTTAATGGCTGAGTAATATTCCATTATGTATATGTACCACATTTTCTTTATCCATTCATCTGTCAATAGAAAGCTAGGTTGCTTCCATGTTCTAGCTATTGTAAATAGTGCAGCAATGAACAATGGGATACATGTGTCTTTTTCAATTTTAGTTTTCTAAGGGTATATGCCTAGGAGTGGGATTGCTGGGTCATATGGGGTTTTATCCTTAGTTTTTTTAAGGAATCTCCATACTGTCTTAGTGGCTATATCAATTTACATTCCCACCAACAGTGCAAGAGCATTCCCTTTTCTCCACATCTGCTCCAGCATTTGTTTGTAGGCTTTTTGATGATGGCCATTCTGACCAATATGAGATGATATCTCACTGTGGTTTTGATTTGCATTTATCTAATAATGAGCAATATTGAGCATATTTTCATGTGTTTGTTAGCCATCTGTATGTCTTCTTTGGAGAAATGTCTAAGTCTTTCCCCCACTTTTTGATTGGGCTGTTTCTTTTTCTGGCATTGAGTTGTATGAACTGCTTGTATATTTTGGAAATTAATCCTTTGTCAGTTGTTTCATTTGCTATTATTTTCTCCCATTCTGAGGGTTATCTTTTCACCTTGCTTATAGTTTCCTTTGCTGTGCAAAAATTTTTAAGTTTAATCAGGTCCCATCTGTTTACTTTTGTTTTTATTTCCATTACTCTAGGAGGTGGGTCCTAGAGGATCTTGCTTTGATTTATGTCATCGAGTGTTCTGCCTATGTTTTCCTCTCAGAGTTTGTTTCTGGTCTTACATTTAGGTCTTTAATCCGTTGTGAGTTTATCTTTGTGTATGGTGTTAGGAAGTGTTCTAATTTCATTCATTTACATGGAGCTGTCCAGTTTTCCCAGCACCATTTACTGAAGAGGCTGTCTTTGCCCCATTGTATGTGCTTGCCTCCTTTGTCAAAAATAAGGTACCCATAGGTGCATGGGTTTATTTCTGCACTTTCTGTCTTGTTTGATTGGTCTATGTTTCTGGTTTTGTGCCAGTACCATACTGTCTTGATGACTGTAGCTTTGTAGTATAATCTGAAGTCAGGAAGGTTGATTCCTCCAGCTCCATTCTTCTTTCTCAGGACTGCTTTGGCTATTCGGGATCTTTGTGTTTCCATATGAATTGTGAAATTTTTTGTTCTAGTTCTATGAAAAATGCCTTTGGTAATTTGACATGGATTGCATTGAATCTGTAGACTGCATTTGGTAGTACAGTCATTTTCACAATATTGATTCTTCCTACACGGGAACATGGAATATCTGTCCCTCTGTTTATGTCACCTTTGATTTCTTTCATTCAGTTCAGTTCAGTCGCTCAGTCATGTCTGACTCTTTGTGACCCCATGGGCTGCAGCATACCAAGCCTCCCTGTCCATCACCAACTCCCAGGGTTTACTCAAACTCATGTCCATTGTGTCGGTGATGCCATCCAACCACCTCATCCTCTGTTGTCCCCTTCTCCTCCCACCTCAGTCTTTCCCAGCATCAGGATCTTTTCCAGTGAGTCAGTTCTTTGCATCAGGTAGCCAAAGTATTGGAGTTTCAGCTTCAACATCAGTCCTTCCAATGAATATTCAGGACTGATTTCCTTTAGGATGGACTGGTTGGATCTCCTTGAAGTCCAAGGGACTCTCAAGAGTCTTCTCCAACACCACAATTCAAAAGCATCAATTCCTCAGCACTCAGCTTTCTTTATAGTCCAACTCCCACATCCATACATGACCACTGGAAAAACCATAGCCTTGACTAGATGGACCTTTGTTGACAAAGTAATGTCTCTGCTTTTTTTAAAAAGTTGGTCATAACTTTTCTTTCAAGGAGTAAGTGTCTTAATTTCATGCCTGCAGTCACCATCTGCAGTGTTTTTGGAGCCCAAAAAAATAAAGTCTGACACTGTTTCCACTGTTTCTCCATCTATTTGCCATGAAGTGATGGGACCAGATGCCATGATCTTAGTTTTCTGAATGTTGAGCTTTAAGCCAACTTTTTCACTCTCCTCTTTCACTTTCATCAAGAGGCTTTTGAGTTCCTCTTCACTTTCTGCCATAAGGGTGGTGTCATCTGCATATCTGAGGTTATTGATATTTCTCCTGGCAATCTTGATTCCAGCTTGTGCTTCTTCCAGCCCAGCATTTCTCATGATGTACTCTGCATAGAAATTAAATAAGCAGGGTGACAATATACAGCCTTGAGGTACTTCTTTTCCTAATTGGAACCAGTCTGTTGTTCCATGTCCAGTTCTAACTGTTGCTTCCTGACCTGCATACAGGTTTCTCAAGAGGCAGGTCAGGTGGTCTGGTATTCCCATCTGTTTCAGAATTTTCCACAGTTTATTGTGATCCACACAGTCAAAGGCTTTGGCATAGTCAATAAAGCAGAAATAGATGTTTTTTCTGGAACACTCTTGTTTTTTCTGTGATCCAGTGGATGTTGGCAATTTGATCTCTGGTTCCTCTGCCTTTTCTAAAACCAGCTTGAACATCTGGAAGTTCACAGTTCACATATTGTTGAAGCCTGCCTTGGAGAATTTTGAGCATTACTTTACTAGCGTGTGAGATGAGTGCAATTGTGTGGTAGTTTGAGCAATCTTTGGCATTGCCTTTCTTTATTAGTGTCTTATAATTTTCTGTGTTCAGTTATTTTGTCTCCTTAGGCAAATTTATTCCTAGATATTTAATTCTTTTTGTTGCAATGGTGAATGGGATTGATTCCTTAATTTCTCTTTCTGATTTTTCATTGTTAGTATATAGGAATGCAAGTGATTTCTGTGTATTGATTTTGTATCCTGCAACTTTGCTAAATTCACTGATTAGCTCTAGTAATTTTCTGATACTATCTGTAGGGTTTTCTATGTACAGTATCATGTCATCTGCAAACAGGGAGATCTTTACTTCTTCTTTTCCAACCTGGATTATTTTTATTTCTTTTTCCTCTCTGATTGCTGTAGCTAGGACTTCTGGAACTGTTTGAATAATCCCACAGTATTCTTGACTAGGTAATCCCATGGAGACAGAGGAGCCTGGCGCCCTACAGGCTTTCCATAGGGTTGCAAAGATTCGGACAGGACTGAGCAACTAAACAGCAACAACAACATCCTTTTAAGAATGCTAGGTACCACTTGCTTAGGATTTCAGCATATGTAGTTCTAAATGAGACTGGCATGGACTTTCCCTTCCTCCTACTTTCCCTGAGTTCTGATATCAAGATTATGTTAGACTCATGAAATGTCTCAGGACCTATGCATATGCTGTTCCCTCCAACTGAAACACTCTTCCTTCTAATATTTGCACAGTACGCCCCCTCAGTGAATAAGATCATTCAGATCTCAGCTTAAAGGTCACCTCAGTGAGGCTCCCCCTGGCGTCCCTATTTAAAACTGCAAACCATTTCCTATCCCTGGCATTCCCAATCCCCATTCCCTGCTTTGTTTACCTCCCTATAACTACACACTTTTGTATATTTTACCCATTTGGTTAATATCTGTCTCTATCGCAAGACTGTCAGGTCCATCAGGGCAGGGACATTTTCTGTTATCTATGGTGTCCCTAGTGCCAGGGACAGGGCCAGATACACAGCAGCAAGCTCAGCAAGCTGAGTGATCAGTGTCCCCCACCTCCTACTCCCCTCTCCCTGAGGCAGGTATGAGCACCTGGCGAACCTGCTGACCAAGATCCTGAACCAGAGGCCGGAGGACCCCTTGTTCCTCCTGGAGTCGCTGAACCGCACCACTCAGTGGGAATGGTTCCACCCCAAGTTGGATACACTTTGGGACGACCCGGAGATGCAGCCCACCTACGAGATGGCCGAGAGGCAGAAGGCACTGTTCGGCCGGAGCGGCAGCGGCGAGGGTGAGCAGGAGATGGAGGAGGAGACGGTGAGCGAGCCAGTGGGGAGGCGTGAGTGGCAGAAAGAGCCGGAGTGGTGGGACCAGCCACTCAGGGCCTTGAACGCCAGGCTAAGGGGTTTGGGCTTTCTCCTGAGGCCACTGGGGCACCACCAGAAGGTTTGAAGCAGAGGGAAAGTTGTACCTGACTCCAGCGCCACATGGAGGTAGAGGCTGGTTTCTCCTGCCATCCTTTCCTCCTTTCTGCAAAATAACTGCTTCGTGGATATTTTCTGTGAAACCTCCTACCTTCTGGAGTTTTTCAACACTGAAGGTGTCTTCTATCCCCTGGACTCAGTTTCCTTTTTTGCAAATTGAGACCTGCTAACAAGTCTTCCACCCACGATTCATGAACATTCTACTATCCTCGGAATATTTATTTATTTATTTATTTATTTTTTCCCTCAGAATATTTAATTCCATGATTTTCTTTCCAGGATTGTGTTCAGTCGCTCAGTCGTGTCTGACTCTTTGTCACCCTATGGACTGTAGTCCGCCGGACCCCTCTGTCCATGGTATTTTCCCAGCAAGAGTAGTGGAGTGGGTTGCCATTTCCTTCTCCAGGGGCTCTTCCCAACCCTTGGATTGAACCTGCATCTCCTGCATTGGATGGTATCTCCTGCATTGGATACAGCATTGGATGATGGCTTAAAATTTGGCTCAAATGTTCTTTCACTGGTTTAAGAAACATTTTGGGGGGACTTCCCTTGTGGATTTCCCTTGGAGAAGGAAATGGCAATCCACTCTGGCACTCTTGCCTGGAAAATCCCATAGACGAAGAAGCCTGATAGACTACATCCATGGGGTCGCAAAGAGTTGGACACGACTGAGCGACTTCACTTTCACTTTCCCTTGTGGTCCAGTGGTTAAGACCCCACTCTTCCAATGCAGGGGGCACAAGTTCCTTTCCTGGTCAGGGAACTAAGATCCCACAAGCCCTGTGGTGCAGCCAAAAAGAAAGAAATATAAAGAAACATTTGTTGGGAACTCTCTGTTTACGAGAATTCTGACATCTCCTAGGCTTAGGAGTGTAGGCTCATTTCATCCCTGAAGCAGCCTTAAGGCAAGTGCCATTTATTATTCCTATTCATGGAGGAAGGACTTAGTGGGCTCAAAACTAGAAAAGCCGGGACGAAGAAGGCAGTGCTGTGTCCTCCAAAGCCTGGGCTATCATCTCGGCCATCTCTGCAGATGCTGTTGGTCTGTGCTCACGTCTCATGCTTCTGAAATTCTAGGATTCTGGCCACAATGGGGTGAGATGCTGAGAGAACCGGGAACGACCATCTGACCAAGGAATGAATGAGCCCTTGGGTGAGCAGAGCGCAGGTGGGAATCCAAGTCTTAGACACGAACAGTTTTTACCTGAAAACACGGTTTTAAATTTTAGATCAGCAGTCTCGAAGTCTCTAAGGAGGCCACACCGCCTTAGAACTGCACTCTTCCTCCCCGACTCCTCCAGGTCGCACCCACTTCTATCGCCCGTCCCTGATGGCCCCGCCTCCTTAGAACGCTGTGCCTTTGGAGGCTCCACCCTCGGCTCCGCCCCCTGAAATATAATCCTGAGGGAGGCTCTGCCCTCTTCGAAGCCAAGTCACTAGAGGCCCCACCCCTTAGAACTTGGAGGCGGGGTTTCTTTGGTCGCTGTTTTTTTGATGTTTGCTTTTGGAGCTAGAGTTTTTAATATGAGGTTTGTAAAAGGGCAAAATTATTGCGGGTACTTTTCACTTTCCTGCATTGGAGAAGGAAATGGCAACCCACTCCAGTGTTCTTGCCTGGAGAATCCTAGGGACGGGGGAGCCTGGTGGGCTGCCGTCTATGGGGTCGCACAAAGTTGGACACGACTGAAGCAACTTAGCAGCAGCAGCAGTGGCCTGTGCATGATTTTAGGAAGAAAATCGAATTTGTTATTCAGCATTTTGTATTTATTTTTTCTGTATGAGGGCCTCTCATTCCTCTCATTTTCTATTTCTTTCAAATGGAAAGAATTTCTGTTTCTTTTATGATCCCCAACAGCATTTATGGAAAAACTGTCCTTTCCCCGCTTTGAAAATGCCACCTCTACCATTCGTTTACACCTATGTGGACTCCAGTCTGTTTCTGGAGTCCTTGCTTTGTGCCTTGCTCTGTAGATGGTTTTCTGTTCTGGGACTCTCCTGCTTGTTGTGTACAACCGCTGCATAGCAGATTTGGCTCCCCATCACTGCACTTCTGTTTTGAAAAGTTCCTCACTAGTCTCACGTTTATAGTTTTAAAGAAACTTTAGTATTATTCTTGTACTTGTTTGTCAACAGAGCTCACTTTAAGACAGGAAATAGATGTCACAGAAATGAAGATGAGTGGCTTAGACAAGATAGTTTTTCTCACACCTAACAGTCAGGGGCAAGCAGTCTACGGCTGGCAAAGTGGCTCCCCAGAGAAGGGATACTGAGGGCTATCTTCTCCCCACTCTCCCCCTCATCCCTCGCCCTTACTCCATCCAAACCAAGAAAGCACCTTTCAGGATCATAGGAATTTGGGCATAAACCCTATCTCTGACCAAGGCAGTCAGTAAAGCTCACTTTGGGCTGCAGGGACTTGGCCCAAGTATCCCAGCAGAACATTTCATTGCTTCACTGTGCTGAGAGTGGGTACAGTTGGGGCAGCATTTCCGTGAGATCATGGAGAGGCCCAGCGCTTCCCTCCCTTCTGTTCGGTTATCATCATGTTGACACTTGGTACCTTGCGTTTATCACTTTATGTTTGAACAATGACTACTACAGCCTCAGACGTCATATTTCCACACCAGTGCCCTGAAAGGGGGGTGGGGAGCTGTTCTCAGTATGCCCCCCACCTTTTTTTTTTTTCGGTTGAGCCATGCGGCTTGTGGGATATTCATTCCCTGCCCAGGGACAGTGAAAGTGTTGAGTCCTAAGCACTGGGCCACCAATAAATTCCCTCCCACTGACCCCCTTTTTTTAAAAATCCAGGAAGCAAGGGAATTCCCCAGCAGTCTAGCGGTTAGGACTTGGCCCTTTCACTGCTGAGGGTGCTGGTTCAGTCTCTGGTTGGGAAACTAATATCCCACAAGCTGGGCAGCACGGTCCAGTAAATCAATCAGTCAATCAGGAGCCCCTCAGAAAATATCTGCTTGCATCTTATTGTCCAGATTGGGTCACATGACCATCCCTGGCTGCAAGGGAGGCTGGGAAAGTGACTGTGGAACTTCTCCACTTCTCCAGCCTGGAGAAAGCAAGCAATGGAGAAGCGGGTTGAGGATGGTCCTGATTCGGTGGACTGAACCCAACGAACCCAAGGGCAGGAATGTAGCTGGACCCCAGGCCAAGCTGGCATTCAGAGATTCCCCTCTGCTCCTAATTTTTTAAATTCCATCCAGTTGCCAGTAGGAAATCTTTTCCTTCAGATCATAGATAGGATCTTTCTGGAAACTGGGAGAAAGAAAGAGGAAGCTTCCACAGTTAATAGAAGAGTTACAGAGGAGGGGCTAAGACTATGGCCTCTGGAGCCAGACCAACCCGGGTTCAAACCCAGCCAACCCACAGAAGTCATTTCTAGGCTGGAGGGCACCAGCTGTACTTTCTCTCCACCCAGTTACAAACTGCAGAGGGAGAGAAAGGAGAGCCTGAGCTGCCATTTTGTCCTCACTTGCTCCAATCAACAGTGACCAGAGGGCAGGGTGACATAATCTGATCATGGTTGGTGAGGCCACTCCATTGCCAAGTGGGTGGAAGACATTCCCAGAAAGAGGGTGATGGCCACTGGCTCATGGGCCAGGCACACACTCCAAAGAGGGTTTCCTTTGCTCATTCACTTAGCTTCCCTGCCGGCAGCACAGTGAGTCTGGGGATTCAGTTTTGACTCTGTCCCACCAAGTTGCTGGTGTAAATGTCGATTAGGCAAAGAAGCTTTTGCCCTGTGTTTTAGATTGTGGGAAACTGCCAGAATCACTTTCAAAATCATGGTGTTCCTCCTATAGCGTATTAGTCAGGGTGTGCCATGTCGAGCTGAGATAACAAACAGCGGCTTAACGTCACACAGTTTATTTCTCGCTCACACTTCCTACCCATCCAGGCTGGGCTAGGAAGCTCGGCTCATCAGCCACTTGAGATGAACGGTGATGGAGATGCTGCCGTGACTCAGGCTCCCACGGTTGCAGAGCAGGAAAAACAAGGCATAGCAAACCCCACACGGGTTCTTATAGCTCCTGCCTGGGTGTGACCTGTGTCCCTTTCACTCCCATTTCGAGTGGTCAGAGCAAGTGACATGACCACTCCTGAATGCGCAGGGGTGGGGGTGGGAATGTATAATCCCCCTGTGGAGAGGGACTTCTAATATTTGTGAATAAGGAACCAGTCTAGCGTTCACAGAAAGCAAATGCAGTTCTTGTTCCTTTTATTAATAACACTGAGCTCACAAATGGAGCTTTAAAGAAAATGGAAATGCACTATACAACTTTAAGAAAAAAAATGCAATACATTTGTCCCCAAATCTTTTACATCAACTATACAATTTAAGGGCTTCCCAGGTGGCTCAGTGGTAAAGAATCTGCCTGCCAATGCAGGAAATGCAGGTTGGATTCCTGGCTTGGAAAGATCACCTGGAAAAGGAAATGTCAACCCCACTCCAGTATTTTGCCTGGAGAATCCCATGGACAGAGGAGCCTGGCGGGCTACAGTCCGTGGGGGTTGCAAAAGAGTCAGACACAACTGAGCAACTGAATACTCACACAGGTATAATTTAAGTAAGCGTCATAGTTCCTTGGCACAGATACCCCTCCATCAGTGGCCAGAAATGGTTGCTTGAGCAACTGGGTTACCGAGTAGTTTAAGTCTCTGGACTCCAGGAGAGTCAGCATGGGGAGCAGGGCTTCAACCTGGTTCCCTCTGCCGTCCGCCCCCTACCCCGCTGCAGGCTGAGACCGCGGTGCCAAACATCATGGAGAAGGCCTTCTACTTCGAGCAGGCCGGCGTGGGCCTGAGCTCCGATGAGAGTTTCCGCATCTTCATGGCCCTGAAGCAGCTGGTGGAGCAGCAGCCCATCCACACCTGCCGCTTCTGGGGCAAGATCCTGGGGCTCAGTCGCAGCTACCTGGTGGCCGAGGTGGAATTCCGGGAGGGCGAAGAGGAGGCGGAGGAGGAGGAGGTGGAGGAGATGACGGAGGGCGGAGAGGGGATGGAGGCGCATGGCGAGGAGGAGGGCGACGAGGACGAGGATAAGGCCACGGACGTCATCCCCAAGCCCACGTGGAAGCCGCCGCCCGTCATCCCCAAGGAAGACAGCCGAACCGGCACCAACAGGTACCTGTATTTCGTGTGCAACGAGCCGGGCCGGCCGTGGATGCGGCTGCCCCACGTCACACCGATCCAGATCGTGCAGGCCCGCAAGATCAGGAAGTTCTTCACGGGTTACCTGGACGCGCCAGTCATCAGCTACCCGCCCTTCCCGGGCAACGAGGCCAACTACCTGCGGGCCCAGATCGCCCGCATCTCGGCCGCCACGCACATCAGTCCCCTTGGCTTCTACCAGTTTGGCGAGGAGGAGGGCGACGAAGAGGAGGAAGGTGGAGCCGGGCGCGACTCCTACGAGGAGAACCCCGATTTTGAGGGCATCCCGGTCCTCGAGCTGGTGGATTCCATGGCCAACTGGGTGCACCACACGCAGCACATCCTGCCGCAGGTGAGGTCGGGACTCCAGCCGCCCAGGCCCGGGGGTGGGGGGTGGGGGGGTGTAGAACCAGGTGTGACTCCGGAACTAGCTATGCCAAGCACCTGCTGGCAGCAAGGCATCTGTGCTCCGTAATAGTCCTCCATGCATCCATCCATCCATTCATTCAACAGATATTGGTTGACAGTCCCCAGGCAGAAACCTTTGGGACCAGATGCCTCTTGGAATCCCGAGTTTTTCAGATTTAAAAATGGTGATATTGGAATTCCCTGGTGGTCCAGGGGTTAGGAGGGGCTTTCCCCGGTCACTCAGCGATAAAGAATCTGCCTGCAAGCAGGAGACCTGGGTTTGATCCCTGCGTGGGAAAGATCCTCTGGAGGAGGAAATGGCAACCAACTACAGTATTCTTGCTGACTCCAGGCTTCTGGGGGCCAGGGTTTGATCCCTGGTCAGGGAACTAAGATCTGACAAGACAAGTGGCATGGCAAAAAAAGCAAAAAGTACTTATAAAAATAAGAGTACTTTAAAAATACACAAAAATAAAAAGATGACACAGTACACATACCATATATTACATAACATGTCAAGGAGGCACTGGGGCTGCAGCCCATTTTTAAAGGTGTCACTTTCTGCAGCAACACTGAAAAGCCTCTCATCTGTCAGTCAGGATTGCAGCCAAATGACTCATGAAAAAACTTGGTTTTCAAAGCTTTCCAAATTTTGAAAGTGTGGATAAGAGGTGGTGGACCTGCATTTACTGAATGCCTAGTTTGTGTAAACTTTACATACATTTATTTGTCCATTCAAGGAAGCATCTGTTGTGTGCTAGGAACTTTCTTATTCATTCATTTATTCGATAAACACTGATTATGGACTCCGAATAACCGCTTTTGAGATTGCTATAATGGCCATTCCCATTCAGTTGCTGAAACTGAGGTCTGCTATATGCTCTGCACTTAGGTTCACTCATTCATTCAACAGACGTTTACTAACTCTTCAGTACTTCCTTCAACCCAACAATAATCCAATGAGAGAGGCATCCATGACACCCCCATTTCACAGATGAGCAAACAGAGCGCCATATGGGCTGTTGAATGTCAACTCCACAAGGGCAGAGATGTGGGGGTCTCTTTTTCTCAAGGACGTAACTCCAGCACCAGGAGCACTGCATTTATATAGTAAGTGCTCCTTAAATATACAATAAATGAATGGATGGATGGCTCCCTAAACAGAGCCCACAGAGGCTGAGAGAGGAGGGGTTCCCGTCTCACCACAGCAGCTTTCTCGGCCCATTCTCCCCCGCCCTCCTGCCTGTGCATCTCACCCTGACCTTTACCCACACCTGGGTCCCTGGGAATAGGACTGGGCCCCAGCATCCTGCCTGGCCCTTCACCGCCTCCCAGGGAACAGAGCCTGGGCTGTTCCCTGGGGCTACCAGCTGACCTCCTCCTCCCCACCTGCAGGGCCGCTGCACTTGGGTGAACCCTTTGCAGAAGACAGAAGAGGAGGAGGAGTTGGGGGAGGAGGAAGAGAAGGCAGATGAAGGCGTAGAGGAAGTGGAGCAGGAGGTCGGGCCCCCGCTGCTGACCCCGCTCTCAGAAGACGCAGGTAACAGCCCCACACACAGGTCGGTGGAGGCTGGGAGAAAGGGAGGGGAAGCGGTTCTCTGAGCCTCTGTTAAATTCTCATCTATAAAATGGGCACCCATGGGGTTATAGGAGCGTGTCCATCTTGTGAGCCGTATCTGGCCCATGCAATGGCCCAGATGGTGACACATGATCTTTTGAGTCCCCTGTGGGCTTGGAAAAAGGGAGCGAGAGCTAGGGCGGCCTCCCCAGAGGAGGCAGGACTTGAGCTGGATATTGGAAGACTGGACAGGAATTTCCTGAGGTTGGGACCTCAGGTACCTGATGGGAGGAAGGAGGAGAGGCTGAGAGTGGGTGAGCAGACAGAGTGAGGATGTGAATGCAGATTTCCATGAGTCTGGAGCCTGTAGGCCGTTTTCTGAACCCTGGTTCAAACTGATGGCCAACGTAGAAGGGGAATCACAGCGGCTCCCCTGTCAGGGGCCCTCAGGGCTCATGCCACTCTGCACAGGAAGTGAGATAACTGTCTCCATTGCCTGGGTGTGATCACTAAGGCTCAGAGAGGTGGAGTGGCTTCCTCGGGCCACACAGAAAGAGTGGTCAGAGCCAGGGTTCAAACACGGAAGCCAGAGCTGTTGGTTTCCACAGTTCCCTTCATGCCCTTCCGCTTCCTCCCTCTTTGCTCCCTCCCATCCTTCTCGCCGCCTTCCCTTCTCGGGGGCTGTGCATTGCAGGGGGGCAGGGGGCTGCAGCCCAGTCTCTGACCTCCCTGGTGCTCTCTGCTCCCCTACAGAAATCATGCACATGGCACCGTGGACCGCCCGCCTGTCCTGCACCCTCAGCCCGCAGTATTCCGTGGCGGTCGTGCGCTCCAATCTCTGGCCAGGGGCTTATGCCTACGCCAGTGGCAAGTAGGTCTTCTTCTAGTTTTCCCCAGCAGAGGGCGCTCCTACAACTTCCTCAGAGTGACGTGCTGGGGCAACCCACTAGGGTGGGCAAAGATCGGATAGGCTCCTTAAGGAAGCCCCTAGGGGCTAATGTCTTCACTTAGAATCCAGGAGTCCCACGAGGATTAAAATCCCAGACCAAGAAATCCCAAACCAAGAGGGTGTGAACCTCTGGGATGACAGAATGGAGGATCAGAATGGGGAAGGAATTGACTCAGGGTCACACAGCACCTGCAGGATTCAAACCTGGATATCTGACCCACCTGGCCCAGGGTTCCGTGCTGTATGAGGCATGGAGCCAGAGAGCACTCAGATGTCCCCTTTGGGGTGGCCTTTAGAGGGACAGAGTCTCGTCTCTGGGGAAGCTAACTGCTTCCCTAAGTCTCCTGGAGGGTCTTCTCTCTATGGGCAGAAATCTTCCCCACCAGGATTCCCTCACCGGTCATTTCCAAAAGGTCTGCAAGCCAAAATCACTTCCATATCCTCTCACCTCAGTTACACACTCCAGGCGGTCCCTCCGCCTCTCTCCAGCTTTTCTGCTCCCTGGGCATGCACTTACCAGCGCTGTCCACCAGATGGCACGACGACTTTTCATAGCGTTTCCTTTCCCGTCTCAATGATGAACCTGCATGGGGTTCGCTACTGGGATTCACAAGGAAAGGTGGGATTTGATGTAATCTTCATAATTTATCCACATTCTTGGCAATTTCTTTTTCGCCTCCAGAAGCGTGGAAGAGACATACTCGCTTTTACCAATGCCCCTCTGGCCACACCCTGATTTGCCAACATTCCTCTGAAAGCAAAAGATCCAAACTTGGTCTCACCCACCCATCCCTCCACCCCGGAGTCCCCAACCACCCATCATCCACCCTCCCATCCACCACGCAATCAGGCATCCGTCTATCCCCACTTTGTTCTTTATAAAAGACTCTGGAATGTCACTGTTTGCCAGCTGTATGCTGGGCCCCAAGCGCTTTGTTGAAAAAGCAGATATGAATCTGGGAGCAGGCAGAGGAGGCATAGCTGCCAACGGCACATGGAGCCTCACCCTCCCTCACCCCCATCCCCACCCCAGTCAAATATCCGGTTCCAAATGGAGAGAAGTACCACTAGGGAGAGTGGAGGGACAGATGACAGCTCGCAACTGTCATGTCTAGGGATCAAGGAAGGATTCCTGGGAAAAGCAGCCTTGATCTGAAACCTTTGAGGGAAAGAGAGAAGTAACTAGGGGACATTCCCCTTCTTCTTCTTTTTTTTTTTTTTAACAATTCAAATCAGACTTATTCATTTATTTTGGCCGAGAGACTTGCAGGATCTTAGTTCCCTGACTAGGGACTGAACCAGGTCCTGGCAGTGAAAGCACTGTGTCCTATCCACTGGACCTCCAGGGGGCTCCCCAGGAGGACATTCTAGACTGGAGCTTCCTAAACTTCGAGTGGATAGGACTCACCAGGGACTCTGGTTAAAGCGAAGTTTCTGGTCCCCTAGGTCTGTCTGGGTTGGAGCCCAAGACTCTGCCTTCCTAGCAAGTGCAGCCTCCTGAGTGAGGCGCTGGTTCCTGGACCCCAGGAACCAGGGCTGGCAGAGGTCAAGGGTTTCCAAGGAAGCAGTGATTTTTGAAGCCTCCGACAAAGCGATCTGGAGGAAAAGGATTCTCGAGGGAACAGCAAGGCTGTGAAAATAAGGTCAAATCCAAACTGCTCCCCAGGGCAAACTCTCTGGCTCTCTCCCTGTCTCTCAGTCTCTTCCCTTTTCTCCCACTTACTCCTCTTTGCTTCAGCCATTAAAAGTCTGGGGAGAGGTGAGTTGGTGGGGCTGCTGCTGCTACTACTAAGTCGCTTCAGTCATGTCAGACTCTGTGCGACCCCATAGACGGCAGCCCACCAGGCTCCCCTGTCCCTGGGATTCTCCAGGCAAGAACACTGGAGTGGGTTGCTATTTCCTTCTCCAATGCATGAAAATGAAAAGTGAAAATGAAGTCACTCAGTCATGTCTGACTCTTAATGACCCCATGGATTGCAGCCTACCAGGCTCCTCCATCCATGGGATTTTCCAGGCAAGAACACTGGAGTGGGGTGCCATGACCCAACCAATTACATCCTTGTTTATTATTAGTCTCCTCCCTCTAGAATGTAGGCACCACGGCAGCAATTTGAATTCTTTTTTTTTTTTTAACATTGATTTGTTTTTAATTGAAGGATAATTGCTTTACAATATTGCTTTGGTTTCTGCCAGCAATTCTAATTCTTGTCTAATTTGTTCACTGCTAGGCTCCCACAGTTAGACCAGTGCTGACCAATGTATATAAAATATGAGCCACATATGTCATTTAAAATTTTCTAGTAGCCACGTTCAAGAAATAAAAATAGACAGGCAAAATTCATTTAATAATGTATTCAACTCCAAATATCCTAAATATTCTTATTACAACATGAAATCAATAATGTAAAAATTGTTAATTAGCTACTTTGTATTTTGTTCATGCTGCTGCTGCTGCTAAGTTGCTTCAGTCTGTCTTCAAAATCCGGAGTGAAGGTTACGCTTGCGGTAGATCTCAATTCGAGCTGCATTTTTTTCCCACACCTCGCGACCGGTGGGATCTTAGTTCCCCAACCAGAGATCAAACCCACACCCCACTGCATTGGAAATGCAGAGTCTTAACCACTGGATTGCCAGGGAAGTCCCTTAGGTACTAAATTTTCATCAGAAATACTTGACCTGTATCCAGATTTCACAACATTTACAGTTGAAAAGTAGATTCACGTGCCCAGGTTCTCCCAGACATATTTGGATGTCTTCCAATAAATGAAGTATTGGTTTTATAATTTAGATCAATTAAAATGAAATAAAATCCACACCATCCAACCACAGCAGAACACACATTCTTTTCAAGTGCATATGGAACATTCCCCAGGGTAGACCAAATGATAAATTTAGAAAGATTAATCATATAAAATATCTTCTCTTACCACACTGGAATCAAATTAGAAATCAATTAAAGAAGCAAATCTGAGGGACTTCCCTGGTGGCACAGTGGTTAAGACTCTGAGCTTCCAATGGAGGGGGTGCAGGTTCGATCCCTTCGGGAAGCTAAGATCCCACAGGCCTTGAAGACAAAAAAACCAAAACATAAAATAGGAGCAATATTGTAACAAATTAAATCAAGATAAAAAAAAAATTAGTCCACAACAACAACAAAAAATCTCTTAAAAAAAGGCAATTTGGGAAATTCACAAGTATGTAGGAATTAAACAGCATAATCCTGAACAATCAACAGGTCAAAGAAGAAACCACAAGTGAAATCTGAAAATTAAATAAAATTCAAAATTCAGTTCCTCCGTCTGGCCAGCCCCGTTTCAGGTGCTCACCAGCTACGTGTGCTGTTAGACATTGTAGCTCTGGACACGATCTGGCAGTTAGGAAGATGCCCAGGAAATAGTGAAAGAACAATTGAACAGGGAAACCTGGTGTGCACATTGCACTCTACCGCCCACAACTCTGCAGGCATGCTGTGCCTACATTGGGTCCCACCTTTAACAAAAGTTCAGGCTGGGGTCTTTGAGGGAGGACTTGCCAGCACCTCTCCGCCCCTCCAGGAAATTTGAGAACATCTACATCGGCTGGGGTCACAAGTACAGTCCTGAGAACTTCAACCCGTCCCTGCCAGCCCCCATTCAGCACGAGTACCCCAGTGGCCCGGACACTACAGAGATGAGCGACCCCACGGTGGAGGAGGAGCAGGCCCTGAAGGCTGCCCAGGAGCAGGCCCTGGCGGCTGCGGAGGAAGAGGAAGAAGACGAAGAGGAAGATGAGGATGAGGACCAGGATGACTGAGGCCCCCTAGCCCCCTCCTCAAGCAGGTAGCCAGCAGGTTTTCCCTTATACAGACTTATAGCTTGATTTTTTTTTTCATAGTAGGTTTGCTTTCTGACCCTAGAGGATGGGGTAGAAGAGGAAGACAGCTGCTCTAAATAAAATTTCCCCAAGGCATTTGGGTGAGTCACTCAATCATTTGTTCACCACGTCTGTTGACAGGACCTCAGAGTCAGGACTGTAGCACTTTGCTGTGAACCCAGACATTGCCCGGCATAGTCTCTCCCATCTGTTCATTTATTCATTCATCTGGCCATCAAACAACTCTTGAAGTGCCGCCACTGGTCAGCCCAGCCCTGTGCTGGGGACACAGCAGCGACCAAGTGACCCAAGATTTATTCTCCCAGGGCTGGATACTCCACGGGAGAGACAGATGCCTTCCTCAGGGAATGACAACCCAGAAGGGGGAGCCCAGAGGACTGACAGAGCTCCTGAGCTCTGGCTCATAAACGGCCAAGAACAGAGTAGGAAGGCATTCCAAGCAGAGGGAACAGGGTGTGAAAAGATCCAAGAGCAAGAGCGAGTGTGATGTGTTGGGGTAGATGCTCAAACCTCATTTTTGAGACACGGTGTGAGGAGTCAGTGACAACAGATAAGGCTGGAAAGTTGGCAGGAACAGATTACCCAGGGTTGAACTCTGTCCTGAGAGCCCTAGGGAGGCCATGGATGGGCTTTGAACAGTGGTGGGCTGGGCCTGATCGTATTTATGCTTTAAAAAGACCTCTCTAGATCCCAAGTGGAGTGTAGATAGGGGAGACATGGGTCTGGGAGAGCAGAGACAAGGCTGATACAGGGAGAGTCCAAGCAGGAGAGGAGTTTCGACCGAGGCTGCAAAGAGGAATGGACTGGAATAGAGGAATTCAGGTGACAGAATGCAAAAGACTTGGGGATTGTAATCAGGGAGTGAAGAGAAATGGCAGAAGTCTAGGGAAACACTGAAATCTGCAGCCTGGTGACTGGAAGGCATGGCAGTGCTGCCCATAAAATGACACAGGAGAGGAGTGGGGTTTGAAGTAAGATTGTCAGTTTCATTTAAGATCTGTGATGGGAGCAGGAAGGGAGGGACACTGACTATTAGGGAGCTGTTGGGATCAAGAAGAGATTTTGGATTACCAGTGGATTACTGGGACACCTAGAGTATTGCAGGGATCAATCAAATTTTGGTGGGTGTTGGAGGAGTGAGTGAGGTTGTGGAAATATATAGGAGTTTGGTGGAAAATGTGGAGCTGTTCAGTTCAGTTCAATCACTCACTCGTGTCCGACTCTTTGCAACCCCATGGACTGCAGCACGCCAGGCCTCCCTTGTCCATCACCAACTCCCGGAGCTTACTCAAACTCACGTCCATTGAGTTGGTGATGCCATCTAGCCATCTCATCCTCTGTCGTCCCCTTCTCCTCCTACCTTCAACCTTTCCCAGCATCAGGGTCTTTTTGCTGTTAATCAATTAATCAGTATTGGGTCAGATGACATCACTGGAGTTTTATGGAGACGTTGGAAATCAATGAAATTTGCAGGATCATCAAGGGTGAGAGGAAGGGTTGGAGATGCTGTGGCCAGTCGGGGACTTTAAGATGTAAGTGGAAAACACTGGAGGGTGTATGTTGGGAGTCTTCAGGAGACATTAGGGTCACCTGAAGTCATTTCTGTGACGTCATAGGAAAGACAAGTTGTGAACGAGGCCTCGTCTTGAGGGTACTCCCGTTGCTAGGCAAACAGTTCCCAGGGCGCCGTTGCTAGGGACTAGGGCTCTTTTAATGGCCACGCCCCTTTCCCTGAGGGCCCCGCCCCCACAGCCAACCACTAGACGGTCGCAGGCACGAAGGCCGCGCCCACCTTGTAGCCCCGCCTTCAGACCCAGAACCGTTACCGGAGCGACGGCTGGAGCTCGTCCCGCCTCCCTACCCTGTTGCCAATCGAAAAGGCGTTGCCCGGGCGACGACCCCACCTCTTCCGGTGCGGACCCCGGCTTCCGGCAGGGGGCCCGGCGGCGGGCGGCGGTCCGGCAGCAGCGGGGTCCGGGGTTGGGGTGGGGGGGCGCCCAAGATGGCGGCGGGCGGTGCGGAGGGCGGCTCGGGCCCCGGCGCCGCCATGGGGGATTGCGCGGAAATCAAGTCGCAGTTCCGCACCCGCGAGGGCTTCTACAAGCTGCTCCCCGGCGACGGTGCCGCCCGCAGATCGGGTCCGGCTTCCGCCCAGACCCCGGCGCCGCCCCAGCCGCCGCAGCCCCCGCCCGGCCCTGCATCTGCCTCGGGCCCAGGCGCCGCGGGCCCCGCTCCATCCCCTCCGCCTGCAGGCCCCGGGCCCGGGCCCGCGCTGCCTGCGGTGCGCCTAAGCCTCGTGCGTCTCGGGGAGCCCGACGGCGCCGGGGCCGGGGAGCCGCCCGCCACGCCCGCGGGACTGGGCGCCGGGGGAGACCGCGTCTGCTTCAACTTGGGCCGCGAGCTCTATTTCTACCCGGGCTGCTGTCGCCGTGGGAGCCAACGGGTGAGCGGCCTGCATCTTGGGGCCCTGGGTGCAGGCTGAGAGGATGGGGACCCCTGAGGTGATTCACAAGTGACAGGAGGGTACCTGAATGACAGAGGGCCTGGAGACAAGCATCCTGGATGTGATGGACGTCCTAGGGGAAGAGGTTCTTGTAGGTGATGCAGGGTTCTAAAAGATGATGGGAGGCCCCCTGAGTGCTGGCCATCCTGGAGGTGGTGGGAGGCCTTGAGATCACGTGAGATCCCCAGGTTATGCGTGGGGCTTCTGGGATGGTGACTATTGTGGAGGTGATGGAGAATCCGAGATGGTTGTGGGGTTCTTCAGGGTTCTGGCTGGCAGGCATTTTGCAGGTGTTGGGAATTGCAGGCTCATAAGTGATACCCGGGGATATTGCATTCTGGGGGTGTCCGGGGGACTTAGGGAGCCCAGAGGTAAGGAGGATTCTAGAAGTGACGGGGGCTTAGAGGTAATAGGGATCATGAAGGTGAATGGGATTCTAGAGAAAATTGGGGTTCTGGAGATTAATGACGGTGCTGGAGGAAATGAGAATCTTGGAGCTGATGGGAGATACGGAGGTGATATCCTCAGGTATGACAGGTGTCTCTAAAGTGATGTCAGTCCCAGAGGACGTGAGACCCTTGGAGTAAGTGGTGGCCGCTGGAAGTGTTGGGGATCCTGAGAGCTCAGAGGTGATGAAGGCACCTAAAATTTGGGGGGACTGTGAGATTTAATGGGTTCCTGAACTGTGTGATGGGAATTCTGAGATTTAGGAACTCCAGAGTGAAGAGACTCCTGGGACATTGGGCTTTAGCGTTCTGCTTGGAATATTGTGGTGCTAAGACCTAGGGAAGTTGCTGAAATTATGGGGGAGGACAAGAAAGGTATAGAAGCTCAGGAACTGTGGGGACCCTGCACTGATACTCTAGGCAAGAGTCCCTGAAGTTGGGCTGGGAGGGGCGTCCAACCTGGGGAAGGAGGCACTTAGTGGTCTTATGTGGTGGCAGCGGGGGAACCTTCCTGCCTGGTGTTCTCCTCTGTTTGTGTTTTGGGTCGTCCTTCCTGTCTGTGGTTGCCCCTTCCCTCCTCATTTACCCATCCACCTACCCACTTCCCTCAGGGCTTTAGCCCTGCTTCCTCTTTGTGGTTTTCCCCCCAACCTCAACACCCTCTTCCTTCCTCTCAGTGGTAGAAGCCATTAACTCATTTTCTCCCACCACTCAAGTCCATTGACCTCAACAAGCCAATTGACAAGCGGATCTATAAGGGCACTCAGCCCACCTGCCATGACTTCAACCAGTTCACTGCTGCCACGGAGACCATCTCCCTGCTGGTGGGCTTCTCAGCCGGTCAAGTCCAGTACCTGGATCTCATCAAGAAGGACACCAGCAAACTATTCAATGAGGAGGTGATTATGGGTCCCCATGGCTCAGAACTCCTTCCCCATCCCACCCACCCGCACGCTGTTTGCCATGAGACTACAGCTGCCTGGGGAGCAGTGTCAGCCTGAGTGGGGGCAGGGTGAGGTAGAGACTGGGGATGGACTGACAGATACGTCGAGGGGGGTGACAGCAGTTACTCGGATGACAGCCAACGACGACAGGTGCACCTCTGGCGCCCAGGCCCTGTGCTGTGTTAGCTCTATGCTGAACACATCACTCCTGGCGTTTTCATCAACCAATGGGTTAGGATTGTGAGACTCATTTTGCAGATTAGAAAACTGAGGCTGGTCACTGGTTGGGATTTGTTTGAAGCCAGAGCCCTTGCTCTTCAAATTCTGGACTACATCATCTACTCACTGTGTGGCTTTGGGAAGGTGCCTGTTCCTGAGCCTCAGTTTTCCTCCACTGCAAAGTGGGATTCCTGTCCCTACCTCACAGGACTGTTGTAAAATCACATGTGGGGGTTGCTCAGTCATGGCATAAGGTGAAATGCCAGCTGAAGAGCTTATCTGTGTCCAGAATTACTCTTGTCCTCTTTTTCCTGTGTTCAGAGAGGGTGTCCCAAATATACAGAAAGCATGAATGGCAGAGAAAAGTGAGTCAAACAGGGAATGGATTAAAAATGGACTAGCTCATGCATTCACAAAATATTAACTGAGCATTCGCGTTCGTTGCCAGACTTTGCTCTAAGCACTAGGAGTATTATATGTCAGTGAACAAAACAGAGGGCCCTCTCTTTGTGGAGCTTTCATCTCGCTGGCAGAGACAGTTATCAAATACCTAAGTATGCTGTGTGTCAGCAAGCTGTGGGCGAAAATCCAGCAGGGGAGGCGAATGGGGAGTGCTTGGCGAGGTTAGGAAAGGTCTCGCTAGAAGGTGACAGGGAAATAAAGGACCTGAAGGACGCAGGAGAAGTTACTAGGGAGAAGGATGTTCTGCATAGAGCGAACAGCTAGCACAGGTGCCCAAAGCAGGAGAGCAGAAAGGCTGGGTGGCCAGAGCAGCGTTGAGGGGGAGAGTAATAGAGGAGTTCTCAGAAACCCGGCACGGAAGGGAGAGGAGATGTAGGGTCTGGAAGGTCATGGACGCTTGCCACCCAGGTTCACCTTAGCCATAGAACGCAGAAACTATTTGATTGATTTCTAAATTCTCCAGAGAATGCAGAATGGGAATCCACTTAGATACCTGGGAAAGAAGTTAATTTGTTACAGACACTGGATGCCTAAGGGCTTCAAGGCTTGGTTCTCTCCGGACCCCTGCCTGATAGAGGCTGCCGTGTGTGTTCAGAGTGGGAGAGAGTGCTAGGCTGCTGGCTGAGGTTTTAATCGCATCTCTCTGGCAATGGTGTAGAGAAGAGACCTGGGCGGTGGTGGCTGGGAGGCGGGTTAGGCCATCACAAGCGTGATGACGGCTGAGACCAGGGTGGTTGGATTCAGTGGGGGGAGGTGAGGACAGGTCCGTTTCTGGGCGAATTTTGAAGCTCCAGCCCACAGGATTTCTTGCAGGTGTGGAAGAGAGTGCTGAGGACAAAAAGGAGCAAAGATGCTTAGCTGACAGGATGGAGGTTGTCGTTCATGAGTCCAGGAACTACTTTCCAGGACTCCTACCTGCACAGCTCTGTGCTCTGGGGCCAGAACAATGAACCAAATAAGCAAAGGTCCCTTCCTCAGGGGAGCTGATAGTTTGTGAATCAATTTCTTGCCTTAAGCACGACACGGTAAAGATGGTGGAGGGGGTTAGACAGAAGACATTGCTGTGGAACGCAGGACTGCCCTCCTGCCGAAGCAGGGACGTTGAGACTACAGAGCGCCCCTCACGCAGCCCTTCTCCCCCTGCCTTCTGGTGACCTGGTGTCTGTCCTTTTCCCTCAGCCCCTCCTGTCCCGGGAGAGCCAGGCCGGGGATGATGACTTTATGTGAGGAACCAGGCTGGGGGGGAGGTGGGCCAGGGGAGGGTGGCCTTCTCCCAACCGCGCTCTCTCCCCTGGTAGCGGCTCATCGACAAGACCAAGGTGACATATCTGAAGTGGCTGCCCGAGTCAGAGAGCCTGTTCCTGGCGTCCCATGCCAGCGGCCACCTGTACCTGTACAACGTCGGCCACCCGTGCGCCTCGGCGCCGCCCCAGTATAGCCTGCTGAAGCAGGGCGAGGGCTTCGCCGTCTACGCCGCCAAGAGCAAGGCGCCCCGCAACCCGCTGGCCAAGTGGGCGGTGGGCGAGGGGCCCCTCAACGAGTTCGCCTTCTCGCCCGACGGCCGGCACCTGGCCTGCGTCAGCCAGGATGGCTGCCTGCGCGTCTTCCACTTCGACTCCATGCTCCTGCGGGGGCTCATGAAGAGCTACTTTGGGGGCCTGCTCTGTGTGTGCTGGAGCCCCGATGGGCGTTACGTCGTGACGGGGGGCGAAGACGACCTGGTCACCGTGTGGTCCTTCGCCGAGGGCCGCGTGGTGGCCCGGGGCCACGGCCACAAGTCCTGGGTCAACGCCGTGGCCTTCGACCCCTACACCACGAGGGCGGAGGAGGCAGCGGCTGCGGGCGCCGACGGGGAGCGGAGTGGCGAGGAGGAGGAGGAGCCGGAGGCCGGGAGCACAGGCTCGGGCGGGGGCGCCCCCCTCTCCCCGCTGCCCAAGGCCGGCTCCATCACCTACCGCTTCGGCTCAGCCGGCCAGGACACGCAGTTCTGCCTGTGGGACCTCACCGAAGACGTGCTCTACCCACACCCTCCCCTGGCCCGCACGCGCACCCTCCCAGGAACGCCCGGCACCACGCCGCCTACCGCCAGCGGCTCGCGGGGTGGCGAGCCTGGCCCCGGGCCCCTGCCCCGTTCACTGTCCCGCTCCAACAGCCTTCCGCACCCCGCGGGCAGCGGCAAGGCGGGCGGCCCGGGCACGGCAGCAGAGCCCGGCACGCCCTTCAGCATCGGCCGCTTTGCCACGCTCACGCTGCAGGAGCGGCGGGACCGGGGGGCCGAGAAAGAGCACAAGCGCTACCACAGTCTGGGCAACATCAGCCGGGGTGGCAGCGGGGGCGGGGGCGGCGGGGACAAGCCCAGCGGTGCCGCCCCCCGAAGCCGGCTGGACCCCGCCAAGGTGCTGGGCACTGCGCTTTGCCCGCGCATCCACGAGGTACCGCTGCTGGAGCCACTGGTATGCAAGAAGATCGCCCAGGAGCGGCTCACGGTCCTCCTCTTCCTGGAGGACTGCATCATCACCGCCTGCCAGGAGGGCCTCATCTGCACCTGGGCCCGGCCGGGCAAGGCGGTGAGTCTCCCCTTGCCCGCCCACCGGGACCCAGGTGGAGGCGGGCCTTGGCAGAGGGCTTCATTAGGGCACAGCTTCCAGCCCCCTGGGGTATGGAGAAGCCATGGAAATCTTGTCCCAGAAAAAGGCTCCCCAGGTCTTAGAGTGGCTTCTAGAACGCTTGCCAGGCAACACCAGCAGCAGGTCAGGTAGGAGAAGCCTCGGAGTGGTGGAGACTGGGGCCAGCTGTCTGAAGGGCAGTCAGTGGGCTCCACATGGCCAGGTCTTACTGGAATGGTGAGATGTTTCTAATGCTGCAGGTCCAGCTCTATGGGCAAGACTAAGCCTGTGGGCCCCAGCTTAGCAGTCTGGGTGTCAGACTCCTGGGATGCAAGCCCACTGCTGGAGGCGTGGGCTGTGGGATCCAGGCTCAGGGTTCCAGCTTGCACTTTGGTTCCCTGTGTGACTTAGAGCGAGGCACTGCCTCTTTCTAACCTTGCTCACCTCTGAGGACAGGGACATGGATGTGCCCACCTCCTGGGTTGGCTCTGGGGCTCAGAGAGGCCCCAGTGAGTGAAGTGGGGGCCTGGTGCTGTGTGACTTGGGAGCTGGGGTGTCAGGAGTCTCCTTGGGCTTTGGGCTCGGGGGCTAGGAGGCCAGATGGGAGGGCTGTGCCTTGGTTCTCTGGAAGAGTTTTAGAGTTGTAGGTTCCTGAATCCCTAGAACTTAAAGCATAGTCTCTGAGGCAGGGGCATGGGGATATGGGGAAGCTGGTGAGCCCTGAAAGAGACCCCTCTATCTCCCTAGTTCACAGACGAGGAGACCGAGGCCCAGACAGGGGAAGGAAGTTGGCCCAGGTCACCCAGCAAGTCAGTGGTAGAGGTAGGACTGTCCCTAAGTCCTTCCCCACCAGAATCTCAGGTCCCCCCCCAGTCAGAAGGGGACCCCAGTTCCCCCCTCTCCTCCCTCTCCCCTACCCCTTCCCCATCCTCTCTGCTCAGGCTCAAACGAGGACTTTAATTATTGTATAAAAGTGCCGCTTGCTGGGACTGGGAAGCTAGCTGAGATTTAAGTTCCTGAGCCCAGAGCAGTGGCCTCTCTGGGGGTGTTTGGGGTGGGTTCAAGGGCAAGGCCAGGGTAGCAGCAGCCTGGCAGACACCGGGCTGGCTCCCTCCCTGCGGGACTGGTGAGAACCCCAGGTGGTCTCTAACCCTTGCCTGTCTCCCCTCTCCTCTTCCCCAGGGCATCTCCTCCCAGCCAGGCAACTCCCCAAGCGGCACAGTGGTGTGAAGCCGTGGATGTCGGGGTCCCCACACACCACGCCCCCAGCCTCCTAGTGTAACCCTTCCCGCGAACTCCCGGATCGACGTATTAACAAGACTAACCATGACAGATGGACTGCTCCGGTCCCTCGCCCTGCACAGATTTGGGGGTAGATGGTCCCTCAGACTGGCCCAGACACTGGGGGGATGTAGTGGCCTGTGTGGCCTCCGCCTCGTCCCCACCCACTGCCAAGTACAATGACCCCTTCCTCCGAGACATCAGTGTTAGCCTCCCTGTCCCCAGCATGTGACTGGTCACTCCTGGGGGAGAAACCGCCCCCCACAAGAGCCCCAGCTCTGCAGTGTGCCCCTCCGTCCTGTGTGCAGGGCAGGGGGTGGCCCACCCCTCCCCTGGCCCCAGCCCTGCCCTTGCCGTTCCTTGTGCTTTTGAAGAGTGTTAAATTATGGAAGCCCCTTGGGGAGGGGGGGGGGGCCCTCCCTGTCCCCTGGGACCTCTTATTTATACTAAAGTTCCCTGTTTTCACCATGTCTCTGTTCCCTTCCGCGGAGGTGTGGAGGGAGTGTGTGTGTGTTCAGTGCAGTCCTAGAATCAGTCCACTTTATGCAGAGCAAGAGCTAGGCCCAGTCTCCCCCCAAATCCCCTTTCGATGGCAGGAAAAACAAGACTGGAGGAGGGCGGTGCCAGGGGCACAGAGCTGGTGGGTCAGTTGCTGGCCGGCTGGGGGCAGGGCCCTTCAGATGGGGAGGATCCCTCACACCGCCCCCGCCCCCAAACTCTCAGAGGGAAGGGAGCCGCCAGGACCCCTTCAAGGTCTTCAGTGGGTGTTTTTAAAGTTGCCTTTTCAAAGTGTCCAAATCATAAGTGACGGGTCCCCAGGGAGCCCCCGAGGTCCCCTGAGTGACCTGCTGCCAGCACAAACCTTGGCCTGCTCGCTCGGCCAGGGGGCCCCGGCATCCAGGGCCAACCAGAGACCACGGTTTCCTCCGGGAGGACTGTCCACCCTGGAAAGAACAACGAAAATCCCTCCTGGCGGCTCTCTGGAGCCACAGGGAGTAGTGTCTTCCCGCTCCGCCCTTCACCCCCCGAAATGTTTCTGTTTCTAATCCTAGCCTGGGCAGGAATGTGGCTGTGCAGCCAGGGTCCAGGGAGCTATTTTGGGGGCTCCTTTGGCTCCCCTGGCTTTGGCCAGTGGGTCACCCCTGGTCCTGGCTGCTGAGGGCCTCCGTTCCCGATTCTCTCACCGCCCCTTCCCCACCTCCTGCCAAAAAAAAAAAAAAAAAAAGGCAGTGTAAAACAGGGCCTGAGGGCTAAATTTAAACCGTCCCAAAGTCTGAATCCTTGGCTGAGTCACCCGCAAAGCTGCCCTGGCCTCCTGCCCCCTCTTCCCAGGCCTCACCCCTTTTTCTCCCCTCCCAGCTCCAGAGCTTGGGAGGGGTGTTACCAGATCACTCTGAACCTCAATTGGTCCCCTCCGGGGAATGGGAGGGCTCATCTCTGCCATCGGTCACACCCGTGCTAGGCCTTTTCGGTGGGGGAGGGGGAGAGTTTGAGGGTTGAGATTCTCCACTGCCCCCCACCTCATGCTGAAGCTTTCTGAGGGGCCCAGGGAGGCGGGAGTGGGGGGGCCCTGGCTTGTGAGGGGTTAAGGCCAGGAGGCTGGAGGGGGCCGGCCCGAGGGGTGGGGAGAAAGGGAGGAGGCCCTCGCAGCCAGCGGAGAGAAGTGGCCAGAGAGGCCCAGGGGACAGCCAGGGACAGGCAGACATGCGGCCGGGGCCCCCACAGGGCCCTTCAGGCCCCGTGAAGGGAGGACCCTGAGCCCCGGGCCCAGGGAGGGGGCCATGGTGCTGCCTGCCCGACATGTCAGCCGAGGTGCGGCTGAGGCGGCTCCAGCAGCTGGTGCTGGACCCCGGCTTCCTGGGGCTGGAGCCCCTGCTCGACCTTCTCCTGGGCGTCCACCAGGAGCTGGGCGCCTCCGACTTGGCCCAGGACAAGTATGTGGCCGACTTCTTGGAGTGGGGTGAGTGCCCACCTTTCTGCAGGGGCTTCTCCACCCTCTCTACCCCCTACCCCCGGCCCAGGTTTGGGGATGGGGGCAGGGCAGAGGGAGGAGGTGGCTCTGGGCTGGTTGCTGGGGGCAGGATGGACATAGGGCGAGCTTCCCATTCAGGAGCCCAGAACTTGGGGCGACGTGTGCCTCCCCCTGTGCCCCACTGGGCAGGGCAGAGCGGGGTCAGCAGAGGCCAGGGTAGCCATGACTCAGAACCAAGACTTGGGAGCCATGGTCAGCTGGGCTGGGCGCTGCCTCTTGTGGTCCCCCTGTACCCCCTCCCCGAGTCTAGGCCTAGGGACCTGCTGGGGAGCCCTGTCTCCTAGGGAACTCCCCACCACCACCACCAAAATGGGCTCCATGGCCCTCCACCCTGCCAGAGTGCAGGGGGAGCAGGAGAGACAGAACAGGGCAGCTGCCAGGGGTGCGGCCGACGGACAGGTGTTCGGCGCCAGCCTTTCCAGCTGCCCCAACAGGTGCCCAGGCCCTGGGAGGGCGCGGTGACTCAGGCCCCAGGGAGAACCAGCTCTGCAGACAGGCATCACCCAGCACCCCCTCGTTGGAGGAGGAACAACCAGGGTTCTTCTGGGAGGGCCCACTTTCTCTGCAGGTTCCATGCTGCATGCCCCCCCCCCCCCCCCACCAAGTCCCTTCTAGCTGAGTGTTCCCCTGGAGACAGGTCCGCAGGGAAGATGGTTTAGCCTCAGCCTCCTGCTTCGTTTGCCCTCAGCCCTTCCTGGCCGGGGTTCTGGTGCACTCAGGTTTCTGTCTCTCTGACATCTGCCATTCTGGCCCTCAGTAGCCTGCTCCTGGTCCTGGGACCCTGTGTGTCCCTGTCCCCGTCCCTGTGTCCTCTCTCTCTGCCTTCTGCTCCCTCTCGTGTCCATCCCTTTCTGACCCAGGCCCTGCTTCTCTCCTCATTTTGCAGATGGGAAGGTGGAGGCCAAGTACTTGGCCTCTGGGAGAACCTTCTCCTCACATCCCCCCAGCCCTTAGTAACTCTCTCAGCCCCCTTCTTGCTGCAGGATAAACTGAGACCTGAGGCGGGGACAGGAATCAGCACTCCTGTAAGGAGCGCTCCTTTTGTGGCCCGGGCAGCATCCTGCGGCCCCTCCCCTGTCAGGCTGCCGGGGCGGGGGAGGGGGCCTGGGTTCCCGCTGCCTTAAAAGGGCTCAATGTCTTGGCTCTCTCCTCCCTCCCCCGTCCTGGGCCCTGGCTGCTGCTTCCCAGCCTGCCCACTGTCCCCGAACCCCAAACCCCAAACCCTCTCCGTAACCCACAGTATCTTCCCTTATCCTTAGCTATACCCATCTCCCTCTCCCTCCTGCCTCGGAGGCTCCCAGCCTCTTCCAGGCCTCCCTGTCCCCCTGCCCCTGAATCGCCTGCCTCCACCCTCTGCCCTCTCTCTCCCAAACTGCCCTCTGCCACATTGCTGGCTCTAGGACCTTGGGCAGAGGACTTCACCTGTCTTGGGTCTTGGTTCCCTATCTGTAGATAAGGAGTGATAGTAAAACCTCCTCCTGGAGTTGAGAACACAGAGAGAACGCATTTGACCGCGTCTGCAGCTCTGGTGCCCAGGCTGTAGATCCACGCTGGCTTCGTCTCCCTCTCCTGTTCCTTCTCCTGGCCCCAACCCTAAACTCGGGATTTCCCAAAGTGTGGGCCACAAGCCACCTGTATCTGAGCCTAAGGTGCTGGATTAAATTGCAGGCTCTGGGCCATAACGCAAGACAGACTGAATGAGAGAGCGCGCTGGGGGTGGGCCAGGTCACCGGGAGTCGAGACTGACGCCCCAGGAGCTCTGTGAACTGGGCCTGTTTCTTCTCTCTCTGTTCATCACAGACTCCTTTCAGCAGACTTGTTACCTCAACCCGTTCATCCTGCACCCCGGAGAGCCCTCTGGCCTAATGTCTGTCCCAGAAAGGGGTTCACAGACATCACACCTCTCTCCATAGGAGGGCAGTTTAGGGCCCCCCAAACCTCACAAAACGTTTATGTGAAGACGGAGGCAGAGAGCCCTCAGGGCAGAGGCAAGGACAGGGGACCGAGGGTGGGACTGCCTGGTCTCCAATGTCAGTCCCTGTGATTCTGGTTCCCTCCACGCCTCCAGTGGAGCCCATCGCGGCGAGGCTTAAGGAGGTCCGACTGCAGAGAGATGACTTCGAGATTTTGAAGGTGATCGGACGCGGGGCGTTCAGCGAGGTGAGCCTGGAGCAGCCAAGGCGGCTCAGTGGGGCTGGAACCTGCGTTTTCCTACAGTGGGAGGGGGATGTAGGAGACAGGCCTGAGAAAGTGATGAATGACTGAGTTTAGAGCCTAAGGCGTGGCTTGAGGCCGATGGGCGTGGCTTGTGGGGGGGCGGGGCCACGCCTGGGCCGGGTTACGGGCGGAGTCCTTTCCCCGGGATCCCGGGTGTCTCCTGTCCACCTCCGCCCGGTTACCCTGTTTGGGCCTTCAGGTGGCGGTGGTGAAGATGAAGCAGACAGGCCAAGTGTATGCTATGAAGATCATGAATAAATGGGACATGCTGAAGAGAGGCGAGGTGAGGGCCGGGCTGGGTGGGCAGGGTACTGAGGATCCCCCCTTGCGTCGCCCCCTTCCCCCGCCCGCTTCAGCTCCGGGTGTCCCGCAGGTGTCGTGCTTCCGCGAAGAGAGGGACGTGTTGGTGAACGGGGACCAGCGCTGGATCACGCAGCTGCACTTCGCCTTCCAGGACGAGAACTACCTGGTGAGCCCCAGGCTGGGCGACTGTGGGTTCCATACTCTGGACATTGGGGAAGGTCTTTGGGTTCTCTTTCTCCCTGACTCTCTTGGTGGGGAATGAATTTCTGTCTAGTGACATCCTGGAGGAACGAGGATTGGGGGTGGGGGAGGGTGTCTGTTTTGGCCTGGGAAATCTCTTGTGGCTGCGCCTGCGGGGTCTCTGCCCAGAGATGGGGCGTCTCTGGGAGTCTTTGTCCTGGGATGTCAGAGATCGGTGCCCAGTCGGGGTACCGACCCCCATAACACGCCCCCTCCCAGTACCTTGTCATGGAGTACTACGTGGGCGGGGACCTGCTAACGCTGCTGAGCAAGTTTGGGGAGCGGATACCGGCCGAGATGGCGCGCTTCTACCTGGCCGAGATTGTCATGGCCATAGACTCGGTGCACCGGCTGGGCTACGTGCACAGGTGGGCGCTGCCGGGGCCCAGGGGCGCGGGAATCGGAGAGCTGTGATCCTTCAGAGGGTGGGGCCTGGTGAGACAACGAGAGAGAGGCTCGCGTATCCCCCTCCCCTTCCTTCTTCCCTCCGCGCAGGGACATCAAGCCGGACAACATCCTGCTGGACCGCTGCGGACACATCCGCTTGGCCGACTTCGGCTCCTGCCTCAAGTTGCGGGCGGATGGAACGGTGAGCCGTGTGTCGGTCCTGGGGCAGCTCCAGCGACCAATAAGGGGTGGGGTCGGGGTGGAGGACGGAACCGGAGGGGCAGGGTGTGGGGCGGGCCTGAGGCGTGCAGGCCGAGCCAGTGTGAGGGCAGGACCAGATATGGAGGGGAAAGAGGCGACCAGGACTAAGCCTGCTTGTGGGGGCTCGGTGTTAGAACAGGCAGAAGGAGGGACTAAGCTGCAGGGGCGAGGTTAGGAGGAGGCGGAGTCAGAGATAGGAGGGGCGGGGCCAAGCTCAGCTATGGTCCTGTTGGCTCAGGTGCGGTCGCTGGTGGCTGTGGGCACCCCGGACTACTTGTCTCCCGAGATCCTGCAGGCGGTGGGCGGCGGGCCGGGGACTGGCAGCTACGGGCCCGAGTGTGACTGGTGGGCGCTGGGCGTGTTCGCCTATGAAATGTTCTATGGGCAGACGCCCTTCTACGCCGACTCCACCGCCGAGACCTATGGCAAGATCGTGCACTACAGGGTGAGCACCGCCCGGGGAGCCCGTGACCTCTCCTCGAAGGCTCCCAGGTAACAGCCCCTCTTCCCCGCCCCTTCCGAGCAGGAGCACCTCTCTCTCCCGCTGGCCGACACAGGCGTCCCCGAGGAGGCTCGAGACCTCATCCAGCAGCTGCTGTGTCCCCCGGAGGTGCGCCTGGGCCGGAACGGAGCAGGGGATTTCCGGAAGCATCCTTTCTTCTTTGGCCTTGAATGGGACAGCCTCCGAGACAGCGTTCCTCCTTTCACGCCAGATTTCGAGGGTGCCACGGACACGTGCAACTTCGATATGGTGGAGGACGGGCTCACTGCCATGGTGAGCGGGGGCGGGGTAGGTACCTGCGACCCCAGCTCTGCAGAAGGTACCCCTCATACCTCCGCCATAACACTGAGGTTAGGAGAGTACCCTCCTCCTGGGGTCCTGAAATAAGTGCTTCCCCAGAACCCCTGCTCTGTGGGGGCCAAGTACTGGGAAGCCAGCAGTGACCTAGACTCACAGTCCAGTGGGAGACCCAGACTTGTCCCTGACAGTGACGCCCCAGAGGGATCAGGGCTGAGACGGGCGGGGAGGTGCAGGGGGCGTGCCTCCTGATGTAGCATGAAAGGTCCTGGAGGGCTTCCTGGAGGAGGGGGCTACGTGACCTGGAAGGATGAGAGGTGAGAAAGCACCATAGAGGAACCTCCCTCCCTTCCTTAGGCCTTCTCTCCCTCAGCTGTTGGTACAAGCTCCCCCAGGCTTGCTCTGTCTGACTGCCTTTGTGCTGGGCACTACTGGGGACACTCATGGACCAAATCAGCCCTGGTCCCCACCCTCCTCTACTTACAGTTAGGAGAAGATATACCTTTACTGTGGCAAGTGCCCTGAAGGAAACAGCAGGATGTAATAAAATTATGTGGAGTCCACTTTAGATAGACCCCGGGCTGGGGTGGGGAGTGGTGGGCACTTAAGCCAACACTGGGAATGGGTGAGGGGCCAGTCCTGACAGCTGCTGCTCACCTCACATCTGGGTTTCTCTTGCCTAGGAGACGCTGTCAGACATGCAGGAAGGCATGCCACTGGGTGTCCACCTGCCTTTCGTGGGCTACTCCTACTCCTGCATGGCCCTCAGGTAAGCATGGCCCCTTTGCAGCCTGAAAGGAGTGGATGGGGGAGGGGGAAAGGCCCCCCAAGAGGCCCTGGGGGCTGCTCCAGGTTATCACATCCTGCCCTGATGGCGCCCAGGAGACTTGCAGGATCAATCTTGGAACCTTATCGTCTTGGGAAGTAAGGACTTTTAGGAGCCCAGAGTTGCAAGACCTTAAATTCTCAGACCATGAGAACTTTGAAATTTAGATTCAGTTGTAAAACCTCAGAGTCACAGACTTGGCCTTGCAGAATCTTCTCACTTTCCACTTTTCCATGTCTAGTGTACAGTCATGGGACCTCACAGTCTTAGAAAATAAGGAGTTTAGAATTGTTAAGTCAGTCTTAAAAGAACACAGACTCATTGAATTACATAACCACAAAGGCTTTTTAAAACATTGATTCTGCAAATAATACATTTGCTTATCACAATTATATCAGATGAAGCCCGCCAGCAGCAGCGGTCCCTGGCTCACACACACACACCTCCTTAACAACTGTGGGAACATGCTGTATTCTAACCCGTTCTGTTATTGGACAATGTACTGCAAATGCCATTTCTTATCACGAACAAACTACCACACAATCCTGACCTGCTGGGGAGTGCTCTCCCAACTGGACCGGCAGGACTTAGTCAACCAGCCTCTCTGTCCTGACCTAAGCTGGATGAACAGCCACGAATTGGTCTTGGCAAAGGTCTTTATCCTCGTCCAGGGTCATTGGGTCCTTGAGGACCAGTTCCGTAAGAAGGACTGCTGAGTTGGAGGGAACATCACTTTTATTGCAATTTCATATTCCTTGGGAGGGTCTGTCTTCCTCCCAGCACCTGGGTCTGAGGGCGTAGACTGCTCTCTACTGTCAGTCTTGGAATCCCACACCCAATCTGAAGACCACCTCTTCGGAGGTTGCCAGAGCTGGGCAGTGTGCCCCTCACTTCCTAAGTCCCTAAGGAGAGGAGCCTGAGAAAGGGACATGGAGACAGAGGGGAAGGGAAGATCTTAGAACATGGGTGTCTTGACTCCAGGTTCCCAAAGAAGGGAAGCTCAGCATCCAGGGGCCTGAGGCCATGCCAGGGGCTGGCCTTTTCCTAACAAGAGGAGGACCTGTTCCCCACCCCCCACCCCCAGCCTGGCAATTTGTCCCCTTCACTCTGCCTCTTCCCCTCCTTAAACCACAGAGACTTCAGGTCTGGCTGCCCCAGGGCATAGGCTAGGTTGTCCTGGCTCTAAACCCAGGGGATTAGCAGCCTCTGGGGTGAGGCCAGTTCACCCTCCCACCCCTTGGCCGCCTCCTCTCCCCAGGGATGATGAGATCCTAGGCTCCACGCCCATGGAACTGGAGGCCGAGCCATTGCCTGAGCCATTGCAAGAGCCCAGCCTGGAACCCACAGTGCCCCCGCTAGAGGAAACGGTGAGTCCCTGGAGGAGAGTCAGTGAGGGATGAGAAGGGAAGGCCTTCAGGGATACTGTGTGCCATGGAATGCTGGACCTTCTGGGAACTTCCTCAATAGAAAGGGGTGGAAGACCAAGTAGAGACAAGGCTACTTCGGTCAGACGTGACCCTCACAAAGAAATTAGAACAGGTCACTGAGTTCTAATTTCTAATGCATGGAGGGGGACTCTTATGGGAGGGGAAGCCCCGGAGAAGGAGGAAAAGCAAAGAGAAGCTTAAGAGTAAGGGCTCTGAGGTGGGAACCAGCTGATTTTGCTCTTAAATGTGAAAGGAGTGTGGTAAGGCTGCACTGTTCCGGGAGAAAGGACGGTGAAGAATGAGGAGTGGGGTGGCTGAGGCCAGCCCAGGCACACCAGACAGGGCCTTTCAGTGTGGTGTGCCTCCTCCTGAAGGCTCTGAAGGGCTGGAGACAATCTGAGCAGAGGAGGGACCTGGTCAAGTTGGGCAGTGTTGTAGGAACAGCCCTTTGGTTTTGGTGTGCATGGGAGGAGACCAGAGTAAAGGCTGGAGATGAGTAGGACTGGGCTGGCATTACCCCTCCAAAGGAGTGAGTCTGGATCACTGTGGAGCTGTGGAGATTCCAGAAGGATCTAGGGGGTGCAGGAATAGAGGTCAAGGGAGGACCCCAGTCCTGCAATCTATGCTCAAGCCTTGAATGCTCCCCAGGCCTCAGGCCACCCTAAGCCCCGTTTCCATACCCAGGCTGAAGCGGCAGTTCCGGAGACCATTCCGGAGGCGGTGGCAGAGCCGGAGGTGACGCTGCGGGAGCTCCAGGAGGCCCTGGAGGAGGAGGTGCTGACCCGGCAGAGCCTGAGCCAGGAGCTAGCGGCCATCCATAAGGCCAACCAGAACTTCGCCAGGTCGGGGTCGGGGCCCGGGGGCAGTCACCACCTTTAGCAGCCTCTCAAGCCAGAGCCTCAAGGGCTCACGGTCCTCACCTCCCCGCAGTCAACTCCGGGAGGCCCAGGCTCGGAACCGCGACCTGGAGGCGCACGTCCGGCAGCTGCAGGAGAGGATGGAGTTGCTTCAGGCCGGGGGAGCCGCAGGCGAGTCCCTCACCCGCCCCCTTCCCTGAGGTGCCCGGGGGAGGTGGGCCCGCGGCAGGTGTACACACCTGGGGGAGGGCGAGGGGCCAGGCTGGGGCACGCCGCGCCACCGCCCTCGTCGTCCCTCCACGCGCCCTACGCCTCTCTCTTCTCCTTCCAGCTGTCACGGGGGTCCCCAGTCCCCGGGCTACGGATCCACCTTCCCATGTAAGACCCCTCTTTTTCCCCTGCGTCAAGCCTGCTGCCCCTGTCTGCTGCCCCTGTCTCTGTCACCCCATACCCCCATCCAGATTTAGGGCTCCCCTCTCTTTGTAGTTGCAGTCAGTAGATATTCTCCCTTCACCCCACATCGACCAGATCTCCCTCGTTTAGGCTTCTCACCATATCCCCATTCGGGATATCCCATTTGGGGTCTCCCTAGATAACCTCTCTGACCTCGACTCCCCTCGCTGTCTCTCGCCCCCCGCCGAGGGCGGCCGGGCCGAGCGGGGCTCAGATCGGGTCACCTGTCCCTTCTCTCTCCAGCTAGATGGCCCCCCGGCCGTGGCTCTGGGCCAATGCCCGCTGGTGGGGCCAGGCCCCATGCACCGCCGCCACCTGCTGCTCCCTGCCAGGGTACGTCCGGCTGCTCACGCCCGCCCGCCGCGCGCCCCCGCCCAGCTCCACGTACCCGAAATCGCCTCTGCTTAGCAGCGCCTCTGCGGGGCTCGGCCAGCGGTGGGGAGGGGAGGGTTCTCGGGCAGCCAATCAACACAGGTCTCTAGGAAGCAGCCAATAATGAGTTCGGACAAGACTTAGGTTTGCGAGCCGGCCAACCAGAGCTACCCGCCCTGTGAGGGGGGCGGGGCGGGTTCCGGGGGTTGTGGACCCTCTTAGGCGTAGGCGGGGCAAGTCCCGGGAGCCAATCAGAGGCTCGTGTCGCTGGGCGCTGACCCTCGCCCTCTCCCTGCAGGTCCCTAGGCCTGACCTATCGGAGGCGCGTTCCTTGCTCCTGTTCGCCGCTGCTCTGGCTGTTGCCGCCGCCCTGGGCTGCATTGGGTTGGTGGCCTGCGCCGGCCATCTCACCGCAGTCTGACCCCGCCCGGGAGCCGCCTTCTCCGCCTGAACCCTAGAACCCGAGCCTGTTCTACACTCGGGCTCTGCTGGAGGGTTGGGTGACCGAGGCAGGGCCCAGAAGCCCCTCCCATCGCCTCCCAGTTCACAACACTCCAAGCGTGGGTCTCCGCCCCAGCTTCAGCCCCGTGATCCGGGCCCGCCCCCTGGCGGCCGGGGAGGGAGGATCCGGGGCTGCGGCTCCAGGGAGGCTTGTAGCGGGGAATGCTGCTGCTGCTGCTGCTGCTGCTGCTGCTGCTGCTGCTGCTGCTGCTGCTGCTGCTGGGGGGGGATCGCGGACCTCTTCCGCCTGCCTAGCTGAGGCCCCCGACGTGGATGGGCAAGCTGCGACCTACAGAAGGCAGCAGGGCCAGGGCTCATCTGTTTCTCATCCTCCAGGCACCCCCCCACATTGGCTCGCAAACCACAAATCCTCCTTGTGCATGAGGCCCCGCCCCCTCAGGAAGGCTGTCTTTCCGCAGCGAAAGTCTAGCGCGAGCTCCGCCTGCTTTCTTGGGAATCTTTGTTTTTGACAGCCCCGCTTTTTCCGGGATTCTCGCGCCCTCCTTCTCACATGCGCTGCTCTCGGAGCCCGCCGGCTCCATCCGCCTCGGCAGTTTGGGTATTTATTGACCTTTCCTCTGACCCGCTGACAGGCTCCAGGACCCCAGCACCCTAATCCACGTTTTGGATGCACTGAGACCCCGACATTCCTCGATATTTATTGTCTTTCCCCACCTAGGACCCCCACCCCCGATCCTCGCGAATAAAAGGCCCTTCCGTCTGCCCAAAATTCTGAAATTCCTTGGGGTCCGCAGCTTGAGTCGAGGGCAAGAGGCTGCTCAGCGGGCCAATCGGAAGGCGAGCGGAGGCGGCCAATGGCCTGGCAGGAAGCTAGCGGGAGGCGAAGCGGACGAATCGGGTGGGGGTAGGGCTGGGGGCGTGGCCTAGGCAGCCGGCCAATAGGAGAAGACGAGCAGGCCCCTCGGAGGCACCGCCCATTGTCCAGCTGTGGCCCAGCTGTGCCATTCGACAGCGTTGAAGAGGCGGGCTGGACTGGCAGCTAGCGCAGCCATCCTCCTACCACTGCGCCTGCGCGGGCCACGCTCATCCGCTCCAGAGACTTAGGCTCGAGAAAAGTTGCTGCAAACTTTCCAGCCCGTTTCCCCCGCCCTTTCTCCCAACCAGACCCGCCCCCCTGCGGAGCCGGGAATTCCGAGGGGCGGAGCGTGGGCCGAGATGGGGAGTGAGGGGGGCCTTCGGAGGACCCTGGAGACGGCGGCGTGCAGAAGCTTAGTCTCGGGGCAGAGGTGGCTTCGCGCCCTTAACCCTCCCGGACGGCCCGTTACCTTCTCCGTTGTCCCGATGGGGAAACTGAGGCCCTGAGCCAGAGGCACACGCGGGGGGAGGCAAAAAGCGCGGCCTGAGGCGGAGGGAAAACAAAGGGAGAATCACGGACAGACAGGGAGGGGGACGGGCACACACACAGACACTGGGACAGAGACCCTAGTAGAGAGCTGGGCCTGGCATCGGTGTTGAGGAGGGGAGACGCGGGTCCGCGGGAGATCGGGAAGCACGAAGTGGGGGGTGGGGTGGGGAGGGGAGACGGGCGGGGGAGGGGGCTGGGGAAAGCCCGAGGGAGGAGAAGGAGGGAGGAACTTCCCAAAGTTGCAAAACATGGCTACCTTGCCTGCGGAGCCGAACGCGAGGCCGGCGGCCGGGGGGGAGGCAGTGGTAGCCGCGGCGGCGACCGAAGAAGAGGAGGAGGAAGCGCGCCAGCTCCTGCAGACTTTGCAGGCGGCCGAGGGTGAGGCGGCGGCGGCGGCCGGGGCCGGGGCGGGCGAAACGGCGGTGAAAGTGGAGGGCCCCGGATCCCCAGGCGTCCCCGGGTCGCCCCCCGAGGCCGCTGCCGAGCCGCCCACGGGGCTCCGCTTCTCGCCGGAGCAGGTGGCGTGCGTGTGCGAGGCGCTGCTACAGGCGGGCCACGCCGGCCGCTTGAGCCGCTTCCTGGGCGCACTGCCCCCGGCCGAGCGCCTACGTGGCAGCGATCCTGTGCTGCGCGCTCGGGCCCTGGTTGCCTTCCAGCGAGGCGAGTACGCCGAGCTCTACCGGCTGCTCGAGAGCCGCCCCTTCCCCGCCGCCCACCACGCCTTCCTTCAGGACCTCTACCTGCGCGCGCGCTACCACGAGGCCGAGCGGGCCCGCGGCCGCGCGCTGGGCGCGGTGGACAAGTACCGTCTGCGCAAGAAATTCCCGCTGCCCAAGACCATCTGGGACGGCGAGGAGACCGTCTACTGCTTCAAGGAGCGCTCCCGCGCCGCGCTGAAGGCCTGCTATCGCGGCAACCGCTACCCCACGCCGGACGAAAAGCGCCGCCTGGCCACGCTCACCGGCCTCTCGCTCACGCAAGTCAGCAACTGGTTCAAGAACCGACGACAGCGCGACCGGACCGGGGGCGGCGGCGGCGCGCCCTGCAAGAGGTGAGGGGCCCGGGGCGGCGCTAGTCCGGCTTTCCCGGGGACGTACCCCCCTCTCCCAGACCCGTTGTCCTCGGACACCGCCCCCCCTCACACCCTCAGGCGCCCGCCGAGCGCGAGGAATCCGCGTGGATTAACTAGGCACTCGCCCAGCCCTCCACCCTGACACCGCTGCTCCTCTCGCAGAGGCTGCGGAGACCGCCTCCCTCTACTCCACTCAAAGCTCAGTCCCAGATCCCATCCGCGCCCGCGGCTAGACTTGGGGGCGGCAGTGAGAAAAAGGGGCTGCGGGAAAGGAGTGGCCTTTGTCCTCGCTCCCGGGCGTAGGGGCTTCTTAAGGCCCCTTCGCGGCCAGTCCCTCCCTGACCGCGGCTGTCTCATCGTCTCTCCCGCCCCCCCCCCCCCCCTCCCAGGGCCCAAACAGCGTGGTCCGTCGTCTGTCTTTGTTGTGAAACGTGAACCTTCCCCAGCTCCGGTTTCCCTGTAACCCAAGCCCTTCCCCTCCCACCCTGCGCGCCGGCCTCTCGCTCCTTCTCCGACGCCCGGGGGGAGGGGAAAGGGGGGGTTGGGCACCGGGAACTGAGCTGGCGAATCCCTCCTTAGTGTCTCCAAAGCCACTCGGCTGTTTTCAGGCGGACTCTGGAGACTTCGGGCAGCCCGGTTGCTCAGCCTCCCGGATCCTAAAGCCGAGGAGTTGGGAGAGGAGGGCCCCCTTTCACCCTCAGCGTTCAGCTTGAACCTTTGGGCAGTGGTATCAGGACCAGGCTTGCAGGGACTCCTCCCTGGGGTCTCAGAGAGGAGGTTTCATTAACTCCCTGAAATTGCCCACAAAATTTTGGGCTGGGGAACATGGGGAGGCAGTGGGCGGCTTGTGCTTCCTCGGAGCACTTTGCCGCTGGCTCCCGGCAGGAATGGGGCTGGCCCGAGGGGAAACACAGCATGAGTCCACCACTCACAATCCTCTCTCTGGCCAGCGAGTCTGATGGAAACCCCACTACTGAGGACGAGTCCAGCCGCAGTCCTGAGGACCTGGAGAGGGGGGCGGCTTCGGCGGCTGCCGAGGGCCCAGCGCCAGGCTCCATATTCCTGGCCGGGGCCTCCCCTCCCGCACCGTGCCCTGCCTCCTCCTCCATCCTGGTGAATGGGAGCTTCCTGGCCGCCGGCAGCTCTCCAGCAGTGCTCCTCAATGGGAGCCCCGTCATCATCAACAGCCTGGCCCTGGGCGAGGCCTCCGGCCTGGGCCCCCTGCTGCTCACTGGGGGTGCCCCTGCTCCACAGCCCAGCCCCCAAGGGGCGAGCGAGGGCAAGACCTCCCTGGTCCTGGACCCTCAGACCGGGGAGGTTCGACTGGAGGAGGCTCAGCCTGAAGCCCCGGAGACCAAGGGGGCTCAGGTGACTGCTTCAGGGCCCCCTGGAGAGGAGGTCCCTACGCCTCTGCCCCAAGTGGTGCCTGGCCCCCCTACGGCAGCCACATTTCCACTGCCCCCAGGACCAGTGACTTCCATGGCTGCTCCCCAAGTGGTGCCACTTTCCCCACCCCCTGGCTACCCTGCTGGCCTGGGCCCCACCTCCCCGCTGTTGAACCTGCCCCAGGTGGTGCCCACCTCACAGGTGGTGACCCTGCCCCAGGCTGTGGGGCCGCTGCAGCTGTTGGCAGCTGGGCCAGGCAGCCCAGTGAAGGTGGCTGGTGCCTCGGGCCCTGCCAACGTGCACCTGATCAACTCCGGCGTGGGTGTGACTGCGCTGCAGCTGCCTTCAGCCACTACCCCAGGTAACCCCTTCTGGTGGCTGGGTAGTGGGGTGCACTTGTTTTGGGGAGGGGAATGCTGCTGGTGCGCCTCCTGGGACTGCAGTGGAGGGAGGGGAGCTCTTCCCTGGCGGGTCCCAGACCCTCCTGAGGCTCAGGCCAGAAAGACTTGGCCTCACACTGACCCTGAAGGGGCTCCTTCTGCCTCTGGTTAATCCCTGTGCCTGCCCTCCATAGGCTTCATCCTCACCTGGGTGCCTTGGCTCCCCCCTCTCCCCACAGGAAACTTCCTGCTGGCCAACCCTGTGTCTGGCAGTCCCATCGTGACAGGTGTGGCCGTGCAGCAGGGCAAGATCATCCTCACCGCCACTTTCCCCACCAGCATGCTGGTCTCCCAGGTCCTGCCACCCGCCCCCAGCCTGGCCCTGCCCCTGAAGCCAGACACAGCCATCTCGGTGCCCGAAGGAGCCCTCCCGGTGGCCACCAGCCCCGCTCTTCCGGATGCCCACGCCTTAGGCGCACTTCCTGCACAGCAGCCACCCCAGCCGCCCCCTACCCCCGCTGCCTCCACCCCCAGCCTGCCCTTCTCCCCAGACTCCTCTGGCCTCCTGCCCGGTTTCCCGGCACCCCCGCCCGAGGGGCTGCTGCTGTCGCCCGCAGCCGTGCCCATCTGGCCAGCCGGGCTGGAACTGAGCGCCGGCACCGAGGGGCTGCTAGAGGAAGAGAAGGGGCTGGGAACACAGGCCCCCCACACTGTGCTGAGGCTGCCGGACCCTGACCCCGAGGGGCTGCTCCTGGGGGCCACCGCGGGGGGCGAGGTGGACGAGGGGCTGGAAGCCGAGACCAAGGTCCTGACGCAGCTACAGTCAGTGCCTGTGGAAGAGCCCTTGGAACTGTGACACGCTGGCCCCCAGGCCTCCCCTGACAATGGTGCTCGAAATCCAGGCAGGGAGGAGGGACCCTCACAGCGGCTGCTGTCTACCCACACACACTACACCCTCCCAGGCCTGGCGCTCAACCTCTCCGTGCCCTGGAGGTCCACTCCTTGGACAGGATGCTGCCTCTGTTACAGCCCTCTCCTTGGTCTATATGGGGAGATTTGGGGATCCTGACTTGGGGGCTCTGTCCCCCCTTGACCTGGTACTAGCTGTGAGCTGAAAGCCCTGCCGAACGGCTGAATTTCCCCTGCCCCCTACCCCCAGCCCTCTCCCTATCACTCCCTGAAACACTATTAATAGCTCCACTGATGTCCAGCGTTCTCAGAACTGCTTGGAATCCAGGGTGGAGGACGGGCAGTCCTGTGCCAAGAGACTCATGGACCCTCCCATCTGGGCCCTTCCTGCCTACAGGTGTGGGGGGTGTGGGCCAGGGTCCTCGGTTAGCACCTCCTGGACTAGAGCCCCCGGTACCTTGTCCAGCCCCAGACCAAAGATCCCCGACCACCGGGGCAACCCTGACTCCTGTGTCTAGTTTGTATCCTAAATCTTTATTTTTCTAGGACGTGTTATGCCTTCATTTCCATTAAAATAAACAGACAACTAGAACCTCCCGGGGTGTGGGTTACCTTCCAACAACTTGCCCAAGGAAAAGCTTAAGTACAGAGAGCACACCTTGAGTTTCTGGCTTTGTGATCCATGCTCCCTGAGCGGGGACAGGCCTGAAGGTCAGATTGGAGGAGCTGTTTGGGGAGGTGTCTGCAGAGAATAGAGCTGAGGAAGAGGGCCCAGGTCAGCTGGCCTTGTCTCTTGTTGGTAACAAAGTTTTATTTCATTGAAAACAATAAATAATCTATAAATAGAATAGGGTAGGAGGAGGAAGGTGAGGTAAGATTGAACAGGGTGGAAAGCATTGGATTCTGGGCTGGGCAGTGGACAGGCAGAGGGAAACTTCACCTCCCTGCATTTCATTCGGGTGGGAGGGGGCTCCTTCCACCCTCTCTGTAGCTTCTCTGATTCCCCTGCCCAGAGTAGAAGGGGGCTGTGAGAGACTTGCCAACCTTGGGGCAGAAGTTCAGACTGCCCCATACAAGGCAAACACAAAGCATCGGGATCAATAAATAACGCCACCTGCCAACCTGGGGGGCCTGCACTAGAGGGGGTGAGGCCCAGGAAACTATCACAGGCTCCTGGTTTCAACAACAGCAGGGCCCGAGGGAGGACGCTGCACCCTCACCCTTGCTGAGACTCCGGAGAGACTGGGTCTGGGAAGCCTCGGGCCTTCTCGGCCAGCAGCTGGTAGAAGGGTTTGGGGGTCTCCCAGTCCTCATCCTCGCTGCTGGAGCTGTCCTGCTTCACGATCCGGTTGTGCTGGCGGCTGAACCTGCGCGCCTTGGTGCTGGGGGGGAGGTGGCAGGATGGGTGGGTTTCCTCCGTCTCACCTTCGTCCCACCCCCGGTGCTCTGGGCTCGGTAGTGACCAGGGCCTGGGCTGGGGATGGCCAGGGCTTTATTCGGCTCCACCAGGAAAGCGCTAGCTCATTCAAGACCTGTTAAGATCTGTGCACGCGCTTGTTTTTCCGGAGAGGGGTGCAACTGAGGACTGGGCAGGTGGCAGCAATTTGAAGTTGGTGGAGAAGAGGGGTTTCAGGAGGGAGGGGGTGTCGAGACGGGGAGAGGAGGAGGCCAAGTGACAGGGCGTTAAGACTCAGTTTCCTGCTCTGAGAAACTCCCTAAAGCAGAGAGCACAAAGGAAGTTCAGGGCCAAGAGGGTCCAAATTGAGAATTCAGCTATTTGCCCTTCTAAGATCCAGGCAGGCTGGAGCACACCTCTGCTTCTGTTCCCCCAACTCTTCCATAAACTTTGGAGACACCCAGATCTCCCACCTGAGGAGACTCCCACCCTGTTTCCAACATCATGGAGCTCAAGGCTCTGATGATTTTCAGAGGAGCAGGGAGGGCCCTAGCGTCCACCACCCATGCCTCTGGGCAGGGGCTTCTCACCAGTATGGTTTTCGCTCCTGCAGGGTCATCACCCGCCAGAGTTGGGCCAGCTCCTTGGTGGCGGCCGTGGATGCGGTCCCAGGGCAGGCTCTGTGGCAGGAGCGGGGAGGAGGTGAGGAGGTGCCTGCAGCCCTGCCTGGCTTGGGCAAAGGGCCAACCATACAAGGGGCCCTGGCCCTCCCAGAGCCTTGACTTTCTCATCTGAGAACTCAGATCTTCCCATGTTGCTCAGAAAGGCTTCCCTTTTGTGCCCCCTGGAACGGAGGTGACAGAGGAGGGAGCTGGACTAAAGGGTGGCTGGAGAGGGGCCACCCGGTGTCCTAGGGTCTGTGTCTGCAGCTCAGATAGGAACACCAGCTCTTCCCCACTGAGGCGCGAGGGGCCTCCCCCACCCCTAGCTGCAGGCTGGCAATGATTGTTCAGGGTTGGGCGCTTGACAGATCCCATCAAGTTCAGCTCCAAGAACTTCTGCTTGAAACCTTAGAAATGAAGAGCTGTCTTCCCACAGGGTTGCTGGGGTGGGAGACAGGACATGAGCCTGAAGCTCCTAGGTAGGGGTGAGCCCACTCCCGACCCGGTCCAGCAGGGATGGAGCTTGAAGCCAAGAGGAACACAGAGTCCAGAAGGGGGTGAAGATCCAAGAGCATCACAGGAGTCCTAGGACCAGCCACAGCTGAAGGTGGAGCCTTTTTTTTCAGATTATAGTAATTAATTAATTATATTAATCAGTTATATCAATTATATAAGTTAATATTAGCCAATTAATTTCCTTTTTTTCATAAGTCTGAGGCGGGTTTCACTGCCTACAACGCATGGGGCCAAGGGAGGCAAGTGCGAGCGTGGTGGGTGAGCGTATCAGCAGCAGAGGGCGGTCTAGCCCTGGGAGTGGATGGACAGTGAGGCAGGGCCCCTTTCAGGGTCGAAGAGGACGCCCACCCACCGGATGTACTGCTTCCGGTTCATCCTGCAGAACATGATGAAGCCGTTGACACACTTCTTCTTCATCTGGGGGGTGCCAGGGGCTTTCTTGCTCTCCTTGGACTTGGGGGGATGCCGGCTGGCCCGGCCCTTCCTGGCCTTCCTCCCGGCCATGGGCAGGGGCAAGACCCGCCGGGTAGGGGTCCACGTGTAGTCCCCATCGTCGCTGGAGGACTGCAGGCCCTCGAGGTCAGCCTGAGTGTCCTGGTGGGGAGCATAGAGAGATGAGGGGGGCGTAGGTGAGGGCCGGCAGGAGACCTGGACTGACCCAGCCAATGGCTGTCCGTCTCCCTCACCTCCTGCTGCCTCCACACCAAGTCTGTGTCCGTGTCCTCCGAGCTGGGGCTGGACGGCACCTTGCTGTTTTCACTCAGCGAGAGGTAGCAGTGGTCCAGCGAGACCAAGGACTGGCCCAGGTTGTGGGAGTCAGGGGGGTCTTTGGGGATCTTGGGGGGCGTGTCCTGGGGCATGAAGGAGAAAGATGGGAGGAGAGGGACAGAGCGGGGCAGTGGTGTCCCTTCATGGCCCCCACTTGCGGCTTTCCTGGGATGTCACACGAGCATCGGAAACAGCTCAGGTTCAAAACATCCTCATCCGGACACAGCCTCACAAGTTCAAGCAAAGGTTCCCCAGTTCCCATAGCAGGTCAGGGAAGAGGTGGATTGGGGGCTTCTGCCTCCTATTCCGGGGCACTCCCTCTCAATTCCCCTGTGAGGGAGCCGGCACACCCTAGGCAAGTTTTAACTCCTCTGAGCGTCAGTTTCATCCACGATGGTGCTACCACACATCCCCTGCCAGGCCAGGCCAGTGTTTATAAGAGCTCTACTAAGGGTGTCTTATCTTTGTTTCTACTGTGAAATCAGCTTCTCGTTCAGGCAGGGGCCACCTTCCCACACATGGAGGGAGAACCATTTGGGGACCAGAGCCAGGCTGCACCTCTTGTCAGTTGGAGGCTGAACTGCTGGAGCAAACGGTGCTGCGGAGGTCAGCTCTGGGGCCTGAGAGGGAGGCTCTTTTGCACCAAGGATCCCAGGGGTCACCTGCTGTTTTCAGTTTCCTCACCGGTTAAATGGGGCACAAGAGAGCCTGCCTCACAGAGCGGCCCTAAGATTATGTGGGGTCTTTTCTGGGCACCTGGCAGCTTTTAGCTTTTATTCTTTACAGGTGGTTCATTCCAAGGGCCCAGCACACAGCAGGGCGCCTGGTGGTCAGCAGATAGGTTAGGGCAAAGATAGAAGGGTGAGTCTCTGGAAGGACCAGGAGAAGCATGATGGACAGACAGCTGAGTTGAGGGGTGGGGATGACAGAAGGGTCAAGAGGACGGATGAGTGAATTGGCGGGTGGGAAGAAGGACGGACGGGTGTGTGGACAGTGTGGGCAGATACCTACCTTCTGTGGTTCCTCGAGGATGCAGGCAGAAGGTGAAGGTGCAGAATCTAACAGTATTTCCTCAAAGAGAGCTGTCGGGGACAGAGAGGGAGACCAGAAGCGTGGCTGGGACAGAAACGCCTCTCTCGGGGCACCGGGCTGCTGTCCTGCCGTCCCCATAGCTGGAGGGCCCTTCTCTGGCTTTGAGCTTTGGGATCTTCTGCCCAAGACCAAGTCCAGCTCACAGTCCAGCTCCTGTGGGGGACCTCCAGAGTAGGTCCCTACTATAGGGTCCTGGAGCCTTCCTTCCCCACACCAGGCTAGCCTGGAACAACTCCTCACCAGGCTGTGGGCTCCAGGGATGGGATGGGATTTGGGAGGATTCACCCCTGGGTATCCAGTACTGCCCAGAAAAAGGCTACATACTTAGTGGGCATCACTGTGGGTTTTTTCCCTTCTCAGTGAACCAAACCTCAGGTCCAGCCCTGGGTGCTCACCTTGGGTCAGGTATTCATTGCCGTCCTCCAAGATCTGTTCAGACAGCAGTTTCCCTGGGGAGCTGAAGAGGGAGGGGCTGAGCCCTAGGATCTCCTGCAGGGGGTCTGTCTCTATCCCGTTGGTAATCTGGGGAGGCCCCAAGGCCAGTGGGCTCTCTGAAAAGGAAATGTCAGGCTTGAGGGTGTGTCAGGTGTTGCCCTTTCCCAGAACACAGCGGCTGGCTTTGAGGAGATGGTGCCCCATACTGGGGAAAGATGACTCTGTCAGTTCCTCAATGTGAGTGCTTAGAAGAGGAAGTTAAGAGCCGCGGTGCCTGGATTCAAGGTGGTGGTGGTGGTGGTTTAGTCCCTAAGTCGTGTCCAGCTCTTTGCGATCCCATGGACTGTAGCCTGCCAGGCTCCTCTGTCCATGGGATTTTCCAGGCAAGAATACTGGAACAGGTTGCCCATTTCCTTCTCAAGGGGAATCTTCCCAACACAGGGATCAAACCCACCTCTCCTGCTTGGCAGGCATGTTCTTTCCCACTGAGCCACCAGGGAAGCCCAGAATTATGTTAGGGATGGCATATATATACATATATATGTATGTATATGATGTTGTGCTAGATCCAATAGACTGATATGAGCTAGCTGGAGCTCTGTGTTAAGAAAGATTCGGAAGCAGTTTCTGGGATCAAGAGAAAGAGTTAGGATTGATTAGCAACGTCCGCCATGGCAACCGATGGCTGGGGACAGCGAGTGCACTGTGTGTCCATGCCTAGTGGACACCCGTCCCTCTCCCGCTTCCCTGGCCATCCTCAGAAAGAAGGTACCAAGAAGGCCCCACACCCGCCTACAAGGGGGAGAGACAGAGCTTCAGTCACCTTGGGGGCTGCCCTCTGCAGTCCAGGCGGGAATCCAAGGGTCAGCATTTGGGGACTCCTTGCCCACCTCCTCGCCAGAATCATAGAACACCAGCTTCTGCCTGCAAGAGGTGGAATTCACGAGGCAGACCTGGAGCCCTGGCTGGAAATGCTGTGGCACACAGAGCGAGCCCTTCCCCTCTGGGTGTCCCAGTGTCGCCCACTGTGGAGTTAAGATGGAGATGGCTCTGTGCCCGCCGCTGGGGGAGTGCTGGGGGCAGAAACCTTAGTCAGCTGAGGTGCCTGCCCTTAGGAGCTTCAGGGCTTGTGAGGAGAGGCCAGCTGTCATCAGAGCTGATGACACAGGGTGCAGATCTGTGAGGGGGGTTTGAGGAGGAAGAGAGAAGGCGGGCAGAGCAGAACAGAGAACCATGCTGAGCTAGAAGGATAGGTAGAAGGATGGGTAGTTCCTTCCAGGTGGACGAGGGGAACAGGCTTCCAGGAAGAGGGAACCAAGGATGAGAAGCCCCAGGGGGACACAGGTGGGGCTCCTTCCAAAATGGTGAATATTTAGTGGTAAGGATAAGAGTCACGGGGGAGGGCCTGGCAAGATGAGCTGGGGCAAGAGAGGGTCTCAAATGCAAATTAAGATATCTGGGCTCTACCCAATAAGAGGGAGCAGCCTAAAGCCAAAACCCGACATGATCAAGGACTCTGTTAAAAAAGCCACACGGGTGACTAGTGTTGACAGGCTAGAAGGATAGGACAGGAGGCCAGGGAGGGGCTGCAGCCCTGGTCAGCACACAGGATGCAGGGCTTTCCCTTGGGCTCCCAATGCCTGGTGCAAAGCTAGGCCCTCAGAGGTGGTCACCCCGGATATCAGCAGAGGGTGGAAATTGACCCAATTTCTCCCCAGGTCTTAGCCATTCCCCTGGAACATGTCAGCTCCCCAACTCATATCCCCTGAGCTTCCCTTACCTGGGACCAGGCTGGGTCTTGTTGAGAAAATGGATCATCTCGACCCCTTGCTGGGCCTCAAAAGCAGGATAAGACCCCAAATCCTGAGTATCATCTTTGACACAGCAGCCTACGGGGGCAAGTTGGGATGGTCAGTCCTGTGACTGGGCCAGATGCCAGGGCTCACAGGGACATAGATGGAGAGGTGCTGGGGTCTCCTACAGCCTTCTGCCTCCTCCCACTCCAGCCAAAACCTCAGGCTGGGGGCGGGGACTCTGAATGAGGTTTGAAAGTGAAGGTGTTAGTAGCTCAGTTGTGTCCAACTCTTTGTGACCCCATGGACTGTAGCCCACAAGGCTTCTCTGTCTATGGAATTCTCCAGGCAGGAATACTGGAGTGGGTTGCCATTCCCTCCTCCAGAGGATCTTCCCAATCCAGGGATCAAACTCTCCTGCATTGCAGGTAGATTCTTTACCATCTGAGCCACAGGGTACCCTGAATCACTCCCAGGTTTCTGGAATCCTACATCTCTATTAGAAGCTCTGCTGCTGCTGCTGCTGCTAAGTCGCTTCAGTCGTGTCCGACTCTGTGCAACCTCACAGACGGCAGCCCACCAGGCTCCCCCGTCCCTGGGATTCTCCAGGCAAGAATACTGGAGTGGCTTGCCATTTCCTTCTCCAATGCAGGAAAGTGAAAAGTGAAAGTGAAGTCGCTCAGTCGTGTCTGACTCTTAGAGACCCCATGGACTGCAGCCCACCAGACTCCTCCATCCATGGGATTTTCCAGGCAAGAGTACTTGAGTGGGGTGCCATTGCCTTCTCCGATTAGAAGCTCTAAAGAAGATAAAATATTTAAGTGCAATAATGATGATGAAGATGATGGTAGCAAACAAGTGTATAGTACTTACCATGCCAGCACAGTTTTAATCATTTTACATACTACTCAGCACCCCTTTGCCAAAGGATATGGTTATTATAATAGCCATTTGAAAGTGAAAGTGAAGTCGCTCAGTCGTGTCCGACTCTTTGCGACCCCACAGACTGTAGCCTACCAGGCTCCTCCGTCCATGGGATTTTCCAGGCAAGAATACTGGAGTGGGTTGCCATTTCCTTCTCCAGGGGATCTTCCCCACCCAGGGATTGAAACCGGGTCTCCCGCATTGTAGGCAGACGCTTTACTGTCTGAGCCACCAGGGAAGTCCAATACCCATTTATAGTTCAGTAAATGGAGGCACTGAGCTCTAAAGAAACTTGCCCAAGGTCACAAGATTAACAGACGATCTGGAACACCCACCACTCATGGGTGACCCCAGGAAGTGAGCGTATGGGATCACCGGACAGTCACTAGCACCATGCCTGTGGCCTGGCCCAGAGGATAGGCTCTGTGAGGAAGGGCTGAATGAATGGGCAGAGAAAGAGGATGACCCGAGGCCTCGCCTTCCAGTCGTGCCTGTGTCTTCTGGGGGTGTCACACCTTTGAAGCTGGCTCACAGGAGCATTTGTCTGGCTGCTTCAAGGAAGGGAGGCTCAGGAGGAGGCCCGGCTCTTGCCCCCAGTTCTGTGAATTGCAGCCCTTGCGTGAGGGCCGCATTGATCCTGTCCCCTGCCTTACACCCACAGCCGAGACTAAAGGGAAGAGCAAACTGGGAAAGAGGCCAAGAGATGGCACCTCTCTTGTCCATGGTCCAATCCCCGGCTCCTAGGACTGTGTCCAGGATGCTGGGAGGTGCCTGATCAGTGGTGTGTAAATGACTGGCTAAGTTAGTGGAGAGGAAAGAGACTAACTTGAGATGTCACAGTGGATGCTGTTCTCAGCCACATCCAGCAATGTCAACTGGCATCTTCCTCCCTTCTTGTCACCTTGAGATGAGGATGCCTCAGCCCTGGGGAGACTGCAGGAGTCCCAGCATCTTGGAAGGGTGGTGGTCCCCACCACATTTCCTCCTTTCTGGTCTGGAGATGGGGTCTCCAGCTTCTCAGGCTTCTCCAGGGCCAGACAGCGACGAGGGTTCTGGGCCCGGGTCTGGTGTTCTGGGAGAGGAGAGAGATGGCATCAGACAGGGCTGTTGGGGGCGGGGGGGACTGTCTCCAGAAGGTGGTTGGGGTTGGGGTGGAGACATTCTGCTCTGGCCCCAGTGACCTGCTTCAGAGCTTTGCCTGGCTGGGTCACTCAGTCCTTCTCAGGTAAGCCCAGATCCTCAATTAAAGACCATCTAGTCGGATACCCACTTCCTTTGCCCGCGTTAGAATCACTTTGAGAACTCTGAAAAATACTGATGCCCAGGTTCCACCCAGATCACTGAAGCCCAGCATTCTGGGTGTGAGGCACAGGCAGGGAAAGCATCCCAGTGATTCAGATGTGCAGCTGGGGCTGGAAATCATTGATTAGGCCCGACTCCCCCTCCACTTTTTTTTAAAGCTAGGTCATGTGGCATGCAGGATATTAGTTCCTCAACCAGGGATTGAACCAGTGCCCTCTGAATTGAAAGTGGAATCTTAACCTCTGGAACACCAGGGAAGTCCCCCAACTCCCTTTTTAAAGACATGGAAAATGGGGCTCAAAAAGGGGGAGACAGGTAGTGAGTCAGTAGCATGGCTGAGGTGGGACTTGGGACCCTCGCCTCCCACACAGGGGTCCTTCCATCACCCATGCGCCCTGCTGCCCTGGCCCAGGGATGGATGACAGGACAGAGGGATGATAAATGCTGACAGCGATTCCATTTGCTGGGCACTGGCCACATGCCCCACCACTTAAGCACTGCTGAGAGGTGTGCACGTGGGCTCCTAATCCTGAGGCCCACCCTGTGGCAGGCACTCCAATATCCAAACCAGGAAACGGAGGCTCAGAGGATGAGAGTGACCCCCCCCCCTACCCCGACCCCAGGCCTCAGAGCTAGGAAGAGGAGGGCACCAGGAGTTGAACCGAGGCATGTCTGAATCTAGAGCCTGGTCCAGGCTCAGGACTGCTGACTCGCCCTCCTTGGAGTGGCGACGACCCTGGAGAAGGAGCCCCATTCCTGTGGGACTCCTGCTTCCTGTTTTACTGCAGGCTTGTACCTGACGGTCTGGTAGGCTTTTTCTTCCGAGGTTTCCGGCATGCTCCCCAAAGACGGGACTTCTGAGAGTGTGGGGAGCTGGATGGGGTAGAGAGTCTCTGTTTTGGGGGGCCTGCAGCAGGGTTCCAATCCAGCCCTGCAGAGGATGGAGAAGGAGGCAGGTCAGATGGCCTCACCCTCGTCCAGCCTGAGTCCTGCCTGTGGACAATGCTTCCCACTGGACGGGGGGGAGGGAGGCTGCTGCAGTCCCCAGATAAACTTTGTAAAAGTGGAAACTGAGGTCCCGGGAGGAGATGGGACTTGTCTGAAGTTCCACAGCCAGGTGGCAGAAGTACAGGTGAAAACTCAGGTATCTGCAGGTCCATTCCGGGCCTTGGCCCAGACAGAAGACTGACTCAGTGCTTCCCAAATGCTTACCCATCTTCCCCTCCCAAACCAATTCCTCTTCCTACCTCCTTAAGATGGTGGGTGGCCCGCAGCCTCTCCCCGAGGCCTCACAATTCTTCCTTGTGAACATCTCCCAAATTGACCCTCTTCAGCCCACACTCTCAGCCATGGTGCTGCATCTGCTTGCGGTCTCCTGCCCAGGTCCCTCCTAGAAGTGTCCCCACTGGTCTCCCTGACTCCAGTTTCTTACTTAATGACCCCCACACTAGATGTCAGGGACCTCTTCCTAAACAGCCACTCTGACTGTGGTTTTCCTCTGGCTTACAGCCCTTCAGTCGTTTTCATCCTCTCTATCTCCCTCCCGAGCCAGGCTCTCGAGGCCCTTCAGAATCTCATCTCTGCCTCATCTCCTACCCTTCTTGCCAGGGTATTTCTCACACCAGTAACACCACCACCCAGCGCACACAATGTGGGACAACTGGCATGTTCCGGGCACTGTGTGACAACACTCCTTGCGTGTATTAACTCATTTAATTCTCACAACAAACATAAAGTAAGTACTCTTACTGGTCCATTTTGCAGATGAGGGAACTAAGGCACAGAGCAGTTTAGGTCATGAGACGGATGTGTCTGAGTCTGGACCTGGCTCTGGAGCCTGTGCACATCATCTGGGTGCTGCACGGCCCCTCCAGTCACACCTGATGACCTGCCTGTCCCCAGGCCTTCCATTTGTGTCTTCTTGTGCCTGCGGGCTCCTGCTCACATTGTTTCTTGTTTGCCTGGCATGGTGCCCTGCTGTCTTGAAGGCCCGCTCCAAGGGCCCTCCCCCCACAGGCTTCCCAAGACACACTCCTCTGGGGTCACAGCATCTTGGACCCACGCCAGGCTGTGAGATCCGGGAGGATGGGAACCATTTAGGTCACTTCAGTGTCCCCTACAGCCTGGACATAGCAGGCACTGGGAACGTCGGTTGAGCTTACTTACCCCCGAGTTCGCCATGCCCATGGTTGGCGTGGAGTTGGAGCAAGGCCTTGGTCACATTGATGCTGCTCTGTAGGTAGTGAATGTACTGCAGGATGTGCAAGAGAACCTCCTTCTGCTCCCAAAAGAAAGACAGGGTTGAGCGGGCACTCAAGATCACGTGAGGCTGCTGGGGACCAGGGACAGTCAGGCTCCAGGACCCCTGGGGCCCCACCCCAGCAATCCACCCACCATGGGCAGAGAGGTTCCTGTTGTGCTCTTCAGTCCTCACCGTGGCCCAGGGAGCCAACGGGTACAGCTCTGAAGACAAGCCCAGAGTGCTGAAGGGATCGCTGGGTTACAGAGAGGGTGTGGCCGAGTGGGGGTGTGAAGCCAGGCCTGCCTGCCTCCCAGTGCGGTTTTGGGGGCACATGCTGGAGAAGGCAATGGCACCCCACTCCAGTACTCTTGCTTGGAAAATCCCATGGACGGAGGAGCCTGGTAGGCTGCAGTCCATGGGGTTGCGAAGAGTCGTACACGACCGCGCGACTTCACTTCCACTTTTCACTTTCATGCATTGGAGAAGAAAATGGCAACCCACTCCAGTATTCTTGCCTGGAGAATCCCAGGGACGGGGGAGCCTGGTGGGCTGCCGTCTATGGGGTCACACAGAGTCGGACACGACTGAAGCGACTCAGCAGCAGCAGCTGCTGGGCTTCTTGCCCCTGGCCCTCAGGCATGTGCACAGTCCCCCCCTCCTCCCTGGCTTCTTTCTTTGAGCCTCAGCACAGCGTTCCCCGCCTTCCAGAAGCTTTCCTGACCTCCTGACCCCGCACCTAGGCTGCTCAGATGTCCCTCCTCAGCACTCCTGTGACACCCTGGGCCTGTTCCCACCAAGGCACTTGCCACACTGTTTTATAATTATCCGTTGATGTGGCATTCTCTCCCATTGACCTTGAACCCATTGAGAGTAAGAGAATGTAGCTGATGGATTTCTGGATCCTGAGCACACAGAACGGAGAGGTGACGAAGCCAGTTATCACTGAAGGAATGACTCTTCCCCCATAGCACCAGCAGGCATCCCCCATCCAGCCACTAAGTTGAAGCTGATTTGACACTGGAGATACTAAGCTAAAAAAGATACCAGCCACTAAGCCACAAGAATGGTGAACTACACAAACTTTTTTTTGCCTTCACAGAACTTACAATACAGGGAGGGCAGCAGACCTTAATAAACTCATAATTCATATAAAATTATTGACTGTGTGATAAGCATTAGGAATAAAAGAGCATGATACAATTAGACTTGGGTGTCCAAAAAGGTCTGTCTGAAGTGGCAGCATTGAAATTGAATAGTGGGGACTTCCCTGGCGGTCCAGTGGTTAAAACTTTGTGCTTCCAGTGCAGGGGGCTCAAGTTCAATCCCTGGTTGGGGAACTAAGATGCTATATGCCGTGCAGTGTGGCCAAAAAATTAAAAATATTGAAATTAAAAAAAAATAAACCGAAGAGTGTAAGGAGTTAGCCTGGTAAGGAGGTGAGGAAAGAATACCTATAACTATTTTTTTTTGGATTAAATAGATCCCTAGAATAACAACAAAACTGTCAGCAGGAATGTTCCAAACCCCAAATCAGGAAACATGGTCTTGGGAGTGGGGGATTAATTGAGAGACTGGGACTGACATATACACACTGCTATATATAAAATAGATAACTAACAAGGGAACTTGGCACCAGGAACTCTGCTTAATACTCTGTAATGACCTATATGGGAAAAGAATCTAAAAAAGAGTGGATATATGTATATGTATGACTGATTCACTTTGCTACATAGCAGAAACCAACATAACACTGTAAATCAACTATACTCCAATAAAAATTAATTTAAAAAGAGGAAGCATGGTCTCAAGAGGGACATACGTGAAACTTTTCCATAAAATATAATACAGATAGTCACTAAACATATTTAATCTGATTCATGGGAAAAAAATAGTCGCTCAGTAGTGTCTGACTCTTTTCAAGTCCATGGATTGTAGCCTACCAGGCTCCTTTGCCCATGGAATTCTCCAGGCAAGAATACTGGAGTGGGTAGCCATTTCCTTCTTTAGGGAATCTTCCTGACCGAGGGATTGAACACAGGTCTCTTGCGCTGCAGGTGGATTCTTTACCATCTGAGCCACCAGGGAACCTGATACGCAGAGGGAGTTATAATTTACTTAAGGATTAATGGCTACTGATGCTTGGCTTCCCAGGTGGCTCAGTGGTAAAGAATCCACCTGCCAGTGAGGGTTCAATCCCTGGATCAGGAAGATTCCCTGGAGAAGGAAATGGCAACCCACTCCAGTATTCTTGCCTGAGGGAAATCCCAGGGACAGAGGAGCTTGGCAGCCTATAGTCCATGGGATTGAAAAGAATCAGACACTGCTTAGCAACGGAGCACGCACACCACACAATGTGACACAGCCCAAAGACTATTAGCTTAGACCTGGCTCCAACCTGCCACTTACTGGCTGTGCACTGGGAGCAGGTCATTTTACCTCCTTAGAGCCTCAGTTTTCTCATCTGTGCAATGGGCACAAGGATATTCATTCAGGCTCAGAGAAGTATCATTAGGACGAAATAAATTTGAGTGTGTGAAAGTGCCCAGCATAGAGCCTGATACATTCGTTGACTAATAAATGCTTAGTTGATGATTGAGACTGAGGACTGACTGGGATGAAGGCCTTATGTAGAGCAGGAGGCCCAGGACTTAATTTAAGGGAGGATGAAAATGGGAAAGGAGTGGATCCTTAAGACAGCTGAGGGAATTCCCTGGCAGTCCCGTGGTTAGGACTTTGTGCTTTCACTGCTGAGGGCCCAGGTTCAGTCCCTGGATAGAGAACTAAGATCTGGAAAGCTGCACAGTGCAGCCACGAGAAGAGGGGGGACAGTGGGCTGAGACCTGGGGAGGATTCTACCAAGGGAATGTGGTCCTCTGCTCCTGATGAAATGCTGCTGCCTGTACCCTGACTTGACTGTCATTCCTCCAGCGCAGGGACTGTGTCTCAGCCATCTCCACCCTCCCTACCAAGAGCTATAAGAGCCCATGCACACCAAATTCTCCAGTGGGCAAGAAGGCAAAATTTCTCAGCTATTTTTGAGCACTGTGGTGGTCTGTATAATGCCTCCCCAAAAGGTGTCCATGGCCTGGTCCCCGGAACCTGTGCATGTGTTGCCTTATATGACAAAGGAGCCTTTGCAGACGTGATTAAGGATCTTGAGATAGAGAGATGATTCTTTTTTTTAATTTTTTTTTTTTTTAGTTTTTTGAATGTTAAGTTTTTTTGTTTTTGTTTTTAATTTTATTTTTAAACTTTACATAATTGTATTAGTTTTGCCAAATATCAAAATGAATCCGCCACAGGTAGAGAGATGATTCTTGATTCTAGCTTATCTGAGTGTGCCCAATGCAATCACAAGCATCCTTATAAGCGGGAGACAGGAGGGCCAAAGGCAGAGAGGGCAAACTGTTGACCAAAGCAGAGATAGAGGAGAGACCAGAAGCTATTATGCTTCTGGCTTTGAAAAGGTCATGAACCAAGGACCATAAGTGGCCTCTAGAAACTGGCAAGGCTTCCCCAGTGTCTCAGGGGTAAAGAACTTGCCTGCAATGCAAGAGACTCAGGAGACTTGGGTTCGATCCCTGGGTCAGGAAGATCCCCTGGAGGAGGGCATGGCAACCCACTCCCATATTCTTGCCTGGAGAATCCCATGGACAGAGGAGCCTGGTGGGTTACAGTCCACGGGGTTGTAAACGGTCGAATACGACTGAAGTGACTGAGCTGGCACGTGTGCAGAAATTGGCAAAGGGGGAGGAAACAGATGCTCTCCTGGAACCTCTGAGAAGAACCAAATTTGGAAATCATCCCAATGAAGTCACAAAAGAAGGCTGTCAGAAAGGGAACCGACATTTATTCAGGCCCTGTAATGGCTATCGTGTTGTTTTGGTCTCACAATATCTCTGAGTAGGAGTAGTTATTTTTCCTTGATTTATAGCTGAGAAATCTGAGACTTGAAAGGCTGATAATCTGAGTGAGCTGCCCAGAGTTCTGCAGGTGTGGAGCTGGAGGGCTCAGATCCAGACTGTCTTGATTCTCAGGGAGATACCTTGACCTGGTGCCTTGCCTATTTTTTTCCTCTCTCAATTCCTCCCGCCTCCTTTTTTTTTTTTGGTCACCATGCCACGTGGCATGTGGGATCTTCCCTAACCAGGGATCAAATCTGTGCCCCCTGCATTGGGAATTCAGAGTCTCAACCACTGGACCACCAGGGAGGTCCCTTCCCCTGCCTCCTTTGTAGGAAAGAATTCCTCAGACTTCTGGTCATGGGATCACAGACTCCCAGAAATTTCCACTCAGAGCAGGACCCTTGCCATCTCAGTACTGTCACTGGGTCTGTGTGTCGGTCTAGGTTTCCCAGGACAAGGGAGGTCAGCCCAATTGCTGATATGTTCAGAGCTGCCTCCCAAATTCACCTCCTCTCCTTCAGCCCCTTTACCTTGGTGAGCTTCTTGGTACCAGTCTTCAGGGTCACTGGCAGCATCAATGCCAGCTCTTGCAGTTTGCTGGTGTGGTTTTTCCTCTGCTTCCTGTTTCGGGACAAGAGCCGTTTTTGGTTAGGACATCCAAAATGGAATTTGGTATCTGATACCACCCCCCAATCCACCTGTCTCAGTGTTCCCCATCTCAGAGAAGCTTAGTTCCCCGACCAGGGACTGAACCCATGCCTCTTGCAGTGGAAGCATACAGTCTTAGCCAGGGGACCCCCAGGGAACTCCCAGTCACCAAATTTTGCCCATTCCTCCTCCAATCCCTTCTCTCCATCCCCTCACCCCTACCCTAGTCCGTGTGTTGACATCCTCATAGTTCTCCCAGCCTCCCATCTGGCCTCCTCCAAATCATACTCTCTATGCATCAGGGTGATCATTCTTTCTTCTTCTTTGTAGTATTTATTTCACAACACCGGGTCTTAGTGGCAGCACATGGGATCTTTAGTCTCTCGTTGAGGCACTTGGGATCTAGTTCCCTAACCAAGGATGGAACCCGGGCCCCTGGCATTGGGCGCACAGAATTTTAGCTACTGGACCACCAGGGAAGTCCCTGGAGTGATCTTTCTGAAACACAAAAATATCTATGGTTTTCTCATCTGGGCAAAATGAATGAGGATATTCTTTCAGGCGCAGAGGGTTATCCGTAGGACTGAATACCTTAGTTACCTAAGAAGTACTTCAAACCTCTCAATGCCATCCCATTATTAAGAATCAAGTCCTTGATTTTATTAAAAATCAAACCCTTGACATGGCTTATAATGCCCGCCCCTCCCCCCACGGCTTGGCCCACCTGATCATTCTGGTCTCATCTCTTACTTCCTTCCATTCTCTCCAATCAACAGCCCCCAACTCCACAGGACAGGTGAGGTACCTCTGCTAAGGGGCCCCTGACCCTGAGCTCATGAATTTCTCTGATCCCTGCACTAGGCTGAGAGCTGAGTCGGGGGCACCCAGAACAGGGTCTGGCACATTGTGGGAACTCACTGCCTATTTGCTAAATGAACAGATAAATAAGGGCGTGAAAGAAGTTAACTCCTGAGCAGATGCAGAACTTTCAGGATATAATCCCAGAATCCATAATTCATAATATATCCATGTACACACACCTGTACCTCTTTCTCCTGACAGATGGAGACACAAAGATATTGGCGTCTCTCTCCCAAACTACACACTTCTGGCACTGCTCCTGCTACTCGTATGGGAAAGCCGGAACACCTCGTCTCCACCAATCCTTATCTCATCTTCCTTCAGGGCCTGGTTCAATTGCCATCCACCCCAGGAAGCTTCCCCTGTCTTTCTCCCTGACTGAAAGCAGGATCAAGCCAAACATACTCCATTGATTACACTTGTATCTCTGATTCCTACTCAGACCCACGAACTGATACCCACTCTTTTATTTTTGGCTGTGCTGTGTGGCATGCAGGATCTTAGTTCCCTGACCAGGGATCAAACCCTTGCCCCTGCATTGGGAGCGAAGAGTCTTAACCACTGGACTGCCAGGGAAGTTCCTCGATCCCTCCTCTTTGCCAGGTCCCATGCTGGACACTGTGGAAAGGGAGACAAATAGATTCGCTGTCCTCAAGGACATGAGGGACCAGTGTGGGAGGCACTCTTATCTCCCCAACCAAACTCTGAAGTTGAAAGAATCATTCTCACTCATTCATTCAGCAATTGCTTATTGAGCCCTTACTGTGTGCCAGGAAGTGTGGTTGGTGACAGGGATAAAAGTCTATAAAACAATAACTCTTTCTAGAGCCCACAGTACAGCCAGGGATCCATTTATCAAATTGTTCCACAAACAACATAAAATGGCAACTAGGAGCAGAACCAGCTATATAATTTGCTGAGGATAAGAAGATTTTCCTCGTGGTCCAGTGGCTAAGATTCCAAGCTTCCAATGCAGAGGGCTCCGTTTCCATCCCTTGTCAGGAAACCCAGATTCCACGTGCCCCAATTAAAAAGATCCTGGGTGCTGCAACAAAGATCAAAGATCCCGCACGCTGCAACTAAGACCCGGCGCAGCCAAATTATATATAAATATATAAATACATATAAACGTCTATATTTATATGTATAATACATATAAATGTCTATATTTATATATGAATAATACATATAAATATATATTTTTTATTTGGAGGGAGGAAAAAGGTAACTAGGAATTGCAAAATTTTGGTCTCTCCTGGGCAACAGTCCCGAATAGGTGTGACCCAGGGCTGTGCTCACAGGGGCCTCTGGGAATCGGGCACTCCCTCCCAAGGGGGCTTCTTTCCTTGCTGGATGGTTCTGGTTTCAGACAAGTCTTCCTCACAGTCTCTATGATTTTCACTCACTAATCCCAGCTCTGCCCTCTGATTCTGTGGAGAACAGGTCAGCTCCAGCCACACAGGTCTTTTTCTGTGTGGCTGGAGCTTTTTTCTTTTTCTGTTTCTCTCAACTGCCAAGTTTATTTCTGCCTTGAGGGCCTTTCCCATTCCCACCACCTGGAATGTTCCTTTGCCCTGATGTTTCACATGGCTGATTTCTTGCCATTCAGCCTTTAGCTTAAATGTAACAACCCCAGAAAGGTCTTTCCTGAGTACCTGATAAACAGGCACATTCTTTGTCACATCACCACATCGTTTATAGGCATCCAAAATCTTTCTTTCTCTCTTTTTTCCTTTCTTCTTTCCTTTCCTTCTTTCTCCCTTATAAATGTAAACACAAGAGCAGGGATTTTTGTCCCTTTTATTTATTGCTATATCCTGGACTGACTTCTTCATTAGGCACAGGTAAGCACAGTGCCTAAGGCTGGTGATAATTTTAGGGGCTCATAAAGTGTTTTATTTTGAAATCAGAAGAGAAAAAAATTAATATAATTCAACTTGGATTACATTCATCTTTATACCAATGCTGTCATAAATGACAGTTTTTAATGTGTTTTTAATGAAGGAATGAGCACAAGAAAGCAAAATTGCCTACGGCCCACAAAAGTCATATATGGCCTTGGTTATATTCCTAGCTCCTGGAATAATACCTGGCTCTTAGTAGGTGCTCAACAAAAAATTGTTGAATTAAAGAATGCTATTCTGTCTTATGATTGCCTTTAAGTCTTTGAAGTGGCAAATCACTCTAATTCTTGGGTTTCCTTTTCCCTGAGCTAATCAGCCTAAACTCTCACTATTCCTTTATTTTACAGGAGCTGGAAGGAGCTTTAATCAAGAGCCAGTCCAGGGGACTTCCCTGGTGGTAAAGACTTTAACTTCCAGTGCAGGAGATGCAGGTTCAATCCCTAAGGGAGCTAAGATCCCACATGTCTTCTGGCCAAAAAACCAAATGTAAAACAGAAACAATATTGTAACAAATTCAATAAAGACTTTAAAAGTGATCCACATCAAAAAATCTTTAAAAAAGCCAGTCCAAATTTCTCATATCAGCTATGTGAAATCCAAGGCCCAGACCCTAATTTGCTTAACATGTGCAAGAATTTAAGAGCCACCCCAAAATGAGGGAAAGTAAGGGGCAGTCCCAAGAAGCAGTATAACAGTTGGTTATAAACTTCAGCTTTTGACACAAATAGATCTGGTTGAAATCCCAGCTCTGCCACTTGCTGTGTAACTTTGGACAAGTGCTTTCATCTCTCCAAACCTGTTTATAATTCATTTATAAAATGGAGCTGGCTGGAAAGTGTGATCTTGTCCAGGTGTTTAGCACCAAGGGCGTGCTCATGAAAGGTTTGTTCAAGATAGAAGGTAGACAGTCATTTGTTGGAACGATTTAGGTATAAGGGATGTTGGAGAGTAGGGTGGAGGTATTGTATTGGATGACTATGGTTGATAAAACTGTCATTTTTGGTTGACCAACATCCAATCCCCCTGTTTTCTGGTAATAATTTCCTTTGGGTTATGATCCCTCCCCCACTCTCAGTCCATGTCGTTCAGAGTCTGAACCCAACCTCCCCTTCCACTCTTGGCTCTGATGTTGTCTGGGTTGGCTCACCATTTGTGAGGGCAAGAGACCTTTCAGTCACTCCAGGTCCACATCCTGCCAACCTGACAAGTCTGGCATAGATTCTCTTTCCAGGATCCATTGACTCTGATTAGCTAAGTCTGGGTTACTACCCAAATCCTGAACCAATTACTTGACTTCTCCCTTCCATTAGGGAGCACTGAAGCAAAGTCTAATCAAGAAGTCAAGGGATTGGTTGAGGATTTGGGTAGTAACACAGGCTTGACCAATCGGAGTCAATGGATCCTGGGGAGAAAATCTCTGCCAGGCTTGTCAGGTTGGCAGAACATGGACCTGGAGGGGCTTAGGAGCCATCTTGCCCTCACAAATGGAGAGCCAACCCAGACAGAGCCAAGACAGGCAGATTTCTGGCCATGTCATTTAACCCCTCACTTGGAACCAGCCTAGCCTGATGCCCCAGAATTTTTTGTTTAAAGGATCCAGTAAATCCCCATTTATGCCTTAGCCAGTTTTAGCTAAGTTTCTGTTAATTGCAATTGAGTCTTTATTAATACAATGACTCCACATCTAAAAAGGGAGGAAAGAGAATGCACTGTTGGTGACCTCTGGAATTCCAGGAAGAATAGGCAAGCAGGAGAGAATTCTTCATCGTCTTCATGTGCTCCTTCTGAGCACAGTTCCTAAGTAGAGAACCTAAATAAAGCGGATGCTGATTTTTGGAGTTAATAAATGAAGAGACAGGTAGATGAAAAGTCACTGGGGAAGAAAATAAGGGATAAGATGAACTTTGGCTCTCTTCTTTATCCAGATGTTGGAGGAAGGGAGACATCTGATCCAACCCTCATCTGCTGGGAAAACCTCTCTATTAGATTCCTGACACTTGGTAGGGGCTTGATGGCAAAATAAATACATAAATAAAAGAAAGGAAGGAAGGGCATTAAAAAAAATCAGAATGTCAAAACATGCAAGGGCTTAGAGATTATCTTTGCCAACTACCTCAGTTCTCTCATCTTGAAATGGCAGTAATATTTGCACCTACTTCCTCCTGGAGTTGTTGTCAGGATTAACGGGTATACAAACAAAAAGCTTAGCAAAAAGTCTGGCAAACTAGTAAATGCTCAGTAAACACTATTGTTATTATCATTCTACCAGAGTGGCTGGAGCTTCAAGGGAGGTGGCCCAGGGGGAGCCCTTACCTGTCACTGGGACTCAGGGAACTGGTTCTGGGCTGTTCAGGAGAACACACACGTTTGCTGGAATCCCACATCTGCAAAGAGGGGAAAATAAAGAATTATTAGTGACCTCTGGGATTCCAAGAAGAATGCACAGTATGATAGGCAGCCTTATTTCCCCCCATGGTGCTCCTTTGAGCACTCAAGAGATCCCCAAAAAAGTCCTGAGTCCCCATAAACATAGGCCAATAGAACAAATGAAAATGTCCAAAGTCTAAACTGAGGTCCATGAATCTCAAATTGCAAATTTGGGCTTGTAAATAATGATCCAGACCTAAAACTAAAAGCAGCAGATTTCCAAACTTTGATTCAGAGCTTTAGTCTTAATAATGAGATGTCAGACTCTGCAGTGGAGAGCAGACCTGAAAACTGTGACTTAAGATATTTAAACTATGATATTAAGACAGCAACCGTATGATTTTAAACATCCAAAATGAGGACCTACAGCCTAAAAAGGAGACTTTCCCAAACCTAAAAGCCTTAAACTCTAATACTAAGGTATTCTAGACCCCTAAACTGTCAACTTCTGATCTCCAAATATAAGCCCAATACTAATATTAAGAACACAGACCAGAAACATTAATACTGAGAACCCAAACCCTAAACAAAGAAACCCGAGCTCCCAAAAGCAAACCTCAACCCCCCCAAATTTACCTCAGATCTGAAAACAAAGACCTCTAGACCCTCAAACTGTCACTTCAAACCCCCAAACTGTGCCCCCAAGCCTAAACTGAGATCTCACATGTGAATTCTATCTAAAACCCAAACTCTAAAACTGCAGCCCCATACTCAATGTGGGGGACTCCAGGGCTTAACAGTTCTCAAAGTTCCAAACTGGGACTCCAAACCCTAAATCTCACACCTCATACTCTATATTAAGATTCTAAACCCTAAATCTATATTGAGACTTCAATTCTCCAAAATTAGACCTCAGGCCCCCAAATTATACTCTAGGCTTATAGATTCCCACATTAGTATCTCTGTTTCCAACAGGAAAGTTTTCAGTGACAAAACCCAAGATTTTCAGATTTCCCAAAACTAGTTCTATCCAGACACAAATCCCAAGACTACAAGTCCTAACCGGTGACCCCCAAGTCCCCAACATTATACAGAGACTTCATACGTCAAACTTGAGCCTGGACCCGGAAACCTAGGCCCTGCCTCAAATCCAAACTCCGGCTCTGCTGCCCAGGTCCCGCCTTGCATACAGCCTGGGCACCCAAGGCACACCCGCCCTCCTGCCCCCCCCCACCCCGAAACTCCGAGAGTGGCCACGGCCAGGAAGTGCCATTCCTGAGTGGACCCCAGGTTCTGGTCTGACCGGCAAGCCCCCGAACTATTCCCCTTGGCCTCCAGCATCCGCCTCAAGAGACCCCCCTTCTGGTTTTGCGCCAGCCCCAAACTTGGAAGCCCGATTGGACAGTGTCTCGCGCTGGCCCCCGGAGGCTGGTCGCGTGCGGGAGCCTCACGCCGGCCTTGGCCACCACGTTCCGAGCCCAGGCGTGAGGTGGGCGCAGTCCCCTTTGGCGTGAGGTTCCTGCTTGAGGCCTGAAGAGAAGAGCAAAAGTGAGCGCTTGAAGCCAGGCTACGCCCCCACCAGTTCCTGCCAAGGTGTGCTAGGCGCGAGACTGGAGAGGAAACGGCAGGGTACAAGTGGCCGTGCGCACGCGCGCCTGGGGAAGGTCCCAGTCTTCCAGCACAGCGCGAGCCTGGCTTCGCGCCTCCTGTCAGTCTTTGCCCGTGCGCGCCAAAAGACCGACCAATCAGGGCTCGCCCATTTCCCGCCTTTTCGGCAGGCACCGCCCCTCCTGGCCACGCCCCTAGTCCACTTCAGAGGTCCGAGGCCAAAGGAGCCGAGCGAGGAGGCGGGGTCTCCTCAACTGCCAACTATAAGGAAGCAAGGGAAATCGGACTAATCTTCCTTTCCGCCCTCTGGTGTCCGGTTTCCAACTTTTCCCTTTAGCACAGGGTTAATGTGGACTTATGTGTGCCAAGCCCCATGCTAGAAGTTGAGGATTTAGCCACAGTCTTCCTAGTGCAGTTGGGAAGGCTCACAAACTGTGAGAATCTAGTGAGGTAGAGGCTGCATTAAAGAGATAAATTGCGAAAAGATTCAATCAAAGAAGAGGGCCACCGGAATCAGGCCTTAATAGCAGTTCCTCTCATCAAGTTATGTTTCTTAGTAATGCAAACTCTGCATTTTAGAAGGTTCACTCTCACAACCTATGAGAAGGATGGGCAGGAAAATACTGCTTAAAGTGAGGCGATCTAGCAACCTAAAGGAGAGTAGAGGCCCTGGTGTCCAGCACATTTCAGTTTAAATCACTTTCTGGTTGTGTTGCCATGGAGAAAATTCTCTATCTAGTTCTGCCTTTGCTTTTATAAATTTGGGATAATGCCTGGATTCTCTGCAGAGTGTCTGGTACATATCTGTGCTTAGTTGCTCAGTTGTCTCCGACTCTGCAATCGCATGGACTGTAACCTGCCAGGCTCCTCTGTCCATGGGGATTCTCCAGGCAAGAAGACTGGAATGAGTTGCCATGCCCTTCTCCAAGGGATCTTCCCAACCCTGGAATGACCCAGGTCTCCTGCATTGCAGGCAGATTCCTTACTGTCTGAGCCGCCAGGGAAGCCCAAGAATACTGGAGTGGGTAGACTATCCCTTCTCCAGGGGATCTTCCTGACCCAGGAATTGAACAGGAGTCTCCTGCATTGTAGGCAAATTCAATAGGCATATAATTAGCATGCAATAAATATTTACTCAAGACTTATTTACACTGTTCTGGGTGTTTGAACAAGATACACAAAGGTGCTTGTCTTCGTGAATCCTCTATTATAACTATAATATGTACAAATTTCTAGTATATGGAGCTTTCCTCCCTCCTAAGGTTTAAGGCTAACTTCCTTATTTGTAAATTAGTGGTAAGAAAACCAGCGGTAAAAATAGATGGGAAAGTGTTTGAGAAAATACGAGGCACTGTTAATTATTATGTTAATCAGTTTAAGGAAATCGGTAAACTTGCTCTTTCCACCCCTCACAAACGCCCCTTTACAATTTTCTCAATTTCTTTTCCAAGGGCCCCGGGCCAAAATGGAGGAGGCTGGACTGCATCTCCCAGCGCGCCTGGCGGGGGCGCTCTGTGCGCTTGCGCTGTCAGGCGCCCTCTCTGCCTCCTGGGAGTTGGAGTCAGTCTTTTCCTCAGCCCGCCCAGTTTGCTACCTTCCCCACCTCCGCGCCTAACCGTGCTGCCTTCTGGGAGATGTAGTCCGGGGTCTCCCGGACTCCAATTCCCAGCGGGCTTCGGGGCGAGAACCCGGAAGGGGAGGCTGGAGAGGAGCGAGTGGGGGAAACCCGCGTAGCCGAGGGAGCTGCAGCGCGGGGTGATGGTGAGAACCTCGAGCCGGGGCCGGGGGAGCTTGAGAACCCGTGCGGGAATTCGGGACCCGGTAGCGAGAGGGAAGAGGCAGGGGCTAAAGAAGGGGCTGGATGAGGGGGAGATCGCTTGGGGGAGGGGATTGGGAGACGGGAGCCGGAGGGAATTGTAGAATGGGGGCTGGGGATGGGTCGTGAAGGTAAGGAGAGACTCGAGCTTTGGGATTGATTGTAAGGAAGCTCAGAGTTGGGGAAAGGAGTCCCGAGTTGGAGAAGGGAGTTGGCGTCCAGGCAGAGGCCCAGAAGGGGGCAATTTCGAGGGTTTTAGCCGGGAGGATGTGGAAAGGCATGGGAGTCAGTGCTAGATGAATGAGAGAGTCTGGAGGCTCCGAGGGAGAGGCCAGTTCTGAAAGCGGTGGGTTGGAGCCTCTGGATCGGATTGTGGGCAGGAGGGCAAGCTGAGATGGTGAAAGAAAGAAATCAATGGTAGAGTGGTGTGTAGGTTAGGATCCAGGACTGTGGTACGGTGGGGAGCAAGAGATTAGGGGCCTGCCTGTAGCGATAGTTTGCTTAGTCCAGCCAGAAACTCCCGATAAACCGGACAGCCACATAGGGTAATATGGCCAGAAGAGGCCATAGAGACGACTTCTGCACTCTTATTTCTCCAGTGAGATTTAGAGAAGTGTGGTGGTTTATGTTTATGGGCAGTCCGGCATTCAGATCTTTTCTTCACTCCTTTATGATCCTGTCTCTGAAACTCAGTGCCCTTATCTATTGTGGGAACAACATGCCACTGAGAAGAGAGGAGTCTTCGTAAGATCGTCCTCCTGGCTCAGGGTAAGTCCTTAGTCTCAGAGCAGTTGGTGGGAAGTTCCCCACCCCAGGAATGTGAGTTGGTCACAGGTGCTAATGGATTCCCTCCTTTTCAATGGAGCCCCAGGGGTGTTTTCTCAAAACGTGGCACTGATCTGGGCACATCCCAGGTCAGAAACATGCGGGGGCAGGGAGAGGGTTTCCTCACAGCCATTCCAATTCCAGCTAATACTTATTTTTTAGGAAGTGCCTGGCCTTGTTCTTAGCTATTTGTATGTGCTAACTCCTTTAATTCTGACCACACCCCTAAGTTGTAGGTGCTGTTATTAGCTCTGTTCTACAGTAAGGAACCAGAGGCACAGAGAGGTTCAGCAACTTTCCCAAGGTCATCCAGCATTAAATGGTAGACTCGGGATTCCAACCTAGGCATCCTGACTTAGCATCTGTGCTCCTGTACTGAGGTTCAATGTCATGAGTAGGGCAGAGTGAGAACTGAAGCCATCTTCAGGTTTTGGTTTTTTTTTTTAAGATTTGTTTATTTATTTACTTCTGACTGTGCTGAGTCTTCATTGCTGCCCACGGGCTTTCTCTAGTTTCAGTGAGCAGAGGCTACTTTCTAGTTGCGCTGCCTGGGCTTCTCATCGCAGTGGCTTCTCTTGTTGCAGAGCATGGGCTGTAAGGTGCACCACCTTCAGTAGTTGTGGCGCACAGGCTTAGTTGTTCCACCACGTGTGGGATCTTCCTGGAGCAGGGATCGAACCCATGCCCTTGCATCAGAAGACCAGAGTCTTAACAACCAGACCACCAGGGAAGTCTGAACCAGTCTTCAGTTCTGCCACTTACCTTCTCTGTGCCCTTGGGCAAGTCTTTTGGCCTCTCCTCAATTATAAAATGGGGTCAGTAACCCTAGGAAGGTTAGAGATTTCAGGGAGGTAAGTGTAGAAAGTGCTTGAGTAAGTGCTTGATGCATGTGAGTTGTCATTTTTTTGAATGGGAAACGCAGACCTGAGAGAGGGCGGTAGAGAAAGACTGGTGAGGGAGACACCAGCCAGACTGCCTTTTCCTTTCTCTCCCAGGTTGCTCCTGTGTCCTGACTCTTCTAGTTCCCCACCCTCTGTCCCTGGCGCCTAAGCCCAGGCCTGACTCCCTGAGGGGGTGCTCAGAAACTCAATCTGTTCCCATTCCCATTCTTAGCCCCAGCCAAATATAAATAATTCACTCACCAATGCCCAGCCTGGCCCAACTCCAGGTATTTCAGTGAATAGGAGATATTTCTAACAACTGTGTTTTTTTTCCCTCCTGACTTTTTGGTCACTGGGACCTCGCAACTTGTATGTAAGTCATTTTAAAACAGTTTGGTTCATTTGTTATAGGCTTCCGGAATTTATCCCCTAAATTGTCTGGCTGTAATAGGAAAGCTTATGGTTAAAAGCATCAGCGTCCGGTAGGCCCACGTTCCCATCCCCACCTCTGCTGCTATGTGTCCTTGGCCAAGTTGCTAGCCTACCCTGGGCCTCCATTTTCTCATATGTAAAATGGGCCACATTCCAACCATGAAACTCTTGTCAGCAGTTCATGAGATCTCATGTATAATATGCCTAGTGCATATTAAGTTCCTTGTAAGTGTGACGCATTTTTATTAATTTTATTCTTTCCAGAAAAATTTATTGAGCATGTGCTCCAGAACCATAACACCAAGATTTGAATCCTGGCTCCATCACCCCCCAGCTCTGTGACTTTGGGCAAGGCACTTAACCCCCCAGGACCTCAGTTTCCTGTTCTGGAAAATGGAGGGTCATCCCTTGAATCATCCACCGTGTTGACAAAGTACCTACTATTTGCCGGCACCTGTCCCAGGCACAGGCTGCCACCCTCCCCTTGGGGTGCTTGTGGCTGTCACAACACTGGGGCAGTTTTGCATCTCTGGTGGCGTCTGTGCTCCTTTTTCTGGTGTGGGTTACTCTTCTCTTGATTCATTTTCAGCCCCTCATGCCAGTTTTGCCTGTTTGTCCTTCAGTTCAGTTCAGTTCAGTCACTGCCCATTGGTGTCCGACTCTTTGCGACCCCACGGACTGCAGCACACCAGGCTTCCCTGTCCACCACCAACTCCCGGAGCTTGCTCAAACTCATGCCCATCAAGTCGGTGATGCCATCCAACCATCTCATCCTCTGTCATCCCTTTCTCCTCCTGCCTTCAATCTTTCCCAGCTTTCTTGGATTTTTAACATTTTGTTTCCAGGTCGCAATGAATGATCTGGAACCCCGTTGGTTTAGGGAAAAGTTGCCAGCCTCTCCTTGAACCCAATTTTCACATCTGGGCGCCCCCTGGTGATGCAGTGCTTCCCCTGCCTCCTTCCTTTATTTGTTTGTCTTAAAAAAATGTGTCTGCTTTCCAAGTTACTTTGCCTTTTCCTCAAATCTTATATGTGTTTCCAACCTGGGTTTATCTGAAGCTTTGTTGTTATTCAATCGTTTAGTCGTGTTTGACTCTTTGTGACCACATGAACTGCTTACTCATGCAGAATGATATATTATATATATAGTTTTTTTTTCTTTACTATTGCTAGCAACTCTGGTAAAGCTTCGTTATTCCTAAAAGCACAAGTTTTCTTTTCTTTTTCTTAATATTTATTTATTTATTTGGTGGTGTCAGGTCTTAGTGGCGGCACATGGGCTCCAGAGCACACGGGCTCAGTGTTTGAGGCTCGGGCTTAGTTGCCCTGTGACGTGTAGGATCTTAGTTTCCCGACCAAAGATCGAACCTGAGTCCCCCTGCATAAGAAGGGGGATTTTTAACCACTGGACTACCAGGGAAGTCCCCAGGTTTCCTAAAAGACTTGGCTTGTCACCTGCTCGTGACCCCTCGGTTAACATTATAATCCCCACCTTACACTCTTGAGTCCTTTCACTTACTATATTTGTTTTCCTGTAGCACTGTGAGATTTACCCTGTCTCCAATCCATGAGGACAAGGATTTCTGTCTCCTGTGTCCTGCATGTCCCCGATGCCCAGAACAGTGTCTGACACATAGTAACTGCTCTGTAAATGCTGTTTAATTACTAGGTGAGACCCAGTACCAAACAGTAACAAAGTAATGGCCATATTTTGATTATTGGGGGGGAATAGGACCAGTTTAATTTCAGAATGTAAAATAAACAGAGAAGAAGTCTTTGACTCCATCAAGTGGTTGTCAGACTCTTGAGTGGTCCCTATTTTTTTTTTTTTTTTTTTGCCATCCTGATGGGATCTTAGTTCCCCGACCAGGGATCAAACCCCTGCCTTCTGCAGTGGAAGCTCGGAGTCCTAACCACTGGACCGCCAGGGAATTCCCTGTCTTACCTTTTCTTACTTTCCTTTTATTTTTTTAAAACCTTGTTTTTCTGTGAACCATTTTTAAAGACTTTATTGATTTTATTACAATATTGTTTCTGCTTTATGTTTTGATTTTTTTGGCCCCCAGGCATATGGAATCTTAGCTCCCCAATCAGGGATATAATCCTCACCCCCTGCATTGTAAGGAGAAGTCTTTAACTACTAGCCGCCAGGGAAGTCCATGTCTCACCTTTTCTTAATAATCCTGGTCCCTTCATATTGAAGCTGTCCTTCGTGCCTCACTGGCACTGAGCACTCTACTGATTTGATCTTAGTGAATCAGCAGCCAACCCATGGGTGGGTACTGTTACTATCTGTATTTTACGATGGGGGAAACTGAGGCATAGAGGGATAAGGACCCTGCCTGTAGTCACAGCCCTAAAAGTGAGAAAGCTGGGGTACTCCGAAGCCCTGCCTGGATTCTGTCTGTGGCCTGGATCTCTAGATGCTGAGGATTTGTATGATTCTGACCAGCTATTAGAAAGAAAAACTTAAGAGGAAGAGAGAGACCAGCAGACCCAGAGTCCAAAAAAGCCAATAAAGGGGCATGGATGGATCAGGATTGTGGACACAGTTGTAGCGGGGGTGACAGGGTGGAGAGAGTGGAGAATTGAAGGAATAAGACCAGGAGCAGTGCCATGAGGGTCCTTCCACCGATGCCTGTTGTAGTAATGGGCAAGTACACTCCCTGGGCACTGCTCTGTGCCCAGCCCTGTCCTGGCATGACCCTGACCTCTCCAACTTGCAAGATCTTCGTTCCCTGACCAGAGATTGAACCCAAGTCCTTGGCAGTGAAAGCACAGAGTCCTAACCACTGGACTGCCAGGGATTCCTGTTTCCAGCTTCTTAAGTCCAAGGCTTAGCTTGTTAATTAGCAGCCTTTTTCCTTTCTCTGTGCATTTATGGAAGCAGGTTCTCCCTTAACCTGGTACACAGCTGTCCCCGGAGCTCCCTTTATCTTCATCTGCGGAGTCCTTCCTTTTGTCTTTCTTCTGAGCTAGATCGTATCTCCTTAATCTCATAGCTTCCTTTTTCTTGGTTTACTCCTTTACTTCTGTGAAGCAAATCCTTTGGCAGCTTCCCGAGAAAGGGTTCCTGTGCCTGTTCTGTTGGTTCGTTCGTTTTGTTTTGCCAACTTGCACCTCTCATGGAAGGATTTTTAAACAGGGGAGTTCTGTGGTCTGATTGGTGTTTAGGAAGATCTTTCTGGCTACCATGAGAAGGATGGAGCCAGAAGAACTAAACCAGGCCAGGGAGCTGAGTGCGGAGGCTGGAGCAGCTGTACCTTTCGGGAGAGAATCCAGCCTTCCAGAAACCCAGAGGGTGGAGGGGAGAGAGAGAGGCCCGAACCCAGGTCATTGTCACTCAGTCGGGACAGATGACAGGTGTGGCCAGAGGAGGTCTCAGGAGGAATAGACCCTGTGTGGCTTAGGAGGGCACCAACACGGCTCCTGGAGGAGGTGGCCTCCTGCCTTGGTCCTGGGAGCAGGATTTCCACCACTGGACTTGGCTGGACCAGCTCATTTTTCACAAGAGGCCCCCAGGAGCATCTGTGCAGAAGGCGGACAGTAAGGCAGTGTTAGGGGTTTGTTCCAACCAATAAGTGCTGTACACCTGCAATGTGCCTGGGCGTAGATTCTCCAACTTAATCGTGCGATCCCCCAGAGATCTTGTTGACATGTACTTTCTGATTCAGCAGGTGTAGGGGAGAGCCCAAGATTACATTTCTAATACACTTCCAGCTGCAGCTGCTGCTCTGAGGACCACACTCATAGTAGCCAACCACTCGGTGCTATTCTAAAAGCTGGGGATGCAGAGGTGGGGAAGAAAAAACTAGGCAAAAAATACCAGTCTGGGGGAGTCTTCATTTTAGTGATGGGAGCTGACAATAATAAAGTTTATAGTATAGTAGATAGTAATGCATGCTAAAGAGAAAAATAAATCAGGGAGAGTGTGTATGTCTATCTGTGGCGGGGACTGCAGTTTTCAATCAAGATGTTCTCAGGAACAACAGGATCCTACTGTATAGCACAGGGAACTATATTCAATATCCTATGATAAACCATTATGGAAAAGAATGTATATATACATATATATATAACTGGATCACCTTGTTGTATAGTAGAAATTAACATGACATTGTATATCAACTATGCGTGCTAAGTCACTTCAGTCATGTCCTACTCCTGGCGACCCTATGGACTATACCCTGCCAGGCTCCTCTGTCCATGAGATTCTCCAGGCAAGAATACTGGAGTGGGATGCCATGCCCTCCTCCAGGGGATCTTCCCGACCCAGGGATTGAACTGGAGTCTCCCGAATCTCCTGCGTCTCCTGCATTGGCAGGCAGGTCCTTTACCACTAGCACCACCTGGGAAGCCCCAGTTGACACTACTTCAATAAAATAAATTTAAAAAGAAAGGTCTCATGAAGGTGATCTGAGGAGCGGGGTGAGCCCTCTGGATACCTGGGGAAGAGTATTCCAGGCAGAAGGAACAGAGAGTGCAAAGGCTTTGCAGACGAACAAGATGATCCAGGAAAATCGCTCCGTATAATCCATGAAGGAGCTGCTTGCACTCTGGAGTCAGCCAGACTCTGATTCAAAGCTTGGCTACAAAGCTGTGTCTGACAGCAATTACCTAGCCATTCTATGCCCCCACTTTCTAACATCTGAAATTAGATTTAAAAGTAGTAAAACGATGTGAGAATTAAATGAGTTAATATTTATAAAGCACTCAGAACAAAGCCTGGCTCACCGTGAGGGCTCCAGTGTTAACTGCTGTTGTGATCATCATTTCCTCTGTAATACATTCATCTTGGCCATGACTGTTTCTTTGGATGCCTGCCCCCTTTCCCATGAGCTCTTTCTGGTGATCTCAGTGTCATCTCTGTATCTCCAGCACCCAACCCGGGGCCAGCACACAGGAGGACCTCAGAATGTCAGATGAGGGACATAAAGCTGGATTCTCTAATTGGGGGTATTCCAGCAACAGTGCTGACTGTGTGGTTCAGGTCCTTACTGATTTTTCTCTTTTCAACCACTGTCTTATGAAGAGATACATTAAGGTTTCCCACTACAGTGGTGGACTTGCCAAGCTGGCATTCTGTTGCTTTGTGCCTTGTCTGTTTTGAGGCCATAGTATTAGGAGCACATATGTTGTGAACTTTTGTGTATGATGGGTCAGTTTGTTTTGTCACCTTCTTTGTCCCTAATCATCCCTTTTTCCTTTTGTCTGTTGTTAACTGTTTTTTTTTAATCAGCACTGTCACTTCTCTACTTGACTCTTTTTTTCTTTGGCTGTGCTGGGTCTTTGTTGCTGCATGGGCTTTTCCCTAATTTCAGCAAGCGGGAGCTACTCTCTAGTTGTGGTGCACAGGCTTCTCATTGCAGTGGCTTCTCTTGTTGCAGAGCACAGCCCTGTAAGGCACATGGGCTCAGTAGTGCCGGCTTCCCGGCTCTAGAGCACAGGCTCTATAGTTGTGGCCCACGCGGGCTTAGTTACTTCACAGCATGTGGGGTCTTCCCAGGTCAGGGATCGAACCCATGTCTCCTGAATTGGCAAGCCGATTCTTTACCACTGAGCCACCAGGGAAGCCTTCCTTCTTGATTCTTGGTTCTTATTTGCCTGGTCAGTCTTTTTCCATCTTTTGATTTTCAGTCTGTTTGGCTCCAGATGTTTTTCAATAAGAGGATCTTCACGGAGCATTGCCTTAGGGTATGGCCTTGTTCGGAGCCCAGTGTTTGGGAAGTTAGAGAATTCTGCCCTAGTAACCTCTGACTCAAATAGAATATTTGGGTGTGAAAGAGAGTTTACACTGCCAGGCCTCCAGGCGTTTGAGACATGGAGCCTTAGGGCAGGGAACTTTGATCCGTTCCGGCCCTGCTGGGCAGTGTTGCTGGGGTCACCATGATGACCATGATAACTCTGACCTTTCCTCCCATGGGTTCACTATTCAGTGGACCAGATGATCCATCCCTCGATAGTGACAATGGACAGAGCTAGGTTTGGGGAACCCAGAGGACCTCTCTGGGCAGGTGGAAGGTTTCCAGAAAGGGAGCTCAGGGAAGGCCTCCTGGTTAAAGATACAGGCCCATGAAAGTTACATTTGAGCTAAGACCCAAATGGTAGAAGGGATAGAGCCATGTGGGCTCGCTCTTTCTTTTCTGGAGGGAAAGCATGCCAATCAGAGGTAACATAGGAGGAAAGGGCTTGGTGACTCTGAGGAATATCCAGCAAGGAGGGCAGTGTGGGACCCCAGAGGTGGAGCCTGACCCACCCTAAGGGGGTTAGCTTCCTGGAGGAGAGGATGGCTGAGTTGAAACCCCAGAGAATATATAATTAAATAGAGCACAGCAATCTAAAATCAGATTCCCTGGGTTCCCATCCCTGCTCTAAGTCCCACCAGTTATGTGTGACCTTGAGCTATTTAGGCAACCTGACCTACCTCAGTTTCTTCATCTATACAATGGAGATAACCACTCCTGAGGATCAGAGAAGGCCTCAGTATTCTAACTATTCTGTAGGCCAGAGCAGGTGCTTACCTGGGTCCACTGGGGGCATGGGAAAGTGGGGAAGGATGAGGCTAGATTTGTAGAGTATCTGAGCTTTTCCCCAGGGGCACTGGGGAGTCATGGTAGGTTCTGAGCAGGGTAGGGACAAGGTCAGGTTTATATTTTGAGAATACCCTTCTGGCTCTGATGTGCAGGATGGCTGGTAGCAGACAGGGTGGTGGGAATGGACAGATGCCTGCAGTGGAGTGTCTCTTGAGCCGGCCTGGCACTGAAAGTGCTGTTCAATAGAAACAAGGTGAACCTTACATGTAATTTAAAATCTTCTGGTAGCCACATTTAAATCAAAAGAGATGAAGTCAATTTTAAACATTTTAACTCATTTATATCCTAGTCTCATTTTAACAGGTAGCCAATATTAAAAAAAATTATTAAAGTATTTCATATTATTTTCTTGTGCTATTTGCGGCGCCTGGTTGGAAGGGCTGGCCTGAGAGGTCCTTTTGGCCACACGGCCTGAGCCTTGAATGCCAGGCCCAGAGGCTTGGACTTGGTGCCGACGACGGTTCTGCCCATTTGTTTTTCAGGGTGAGGTGATCCTGCTGCTCCGTTTCCCCCGCGGGAAATCTCTCCCTCCAGGCTTCCCTACCAAAGCTAGGCACTTTCAGATCTTTCTGCCCCCTTCCTTTCCTCCGGACCTGGAGTCTCAATCCCTGAACTGCTTGGCCCTTTAAATCTCAGCTGTCAATCAGGGCTCCTGTTTAGAGGAAACGTCGTAATAAACCTTTCCTTGATTGTCATGGCTTGGGTCCTGGCCTCGTTCTTCCGTTTAGCAGGAAGTTAGGAATTGTTCCACACTCTCTTTCACTTGACTGTTTCCACACCCCGTTCATCACCTCTCGCCTACTCCACCCTCTTTCGAAGTTGGGCCCCTTCGCCAAGGCCTGCCTTATATGGGCATGGCTCCGAATGGCCGCCGCTCATTGGCTGGGACCATCACGCGCACGTCTGTCAACAAAGGGGCGGAGGGAAACCAGTTAGGTGCCGTGCAGGCAAGACAGCTGGAGGGAAGGAGCGAGGGGGCGGGCCCTCTTCTCTTGCGCACGCGTGGGTGCCTCCTTCTCCCCGCAGGGGGCGCGGCGCGCTGGTGGGGCGCTTTGAGGGGGCGTGTCTAGGTTTCGAGAGTAGCCTTAGAGGTTGGCGAATTCCAGGGAAGCTGTAATAGGAGGGAGTGGGGACATTTTTCGTGGGTATGGGGATACTTTGGGATTCTCTTGAGTTTAGGTGGCGCCTTGGGATTTGAGTTTGGGTTCCGATGTACTGTGGAAGATTCGAAAGTATTGTAGGGAATCGCCCATGTGGTTTGGGATGTTTGATGGGTATAGGATTTGGGGAGCCACGGAGAGACTTAGAAGCAGAGTCCCATGTCTGGACCCAGAATGCATGCGCTTTCGGCTCTCCCGACTTCCTCCCTGTCTGGCTCCGGACAGGGATTTAACCTTTCTGCCCCTCATCTGGACTCGGACAAATAACACTCCCTGCTTCCTTGGGAGGAGTGAGGATTAGCAGGAGTTGTTAAAACAGTACCCAGTAAGCGAGCGTGCCATAAGCTCATGTCTGCATATTAACATTTGGTGAGGTTTCTTTGGGAGTATTTTGGAGGTTCTTTTGACTTTGAGAAATAAATGGTTTGGTATTAGTTTTATGTGTGAGGGAGCATTGATGTTTTAGTTAAGTTTTGCGGTCGGGGGGCCTTCTGTGGGATTAGGTAATGCATGTGGAGGTTTAGAGAGAGTTTGAGCTAAGTATAGAATTTCAGGAAACTGGTCTTTTGGGTCATCTGTGAGGTTGGGAAATTGCTGTGTGTGTTGGAGTTCTTGGTAGGCATGGGATTTGTGTGGGTCTACATTGAGATTGAGGCTTTCTGAGCTGGAGGGGATATTTTTAGGTTTGGAAGTTGAAGATTTTGAGAGGGTCTGGATGTTTTGGGTTAGGATATATTTGCATCTGTAGAGAATGAGTGGCTTTTGCTGTGGTAGTTTCTATTCCTGGACATTTTATTTATTTATAATTTTGTTTATTTACTTTGGGCTGTGCTGGGTCATCATCGCTGTGCAGGCCCTTCTCCGGTTGCAGCAAGCAGGGGCCATTCTTGCTGCGGTGCACAGGCTCCAGGGCACACGGACTCAGTAGTTATGGCTCTCTGGCTCTGGAGCACAGGCTCAAAGTTGTGGTGCATAGGCTTCCTTGTTCCGAGACATGGGGGATCTTCTCAGATCAGAAATCAAACCCGTGTCTCCTGCATTGGCAGGTAGATTCTAGATTCTTTACCATCAAGCCACCAAGGAAACCCTGTTCCTGGACATTTTAGATGTGTTGGTTGTTGGTAAACTTAGCCATCTATAGGTTTTAGGGGCTGTGTTTTTTTTTTTTTTTGTTTGTTTTGTTTTGTTTTGTTTTAAGCAAGAAAGAGATTTCAGCAGGGGCTGTGTTAGGAGTAGTAGGTGGGATTGGGAATTATGGGGGGCAAGGATTCTTAGGATTAAGAGTGGTGTCTGTGAGTGCTTGGAGGTGCTTGCAGCCTGTCTAGATCTTAAAGCTATAGGGCCACGAAATAAATGGTGATTTAGTGGTTGTGGTATTGCCTGAATTTAGAGGAACCATATATACTGCAGAGGTCAGCAAACTTTTTCCATAAAGGGCCAGATAATGAGTATTTTAGGCTTTGCAGGCCATATGTTTTCTGTCACCTCTACTCAACTCTGCTGTGGTAGCATAAAAGTAGTCATGAACAAAGGAACATGTTTCGATAAAATTTTATTTGCAGAGACAGGCAATGGGCTGGATTTGGCCCGTGGCTCAAAATAGTACAACCAGGAGTCAGCAAACAACTTTCACTGGTCTGTAAGCATGTGGAAGTTCCGACATTTGAAGAGTGTCTTGGTTTCAAGATATCTGGAGGGAGATGGCCCAGGGAAAGACTGAGGATTTGAGACTGTTAGTTCTGCAGTAGAACATAGTTGGGTCAGGCTCATTAGCAAGACTGCCTCCAGATTAGGTCATGCACACAAAGTCATTGCAAAATAAAATGGTCACTATTACAAGCCCTAAATTGAGAAATCTGGAAACCAAGTTTGAGGGCCTGGTTTTGCAATATATAAACCTTCCCCACTCTGAGCCTCAAATTCAGCAAGTTGGGAGCAACTTGAAGAAGCTAGACTAGAAAGCCCTTCTCATGCCAGGGGTCTACGTTTCTGCTTAAAGGAATTACCTGCAGTCTTGGGGCAAGTGTGTGCATTTTCCTGGGTGAGCATCCACAGCTATAATAGATCCTTAAAGAGCCTCACAACCGGAACCGAGTGAAGAGCTCCACTCTTAAGGACCTCTCTGCCTCCTGCCTCCAATCTTCCCCTGCCCAGCCCACCTTGTTCCTTCCTCCATGGGTTCAGGCTCCTATAGCTGTGGGCAGGGCTGGGAATTGTCTTTTCAGGAACTTGTTACTGGGTGAGCAAATAGAAGAAGGAGGAGCTTTCCATCAGTTGGTACTTTAAATTCTGTTTAAAGTTCTGGCAGCAGAAGGCCTGTAGATCGTGAGTAAAACCAATCAGGTAGTGGAGGGTTGGAGCAAACTGCCAGCTCCTGTCACACTCTGGGTATTACAGAAGCAGGTCCCAACCTCTCTGCAGCTCTCCATTTGCTCATCTGGGTCAGGGCAGGGCGGGAACAGGATCTGAGTGGTATAGCCTGGTCTGTCTCCTCAGGTCCGAAGAAGTTGAGGTCAGAGAGGAGCTGACAGGGCCGGCTGTTCCCCAGCTTCCCCACCCCCTCTTCCGTGTCTCCAGGTGACCTGTGGAGCCCCCCACCGCCATCCAGGCCCTGCGATGTGGTGAACCCCCGCCTGTCTGCCACCATCCCCAGAATGGACCGAAGTGGCCTTCTGCCCTTCCAGCTCTGGTGCCCTCGGCCCTTTGGCACCTACTCCCAGAACCAGCCACGCCCCCCTTCTGCAGCCCTCAAGCCCTCAGCCTGCTCCGAGCCCGGCAATGGGGTGGAGCCAGAACATGGCCCTGCCCACTCTGAGAACACGCCCCCGGTCTTGGCCTCCGATGCTCCTGCCTCCCAGCCTGCCCCGCTCCTTTCCGCAGCGGCTGCTGGCGACGAGGGTCGAGTCCTGCTGGACACATGGTATGTGATCAAGCCGGGGAATACAAAGGAGAAGGTGGCCTTCTTTGTGGCCCACCAGTGTGGTGGGGGCAGTCGGGCCAGCTCCATGAAGGTCAAGGGGCACTGGGGCAGTGACAGCTCCAAGGCCAAGCGGAGGAGGCGCTGTCTTGAGTCTACGAAGGCTCCGCCCGACCCAGGGGGACAGGACGGGCCCCCTGCCGCAGAGGGGGCCCCAACCTCCGCCGGCGAGGATGTGGACCTGCTCTCTGTGGCCGAGATGGTGGCCCTGGTGGAACAGCGGGCCGCCCTGGCCCTGCAGAGCTACCCGCGCCCCAGCACCCCAGCGCCTGTGGTCTTCGTGTCAGCTGAGCAGGGTGGGCCTGGCAAGGGGCTGGGATCCGAACGAAGGTCTGGCGGCGGGGACTGCAGCCGTGTAGCCGAGGCAGTGGCCCACTTTGAGGCCCAGCGGGACAACCCTCCGGCCAAGGGTCTCCGCAAGGAGGAGCGGCCTGGGCCAGGCCCCGGGGAGGTGCGCATCGCCTTCCGGATCTCCAACGGCAGAGAGTCCCGAGCACCGGATGGCAGCTTACCTAACGGGAGCGGGGGCCGGCCAGGTTGCGCCTACCCTGGCAGCCCAGGTCCCGGAGCCCGGGCCAAGGACAAGATCACCTGCGACCTATACCAGCTCATCAGCCCCTCTAGGGACGCCCTCCCCAGCAACGTGGAGTTCCTGCTGGCTAGGGCAGACGAAGCCAGTGAGGGCGAGACCCCCGCCCCCGCCAGGCCCGAGGACACTCCCCCGGCACCCCCGCCACCCCCTGCCCGGGACTGCGGAGCGTCAGGCTTCCACGTGGATGTGGTGGTCACAGGAGTGGTGGACGAGTGCATCTTCTTTGGCAAGGACAGCACCAAAAACGTGAAAGAGGAGACGGTGTGCCTGACTGTCAGCCCCGAGGAGCCACCCCCGCCAGGCCAGCTCTTTTTCCTCCAGTCCCGGGGGCCGGACGGACCCCCTGAGCCCCCGCCAGCCGACTCACCGGCCACAGCGCCAGGCCCGGACGATGCCGAGGGGACGGCTGACACCTCCCTGTGCCGCCTGTACCGGCACGTGTCGCACGACTTCCTGGAGATCCGTTTCAAGATCCAGCGGTTGTTGGAGCCGCGGCAGTACATGCTGGTGCTCCCAGAGCACGTGCTGGTCAAGATCTTCAGCTTCCTGCCCACGCGGGCCCTGGCGGCTCTCAAGTGCACCTGCCACCACTTCAAGGGCATCATTGAGGCATTTGGCGTGCGGGCCACAGACTCGCGCTGGAGCCGCGACCCACTCTACCGCGATGACCCTTGCAAGCAGTGCCGCAAGAGATACGAGAAGGGCGACGTGTCGCTCTGCCGCTGGCACCCCAAGCCCTACCACCACGACCTGCCTTACGGACGTTCCTACTGGATGTGCTGCCGCCGAGCCGATCGCGAGACCCCCGGCTGCCGCCTGGGTCTGCATGACAACAACTGGGTGCTGCCCTGCAACGGGCCGGGCGCTGGTGGGGGCCGGGCTGGCCGCGAGGAGGGGAGGTGAAGCCGGGGGAGGGGGTGGGGAAGAGCCCACCACGCCCACCCCCATCCCCTCCCCCTGGGAGCCGAGGGTCAGGACTGGGTCACCAGCCCATACCCCCAACCCAGGCAGCATGGATCCACCTCCAGAACTAAGATGGGGTTCATGGGGGTGACCAAGAAAGCACTCCGATTGACCCCTACTGGTTTTCTACTCTTCAGATCCTCAAGTTGGGTGTTTTTTTTAATCAGCATCTCAATTTCCTCTCCATTCAGCCCCGATGCCCTCCCTGCCACTCTCCGTACCCCAGGGACCCACTAGCAGGGAGCAGACGGCAGCTAATTTTGGTACTACTTAAGGGTTCCCCCATTCTGGCCCCCTTGCATTCCCTCCCCCAGTTCTTTCTGGAGTTGTTCTTTTCCCCCAAGAGGCTGCAGCACCCAGCATTTGTGCCCTTCCTAACCTGCTACACCAGGGCTCACCTCCTCTTTAGGAATTGGGGGCCATCAGATCACAGATCACATTTTGACACTTTTCATGGCCACCTGCCATTTCTAGACATTTTCCCCATTAAAACAATAAAAATCAGTTTTCTCCGTAACCTCAAGCTATCAGTCTCTCTAGGTCCCCAAGAGGAAAACAAAAGTTGAAGTGTAAAACTTCTCTTCCAATATTTAAGCTATTGCCATGACCCCATCCCCCCCCCACCCCACCCCCCCCCACACAAAAAGCTGTGAAACCCTTTGCCTCACTCTGGACAGCGTAGGGGGGCCGGTGGGCAGGGACTAAGGGTTTCAATTTCTGTTTTTTTTTCTTTCCACTCTGGGTACTTGTTCAGGTGTTAGAGGTCTCTCCATCCCCCAGCCACATATTTTTTTAAAGAATCCTTTAGTGAACCAAGACCTTGACTTTCAGGCAGTTTGATCTGGAGTACTTTTGTTTGTTGTTTGGTTTTTTTTTTTTTTTAATTTGGTTTTGTTTTTTCATCCTTGTGGTTCTGGAAAGCTTCTAACGTGTGGCATCTGACCAATTTTGAATTGGTCCTTTCTATAAAATCAATATTTATAAGGCTGGGCCCAGACTGGTTTGTATGTTGTTAAGGGAAGCTGTTTGGAAGAGAAGGAAGTCATGGGCCAGTTCGTGGTGAGATGGAAAAAGCTGAAAGAATCCTTAGCCAATTCCCTTGGACTGAGATGACTTTTGACTCTTCATCTGTGTCAGTTTGGATTCAAAAATCTCAAAAGAGTATTAATAGAAACTCAAACAGGGTAGCTTTTATTCTTTTAGAAACCCAGTGTCGGGCAGGTATGGTGGCCCTGAAGTCACTGGGAGCCCAGACTCCTTCAAGCCCACTGTTCCATTATTCTTTGCCTTTGGCCCTCAGCCTCATGGTCCAAGATGGCTGCTGAAACTCCACCCATTACCGTTTTGTGGGGAAGGGAGTCTCCTTCCTCTCAGAAATACTACACCCTACTTCTGTGCACAGCTCACGGATGGCAACTTTAGCCACGTGGAAGGACTGCACCGGAGACTGGGGAATGCAGACGCTTAGCCAGATGCGTTATGCCCAACCAGAAACTCATAAAGATCCCTGTAATAAAAGTTTTAAGATATTCAGCTAATTATTAACTAACGGAAGAGGGGAAAATGGATATTGAGCAGTGGCTAACAGTCTCTGACATTCTTACCAAGGAATCAAAATTTCCAGAGATGAGGCTATGTCAGAGTAGTTATTTAATACTTAGATTTTAGAATCAAAGAGACCTGGATTTATAACTTGGCTTGGTTTTGTGGAATTTTGGATTCCTGTAAAGAGAAGGCCGGGTTATTTGGACTCTCCTGCTGAAAACAGGAAGTAAAATCTGAAAAGCCTCAAATAGCCAATAAAACACAGTTATGGATATACTAAGCCAAAAATTTAAGGAAAAGGTCCATAGGGGTCCTAAAGCCACTTTTGCTCTGAGGGCATTTGCCGATGTTAACAACCCTGGGTTTCCAATTTTTAGCCTTATTGGGACAGGCCAGCAGAAGTCAAAGCCTGCCCAAGGTGAAGAATCTAATAGGAGCTGGGATCCCACCAAACTACAAGCTCAGGTAAGACTGACCCAGAACACTGCAGAGAAGGTGATTTAAATGCTGAAGAAAACACAAAATTAAAGGAAAGGGGGGAAAAATGAACCCTGATAATCTGTGGTCACAGGCTGGCCCTTGGCTTGGGTTTGCAACCCGGTTTTGCATCACCTGTTGTGATCCAGGGTACTGAGATGTCTAGCAGAAACAAAAAAATCCTCTGGTGGGAGGAGCTGACACCTAGAATCCCCACCAATGAACAGTAAGAGTCAAATAACCAAACACACATGGAAATAAAGCAGCAGCAGTGGCCACAGAGCAAAAACAGACCCACAAAGGCTGCAGGTGGTGGAACCGTCAGTCAAGATTAGAAGAAAAAAAAGAGCTTGGAAATACATGCAGGGAACCTAGACCTGAATAATGGCCTAGCCAAAATGAAAGGAAAAAACCCACAAAGGTATACAGTAACCAAAAGTAAAAAACCAGTGACTAGGCTAAACAAATTAGACATAATGAAAGAGTTATTCAGCTAGAGCAAGGTCTGAAAAAGTGGCACAGAGACCAAAAAGAAAAAAATGTAAACGGTTATGGAGGATAGAGGAAGTCTAACACATTTAACTGGCATCCTAGAATCAGAAGAGAAAATGAAATGGTGCGATGATAGTATGTCAAGACACAATGATTGCAAATTCCAGACTGATAAAAAGGTGGGTACACTCAATGAATCATAGGCAGGATAAATAGAAACAAATACCTAGACACATGCAATGAACGTGTCCAGCTGTGATCTTCAGCAATTGACTTCTCTGAAGCTCAGTTTCTTAATCTGAAAAATGAGAATGTTGGACAGTTCCTCAGAAGGCTGATACACTAGAGTGCTCACTGGTTGTGCCCATCAAAGACCCCTCTTGGGCCCTTCATAATGTGAAGCTGGGGGAGGCTGCCTTTCAGGGACGGATGGGAGCTGGGGAAAGCATTACCTTGTCAAGCATTGGCAGCCTCATCTGTAAAATGGGCTCATGATCCTGACCCCAGATTCAAGTGGAAAGCTCTGCCCAGTGCCTGGGTGTGGTGCACTCAGCAAAAGACTTACAGGGAGGCCTGGAGGCCCAGAATAGAACTGAACAGTTTCCTCTAACACTGAGGTGATGGTTTCACCTACCTCTGAGATGGCTGTGATGATAAGGAGACACATTGTAGTTTTAAGTGCTTGGCATCATGAAATGAACAAACAGGAACTCTCTGATTTGAGACCCTCTTACTACCCTAGTTGTTGATATCTGTCAATTTCCTTTCTGACTTCTGTCAATTCCACTTCTAAGAGGCTGTTAGTCCCCCCCTTCTAAACCTCATTGTAACTTGCAGCCAAATAAAAGCCTCAGGAGGAGCTACTTTTTTGGTCAACCATCTGTTGGACCAGCACAGGTGGTTTTTAGAAAGAGGTAGGACACGGGCTTAGGAGCACAGCTGTGGGTGAGGATCTGAACTCTGTAAACTACAAACAGTTTGTAATTCTCAGCCCCGGCCACTTCATTTGCAAAATGAGAACTGAAATTGTCCCTCAGCCCACAGGTCCTCTTGAGTCAGCCTTGAGTTGTCTGGGAAAGCCAATGTTCACCTTCACACTTTTAAGGTTTTTTTTGATGTGGACCATTCTTAAAGTCTTTACTGAATTTCTCACAATACTGTTTCTGTTTTGGTTTGTTGGTCATGAAGCATGTGGGATCTTCAACTAGGGATTGAAACTGCGCCCCCTGCATTGGAAGGTGAAGTCCCAACCACTGGACAACCAGGGAGGTCCCCATCTTCACTCTCTAACCCTCTACCCTGGCCTGGCCTCCCTGCAGCCTACCAAGTCTCCATCAAAGTCACAAAGTCAGCAGGCACAGAGCTGAGCACCACACTCCCTGCCTAAATGCTCTCGTAGGCTTTCTTTGGAGCAGGTTTGCTAAGCAGCTAGAATGCACAAAACTTATATCCTTAAGGACAACATGTCCCAAAGTGCTGATCATGAAGATTCCCCAGGTGCTTATAGAGTTCCAGCCTCTGAATCTGCTTTTTATTTATTTATTTTTTGGTTGTTGGCTTTGCTGCGCAGCTTGTGGGATCTTAGTTCCCCGACCAGGGGTCAAACCCAGGCCCCAGCAGTGACGCGCCAAGGCCTAACCACTGGACTGCCACGGAATTCCCCTCATTTTTCAAAAAGCACCCCACTTGCATCTGAAAATTAGATAGGGCTGGGAAATAATTCCTTGGGCCATCACTAGAGTTTGCAGTTACACATGACATCTCTTGTTTCTGTGCTCACAGCCAAAAGGGAAAGGATGGTTTGGTGTAACTATTTTATAGTGAGTTTTAGATCAGACCCATTTCTACCATAAGCACTTTTGAACTATCAAAACCCAATGTTTCCCAACGTATCTTCTGAGGTACCCAGATTCTGTGAGGTGCTTCCCAATAAAGGGGTTCCATGGTGAAATACTTGGGGGAAACATTGCATTCTTACTCTGGATGAAAAGCGCACACCATGAAATGAAGAAATTCATTTAATGTTGTCTCACCCTGCTTTGGTCCCCTTTTTCATGCAACACCTATGTACGCTAGTTGTGTAGAATATGTTTTGCAGAAACACTGGTCTATCAGCCATTGGAGGCGGCAGAATCTGGAGTTCCCAAGGATTGGCTTCTCCCTCCTCTGTTCCTGCTTACAAGCAGAGCCTCGGTGGGCCCCACATGCCACATCCGTGTAGGAGTTAGGTTTGGACTGGTGCAGTAGCAAGGCTGCCATTCTGGAGAACGAACTGCCACGAAAACAGAAGCCACAGAGAATTCATTTGGTCGAGGGTATTGCTGGTCCGGACGCCAGTCCACGGTCTGCTGATTAAAACTGCGAACGGCACTCGGTCCCCTGTAGATGTGCAGCCTGAGCGTTTCCTCAGGGCAGGAGCCGGGCTCCTTCCCTTGGCTCTCACCCCACGGTGATCTCTCTCTCTCTTCCATGTCTTTGAAGAGTGGCAGCTTGAGATCAAGAAAGAGCATCTTCCAGTCGGAGCACAAACAGAGCCGAAGGGGTTAGAAAGGGCAAGCCAGCACATCTCAGAAGGGCCTTAGCCTGTCTCCTGCTGGGCGTTTCTCCCTCCGAGCATCCCCTGGGCAGGCTAGAGCCCCAGGTATTCAGCCAGGAACACGGCCAGGATGCGGCTCAGGTTGTGTACCGTGGGTGGGTGCAGGTTGGCCTCGGAGTCATCGGACGTGTGCCAGACAGAGGGGAAAGGTGTGGCGATGAGGTGGAGCACAGGAACTCCTGAAGGGCAAAGAGGAGGCACAGCCCCATGTGTGGCAGGCCCACGCCTGGGGAAGTCTGCCTCCCCGCGCCCCCGACATTGTGCCACTTGAAGAACTCTGAACAATAATTTTAAGCGTGTGAGGGTACATGTTCATTAAAAAAAAACACATCCAATACATTCATAACACAAATCAAAAAAACTCAAAACTTCATGGCTTATGAAAAGACTAGAAGATCTGAACACTCGCTAGTGCCAGGCACTGGTCCAAGGTCTTTACATTCAGTCCCCTCAGCAACTCTTGAGATGGGGGGCTGTTAATTATCCCCATTTTACAGATGAGGAAATTGAGACACAAAGAGGTTAAGCAATTTGCCACCAGTCCCCAAATCCAGGAAGGGGCCAGGTCCTACCTGTGGGCCCCCTGCCCCCCAATTCCCATAGCAGGTACCTCGGCGGAGGAACGGGATGTGGTCGTCTTCCACGGAGCCAGGGGGCTCCCCGGTCTGGAAGTACATCACTTCCCAAGGATGAGACTGCAGTAGGTTCAGACGGTGCAGACGCTTCTCTGGATGTGATGGGGATTAGAAACAGAAGGTCAGCCCCTCAAGGGTCAAAGGTTCCCCTGCTCACAGATCAGAGGAGGGTGGGAGGCCTGGGGGTGAAGCACTGATCATGCCAATAAGGATGAATGTTAGTTCATCATTCTGGGATAATGTTAGTTACCCCAGACTGTAGGCTGACAATGTTCCTGGTCTCATTTAATCCCTTCAAGTCTAAGGAAGCAGACACCCCCATTATTAGCATCATGCCCATTTTATAGGTGGGAAACTGAAGTTCAGAGGAGGCCACTTGCCCAAGTTCACACAGCTGGTAAGAAGGAAAGCCAGAATCTGAACCCAGGGCTCTCTGACCCTAGAACCCCTGACTATAATCACTTCATTTGACTGCTATGGGATCTTTTGTGTTTCTGCCCCAGTGCTTTAGGGAGAGGCTAGAGAGGTGGAGGGAAAGCTGGATGGCCCCTCGGAGGCCAGGTGCCTGGTCCTCTCTCCAGCATCCCAGGCAGGTGTCTGCCTATACCTTCACCCTTACCAATGCTCCTGAGCCGATGGAACCAGCGGGCCGTGCGAGGGAAGTGACTGTAGAAGGTCGGGTTAGGGGCTCCCAGGAGATCAAGAAGCATAAAGAGCTCCTAGGGAGAGAAGCCAGGACTGAGCAGCCCGGCGGGATGCTGCCAACCTCATGCCCCCCTCCTCCCACCTCACCAGCACCCAGCAGGGCCCTAGTCTTACAATAGCCTGGATCCTGGTGGAGCCCAGGCCGTGGGGTGTAGACTCCATGAGCTGGGCCAGGTGCCGGGAGCCATAAAGCGAGTCCTTGGGTCCCCACTCCTTCAGTGCCTCTTCACCATCCAAGAAGAGCAGCTGCAAGGTCACTGGTGCTGCCTGTGGGGGCCAGTGGTCAGGGCCAGCTCAGTGCCAGCCTGCCACCTCAACGCACCCATATTTCCTGCCTGTTTGCACAGCTGACTAGGGCAAACAGTCTCCTCACTTGTAGAACCTGATAGCCAAGAGTACAGTCTGCCTGGATTTAAATCCTGGCTGGATTGCTCACTAGCCAAGCAGTAGTGGGTCAGTTACTAAGTTCAAAAAGCATTGACTTCCTTATGTAGAAATAGAGTTAATACCACTTCTCATAGGGTAGGATTTGAACCCGGGTCCTAAGACAGCGTGGGTTTCCCTGGTGGCTCAGTGCTAAAGAATCCACCTGCTAATGCAGGAGATGTGGGAAACGCAGGTTCAATCCCTGGGCTGGGAAGATCCCCTGGAGAAGGAAATGACAACCCACTCCAGTATTCTTGCCTGAAAAACCTCATGGACAAGGAAGCCTGGCCAGCTACAGTCCATGGGGTTGGGAGGAGTAGGACACGACGTAGCCTCTGAACAACAAGAATAATAAAGCAGCCTAGGACAGTGCCTAATGCATAGTAACTAATAAGGATTAGCTTTGATTGTAAGAGCTATTCCTCAAGTTCATTTGGCAAAAGAGACAGATCCACAAATAAATAATTCTACAAACAATGAAATGAAGTTGGGCAAATGCTTCTAAGAATAACAGGGTCCTGAAACATCCTCCAAGGGGGTGGGGGATAACCTGGCCTGGGGAACATGTTGGGTCTGCTGGGAAGGGATGTTTGCACTGAAGCTGAGGAGGACCTGGCCTGGCAAAATGGAGCAAAGGGAAGTGTGTTCCCTGGTGAGGAAGCAGCATGGACCAGGACTGGGGACATAGAAGGGGCCAGAGAGGTTTGAGAAGAGGCCCTAGGGCCCAGCAAGGGCCAGGGAGCTTGGGCTCTGTTACAAGGGCACTGGGGTTTCAGCAATGGAAGGGATCTGAGCAGGATAGAGGCATGAGGTGCTTCCATTCATTCCATACATTCTTATTGACATCCTACTTTATGCCAGGCAGTATTCTGGGCAGTGTTCAGGGAATACACAGGAAATAAACACAGCCAAGGGCCCACCTATCTGAAGCTTATTCGAGCTTGGGAGACAGACAAACAAATCAACCTAAAGCCCCATGAAGCATGGGATAGCGACAAGGAGCTATTTTATGGTGGCTGGGAAGGTCTCTTTGGGAGGTCTCTTTGACATCAGAGTGGACCCCTGAATGAAGGGTGGGAGCCAGTCAGGAAGGTATCTGAGAAAAGCACATTGTAGGCAGAGCAAACAGCAAGAGCAAATGCCCTGAGGTTGAGAGTGAGGTCCACAGAGGAGGTAGGAGGCTAGCATGGAATGAGTGAGGGATGAGGGGTGGGAGAGGAGACCAGAGAGATGAGAGGGCACACCTCATGGGCTAGGAGAAGGACTCTGGCTTATTCATGGAATGATGTGGGAGCCATGGGAGGGTTTTAGGTAGAGAAGGGACAGATTCTGACATTCAGGAAATGGAAAGACCCCCTGGACTCTGGTGTGGAGTGGAGGAAGATAAAACCAGGGAAGGGAGAGTGGCGGTATGGACCAAGGAAGAGACATCCCTCATTCACCCACCCCTACCCTAACCCCTGCTCTCCTTACCCTCTCCTTGGCTTTGCCCAGCTCCTGGTCAAGGGCTTGGGCCAGCTCCAGTAGCAGGGAGCAAGGCACTGCCGAATCCATGGCCCCCACAAAGGGGGCTGAGCCAGATGGGAAGAGCTTGGAGTCGTAATGGCAGGCAAGGGTAAGGTGGCGGGCAGCCCCTGGGTCCAGCGTGGCCACCACATTGCCGAAGTCCAATGGCCCCACGGGTGTGGAGGCAGTGAAGGAGTCGAGTTCTATATGCCAGCCTGCTGAAAGTGTCCGCAGCGTAGCCTCCAGGAACTAGTGGCAATAGAGAAGAGGGAGGGTGGGTGGGACTGGGGAGATGGTCAGAAGGGCCATGTGAACCATTCTGAGCAGTCAGGTTGGCCCACCAATACCACTTTGGTTGAATCATTCCCTTGAGACACTTCTGAATACCTACTAAGTGTCAGGCATGGAGTGCCCCTATCTCTTGAAGCCCAAACTAATCACAGCTCACCCTTCCATAGCACTCATTCTGTGCCCAGTCCTTGTTCTAGGAACCCCTATGGAGTGGGGACTGACAATGGTTCCATTTTGCAGATGAGGAAACCGAGGCACAGAGAAGATGAAATTAGTTTAAGGTCATACCAAGTGGCTGAGGTGGATTTGAAGTCAGGCAATGCTCAAAGGACTCTCAATGCCTTCTGGGGAGCAATGTAGAGCTCTGGAGCCAACCCATTTGAGTTGAAAGCATACCATTTATTGGCTGTGGGATTTGGGCAAAATGCCTAACTATTCTAGGTGTCAGTTTCCTCATCTACACAATGAAGATCAGATTGGTACCCACCTCATTAGGCTCATAGGGCTGTTGTGGATGCATATAATAAGATTAGGGGGGAGCAGTATAGAGGGCAGTGGTCTGGTGGTTAGCAGAATAGAGCTCCTATTAGCTCCAGGCAGACCCCCAGCTCTGCCACTTGGGCAGGATACCTATTTCCTATTCATTGATGGGCTGTGGGGTCAGGGGTTAGAGGTGGGGTCCTTTTACCTTTCTGACTTGGAGATTGCCCGGGCTGCCCGGAGTCCGTACAACCAGCAGAGGGCGCAGGAAAGTGTTCCAGAGACGGTGAGGGTCCAGTTGTCCCACTACCCTCCGCACCCGAGCTTCGGGGAGGCTTCCGATCAAAGGGCCCTGAGGAAGCAGGTAGGGAAGAGAAGAGCAGAGCATGAAAACGACCCTCGTTCCAACCATATCCTGGAGGCTGCCCTCCTCTTCCTAGTCGCAGCCTCCAGCATCAGAGGTTTCTAGAAGTCCCTCCAAACCCATCCTGCCCAGCCCACGGCAATCCTGATGGGGGAAATCTAGGCCCAGCGAGAAGGGACTCTTCCAAATATCTGACTTTAGGATTAGAACCCAGAACTCCAAGTCTTACTACTCCAGACTCTCTTACGGGGTAACCGCTATTACAAAACAAGCCCGAAGCCTCATTGCGTTGGAAAGGGGTATGCGCTCTAAGAACGGAGACGGCGGCACCTGCAGCTAGGGCCATATGGTAAAGACAAAGCCAGGTCAACCCAACCTAGGGTCTTCCCCATGAGACCTTGGGGAAGGGGAGGCAAGGAGTAAAGGGTTCCGCAGTGCCCGTGTCCCCGCCCGTCCTCACCCGCAGCTCCCGCCCCAGTGGTAGCTCTTCAGTCTGGCTATGCCAGATCCTCCAAATGGTATAGAACACCGAGGCTACCGTCAGAGCCAGCAGCAACTGGGGCAACAGCTGTGCCCGCGGTATCAGGCGGCGCTTGGGCGGTGAGGGTCGCTCCAAAAGGCTGCGTTCCCCGACCTGGAGCCGGGGCCGCCCGCGGCCCCCGGAAGGCATGGCAGCTTGGCCCTGAAACGGGTCGGAGACGGCGGATAGAGTTAAGGCCTAGCCAAGTCCCGCCCCATGAAATAAGCTGGACCAATGAGCAACAAGAGCGGCTGCACCATCCGCCCTCCCGCGAGCAGTAAAGCCAATGGGACTTTCGGCCTGAGGACGGGGCTCCTTTCCTTCAGGGAGCTTTGGGGGTTGGTTCCCCCGGGTTGCACAACCCCAAAGGGAGAGCGTAAGAAGTAGGCGCCGCCCCAGCGCAGGAGGGGAAGCCAATGAGAAGCGTTTGATCACCGAAAACATTAGCCTTACTGGGCGCAAATCCACGCCGCTCCCGGATGGACCCTCTCCCCGGTCCAGAAAATCCAATATACACGTAAATCAACAGTTCCCGAAGGAAAGGGGGAGGTGCCCATCCCTGAAGCGAGGAGCGGATTGGCTTCTCGAAGGCCGCGCCCCCAAAGGCAGAGCGGGCGGGCATTTGGAAATGGCTAGTATTTCCCTCGGAGAAGGCAATGGCAACCCATTCCAGTACTCTTGCCTGGAAAATCCCATGGACAGAGGAGCCTGGAGGGCTGCAGTCCATGGGGTCGTGAAGAGTCAGACACAACTGAGCGACTTCACTTTCACTTTTCACTTTCATGCACTGGAGAAGGAAATGGCAACCCACTCCAGTATTCTCGCCTGGAGAATCCCAGGGACAGCGGAGCCTGGTGGGCTGCCGTCTATGAGATCGCACAGAGTTGGACACGACTGAAGCGACTTAGCAGCAGTATTTCCCTCCTTCAACCTATGCGGTTCTACAACAAAATGGTTTCAATCAGTCCCGCCTTCTTTTCCTCTCCATGGTCGTGAATATCTGCCCAGTACAGTCTTGAATGGTGGCCTGGAGCTACTTACTAAGTAAGGCTTCTAGTCTACAGCCTCCGCCAAAGGCGGAGGTCGCTATAGCAACGGGCCACGCCCCACTCGCTGGTTAGGTTTGCGCAGGCGCGCGCGGAAGTGGGCCGTAGGAAGAGGAAGTCCCGCCTCTGGCTCTCTGTTCCGAAGGCACACCACGGAGGAGACGGTAGTGACTTGAAAACGCGGTCACCATCATCATGTGAGGCCGGGCTGGGTTTGGGTGGCGACAGTGGGGTTGAGGGTGTAAATTTGGCCTCTTACCGGTTGGAGGGGGTAGGCAGAAATGGGGGCGGAAGCAAACATTTGGGGGTAAGGTGGCGTATCTTTCTACTGATGAGTTGCGAAGGGACTCACTGGGGCCTTTGACGGATCCTGACTCGGGAGAGGGGACAGCTTTATCAGATAACAGGCTGGGCTTTCCCAAATAAGCAATCTTATTGAAGTGAATTTTAAGAGGAAGCGTTTTTACGAATTAAAAACCTGGGAGATGAGGAGTACGGACTTGTAGGAAAAGCGGTCTTAAGGTAAGAGGCTTAGCTGGAGACAATTGGCTTTTCGATCACATCCGCCATTTGTACGGAAAACGAGTTATGGGGGTGATTTTACTTATATATTCACTCAACAGTTATTTATTGAGTGTTTGTGTATTAGGCTGCTTTAGACACATAGCTTATTATCACTGAATTACTCCACTTTCCCCAAGGAAAAAAAATCCTCTTCTACATCTTACGGGATGGGAAGAGGCAGGCAGGAAACGTGCTGGTAATAAATACGTAAATTCTAGAATGTGTTAGGGAATAGGGTTGTGAATAAAGAAATAACAGAGCAGAGTAAAACTGTGGAATGTCACTTTTGAGAGACAGAACACATAAAGGAGGGAATACTTGAGCAAAAAAAGTGAGAAAGCAAACCACAAAGATACCTGGGGAGGTACCTAGGCAGAGGGAAAAGTGAATAGAGGGGCCCAAGAAGGTTTGCCTAATATCTTCAAGAACCGCTGAAGAGGCCATTGTGCCTGGAACAGAGTGAGGGTAAAAGCTGGGTTTTACTTTTTACACTGAGAGGAGAGCCATGAGAGGGTACTGAAGAGTGAGATGATTCTTGACACCACCCCTGAGACTGCTCTGTGGAGGGCAAACTGTTGGGGAGCGTGGGTGGAGGCAAGGAGACCTCTAGGAAAGAGATGATGGAGGTTTAAGCCAAGATAAGAAATTCAGATTCTGATAGGTTTTAGTGGCAGATGACAGGATTTGCTGACAGATTGATTGTAGGATGTGAGAGAAGAGTCAAGTTGACAGCAGGGCTTTTGCTCAAAGAACCAGAGGGATGGAGTCGCCATTGACAGAGATGAGGAAGGCTGTGGATAGTATAAGTTGGGGTTATGGGGGGTCTGGAGTTCAGTCTAGGACATGCAAGGATTGGAAATATCCATTAGGCATCCAAGTGGTGATACCAAGAAACAGGACTGAGTAGGAGGAGAGGGATGTGTGTCGGGGAGACACCGAGGGAGAGGCCATGAGCACCCAGGCTGTGGGCCTTCTCACCTCTGGGTTCCATACTTGTCTTCTCAGGAGTCTCCTCAACAAGCCCAAGAGTGAGATGACCCCAGAGGAGCTGCAGAAGCGGGAGGAGGAGGAGTTTAACACGGGGCCACTCTCCGTGCTCACGCAGTCAGTCAAAAACAACACTCAAGTGCTCATCAACTGCCGTAACAATAAGAAGCTCCTGGGCCGCGTGAAGGCCTTCGACAGGTGAGCACCAGGGTCTGGGGAGGTATGCTGTCCGGGCCTCAGTTTCCTTACCTGTGAAATATGCTTCATAATAATATCCCCCAGAACAGCCATGAGGCTTCAGTAATACTGTGTATGAAAAGCACTTGGCTCTGTACCTAACACCTGATAAATGCTCAGTAAACATATGCAGCCTTTAGTTAGCATTTGGGAAGTGCTTTCCTCACCATAGATTACTATATAGCAAGATACAGAGCTTTCCCAATTTTTTTCTTTTCTTTCTTTCACTCAGTCAAAGTTCTCTATATCCGTCTATCCCTTTGTGTGCGTGCATGAGGGCTAAGTCGCTTTAGTTGTGTCTGAATCTGTGCAACCCTGTGGACTATGACCCACCAGGCTTCTCTGTCCGTGGGATTCTCCAGACAAGAATACTGGAATGGGTTGCCATGCCCTTCTCCAGGGGATCCTCCCGACCCAGGGATCGAACTCTCATCTCTTATGTCTCCTGCATTAGCAGGCAAGTTCTTTACCGCTAAAGCCACCTGGGAAGCCCCCTATCCCTTTACCTTGCTTTAATTTTTCTTCATAGCACTGACTACCACTGTTTACCTGCTTCGTGTTCTTCTCCCTTCACTAGCCTGCAGAGTCCATGAAGACAGGGCTCTTTTCTGTTTTTTTTTTTTCATTGCTCTAATCATTGCAAACGTTTGTTGACTGAGCCATTCCACACTGTCATCACACATGCCCATAACAAGAATACTGGTTGAGTCACTTAATTTTCACAACAGCCCTAGGAGGCAGGCACCTTGAATGTCTCCATTTTAGAGAAGAGGAAACTGAGGCACAGAAGGTGAAGTCCTTTGCCTGAGCCTTGGAGCCCTGGCTCTCCCCCTTCCTGGAGGCAGTGTTGCCCAGAGGAAGGGTCAGGACGCACCCCTCACTCACTCCTGCTGCCTCCCCGTCCCCACCAGGCACTGCAATATGGTGCTGGAGAACGTGAAGGAAATGTGGACGGAGGTCCCCAAGAGCGGCAAGGGCAAGAAGAAGTCCAAGCCCGTCAACAAGGACCGCTACATCTCCAAGATGTTCCTGCGCGGGGACTCTGTCATCGTGGTCCTGAGGAACCCCCTCATCGCTGGCAAGTAGGGGCCTCCTCCCTGCTGTCAGAACTTGCCCCCTGGTTTTGCGAAGACCTGCCCTCTGTACTTGAAATAAAATCGTGCGTTTTTTCTAGCGGCCTCTGCCTGTTCCCAGAGCCTAGAGAGAGCGGAACAGACCCCAGGGAGGGGTGGCAGGTGTGGGGCCAAGCATGGGCTCAGGCCTCTCTGAACAGGGGAAGAGGCCCAGTCTCTGCCCCTTCCAGGCCTTAATTTTCCCATCTTGGGCAGAGAGAGCTCCTACGGTCTTTTGTGTTTTAACTTTTTTCTACCTTCTCATCACTTTCTCCTCCTCCTCCCCACCTCTCAGTAAGTCACTCTCTCTCAAAATTTTTTTCACTCTTTCTTTTTCCCCCATTTGTTCGAACAGTCTGTGCCCAGCCCTGTGTTGCCATGCTGGGGACACAGCAGGGCCCAGAAAAGCCCCCAACCTGCCCTCACTGAGCAGAGGGTAGAGCAGTTAATACTGATGGCATCTGTAGCTGACGCTTGCCGAGCTGTGGCAGCGCCAGGCCCTAGGCTCTGTTCCTGCGTCTCCACACCTCTGAGCAGGCACTGTGATCCAGCACCTCCAATTCCAGGGGCAGGGGCTGAGGCAAAGAGTAGTGATGGTGCCTCCCCAGGGGAATCCAGCCCCCAAGTGCTGATGCCGTGATTCAAACCCCTGTTGCTCCTAAGCCAGTGGCTTAACCCCTGAACTCTGCCCTCAGATCACAGCTTCATGAGCCCTGAGAGAAATTCTCTGACAATTGTAGAGAGGTGGAGGTGGGAAGGAAATAGCGACCCATTCCAGTGTTCTTGCCTGGAGAATCCTAGGGACGGAGGAGCCTGGTGGGCTGTCCTCTCTGGGGTTGCACAGGGTCAGACATGACTGAAGCGACTTAGCAGTAGCAGCTGCAGGAGGTGGGAAAGGAGGTCCTGGCTTATTGTGGGTGGATTAAGGGAAATCCCTCTATCTTTCTCTGAAGCATATCCATTATGCTCCTCCCACCCGCATCTCTCTGTATTCTGTCTCTGCATCTCTCTCTGTATTCTCCAGAGAGGGCCACGTGCCAGGCTGGTGCAGTTCCCAGGCATGAGGTCAGGATCCAAGGAGATGTCTGACACACTGAGCTCTGGAAGGCACAGCCTGAGTTATCCCAAGAGCCCATCAGCAACAGGGCTGAGGACCTGCAGTAGAAGAAGGCCTCACACATGCAGGGAGATGGCTGTGAGGCTATAAGGGCGCACGTTCATGTCTAATTGAAACACCCATCTGAGGGATAGATACCAGGGCCATCCCATTTTATCGATGAGACGGCTGAGGCCCAGAGAGGGTAAGCGACTTGCCCAGGATCACTCAGGAAACAATGGAGCCAAATTCAAACCCAGGGAGCCAGACCCTGTGACTGGAAGCGGGGCAGGATGGAGCCATGATATCCTAATCTTTAAAGCGTGGCGGGGAGGGGACGGTGCTGCTGCAGAAACCTTCCCCCTGGATTTGGTGATTGTTCGGAGCCTGGGATAGCACAAGCCCTGGGGTCACACTCCTGGGTTTGAGTCCCGGTCGCACGTCCCTCCTGTCTTCCCCAGGAAGTAGCAGGTCCTTTCCCTGCTTCGCCAGTTTGACAGCAAAGATTCTAGCCTAGGGCTAGAACTGATGACCCTGCCTGTCATCGATCATCTCTATCCAGCCATCTGCCCAAGTAGTTTCTAATCCCCTCTTCCAATTCAAGTGCGTGAAAGTGAAAACAGGTTGCAGGAAAAGCACTAGGCAAACCGGCCAAGTGTGTTCCATGCACCGGTGAGATCCTCTTAGGAACTTCAGGCCATCCTAGGATTGTCGGTGTGATCATTTCTATTTTCCCGAAGTGAACCTGAGGCATTTCCCCCAAGTCACACAGCTAAACAGTAGCCAATCTAAGATTTGAGCCAGGCTGTTTCCTGCAGCATTAGTATTCCTCCACCATCTTTCTAGAGAAGGAGCTTTTAGAAAATGTTGGGTCTGTGGACTTCCCTGATGGGTCCAGTGGTTAAGAGTCTGCCTGCCAATGCAGGGAACACTTGCATTGTGTCTGAACTTAACATGGGTTCGATCCCTGCTCTGGGAAGATTCTGAAACTACTGAAGCCCACCGCTGCTGAGAAGCCTGTGTGCCTAGAGCCCAAGCTTCGCAGCAAGCGAAACCAGCGCAGTGAGGACGCCACATACAGCAACTAGAGAGTAGCCCGCAGTTGCTGCAACTAAAGAAAGCCCGCATGCTGCAACGAAGACCCAACACAGTCACAAATTAACTAATTAAAAAAAAAAAAAACACGATCGTCGCATGCACAATTTTAATCATACACACTGCAAATGGTTTAAATAGGAGATCACAGGAACATTCCCAGTTGGGGCTTCTCTTAAGCATGGAGAATGGTGGCGGCATGGTATCCATGATCTCTTGGCGACTCTTGACTCTCTTGGAAGTTAGGCAGCGCTGCTCTCCAGAGGGTGCAGGGCCACCACCAGCACCTGGCCACACAGCCTGCCCTCCCTCCTGTCATCTCCCTTATGGCCTGGCCAAGAAGATTTCCCCACCCCGAAAGCAACTGTTTTTCTCATGCTTTATTTACAAGGACCCAGCTCTCAGGCCCCCACCTTCCCAGAACCCACAAGAGGGGCCCAGGAGGGCCACATGCTTCAAAGGACATTGAATTCAGCGGCTGTGAGCCATATCTGTCCAGAGAGCTGGGGACCCTGAGGAAGCGAATCAACAACACCTAACTGAATCTAAGTGTGTGTCTGTGATGGGGAGCAATTTAGGAGTGAGAGTCTTGTGTGTGTGTATATATATACGTGGCCCAGCCACATTGAGGCTGCTGGCTTCCCCCCTAAATCTCATAGTTCCCAGGGGCCACTGAAAAGGTGGGTATGTCTCCAGGTGGCAGTGGGCCTGGCCTCTTGATGTAGATTTCAGCTCTGATGCCTGCCATGAAATTGCTTGTTTCTATTCACACAGAATCCTCTCTGGACCCCAGTGCCCACTCACATTTCTATCTCTAACCTTTGCTTTGAGCTCCAGACCCTTATTTCCAGCTTAACAAGTCCAGAGAGCACTCCTTGTACTCCCCAGCTCAAACCCCATCTCCCTCCCTCTTTCCTCTCTCCATCCCAAACTGAGAAGTCATATCTGGAGTCCCTCCTTCTTCAGCAAATCCTCTCAGTTCTACCTTTAAACTAGCTCTAGAATCCAACCATTTCGCGCCGTATGTGGCTGCCACCCCGGTCCTGCTAACATCACCTCCCACCATTATCAGACTCCTGACTGGGCTCCCAGCTGCCCCAATAGCCCCTAATAATCCATCCCCCGAAAGGGCAGATGGAGCGGTCTCTTTAACACCTTAGCCCATTCCATTAGGAGACACTCCAAAGAATCTTCCAAGAATTTGGAATAAAATGCCCACTCTTCTGTCCCCACCTACTTCTCTCTCGCCATCTGTGGGCTCTGACTCATCCCGCTCCAGCCTCGTAGGTCACCTCTTTCTTCCTCGGACACAGCCAAGCTCCTTGCCCCAGGACCTTCGCAGGTATTCTTCCTTCTGCCTTAAAACCTCGCCTGCCAATTCTTTGCAAAGCTGTCTCCTGCACCTCTTTTGGGCATGACTTCAAAGTCGCTTCATCAGAGATGCCCTGGACCACACTAGGTCCCCTTCTAACCTTTCTTCCTAAGCCATTCCACAGTGTACATAGTATAATTTAATTTGGCCTCACCGCCTGTTTCCCCCACTCAGTTGTGATCTCTAGGAAAACAGGGGCTTTTCTGTTTCCTTCCCCGCCCCCAGTCCAAAACCCCCGCCATTTCTCCAGCGCCCTCCAAGCCAAGCCTGGTACACAGCAGGCGCTCAATAAATACATGCTAACTGAATGGACCCAAGAATCCCGCTGCCTAGCAGTAACTTTCTAAGACGTGGTTGGCCTCACCCCCAGGACCTGGGAGGGTCCTCGAGCACAGAGCGCGGCCGGCGACGACCTGGCCCGGGCCGGAGCCGGAGGGCAGGGTCCGGAAGGCGGGCTCGGGGCGCTGGCGCGGCTCCTCGCCGAGGCTGTGGCGCAGGCGGCAGCGGTGCCAACCCCGGCGGATCTCCGACTGCACCTGAAACCGGACGGCGCTCAGAGGCGGCGGCGCGCGCGCCATTCCCTGCGCGGCCGGCAGAGGGCGCGGGCGGCGGGCCGCGGCTCTCCCTACCTCCTTGTTGATGAAGCAGTAGAGGACGCTGACCAGGAAGCCCTGCCGTGGGGGGAGCGGGGGTTAAACTGGGAGCAGGGGCAGGGTTATAAACACCCCTCAGTGAACTCAGACCCTTTACAGGCCCAAACCACCTCGCCCGTCGCCACATCGGTCCTAGATTATTGCAGTCACCCTTTCCCTGGCTCCTGACTTTCCCCCTCCCCTTGCCCTCGCCAATTTGCAGAGCCATCAGGGCTGGAGATTAAAGACATGTAACCCCAAAGGCTGACTGCTTGGATGTGATCACTGCTTCCCACTTTCTTCCCCACTGAGGCAAGCTGCTTAACCCCTCTGTGCCTCAGTTTCTTCATCTGGAAAATGGAACAATAATACAGTGGTGGTGCTGAGATTTAAGGTATTATTAATATACAAGAAGTTATAGTGCACGGCACATAGTTAAACCTTTTTCTAAATCTTATCATAACTTACTACATGACATATTGGATTTATTTATTTGGCCGTGCTGCAGGGCTTGCAGGATCTTAGTTCTCAGACCAGGGATCGAACCTGGGCCCTCGACAGTGAAAGTGCTGAGTCCTAACCACTGTACTGCCAAGAAATTCCATAATAATAAACTTTAATAGGCACATCCAAAAAATTAAATTTGCAATTATTTTTTAAAATTAGTTTTATATTTATAATAATTTAGAAATTTAAATACATATAAAATGTATTTATAATTAATAAAGTAATTGATACATTAACGCAAGACAAGGGCTTCCCTAGTGGCTCAGATGGTAAAGAATCCGCCTGCAATGCAGGGTCGGGTTCAATCCCTGAGTCGGGAAGATCCCGTGGAGAAGGGAATGGCAACCCACTCCAGTATTCTTGCCTGGATAATTCCAAGGACAGAGGAGCCTGGCAAAGTCGGACATGACTGACTAAGCATGTAGTAAGATATTACTTATTATCACTTTCCACAATCCCATTAAAATCCAACTCTGATCACGTTCCTGTGCTCCCGTGGCTCCCAACTGACTCAGAGGAAAAGCAAAGGGTCCTCTCTAGGCCCAAGGATCTACCTGGGTACCTCACCTCTGTCCTATCCACTCACCCCCTGCTTCAGGCATGCTGGCCATGAGAGTGCCATCATGATCAGTACTCTCTCTCACCTCAGGGATCTTGCACTTGGCATTTCTCTTCCTGGAACATTTCCCCCAAATACCTTCCTGGTGCATTCCCTCATCTTCTTTGGGTGTCTGCTCTAGTGTCTTTTCGGCAAGGCCTTCCCTGACCCCTGTCCGTAATCCCATTCTTCTTTGTCATCTCTATTTTCTTGCCTTCTCATCCCTCCCTCCTTTAGGCACATTTCACCATCTGGCATTCTGTGTATTTTACTTATATAGCATCTGTCTCTCCCACTAAAGGATAAGGACCATTGGGTTGGCCATATCCCCATAGTAAGCCTGGAAAAGTGCTTGGTATATAGTAAGTGTTCAATAAATTTTTGCTGAATTGATAAATAAAGTGAAACTAGTATTGTCCCCACTTTAGGGATGGGAAAACTGAGGCCCAACAAGGTAAAGCAGGATGGAGACTAGGATAGGACAAGCACGGGCAGGGTTGATCTTAAATATCAGTGGACATCTCCGTCCATTTGGCATGTTAGGCACTTCATATGCTTCGCCTTTTCCCTGGCCCTGAGGTGAAGGTCACAGAGCTGGGAAGTGAGGACCCAGATTTGGTCCCAGCCCTGGCTGATCTCAAAGCCCTCCATCTTAACCAGGAGGCAGTACTGCTGGGGCTTCCAGGTCTCCTGCCTTCTCCCTGCTTCCCCAGTCAGGACGGAAGTGTAGAATGAATGAAAAAAATCCCATCTTCGCAGCCCATTCTGGGCTGCACCAGAGGATGACTCGAACCCTCGATCCTCTCTGAGTAGGAGGGCCTGAACTCAAAGGGCGTAGCTCCTGCACCTCGCTTAGGCACCTGGAAAGAACTGAGGAAGATTTCAAAGCTGAGCTTGGCCAAGCGCAGGGCACCCTGGGCCTGTTCTTCAGTCACGGGAGCAAACACCACCTCGTGGACGCCCAGCAGGGGCACCAGCGTCAGCGTGGAGCGAGCCAGCCTGCGGGTAGAGGGTGGCAGTGATGCCGGGGTCCTGAGTCCCCCACCTTGCCCCCAGTCACCCTCCCCTCCGTCCCCACCTCAGTCGGTAGTCCGGGCAGCGCATCTGTCGCGTCCTCAGCTTTGACACGAGGATGCCAAGGATGCGGACAAAGATGAGAAAATTAATCTGTGGGGTGGGGGGTAGGGGGTGGGGGAGAGAGAGACTGAGCCAGTTCCCCGCCACCTTGGCTTCCCAGGATGGGAAATTCTTGAGACCAGCCTGGAGGAGATGGGACCGGTCGTACCAAAATTGTTAGGAGAATAGGGGTTCGTATGATCCACCAAATGGCTTTGATATCATTCCGCTCCCAGCACCTGGAGGAGGGGGCATAGAGCTGAGATAGACCAGAATACCCGAAGACTCATAGAATTGAGCACTTAACCTCCCCACCTTCCTTAAGACCACACCCACATTCCCCTAAAGTCCCTGCTACTATTTAGGCCCAGCCCCCATCCCTCCCCTTGCAGTAATCCTGGAACCCATCTTCCTAGGCGACTGGTTCCTTTAGACACTCTCCCAGGCTCCTAGAGGCAATTAGAACCTCCCCAAGATTCCGTCTCACCCCGCCCACGTCCCTCCAAGGACCGCCCACGTCCCTCAAAGCCCCGCCCACCTCCCCAGAGCCGCCCCCCAAACCCCTCGACTCACTGCGTGTTCTCGAACAGGTACCTGACGATCACCCAAGGAATGACGAAAAGCGTGGGGGCCCCTGTGCAGACCCCAACCCCCGCCCCCCACCCCGCCGCAGCTGTCAGAGCACGCACAGGCCCTGCCAGGCCCAAGACCCGCGGAATTCCCCCGCCGGGAAGGGGAGGTAGAGAATCCTAGAGAGAGGAGGAGACCCCCTCAGGCAGACCAGCTGGGTAGTTTGCGGGAGGGGAAGCGCGCTGGGCAGGGCAGGGGACAGGGTCGGGGCTCACCCCAGCCGAGGAGCATGTAGCAGCGGAAGTGACCCTCCTCGGAGCCTCCCACAAGCACGAGGAGACTGTGCAGGTAGATGCCTTCCACCAGCAGCCACGTGTAGTTGGCGCCCACGCAGTACTGGGTCACGATCTGGGCCGTGCGACAGGCAGCTAGGGCCTAGGGGGTGACCAGACAGGGGGAGGGGGCAGTCAGGGTCCCCTCCAAGCCCATCTCTTGTCATCAAATATTCTCTTCCCATTCTGTATCACCAAAGGATGAAGTAGCTATCCTCTCCTCACTCATTCTGTTCTCTTTCCCTACATGAGCTCTCCCACTCTAACCTCTTTAACGATTGGTATCTTCCCTGGAGAAGGAAATGGCAACCCACTCCAGTATTCTTGCCTGGAAAATCCCATGGACAGAGGAGCCTGGTTGGCTACTGTTCATGGGGTCGCAAAGAGTCGGACACGACTGAGCGACTTCACTATCTATCTATCTTCCCTGGAAGCTCAGCTCTAAGGAATCCGCCTGCAATGAACGAGGCCCTGGTTAGATTCCTGGGTCGGGAAGATCTGCTGGAGAAGGGATCGGTTACCCACTCCAATATTCCGGCCTGGAGAATTTCATGAGTTCCCCCCAGATTACCCTGAATATAGGCTCTCCCACCCCATCTCCTAAGAATTCAACTACTCCACCTTTCAAAAGGTTTTTCTCATCACCCACCAGCACATGGACTTTCCCACCCCCTTCGCTTTCAACAATTGGTATGGCCCAACTTGCTGCCAGACAGGTTCTCTCCCCACCTGCCCCTAGTCTCTAGTCTCTCCCACCTTGTCTCCCTGGAACAAATTGGTATCTGCCAAATCCCCCCATTGGTTAGTTTCTCCCATCCTCCCAACTTCTGTCTCGCCTCTAGCAGGGGCCTCTCTTATTGGTGCAAAACTCTAATGACGGGTGAGATACCGAGAGAAAGGGAATGGAAAAGTTCCAGTAGAGGAGATAAAGGGATGAGAGAGTTCAATGATGAGGGAGGCTGAGTAGGGAGGGCCCCTCTCTAGTTGTGTCAGAAGGGTCTAGAGAGATTAACAAATTAACAATAACATTATTGTTCTTTTTGTTGTTTCCTTGCTAAGTCGTGTCTGAGTCTTTTGTGACCCCGTGGACTGTAGCCCACCAGGCCCTTCTGTCTGTCCATGGGATTTCCCAGGGAAGAGCAGTGCAGTGGGTTGCCATTTCCTTCTCCAGGGGATATTCCCTACCCAGGGATCGAACCCATGTCTCCTGCATTAGTAGACAGGTTCTTCACCATTGAACCACCAGGGAAGCCCGGTTGATAAGGTGAAAATTGCTCAGTCATGTCTGACTCTTTGCGGCCGCGTAGACTATACAGTCCATGGAATTCTCCAGGCCAGAATACTGGAGTGGGTGGCCTTTCTTTTCTCCAGGGGATCTTCCCATCCCAGGGATCGAACCCAGGTCTCCTGCATTGCAGGCTGATTCTTTACGTTCTGACCCACAAGGGAAGCCCGTTGATAGGGTAGGAGGTAGTAAATGGAATGGGAACCCTCTGGCCCTACCAGAGGAGGCAGAATCTCAATTTGAGAAAGAGAAGGATGTTGTTCACCTGGTTCCACAGGGTAAGGACCTGATCCCCAGGGTAGGGGCCAGGGGGAGGAAGCAGACGGTCCCGGGTGAGGATGGCAGCTGCCCGCAGCATGAAAGACGTGAACAGGTTGATGTGGATGTAGTTGCGAGTGCAGCGCAGCCGCCTGGGGGATTTGGGAGGCAGTCTGGGGGCCTGTCCTTGGCCACACAGAGTCCCTTAAACCACGTCCCAGCCCTCCCCACAGAACCACCATTGGATACTTATTGCTGGTGGAGCCTGACTACCCCCATCTTTCTGGGAAAACTGAAGCCCAGTCTCTGCTGCTTCTGTTCAGGGTTGGGGGGTCCCACCTGAAGGTACTCAAGATGAGCAAGGCGAACAGCAGTGTGGCAAGAGACAGGGAGTAGCCCACGGTGTACACAACCTGCAGCCGTTCCAAGGTCAGCCTTTGGTCCTGGGGGTGGAGGTGGGAGGAGAGGACACAGAAATAGAGCTCAGATCCCGCAAGCCACAACTGCTGAGCCCGGACCGAAAAGCCTGCATGCCTCAACTAATACTAGACTCCGCTCACCTCAACTAGGGAAAGCCTGCACAAAGCAATGAAGACCCGGTGCAGCCAAAAATTAATGAATAAATTTTAAAAAGAAATAAAGCTCAACTCCTGCCCTCAGGTCATAAAGGAGCTGCTCTTTGTTCATACTCACACCCCAATTTTTTGAGGGATCTATCAACCTTTTTTGAGTGGGGCATTCCACCCCTCAACCCCAGGGCTGGGCATGTGACCAACGAATCAAAGCATGCGATCTAACACCACACACACACACAGAGTGACTACTCAAGGGCAGGTATGCTACTCAAATCAGGCCAATGACGGTCAATCCTGGAACATTAAGTTGGAGCTATTGAGAAAAAAAGCTCAGTCTGCCTATAGCATTGCTTGCAGGTGGAATGTGAGCCTGGTACTGATGGGGGCCACCTTTTCCACCCCACAGAAAAAAAAAAGAGGACACCATCATAGAGAAAAACAGAAGTACAATATGGTGAGAGAGATTCCCAACTACATCATTTTAGCACCTAGATCCAGCTGTATCTGAAGCTGCAACCTTATAATTTTCAATCACAAAAGCCAATATCTTTTTCTTTCTCCTTCAAGAAAGGAGTTGAATTTCTATCACTTGGAACCCAGAGTCCTGAATGGTACAAGGGGTTTCAGGCTCTGTCTGAGGCTGCTGCTTTTCTACTGCTGCCTGGAAATCATACCCTGAAATCTCTCCTCTTCTTACCTGAAAAACCGCATTTTTCTCTGGGTTTTCACACTGAGAATGGTCTCTCCAAGGTCCCCATTGGCCATCACTGCCACATTGGCGGAGGACAAAGCCTTTAGCCACTGAGAGGAAACAAGGGAGGGAATCAGAGGCACACAGAGAGAGATGGAGACAGAAAGACAAACTGAGGCAAAGGCAGAGAGAGCTATCCAGTGATGATGATGATAAACCATAATATAGCATTTTACATGTAATAATTTAATATTCATAACAAGCCTATGAATTTGGTACTATCATAACCATCAATTCACAAATGAGGAGTTGAGGTATAACGAAATTTCACTGGAAAAAACAGTGATGCTGGGAAAGATTGAAGGCAGGAGGAGAAGGGGACGACAGAGGATGAGATGATTGGATGGCATCACTGACTCAATGGACATGAGTGTGAGCAAACTCTGGGAGACAGTGAAGGATAGGGGAGCCTGGTTGTGCTGCGGTCCATGGGGTCACAAAGAGTCGGACACAACTGAGCAGCTGAACAACAACCCCAGGTCACACTGCTAGTTAGGCAAGGAAGACCAAGATGTGCAGAGACAGACTCATGACAAGGAGAGAAAATAACCTGGTGGCCGTCAGAAAGATACAGAGACAGAGAAGGGACGTTATGTGGAGGGACACGCAGACGGAGACACCCAGCCCAAGAGGACCAGGGGAGCTGCGGGGGAGTGGCGTCTGGGACCAGGGTTAGGAGGGAGATCTTTGTGTCAGAGGTGGGCCTGGGGTCCACCCGGCAGCTCACCGTGGCCGTGCCAGGGCAGATACCAAGGGCAGGACGCACGGGCAGTGGCGTTGGGTGCAGTGTAGTCCCAGCAGACGTACATATCGAAGGACCCGTTACAGGCGAGGCCTAGGGTGGGCGTGGGGGCCAGAGGTCGGACAGACCTGCTGTAACTCGAGCCCAAGGAGTCTCTGCCCTGCACACACAAGCCCCGCCCAAGCCCCGCCCACCTGGAGTGGTCGCGTCCCTGCTCCTTCGTAGCTCCTCCCACCAGGCCCGAGGCCCCGCCCATCTTTCCGAGCCTTACTCTGGGCTCCTCCCACCAAGCAAGTTCCCGCTACAGATGCCTCCCAGTCTGTAAGGCCCTTCCTAGACTCCACCCCCAAACCCCGCCCCCTTCGCCGTCCACTTTAGGTCCCACCCACCGAGTGTAAGCCCCGCCCAAGACCCCTCCCCTTTCAAGCCTCATCTCTGGTTTCTCCCACGTGGCCCACTTTTACCCCAGACACCCAGACTTCCCTTTCAGGCCTTGGCAGCGTGTCAGTCCCAGGCCGGCCTCAAGCCCATCCCTCTCAGCCCCAACCCTTTCCTTACCCCCAGTCCTCCACCCCTGTCACACCTGCTGGGGGCTCCGAGGCCTCCAGTGTCTCCTGGCACTCCCTGCGGTACCGCTCCCAGCGCTGGTACAGCTCTCCCGCTGTCTGCCCCTCAGAGCCTGCCTACAAAAAGAGAGAAGGAAGGACCACACCCACCCACCCCCACCTCGGCCCGCGCCTCGACCCGAGCTCCAAGGCAGCAAGATCCTTGAGGGCCAGAGACACCCTGGAGGGACTTGAAGCGACTGTCCTGTTTTGCTCAGGCGTCTCGGGTGGCTTAGAAACCTCTTTTAAGTCTTGAGGGGTGCCTAGAAACCACCAGGGGAGTTGCTGTGGGGACCTAAAATCCTTCAGGAAAATGAGGAGACGGAGGTGGTTGGATATTATCAGGAGGATTTGAGGGAAGTGGGGGGTGGGGGAAGAAGAAGGACTAGAAACAACCATCAAAACTTGAATCTGGGCAGATGGGGAGCCTTGAAACAATCTTCCCGGTGGGATACGACTTAAAACCGGCCCCAACATCCCTCCAAGCCTTGAGAGCCTTGGCTCCTCTGGTTCTCACCTCTGCGCTCCGGAGCAGCGGCTCCCACAGCGAGAGCAGAAGCAGCAGCCACCAGGGTGGACAGGTGGGCATCGTGTGGGCAGCAGGGCATGGGGAACGAAGGGTCCGGTCACGCAAGGGCAGCCGGGTCTGGGGGTCCGAGGCAGAATCAGGAGCCTCTGCCTCCTCTCCCAGCCCCAGCGCCCTCTGCTCAGGGAATCACGTACCCCGGAGACAGCGCCCCCCACAACTACGAGGGATGATTTGGGGCCAGGTGGGGAGGGGGTGAGTCTTGAGGAGTGGGCGGAGACCGATCTCCAACACCTGATTCCCCGGCCCGCCCCCGGCTGTTGCTGGGGCAGCGGTGATGGAAGGGGAGTGTTTGCAGAGGGTGCGGTTGCCTTAGAGCTGCGCTGGACGGGAAGCTCCAGGGTCACCCGCAGTCTAGACCTAGAGACTCGAGGGAACCTGGGGACCACCTTGGAGAGGAGGGCATGTAGCTCGAAGTGACTCTTGGACTTCCCACTCTCCCAGCTCAAAGGGTTTTCAAGTCACGGATAGGAACCCGACCTTATCAAACATTTCCGGCTGCGGATAAAACCCAGAGTTAATGGGACAATGGCTCTCCTTAGGGACTAGAAAGGTGAGGGGCCCAGATGCTTGGAAATCAGTCTACTCCCCAACACACCACATCTGGCACCATGCAGGGAAAGGAGAAAACAGGAGGATGTCGGTTGGAGCTCCAGAAACACACGAGTCAAAAATGCTTGAGACAAACATAGAAACGGAAAGACACAGAGACAGAATGAGACACGGCAAGAGACTACAGACCAAAAGGGAGAGGAAGACAGAGACAAAAATGTGGGCTCGGAGACAGAGAGGAGGTAGAGACATGGAGAGACACAGAGAATGGGGGACAGAGACGGAGATACAGAACTAGCGGCTAAACAGGGATTTGCGACGTGGCGACAGAGATACTGAGAGATAGATAGAAGGACATAGACCGTGGGCACAAAGAAGCTGAGACAAAGGCACAGAGCAAGAGGGCTCCGGAGATGTGAGGGGACACAGGGCAGGGGAGTGGCTGAGATGGGGGAGCCCTCACCTGTTCCCAGCTCTCCTCTCAATCACTTGCTTCTGACGCTGTCGCCTCCACGGCCTCGCCTGGGCTCCGCGGGAGGTGACATCCTGGGGTAGGGGTAGGGGGCGGGGCCAGGGCGGGCCGAGGAACAGGAGCGGGGAGCTGGGGCAGAGACCTGGCACAGGGGGCCAGTCATCTGTGAGTATCACAGCCACTCAGGGTCACGTGGGGGAGCACAGTCACAGAGTCAGCATCCTGAGGACCCCCTCTTCCAGCGCGCACAGCCTCTCACGTTGTCCCACTTGTCCCATCCAGCCACCACACGTGAGGCCATGCACACAATGTCACACATGATCCCATACACTGAGCCGCCGAGAGGCACAGAGTCTTATATACTGCGCCTCACTGAACCTGTTCTTCATATTCATTCATAGTCCCACAGTCCAGCGTCACACCCCGTGAGCCAAAGGTTCTCCCCCACAGGTTGACAGTCATCTGTGATACAGTGACACACAGCCACGCACTCTGGGCATGGACTCCTGCACTCACACAGCAACACAATCACAGCTTCCTACAGTTCCCATGATACTGTGTCCACCACGCATATGTTCACACCATCATTAAATCACATCACAAATACTGTCTCCCCCCACCAGCCTGAGTGCCCCCATGAGGACAGGGAAGGCATCTGTCACCACTGGGTCCCCAGTGTCACTCAGCACAAGTTGGGGCACAGAGCGGAGGCTGTTGATGACATAAAGGCAAACAGTTATAGGTGATTGTCATACAATCCTTTAATGACAGTCTGAAAATTATATATACAATGTTACACAATTCCACTCATTAACGTGCTCACACAACGTCTCACACACTTCACATAATTACCAACAGAGTCCACAGTCACACTCCAACAACACATGTTCCCCAAGTGTCACTAAGGCACACATCCCATGAGCTCTGGATGTTACATTGTCATCCTCAGTCACGCCCAGTGCTAAGACATACAACTGTCCATCACAGCCTCACTTGCACTTACAAGTCATATACAGCCACCCGCAGTCACACAGTTGTGCACAGGATTGCACACTATCTTCCTACCACCATGCACGAACCCACAGCCTCACGTGGTCTCCCGGTCACAGTCACCACTGAATCACACACCTCCTCAGAGTCTCCACTTCCAGTCTCTTCCTTTGGCCTAAAATATGGAAAATATTTGGCTTAGAAACTGAATCTCGGCTCTCAGCACTCACTTCCCCCTTGAATGCAAACTACCAATTCCTGCACATTAATTACACTAGTAACATTCATGAGCACACACTCCCTGGGGAGCTGGAAGATAAATGGGACAGAGGTGAGTCTGCCCATTTTACAGAGGAGAAACTGAGGCCCAGAGGCCCCAGGAGGGGCAGAGAGTAAGGAGTGGCATGAGATCCAGCACTAGAGGCTGGAATGAAACCAGTCTCGGGGAGGGGGAGTGACATGCGGGCTCCTGGCTTCCTGACCTCCAGCTGGCCTCCTGCTCTCTGCCCCACATTCCTGGCGCCTTCTGGGTCCTGGGAAAGGCTCGGTTCATGGAGTGGAGAGGAGAGGAGTCTGAGAATGCCATACACCTCGGGAAGAGGCTGGGGTTGGGAGGGAGCCTCTCCTTGGTCCCAAGAGGGTCTGGGGTCACTTGCTGGGGATGGGAAGGTGGGGGGAGGCTGGAAAGGGGGAGGAGAGGGACTGGGTGTGGGAGGGGGAAGCAGGGGAGAGGAACTGAGGTGATGAGAAAGACGGGAAAAGAAATCAAGGACCAAGAAAGAGCAGAGACAGACAGAGACAGGAAGAGGCAAAGATGAGGGAGACCAGGAGAAAGAGATAGAGAGAAAGAATCAAGAGAGACAGAGAAGTAGAGAGAAATATACAAAAAGAGAGAGACAGAGAGAAAAAATCAGGGAAGACAAAACGGACCAAGAAAGGGAGAGAGAAAGAAGAGATACAAACTGAGAGATGAGACTCTGAGAGATGGAGATGAGGTGGGTGGAGGGAGGGAGAGCCTGAAAGATGGGCCCTGAGGAGAGACAACCAGGACGGGAGCCTGGGGATGAGCTGGCTGGCCCCTCCCTCATCAGTCCCTCTGGGCAGAATAGAGCACTGTGTCGGGGGGGGGGGGGGAGTGGGTGTGGAGGACAGGAGGAGGGGTGTCTGGGTCCCCAACTGGCCCCCTGCTCATCTTAGCCCTCCTGGGGGCCTTTACATTCTCCCAGGGCCTGGGGAGGAGGCAACAGGGCCTCAGGGGTAGCCACATGGGCCCTCTCCAGTCCCCATGCTCAGGGCTTTGGAAGCTTCAGGCAAAGAAGCGGTCATGACCTCTCCCCTTGCCCTTCTCTCTCCATGCTCCCTTCAGTCCCCTTGATCCAAGAATCTCTTCTTTCTCCTTTCCTCCAAGCCTGAGTGCAGTTTTTCCATCTTCCTCCCTTGTTGGCTGGGCTGTATTTTCTCTTCTCTTCCCTCCGGATTTCCTTCTGCCCCCTCCTCATTTCTCTTGCTCGCTCCACTCTCCAGCTCAATGTCTTCTTGCCTATCTTGAAGCTTTCTCCTTTCTCGTCCCTCTTTTCCATCGCCTCTCAGGGTGTCTTTCTGTCTGTTTCCCTTTCTCCATGTCCCCTGGTCCCGGGTCTCCAGGCTGTTGTTCCCTCCACCCTAGCCATGACCAGGCAGTGTTCCCACCCCCCCACCTCAGGATGCCATGGTGGGGAGGAATCTGGGGGGCAGGCTGTGCCTCCCCCCATGGGGCTGCCCGGCTAAGAAGAGCCTGCGGGGAGCAGGCGGGGGCCTGGAGTGCTGGCAGATGGTGCAGGAGAAATGAGGCAGAGAGAGATGGGGAGAGGGGGGGCCCCATAGGGACTGAGGCCAGAAGTGGGAGGCTGAGATGGCCCCCTGAGATCCAGGACTACGGAGAGACAAGGCCTCAAAGACAGAAACCCAGAGAGAGACACACACACGCGCGCACACACACACACACGCACAAACAGAAAGAGATTCAGAATGTCAGAGACAGAGACTGAGACTGAGAAAGACACAGCTGAAAATATAGAGATCCTTAGAGAGAAGGAGGGACAGAGATTCAGAGAGGGACCTAGGGGTGACACAGGATCCGGTGAGACACAAGCGGACAGCGCTCCAGAGATGGGGGCACACGAAGAGAGAAAGATTAACAGAGGACCCAGAGAAAGATAGGAACCCAGAGACAGAGATCCAGAGAGGAGGGCCTAGAGAGACCAACACTAAAAACACGGGACCGAGAGAGAGACAAAGACCCAAAGAGAGATCGAGACATAGGAGACAGGATATATACCTAGAGAGACACAGAGACGTGGAGAGATATAGAGATGGAGACCCAAAGAGAGAAAGCAAAGGACAGAGAGAGAGACTCAGAGAGATGAGAGCAGAGGTATCCAGAGAGATAATCAGGGACAGAGACGAAGAGACGGTCCAGAGAGAGCGCAGAGGGTGGGGGAAAAAGACTTGGAACGCAGATAAATGGGGATGGGATAAACTCCCCAAGACTCAATCAGGTAGAGGTGAGGCAGAGATGACGCCCGGCTCCCCTCACCCTCTTCCGGGAGGGAGGGTGCTCCCCCTCACCCTGCCTCTCTTCCCTCCCCCCTGCCCCCCGCCCCGCAGCACGTCCCCAGTCTCCATAGCAACCTTCCCAGATCCCGAGGGCAAATATTGTCCTGGACAGAATCAGCTGGACTGTGTTGACATAATCTCTTGCTGGTGGGGTAGGGGCTCCAGGGAACCAAGAGGCCAGGATCGGTGTGTGTATTGGGGGGTGGAGCAGGAAAGCAGAGGGGCTCTCAGCTGGGGCCCGGAAGACAACTTCAACCTCTCCACACCTCGGTATCAAGGTGCAGTTTTCCCCGCCCTGGGGGAGAAGCCGCTGGGAGATTCAAACCTGAATTCCCGGCTGCCCCCTGGTGGTGGTGCGTGAGCCGTCAAGCTCATTTTCTGGCATCACGGAAAGCAGGCTGACCGAGGCACTTTCCTCCTGGTTATTTATTTATTTTTTATTTTATTCTGGCCGCACGGGGCTTCTGGGATCTTATTTTTCTGACGAGGGATTGAACCTGGGCTCTCGGCAGTGAAAGCGCGGAGGGAATTTCCCGTCCTGGTTTTTAGAAGGTGGCTCTTCCTCCCTCTCCCCCCAGCCCCTACTCTGATCCAGTTCACTTCTGGCCCCCCGTTCTGCTGCCCCAGTCACGTCCTTCTTCCTTCCATCCATCACCTCCCGCCTCGACCTCCCCAGGGCAGCCAGACTGTAAGAGTGGTCCTGCTAAAGCACAAACCTGCCGTGGTCCCTCCTCTGCTCAGAACGTGCCATGGCTCCCCTGTGCCCTCAAGAGAAGAAAGCTCACGTTCCTCTCCACAGCTTTCCAGGCCTTTGCTGAGCTCTCCAGCCCTCTCTCCATCACGTCCCAACTCCTCAGACTCTTTCCCACCCCCTCTTACCTCAGTCCCAGCAGTTTTCTCTGCCTTAAATACCTCCACCCAATTCCGGTCGAGTCTTCCAAGCTCACCTCAAAATTAGCTAATTCATTCAACAAATAATGATTTCCTCTCCTGGATCGTGAGCTCTGAGAAGGTAGAGCTGGGGCTGTCTCAGTCACTGCTGGGTCCCCAGCACCTCCCAACACTGGTTCGGCACACAGCTGGGTTCGGTTTACTTTATTGGGTACTTGTTTTTTCTTTTTTTTTTTTTTTGGCCATGGTGCAAAGCGTGTGGGATCTTTATTCCATGACCAGGGGTCAAAACTGAAGTTCAGAGTCTTAACTACTTTACCAGCATAAAGAGGTTGCTTCATTGGGTACTTGTTATATATCAGGCCCTGGGCTTGACAATGCTGGGGACCCCAATGGCCAAGATAGCTCTTGCCCTGCCCTCATGGAGCTCCCAGCCCAGGCATAGACCTAAACAAACAGAAGGAGAGGTAGAAAGAAAAACAGGAAGAAAGAAAGAGTTGGAAAGACAGAGAAAAAAAAGAGGCGCTGAGAGAGAAAAAAAAAACAAACACAGTCCCAAATCAGAAATAGAGGTACTGCTACCACTACGGTTGTTGAGTAGCTCAGACGTGGCCCACTCTGCGGCCCCATGGACTGCAGCATGCCAGGCTTCTTTGTCCTTCACTATAACCCGGAGTTTGCTCAGACTCATGTTCATTCGTCAGTAATGCCATCCAACCATCTCATCCTCAGTCTCCGCCTTCTCCTGCCTTCAATCCCTCCCAGCATCAAAGTCTTTTCCAATGAATCAGATCTTCCCATCAGGTGGCCAAAGTATTGGAGCTTCAGCTTCTGCATCAGTCCTTCCAATGAATATTCAGGGTTGATTTCCTTTAATATTGACTGCTTTGATCTCTTTGCTGTCCAAGGGATTCTCAAGAGTCTTCTCCAGCACCACAGAACTACCAGTACTAATTAACAAATAATAATAATAGGTACCATATTTATTAATAAGTACCATATTGGGCATTTTACATGCACGTATCTCACTTGATCCTCATAACAGACCTTCAGCAGAGGCTTTTTTCCCCCCTAAACTGCAAGGCATATGGGATCTTAGTTCCCCGACCAAGGATCAAACCCATGTGCCGTGCAGTGGAAGTTCAGAGTCTTAACTATTGGACCACCAGGGAAATCCTGACATCTTGGCGTGTCATCCTCACCGCCCCACCCCACCCCCAACAGCCCAGCAGCCTAAACTCCTCTGCCTGTGGTTCCTTCATTCACACCCTGGCTCCCCTCCCCTTCCCCAACTGCAGGCTTTGAAGTCCCTTGGGCTCCCTCTGTCCTCTGGGGACACTCCAGTAACAGCCCTTAGCACATTGCACATTTCAACCCGTTGCATAGTGTTCTGTATGTAGGAGTCTGATTTCCCCTTTCCTAGAATCTGAGCTCAGGGAGGTGGAGGCTGGGAGAAATGGGAGTTGGGAAGGCAAGAAATCTGAGTTCCTGCTTTGTTTCTTCAGTAAGAAAATTAGCTGTGATCATAGAATGATAATGGCCCACGTCTATTTTAGTCATCACTTGGAACTTATTATTGATCTTTTAAAATTTATTTTTATCTGGCTGTGTTGGGTCTTAATTGCAGCATGTGGGACCTAGTCCCCTGACCAGGGATGGAACCCAAGCCCTCTGCATTTGGAACGTGGAGTCTTAGGGAAGTAAGTCCCTATTGACCTCACATTAGTAGTTGTTCACTGGGACACGAACAGGGGTTGCTGCCCTTTACATGTGCCTACTGTGTGCCGGGCACTGTCCTCCTGTGTGATTTACCAATGTGGCCTCCCTGGGGCTCATGGAGGATACAGTGACAAGCCGCCAACATCTGCCACAGCCTTCGAGGTCCTACAAGATTTGGTGCTCCCATTATCTCCCGATGCCATCTACCTCCTGCTCTCCTCTTCACATGGAAGCTCTCCACAGTTCCATCAACAACAGCCTTCTTGTTGCCAAACTCATGCCTACCTCGGGACCTCTGTACTTCATGTTCCCGCTGCCTGGAAAGTCACCCCCCTTCCCCCGTCCCTGTGTGATTGCTTCCTGCATGTCATTCACATCTCAGCTCAAATGTCACTTTCTCAGAAAGACTTTCTCTGGCCGCACTCTCTAAATTAGCCTCAGCCTCCCATCCTTGACAATATCACTCTGTCTTATCTCTCTAATGCCAGGAGCTGAAATGATCTTACAAGCTCTGTGCCTGTTTCTTCATCTATCAAATGGTGATGAAAATGGGGCTTGTGGTGAAGATAACTGAGTGCTTGGCACATAGGAAGTGCTCGGTAGATGTTAGTTATTATTAACACTCTTTTTTTGTTTTGTGTATTGTGGTTTACCTCCTCTGGAAACTGCAGGGTCCATGAGAGCAAATTCTGGGGGCTGACTTGCTTATCACTGAAACTCTGGCACTTAGAACAGATCTTGGCACATGATAGGCACTCAGTAAACATTTTTTAATGAATAAAAGAAGTCGGTTCGATATTTAACCTCCACTGCCCTCCTCTCCGCTGTTTCTAGATGTGTAAACTGAGGCTCAGGGTCACAATCAGACCCTGGTGGAGTCAGGACTCAAACCCGGTCAATTTGGTTCCAAAGCCCTGAGCTTCAAGGCCTGGCTGTGTCCAGAAGCAAATCTCTTCTGATTTACGGTCACTCCCCAGGTGGGGCAGTTGGTAAAGAATCAGACTGCCAATGCAGAAGGCACAAGAGACCCGGGTTCGATCCCCAGGTCATGAAGATCCCTTGGAGAAGGAAATGGCAACCTACTCCAGTATTCTTGCATGGAAAATTCCATGGACAGAGGAAACTGGTGGGGACTACAGTCCATGGGGTCGCAGAGAATCTGACACGACTGAGCACGCACTGGCTGGCTGACATACATATGTCTCTATATATCTGGCCCCCAACTATAAAGCATGGTCTGGGTCATTTCTAGGGGCTGACCCTCAATGGGGACTCGGAGAAAGTGGTCCAGTATTCTTTAAATCCATTGTCAGGTTTTCTTCCCTTTTCTCTCCCCACAACTTCGGAGCCAGCTCCGACTGACACCGCCAGTCGTCCAAGCATCTCAACTGGGCCTTTGTCAAAACCCGGACTGGATAATAAGGTGGGAGATGAAGCCTGTGGGGGAGGAGCTAAGGGCCGGGGCTGGCCAATAGGAAAGTGGAAGAAAAGGTGAGGGAGGGACTAACAGACTTAGGGTAGGGGGCTCTAAACTTCAAAGGCGGAGCCAATCCTATCTGTGGGCTGGGTCTAGATGCTCAGGGGGCGGTGCAAAAAGCTCTGGGGGCGGGAATAGAACTTTAGCTCCCCCCACGGCGTTCGGGGGGGGGTGGGGGGGTGGAGCTAAGAGCCCTGAGGGCTGGGGTAGATAGAATAAACAAGAGCTCGAAGAAATGACCTACAATAAGAGTTCCAGGGCGGAGCTTGTGGGTATCTGGGCGGATTTGAGGCTCCAGGATTTGGTCTTGCAAGGGGGCTTCTCGAAAACCCAGGAAAAGATTAGGAAGGTCTGGGGGATGTGGGAGTGTCTTCTTTTACCCTACCTTTCTCTAAGAGCCGGGGGCTATGCTTCGGGCTGAAAAGCAGAGAAGGCCCTGCCCCTTCCAATCCTTTTGCATCCCTATTGGTGAAGGGGGCCTGCGCGACAGGCTCTCATTGGTCCTGAACAGGCGAGGAGGGGCTCTAGAGAGAATACGCGCCTGTTGTGGGCGGTACCAGACAGTACCGAGAGGGATCTCGGCTCAACCAATCCCGGCCCGAGGATTGTGTTGGGGGGGCCTGGCAGGGGGTGTCCCGACCCCCTCCCCCTTTCTGGGCATCCTGGGGGATGACCCGGGTGCCAGGCCCGGCGTCGGCCGCCTGATGCCGGGCGGGCCGAGCCGGGGATGCTGGAACGAAGGGCGTTGCTATGGCAACGGGAGGCAGGGCCTGGGGGGGGAGACCGGGCCCGAGCTGGGACCGGGGGGGCCGGCGGTGGATGTGGCGGGGCGATGGCGGAGCGCGGCCCGGCCTTCTGCGGCCTCTACGACACGTCTTCGCTGCTTCAATATTGCAACGGTGAGACCCCTCCTCAGTTCCGACCCTGGCCCCGCCCAGGGCAGGACCTATCTCCTTCTACCCCAACCTCCTTCCAAGTCCCCATCCTAGCCCCTAGCTGAAGATTCTTCTTTCTCCCCTAGCAGCACCCTGACCCCAGAGCAAGGTGCCTGATCCCCAAAGCCCTGATCCCAGCCCCCCACCTTCTTCGACCCTCCCCTTTTTCCCCAGGTGGCTGAACTGAGAGAAGAGAGCAGAGCCTTTAGGAGCTTGGGGTTGAAGGAGGGAAGGCCTGGAGGTGTGGAACTCTGCTCTCTCCATCCCCTCTCAATCCTCCGGGACCCTCTCCCTTCTCCTCAGCAGAGGGACCGATTGAGGGAGAGTGGAATTGGGTGTTGGCTTGTGGGCTGGGTGTGGGACCAGGCAGGATGACCAGAGGACTTTGCCTCCACTCTACCCCCCAAGTCCTCAGGCCCCACCCCTCCCGCCCATTAGGATTCATCCCTTCTCCCTAGACAAATGGATATGAAAAAGAAAGGCCACTGTGGGTGTCAGACCCGGATGAGGGGAGCTGGAAGCAGAGGGGAGAAGTGGGAAATGGGGGCTGGCCTCTCAGCAAAAGAGCTGAAGGTGGGGGATGAACTGGCAGGAGGGGACAGAGGACTTGAGTCATGGTAGGTGAGGGGTGGGTGGGCAGATCAAGGCCTCAGAATAAGGTGGCTCCCTGGATGGGGGTTGCAAGGGCAAGGTAACAGTTCCTCCACTTCACTCTGAGGCCCTGAGAAGGAACTCCCTTTTGGAGGCTTACCTCTGGGCATACACCCCAGTGTTAGGGACCAGAATGCTCATTTTTGTCCTCCTCAGCCCCTCTGAGAGGCAGGCTGACAGGGTGCCTAAGCCTGGGTCAAATACCTGTTCCGGGGCTGAAAGGTTGTGTGTCTGTGTACAAGTAATTTCATCTCTCTGGGCTTCAACCCCCATCTATCTCCTTGCCTCCTAAAATGGGTATAATACTAGAGCTACTAAAGTTGCTGGGACATTGGGTACCATGTACTCAGTCACTTCAGTCGTGTCCAACTCTTTGCGACCCCGTGGACCGTAGCCTACCGGGCTCCTCTATCCATGGGATTTTCCCAGCAAGAATACTGGAGTGGGTTGCCATGCCCTCCTCCAGTGTGGGTACCATAATAACATTTAATTATATTCTGGATTTATTGAGCACATACCAGAGCCAGGTGAGATGCTAAGTGTTTTGCACGTGTAAGCTCTCTATGACAAATCTCATTTTTAGGGGTAGTATTATTAATGGTAAGTAAGAGGGGTCTTGGCACAAGGAGGTGATCAGGCCCTCCTGCACCTCCTCTATTGGCTGACCTTCGGTGATCTCTGTACTCTCCCCCATCCTCCGTTTTTAGTTTCCTCTTTTGCAAAACGCAATGCCAATAGGCCCCTGAGATTCCCTTTCTTATGAGTTCCGAGTCCTGACAGCTCTCTCCCTCAGACCTAACCCCCACCTTCCAATGCAGGTCCAGGCACCCGACCAGAGTGGCGCTGGGTGGGGGGCAGGGCAGGCCAGGCCAGGCAAGCGATTGGGCCGCAAGGGGTGGAGGACAGAGGGGAGGGACCGATGGCTGCACTGCGGAGCCCAGCGGACGGGCGGGGCATCCTATGGACGGGGGATAGCAGATGCTACTTCCAAGCCCCGTTCCTGTTAAGGCTACCACCTTGACTTCCACCGGACTGGGAGCCAGGGCTTCCTTGGTTCTTGCCAGCAATGAGTCTGGGTATGAGTGGTCTGGGACGAAAGGGGGAGGGGGGAACCACTTTGGTACTCTGCCCCTCCCACTTTGGGAAAATGAGGACCGCGGGAGATGGAGGAGGAGTTATTTGGCTGCATCTAGAATGGAGAGGGAGAGCCGAGTCAGGGGCATAGGAGTAAAGAAGCTACATTTTAAAAGAGGATCAGAGGATAGACCCTTGGGTCGGGGAAGTTAATTTGGGTGTCAGATCCCTTGCGCGAATCTCGGGTCTTCGAGGAGCTACCTGCAACTCCCAAACTTGCCGCCAGGGGCCGCAGAAACTCTGTCCTTGCAGCAGGCTCTGGGGTCGAACCCCTCGGTGAGGAGAGAAAGCGGAGAGGGACCAGGCACAGACCTCTTTGGCTTGGAAAGTCTTAGAAACAGAGAGGGAATGTTAGTACCCGCGATAAAAAATCTCGATATTCGTCAGAGGATATTGGGGATCAATTCTAGAATGTTGGTGTCGTTCGGAAAAAGTTGATGTCATCCTTAAGATGTTGGTATCACTCATAGGTATTTAGCATCTTAGTCATAGAATCTTAAAACCAGAGTCGAGAGGCTCTTGATTTGTAGACTCTTTCTTAGAAGGTTAGCGAGGAAGGGACTTCCCTAAGGTCACGCCTCCAGGGCACTGTGGCAGAGAGGAGTGTGCGGGCAAGGGTTGAGAGCCGTGGGGATTTCCTTCCCCTCTTCTTGGCCCACATCCAGGCGTTCCAGCCCCAGGTCGCGGGAGATGAAGGGGCGTGGCTGGCCGGGGACTTAGCCCCGGGCAGGTGGGAGGGACACTTCCCCTTGGGCGTTGGAGCTCCTGGGTGGCCCTCGCAGCCAGCGATCTCTTGCTTTCCAGATGACAATTTGTCGGGCACGAGCGGGATGGAGGTGGACGACCGCGTGTCGGCGCTGGAGCAGCGGCTTCAGCTGCAGGAAGATGAGCTGGCGGTCTTAAAGGCGGCGCTGGCTGACGCGCTGCGTCGCCTGCGGGCATGCGAAGAGCAAGGCGCAGCGCTGCGCGCGCGGGGCACCCCCAAGGGCCGGGCTCCTCCTCGCCTAGGCACCACTGCCTCCGGTATCTTCACTAGACTAGAGGGGTGAGGTGGTAGGGGCTGGGGCCTGTACCTCAAACTCATCCTCTTCTATCCTCTAACTCCATCCCTCTAGTGTGTCAGCTCCTGAAAGGTCTTCCCACCAGGACGCCCCTCAATGGCTCGGGACCCCCGCGGCGCGTGGGCGGCTATGCCACGTCTCCATCCTCCCCCAAAAAGGAGGCGACCTCTGGGCGCAGGTGAGGCTCGGAAGTCGGGATCCCCAGCCTCTTCCAAGACCTCGGAGGCTGTTTATATGAAAAGGGATGGACTCGGGTGTCTGAACATCAGCAAGGGAAGGTCCTGGAAAGTTCTCGCCCGCCTCCGGCACTCGCCTGCTGGCTTCGCAGGTGCTGACCCTAACTGTGTGCTCTCTATTAGCAGTGCCCGGCGCTACTTGTCACCAGAGCGCCTCGCCTCGGTGCGCCGCGAGGATCCCCGCAGCCGCACCACATCCTCTAGCAGCAACTGCAGCGCCAAAAAGGAAGGGTAAGTGTCCAAAGCGGCGTCGTACCGCAAAGGGTGGGACCAAAACCTCAGTTAGGCTTGGAAAACGATGGGGAGATTAGGGTGATGCCCCAGGCCACGAGGTAGTAACCTAAAGCATGGTCATCTAGTTCAGAAAGCGGAAACGGTGCAGGAGGATCGGAGGGACCAATCTTGAGACAGCGTGGTAGTAGTGAAAGGCACGAGAAGGCGGAGCCAACATTGAGGGGCGTGGTCAAAGCTTTAGAGGCTGGACTAGCGCGTAGGAGGCGTGGATGGTCAGAGTCTCTCGGAAGAGCCCGAGTAGAAGTTAGGAAGGATCCAGGATTGTGGGCGTGGCTATTAAGGTAAAGGCAGAGTCCGCATTTAGTCTCGGGGAGGCAACCAGGTCAGGGCTCTAAGAGGAGTTTCGGCAGGAAATGGGGTAATCAGAGGAACTGGCGTGAAAGGAATTTGAGGGCGTGGCCAGAAGGTAAACTGGGTAGAGTCAGAACCTGGGGTGAGGGTAACGGGCTGAGATCATATGCAGTAGTGTCCGCTGCAAGAAACTGGGAGGAGGGGAGCCTGGGCGCTGCCAGGTGGAAATGGGCGCGGTTTGAATTTGAAGGTTAGGTGTGGTCATAGGAGGAGAAGGGGACGACAGATGAGATGGTTAGATGGCATCACCGACTCGATGAACTTAAGTTTGAGCAAGCTCCGGGAATTGTGATGGACAGGGAAGCCTGGCGTGCTGCAGCCCACGGGTCGCAAAGAGTCGGACACGACTGTGCGACTGAATTGAACTGTGGTCATAGGTGGACGTGGACACACCTCAGTAGGTCTGCATGGATTCAGGGTGAAGGTTATCTTGGTCTGCTTGCTTGACCAGACCTGAAGACGATAGGAGTTTCCATGGGGAGCTGTCGATTCAGGGATAGGGTCAGAAGGAAATGTGGGACTATGATCAGAATGTTGGGCGAGGTCAAGTTCCCAGAGGCCGGGCCAGACTGAATGTCTGGGCGGTGAAAACACCTGAGTGTGGAGTCCCATGCGGTGGGCGAGGTCAAGGCTGGGGGGTGGGGTGGACTAAGGCTGGACCGAAGTCAAAAACCCACACATTTCACCCCACTGAAATAACAGCAAACACGTACACAGAGCTATGTGCCAGGTACTACACAAGGCACTTCACATGAATTAACCAACTGAAGCTTCACAATCGCCTGAGAGGTTTATTATCCCCAAGTGAAAAGTGAAGAAACCGAGGCAGAGGTTTGGCAACTTGTTCACAACACTGGGAACTGGCAGAGCTTGGGTTGGAACTCAGGCAGACACGTCCTCGATTCTGTGTTCTCAAAAAACACTCTCCCTCCCCCGACAAAAGAGCCTGGTGTCAGGACCCCACAGCTCCGGAACACGAACCTCCAGCTGCGGGGTCTGCCGTGGAGGGCGGGGCAGGGCGCGGCGGCGCGGGCGCCTCCCAGGGCCGGAAGCGGCGGAGCTGGGCCCGGCTCCACCCCCGGCCCCGAAGCGCCGCCAGCCGCCGCCATGAGTAGCTTTGGACCTGGGTGAGACCCTCTTACACGCACCCCCTCCTTCTTGCACTAGCAGGACCCAGGTCTCCCCTTTCTCCGGGGACCCAGACCCGCGGGCATCACCTCTTTCCGTCAGCAAAAAGGAGTGTAGAGACACGCCCCTTCCCTTAAACCCTCACCTCTATCCTTTCAGTTAGAAGTTTGGGGCGCTGTGGAACTGGGGGTGGAGAGCGTTGGGAGAACTGTGCTGACTTAGGAGGGAGGGGTACCTTGTGACTCCCCGCTTCCAGGATCGCGTCACTGCCACTTCGTGCTGTGTGATCTTCGGCGATCACTGCCTCTCTGGGCCTGTGTCTTAGGCTCTGCAAGATCAACCGAGCAAAGCACACGGCCTGCAGAGAGGCAGCGCTCCGCTCCTTACTCGCCCCCAACCCCCCCATTACTTACCAAAGACCTCGGGAGAGCCGTGGGGTGGGGGAAATGGTTTCTTCCAGTTTCTGACTTGCCTGCTAATTAGGGCTTTCTTTTTTTTCCTTTTTTCCCCTCCTTCTTTATCCTTTCCTGACAGCAAAACCAAAGAAGTTATCTTCAGCATGGGTAAGTAGGGAGAATGGGAGGGCCTCGCTGGGGTGAGAGGCCAGAGCTGGAGGTCAGGAAACCTCTTTGACCTCATCCCCACCCCCCACCCCTTCCCTTTTTTACTTAAAAAACATTTAAAAAGTGAAGTCAGAAGGGGAGAGGTTACGGGGTTGCGGACTGGTGTCAGCACCTGACCTCTGGGGATATGCATCCTAGCAGAGGAGGGCTCGGTGAAAATGTTCCTGAGGGGCCGCCCTGTACCCATGCTGATCCCGGAGGAGCTGGTCCCCACCTACAGCCTGGACACACGCTCTGAGCTGCCTTCGCGCCGATTCAAGTTGGACTGGGTGTATCCTTTTACTTTAATCTCTTCCTCCCGCTCCCCCCACCCCCCCCCCCACCTCCCCAATCCGGAAGGGACAGAAGCCCTTCCGTGGGACTGCAGCTAGAGGGAGGGTCTTTGTACCGAAAGTGGGACTTCTCAGGCATCTGTGACGTGAGGGATCAGGAAGAGCCTGGAGTCTGCAGGGAGCAGAGGGAGGCAGATTAGCTCACGTGACTTTTATGATTCATTAGAGCAGCAAACATTTGCTGAGTGCCCTCCAACTATCAGATTCTCTTCTACACACAGGCCAGGTTCCCTGAGCTCCCTTCTAAACTGGGGGAGACTGAGGCCAGTGAGTCAACAAATAAGGTAGTTTCAGCTAAGTAATAAATGCTGGTCATACAGTAACCTAAGCTCAAGTGAGAGGAGTAACTGGGTTTCTCTGAGGAGGGGGCATTTGATCTGAGAATTGAACATTTAGGGGCCAGCCATCTCTGGTGGCTCAGATGGTAAAGAATCTGCCTGCAGCGCAGGAGACCTGAGTTTGATCCCTGGGTCAGGAAGATCCCCAGGAATGGTTACCCACTCAAGTATTCTTGCCTGGAGAATTCCACGGACATAGGAGCCGTGTGGGCTGTAGTCCATGGGGTCACAGAGTCAGACGCAACTGAGTAAGTAACAGTTTCACTTCACTTTCATAGGAAGAACAGAAGGCACGGCAGGTCCAAGGGCTCTGTGGCCAGAGTGAGTTTGGTGAATGTGAGAAATGAAAGAAGTTGGCATTGGTTAAGAACTCTGTCTTTGGAGCCTGGCAGAAATAGGGTGAAATGCCAGCCCAGCCTCTGGCTGGCTTTGTGACCCTGGATGAATCACCTTGCCATTCTGTGCCTGATTAGCCTCCTCTGAAAAGTGGGTGTCATGATCTTGGATTCATAAGACTGTGAAACAATGTGCTCATAATATGTGCCAGATAAACAGAGATTGATTAAAATAATGACTAATCACTGTTGAGCATGTACTGACCATGCCACATGGCACGTGGGATCTTCGTTCCCTGACCAGGGATGGAACACATGTCCCCTGCATTGGACATGTGGAATCTTAACCACTTGACTGCCAGGGAAGTCCCTATTGAGCGCTTATTGTATGCCAGGCACTGTTCGGAGAAGGCAATGGCACCCCACTCTAGTACTCTTGCCTGGAAAATCCCATGGACAGAGGAGCCTGGTAGGCTGCAATTCATGGGGTCGTGAAGAGTCGGACACGACTGCGCGACTTCACTTTCACTTTCATGCATTGGAGAAGGAAATGGCAACCCACTCCAGTGTTCTTGCCTGGAGAATCCCAGGGACGGGGGAGCCTAGTGGGCTGCCGTCTATGGGGTCGCCACGTCCATGGGGTCCAGCCCTAGTGGGCTGCAGTCCATGGGGTCGTGAAAAGTCGGACACGACTGAAGTGACTTAGCAGCAGCAGCAGGCACTGTTCAGTTCTTTCAATATAAATACATCGAATAATATGATCCTTCTCTTTTGTAGGGTTCAGAATATATTTTTACAGCCAGTGTTCTCCAAGAGCCCTCTAAGGCCTGCAGATTGAGAATGATTACCCTTACTTTCCAGATGAGAAAACTGAGGCCATGAGAGGGGTCCCAGCCCTGTCCTAGGGAGTCAGAGCAGAACTGTGGCCAGAACTCTGACTCTGAGCCCTAAGCTTTTTCCAAAACACAAACAGGTTTGGGGTTAGCATCCTGGGGACCCACTCCCTGTCCTCTCTTGGCCTTGGTGTTTTCTCTGGAGGAGGCAGGAATAGTTGGAGCCCGGAACCTCTTTAAGGCAGCTGGAAATATTCACAGGAATTGAAGAATACCATGCTGTCATGCCAGGCTTGGCTTGATAAGTGAGCATCAGAAGAAAAGCAGCTGAGACAGCAAAAGTACATGTGGGCCTCATTCCCCAGCCCTAAAATGGCTGCAGGGTGAAGCAGTTTCTATGGGGTTGGGATAGGCATATTGACATCCATTCAGATGTTTCGCAAACATTCTGGGACTAAGGACTGGAGTCCAGCAGTCCCCAAATTAGTATCAACCTGCATTCCTGGGCTTATAGTCCAGTGTGGGGACAGAATCCATGAAAATGACAACTTAGAGTGGGCAAGGCTGGGATGGGGGAACCCAGAGAGGGCAGCCGACCCAGCCTGGGCATCAGGGAAGGCTTCCTGGAGGAGGAGTTACAGAAGAGAACAAAACAGCCCAGTTTTGGCTGGCGTGCAGTTGACAGTCTCATCAAGGACTGGGTGCAGTTACCACATTGATCATATGAGTAGGATGAGTCCAGCAGACAAAGTGAGACTGAGGCCTGCTCTGAGGATGTGACAGCTGAGAAAGGTGGCAGGTAGTGTGTAGTAGGCAAAGGGAACAGTTAGTGCCAAGACCCGGGTGATGGTCATGATTGTGGTGTTTTGGGGAAATCCAGCGTCAGAGGACAGAAGCTAAGACCAGGGGAGGGCAAACGAGGCCAGCAAGAGGAGCTTGGACTTTCTCTTAGGGGAACTGGGGAGCTACAGAAAATTCTGAACAGAAGAGGGGTCACATTCCTTCAACAAATATTGAACTCGTATGTCCACTGTGTACCAGGACCTCATCTGGGCACAGGGGGTACATCAGTAAACAGAAAAGACAGAGGTCATGCCCTCCTGAAGCAGGCACTCTAGTTGGGGAGACAATAATTTAAACAGATGGACTTCCCTGGTGGTCCACTGGTTAAGACTCTGTGCTTCCAATGCAAGGGGCGCAAGTTAGATCCCTGGTTGGGGAATTGCCGTGGGATGTGGCAAAAACAAAAACACAAACGGAACATGTGTGATGCTGATGAATGTACTGCAGGAAAATTAATAGGGAAGGCGGATGGGGACATTGAGGTGCATGGGTTTTCTTTATTTTTTAAGATTTTTTTTTTTTTTTGACATGGACCATTTTTTTTTTTTAAGTCTTTATTGAATTTGTTACAATATTACTTTTGTTTTATATTTTGGTTATTTGGACCTCAGGCATGTGGGATCTTAGCTCCCTGACCAGGGATCAAACCCGAACCCCCTGCATTGGAAGGGGAAGTCTTAACCACTGGCTTGCCAAGAAGTCTTGAGTTTGCAAGGTTTTTTTGGTCATGCTGCGAGACTTGTAGGATCTTAGTTCCCCAAACAGGGATTGAACCTGGGCCCCGGAAGCAAAAGTGCTGACTCCTAACCACTAACCCGTCAGGGAATTCCGGTTTACAGTTTTAAGTATCTCAGAACTATTTGGGAGAGGCTGAGAAGGCCTCTCTAAGGAGCTGACAGTTGAGTAGAGAGCCTGAGCAGAGGACACATGTAAAGTGACTTAGTGATAATAGGTTTTAACAGGATCCCTCTGGGGAAGAAGGGTAGACAGATTACTTTCATGTGGCTGCTCTTAACAAATGCCCACAAACTTGGTGTCTTAAAACAACAGAAAAATCTCACAATTCTGGAGACCAGAAATCCCCAATCAAGGTGTCAGCAGGGCCACGGTCCCTCTGGAGGTTCTGGGGGACTTTTTCCCTGGCTGCTAGCTTTTGGTGGCTGCTAACAAGCCTTTCAGTTCTTCCATCACTCCAGTCTCACACTGCCTTATGCCACCCAGTGTCAGTGCCTCTTTGTTCTCTGGCTCTTACAAGGACATTTGTCACTGGAATTAGACGGCCCAGCCAGATAATCCAGGATGATCTCATCTCGAGATCCTTAATTACATCTGCAAAGACTCCTTCTCCAAGTAAGGTCACATTCTCAGTTTCCAGGTGGTAATATTTTGGCGGACACTTTTTTTTTTCTTCATTATTTGGCCAGGCGGCATGTGGGACGTTAGTTCCCTCACCAGGGATTGAACCCGCGTCCCCTGCGTTGGAAGGTCAGAGTCTTAACCACTGGACTTCCAAGGAAGTCCTACAGTAGACATATTTGCGGGGGCTGTTATTCAACCTCCTACAGGAGTAAGAGTGGAAACAGGAAAACCTATCTCCCATGACCTTCATCTGGGAGTCAACCAACGGCTGCAATGCAAAAGACACTCCTTAACCGGCCGCGGGGCATCTCTAGCTATGGTTACCGTGGCCGAGACTGCAGAGCCAACCTTTACCTGCTGCCCACGGGGGAGATAGTGTACTTCGTGGCCTCCGTGGCCGTTCTGTACAGTGTGGAGGAGCAGAGGCAGCGGCACTACCTGGGACACAACGATGACATCAAGTGGTGAGGCCAGGGAGGAGGATGCCAAATATCTCCCGCACAGGGCATCGAAGGGGAAGTGGGGGGGCCAGGTCTTCACTTGGCCTGAATTCAGGCAGAATTCAGGGGGAAAAACATCGTGGATTAACTATCAGTACTTCAGATGTCGGTGAATTCACTCCGATACCTGGATTTTTCACTTCTTTTGAAAACTTCAAGCAGGCACACCAGACAGTCCCGCAGTGTGTTGGAATCCCGTGGTGGCAGCCACCCTTTCGATGGGTGTGTTCTCTTGGCCATTTGTGGTTCAGGCTTGAGCCCTGTGGGCCCCTGAGTTAGAGACCAGAGGTCTGAGTCTTGCTTCTGACTCAGGGTACCCAGAGAGTGTTCCTTAATTGTTATTGAAGAATTAAATCAATGTTCATTGACTAACTCAGGGGTCCCCAACCTCCAGGATCTAATCCCTGATGATCTGAGATGGATCTGATGTAATAATAATAGAAATAAAGTTCACTATACCTGTATGTGCTTGAATTATCCCCAAACCGTCTCCCTTTTCCCCACCTGAAGAATCGTTTTCTTCCACGAAACTGGTCTCTGGGGCCAAAAACGTTGGGGACCGTTGGATTAAAAATAACTCATTGAGCCAACCCGTGGAATGAATAATCAGGCATCATGACTGTGGCTGCTGCTGGAGGGGTTCTGGGCTGCTGTCATCCCTGCCCCCCCCTCACTCCCTGAGTCCCCTCCACCTGCGCTTCTCTCCTCAGCCTGGCTGTCCACCCTGATATGGTCACCATCGCCACTGGACAGGTGGCGGGCACCACTAAGGAGGGGAAGGTAACAGAGTGGAGGGGGCAGGACCTGGAGGCTGGGATGGAGTTGTGGGTGTGGGGTGGGGGTGGGGGTCAGGGAGCCAGGCCCCCCAGGTAACTGGCCTCTCTCCTTCCTGCAGCCGCTGCCACCCCACGTGCGCATCTGGGACTCAGTTTCCCTCTCCACCTTACACGTGCTGGGCCTGGGGGTGTTTGACAGAGCTGTGTGCTGTGTGGGCTTTTCCAAATCTGTAAGTCCTGTGCAGGCCTGGCCCTGGGCCCTCTCCTGCCCCTTGTTCCCCTTTGAGTTGGAGGCCACGCCTTCGTGACATCACGGGTGCTGGACACTCTGCCGGCCAAACTCCCGGCCCTTCTGACCTTCCAGGCTGGGTGCCCACAGTTGCAGCCTCACCGGCCTGCTCTGGGGGCTCAACTGTAAAGAATTCGCTGGCCTATGTGGGTAGACGTGGGTTTGATCCCTGAGTCGGGAAGGTCCCCTGGAGGGGGAGATGGTCAACCTGCCCCACTATTCTTGCCTGCAAAAGCCCATGGGCAGAGGGGCCTGCAGGCTACAGTCTATGGGGTCGCAAGAGTCAGACGCAGCTTAGCAACTAACAACAGTAAAACAGTATGTCTGCCCCCAGACAGACTTCTCAATGATCCTTTGTAGATCAGGTAATGCTTTTTACATTGTTTTTCACACCACCTTTCATTCTGGAAGGATCCTTATCTGTAGGCATTTTAAGCCCTGTGTCTAGCGCAGCCCTGCTCCTAGTACCATCCAGAACATGGGTGTCGGCAGATATGGGGGAGGTAAGCACAGAAATCAAGAGTAAGGCTTAGGGATTTGTAGAGCAATTTGACATTCCCACAGCATCCAAGTATATGATTGGTGGTTTTTTCCTAAAATCATATTTTACATTTTTGTCGTATTTCACCAAAGCAGTGGCTGCAGCGAATCAGGAAATAAAAAACAACTGGTCCTCCCACCTACCGTTTAAAAGCCTCACAGGTTTTCTGAGACCTTTGGAGAAATAAAGCTATTTTGTTGCCAGCGTCTGGGAGAAAGAAAAACTCTGCAAAATCAAAACTAACCTATGCCTAATTAAAGATATAAAACAGCATCATTGTCCCAACTTTATTAGTTGTTTAACTTCATAGTCATACAAGTCATTACAGATAAAGAGGCAGGTTAGATGTTCTTAGTAAGAATTCCTGAGGGTGTGCTGGTTTCAGAGAAATGATAACTGAGGGGAAATTAGATGAATTTCTTAGGGACTAGTCATTTCAAAAGGAAAACTATAAACAGCCTTTAAAATGTGTGTGGCCCTGGATGGAGAGTGTATTTTAATGTGTTCCATATGCCTTGGGCCAGGGCCTTTGAAAATCTTTAAACAGGCCTGAGTGGCTAATGCGCCAGTAGGCAAGGTATTGGTGTTGGGGGCGGGGAGGGGGGGTAGACCCAGAGCTGTCTGCCCCTTCCCCATCCTCTCTCCTCTTCCTAGAATGGGGGCAACCTCCTGTGTGCGGTAGATGAATCCAACGATCACGTGCTCTCCGTGTGGGACTGGGCCAAGGAGACCAAGGTGGTGGATGTCAAGGTGAAGTAACCCCCTTGTAACCCCTTTTTTTTTTCAATCCTCATTCCTTGGGGTCCCTCTGTGGTGGCCAGATCTCAGTGCTCATGAGTCCAGAGTCAGACTCACCTCCAAGTCCTGGCTTTGTGACTTCAGGTAAGTGGCTTGCCCTCTGTGTGCTTCAGTTGCCTCATCTGTAAAACGGGAGTTATGGTACCATCTCCCCTGTAGAGAAAATTTGGCTTTGATGTTGGGATATGGGGTGGGCAGACCAGGCCAAACAGGAGGATCAGTACAAGGTGGCTGCTGTTTCAGTTGCCCTGCGATGTCTAAGATAGACCTTGACTTGCATCTCTGGCTGGTGGCCTGTTTTACAGATGAGGAACCCGAGGCAGAGGGCAGAGGGGAGAGCTACTTGCCCAAGGTCACATGCTCATTCTGGGCTGGGGTCAAGAGACCTGGAATGGGGGGCCCATGATTTGGGGAAGGAGAAGTAGTTGAGAGGCTGGGCTCCCAGTGACTTGATTCCAGACGGAGTCTGGCTGTGTGTCCTTAGGCAAGTGACTTCCCTTCTCTGAGCTTCACTTTGTCGTCTGTAATGGGAGGTACTAATGAGCTTTACCTCACAGGATGCTGTGGGGTTAAATGAGTTGATGGATATAAAGGGCTTGGCACGGAGCTTGGTGCAAAGTAAGGGCTTTCCATGTGTCTGCCATTAGATTGGTGAAGAAGGCAATAAAGCTTCACTGACTGGCCCTGCTTCCTGTGCTTTAGCCTGCCTGTATAGGAGAGATACAGGCAAGGCAGTTGTGCAGTACATAACCCACACAGCTGTATTCAGGGCAGTCCTTCCTGAGATGGGTGTGGTGGTCCTGGTGGCTTTGAGGTCCTCATTCTGAATCTCCTCCACCCCTTAAAGTGCTCCAACGAGGCCGTGCTGGTGGCTACCTTCCACCCCACAGATCCCACCGTGCTCATCACCTGTGGGAAATCCCACATTTACTTTTGGAACCTGGAGGGGGGCAGCCTGAGCAAGCGGCAGGGCCTCTTTGAGGTGAGTGCCAGGGGTCCCGGGAGGGACCCCTTTGAGGTGAGTGCCAGGCTGGCCCTGAGGGAGGCTGGCAGGGACCCCCCAAACAGCTGGAGACACCCCAGAGGCTGGAATGTATAGGGATGCTGAGATATTGCCTGCTGGGGCCTCAGTTCCCTTACTCATACGAGGGGATGGTCCTCCTCAACTCTTGCCAGTTGTGAGGATCCAATGGAATGAAGAGTATAGCAGCTCGTAGCTGATAGTGGGCGCTGGGCACATGGCTTGCTGTGGTTGCTGATACTCTGGATAAATAGAGAGATCGGAGCCTGGTGACCGGGAGAGAGAAAAACAGCAGGAACCAGAGGCCCGCCTTTGGTGAGAGTTGGGTCTTCCACCCCAACAGAGGAGGCCCTGAGAATACCAGGCTCCGATGGAGGTGAAATGGAGATATTGAGAAGAAGGTGGGGCAGGGCAAGGAGAGGGACCTAGAGGCAGACAGGGGTGGGGGGTGGGGCAGAGAGGGGAAGACAGCAGGGGAAACAGAGGACAGAGACTGGGACAGACGTCAAGATGAGAGAGAGGAGGGAGGAAGGGAATCTGGGGTGGGGAAGGGAGACAGTGGGGTCAGAAACGCTAGGCGACGTGACACTCCATGGGTGTGCACTGGAGACAAGGATGCTCCTCACAGGGCCGCACCTAGAAGCAGCGAGGACGTGCCCTGGACCGTGGTCCTGGCCGGTGGGTGAGCTCGGGGAGGCCACCCGGCTGCAGTGACCCTCTGACACCATCCCCTTCTCCCCCACCTTAGAAATACGAGAAACCGAAGTACGTGCTGTGTGTGACCTTTTTGGAGGGTGGCGATGTGGTCACCGGGGACTCTGGGGGGAACCTCTATGTCTGGGGCAAAGGTCAGTGTCACCCCACCGTTTGGTCCCCAACCCAGTCCTCCCTGACTCCCTTTGGCTGTGCCTTCCTTCCTCAGACCCTGCTGGAATGTATGATGTGCGTGCGTGCGTGCTAAGTCGCTTCAGTCGTGTCCAACTCTGTGCGACCCTATGGGCTGTAGCCCGCCAGGCTCCTCTGTCCATGGGATTCTCCAGGCAAGAATACTAGAGTGGGTTGCCATGCTCTGCCCTCCTCCAAGGGATATTCCTAACCCAGGGATCCAATCCACTTATCCTACGTCTCCTGCACTGGCAGGCAAGGTTCTAGCACCACCTGGGAAGCCCTGGGTATGATACAACAGGTTAAATCCTTACTTGACCAAGTCTAATGCCTCCATCAAGGTTCAGCTGTATCCCCACCTGCATGAAATCTTCACGTATTCCCTTCCCTGGTCCTCTGCAAACCCCATGGTAGTGATCAAGTTTGAACTGTAAATGAATGGGTTAACCCAGGTTAGATGGATGGAAAGATGGTTTGTTCCAAAGGAATGAATGAATAAGGCAGTGAATGAATGTAGGTTATGTCCTACTCAGTGAATAGAAGAATGAGTAAATGAATACACTATCTTTCCAGATGGCTTATTAGATGGATGGTAGGGTGGTTGGGTAGATGGGTAGGTAGGTAGAAGAAGAGGTGAGTGAATGGCTGGATGTGGAGTGAGAGTTTGAGGTGTTTTCTGGGCTCAGTGTGGGGCAGCTTCTGCATGCTGACCCCTGCCCCTGGCCACCCTGCAGGTGGGAACCGAATCACACAGGCAGTGCTGGGTGCCCACGATGGTGGTGTGTTTGCGCTCTGCGCCCTGCGGGACGGGACGCTGGTGTCCGGAGGGGGCCGCGATCGGCGGGTTGTCCTCTGGGGTTCCGACTACAGCAAGCTGCAGGAGGTGGAGGTGAGGAGGGGGAGAGGCTCATACAAAGGTGAGGAGATCTCTCACCACCCCCCCCAGGGCTCCTAACACTAGACCCTGTTCTCCCAGCCTGTCTCCCCCATCCCCACCCTGCCCTCACGTCTGTTGTTGCTGTTCAGTCCCTAAGTTGTGTCCGACTCTTTGCGACCCCATGGACTGCAGCATGCCAGGCCTCCCTGTCCGTCACTATCTCCTGGAGTTGCCCAAGTTCATGTCCATTGAATCGTTGGTGCTATCCAGCCATCTCACCCCCCACCTCTACATGTGTCCTAAACTCATCTGCCCACCCCTCCCCCCACACCCAGGTCCCTGAGGACTTCGGCCCCGTGCGCACCGTGGCAGAGGGCCGGGGAGACACGCTGTATGTGGGGACCACCCGCAACTCCATCCTGCAGGGCTCTGTCCACACCGGCTTCTCGCTGCTGGTCCAGGTGAGCATCTCTTCTGCACCTGCCCCGCTCCGTCCCTACCTGCCTCTCTTCTGTCCTCTGCACCATTCACTTCTCTCTTACCACTCCCATTTCTCCTCACCTCTCTGCCCCATTCCTTATCCTCTGGCCTAGTTAACACCTCTTACCTTCCTTTTACCTGCTTGTGACCTATAACCCCACCCCTGCCCTAGAATTCCTGCCCCAGAACACCCCATGGCCCAGCAGTGGGTTAACTGGTTGCACAGCAGGGGCTTCCCAGGACCTTGCTCCAGCTATGCTGCCCCCTGCTGGTCAGGGCGGTGTGCTGTTTCTGTAAGTGCCCTGGCAGGTTGTCCCACTGGCCCTGGGCCACACACCTTGCAGGTCTCGGGCTCCAGGGCTCTAGGAATGTCCTCTGGAGTCTGCTCAGATGCCCTCACCTCCCTCCTGGTAGGCCACAACCCTTCCCCACATCCAGTTTAAAGAGCCCACTTACCAAGTGGTGGTCTAGAAGGATGGCTTAGCATATGAATTCTGGGGAGTGACTGCCTGGGAGTGAAAGAACCCTGTCGCTCACTCGCTGTGTGATATGAGGCCAATGAGTAACTTCTCTGTGCCTTTATTGCAACGAGAGAGTAACACAACTGATCTCACAGGGTTTTATAAGGATTCCGTGAATCCATTCATATACAGCATTTTGAATGATGCCTGGCACAGAGTAAGTGCTCAAAGAATCTTGGCCAAAACTGCTCCTTGCTGGGACTTCCCTAGTGGTTCAGTGGTTAAGACTCTGACCTTCCATTGTAGAGGGCATGGATAGGTTCAATCTCTGGTCTGGGAACTAAGATCCCCCATGCTGCATGGCACGGCCAAAAAGAGGGAAAAAAAAATTGTTCCTTGTTCAGTGGTTTTCCCCTTCCTTCATTCCCAACATGCATTTTCCCTCTTACAAGGTGGCTGAGATCCATGCAACTGAGTTTAGATTCCCCCTTCTGGCTCTTAGGGACTTTCCCAGTGGCCCAGTAGTAAAGAATCTGCCTGCATCACAGGAGACATGGGTTCAATTCCTGGTTCAGGAAGATAGATCCTCTGGAGAAGGAAATGACAACCCACTCCAATATTCTTGCCTCGGAAATCCCATGGACAGAGGAGCTTGGCGGGCTAGAGTCCATGGGGTCAAAAAGAGCTGGACATGACTGAGTGACTGAGCACACACACATGTGTGTGAAGAAGATGAAGAAAAACAAGGGCTAGAGGGATTTCTTAGGTGTCCCAAGGCCAGAATGGACCTTGCTGCTGCTAAGTCACTTCAGTTGTGTCCAACTCTGTGCGACCCCATAGACGGCAGCCCACCAGGCTCCCCTTTCCCTGGGATTCTCCAGGCAAGAACACTGGAGTGAGTTGCCATTTCCTTCTCCAATGCATGAAAGTGAAAAGTGAAAGAGAAGTCGTTCAGTCGTGTCCGACTCTTAGCAACCCCATGGACTGCAGCCCATCAGGCTGGGGGGTCCATGGGATTTTCCAGGCAAGAGTACTGGAGTTGGGTAGACCCCTAATAATAGCATCACTGTTCTACAATATTAATTATACATATTTTTAATTTTTTTATTCTTTTGGCCACACTGGGCCACTTGTGGGATCTTAATTCCCCAACCAGGGATTGAACCTGTGCCCTTGAGCAGTGAAAGCAGAGTCCTAACCACTGGACCACCAGGGAATTCCCAAGTTATATATGATTAGTGTATTACTAGAATTGTATTATTTAGCATTAATCATTATGCTGCTATCAATAATTATAGTTCTGTTGATTATCATAGTTAATTATTTTAATAATATATTAATAGGATATGTTATTATTACTAATAATAGTCAGCCACTTTCATTTGATGAGCACTTTGTACCAGCCTCATACATCTTCCATGTATTTGCACTTTCCATCCACAATTTGAGTAAGCAGAATGCCATGAGACACATACAGTGATTGGACCCATTTTAAGAAGATGAAACCAGGCCTTCAAGGAGAAGTCACCTGCGCAGGTGACTGCCATAGTCAATAAATGAGATGTGGTCAGACTCACCAGGCTGAGTACCCTCCATGGTTTCTCACAGCCTTCTGGGCACCGTCTGACTCCTAAGATCCAGCTCCTATGCACCACGTCTCTTGCTTCTCATTGTGCAAACTGGAAAGCAGAGGTCTGAGGGGAGGGGGCACATTTGCCTGGAGCCCCCCCACTGGGGCAGGGATCTGCCCAATCATTGCCTCCTTCAGATAGCCTGGGCAAACTGTCGTCCCTGGGTCACCTGTGGGGAGAGTGTGTTGCTGAGGCTAGTCCAGCACTTCTTTCTGGCATCAGAGGTGGGGGATGCGGAGGAAAGATCTGGATCGGTGGTCTCCATGCTGTAATCTCTCCTTCCTGCCAGGGCCACATGGAAGAGCTGTGGGGCCTGGCCACGCACCCCAGCCGGGCACAGTTTGTGACATGTGGGCAGGATAAGCTGGTGCACCTGTGGAGTGTGGAGTCCCACCAGCCCCTGTGGAGTAGGACCATCGAGGTAAGGGGCTGGGGGACTTGATACACCCTTCTAACGGGACCACCTGTCTCAATGTGTCAGGGATCAAACAGGAACCACACCCAGTGTCTTTCAGCAGAAGGAGATTTAATGCAGGGAATTGGGTGCTTACAAACTCGCTTGGGAGGGCAAGGGGGAGTGAATTCTTGACTGGAAGGAAGCCTAGAACAACACCCCAGACCTGACGTGCCTGAGGAGCTGCTGCCTCTTCCATAGTCAGGAAGGTGGGGAGTCAGGAACCACTGGGTTCAAGAAAATGCTGTCCTCATAACTGCGATCCAGGAATCAGGATCCTGAGGTCACTCAAGTGTTGGCTCTAGAGCTATACTGTCTAGTACATGTGGCTATTCAAACTTAAATCAACTTTAAATGTAAGAGTGAAAGGTTCAGTTTCTCCTTTGCACTAACTACATTCCAAACATGTGACTGCATGTGTGCGTACAGGCTCAGTTGCTCAGTCGTGTCCAACTCCCCTCTCCATGGAATTCTTCAGCCAAGAATACTGGAGTGGGTTGCCATTTCCTTCTCCAGGGGATCTTCCCGACCTAGGGATCAAACCTGCATCTCCTGTGTCTCCTGCATTGCAGGCAGATTCTTTACCTGCTGAGCAAAAACATGTGGCTAGTTGCTACCAAATTGGCAAGTGCAGATACAGAACATCTCCATCATTGTAGAAAGTTCTGTTGCACTGTCTTGCTAGATCTAGAGTGACTCAATTCTGGCTATATTTGCACTGACCAAAAGCAGATCCTCTGTGCCCTTGCCTTTCAAGGCTAGTGACTGCTCACCTGCACAGCAAATGTTTTCACAAGCTAACTGATCAGCGGAAGTGGCAGAGTGGGGCCTCTACTTTGCATCTTCCAGAGCCCACGGTAGTGTAACTGATTGTTGGACACATATCACAGCTGACCCTAGCCGCATGGGCTTCTGGGCAATGTAGTTTTTAAGCTCCCCTGCCTGTGCAGTATGGGAGAGTAGAAAGTCAGTTGTCATAGTCTTCACACCACCTTTTGAGGTTTTGCTCTAGGCATCCAGGGTTACCTGTGATCCTGGAACACCTGATGGCCTTTCGACTTCTAGGAGTCTGGGATGGTGTGTCCTAGAAATTACTGGGGCCATATGTAATAATCCTCACCTTGGCTGCTAACTGAACACCTACTATATGCCAGGTTCCTTGTTCAGCACAGCAGTTCTCTATCCAGGGCATCAGAACCACCTGCGATGTCAGAAACACAGAATCGAATCGTGAGCTCCAAGCACAGGAAGTCTGATTTGAGAAGTCTGAGTTTGGTCCCAGATTCTGCAGATTGTAACAAGCTCCCTTAGGTTACTCTGATTCAGGCAGTCTCCCTACCATTCTTGAAACTGCCTTAGCACTTTACCCACATCATCTTTTTTTTTTTCCTAACTTAAAATGTTCAACTTTGTATTGGGGTATAGCCAATTAACAATGTTGTGGTAGATTCAGGTGAACAGTGAAGGGACTCAGCCATACGTATCCATGTACCCAATCTCCCCCAAACCTAGCTCCCATCCAGGCTGGCAGATAACATCATCTTTTTAACTGCTTCCGCCCCCCAACCTCCACAAGGCAGTAGGAATGATGGATCCTCACTTGGAAACAGGCCCAGAAAGGTAAAATCACTTGCCCATCAACAAGTGTAATTACGATCATAGCTGACCTTTATTGAGTGCTTCCTGTGGGCCATCTTGCTTACCATTCTCAGGGCTTTACACCTTGCCTATAACAGTCCTGGGAAATGTGTGTGTTTATGTTCTCCATCTGAGACAACCAAGGCCAAGGCAGAGAAACCTGTTTGATGTCACATTACTAGGAAGTGTCAGAGCCACTGTTTGAACCCAGGTCTGATTCCTCTGTTGCCTGTAAATCAACCAAATCCCCCCCATACCCACACCCCAATTAAATATTTTTTTGCTGGAGATTAGATAAAGATGCGGGGAAACAGGCACTCAGACACACCCGGTGATACGCTGATATAATTTTATGGCAAGCAGATTGACACGATATATCAAAAGTCTTAGAAATGTGGACAGTCTTGATCCCAGCAATCTCATGTCTAGAAAAGTCCCTAAGGAGATCATCTTGGGTAAATAAAAGTGTGGGAATTTCGAACAGGAGTGATAAAGGATCCAGAGTCCACAGTGATAGGAGGAGGAATGTTTTCTGTTTGAGCCAACATGTTAAAGGGCAGGAGAATGTTTTCTGAGTGTCTGTGGCAGGGGGTTACCAGAGGGCAGCAGAGGGAAGTGAGAGCCCTTAGGCAGGCTCCGAGGCCGGGAAGGTGAGCCAGATGGATGGGGACCCCAGCTTCCAGCCCCGTTTCTTCTCTCCCTCCTCAGGATCCTGCCCGCTCTGCCGGCTTCCACCCCAGTGGCTCTGTCCTGGCTGTCGGCACAGTGACTGGCAGGTAACACTGACGGGCATTTGGGGTGGGCTTCTGTGCTCCCCCCAGGAACTATCCCTTGATTCCCCCCTCCTTCCCTACTGCCCCAAAGCCTACAGAGAACGATAATTAGGTCCCAACTGGTTGCCAGGACTTGATCTCCCATCATTCCTCTTTGAGAGTCTGCTTTCTCCTACATCTTTCTGTGGTCCCTCCCTCAAGGCCCCACAGATTGCCACCCCTCTCTACCAGATCAGCTCACCCCTCCTCTCCCCACCACGCCTTCTCCTTAAAGATGGCTGCTGCTGGACACGGAGACCCATGACCTGGTGGCCATCCATACCGATGGGAATGAACAGATCTCAGTGGTCAGCTTCTCTCCGGGTAAGGAACGCGACTGGGGACGCTGGAGAGGCAGGGCCTGGGAACAGAAAAGCTGATTTACAGGCAGGAGGAAGGGTTGGAGCCTGTGTGGCGCTGGCCTAGGGGTGGGGCCAGGACTGTGGTAGGGATGGAGCTCGGGACTACTGAGCTGTCTGGGATAGTGGGGGGTGCTGAATCTGAGAGAGGAGGGGTAGAACCTGGGTGCTTCCTCATAGCCCCCTCCCCCTCCCCCAGACGGGGCGTACCTGGCCGTGGGCTCCCACGACAACTTGGTGTACGTGTACACGGTGGACCAAGGCGGCCGCAAGGTCAGCCGCCTGGGCAAGTGCTCGGTGAGTGGGCCGTGGCCCCCAGCCCGCGCCGCCACCCCGTCCGAAGGGTGCAGGATTAACCAGTTTTCTACCTCAAGGGAGCACAGCTTCAACACTCAACTGACTGCCCTGATTACGTCTAGGAGTCTTAGCCGGGCACACACACATTTACCCTCTCCTGTGTTTTAAGCCCGCCCTTTGTGTAGCCCCGCCCCTCACATTCTAAGCCCGCCCCTTCGTGTAGCCCCGCCCCCTCACATTCTAAACACACCTTCTGTGTTATAGCCCAGCCCCTTGCATTCAAAGCCTGCCTCCTTTGTGTCTAGCTCGGCCCACTTGTTCTAAACTCCCCTGTGTTCGAAGCCCTCTTTGTCTAGCCCTGCCCATCACGGTCTGCCCCTGCCCGTGGTAGTCTGGCCCCACACTCCAAAGGCTTGTGTATCCTTCCTCTAGACCCCTTGTGTTTTCACCCTACCTCTGTATTTAGCCTTCTCCCCATCCTGGGCGGATCCTGCCCGCTCCAGCTCTAACCCCACCCCTTCCCTCCCCCGCAGGGCCATTCCAGTTTTATCACCCACCTGGATTGGGCCCAGGACAGCAGCTGCTTTGTCACCAACTCTGGGGACTACGAGATTCTGTACTGTGAGTTCGCTGAAACCCAAAGGCACGCCTCCTTCAGCCTCTCTACTGCGCATGTGCGATTTGCATAGCCTTCTCTGGGTTCTGGCAGAAAAGCCAGGGCACTCAAGTCCCTCATCTCTGGCTGGTGTATTCAGGGGCTGATCTGTTGGGCTGGTCTCCTGACTTCTGGTTTCCTCCTTGGTGGACCCAGCTTTTAACCAATTCCTCCCCTCCCTGGTTGGATGGGTTGGGTACAGGTTTCTATGCAGATACCCTTGCTCTGGCATTGGGGTGTCATCACCATCCAGGATCTAGGCGTCTCAGCCAGTCTGAAGACTTAGAATAAGCCCTGGGACCTTAACCTTCTGTCTCGGACCTCAGTGTCGACTGTCTGTGAAATGGGTGTGTTGTCACTAGTTCTTTATGCTCTGAACATCTCTCCTCCATTTTCTGCCCCAGGGGATTCATCTACCTGTAAGCAGATCACTACTGCTGAAACTGTGAGGAACGTGGAATGGGCCACAGCGACTTGTGTCTTAGGGTTTGGGGTGTTTGGTAAGTTGTGGAATGGACAGAGTCTTGCTGAGGACAGGAGTTCTGAGAAATAGCCCTGACTGGTGGTTTTTGCGGCCTCTTATTACCAGGCTGGGAAACTCATTCCTTTACCCATGTGAGCAGCCATGTTTGTGTCAGAGGAAAGAGGAGGGTGAGATGACTGCTCAGGTCCCTTGGAGCTGTAACGAAATGAGAACAAATGAGGGGTGGCGCCTGGCCCAGAGAGATTTGCACGGCCTGTGTCCCAGTCATGAGTTCATTCAGGCATTAATGTACTCAACACATACTCCCTGAGTACCTGTCTGCACAGCTGGGCAGTGCCGAGAAACAGTGGTGACCACGACAGCCCTGGCCTTGCCATCGTGGGTCTCAATCCAGTGGACGAGACAAACCTGTCCCCAGACAACCCAGAATAGATCAGGTGGAGGCAAAGAACTCCAGAGAGGACATCTGGCCCCAGTCTAGGAGGGAGTCAGGGAGGACTTCCTGGAGGAAGGGACATCCAAACTGGGCCCTGCAGGATGAGGAGTTACATTCCAGTGTGGTGAAGAAGGAAAGCAGTCTCTAGGCAAAGGGAATAATACTACTACTACTAAGTTGCTTCAGTCGTGTCCGACTCTGTGTGACCCCACAGACGGCAGCGCACCAGGCTCCGCCATCCCTGGGATTCTCCAGGCAAGAATACTGGAGTGGGTTGCCATTTCCTTCTCCAGTGCATGAAAGTGAAAAGTGAAAGTGAGGTCGCTCAGTCGTGTCCGACTCTTTGCAACCCCATGGACTGCAGCCTACCAGGCTCCTCTGTCCATGGGATTTTCCAGGCAAGAGTACTGGAGTGGGTTGCCATTGCCTTCTCCAATAGCCATGTGTAAAAACCCAGAGGTGACAAAGCTTGCTATTTGGAGAAATGCAAGAAGGCAGGATGGCTAAATCATTGCAGAGTTCAAGAGAAGCACTGGTGAGGGGAGCAGTGTGAGGGGCTTGGCAGAGCACAGGGGTCATGGTGAGAAGCCTGGACCATGGAAGGGTTTTTGTTTTGTTTTGCCACGTTGTGTGGCTTATGGAATCTTTGTTCCCCAACCAGGGCTTGAACTCAGGCCCTTTGCAGTGACAGCATGGAGTCCTAACCACTGGATCACCAGGGAATTCCCCATGAGAAGGTTTTGAATGATGGAAGATAGGGTCAGATACATATTTCCAAAAGATTATTCCAACTCTCATCCCTGGCTAGAGACAGGCTAGATGAGAGGAAGGCAGGGAGGCTGCAGCTGGGGCCTGCTCGCCTTGGGGTTTCCTGGCCCCAACTGACATCTTACCATCACCACCCACCCCCAATCTTGTCCACAGGGATCTGGTCTGAGGGAGCGGATGGTACTGACATCAATGCTGTGGCCCGCTCCCATGATGGGAAGTTGCTGGCTTCAGCTGATGACTTTGGCAAAGTCCACCTGTTCAGCTACCCCTGCTGTCAGCCTCGAGTGAGTCCCTGTGGGGGCTGGCAGGGTGGAGGTACCAAGCAACCCTTTCTGGATCTCAGTTTCCCATCTATACAAAGAGGGCAGTGACTTGATCCCAAGGGCCTTTCTTAACTCGAAACTTGGTAAATTTCTGAGTCTGTTGTGCTAAAGCTCTGAGCATCTGCATTATGAAATCTTTGGTTCTTTTATCCTGTTAACTCAAGAAATATTCATTGAGTACCTACTATACGCCTGGGCACAGGGAATACAGCAGTGAACAAGACAGGTGACCTCCTTTTCTTTCCTTCTTTCCCTATCACAGGCCCTCAGCCACAAATACGGTGGACACAGCAGCCATGTGACAAACGTGGCCTTCTTGTGGGATGACAGCATGGCCCTGACCACAGGGGGCAAGGACACCAGCGTGCTGCAGTGGCGGGTGGTCTGAACTGAGGAGGGTGGGGTTCCCAGGAACATGGGGACCAGGTAGAGTCAGGTGGTGAGGCTGCAATTCTATTTTCGGGAGATGTCTATTGCCGAGTAGAGTAATATATACCCAGAGTATGTCTATAGTAAAGGGGGTTATGGGGTTGGGTGGGTGGACTGACAGACAGAAGTCTCTATTTATCAGGGTGGGAAGAGGGGTCACTTTGATCTGGGGGAACCATTAGAGTGTTTGGTTCAGAGTGTTTTTTAAGTTTATTATTTTATATCATCCAGAAATAAAAACATGTGCACTGAGGTGGAGTGTCAGGGTCTGTGTATGGGAGTATCCATAGATTGAGTGTGTCTATAAGTATATGTGTATGTGTGCTTGTATTACAGTGTTTGTGATGAGAGACCATTATTAGGTCTTAATTGGTCTTTAAGTTTGACAGAAACCAAGCTAGCTCTAACTTAGGCCAAAGGAGTACTCAGGTGGCCAACATACCCAAACAAGGAAAAGCAGTTGTCCTCTCTGGCTTTCAGGGCCCATGAGGGGTTTGAGGGCAATCAAGGTATTCCATACCTTCTCTGATCTTCTGCAAGTCAGCATTTTTCTCTGGAAACAGCAGTCTCCACGCAACAGAAGGATGGCACCCAACAGCTTGAACCCCAAGCCCCAAAAAAAAAAAATCCCCAGAGAAGGGCTATGATTGGCCCATCTGCAAATCAATCAACTTGGACTGTTGGTTGCTCTACTGTGATTGGTTAGTTCCACTTAGGTGCTGACCAGTCCTGGAGCAATGATTGTGGCCAGAAGATGGAATCATTAAAAACATGGAAGCCTCACTTGAACCATAGGGTTGAAATAAGGCAAGGAAAGTTTTTAGAGAAGTGGACTGATGACACTATAGAGATCTGGTGGATGAGGTATGAGCGTTCTGCATTACAAGAGACAGAAACCTAATTTCATCCAGCTGAAACGATAAGAAGCAATTGCCAGGTCATGGATCTGAGTAGTCCAGGAGGGGTCTAGCTGGACTGTGGTGATTGGGTTTCTCCCATTGGGGATTTCTCAATTTTTTATCTGTAATCTTGAGCAAATTTTGAACTTTAACCTTTTATTGATGTGTTGATACGTTACATTCAGAAAAGTACACTCAACATAAATGTACAAAAACAAACGGATCCCATCCATGCAACCATCTCCCAGGTGATGACATAGAACATCCCCAGCCCCCAGAAAACCCCCTTGAGTCCCTTCCTGGTCATTGCTCCCCTCTCCCCTCAATAATCGCTACCCTACTTCTCACACCATAGAACAGTTTTACCCATTTTTGAACTTTAAATCAGAGGTCAGCAAACTTCCCAGAAAGAGCCAGTTAGTAAATATTTTAGACTTTAGAAGCCACTCAGTCTCTGTCCCAAGTAACTCTGACCTTGTCCGTGTGAAAGTGACCACAGACAACACGTGAATGAATGAGCTTGGCAGTGTTCAAATAAAGCTATTTATGGATACCGAAACTTGAGTTTCGAAACATTTTTGCTGTGTCATGAGATACTATTGTTTTAGTCTCATTGTATTTAGAAGTGTGAAACCATCTTAGCTCATGGGCCATACAAAGATGGGCAGTAGATATGATTTGGTCCACAGTGGTACTGATAGTTTGCCCACTTTTGCTTTAAATCATAGAGTATGAACTCTTTTTGGATCTGGCTTCTCCCCTGGAGCCGGGTTCTTAACCTTTCAAGGCCTCAGTCTCCTGGTGTATAAAATAGAAGTTAATATTAGCACCTGCCCCGTAGGGGTGCTGTGAAAATGACTTAAATACCCGCAGAAAGCTTAGGACAGGGCCTGACACATAAAAAGCCTTCTAGAAATGTTAGCTGATTATTTTTACACTTGAGAACACAGACACCGTGGCTGCAGGCATTCAGCCAGGCCACATGATAGCAAAGCCAGAGGAAGTCTTTCTCTCATAGTGTTCCTGTCTCCAGAGGAATCAGATGGGCTCAGCTTGGATCCTGTGCCCAGTCTCCATGGCCTAGGGCAGCAGTCCCTAACCTTTTTGGCACTAGGGGACTGACTTTGTGGAAGACAGTTTTTCCATGGACCAGGGTAGGGGGATGGTTTGGGGGTGATTCAAATGCATTACATTTACTGTGTGTTTTATTTTACATCAGCTCCACCTCAGACCATCAGGCATTAGATCCCAGAGGTTGGGGACCCCTGGCCTAAGGGCTAGGGTCATGTGATTGGCCAGGCCTGGGTCACTTGCTCATCTCTTTGCTTCAGTTCAGTTCCATTCAGTCGCTCAGTCGTGTCCAACTCTTTGCGACCCCATGAATCGCAGCACGCCAGGCCTCCTTGTCCATCACCAACTCCCGGAGTTCGCTCAGACTCACGTCCATCAAGTCAGCGATGCCATCCAGCCATCTCATCCTCTGTCATCCCCTTCTCCTCCTGCCCCCAATCCCTCCCAGCATCAGAGTTTTTTCCAATGAGTCAACTCTTCGCATGAGGTGGCCAAAGTATTGGAGTTTCAGCTTTAGCATCATTCCTTCCAAAGAAATCCCAGGGCTGATCTCCTTCAGAATGGACTGGTTGGATCTCCTTGCAGTCCAAGGGACTCTCAAGAGTCTTCTCCAACACCACAGTTCAAAAGCATCAATTCTTCAGCGCTCAGCCTTCTTCACAGTCCAACTCTCAAATCCATACATGACCACAGGAAAAACCATAGCCTTGACTAGACGGACCTTTGTTGGCAAAGTAATGTCTCTGCTTTTGAATATGCTATCTAGGTTGGTCATAACTTTCCTTCCAAGGAGTAAGCGTCTTTTAATTTCATGGCTGCAGTCACCATCTGTAGTGATTTTGGAGCCCCAAAAAATAAAGTCTGACACTGTTTCCACTGTTTACCAATCTGTTTCCCATCTCTTTGCTTAGGAAGGGGTTAATGTATGATGCCTGGGGCTGACAGCCCCACCAGCCTCATGGAATTGGGGGGAGTTCTCTCAGAGGAAGGGAGGTGGGGAAGCACGTGAGCAGGAGATGGAGGTTACCGGCCACCTCAGCCTATTTACGTCAAGGTGAGTGACACATCAGAGGGCAGGGTCAGCAACGTTTCTGGGAGTTTGAAGACCCCTATTCCCAGTATCCATTGTTTCAGAACAAAGCTTTTCAAAGTTTAATGTTTTAGCAGGACTTCCCTGGTGGTCTAGTAGCTAGGACTTTATGTTTCCAATGGTGGGGGCCTGGATTCGATACCTGGTCAGGGAATTAGACACTACATGCTCCAACTAATATCCAGTGTGGCCAAATATTTAAAAATAAAATACTTTCTTAAAAAGAGTTCAAAGGAGAGTTAAAAAAAACTTAATTGCTTAAAACACAACCGTTTTTCTATGACTCATAGTTTGGTGTTAGCCATCCACACATGATGAAAGTTTGGGTAGTATCCATCTTCTGCTATCGTGAACAATGCTGTGATAAATATTTACATTAATGCATGCGTGCTAAGTCGCTTCAGTTACGTTTGACTTTTTGCGACCCTGTGGACTGTAGCCCACACGGCTCCTTTGTCCATGGGATTCTCCAGGCAAGAATACTGGAGTTGTTATGCCCTCCTCCAGGGGATCTTCTTGACCCAGGGATTGAATCCATGTCTCTTACATCTCCTGTGTTGGCAGGCGTGCTCTTTACTGCTACCACCACCTGAGAAGCCCAAACATTCACATACAAGATGTTATTTGGACATATGTTTTCATGTCTCTTGGGTAGATACCTAGGCGTAGAATTACTGGGCCATATGGCAATTCTATGTTTAACTTTTTGAGAAACCTCTGTGTGTATGCGGTTTTACCTAAACAATTCTGAAATAACTATAGACTCAGATGATGTTGCCAACATAGTACAGAGAGGTCCTCTATACCCTTCATCCAGTCTCCCCCAGTGGTAACATCTTGTGCAACTATTCTACACTGTCAAACCTGGAAACTGGCCCTGGTGAATCTACAGACCTTATTCAGATTTAACCTGTTTTATACGTCTTCTTGTGTGTATGTGTGTGTGTGCAGTTTTATCACATGTATGGATTTTTTTTCAGGAAGAAAAGGTTATAAATTCCCTTTTGTTTCTACAGTATTTCCAAATTATACCTGCTGTTTATATATAAGTATATTTTCTCTCTGGTCTTTGGCTAGTTAACAAGCCCTAATAAGTACAATGAGTTCTGTCATCTGGGCTGAACATACTTGAGGTACGGGACGATATACTAAAGAAGTCCTTAGATTAGTGATAGGATATCCTGCTTGATAACATCTAGTTTCAGTTTTGAAGTAGTATATCAGTCAAAGAAAATCCCAGAGAAACAGAGCCAGCGGGGTTTATATATATAAGGAATTGGTTCACTCAATTGTGGAAACTGACAAGTCCCAAGATCTGCTGGGTCAATCAGCAAACTGGAGAACTAGGAGAGGCAGAGATGCAGTTTCCAGTCTGAGTTATTCACATAAAGTGCTTAGAATGGTACTTTGACTGTAGTAAGTGGTCATTAAATGTTAGCTACCCTTGTTTTCCCCTCGTTTCTGATCTTCCTTTTTAAGCCAACATCTTCTCCTGTCCCCATCTCTTATCTCCAGCCACTTGAATCGCCAGTACTTGCCCTTGCCTGTGACATTTCATGCCTCTGAGCTTCAGCACATGCTGTTCCTTCCCTGCTGGTACACCCTTTTGAACTTGTCCACCCAGACAACTCCCATTCGATAGGCAGAGTCCAGCAATCATATCCCGACTCCAGACCCCTAGGTTTTCGATCAAACTCTCCTTTCCTGGGATCAAAGTCTCCTTTCCTGTCCTCCAGCTTTTTGACCCTTCCCTACTGTCCAAGTTCTAGGGAGTAAGTGGTCCAGCTCCATCAAAGCATCCCTTTCCCTGGGTCTTGGTGTTCTGGCGCCCCCTTGTGCCCAGCTTCAGACCTGCGTGGAAAAATATGCCTAGAAAGTTCTGGGAGAATAGTGCAGGTGCGGGAAAGATTGAAGGCTGGAGGAGAAGGGGACGACAGTGGATGAGATGGTTGGATGGCATCACCGACTTGATGGACATGAGTTTGGGTAAGCTCCGGGAGTTGGTGACGGATAGGGAGGCCTGGAGTGCTTCAGTCCATGGTTTCGCAAATAGTCGGACACGACTGAGCGACTGAACTGAACTGAACTGCGTGCAGGTGATTCTCCACAGTGCACCCAAGGGGTCACACTCAGCCTTTCTCCTCCAGCTCTGGGTACTGTGAGAGTGCCCTGTGTGGACTCCATGCATGAGAGTCTATTGGTTGGGTTCTTCCCGTCACAAGCACTGACAGGAAATCTGAAGGTCAGTAGTGGGGGAAGAGGTTGGAGTATTTATTTTCCAGGCCTCTCTCTGCATCCCTGCAGTTTTGCCAGTGGCTGTGTTCTCTATCGAGAGCTATAGCTCCTCTTGTGGCTCAGACGGTAAAGAACCTGCCTGCAGTGTGGGAGACCTGGATTCAGTCCCTGAATCAGGAAGATCCCCTGGAGAAGAGAATGGCAATCCCATGGACAGAGGAGTCTGCCAGGTTACAGCTCACAGGGTCGCAAAGAGTTGGTGCTACTGAAGCTATTCAGCACACAAGCTTTCTGAATGGCTACCTGTTTCCTGCCAGGATCCTAACTGAATCACATCATAAACTTAGGGTGTGTCCATGAGAGAAGGGGACCCTCACCCACCAGGGCACCTCAAAGTTTCTCTGCAGAAGGACCTTGGGATGGCCAAGGAGCTGACAGGAGGACTTGTCTGAAAGCTGGTAAACTTTACCTGTATGTCTCTCTGCCTGTCCCCTTGAGGGAGGGTGGAATGAAAAAGCTTTTATTCCTGTGTGCATTGCAGGTCACTTGGGTACTTGGTTAACTCTTACTTTCTATGTGCCTCCAGAGCCCCGAGAGGAAAGGGGTACTATGGTTCAGAGAGGTGAAGTCACTTGTCCAAGGCCACACAGTGAGTGATTATAATAGCTACCTTAAACGAAGCAGAACAGAACTGTTTCATTTCATTTCTATGAAGTTCTAGAACAGGCAACACTCATTTCCAGTAAAAAAAAAAAAAAAGGCATGGAGTGTCTCTGGGGGTAAAGTAGAGAGTGAGTGCCCTGGAAAGGAGCAAAAAACCAAACAAAACAGTGGTCGCTGGTGATGGAAATGTTTATGTTTTAATTTGGGTGCTTAGTCACATGGGTGTATCTGTTTGTCACAACTTATTGGGCTTCTCCCTTAAGATCCCGGCATTTTTATTCTCAAAATAAATAAACGGGGATTTCCCTGGTGGTCCAGTTATTAAAAATCAGCCTTCCAATGCAGGGCAAGCAGGTTCCATGCCTGGTCAGGGAACTAGGATCCCACATGTCATGAGGCAACTAAGTCAGCGCACCTCAACTAGAGAAGCCCTCATGCCACAATGAAGACCCAGAGCAGCCAAAATAATAATTATCACTGTGTGTGTGTGAGAGAGAGAGAGAGAGAGAAAGAGAGAGAGAGCGAGAGCTCGTGCATGCGCACTCAGTCATGTCTGATTCTGCGACCCCATGGGCTGTAGCCTGCCAGCCTCCCCTGTCCAAGACATTTTCCAGGCAAGAATACTGGAGTGGGTTTCCATTTCCTTCTCCAGGGGATCTTCCCCACCCAGGGATGGAACCCTTGTCTCTTGCATCTCTGGCATTGGCAGATGGGTTCTTTACCAGCTGAGCCACTGAGGAAGCCCCAATAATTATTATAATTATAATAAAAGAATAATAAACAAAAGAGAATTTGCAAGCCCGATAGCTGTCACTTTTTCTTTCCCCCCACACTGTGCCAGATCTTAGTTGCTGAGTATGGGATCTAGTTCCCTGACCAGAGATCGAACCCAGGTTCCCTGCATTGGGAGCTCAGAGTCTTAGCCATTGGACCACCAAGGAAGTCCTAGCTGTCACTTTTTCTAAAAAAAATTTATTTTATTTTTTATTAGTTGTCACTTTTGAGTGTTACATCCCAGGTCTGTCCAAAGTGCTTTGCCTAAGAATGGATCAGTTTATGAAGGACATGATGATAACGTAAAAATCAGCAAATATTTTTGCAGCGCTTAACATTCATGTATTTACTCCTTGAAAACAACGTGTATTGCACATGTATCGTGTAGTAAAGTAACCCAACAGAAAAATGACACTCCTTCTAGTGGGAAGGCAGATATTTAGAAAAACAACCCAAAAAAGTGGAATACACAGACTGTTAGGACACTTTCTATGGGGAAAAGCAAATAAAGCAGGGAGAAAGAAGGTCGTGGAGGGGGGCCGGGGGGGTTATGTTTTACAGACTTTATAGTATGACGTCCTCTTGATAAAAGGACTGTGAGAGACCACAGCATCAGAAGAGGAAACGGAGGCACACAGAGGTCACCAGCCTAAGTCTGGCCAAGAGGCGGGGCTGGAGCTGGAAACCCCAGGAGAGATTCCTTCCAGGGGTGGCCCTGACCATGGGAATGGGGAACTAACAGACCCCTCATTCTCTCCCTTGGGGAGATGGGAGTGCAATGACCGAAAAGTTAATGACTTGGGTCTGGGGTCTCCCTAAACCCCCGTCCCCCACCTCCCTATAGCTTAAGGCTTGATCTAGTTGGAGTGCGGGGTTGGAGGGAGGGTAAGCAAAGGAATTTATGAGATGGAGGCTTCCACGCTGGGGACGTTGAAGGACTCGGGGGTGTTTCACCAGCAGGTGAGGTTTCTCCAGAGCTGGAAAGCTTTAGTGGGGTGAAGGGGTTAAGGGGGAGCGACAATGGAGGGGTTAACGGGGGCGGGCCCGGTCCGGGCGGGGCGGGGCCTCAGCTGGTGGCTCTGGCCCGGGGCCGGGAGGAGTCGCCGCCGGGTCCCTGCGCCGCCGCGGAGCCCGGATCCCCCAGCCGCAGGGAGAGGCGCCGCCCGCCCCGTCCAGCCGCCACGCGCAGGTAGGCGCCGGTTCCTCCCCGGTCCGCGCAGGTCCCGCGGCCGCCGGCGGCCGCTCCTCCCCGCGCCCCTCGCGGACTTTGCGTCCCCGCGTCCGTCCGCTGCCTCAGTCTCCCGCGTGGCCTCGGTCCCCGCCCCTCTCTGGGGCTGGCTCTCCTTGCGTCTCCGCGACTGACTGTGTCTCTGGGTCTGTCTCCATCTCTCTGTCGGTCTCTGATGTCTCTCTGGATCTGCGGTCCCTCTTCCTCTGCTCGTGTCTCTCCTTAGCCATCTCGATGTCTCTGTGTCGATATCTTTTATCTCTGCCTCTCCGTCTCTCTCTCTCACTCCGTTTGCCTGGATCCCTGGGTCTTGATGAACTCTCAGTCTATACGGATCTCTCTGCCTCCGTCTCCCCGTTTCTGGGCATCTCTTAGCCTTTTCCCTTCCTGTCTCTCTATCTCTCTGTATGCCTCTGTCTCTGTCTCCACGTATCTTAGACCCGGTTCTGGCAACTTCACTCCGTCGTCATCCTTCTCCAACTTTCCCCTGGACTGAGGGTCTTCTTGGGAGTCGGGTAGGGGGCAATAGGATTACCACCTGGGGCAGGTGGTTTGAGTACCCCTGTGACCTGGGCTCCCCCTTAACAGAGTCACCCCAGTGCTCTGGAGGTCGCACCCACCCCACCCTCCAATTTCAGGAATTCCTGGCTGGGGGAGGGGGTGAACTTCCTCCTCAACTTCCTCCAGTCCAGGATTTGGCTGGGTCACCCATTAACTCCTTCCTGTCTCGGCTTCATCCCCGCCCCCCGCCCCCCGCCCCCCCCCCCCAACCACCCTGAAGGACAGCTCTGGAATTTCTGTGAGGCATAGACTGTGGGATGAATGTCATATATACTTAGATGGGATGAGGGCTGGGGGATTTTCTGGAGGGCAGAGATGAAGATGAGGGGGGCCGCACCCCTCATCACCCCCCACCAGGGCCCTCCACCAGCCACACCTCTCCTGAACTCACCAGTGTGTGCCTGCGAGCTCAGTTGTGGCCAACTCTGCGACCCCGTGGACTGTCCCCGCCCGCCAGGCTCCACTGTTCATGGGATTTTCCAGGCAAGAATACTGGAGTGGGTTGCCATTTTCTTCTCCAGGAGATCCTCCCCTCCAGGGATTAAACCCACATCTGCTTCTCCTGCACTACAGGCAGATTCTTTACCGCTAAACCACGGGGGAAGAATTCACCAAGGGCCCCCCAACTCTGTCTCTGTGGTTGAGCTTGACTTCAGGTTTTGGGTGAGGATGGGGAGGTTGTCCTCTCTGGGCGGTGCTTCAGTAGGAGAAAATGAGAGAGATTGATGGTTTTTTTTTTGGCGGGGGGAGCTCCAAAACTCTGGGAATCATAGCATCAAGAAGTTTTGAATGTGAACTTTTTTTTTTAATTAATTTTTTAATTAGAGTATCATCAGTTTTGAATGTGAAGTCTTTGCATGAAAGGACCCAAGTATGTGAGAATGATCCAAAAGGAGGATTGGGAGAGCTCAAACCTTCAAGTTAAAGGTCTTGGGGTATTTGAATCCTTCAGTCCAAAAAGATGGGCTTTGGAATATTGGCAGTTTTCAGTGGTCGCAGTTGAGAGCTCAAAAGTGCTGTCAGAGCCAGCTAGACCAAACCCCCATTTCAGAGATGGGGAAACTGAGGCCCAAGTGTAGAAGTCCCCAAGGTGAGTCAGTTTCAGGCTGGGTTGGGACTCCGGTTCCACTGAAGCCCAAATCCAAAGTACTGGCTTCTTTTGCTGCCACTACCTCAGATTAATGTGGGGAAGGAGGTCTTCACAGACAACAGGGAAGAATGCCAGGGTGAGTGTGAATGGCTGGAACCCAGGAGGGAGCATTTTTAGAAGCAGAGGAGAGAAAATATTTCTAAAACCACGGTGGTGGAGAGGGAGAGGGGATAAGAGTTGGTTGGAGTAGAAGGGGTGGAATTTCAGAGAAGGAGGGAAGAGAAGAGGGGAAGTGGGGAGAGGGGGCAGCGATTAACTCCCCCCTGACTCTGTCTCCTGACCCTCCCCATGAAGCCCACTGCTCCTGCAGGACAGGGCCTATAATTTGGTTTGTGTCTAGACAAATAATAACTCAGCCTCAGCCAGTATGTGATCCAGTGGGGTGGGATGAGACAAAGTTTCTGGGCCAGGTATAGAGAGGCATCCTGGGATCTTAGTGTCCCCACCAGGAGGAGAGAATTTAGGGGCCAGGTAAATGTGGTGACTACCCACCCCCTGCCAAAATTGAATTCTTAGTATTTTACAATTCTGCACAACTTTAGAACTTCAGGCTGCTGGAATGTTAAAAAAAAAAAAAAAAACCGGAAGAGATAAATGGAGAAAAAAGGAAGTGGGGTTCACCGTATCTGTAAAAAAGAAAGGGGAAATACAGATTCATGTTTGCTGAGCAAAGATAATGATCACTGAGAGTTTAATAATAGATTATGAAAGTTGTACAATTTTTTTTTTTTAATCATAGAGCGTTCTAACAATAGAACTTGAGAATCCTGGAATGTGAATTTCCTGGGATATTGGAAACCTAGAAGGGTAGGGGTGTGGAAAGCCGCCATAATAATAATAATAGAATGGAAGGAAGGTAAAGCTCTAAAAGGTTATAATAATAGAACAGTAAACCATGGCGTGGACTAACAATAGAATCTGAGGATCTGAGAGCCTTGGGAATCTAGAACATCAGAGGAGTAGAGTCAAGGACCCTCCCTGGTGTCCCTTCTGGGTGGTGTGGGGGACATATGTGGAGGGGATGGGGATCCCTTCGGTAGAAATGGGGAAACTGAGGCCAGTGGAATTGTCTCGGTGGCTTGACTGTCCCCGGTTCTCGCCGGCCAGCCGCCAAGGCGCCAGGTGGGGAGCGAGGCTCTGTGATCACATTTCGTTCCCCTAATGAGCAGACCTACCGGAGCTGACTGGTCCCCAGGGGGCTGACAGGGGAGCAGGAGCCTTCAGAGGAGGGAAGTGGGGAGTGAGAGAGGTGACCTGGAGGCTTCTAGGACAAGGCTGGTGGTGAGTGGGTGCAGGGGCTGTATTACCTCTCCCTCTTGCCCTTTCAACCCCCCACCCCCAAGCCTTCAGCCTTGCTGGACTGAGAAGCCGCTCCTGGAGCCTGGCTTGAGCAGCTGAGACTGTGCAAAGTGGGGTCAGGGGTCTGACAGTCCTTTCTGTCGCCCCACTATCGCTCCACATTCCCAACTTGTCTCTCTTCCCTGGCCTTCTGGGAGGGACCAGGAGGGAGCGGGGGTGTGGGGTTGGGGGAGAGAGTGCTGGGCAAGGGAGTCAGGTGGTGGAGGGACATGCAAGACCCCCGAGATCACTTGCCTTCTGGTGGTGAGAGAGTCTGTGGGTTTTTCAGCAGAGTCTCAAAGAGGGCTGAGAACCCCAGAAAGACTTGAGAAAAAATTACAAGAGTGCAGGGAGGGAAGAGAGAAAACATTCTTTTTTGTTAAGAACTAGCGATCTAGGCAGCCTTGACACGTCATGTGACTTAGACAGCTAACTGCCTTGTGGCCCTGGGCCTCAGTTTCCCCGTCTGTATCAGGTAGGAGTCAAATAACTTTGTGCCCCCAGCTGTGGCATATAGGCTTATTGCATTGTGGAGTTCTAACAGTCTGCCATTCCACGCTATCTTTATATGTGGTGGGGTTGATGTTGGGCATATCTCAGGTGGGGGAGAAGAGAGGGCTGAATGCCCCTCCCCCCACGCCTAGCATCCCCCAAGAAGCAGGTGGGTTGAAGTAGAGGGACCGGAGGAGGGAGGGGCGAGTGTCCCCTGGAGGAAATTAGCAATGGGAAGTGCATTTCCTTTGTCTGCAGGAAATCAGTCTCCGGCCTGTGTACCCACCCCAGCCTCAGCAGAACTGGGGGGTTCTTGAGAGGGTGGGACAAAGGGAATTTCTCTGCTCTCACTGTCTCCTTCCATTATGAATTGGTTCATTTCTCATGTCAGCTCCCCAGTGCCTGTGGAATAGTAATAATTGTTTAAACACGGCTCAATTTATAGATGATATCACCTCTACCAAGGATTTTGTTTCTTTCTTTACAATTAATTTCATTTTTTAAATCGAAGTATAGTTGATTTTGGCGCTGTTAGATAGCATCACTGACTCAATGGACATGAATGTGAGCAAACACCAGGAGATGGTAGAGGACAGAGGAGCCTGGCGTGCTGCAGTCCACGGGGTCACAAGGGCCGGACACAACTTAGCAGCTGAACAACGACAACAGTAGTTGATTGACAGTGTTGTGCCAATCTCTGCTGCACGGCAAAGTGACTCAGTTATACACATTCTTGTTTTTTAAATATTCTTTCCATTATGGTTTGTCACGGATGTGGAGTTAAGAAAATATTCACACCCCAAAAATTATTCATGACCTAAAAGTTGAGAGTTACATTTTACTGGGTGGGAATTTTTAGGACTTCAAGCCTGGGAGATAGCATCTCAAGTCACCCTGAGAAAACATGCTCCAAGGAGCCAGGTTATATAGATGTTTTGCAACAAAGGGCAGGTAGTCTGAACATTGGAAGATTGTTGTCAATTAAAGAAAACCAGATATCCCAAGTTGAGGAATTTAGCGCTTTTCTATGTATTATGGGAAGATGCCAGAGTCTGGGCTCAGTGAAATCATTCCTTTGATAGGCATCTCAGCTATCTGGGGCCAGTATCCTGTGTTTTCACATCCTGAGCTTTCTAGGGGTGGGGGGGACTCACCACGGGGAGTGGTTGCAGTCTGATGGCTGCTAGATGGCAGGTATTCTTTCCTTCCTGAGTTCCCTCAAGGCTCACCAGCTCACCATCCATTGTGGCCGCATTTGCTGGTGACTGACATCCTCGTTTACTGATACGGCAGGAAATATTTCATTTCTCACAGGATATTGAATATAGTTCCCTGTGAATAAGTTGGGAGATGTTTCATCCTCTTCAATTTTCTGTAAGAGTTTGTATCAAATTGATATTTTCTTCTGTGTTTTTTTTGGGGGGAGGGGGGTGGGAGGGGCCATGCCATGCAGCATGCAGGATCCTAGTTCCCCAAATCAGGGATCAAACCCACACCCTCTGCAGTGGAAGCCAGGAGCCTTAACCACTGGACCACCAGGAAGTCCCAAAGATTTTTGTATCTGTGATGCAACTGATATAAAAGTTGTGTCCCACCTCCCCTTCATGCAGAAGGAGAAACTGAGGCTCCTGCTGCTGCTGCTAAGTCACTTCAGTCGTGTCCGACTCTGTGCGACCCCATAGATGGGAGCCCACCAGGCTTCCCTGTCCCTGGGATTCTCCAGGCAAGAACACTGGAGTGGGTTGCCATTTCCTTCTCCAATGCAGGAAAGTGAACAATGAAAGTGAAGTCGCTAAGTCGTGTCCAACCCTCAGCAACCCCATGGACTGCAGCCTACCAGGCTCCTCCATCCATGGGACTTTCCAGCCAAGAGTACTGGAGTGGGGTGCCACTGAGGCTCCTGAAGGAGAAGTAATTCCCTTGGTCTTACAGGCTGAAGAAGAGACCCAGGGCAGAGAGAGAGAGGTGTTTTGAGTGATTTGTTCTGGGCTGGAGGAGGGGTGGTTCAGTTCAAAGGGAGGGACCGGATTGTACTGTTCCAGTCGGGAGCAAGCCCCCTCCCTCCCATCTCCACAGGATCCAGGAGTGTCTGTGAGTCTGAGGTGGGGGCAGCTCTTCTGTTTCCGGAGGACCCCACAGGGGGTAGGGCTTACTAAGCGGGACTCAGCCCTGACCTTTCAAAGTCAATTATGCAGCAGAGAGAGCCTGCCCTTTTCACTCTTTCCTTCCTCATCTCTTTATCTCTGGGACCCTGCAGGGACTTGCTGGAGCTTGAAGTGGGGGGTGCTGCTGCCTCAAGAGGAGGTGGTGCCCATGTGGGAGCAGGGGCTGACCAAATGCCTGTTCCCTCGGCCAAAGGCATTTATTGAGTGCCTACTGTATGCTGGGCCTGTCCTGAGTGCTGGCGAGAGCTACAGCAGTCAATATACAGTCCCTGCCCTCCCGAGATATCCACTCAAGACAGACAGGCAGACACAAACAGGATGCAAGGTGATGTGAAGAGAGTTGTTTACTCGCTCTGTCGTGTCTGACTCTTGCTCAGTCATGTCTGACTCTTTTGCGACCCCACGGACTGTAGCCCGCCAGGCTCCTCTGTCCATGGGTTTTCCCCCAGGCAAGAATACTGGAGTGGGTTACTATTTCCTTTCCCAGGGGATCTTCCCAACCCAGGGATGGAACCCTTGTCTCCTACGTTGGCAAGCAGATTTTTTTTTTTAACCATTGAGCCACCAAGGAAGCACTGGGACTATGGATAAGCATATTTTCATTTTGCATTTGTGCCTTTTCTAAATTTCCTTGAATAATGACAGATTTCCCTCACTTCTTGAACTTCCAAGTACCCAATCTATTCAGTCTATCCCTTTAACGTCAACTTCATAGCCATTGCCTCCGTCCTGACTCAGTCCTCTTTCTTGCCTTGACTTTTACAACAACCTTTTCCAGCTGTGAATAAACTAACAAAAAGCACCTGACAGACATGTGTACCTCTCTCCCACCAGCCATCTACGACGGCAGAAATCATGTCTTATTTATATTTATCTCCAGTGTCCAGTCCTATATGGGGCACAGAGGAGGCGCTCAGATGTTGGATGAACTGAAGTTCTACTCAAATAGGATGTAACCTCCTAGAAAAGAAGAGCCCTATCTTGAGATTCTGTGATTCCTGTAATTCCTCCACACAGAGTGTGTGGGTGTGGGTGGGCAGGACTGTGGGTACAGAGGGCTGCCCTGAGGAAGTGATGGAGATATAGGAGCTAGTCCTAAGTAGATCTGAAGGAAGGACAGAGGTGGTGAGGCTGGAAAGAAGGTCCAGCCTTGAGCCTGCTGAGGTGGGGGAGGGAGAGGTGAACAGGAAAGTCAGCTAGGCTGCAAAGGCTGGGCAGGCAGTGCCTTGTCACCTGGGGGGAAGACTTGGGATTTTGTCCCAAGTCCATGGGGAATTTATTGGAGGATTTCAAGCAGAGAAGGATTAATAACAAGAGCTGACTGACATGTTAGAGAAACCTGTCTGGCTGCCATGTGGGGAGTGAGTGGAGGGAAGCCAGAGTGGCAGGCAGGAAATCCTTGGGGAGGCTCAACCGCAAGGTCCAAGCCAGCAGTCTTGGTGGAGCAGAGTGGGCAGCGGCCGGGGTTTTAGAGACACGTGTGGGCACATAATTTACTGTGGAGGTTAGGGAGAGCCCAGAGCACTCTCCCATGGGAAGATGCTGCTCAGGCACCTGGGAGGTTCCCGTGGGCCTGCTGGATGCCTTGGGTCTCATCCCTTCCCCTCTTTGGCCCCTCAGTCTCCTCATTTGTCCTACTGACTCCATCACTGGTTTTCAAAATGTGTCCTGGGGACTCTTCAGAGGTGGACTTCCTCCCACCACCTCCTTTTATCTAGAACACAGAGTAGCTTCCCCTTTTCTCTGTCTTAGATGAGGTTTCCTGTTGAGATATGTTTTTTTTTTTTTTAAAGTGGTTCCACAGCCTACAAACTGATGCAAACTGCTGGATGGAATGGCCTCTAAAGATGCCTCTACTTCAGGACTTCACTCCCATCCTCTTGGGGGCTGACAGTGGTCCAGGGCTTGGTCCAACACTGTCTTTTTCCCTGTGCTTAAAGATCTCCCCAGGACCAGGGGGTGACAGGCCCAAGACTCTCACTCAGGGAAGTCAGAGGGAAGTGGAAAGAGACAATGAAGGGGGTGGTCTCCGAGGGAGGGCACTCCTGGCACTGCCCCCACGGCTCCCCCTTGGCCAGTTGAGTTCTCATAACTTCCCTGCCCCAGCCCCCTGCAGCTATGCTTCCATGGGCTGTCAGCCCAGGGCCCCTTTCTGTCCAATTATTCTTGGGTGACAACGGACGTTCAGGCTGGAGAAAGGAGGTGAGAGCCAAGATTTTCCCCGCTCCAGTTATCAGGACCTTGGACAGGTCTCTGAACCTCTCTGTGCCTCAGTTTGTCAAATAGGGGGAATAACAGTACTTTCCTCATAAGGTTCTTGAAAATTTAAAATTCACATCCATTAAGTGCTAAAGACAAGGTCTGCTATGTAATAGGACTCAAAAAAACTTTAGTTGTTATTATCACCACCATCATCATCATTGTCAAGAATTCAGTGCCCTGGGTTAAGAGGAGGAAGCTGATTCTAGCCTGGTTTCATCACTGCCTTGCTGTATATCCTTGAGGGGAGTGACCCAGCCTCCCTGGGCCCTGCCTCAATGTCTATAATATGATAGGTGAGACTAGTTCAGCATTTCCCAAAGCATGATATGAGACTTGTGCCAGTTTTATATGGAAGAAAGTTTTAAAGAAACAATTAGGGAAAAAATATAACTGACATCTCAAATCTGTGTTTTCAGTGATCTGTTGCTTAGATTAAGCATCATTAAGGTGCCTACCCTCTGGAGCTTACAAAAGGGTGTGGGGAGCAGAGGGAAGTCCCTGACACCTCTCACGACAGTTCTCTTTCCCTACAGGTACGGCAGTCAGCTTTGAACTGTGAAGCAGGGCCATCTCGTCTTAACTGCTTGGCCCCCACCAGGACCAAGTTGGAGCCCCTCCCATGTCCCTTTAATTTTCCGGTATTGGTAACCCGGTGCTGATAGAGCCCTTACTCACCACCTTCCTGTTTCTTTAAAACCCTTCCCACATTCCCCAGACTGAGTCTTCTCTCTCTTTCATCCCTCATAGGACACCCTCCTTTTTTTGTAGTCTTCGCCTCTTTGGTTACCTCCCTTATTTCCGTATTTCTTACTGGGGTCCTAGTAGGTGTCAGGTGTCAGCACCCCCATCCATCTGGCCTAGTCTCCTCCGCTTCCAAACTGTGAACTGCCCTATCTCAACACTACCCCATACATTTCCTGCGTCTTCTAGTACATTTCACCTCACTGTTACTTCAGCATAGCCACGCTTAACTTTCTACATCCTCCACAAATCTCTGTCTTTCACCACTGCCCACTGATGCCTTCATCTCCCATATAAACACTCCCCTTGGTCAATCGTGTGTTACCCCAGTACTCTCCCATTTATGCTCTGGTTGGGTCTATAAAACCTCCTTGACAAAGCTTGTTGTTAATCCTGCCACCCCCAAACCTCCCTCCTGTCGTACTTCTATCCCTCCTCCAACTTTTCTCTCTGAAGCCTCTGTCCTTCTCTGCCCAGTCTGGCCCACAATTCGCAGTCCACCTCATCCTCTAACCCCGTGAACTGCCTCTCACCATGTTCCCCTGAGCCTCCAAGGAGGGGGCTCAGGGGGGCCTGATGGCCTCCCGCCCCCCGTGGCCCCATAGCCCCCGTGGGCCAGGGGAAGCACCCCGAAAGACCCAGTGCCAAGGATGGGCAACCGCACATTGGAGGGCTGCCACGTGGACTCCCGCGTGGACCACCTCTTCCCGCCCTCCCTCTACATCTTCGTCATCGGCGTGGGGCTGCCCACCAACTGCCTGGCCCTGTGGGCCGCCTACCGCCAGGTGAGGCAACGCAATGAGTTGGGCGTGTACCTGATGAACCTCAGCATTGCTGACCTGCTGTACATCTGCACGCTGCCGCTGTGGGTGGACTACTTCCTGCACCACGACAACTGGATCCACGGCCCTGGCTCTTGTAAGCTCTTCGGGTTCATCTTTTACACCAACATCTACATCAGCATCGCCTTCCTATGCTGCATCTCGGTGGACCGGTACCTGGCCGTGGCCCACCCGCTGCGGTTCGCCCGCCTGCGCCGTGTCAAGACAGCCGTGGCCGTGAGCTCCGTGGTCTGGGCCACAGAGCTGGGCGCCAACTCAGCACCCTTGTTCCATGACGAGCTCTTCCGCGACCGTTATAACCACACCTTCTGCTTCGAGAAGTTCCCCATGGAGGGCTGGGTGGCCTGGATGAACCTCTACCGAGTCTTCGTGGGCTTCCTCTTCCCTTGGGCGCTCATGCTGCTATCGTATCGTGGCATCCTGCGGGCTGTGCGGGGCAGCGTGTCCACCGAGCGCCAGGAGAAGGTCAAGATCAAGAGGCTGGCCCTCAGCCTCATCGCCATTGTGCTGGTCTGCTTCGCGCCCTACCACATGCTCCTGCTCTCGCGGAGCGCCGTCTACCTGCGCCGCCCCCGGGACTGTGGCTTCGAGGAGCGTGTCTTCTCGGCATATCACAGCTCGCTGGCCTTCACCAGCCTCAACTGCGTGGCTGATCCCATCCTCTACTGCTTCGTCAATGAGGGCGCCCGCAGTGACGTGGCCAAGGCCCTGCACCACCTGCTCCGCTTTCTGGCCAGTGACAAGCCTCAGGAGATGGCCAACGCCTCACTCACCCTGGAGACCCCGCTCACTTCCAAGAGGAACAGCATGGCCAAGGCCATGGCAGCCGGCTGGGTGGTAGCTCCGCTTGCCCAGGGGGACCAGGTGCAGCTGAAGATGCTGCCGCCGGCACAGTGAACCTTGAATCCTGCAGAGCCCCTACTCCTCCGGTCTAATCCCCCACTCCTTTCCTTCTGGCCCAGTGTATGCAAATTGTATGTAAATAAGGCCCTGTTACTATTCATAAAATGTAAGAAAATAGGAAAACAGTGAGGCTGATGTGTCACTTATCAGCCGTCATCCTCTGCCATGACCCCCTGATAATTTAGTAGAACTGTGCCAGGCCCTGTGCTGGGTGGTGCTAGTGACCCGGCAGTGCCAAATGGCAGCCCTGGCTCTGTCTTCACGGCTCCCATTCCAATGGAAGAGACAGATCTATCCCGGGAGGGTGATGCTCCACAGTGGGCAGGGTTCACACAGGGGAGCCCAGGGGCTGGGGGAACCCAAGAGGGCCTCTGTTGCAGTCTGGGGGATGAAAGGGCTTCCTAGAGGAGGGGACCGATAGATTAAGTTTCCAGAAGGCAAAGACAAAGAAGTTAGGATTATTTCCAACAAGGGAGTAAAAGTCTGTGATTCAAGGGGAAAGTGGAAGGAGTATTGAACAATCACTTGTGTCTTTGGGAAGCCCCTGGTCATATAGAGTAGAGAGAGAGCAGGACAGAACATTTCAGAGTTTGGAGATAAACAGATTTCTCCAAGTGAGGCCTGAGGAGGAGGAGGGAGCATGTCAGAACTCAAATAAAGGGCAATTGGTCAACTGTCTGGAGAAGCAGGGAGCAGGATAGGCTTGGGAACAGGGCTCAGGACAAGAGAAGGGTATTCATTCATTCAAGAGAGATTTATTTATACCTATGCTGGCCGGTATAAACAGTGACCAAGACAGTCCAGGCCCCGCCATCATGGAGCTCACAGTAAATGAGTAAATAAAGATAAATATTAAATTTGGAATCAAAGGACTTCCTTAGCAGTCCAGTGGTTAAGACTCTGCCCTTCCACTGCAAGGAGCACAGGTTCAATCCCTGGTTGGTGAACTAAGAACCCATATGCTGTGTGGTGCAGCCAAAAAAAAAAAATGGAATTGGTAAGGGTAATGGAGCAAGATAAAGCCAATTGAGAGGACAGAGAATGATATGGAGTCTGATCTAGATCAGGAGAGTGGGGAGGGTTCACTGAGAAGGGGGCATTTGAGAAAAGACCTGAAGGAGGCGAGGGGTCAGATGGGAGAGGGCTTCAGGCAGAGGGGACAACAGGTGGAAAGCCCTAGTAAGAGAGCGCCTGCATTTCGAGGGCCAGCAAGTACACACAGCAGTGTGGTGGGAGCAGAGGTGTGGGAGGACATTAAGAATGGAGATGAGACAGGTAGGCACAGGGGCCGATGTCCCAGAGCATTGTGAATCCATGTGAGGACCTTGCCTTTTATTCCAAGGTAGATGGGAACCACAGAGGGGCTCTTAGCAAAGAACATTTGGGATTGGCTTAAATGTTAACAGGAGTCCCAGGCTGCTGAGTGCGGAACAGAATATGGGAAGTAAAGGCGGAAGCCAGAAGCCCAGGCAGGAGATGCTGACAGCTGGACCCGGGCCAGGGTGGAGCAAGCAAGGATCGGTGTCAGCTTTGGGATTTCTCTTGAAGGAATCCAATGATGGAAGAAATTCAAGGTCCTGTGGGATTGTGTAACCCTAGTCCCTTGCCCATCCTGGGAAAAGGGTGACCAGAGGACCTGAATTAGAAGGAACTCTGGGAATGATCCCAGGCGCTATTCACCAGAGAGGCCAAGTGATTAGCCCAAGGTCACACAGCCGGTGAGTCAGTGCTGAGACCATCCTGGGTTCCCTTTCCCCTCCCCGCCTCTGCCTCTGTTCCCACGCCCCAGAGTGGCCAAGGCTGCTGCCCTGGCTAATGGCGTTCCCCTCCCTCCCCTGGCCCTCAGGGGTCAACCAGGAATGGCTGTCCTTCCAGAACCAGACTGGAGAGCAGGAGGAGGAAACACCCAGCTCTGTACAGGCCTTGACCCCTCTGGGTGTGTACGAGGCTCCAGGCTAAGGAGATGTGAAGCCTGTACACACACACACACACACACAGACACACGGGCATAAATACACACTTGCCCCGAAAGTTCCCAGGAGAGGTTCCTGAGAGAAAGAGAGGAGGGAGGAGGGGAATGACGGGGGAAAAAAAAGAACTTAACGAGGACAACTTTTTTGCAAGAGGAGGGTTGCGTCACTGAGATGCAGGAAGTCGGGGCTCTGGTGTTATGGGAGAAAGAAAAGAGGGAGGCCTGGGATCTAGCGGTTGGTGGGGGGGGGGGTGTTATAATTTTCCCACCCTGTCTCATTGCAGTACAGCTACCAGGATGAACATGTAGGGACCCAGAAACTTTCTGAACATGGCCCCTCGGGGAATCGGATGAAAGCCTGAACACTACCCCTCCACCAAATGCTCATTTCCATTCATTCAATGAGTATTGAGCACCTACTGTATGCCAGAAATTGTTCTAGGAGCTGAGGAAACAGTAGTGAATTATACACAAAAAAATCATGTACAAGTTTAAAAGTTTCCTAAATGCATCAAGTGGAACCTGAGCCCCACTCCCAAGTCGGTTCTTGGACCCCAGACTAACACCCCTAAGGATCAGGAGAAGACTCTAGGCTGGGACTCAAGAAACCCAAGGGGTTTCTCTCCTGATTACCCATGGAACTCTGGATAAATCCTTGTGAAGTCTCTGGCCTCAGTTGGTCAGTCTGTAAAATGGGGGAGTGGTTGGTTCCCAGTGAGTGGGTGATGGATCTGGAATAGGTCCCAAGCTCCTTCACACCTTCAGTCCAACAGGGATCCTGGAGAGGAGTTGTTTTCACGGAGTCTTGGCATTCTTAGTAATTTAGAACATCAGGGTTCATACATGTCAGTATCACCATTATATCAGATGGAGAAATGGGAGTCCATCAGGACCAGGAAAGTGACAAAAGACACACAGGGAGTCCGAGCGGTTGCCGAGGAAAGCCCTGGCTCCCCCGACTCTGTGACCTGAACGTTTGTGTCCTCCTGTACACAACTCTGCTCCTTGGACTTTCCCTCGTCCTCTGCCTCTTCGAGAATCTCTCAATTACCCATTAGCACTCCATCACCCAGGCATTTTTCTCAGACGACCTTGTTTACATGATTTTGCTCCCCGCTGGGTAAGGGATGACAGTCTGGGCCATGTTCTTTAAACTCCTTCCTGAGCCAGCTCCCTAGGGACCCTCCTCCCCAACGGAGGAAGTGGACCTGCTTGAGAACGGGTAAGTTTATTAGCCAAGAGGCTGGGTTATCAACCTCTCCTGGCCGAGGGGCCTCGTGCCACTCCCCTGGCCCCTTTTTAGGCCTGTTTGTCAGTTACTTGGGAAAGGGTTGAAACAGCTGTTTCTGGAGATGAAATGAACCCTCATGCTTAAGTTAGCAATAACAATGCTAATACCTATGCAGTTATAAGGGCTGTTTGTTGGGTGATTCGCATCATTCTAAACACTTAACATAGTTCACTCATTATGTATTTATCTTCAAGATTCTCATGCAAACCTCGTAACAATCTAATAAGGAATGTGCCTTCTTATGATTCCATTCTGTAGATGGGAATGCTGATACTCAGAGAGGGTAAGTCACTCGCCATACACAGCAAGTACACCGCAGAGCTGGGATCTCACTACAGGTTACCTGGCTAGTTTCTCACGACCAGTGACAGCTCTAAACTGAGAGAGAAGGTGCATTTGGGATGCCTGAGCCCTAACTAGGACTAATTAAGACTGCTCTTTTGGAGAAGCCGCGCAGGTACGCGACGTCACGGAGGAAGGCGATGACGTCAGCCGAAGCGGGCGTGGGAACCCATATAGGCTACAGCAACCGTTTAACGGTACCACCCTCTGACAGTCTCACTTCCGCCGTATATTTGCATATTCATAGGAACGGACGTCGGAACGTCAGCGTCTACGCCGTGACGTCATGGACCGCCCCAGCGGTTCCCTCGGGGCGTACGCACGTACGTACGCACGCGCGGCGACGAGAGGGCGGGGGAGGAGGGAGCGATCTAAGGCGCCCCTCCCAGTCAGCAAGGTTGCGTGTTCCCCTTGCGACCGCCAAGATGGTGGTGGGCGCGTTCCCTATGGCGAAGCTGCTATACTTGGGCATCCGGCAGGTCAGCAAGCCGCTTGCCAACCGCATTAAGGAGGCCGCCCGCCGAAGCGAGTTCTTCAAGACCTATATCTGCCTCCCGCCGGCTCAGCGTGAGTCTGACCCCACGTCCCTCCAACCTTTCCATTCTCTAACCCTTCTCAGGTGGTTGCTCAGGAGATGGGCTTCTGTTTACAACCAATCACAGCCCGAACCGGTAGAGTCTTGACGCCAATAGGGAGGGTTCCTTGAAGAGGGGCATACGAGTAGCCCAATAGTAAGAACGGGCATGGGTGAAGGGCGGTACAAAGTGCTCGCGCTTGATTTGGGAATATTAGCCAATAGAGGAAAAGAGCGCGAGAAGATTGACGTCTAGACGAGCCAATAGTGTTGGCAACGGGAGTGATTTGGGCGGGGCATGCCGGGACTGAGAGGACCTGGGGAGCGCTGAGGAAAAACTTGACCGGGTCATTTGCCAAACCATCCTTGTGTGGCTTCATTCCTCAAACACCACCTCGTGCCTCAGTTTCCCTCCCGTCCTGGGAAGTGAGGGGTGCTTTTTTCATCTGTTTAGGTCATTCGTTTGTCCCACTTGTACTCTGGGGAATAGGCCCAGGTTAGGGGCGTGGCTCCGGGCAAAGTCTGGAGTCGTGACATGGGAATCTGGCTAAAGGAGTCATTTTAACTAAAGTGGACATTCATCCGTCTATTTATTAATCCACACATACACCATATTTGCTCTTCCATTCATTCAGTAGACAGGCCGTGCTGGCTTTTTTGCTGGGCTGGGAGACACATTTATGATCCATCATTGTCACTCCAGAGCGGACAGGATGGTGCCAACTCCAGAGCTGAGAGACCTCCTGACCCAGGGGCGTGGGGTCGGGAAAGCTGTCTAGACTCTGGAGGACGGCTGCCTGAGCTGAGATCCGAAGGGCATAGTAGACATTTAAAATACGGGCTACTGTGAGAAGATGATACGTGCGAGGGGCCTGTGGGAGCAAAGAATAAGGAAATTTAACCTGATTTGCTAGGTCAGGGAACCACCATTAATCCAGCTGGTACTTCATTTAGTTGGTGTTTTCTGAGTGTCTGCCCTGTGATTGGCCTTGTGCTGGGCAGTGCTGGTGAAACAGCAGGAATCAAGCCAGCCCAAGTGAGGACAGGCCCATCCTTCAAGGTGATGACCCGAGTGGGCAGAGCTTGGATAAGGTAGCCCACTGGACACTTGGCCTGATGTAGCATTCAGGGAGAGCTTCCTGGCAGAGGAGACCTCTGGGCTGGGAACTGAAGGGTGAGAAGAACGTCAGCAGACAGCACAGGGACAGGGATAATGTTGAGGGACAGGGAGGAGCGTGTGCAAAGGCCAAATGGTTAAGGGAACCACACTTCTTTTCTTTACAAGTTTGGATGCCTAAAATTTGCTTTGCAGGGCCTGGAATTGTTAATCTTTTGGTGTTTGGTCGGTTGTCTGCCAGAGTTGCAGATCTTCGAATGGAGAAGTGTTGGATTTCAGTTACTGAAGTGCTTTCCTGTAAGCTTTCTCTTTTGACTCTCACACTGTTTTGTCCCCATGTCAGGGAGGGGAAATGACTCCCTGCAGTTTATCAAAAACTAAAGTCTTTTAAACTTTCTATTTAGAAAACTAAAGTCTTGAGAGCAGAAGAGAATTGCCGAGGTTACACGTGGAGTCTGGGCCAGACTTAAACCCTGGCCCTTTAAGGCGGGACTTAAACCCTGCATTCTGGATTCCCAGAGCTGGTTTCTGTTTCCTGCCACTGCCTTTCTCCCAGACACCGTGGGATGTCTTAGTATTGTGGTTTAAAAAGCAGCAACTTGAATCAAACGGACATCGGTTCCAAACTGGGGTCCCCCCCTTCTCAGCCAGGTGGTTTTGGGCAGGTCACTAACCCCTCTGAGGTTCAGTTTCCTCCTCTGTACAGTGGGTATTATATAATAGTGACATTTAATGGGCACTCACTTTGTGCCAGGCAGTGTGCTAAGCACTTCACAGCATTAAGTCCTCACCAATTACTCTGAGTTAGACACTGTTATTATTCCTATTTTGTGTATATGCTGCATATGCATTTATGCTATAAATAATACTTATCTCATTCTGTTGTTGTGAGGAGTAAGTGGATGTAAAATGGTAGGTCAGTGCATGGCTCTGAGTTGTGGCTGTCGTGTAGATGTTATGGATACAGCAGAGAAGAAAAAGCAAAACATTTTGTCTTCAGGAGACTTTACATTCTCAGCTTTGGGGGAAAGTCAGACAATAAAGAAAGCAGTAAAGTGTGAAATATATTCGATAGCACAAACTGCTCTGGAGAAAACATCAGGGCTGCAGAAGGAGTATTTGGGGGACGGTTGTGAAGTTTAGATAGGATTATCAGGGTGACCTCATCGACAATATGAGGAGAGGAGGGAGCCAGCAGTGCGGGGGTCTGGGGGAAGAGCTTTCTCACCCGAAGTCTCCACACCTGCCAAGGCCCTGAGGTGAGCGAGCACCTGGCATGCTTGGTGAACATCGAGGAAGCCAGTGTGGCTGAACAGAGGGATAGAGTAGAGACTGAGGGCCAAGCAGGTGGTGGGAAGGGGGCAGATCGTGCAGGGCCTTTGGGCCCCTCTGAATGGCTGGGACTCACTGGAGGGTCTGAGCGGAGGAGGGACCGGATCTGAGTCCACTTTTCATGTGATCCTTTTGGCAATCATAGGGTGAGAGTGGTTGCAGGGAGGAGATGACTACAGGAGTCCAGGTGAGCGGGAAGTCACTTGCCCACTGCCTCACACTCTTTCTCCAGCAACTTCTTTCTAAAATTTCACACTCCCAGAAAAGTTGAAAGAAAGAATGGTATGGTCATCGGTTATATGCCCTTCAACCCCTAGTTTGCTCTTATTAGCTTTCAGCAGATTTGTTTGGTCTTGCCATCATACATGAATGTATACACACAGTCTTTTTTTTTTTTTCCCCCTGAAAAATTTGTAAATAAGTCTTGGACATGGTTCTAAACTCCTAAATATTTCAGCCTGTATTTTCTAAGAACAAAGACCTTCTATATAACATGGAACCAGTATCACACCTGAGAAATTTAGCATTGATAACAATAATATATTAGTGACAATATTGTTTAATATATAGCTTCTATATAATATATAGCTCATAGTCTGGTCCCCAAAATGTCCTTTTTAAGCTGTTTATTATTTTTATTTTTAATCTAGTGTCAGCTCAACAATCATCCACAGCATTTGATGATCATGCCTCTTTAGTATCCTTTAATCTACAGCAGGTTTGGCAGTCTGGCCCAGTGCCTGTCTTTGTAAATAAAGTTTTATTGGAACAGAACCATGTCCATTTGTTATACGTTGTCTGTGGACACAGAGATGGATTTCTATGGCCCACAAATGTAAAATGGTTACTCTGTGGCCCTTCACAGAATAAGTTTGCTGGCCCTCCTCTATAACAGTATCTCTGTCCTTGTGGTGTTGACTTTGGGGTAGTTGTTCCATAGTGTCCTGCAATCTGAGGTTTTCTGATCGTTTCCTCTGATTTGATTCACGTTGAGCATATTTGGCAGGAACACTTCAGAACACCTAAGGACATCACCTCAGGGGGCTCCTGATGTCTGTTTGTTCCGTCATTTGTGGTGGTAACTTGGATCCCTTGGTTAAGGTGGTGACCACTAATAGAACCTTTCTTTTTCCCCTTAGTAATGAATAAGCAGTAGATTTATTTGAAAGGTAGCTCCAGCAGGATTTCCTGTGGATGGGGTGTGACAGGCAGTCTGGTGGAGGGGCAGGCTGAACAGAAAGCACCAGGAGCTCAGTGGGGGGACAGGTTTGGTTGGAGATGCTGTTTGATGTTGGAATGCACTGACTTATCAGATTTACGCTTTTTGAATTATGTTGTTGTATTGTCTTCATACTGCTAACTGCTGTTCACCATGGCCCCTGTCCCAGGCAACCGGAGTTTTCCAGCATTATGGCTACTGTGTGTTCTTCCGGGTCAGGCCTCCCGAGCTGACCCACACATACAGCGACTGTATCTTTGGCTAAGATTCTTTAGACACAGAGGGTGGGCCTGGCCATGCGTCTCCTCACAGTAGAAGCTGGAGGAGTAGGTGTGTCTGCCTGAGAAAGAACAGTAAATGCATGAAGCATAAATCATCGGTGACGCACTGTGCTGGGGAGGCAATGATCTTTTTCAACCAAGATTTCTTGGGGAGAGAAAATAAAAGAGGGCAGTGATGCCAGGCAGGTTGGGGCCATGCCTGCAAAGTGCACCGTGGGAAGAGCTGTGGGAGGTCTCTGGGCAGTGGGAAAATTCCAGTGTGTTTCCACTTAGACCTTTGGAGAACACTGGTTATTTTTCCAGTTTGCTACCCTGGTGGGCAGAATAATGAGCCCTCCCCTGCCTGGAGATGCCCACATCTTAATTCCAGGAACCTGTTGAATGTGTTACCTTACACGACAGAGGAACATTATTACGTGTATGACTGAATCAGGTATTTGAGGTACGAGAGCGGCCTGAATTGTACAGGTGGGCCCAGTGTAATCACCCAGGTCCTTATAGGTGAAAGAAGGAGACAGGAAAGGCATCCATTTGAAGATGGAGGAGGGAGCGTGAGCTCAGGAATGCAGGTGCCCTCTGGAAGCTGGGAAAGGCAGGAAAACAAATTCTTCCCTACAGCCTCTGGAAAGGAGCTCTCACTTACTGACAGTGTAGCCTAGTGAGAACCATTTCAGACTCCTTACCTTTGAAACTGTGGATAACAAATGCGAGTTGTTTTAAGCCACTGCTTTTGTGGTCATTTCTTACAGAAGGAATAGGAAACTAATATGCCATGTAATTCTCTCAGGCGACTGAGAGAGTTTTTTCAGAAGAGCTCAGCTCTGTGGTCATTCTTATAAGTTTTGGCTTTGGAGTTGGTTTTTGTTTTCTTTTGCTTACAAAGCAACATGACCTACTGTTTAAGGGCTTTACACAGTGACCGTTTTGTTTTTCTCTCACAGTTTTGTGCCTTGACTGGGCTCAGCTGGCTGGTTCCTCTGCCCGTCTGGCCTGGTGGTCTCTCAGGGGGTTTCAGTCAGGGCAGCCGGGCCTGGAGTCATCAGGAGGCTCGACTGGGGTGTTGGAATATCCTGTTCCCTCTCGCCATCTCAGTGTTGTCTACAGACCTCTCTTTTCCACATGTCTTTCCCCTCATGGTCTCTCAGGGCTTGCTGGAGCCAGATTTCCATGGGAGAAGGAGCAGAAGCTGCAGGCCATTTAAGGGCAGGACCTGGAACCACACAGCATCACTTCCAGCACACTCTGTTTATCCCAGTAGCTCTGGCACAGACCAGAGGGAGTGTGGGAGGGGACTACACAGGGCGCGATACAGACAGTCACCAAAGGCAGTTTGTCCCAGGAGAGACCCTCCTGGCTTGGCATCTTGGTGCCACTAACGAGCTGTGTGACTTTGGGCAAGCAGCTTGACCTCTCCGAGACTCCCAAATCCATGTTTGTCCGATGAGGGTGACGACAGAACTCACCTCCCAGATTCTTGTGAGGATCCAAGAGCTAGTGGATATCAAGGCCTAGTCCAGAACGTGCGGATCTGGTCGTTGGTGCTGGCTGTGATAATCTGCTCTTATCCTGCATGGGCATCACTGTCCAGAGGCCGAACACTGCCTCCAGATAAAGGCTTCCCGCACTCAGCTTTCTGCTCTGCCATCCAGTGTGTGTCCTGGGCGAGTCCCTCTGCCTTTCTGTACCTCGGTTTCCTCCTCCGCACAGTGTAGCATTCACCTCATAGGTCTGATGGGAGGATCTGTCAAGTACGCGAATACCCTTAGCACAGGCCTGGCATGTTCTAAGTTCAGTGACTTAGAGTGAACTCAGTAACTTGGTTGGGTGGAGTGGGCAAAAACTAGCCTCTGGAGCGGAGCTGTCTGGCTGCATGTGAATCCCAGTTCTGCCATTTTCTGTGTGGCCCCAAGGCAAGTTATTTAGCTTCTCTGGGTCGTACTTTTGTTGTCTATAAATTGTATCATTATAATTCATATTCCATGAGTTCATATATCCATAAAGCATTAAACAATGCCTGGCTCTTAAGCACTGCATAATTCTTTGTTGAATATATGGAGATGTCAGGCACCATACTATTTTGATCATTATCATCGCCTTTGGGGGGGCTTGCAGCTATCCATTTATCATCCTAGAGTATTTTTTTAATTTTTTAAAAATTATTTGTGTGTTTAGTCATTATTTTTGGCTGCATTGGGTCTTCGTTGGCGTGCTCAGGCTGTCTCTAGTTGCGGCGCGCGGGCTTCTCATTGTGGTGGCCTCTCTAGTTGCGGAGCACAGGTGCTGGGCGTTCTCAGTCGTTGTGGCACAGGGGCTTAGTTGCCGCAAGGCATGTGGGATCTTCCCAGACCAGGGATCAAATCTGTGTCCCCTGCACGGGCAGGCAGATTCTTAACCACTCTACCACCAGGGAAGTCCCATCATTATCTTAATACTAAACTTTCTAGAGCATTCTTTCTCAGGGTGCACTCCCTGGCGGCCTCTTGTGGCTGAGCTGTCAGTACTTCAGGCCTCTAGGTGGTGTTGGTGTCTCTTCCTCAGTCATTCCTCACAGCCTTGCCACAGGCAGAGGAGTTGGGCCCTCCCCGTGAACATTTCTAACTAGCACAGGGCAATTATGTTGATCTGATGGGACTGGAGGTATATCTCTGAGCAAAGAAAAGTGAGAAGGTCAAAGAGAGAGGACAGTGTGGCTGAGTAGAGAACCTCCTATGACCCAATGCTTCCTGAAATACTTGAAGCATCCTTTGGAATGAATGGTTTGTACCTGTGAGGAAGAAGAGGGACTCCTCGCAGAGCAAGGAGAAATCAAGAGCAAAGAGCCAAGGAGGGGAGCGAGCACAGAGGCTACCTGATAGTCTGGGGACATCGACAGGTTCACGTGGCCTCAGGGACAGAGGCTGTGTTGTGGGAAAGCTGGACAGGGGACCACCTTGTGCACAACCAGCTCCCAGTGAAGGTACCCCTCAGGGGAAGAGTGGACTAAAAAGAACCCATCCTGCAAAGACACACACCCTTAGATCTAGGCAGAGATTGAAAACGTCTTCCTCTGTGAATTGGCAGCCACTGACTGTCCCTGTGTGGGTTCGAGGCTTAATTTATACTCTTTGAAAGGCCCTGGAAACAGCAGGCTGAAAATGAACCTGGGTCTGTGTGCCCCTAAGTACCTGGTCAGGACAAACATACACCCTCCCTGGAGGAGGTCTCCCCTCTCTGCCTGGGCCTTGAAGAATTCCTTCAGGTAGAGTTCCAGCAAATATGAGCTCATGAGAAAAAATTGTGTGCAGTACAGAGAAGCAGGCACCATGATCAAGAGTCAGCAGATACAAAATATGGCAGCTCAAGACCTGCCAACACTGTGGATACAGGAATGGTCAGATGTGGATACAAAAGAGCTCTGCTTATGTATGGAAAGGCTAAAATTGGAGGGATACAAAAATACAAATGAGTACAATAAAAAATCACCAGGGAGTTGGGAAAAAAGCCAAAGAGAACTCCAAGAAGTGACAGATAGAATTGACATTCAGAGCTCAATAGGATTACACAAACCCCAGACTAAATACAGCTGCTGTGAAGACTGATGAGCTGAAAGTAGATGCCCTGAAGGGGAAAAAAAGTGAGGTTTGTGGGGTGCTCCCCTTAGCCACCCAGGATCCTGATCGGGTCCATCTGGGGAAGGAAGAGCTGGGCATTTTTATTTTTAATATTCTTCAGAAAGGATCCTCGTGTGCATGAGTGTTTGAAAACCACTTCCCTGAAGTCTATTTATAATCTCCAGAGCACCATATCAGTTTTGTTACACAGCAGCAGGCTGATGCTGGTGACTTCCAAACAGTTTCATCGTGCTCTCCTATTAAGGAAACATTTTGAGCGTTCTCCTCTAGTATGAATGTATGTATGTGTGTATATGTATATATGTGTGTGTGTGTGTGTGTGAAGTGAAAAGAAAGTGCAAGTTGCTTAGTCATGTCCGACTCTTTTTGACCCCATGGACTACACAGTCCATGGAATTCTCCAGGCCAGAATGCTGGAGTGGGTAGCCTTTCCCTTCTCCAGGGGATCTTCCCAACCCAGGGATTGAACCCAGGTCTCTCACATTTCAGGCAGATTCTTTACCAGCTGAGCCACAAGGGAAGCCTGTGTGTGTATATATATTACAATATGAAGATATATATATATATATATATATATAAAACTGTATATATAGTTAACTAGGAGTCATGTATAGTGCTGACATATTACTATGAATATATTATGTGCATTTAAAAACATGTAAAAATTAGGAGGGATGAAACTAATATTTAAATATTTTTTGGTTTATGTATTCCTAGCCCCAAGATATTTTTGCTCTCACTAAAGATATTTTCCTGTACAGACGTTGTTAATGCATTGGAAACCCTCCATGAGGCCTCTGTGGGAGCGCTGACATTCTTTGTGCACAGCTGCCACAGCTGGCAAAGACCTCACTAAGACACAGAGATCCAAAGAAGAGTGTGCTGTCAGCTGCTTTTAATCCCCTGCTCAGTTTGCATCCCCACCCTTCATATGCAGAGGCATTTGTTGGAATTTCCTCTTGCTGGTCTTGTTAGACGTGCAGTCCTTGGTTTCTGAGCAGGAGTCTTTAAGAAACTCCTGTATGAGGACTTGATTTGCAACCTGAGAATGTCCCTGGGAATTGATTTGCCCAGCTGCAATGCGCTGAGTGGACAGGAGAGGGCGCCCGCGTCAGTCCTTTTGCCTTTAGGTCTGGCACCTGGGGAAGCTGGCACCTGCCGGTGGAGGGGCCCTAGAGGCCTTTTCTGGGTGTATCTCTATATGCCTGTGGTGGTGGTTGTTGAGTCGCTTCGTCGTGTCTGACCCTTTGCAACCCCATGGACTGCAGCACACCAGGCTTCCCTGTCCCTCACTATCTCCTGGAGTTTGCTTAAATTCATGTCCATTGAGTCGGTGATGCCATCCAACCATCTCATTCTCTGTTACCCCCTTCTCCTTTTGCCTTCAGTCTTTCCCAGCATCAGTCTTTTCCCAGTGAGTTGGCTTTTTGCATCAAGTGGCCAAAGTATTGGAGTTTCAGCTTCAGTCCTTGCAATGAATATTCGGGGTTGATTTATTTTATGCCTAGTAAAGCTTAATTTCTTCTCCTTCTCTTTTTCTTCTCCCTTTTCTTACCTTTCTTCCTCCTTTTTCAAACAGACATAACTGTGAGTTCTGACATTTTCTCCCTCTGCACCAGAGAAAGTCCTCGTCCACCCCTCCTTGTTCACCTGTCCTTGAGACTCCCTGGTCAGTTCCTTAGAAACCTGTCCTGATGGCTCGTCCTCCAGGGTGTGCTCCTGTCTCTCACTGGGGTCTTAACCCTCATTTGTAGCTAATTGGTTCCTTCTCTGTTTCTACTGCCCTGGCTCCAGCTGACCCCACATCAGACCCCTAAGCCACTGTATTTCTTCAGATTTCTTCAGAACCCCCCCCCCCCACTCCCTCTCTTTCCTCAGTGATCTTCCGGCTCCCATACCCACCTGGGTCCTGCCTTTGATGAGCACACAACCACAGTGGCTTCCTTCTGCTGAAGGCCTAGTGTGTGCTGAATTCTGTGCTGTGTTTTATCTCTTTTCTTTTTAAAATTGAATCACATTTTATTTTATTTTGGAGCTTTAGGGTTTTTTTCCCTCCGAAGTTTTTTAGGAGGACTTACTAAATCTGAGAAAGTAATGCATGCTTATTGTGAAAGAACAAGACACAAATTAGTTTGTGCCCATCTGTGATGGATTGGAAACCCAGCCAATAAATCTTACCCAAACCTAAGTCTAAGGGATGTTTATTGTTGGTGGAGGAAGGTGGCTTGTGGTTGGTTCGGTGGCTTGGTGATGTCATTAGAGACCTGAGGACTCTTTCTATCTTTACCATCTTGGCATTCAGGCAATAACTCCCCTCAAGGCCTCAAAGGAACTGCTGGAGCACCAGGCATCACGCCTTTATACTGCTGTGTCCAAAGGGATGAAGTGTGTGTGTGTGTTCATGTGCGTGTTTATATGTGGGATGGGGGTTCTAGGGAAATGAGAGAAGGCCCTGCAAGGAGAAAAATATTTTCCCAGAAGCCCCCAGGGGACTCCCCTTACTGCTGATTGACCAGAATTGAGTCATAGTCTCTAGCTATCGGGAAGGTCATGGTGGTCAATTGATATAGCTTCTGCACTCTAATGGCAGGAGTGTGCTTGGTTGCTCCATTGTGTCTGACTCTTCGTGACTCTGTGGACTGCAGCACACCAGGCTTCCCTGTCCTTCACCATCTTCTTGCCAGGCTCATCTGTTCTGGGGTTTCTCCAGGCAAGAATACTGGAGTGGGTTTCCATGCCCTCCTCCAGGGGATCTTCCCCACCCAGGGATTGAACACAGGTCTTCTGCATTCCAGGCAGATTCTTTACCAGCTGAGCTACCAGGGGAGCCCACCGGCAGGAGAGAATGGAGTTAATAAGGCAGTAAAGAATGGTACAAAGTGAACACTAAAGTTGTCGTCCTTCTCTATTTCACCATGCCCCATGAAGTAGATCGCTATCACTGACATAGCTAAACAGATGGAGAAACTGAGCAGAGCAGCTCTGCAACCTGCCCAAGGGCACACGGGTGCCGAGTGCCAGAGCTGGGACCCGATTGTCTGGTTCCAGTTTGCACCCGGTGTGTTCAGCCTCATTCCTAGTCTCTGCAGGCAGCCTTGCTGAATCTCCCACTGGACAGTTCATTCATGCACAAGCCTTGACTGTGCCAACATCCTCACAAGCCAGGGTTTATGGTCCCCATTTTGAAAAAGAGGAAATGGACAAAGTCAAGGAGCATTAGTTCCCCCTCAAGGGCTATAGATAGTATTCTTTGCGATGTCCTGTGAGCTGTTTTGCAGGTACTGAAACCCCCACCAGGTGGGAGACGTTAACTATATGCTGCCCACAAGCATGCAGACCCCAGACTGGTTGGAATTGGAAGATTGATGATGTTGGCCCTGGATTACCTCACCACCAACCAATCAGAGGAATGTCCACCAGCTGATCATGCACCCCACCTTCCCCCCGCCTCATTCTGTCTCTAAAAACCTTTCCTTGAAAGCCATCAGGGAGTCTGTGCCTGGACTGCTTGCTTGGTGCCCTGCAATAAACACTACACTTTCCTTAACGACAAAAAAAAAGGAGGAAATGGAGGTGTAGAGAGGTTGAGAAATGTCTGCAAGCTCACAGAGCATGCAAGTAGCAGATCCAGAACTTGAATCCAGGAACTTAGAGCCCACTAAACTCTTAGCTTCTGTTAGCTGCTTCCCTTGTGCCTCTTACATCCCCAGATGCCTTCTGTACTAAGTTGTACAGACTCTCCAGATCTGGGCAGGGAGTAGAAGTGGAATTATATTCTGGGACAAGGACTTGCTTCAGTCCATTAGGCATCTGTATACTTGACTCATTCCGTCTTTATCTAGTGCCAGCTGTGTGCCAGGAGCTATTCTAGGAGGTGTGACAAACAACAGAACAGACAAAAGACGCTCCTCTCACGGAGCTCACAGTTGAAGTACTAGTCACCTGCCCAGTGACTCCAGGGCACAGGGAGGTCATTCTTCCCAGGGTGAGCCTCAGTGGTGCAGCTTGGGTCACGTCCCCAGCCCTGAGCCAGTCCCTGTGGCCTGGGAATGCCGTGCTCCGATTGGCCAGCCTGAGGGGCAGGGTTAACCTCTAATAAATTTTTTAGACCCAGAGTGTGGGACATGAGATTCGCCAAGGTGCTGGAAAGACAGAACCAATCGTGTTTCCTGTGGTGACTGGTGCGTCACCGCTGTCTCCGGAGGCAGTAAAGGGGGACGGGACCAGGTTTGCCAGACAAGGTTCCCACTTGCGGCAGCACAAGTCTGTGAACACCTGGAGCGCTGTCGGGGTGCGCTTTCAACTGGCTGGAAGGCAGCCAGCAAAAAGGGCAGCCGGCCCAGGGACTGGCTCAAAGCTGTGTTTACTCTAAATAGTAATTTCTTAACTGATGATAATAGTTCTCATTTATTATGCTTTCTGTGATCTCAACAAATTATATTAACCACTTTATTAGGGAGTTTATGTGATTGTCCTGATTGTGTGAATGATGAAATAGTCCAGAGACCGTTAAGTTCCCCAAGGCAACACTGAATAAGAAATCAAGCCTCACGGGCTCCCAAACTCCTCCTCTTACATTTAGTTACTAATATTTGTTTGTCTGCATATTACTTATTGAAGTACAATATGGTATACGGTGCAATACAGATCTAAAGGTTAGTAAAGATGTATAGTTTAATGAGCATTAACAAATGCATATGCCCATATAATCAACATTCAAGATATAAAACATTTCCATCACTCTGGGAGAAATTCCTTTCTCTCCGGCTCTGTTGCCCTGTATGACTCCTCTCACTGTAGATTAACTTTGTTGTAGTTTTAGTCACTAAATTGTGTCCAGCTCTTGGGACTGTAGCCCGCCAGGCTCCTCTGTCCGTGGGATTTTCCAGGCAAGAATACTGGAGAGGGTTACCGTTTCCTTCTCCAGGGGATCTTCCTGGCCCAGGGCTTGAACCCACGTCTCCTACATTGGCAGGTGGATTATTTACCACTGAGCCACCAGGGAAGCCCATAGATGAACTTTATGTATTGTTAAATGTCATGTAAATAGAATCACACAGGATGAAGCTCATGTCTAGCTTTTGTTCACAAGATGCTTTTGAGATATTTCCTGTTGCTGTATGTATCAGTTCATTTTTTAAAAATTGTTTTTAGTGTATATTCTTTTATTCTAATACTTACATGAATAGCCTATGTTTTGTTTATCCACTCTCTTAGTCATTTGGGTTACCATTGATTGATGAGAGACTTGAGTAAAGTGAGGAAGTATTGATGTTTGGAGAGGAGTGTTTCAGGCATAAGGTACAGTAAGTGCAAAGGCCCTGGGGCTCGAGCATGCCTATCAAGTTCTAGGAACAGTGGCTTGTGTGGCTGGGGCAGAGGTTGATGGGAAGAGGAGGCAGTCAGAGGTCAGAACCTCCAAAGGTCACTCCCCAGGCACCTTCCAGAGGTGTTCTGGGCGTGATCAGGTGTATTGTATGTATAAACTTAACTCACATAACAGATTGTGTACTGTTCACATTGTTCAGTGACCTATTTTTTTCCCTCTTAACTGTGTACCTTGAACATTTATCCCATGTTCTTTTTCACAGCACTTGGTACTTGGTATGGTTGTACTAGGCCCCTGTTGGTGAACATTAGGTGATTTCTGGGTTAGGCTCTCCCGGAGAATGCTGCCGTCAGCATTGCAATCTGTGTGGCACGTGGCAGGTGGCCTTCAGGCTGCAGATGTGGATTCACCCCACGCCCCGCACTCCTGCAGGGGGAGTATTAAGGGAATCCTTTGCAGAGCTCCAGTTTCACCCGACTTGCCTGAGGAATCTGCTGGGTTCCCTCCTTTCCTCCCTCCCTCTTTTCCTTCCTTCTCTCCCTTTTCATTGGCTCTGCTCCCAGGAAAAGAAATTCTGGGAGAAGTATGAAAAGAGAGGCGAATCTCCTCTCCCTTCCTACTGATGCATTACCCCATATCGAAAACTATCCAGTATAACAAAGGAACAATTTAGAATATTGATGGAAGGAATGCTTTCCCTAGTCCACCTTATTAAGACATGCATCTGTGGTCAAAATTTACTTTTTATGCTCAATAGTTATTAATATGTTTCAAGTTGTGTCATATATGCAATCTTGATCAGCTGATAGACCAGTAATATGGAGAGGGAAATGGCAGCCTACTCCAGTATCCTTGCCTGAAGAATTCCATGGACAGAGGAGCCTGGGGGGGCTATAGTTCGCAGGGTCACAAAGAGTTGGACATTACTGAAGCGAGTTAGTGCACACACATACTAATAATAATTGTAAGGGTGACTCAGTCTTAGAGAAAAATTTAACTAAGATCACAAGAAATGAAAATTTTGATCTTAATTCATAGGCACATTTTTTGTTTCAGAGAAATATAATAGGACATTTGTGCATAAAAATATGTCATGTTAGGATAAGATTTTGTAGAGAAAGTAGAATATAGATTGACCATCAAGAGGGAACAGTGCCAACACTGTTAAGGAGGAGCTGCTTGGTGTTTTATCTTTAAAATGAATCATGCTAGAGGTTCCGTGGAGGCTCAGTGGTAAAGAATCTGCCTGCCAGGGCAGGAGACACGGGTTCGATCCCTAGTCCAGGAATATCCCACATGCCTCGGGACAGCTTAGCCCACATGCCACAACTACTGAGTCTGTGCTCTAGAGTCTGAGAGCTGCAAGTTCTGAAGCCTGAAAACTCTAGAACAAGAGAAGCCACCACAGTGAGAAGCCCGCACACCACGACTAAAGCCTGTGCAGCAACAGAGACCCAGCACAGCCAGAAATACAACAAATAAGATGAATTTTAAAAAAGAAGAGTAAGAAACAGTGCAAAGTGCTGTTAAAGAAGAGCTGCCTGGCGTGCATCTTTAAAATGAACCTGGAAGGTGTTACATTTCTATGGCTCTTTAGCCCTTTGCGTATGCTTAAAAGAGTGATGCAGTGGATTTCTTTTAAAATTCATTATGTTCTTTGCAATAATTTAAACTTAGGATGGAAAAAATGGATCTGACCACTTCAAAGTATATAAAGAGGGTGCACAGTTCTTCCAAAATTTGTTGAGAATACACAGGAGCAATGCGATGCTTATTTGGCTCCCACACAAGGGTGTCTCCCTGTAATTATTCCTGAGTGCCTGTCTGTGGGTCTGGGTCTGCGTCTGTGGGAATGTGGACTGTGGTTTGAGGACACCGTCCAGCAGCTTTCAGCCTCCTCCCTCTGGCATCAGGGTCCCCTGCTTCTTGGCACTGGCAGGACGTGTGTCCTTTAGCCATTCCTGGAAGAGGTCTTCATCTTTCTTTAGCAGCAGAAACTGGCCAAGGACCACATAGGCCTTGTCAAAACCCCTTTTCTCCAGCTTGTCGCCCAGGTCTTTGCCAGCCCGGACTAGGCTTCGCACTGACTTTTCCCCCATGGGTTCTGTCCTGAAGTCTCAGTGCCTTTGGGAGGTTGTCCTCTTGCTCAGGCTTCATCCCTGGCTCTGGTTCTCATATTGGCTTCTCTCACCACCCAACTCCTCCCAGCGATACCTCAGCCCACTTGGGATCCATCTTATTTTCTTTCCTAGTTGGCTTTCCAGTTGTCCCAATAGCATTGATTGAATGAAGCATCTTTTTCTCACCACACTGATATGTCTTCCCACTCCGGTATTCTTGGGCTTCTCTTGTGGCTCAGCTGGTAAAGAATCCGCCTGCAATGTGGGAGACCTGGGTTTGATCCCTGCGTTGGGAAGATCCCCTGGAGAAGGGAAAGTCTACTCACTCCAGTACTCTAGCCTGGAGAATCCCATGGACTGTATAGAGTCCATGGGTTGCAAAGAGTCAGACACAGCTGAGCGACTTTGACTTTCACTTTGATATGTCTTCACACCTCAGACTTTTCACTTTTGGTCTCATTCTTTCAACATATCTCCCGTTGTGCATCTTCTCCATACCATGGCCTGTGCTGAATGCTGGGGACACAGGGGTGAGACAAACCCTGTCCCTGCCTGTTGTATTCATCCTTCTCTCATCCGTCCATTAACATTGCCCAGCAGCTTCTCTGTACCGGGGCCTGTGCTGAGCAGTGGTGGGGACACAGCCCTGCCCTGATGAGTCTCCAGTGCAGAGCGGGACACAGGCCCAGCCCTCAATGATGAGGGGTAGTTAGTGGGTCAGTGCTGGGCTGGGCAAGCCTGGAGGGGACCTTAGCCTGTCTGTGGGTTTGGGGGAGGGCTTTGGAGAGAAGGGGATGACTCAGAACTCAAGGAGGAGTGAGCCACGGTGGAAAGATGGAGGCACAGGTGCAAGGGTCAAGGTGTGAACAAGAGGAATAAGAGGCTGGGGTGGCTGAAACGTAGACGGTGGGACCGGATGGGCATCCAAAGACAGATCACACAGGGCCATGTTAATACATTTGGACCTGGTCTGGGAGGTCATGGTGACAAAAGAAATGAAGGGCAGCAAGGAATCAATTAATTTGCTTTATTATTTTTCGAAGAAAGTTGATTTCTGCTAATAAAAGTAACACTTGCTCAGTGCAGAAGACCTGTCTAGTCTCTTGTCTGTGATGTCAGCGTCCTGTGTACTCTGGCACACACTTCTAGGCATGGCCCCCTCAGCGCTCCCTGAGACTCCTGTCTCTCAATATTTGTCAAGAAGGGGTGATGACCTCATTTTGAACTCCTCTCTCAACTCCTGTTTACAAGTGGCGGAATCCTAAGCTAATGAGCAGGGGCATAAAAGCTCCGGAAGTGTACAGCTTCAAGCTCAGCTGCATCCAGGAACCCAGACAATTCCTGGAAGGCGCAGTCCCGTCCGCGGGCCCTGTGTTTCTCTGTCCTGTCTTCTTTCTCAGGCAGTCTCTCTCTTTGGGGACAAGATGGCCTCAGTAACTCCAGTTTCACATCCCACTCACCAGGCAACCCCAGAGGAAAGAGGAGGCCTCTTTCCTGAAATTCCAGGAAAAGTCCCAGGGCTGAATGCCAGCATCTGAAGATGAGGGGAGGGTCAGGTTTACCTGAACAGCATGCAGGAACAGTGGGAGAGCGGCTTCCCCACAGGAGGGTTGGGGAAAGTTTCCAGAAAGAGGAGTGGATGCTGGGCTGGCAAACCCAACAGATACCCACTTCACCAGGGCTTTAGAGGAAGAGCGGGGAGGAGGCTCTGGATTCCTGAAGAGAGAGGCCTGGGAGCTACTGGTATGTCAGTGGCCTAGATCTTTCCTGTGCCCCTGACGGCCAAGGTCACAGCTCAGCAGAGCCCCTTTCTAAAAAAAAAGTGCCTCAATGAACGATGTGGCCTCACTCCCAGCAACTCCCGGCTGGGCTGCTGGCCTTCACTCTTGACCTCTGGGCATTGACCACCAGTCCCAGGCCAGAGGGGCAGGACTGTAAAATTTCAGCATGGCGCCCGCTCCCTCAGCGGTTCCTGGAGTCCTCCTGGTTCACCCTCTGCAGCTTCCTGTCAGGTGGGGAAGGGGTTCTGAGGGTCCTCAGCTTATCTCCACTCTCAGGGGCACCAGGGCCTGCCATCCTGGTCTCCTGCCCCACCCCACCCACAGGTGCCCGCCTCACTCCCTCCAGGCCACTCCACCCTCTCCCCTCTGTTCTTGTGGCTTCTGGCTTCTTCCTACCCGATCACCATCTTAGTGGGACTTGAGGGAAGAGCAGAGTATTTCATCTAAACAGGCTTGACCCCAAATTCTGGGTCCAGGGTGGCTTGTTTGTTGATTTTGGGGGAAAAAAATTTTAGTTATCTGTTTTGTCTTCAGTTTTTGGTTTCAAGTTCACATAGTTGAAGGTTCAAAAGAGTTAAGTAGGGGAAAGTCTCCCGCCACTTCTGTTCCCCAGGCACGCTATTCTCCTCCACATCGGCAACCATGGTTATCTTGAGTATTTTCCAGAAAATTAAAAAAAAAAAACAAAAAACAACTGTGCATTTCCAAGCAGATGCTGATATGCACCCCCGCCACCCCACTTTCTTTTTCTGTGAATTCAGCAAACAGTAGACACTGTGCTGGTCCTCACTGCTTTTCACTGACTGTGCTCCATGGCATCCTGGAGAGAACTGTCTATCTGCAACAAAAAACTTCCTTACTCTCAGCTACTGACAGATTCTTGTAATTTCTGAGACTGTAGATAGTCTCGTAGGGTCTTCCCTGTTTTTTTTTGTTGTTGTTGTTGTTATATCATAAACAATGCTGCAGAACTCATGTGCCAGGCAAGCCTTTCACACCTGCAGGGTGAATCTGGCCAGAAGCGGAATTACTGACTCAAAGGTGCTGCAACAGATTTACCCTGGCAGCCGCGAATGTTCCCAAGGTTCATTTCCTCCCAGTCTCGCCACCTGGAGGCTATTTCTTTTTAAAAAAATTTATTTATTTGGTTGCACCAGGTCTTGGTTACAGCATGTGGGATCTAGTTTCCCGATCAGGGATCGAACCCAGGTCCCCTGTGTTGGGAGCATGGAGACTTAGCCTGTGGACCACCAGGGAAGTCCCTTCTTTTTCTTTTTTTTAAATCTTGTTCCTTTGAGCTCAGGGTAGATTTAAAGAAAAGTTGTGAAATGGTGCAGAGTTCTTGCAGACCTTTCCTTCAACTTCCCCCCATGATAGCATCCTCTCTAAACATGGTACAGGAAGCAAACCCAGGGAAGGAACGCAAGTGCAGTGCTGGTAACGCAACCACCCATGGCATTCCCATTTCACCAGTGTTTTCACCGAAGTCCTTATTCTGTCTCCAGATCTCATCCGGTATCCCGAATTAGTTGTCATGTCTCTGTAGCTCCCTTTAATCTGTGACAGTTTCCCAGTTTGTCTTTGTCTTCCTTGACCCTTTCAAAGAATACTGGTTAGTTAATTCTGTAGACTGTCCTTTGATCTGAGTTTGTCTGATGCTTTCCCGTGACTGGAAAGAAATTCCACGTTTTTGGCAAACATAACCCAGAACCAGTGTGTGCTTCTCAGTGCACTCTGTCAGGAAATTCAGGATATCAGCCGGATTTCTGGTCATACCGACCTTGGTCACACGGTTGAGGTGGTGTCTGCTAGGTTTGTCCAGTGTGAAGTTAGCATTTTTCCATTTGTAGTTAATCTAATTTTGCAATATATACAAGGACCAAGTCATTAAGTCATTGAAATTAATGTAATACTCTATGTCAGTTATACCTCAATAAATAAAATGAGGGACTTCCTGGTGGTCCAGTGGCTAAAACTCTGTGCTCCCAATGCAGGGGGCCCAGGCTCAATCTCTGGTCAGGGAACTGGATGCCATGAGCTGCAGCTGAGACCCAGCACAGCCAAATAAATAAATAAATAAAATTTTTAAAATGAAATAAATCTCTTGGGGAAGACACTCTGAGACCATACAGATATCCTGTTTCTCCTGAGACTTCTGACCACTAATTTTAGCGTCATCTGTGGATCTTATCTGTGGCAGTTATTATTGTGTTATTTATCCAGTGTTGATTTTCTGTTTCCTTCTTTTCTTCTCCATTTATTATTTGGAAGTCTAACGTAGGAAGAACTGTTCCTCCCTCTTGGGGGCTGTTTTACCAGTCACTGCAGTGAGGGAAAGGGGGTTCACCGAGGACATGGAGACTGGATCCAGGCCCAGCCTGCCTCCAGCCTGTGGTCTTGGCATTTGTAGGAGCAGAGAGGACCCGCTGGGTATTGCTAACAGCAACCTTGTCTCCCAAGCCTGGAGGAGCACACCCCTGTGTATTTTCTGTCATCTCCCTGCACCACACCCAGTGAAAACTTTTCAATTTTGAGATTCAGGAGCCTCAGCCCAGGCCTGATTATAACAACGACAATAGCTGCCCAGTATGGAAACCTTCAGCTGGCGCCAGTCTTGATGGAGTCACACACCCTACGGGTAAGGATTATTATTAAACCCTTTTTATAAAGCAGGAGACTGAGGCTTGGACAGGGAGCATCGCTGGGCCTCCAGCCTTGGAACTGCTGAATCCAAGGCTGGCTCTTAAAATAGCAGGTTCCCCTGCAGGAGGGAGCAGAGGGACAGCGTCCCACCTTCATCTCAGGCCAGCAGAGGGAGACAGAGACCCCGTGTCCCCTGAGGTCCCTGTTCCTGGAGAGGAGATTTCTCCTCCGTGCTGGGCACCCGGCCAAGAACTAGACAGCTGCTCAGTTCACCTGTTGTATTCAGAGCCCCTTTCCACATTGGCCATAGACAGCTTTTGTCATTTCTAGGACCACGGCATCTTCAGGGTTCACCTGCAGGAAAGAGAAAACACTCCAGCTCTTTTAGGAAAAAGGATGGTTCTCAACATTTTATTATTAATATAAACATTTCCAAACATACAGCAACATTGAAAGAGGTTTACATTGAATACCCATATACCCCCACAAAGAGTCTCCCAGTAGCATCTTACTGTACTTCCTTTACCACGTTTTGACCCATTAGTCCATCCCTCTATCCATCGATTAATCTGTCTTATTTTTGGTACATTTCCAAATAAAGTAGGCAGAAAGCAATTTAATACAAAGGATGAGGTTTGCAGAGTCATTGGAAGGGCTAGAAGAAGTGCCTCTTGGCTGGGCTTCCAGGAATGCCACCACAGAACTGACCCACCAGGGGAGATGCTGCCTCTGGTGCTGCCTGCTTGACTTTTGTATTGAAGAACACACCGATTTAATGCCATCCAGGGGCCAAGAAGCCATCACACCCCTGAAGTTGGTAATAGGACACTGGACATTTACCTTGGAAATCCTTGAGGTCCCTAACCTACCTTCACCAGCAGAACCCATGCAAAGCTGCAGTTGGGGGACCCTATCTCAGTAATGTCTCCTTGCAAATCCTGGGTGATGCGTCTCATTGGTGGACTCGTAACTCGTATCCTGGTCTCGCGTGGTCAGGCACTTGGGGAAGTACCTTGCAGCCTGTTGGTACCGGAAGGCCCAGTCACCTGGGACTGTTGCAGCACAAACAGAATCATCTACTTCTGGCAGCTGAGTTATTTTCCACTGTTTACCCCTGTAAACCTCACTGCCAAGAACATCCTTGAGCCACAACTAGAGAAAACCCTTGCAAAGCAATGAAGAGCCAGTGCAGCCAGAAAAAAAAAAAAAAGAACATCCTTGAATGCCTGTCTTTCCCCCTCCTGGATCTCTTGGCTCTCTGGTGCTAGGAGGAAGACCAGCAGACTGGCCTGCAGCTCAGGAGAATCATGAGGAAGGAGAAGGTCCAGAGAGAAGTTTCTGCACCATCTTGTGGTTTGTGAACTCAGCAAACTGGGGCCTTCGGCTCAGCATGTTCATTTGCTTGCAGAAAGAAATCTGCCTTGCCACCACATGCTTCATCTTCCCTAGCCATCATCCTTCACCCTCCAGCTAGAGCTGGAAACCTCTCTAATTTGGTCTGTTTTACAGACAAGGAGCCCCAGACCAGGAATCTGTGGTCCATAACTTAGAATCTTGGAAAGAAGAGACCACTGGTGACCCCGGGCCGTGTCCTCAAAGTGAAGGTTCAGGAAGGAAGGGGAGGAGTAAGGGGAGGGGATGATGCCTTCTCAGGGCCTGGACGTTCTTCCTGTAGTATTTCCTGCAGTTGTCCTATTCTGACTTGGTATTGTCTTCTGAGATGACCAGGAGCTACATCTCAACTGAGCACCTCTGATGGAAGGAGCAGCGGAGCCCACAGCCCTCTCCGTGCGCTCCCTGGTATCCAGGGCCACACTGCCTCCACTGAGTCACCTGCACATCGCCTGGGGGCCAGAAACAGCTCAGCCTGGGCCTGGGCAGAGCTGGGAGGCGGGCTCCCTGCCTGGGGGTGTCTTGGGCCCCTCCCCTCTTCACTCTAGTTCAGCTTTGATCCCCCTTTCTGGGGACTGCCCTCATCTCCTGTGGTATTTGTTGACTTCACCCAGCTAACATCCGCTCCTCTTCCTTCCTGGCTGGCTTAGTCTGTTCTACTCTATTTTGTTCTCGTCTGTTTCTTTTAGTGGTTTTTTTTTTTTTTTTTTGCCGCACCTTGTGGCATGTGGGATCTTAGTTCCCCAACCAGGGATTGAACCCACATTCCCTGCATTGGAAGGTGGATTCTTAACCATTGGACTGCCAGGGAGGTTTCCTCTTTTAATTTTTAATGACTTTATTGAGGTATAATTGACACATCATAAACTGCATGTATTTAAAGTATACAACTTGATAAGTTCTGACAAACGTGTACACCCATGAAACCATCACCACAGCCTAGAGAGTGAACATAGCCGTCACCCCAGGGTATCCCTGTGCCCCTCCCAGCCCCTGCCTGTGACTCCCCAATCCCTAGGCAACCACTGATCTGTTGGAGAGCAGCTTGCATTTTCTAGAATTTTATGTAATTGAAATTACACAATGTGAATTAAAATGTTTTTACTTTAAAGAGATGCTGGTTACCACATACCACATTGATTTTGCAGCTTATGATCATAGATCTGCAATTTACAACTCCTGCTTGGAAGGCTGTCATACCCACATCTCACCTCACATTTACCGCCCTTCAGAAGATCCTGGCCTTCACACCTCCTCTCCCTATACTCATCCCGGGTTCTTGGCTCAGGGAGGGCAAGCTGTTAAGAGAATGGCCACAGCAGGAGGCAGAGGAGAGAAGAGTGAGGACTGACTGGGTCCAGGGGGTCTCCAGCGAGGTAGTTACCGGAGAAGGTGATGTGTCAGATCCTCCACCTCGAGTGGACCTGGGCCCCATTACACCGGCTGCTGGCGGGGCCTGCCACCCTCTGGGGTTCTCCTGGCTGGTGCCCACCGACTCTGCAGCAACAAAGCTTCCCGAGAAAGATCCAAAGTCTCCTGAGATATTTGTGATTAACTTCCCAAGAACCCGTCTTCCCCATGAAGGTTATTCAAGTGATCTTATCACATGGCCATAAAACTTCAAGTCATCAAATGGTGTCATGCACCACTCACGTGCCTCTGGCCCTAATAGTCACTGATAAAGTCCCCTCCTGGTGCGCCCCGGTGGTCCTGCAGATCAGCCCCGCAGGAGTGGCTGGTGCCCAGGGTGCACCCCTGGGTAACTGAATGCAGAGCAGGCCCCTGGCCTAGCAGGTGAAAGAAGCTCCCTGCTAAATGGTCCCAGCATGTGGGTGTTAGCATGCATTCCTCTGGACTCCAGATCTTTCTATAAACCCATACATACTTTTTTTCTTGGAGAAGAAAGTGATAAATTCCTAGAATCAGAACTGTGAGTCAGTGTTTTCGTTTTCTTCAGATAAATACCCAGGAGTGGGTTTGCTGGATCATATGGTAGTTCTATTTTTAATGTTTTGAGGAACCTTCATACTGTTCTCCATAGTGGCTGCACCAACTTATGATCCTACCAATGATGCCCACGAGTTCCCTTCTCTCCATGTCCTGACCATCGCTTGTTATTTCCTGTCTTTTTGATAATAGCCATTCTCATAGGTGTGATAGCTCATTGTGGTTTTGATTTGCAATTCTCTGATGATTAGTGACGTTGAACATCTTTTCATGTACCTGCAAGCCATATGTATATCCCCTTTGAAAAAATGCCTGTTCAGACGTCCTCTGTCAGTTGAGTTGTTTGGTTTTTCTGTTGTTGAATTAAATGAGTTCTTTATATATTTTGGATATTAACCCTTTATCAGATATATGATTTGAAGATATTTTCTCCCATCCCATACGTTACCTTTTCTTTTTGTTTATGGTTTTTCTTTACTGTGCAGAAGCTTTTTTTAGTTTGACTTGTTTATTTTTGCTTTTGGTGTCAAATCCAAAAAATCGTTGCCAAGACTTACGTTAAAGAGCTTACCACCTGTTTCTTCTAGGAGTTTGATGGTTTCAGGTCTTACAGTCAGGTATTTAATCCATTTTGAGTTAGTTGTTGTATGTGGTGTAAGATGTGTGCATGCTAAGTCGCTTCAGTTGTGTCCAACTCTTTACCACTCTATGGACCATAGCCTGCCAGGCTCCTCTATCCATGGAATTCTCCAGACAAGAATACTGGAATGGTTTGCCATTTTTTTCCCAAAGGATCGTCCCAGCCCAGGGGTCGAGCCTGCGTCTCTTATCTCCTGCAGCGGCAGGCAGCTTCTTACACTAGTGCCACCTGGGATAGTGGTACAGTTGCATTCTTTTACATATGGTTGTCGAGTTTTCTCAGTGTCTTTTATTGAACATAAATATGTTTTTGAAGATAATATTTCTTCATGATTCAATTTTGGAAGATTGTATGTTTCTAGGCATTTATTCATTTCTTTTAGGTTGTCCAATTTGTTGGCATACAATTGTCTATAGTACTCTCTTGATCCTTTGTATTTCTGTAGAATCAGTAGTAACTTCTTCATTTCTGATTTTATTTGATTCCTCTCCCTTTTTTTGTTGGTCAGTCTAGCTAAAGATTTATCAATTTTGTTTATATTTTCAAAGAGCCGGCTCTTGGTTTCATTGACCTTTTATGTTGTCTTTTTAGTTTCTATTTCATTTATTTCTGCTCTGGTCTTTGTTATCTCCTTCCTTCTATTAACTTTAGGCTTCATTTGTCCTTCTTCTTGTTCCTTGAGCTATAAAGTAAGGTTGTATATTTGAGAGTTTTCATGTTTCTTGAGGTAGGTGTTTATCACAATGAACTTCTCTCTTAGAAGTGCTTTTGCTGAATCCCACGAGTTTCGGTATGGTGTATTTCATTTTCATTCATTTCAAAGTATTTTTTATTTCTCCATTGACCCATTGGTTGCACAATACATGTTGTTAAATCTCCACATATTTGTGGATTTTCCAGTTTTTTTGTAATTGATTTCTAGCTTCATACCAGTGTGGTCAGAAAAGATACTTGATATGATTTCAGTCTTCTTGTTAAGGCTTGTTTTGCTGCCTAACACATGATCTATAATTGGAGAACATTCCATGTACACTTGAGACTTGAGAAGAATGTGTTTTCTGTGACTTTTGGATTGAATATTTGGTTTAGGCAAGTCTTTTAAATGTATTTGTGTTTTCAAAATTACATTAATTACTAATGTTGTCAAAGGAACATGAGTTCTTGAGTCAAATACATCTATGATTTATGATAAAAAGAAGAAAACTCAACCGTCTTCTTTTTTACCTCCGTTCCTGTTCCCCAGTTTAACTGTTCTGTTTTATTGTATTTACCACTGTATTTTCAAAAATTGTTTTCCCTCTTAGAACTGCTTTTGCTGATTCCCATGAGTTTTGATATGTTGTATTTCATTTTCATTCATCTCAAAGTATTTTTTTAAATTTCTCTTTGAATTTCTTCATTGATCCATTTGTTGTGCAATATATGTTGCTTAATTTCCTTTAAAATTTAAAAATAGAACTATATATGATCCAGCAATTCCACTCCTAGGCATATATCTGGAGAAAACAGAAACACTAATTTGAAAAGATACACGCACCCCAGTGTACATAGCAGCACTTTACAATAGCCGAGACATAGGAACACCCCAAGTGCCCATCAATAGACGATTGTGATTTTGCTGGGAAGAAGGGGGACCTCAGTCCTTGTCTTCTTTGAAGGAAGAATTTAGCAAAGAGATTAAGACTGTGAAACAAAAATAAAGCATTTATTAGAAGCAAAGTATGTATGGAAGAAAACACAGGGGAACTCAGAGTGAGTTGTGTGTCAATAGGAGAGATTTAAGTCGCTTACATCCGCGCAGTCTTTGGGTTGCCTCTGACACCATCTTGTCTGTGCCCATCTTTGGTCTGACTCAGGGTCCTCCCCAGTGTGTGTGCATCTCTCAGCCAAGATCAGTTCAAACATGAAGGTTTCTGGGAGGTTGGCAGGACAAATTATGGGCTGGTGTCTCCTCCCTCCCTTTTTCTCTCCCCTCGACTGAGGACCTTTTCTGCCAGTGTGTCAGGCAGGGAAATCCTCTTAACCACAAGAATTAGAAGAATGTGGTTGCTTTGGCTTTTACCCAATCAAGGCCCAGTAGTCCTGATGATACCTTATATCTCCAAGTATCAGCCAGGAGACCGGTTGGAGCTGTTCAACCTGGGGCCCCATCTATCTCCTGCCTCAGTTGGATTAAAAAGATGTGATATATATATCTAATATGTGTGTGTGTATGTGTGTGTGTGTGTGTGTATACATACATATATAGAGAGATATGTGTGTGTATATATTATATATATGTATATATATATATAATGGAATATTACTTGGGCATAAAAAGTAAATAGTGCCATTTGCAGCACCATGAATGAATCTAGAAAGTGTTATGCTTAGTGAAATAAGTCAGACAGAAAGAAAGGAAAATACTATTTGATATCACCTGTATGTGGAATCTAAAAAATAATACAAATGAATGTATATGTAGAACATAAACAGACACACAGATACAGAAAACAAATTTGTGGTTACCAAAGAGGAAAGGGAAGTGGGAAGGGACCAATTAGGGGCTGGGATTAACAGATACAAACTGTATATAAAGTAGATAAGCAACAAGGATTCACTGTATAGCACAGGGGACTATACACATTATCTTGTAATAATCTGTAATAGAGTATAATCTGCGAAAAGACTGTCACTGTGCTGTGCACCTGAAACTCTTGTTCACAATACATAATATGTGCACAGTATTGTAAATCAACACACCCCATTCAAAAGGGGAAGAATTGCAGGTGGCAGTGCGCCACCATGGTATGATGTTAAAAGTTCCAGCAGAGCGACTGAGGGCAGATGAGCAGGTTAGGCCAATCCTGCCTTTCTCTTGGCTAAAGCGACCTGTGAAATTCTCTCCCGCTTGGGAAGGGCAGCATTCTTGACTCCTGAGAGATAGGATAAACATCAAGCTTTATTTAAGATATAAACTTCAAAACAGACAAGAATGTTTGGACAAAATTTGGATACTTATAGTACTCTTGCCTGGAAAATCCCATGGATGGAGGAGCCTGGTGGGCTGCAGTCCATGGGGTCGCTAAGAGTCGGACACAACTGAGCGACTTCTCTTTCACTTTTCACTTTCATGCATTGGAGAAGGAAATGGCAGCCTACTCCAGTGTTCTTGCCTGGAGAATCCCAGGGATGGGGGAGCCTGGTGGGCTGCCGTCTATGGGGTCGCACAGTCGGACACGACTGAAGTGACTTAGCAGCAGCAGCAGCAGTGACATTAAATGCAGTAAATTTGAGGGCACCCAAAGGAAAGATGAGCCGTTCATCCACTCATTAAACATTGCCTGAGTGCCTTCTTGATGCCAGGTGCTGGGCTGGGCATTTCTGGGAACCTGCCCTTCAGTCTAGCCTCCAGGCAGTGACAAAGGAGTTCCCCATGAAGCAGGGAGAATTTGCCAAAGGTCTCAAGAAACTTGAAAACAGTGAAACCAACATTTTTGGTGAAAGGTCAGACAAGCCTGGGTGAAACTGATTTCTATATCCATTTTAGAAGCAAGGAGTTCTACATCCGTATTTAAAAAAAAAATTGAACCTGGAATAAACAGTGTCATGTTAAGGGAAGCCTGGGAACTTCGGGAGCCTAGAGGATGTGTTTGATGCAGCCTAGCTGTCAGAGAGGTGTCTTCCTCTAGGAAGAAGAGACACTCCAGCTGAGACCTAAAAAGTGAATTGGGCACAGTGGGAAAAGAGGAGTGTGGGGCTGGTACCCTGGGCAGAGGTGAAATCAGGCGTAAGATGGAAGGGCAAGCAGAATGCGCCTGCGCCCAGCCCTTGCGGAGCTCATGACCCAGTGGGGAAGACAGATCTGTCACCAGTGATACCCAGGATTGATCAGGGCTGGGATGTAGGAGCCCAAGGAGCTGAGGATGCCCAGAGGGGTCTTAGTCCTGAAAAAGGAAACACCTGAGACACACCTTGAAGAACAACTAGGAGTTAGCAGGCATTTCATAGAGAACAATCAACAAAGTCAAAAGATGTTTCTTTGAAAATGTTAATACTACTCAAGGGGAAAGACACAAATTTCCATTAAAAGGGATGAAAGATGAAAGATGAATTCAGATCCTAACTCTAGGATGACAAGAGTATATCATGATCAACTATAGCCCCAAAATTTGGCAATGTAGAGGAAATGGACAGTTTCCTCGAAAAACACAATTAACAATGTTGACACAGGAAAAAATAGAAACTCTGAATAGCCCTATATCTGTTAGAGACATTGAATCTATAATTTAAAACCTTCCCCTTAAAGAAAATCACAGGCCCAGATGGCTTCAGTGATAAATTCTTCCAAACATTTAAGAAAGAAATGAGGTCATTACCCAAACTCTTCTAAATAATAGAGAATGTGGAACACTTCCTTATTCATTTTATGAGTCGAATGAGATACTGATAACCACAACCTAACAAGGTCGTTATAAGAAAGAAAAATTTTAGGCCAAGATCCTTCTAAACATGGATTCAGATATCCTGAACAAAAATGTTAGCAACTAGAATCCAGCACTATATAAGAAAGATAATACATTATAACCTAGTGGGATTTATTCCAAGACTACAAGGTTGGTCTAGCATTTGAAAAGCAGTCAAATATGTGAGGGCCCAGTTTTGGACAGTCTGTTCTTTCCCAGTTCTCTATTTGTCCTTGTTCCAGTACTGTCTTGTCTTAATTACTTTAGCTTTGTAGTTAGTCTTGAAATCTGTGTAAATCTTCCAACTTTGATCTTCTTTAAAATTTTCTATTCTTAGGACATCTGCATTTCCTGTGAATTTTAGGGTCAGCTTGCCCCTAACAACGAAATACTTCATTAAGATGTGTGTTGGATTGTCTGGGTTATGCAATGCCCTGTGATTCAGCAGTTTCATTCCTGGGAAAGCTTGCTACTGTAGGCTCTCTGAGTGTCCATCCGTGGGGTGTGGGTGAATGAACTGTTCAGTCAACACAGTGGATGAGCTGAACGCATGGCAACACCATGGATCTCACATATTGCTGAACAAAAGAGGTCAGAACAGAAAGAGTAACAGTGATCTATCACGAGGAACACAGACTAGGATTTCAGGGAACTGTCATCTATCATGAGAGGTCAGAATAGTGACTTTAGGAGTACCGACTGGAAGCAGGCATGAGGGTGGGAGCCATTTGGAGTGTGGGAATGTCCTAGATCTTGACCTAGGTGATGCTTACATATTACAAAACTATGCAGCTCTTGGGGGAGAATGGGTACATGTGTATGTATGGCTGAGTCCCTTCACTGTTCACCTGAAATCATCACAACATTGTTTGTTAATCAGTTATACCCCAATACAAAATAAAGATTAAAAAAAATTAGCTCTACAGTTAACATTTGTTTACTTTGTGTAAGTTATATTTCACTAAAAAGGGAAAAAAAGAATGGATGGGGGTGGTCACTGGAGAGAAAGTTATTTACATAACTGTATCATCACTGTGCACCAGCCCCAGCCAAATGGAAAATGGAGTTTAAAATACCATGAGTAATAATGGCAAAACTATTAGTACCTAGGAATAAATAAAATTAGAGAAGTGCAAGGCTGGCAGAAAGAATGCGAGGCTAAGTGGAGAGAGAGACCATACTCACGGATCGAAAGACTCAGTGTTGGGAAGATGTCACTGTCCTAAACATTGTCTGGAGATTTGGGGATCCAACCAAAGTCTAGGACAGTGGCTTTCAGCCTTTTGCCCATGTTCCAGTCGCACACACAGTCATATAGTCCCACACAAAACAACAACAAAAGTTTTGTGAAACAGTCCTTGCCCTGAGTACATGAGATTGGCTTGGATGTTTTGTATTCTTTTTTGTTGTTGTTACATCGATGAGCTTGGTTTTTTGTTTTTGTTGTTTTAGTTCCACATGTAAATGAGATCATCAGTTATCTGTCTTTCTCTGACCAACTAGGGTAATGCCTCCAAGTCCATCTAATATTTTCTATTATGTTGCAGGAAGGGGTACCCCTTCCAGGGCCCGAGAGTGTGCTCTTTTGTAACACCTGGAAATGCATTGTCTGAGGAGACACATGTGCTAACAAAGCAAAAGACTTCATTGGGAAGGGGCACCTGGGTGGAGAGCAGAGGGGTAAGGGAACCAGGAGGACTGCTCTGCCACGTAGCTCGAGGTCTCAGGTTTTACGGTGATGGGGTTAGTTTCCCTGTTGCCTCTGACCAATCATTGTGACTCAGGCTCCTCCCTGGTGGTTCGTGCATCACTTAGCCAAGATGGATTCCAGCGTGAGGGTTTCTCAGAGGTTGGCAGGATATATCATCTCCTCCCTCCTCCATTGGCTTCCCAGGTGGCGCTAGTGGTAAAGAACCTGCCTGCTAATGCAGGAGGCATAAGCAACTAGGATTCAGTCCCTGGGTTGGGAATCCCTGGAGGAGGGCATGGCAACTCCCTGTAGCATTCTTGCCTGGAGAAGCCCATGGACAGAGGAGTCTGGCGGGCTGCAGTCCATGGGGCTGCCAAGGGTCAGACACGACTGAAGTGACTTAGCACTCACCTCCTCCTTAGGCTCCCCCTGAATTCTGGGCTAATTTTACAGGACATGCTGTGGGCGGGCATATCCTCTCTCCTTTGGTCCCTTCTGAATCCTCCAGGTTAGCATTTGCAGGCAGGACCTCATTCCTTATCAGGACCTCCTATTGCAACACAGGTCATGCAAGTGGTTATCATCATACCTGACCAGGGTCAGTCACCAGTTCCCTAAAAATTACGTTCTTGCTTATATTTTTAATGATAGTTTGTGCAACCACACCGGCCTCATGACCCACTTATGGGATGAGATATGCAGTTTGAGAACTGTCATGCAAGAGAAGGTCAAGTCATCCTAGAAAATCATCGTCCAGCTGAGAGCAAACTGACATGTGCTCCGTGGAGTAAGAGTAGAGAAGCTGGCTGACCTGATCCTGAGGACACATCAAGGCACCCAGGCCCCTCTACCAGGCGGCCCCCACCCTCACACAGCCCGTCACAGGGGCTCCTTTCTAGCGTAGTCACGTCATACCGAACAGTGTCTCCATGTTGGGTGCCTTGTATGTACCATTTATTTTCATTTTTCTGACTTACCTGATGCACAGAGTGCAAGGGACTGTACTATAGCCCCTGAACAGCCAGTGTGTTAAACCTTGATCTTGAGAAAGAATGGTCTGACCTAGGGAGATTGCAGGGTGCAAAGTGGAGAGGGGAAGAGGGGTTGCTGGCTTCCTCCTCGGCCATGTTGGGAGCCAAGGGAGATGGTGAGAAGTGTGTAAATATAAGAATAAAATATATATTATAAATCACTTGTAGGAATGGGGAGCAGAGGGGTCAGGGAAAGACGAGGTGCTCATCTCTTATGGTGTGGCTGGGGGACCAATAGGAACTACAAAAGATATCATTTCTGTTGTGTTAGGAATACATTTTCAAACACCTGGAGCATCCTTTCTTTGAAGTATTACCGAAATCCACATACTCTTGTGATTTGGTGCCTGCAGTTGCCCGGTTTATAAGGGAAAAAAAAAAAAAAAAAGAGCAAGTTCTTCTTTTACAGTCAAATTTTATGTTGTCCCTTTTTGTCCTTGAAATTATACTTACAGTTTCATTCCCTGAAGAATTCTGTCTAATGAATGATGTATCAGCAACCAAAATATGTACAGAAATTCAAATTTGAATCTGTTTAATTTCCTGTGTAAGGTTCTAAATGTTAAAATATTTTCTTCTGGTTTGAATTGCCTTTAAAATTATTGGTCCAAAAAATAAAATTATTAGTCCACAATTAATTAAAACCTTTTATGTGTTCTACATTTTCTGGATAATTATTATACATTAAAAGTAAAATGAGAGGAAGGAAAATGAATCTCCAGATGAGCCAGAAAACAGGACATCACCCCCAATAATCCCAAGTGTCCTTGGATGAATGTTAACTGTCATATGAGTGAGTCGGGGTTCAGCATCCATTCTGCCTTGTTTCTAAGACTCAAACGCTGAGAATCTTCCTTCACAAAGAAACAGCTAGGCAAGGAAGTTTTTTGTTCCAGCAGCATCAGTCAGTTGTGAGCTTCTTCCAGGATATGTGCCCAGAACCTTTCTGTGAGGAGCTCCATCTTCAGAGTTGATGAAGATCTAGGCTGGGAGCCAGACTTGCAGAGGCTCGGGCACCCTGTGCTCACAGTCACTTAGCATCCATTCCCACATTTCAGCTGCCCTTTCTTTGGATCCAGGAGGTGCCCCCCACACCGCCGCCGCTGCATTTTGGAAAGATCTGGAAAGGGTTCTGCCTCTCTCAAGTGGGTGGGGTGAGGGTACCCAGGGAGGTGGCTTGAGAGACAAGCAGAAGGAGCTAAGCTTTCAGCAGTTGACCCTTTCTTTACACCTCCTGGGACTTTGAGCCCTGGGAGCTCCTAGTGACCTTCCAGGAGCTTGGTCCCCAGTCTCAGAACCTCCCCTCTGGGGCACAGTTTCTCTTTCCTGGCCCCTTGCCAGAATCTTCTGGGAGATTTAAAGGATGCCCTCAGGGTCACCCCAAGAGGGGTGACTTGGCGTTCCTCAGACCAGGCCAGGGGCAGGGTCTTCTTTAAAGCACCCCCCTGGTGATTTTGGCTGCTGTGTCCCCAATTCTCTGACCTGGACACCGAGGCATGGAGGGGTGGGGGTGGCAGGGGGCCCTGAGCGCACAACCTGACCCCTCTCTTCCCCCGCAGTGTACCACTGGGTGGAGATGAGGACCAAGATGCGCATCATGGGCTTCCGGGGCACGGTCATTAAGCCGCTGAACGAGGAGGCGGCTGCCGAGCTGGGCGCCGAGCTGCTGGGCGAGGCCACCATCTTCATCGTGGGCGGCAGCTGCCTGGTGCTGGAGTACTGGCGCCACCAGGCGCAGCAGCGGCGCAAGGAGGAGGAGCAGCGCGCCGCCTGGAACGCGATGCGGGACGAGGTGGGCCACCTGGCGCTGGCGCTCGAGGCCCTGCAGGCGCAGGTGCAGGCGGCGCCGCCAAAGGGCGACCTGGAGGAGCTGCAGGCGCAGATGCGAGAGGTGCGCGCCCAGCTGCGCGCCGGGGACCCGCCGTCCACCCCCGGGGCCACGTCCACATCCCAGGCAGCGTCCTCACCCAAGAAGTAGGAGCTTGCTGCAGCCTGAACTTGGACGTGGCCTTTTGTGCCCTGATGTGGCCTTCTCCCTGCGTTACCCTTGCCTGTGCTGGCCCAGGGGAAACCACCAGTATGTGGATGGATGGAACTTGGCTTAGGTCACCCTGCTGCTGACCCATGATACTTTCCTACTGTGACCAGTGGCCAGCAGGTGAAGCGTTACAACGTGGCCCCTCCAGCCTCTGACTCAGGTGGTGCAGTCCGCAGTGCTCACCCCTCCTGCCCACTCCAAACCGCACAGACCCAGGGCCCAGCCAGCAGGACAGCAGGCTCACTCCTGTGGCAGAAGACCTGGAACCGGACTTGAGCCAGATCAACCTGTCAGCCCCCCGTTTACAGTGATCAGTGTTACGTTTCCCTGGGACGCTCATCCTTGACATCAGAATACCTCCTTCCCTTTGTCAGGTGGCACTGGCCATTGTGAGGAAATGCAGTGTCTTTCAGTGCGCTTCTGCCTCCCTCACCTTCTAAGGTGGGCCCTCTAGCCATCACTCCTCTCTTTGAGGGGAAAACACGGGGGATCTTGGCTTACAGTTGATCCGTCAAATATTATATCTTTCCCCTTAACCTGATCCATGGTCTCTTCCCCAGAGACACTCAAATGGAATTTTCCAACAGAACCAACCGCCACCCCCTTCCTTTGGTCTAGGGCACAACCCACTGGAATGGCTGTGCAGGGTCTTCTAGCAGTGCCCTACCACTCCCACTTCTGATGGAAAATTCGGTCCTGCAAATGGCTAGTCTGGCCTGTCTTGCAGCCTCAGCCCCCTGGTTACCTGTCCTCAGAGTCCCAGGCCTTTCCTGACGTGTCCTTTCCTGCCTTCCCACCGTTGTCTTCAGTGGCGTCGCTCAGGGCACTGCCTGCCATGGATTAGATGACCACATCCCCGTGTCCCATCAGATCTGTAGATCTGTGTGCTCTTGCCCTCCTCTCATGGGGCTCTGGTCCAGCAGACCCTCTTCACGCAGTGTTACCCTCCTGCTTCCAATCCCCAATTCCCACCTCCATCTCACTGGGCTTGGCTACCAGTTGGTCTTACCTTTGTTATTAGTTTCCAGGACTTCCATAACAAATTACCACAAACTCGGTAGCTTAAAGCAACAGGAGTTTAGGGACTTCCCTAGTGGTCCGGGATTAACTCTGTGCTTCTAGTACAGGGGGCGCAGGTTCAGTCCCTGGTTGGGGAACTAAGATCCCACATGCTGCAGGGCAGCCAAAACAAACCAAAAAAAAAACAACAACACCCCCCCACAACTACAGGAGTTGTGGAGGTCAGAGATCTGAAACCAGGGTGTTCACAGATCTCCCTCCTTCCACAGGCTCTAGGGGAGGACGCTTTCTTGCCTCTTCAGATTTTGTGCCCTCAGGCATCCCTTGGCTTGTGGCCACATGTCCCCAGCCTCTGCCTCCATCTTCCCATGGCCTTCTCTTCCTCCCTGTCTCTTGTGAAGACTCCTGTCATTAGATTTAGGGCTCACCCTAAATCAAGGATGATTTCATGTCAAGATCCTTGACTTAATTACATCAAAGATTCTTTGCAAATAAGTTCCCATAACTTCCTGGGTGAGGCAGCCCAGGAGTACTTTGGGACTCCTGCCAACCCCGTGGGACATTTGGGGAAGCACAAGGGTGAGAGGAACAGTCCAGGAACCATCCTTCACAACGTGGCTTCTCTTCCAAGACTCACCTCTGAAGTGGGAGGGGTCTGGGCCCCACCAGTCAGCATTCTGTCTTTCAGGCTGTTGCTGTTTAGTCGCTAAGTCATATCCGAGTCTTGCGACCCCATGGACCGTAGCCCACCAGGCTCCTCTGTCCACGGGCTTTTCCAGGCAAGAGTACTGGAATGGGTTGCCATTTCCTTCTCCAGGGAATCTTCCTGACCCAGGGATCAAACCTGTGTCTCCTGCATTGGCAGGCAGATTCTTTACTACTGAGCCACCTGGGAAGCCCCTTTCAGGCTGTAGATGTTGCTTACTTAAAGGAGCCCTGGAGTTAGGAAGTCAGCTGAAGGATGTGTTTGAGAATCATGAGCTGATCTTCAAAACGGGTACAAGGCTTATTGAAATTAGGAGAGAAGCGAGAAGAAAGATGAGAGGGAGGTGGACTACTCAGGGAGGGGGCAGAGATCTCTACACAATAGCGAAAGCAGGGGGTGCAATTCTCTATCAACAGCCCCCCATTGCACTCAGGATCTTAGCATTTGACGAATGAGGTGAGACCCATGCCACATCTGTTTCCCAGCAGCTGCAGGTGGGGTGGGAGGGGCCAGCTTTCTCTCCTTCCTCCCTCACCTCCCCTCCCCAGGGGGGTGAAAACCACATGGACACAAGACCTACCCAGATAGGAAACCAAGAAACTGGGGTTCTGAGACAGCATCTTAATTCCTTCTAGAAGAGCCTCCACTGATATAGAGGGAGCTGAGGAGGTGGGCCCAGGTAGGGATACTTTTTAAATCAGAAGTGACTTGAGTGGGTTAAATGATGAAGGCAAGAGACAGAGCTGCCACAGGATGATGGAGTGGTTGACTGAGCCAGGTGAGCTGGCTCAGCACCTGTTTCCATGGTTACCTCTGGTGGGGGTGGGTCCACTCTGGCACTGACACATCTCTGGATCAGCGTTTCTGGAGGCCAGGGACTGTAACTGCCCCCCACATCACGTCAGTGTCAGTGACATCAATGTCAGTGACCTCTCTTGTCAGTTAGATGTGGTCATTATCAGAGTGGTGATGGTGGTGGTTTAGTTGCTGAGTCATGTCCGACTCTTACAACCCCATGGGCTGTAGCCTGCTAGGCTCTTCTCTTCATGGGATTCTCTAGGCAAGAATACTGGAGTGGGTTGCCGTTTCCTTCTTCAGGAGATCTTCCTGACCCAGGAATCGAATCCGGGTCTCCTGCACTGCAGGCAGATTCTTTACCAACTGAGCTACAAGGGAAGCCTCTGGTGGAGTTAATTATTGAATTCCAATTAGGCGCAGGACACTGTTCTAAGTGCTTCATATAGTTGGCATAACATTATTTTCTTGGTTTCCTTGATGAGGAAACTGAGGCACAGAGAGGGAACGTCACCTACCCAGGGTCACACAGGAGGGGAAGAAGCAGACGTGGGATGAGAAGATGGGCAGTCTGGGTTGGAGCTCCTATCCCCTGCACCAGCCTGACCCTGATATAGTGCTGCTCTCGCATCTCGGACTCAGAACTCAGCCCTGACGCATACTCACGTGCGGCGAGATGTTGTGGGATGTAGCCGTTTCACCCACTGCATGCGGGTGGGGTCAGCACATGTGAGGGGAAAGAATCCCCCCAAAACGCACAAGACCAGAGCATGGCTCATCGCTCTGGTTTCCTGCTAGCTAAAATTTTGTATCTATTTGTGACTTGGGAAAAGGGGTTAGAATAAATTTGTAATTCAAATTGGCTGTCTTCAAGTTGGTGTATTTTTTTCCCCACATTTAAAAATCCCTGTTAACCTTAGAAAAACTGTCCTTCGTTTATTCTTTCATTCAAAGAACTGTCACCGAGGGAATTGCCTGGTGGTCCAGTGGTTCGGACTCTGCGCATCCACTGCATGGGGCAGGAGCTTGATCCCTGGGTGTTGCCGCGCCTGACCAACAAACAAACAAAAACTGTCACCAAGGCACCCACCATGTTCCTCACCGTGTTCTGTGCAGGGCTGGTGACCCAGCTGTGAAGGAGACAGCACCAACCCTACCCACAGGGGGCTTACAGTCCAGTGTTTCTCTTCCAGTGTTATCTGCCCTGTGGTTGTTTGGGAAGGAGGGACTCCTCTCCTCCTGAGGAGGGCTGTTAGCCATCAGAAGCAAATTCTTCAACACTGGCTCACAAAAGCCTCATCCGGTGTTCCGAGGACTCTGCCTCTGTCAGCTCCTGGCAGGCCCTGTTGGCCCCCATGTTGATTTCCCCCTTGGGCAGGCCCTTGCCTGGGGAGAGCCACCCCAGGAGAAAATGGACTTCCTGAAGCCCCCACCTGACCCACTGGCCCATCGCTGAGCTGGCCACTGTGATGCTGTGGGGCCAGGCTGGGGTCCCCCAGCCCCCATAGGCAGAAGGAGAGGAGAAGCATGTCCAGAGAAGGGTGGAGAGGGCACCATCTACCCGCTTACTGGACAAATGTTTACTGCGCTCCTGGTCCTGTTCTATCTAGCAGCTGGGAGTCAGCCGGGAACTAGACAAGGTTGCCGTTACCACGGAGCCACCAGCTAGTGCAGGGACAGTAAAGGAAAAAAACTAGGGTCTTCCCTGGTGGCTCAGTGGTAAAGAATCCACCTTCCAATGCAGGGGAATGTGGGTTCGATCCCTGGGGGTGGGGTGGGGACTGAGATCCCACATGTCTTGGGGCAGTTAAGCCCTCGAGCCACAACAACTGAGCCCATGTTCCACAGCTAGAGAGCTGTGCACTACAACAAAGACCCAGCACAGCCAAAAACAGGAAGGAAGAAAGAAGAAAAACTAAACCAGGTCTAGGTGATGAGGGCTGAAAAGAAAGAGTTCAGGAGTAATGGAGATGGAGATGTACATCAGCTGGTCAGGGAGGAGACGCAAGGAGCCCTGTTGGCAGTCGCCAGAGTGAGAAAGGGTTAGCAGGCCCTGCAACGGTGGGGGGGTCTGCCTCTTTCCGGACCTGCAAGAGGCTCTGCTATGAGAACAGGGCTGGGGTCAGTGGACTAAGGGCCTGGCGCTGCCTGTCTTTGGGAATAAAGATTTATTGGAATCCAGCCACGCTCATTTGTTTATGTCTTTTTATGGCTGCTTTTGCACGGCAATGACAGAGTTGAGTCATTTGTGAAAAATACCATTTTGCCTTCAAAGATGCAAATATTTACTATTTGGCCCTTTACATAAAAAGAGTTTACTGACCCCTGGAACAGATTAAGCAAGGAAAGAAGGACGGGCAAAGGGCTCCAGAGGACAAAGGCTGGCCCCCTTGCCTCAGTTGGCACAACTCTGGAGGGGCCAACCAGCTCCGACACACCCATCAGGTCAGCTCTTACGCCCCCCTGCCTGGGCCTGCATCCATCACTCCTCCAGTTCCCACCCATGGGAGCTACTTCCTGGAGATGCCTCAATAACCCTGCCGTTCTCCAATTGCAAAGTCTCCATCTCAATCTACAGTGGCAAGGTGAAATAAGACCTATGTTTTATATGATCCACCATATATATGTATAATAATTCACAACTCATCCTCCATGTTGGATATACATTGTGTAATTCCTGCATTATGTGACATAGTATATAATGGAATATAAAAACATTTTATGTTATATGTCACATAACATCATATATGTTGTGTGTGTTGTGTGTATGTAAAATTTATCATTGCAATGAACATTTCAGTAATTTACCCTTAATATGTGCCATGTAGTCTGATATCTCCTGTTTTATTGTGTTGCATTTAGAAAAACTACAGATAAATATGTATCATATACCTAATATGTATCATAAACATAAAATCCATCGTATCATAAAACACATGTATGTTAATATGTGTTATATAAGGTGGAGTGCTGAAGAATTAACTGCTTTTGAACTGTGGTGCTGGAGAAGACTCCTGAGAGTCCCTTGGACAGCAAGGAGATCAAACCAGTCAATCTTAAGGGAAATCAACCTTGGATATTCATTGAAAGGACTGATGCTTAAGCTGAAACTCCAGTATTTTGGTCATCTGATGGGAACAGCTGACTCATTGGAAAAGTCCCTGATGCTGGGAAAGATTGAGAGCAGAAAGAGAAGAGGGCGTAAGAGGATGAGATGGCTGGATGGTATCTCCGAAGCAATGGATGTGAAGCTTGAGCAAACTTTGGGAGATGGTGATGGACAGGGAGGCCTGGCATGCTGCAGTCCATGGGGTCGCAAAGAGCTGGACATGACTGGGTGATGGGATGACAACAATGTTAATATCATACATACCTTGTTAGAACAAAATTTTGCTAAACAATAATTGCCCTTACTGGTGTGTGATGAACTCTGTTACTTTCTATTTACTTTTTTTTTTTAAGGAAAGCATACACATAGGTATGCATTACACTAACCTCCATAAAGCAGGCTGCCTTGGGCCATGGTGAAGACTTTGGCTTTTACTGTGGGGTGAGCAGGAGCCAAGGGAGGGCTCTGAGTGGAGGAGGATGTGAGCTGGCTTAGTTTTAACAGGAGCCCAGTACACATTATGAGCGCGGGGCAAAACTGGAAGCCACCAGCCCAGTGAAGAGGCGACTGTGATTGTCCAGGCCGTGGAGACAGTGGGGGTAGGGAGAAGTGGGATTCTGGGCAGATTAATATTTCAAAGGTAGAGCAGACAGAATGTGCTCAGGGATGGGAGATGGTGAGTCACTGATGGCTTCAAGGTTTTTGCTATGTGTACCGAGAAGGAACACGTTGGTGCTGAGGGGCTGAGGCTGCAGGAGAACCAGTGTGAGGAGATGTGGATAGCATTCCCATTCCCCACCCCATGGTCGTCTCAGATCTGGGTGCCCTCTGGCAGGCTTTGGTTTTTCTGAATTGTAGCTGGTGGGGGCTGGCCTGGGTGCTCTTCTCACACTGTGTAACTGACATTGTTTATCTCCAGCGTGCCTCCATCAGGGGACGCTCCTGGGGTCCATTTGGGACACCCTGGAGGAAGGAGGCAACTGGAGGTGGCGGGCTTGGACTTGGGACTCTGGCCTTAGGGCTCTCCTCACCCCTGGAATAGCAGTGGTCAGGCCAGGCTCCCCAGAAGCGCCTCCACCAAGTCAGGGCTCATATGGACCTGGTTTGGGGGGTGCATGAGCACAGTGGGCTGTCTCACTCAGGGGTCACATCCCTGTACCTCAATATTTATATTTGGAAATTGCAGTCTCTTCCTTAAGTTTGGCCACTTCAGAGAGACCAAAGTTCCCTCCCTAAAAGGATTCTTGTTTCTGGTGGTGGTGGGGGGAACACATTGGCAAGAACCCTTTTGGGAGTGGTCTGGCCACAACACGTCTACTAAAGATCTCCCTTTGTGGGCACGGGTGCTGTCCCCCTCTTCCCTCTTGTGACAGTCAGGGCTGTGCCCATGCCTCTGTGGCCAGCATGAGCGTTTCCTCAGGAAGATGCCCAGAGCTGAAAGAAGCAAATACCCTTAAAGACATTTATGCTGGGCTGTGTGCTCAGTCACTCAGGCGTGTCTGACTCTTTGCGACCCCATGGACTGTAGCCTGCCAGGCTCCCTTCTCCATGGAATTCTCCAGGCAAGAATACTGGAGTGGGTTGCCATGCCCTCCTCCAGGGGATTTTCCCAACCCAGGGATCGAACCCAGGTCTCCCACGTTGCTGGTGGATTCTTTACCGACTGAGCCACCAGGGAAGCCAAAGATATTTATAGTTAATCTAAAAATGCCTCGTAGGGACTTCCCTGGTGGTCCAGTAGTTAGCACTCTGCGCTTCCACTGCAGGGGGCATGGGTTCGATCCCTGTTTGGGAAACTTAAGATCTTGCAAGCTGCGTGGCACGGCCAAAAAAGGAATGCCCCCAAAAATCTCAGTGAGGTGTCGGAGGAACTGTCGACACTTGCAAGGATCAAACTAAAAAAATTTTCAACCCACACAAGTGCACAGTGGAATTTCATTATTCTTTTAATTCGCACTTTCTTGTTTTAACCCGTAGGATGAACATCTTTTCCGCCGCTTATTGGACATTTATACCGCTTTTGAAAGATGCCTGTTTTCATTGTCTGTGAATTAATGTTCATTTCTGGTGTGTTTTGTTCCTGCTGAAGTTTTTTCGTTTTAAAGTAACCAAATCTATGAGACTTTTTCCTTTCAGGCACTTGTTGTGATTGTTTGTTTCTGTGTTTATTTGAGAAGGGCTTCTCTACCCTAAGAGTTTATATCTTCACCGTCTCCCTTCTTCTCGTATTTGTGTTGATGTTGCCTTTGTGCTTGTCGTTCACTGAACTTGTGTTGCGTTGCGTTTTGGTTTCTGGTGAGTGTAAGGTTGGGTGCGGTCTGCGATCTTCAGTTTCCAGACGTATGAGGGCTGGCGTCTCAGAGTGCGTGGAATGGCGCATCCTTTCCCGCCTCATCTGATTCTGGACAGCAGCGTCCGCTGAGTTCCCAGACACAGGTACCTCCTTCTTGATCCCGTTCTGTCAACCTTTGTCCGTCCCGCACCAACACCAGGTCTTCTGAATGCCAAGAGCTTGAATATATTTTTTGGTCTCTTTAAGGCAAACTGGTAGCCTTGTCCTTGTTTTCAGACTTATCTGAGTACCTCTGTTCCTTGATATACATTTTCCAAAATTAATAGACTTTATTTTTTGAGAAGTTTTAGGCTTACAGAAGGGCTTCCCAGGTGGCTCAGTGGTAAAGAATCTGCCTGCCAATTCAGGAAACAAGGGTTCGATGCCTGGGTTGGGAAGATCCCCTGGAGAAGGGCATGGCAACCCACTCTAGTATTCTTGCCTGGAGAATCCCATGGACAGAGGAGCCTGATGGGCTCATGGAGGTCGCAAAAGAGTCAGACATAACCTGGTGACTAAACAACAAGAAGGCTTACAGGAAAATTGAGCAGAAAGTACAGAAAGGGCTTGGCTGGTGGCACAGTGGTTAAGAATCTAGGTTGTAACTCAGGATGTGGGGTCAAGGATCTGACTTGCCTGGTGGCAATAAGCCCCCACACCACAATTAGAGAGAAGCCTGCCGGGCATAATGAAGAGCCCACATGATGCAACTGGGACCCTTCACAGCCAAATACATAAATAAAAGGTATTTTAAAAATATGTAGAATTCCCATATATCCTCTCCCCCCATACACGTATAATTGCCCCTATTATCAACATCTTGCTATAGTATATTTGTTACAATTGAGGGATCAATATTGATATATCACCAAAGTCCATAGTTTACATTAGGGTTCACTCTTGGTATTGTATATTCTATGGGTTCGGACAAATTTATAATGACATCCACCATTATGAAATACAGAAGGGTTTCACTGCCCTAAAATTCCCCCCTGTGCTCTACTTATTCATTGGTCCCTCTCCTACCCTGACCCACTGCAGCACTCATCTTTTTACTGTCTCCACAGTCTTGTGTGATATGAGACCTCTGTCACCCACCAACACTCCTGCGTTTGCTGAGTCAGTGAATCCATGAGTTTCACAATGTACCTGGTCAAACCCCAGCCAACCTGTAGCCTCCAGGCCCTCCCACCCTACAGTGGACAAGCGGTGGCCCCCAAAGAGCCTTGGACCCAGTCCCCGCATTCCACAAATGTGATCTCATCCCATAAAAATGTTTGCAGACATGATCAAATTAAAGACACTGTGAGAAAGAGATTTTACAGTGTGCTCATAAGAGACAGTCAGAGGGAGGTTGCACACCCAGAGAAGAAGGTGATGTGAAGATGGAGGCAGAGACTGAAGTGATGAAGGCACAAGCCAAGGAATGAAGTTGTCATTGGAAGCCAGAAGAGGCAGAGAATAGATTCTCCCCTTTGGCTAGCCGAACAGCAGTATTCTGGGCTTTCCAGGTGACTCAGTGGTAAAGAACCTGCCTGCCAATGTGGGTTTGATCCCTGGGTTGGGAAGATCCCCTGGAGAAGGAAATGGCAACCCACCTCAGTATTCTTGCCTGGGAAATCCCATGGATGGAGGAGCCCGGCGGGTACAGTCCATGGGGTCTCAAAAGAGTTGGACATGACTTAGCGACTAAGTGACTGAACAACATTAAATCTGAAAGACATCTGAAAACATTCCTTCACCTAGCTGAATTTTCTCATGTGCATGTCACAAAATATTTATTATATAAAGTCTGTGTCCTTAAATTCAGCATCTCTCTAACGTAGAATAAAAATTTGACTATGGGGAATTCCCTGGTTGTCCAGTGGTGAAGCCTCTAGGCTTCTACCGCAGGGTGCGTGGGTTCAATCGCCGGTCGGGGAACTAAGATTTTGGGAGCTGTCTGGCAGGGCCAATAAATAAATAAATTAAATAAAAAGGTTCTTACTGAACCAATTAAAAAAATGATTATTATAATTTTCATTAGGGTTGACAAGTCACATGAAAGACCTTCTGTATTTATCAAGGGTCAGGCAACCCACTCTAATACTCTTGCCTGGAAAATCCCATGGACGGAGGAGCCTGGTAGGCTACAGTCTATGGGGTCGCAAAGAGTCGGACACGACTGAGCGACTTCACTCACTCATACCAAAGGAAGTTTCTGTTTGGATCTTCCATGAACAATTGTCATGGTCTTTGAGATGAAAATATTTAAGTTGATATATTTAACATGAACTTTTAAAAAAGCAGTCAGGATTTTACTGTTTATGAACACTGGGCTATTTTATAATTAACATCTGGGGAGCTGATCTCAAAGCATGGTGCGGCAGTAGTGGCGTGAACATTGCACCGTGAGGCAAGAGAAACACATTCTGATGCTAGCCCTTTTCCTGTGTGGCCCAGAGAAGGTTATTCTCAGAACCCCAGTTTCCTCATTTATTTTAATGGAGATGCAGACTTGATGAACAGGTGATAGATGACCAGGACATTGAACAACTGTGCCTCAGAGTATGATGAAAACAAACAAAAAAAGAACAGATTCTCCCCTCAGGCTTTGAGAGTGAGTGGATCCCACTCACAGCTTGATTTTGGGGCCGGTGATGCTGATTTTGAACTTCTGTCCCTCAGAACTGTGAGAGAGTAAGTTTCTGGGTGGTTGTTGTTTTGTTTTGTTTTGTTATCTTCTGTTGTTTTAAGCCATCCAGTTCATAGTAATGTGTTACGGGAGCCACAGGAAGTTAATCCGCTCCCACAGTCTGTCTGATGGCTCATCCCGAGTAACTCTGGCCTCTGAATTAAAGACAGGACAAGCTTACTTCATTTTGCTGGGGGTGTGGAGGGCCTGGATTTTCCAGAGACTTCTTGTGGCTTTCCTCTATGTTGCTGGAGAGAAGGTAATTCCTCAACTGGACACGGGTATTTTGATAGCTTGTTTAGTAGTCTGTGGTGAAAGAGTAGTCATGTCTTTACTAGCTCACATTTTATTGAGCAGTTAATTTTTTCCAGATTTTCAAAACTCTGTTTCTAACCTTGGGCCATTTTTTTTCCCATTACATGTTTCCGTTTTCTTTCTTTCTTTCTTTTTTTTTTTGGCTGCGCTAAGTTTTCACTGTGAAATGTGAGCTTTCTCTAGTCGTAGCCCAAGGGCTTAGTCACTCCACAGCATGTGGAATCTTCCCCAGCCAGGGATCGATCCCGTGTCCCCTGCATTGCAAGGCAGATTTCTCAACCACTAGACCACCAGGGAAGTTCCTCTGTTTGGTTTTTTTTTTTTTTTAATTTAATGTTTTTTAATTGGAGGATACCTGCTTTACAATGTTTTGTTAGTTTCTGCTATACAGCATAATGAATCAGCTATAAGTATACATATATCCCCTCCCTCCTGAGCCTCCCTCCCATCCCACCCGCCATCCCATCCCTCTAGGTCATCACAGGGTACCAAGCTGAGCTCCTCATGTTATTATTGTGGTTTTAATTTGTCTTTCTCTCATGAGGTATGATGTTGAGCATCTTTATATGTGTTTATTGGCCATGCTCATCATCTTCTTTGGCAAAGATAATAATTGCATCTATTAATACCATTATTTGATAATAATTAGATCTGTTCAAGTCATCAGCCAGTCATAACAGTTTCCTGTGGTGGTTGTAACCAATTACCGCAAACTTGGTGGCTTAAAAGAATACACGTTTAGATCTGACAAAACAGAAGGAGGCTCACAGACTTAGAAAACACACTTATGGTTGTTCAGGGACAGTTAGGGACTTTGGGGTGGTCATGCACACACGGCTATATTCAAAATGGATAACCAACAAGGGCCTGTTGTATGGCACATGGAATTCTGCTCAATGTTATGTGCCAGCCCGAATGGGAAAGGGGTTTGGGGGAGGATGGATACATGTATATGTATGGCTGAGTCCCTTTTCTGTCCACCCGAAACTACCACAACATTGCTCATCGGCTATACCCCAATACAAAAAGTTCAAAACAGAAGCACACATTTATTCTCTTAACAATTCCCGAGGCCAGAAAACCCAGATCAATATCACTGGGCTGGAATGTTGGCAGGGCTGTGCTCCCTCCAAAGGCTTGAGGGGAGAGCCGGTTCCTCACCTCTTCCAGCTTCCGGTGGCTCCAGGCTTTCCTTGCCTCATGGCAGCGTCAATCCACTCTCTCCCTCCTTCACATAGCCCCCTCCCCTGTGTGTCTGTGTTTTCTTTTCCTCTTCCCTCTCATATAAGGACACTTGTCACTGGATTTAGGGCCCATCTGGGTAAGCTAAGATGACACCGCCTCGAAATTCTTAACCTTAATCACATCTGTAAAGATCCTTTTGCCAAATAAGGCAACGGTCACATGTTCTAGGGACTTGGGTGTGTTCATCCCTTCCTCCTACTCCAGTGATCAAATCTCCCCCTGCCTCCCTCACACAGGGACCCTTTGGGTTGCGTTTAGGGCCCGCCTGGATAATCTCGGATCATTCCCCATCTCAAATCCTTAACTCCTTCACATCTGCAAAGTCCTTTTTGCCACATAAAGTAAGATTCACAAGATCCGGGGATTGGGACCCACTATTTAATATACCACATCCCCCTTTTTTAGGCTGTTCTGTTATGATTTCTAAGTGCTCTACACAGAATTTGCATACTGCCCTTCATTTGAGATGGGGACATTAAAAAAAATAATTCATTTGTTTGTTTATGGCTGTGCTGGGTCTTCATTGCCGCGAGGGCTTTGTCTCTAGTTGCGTGGAGCTGGGACTTCCTAATTGCAGTGTGTGGGCTTCTCATTGCGGTGGCCTCTCTTGTTGCGGAGCATAGGCTTTAGGTGTGTGGGCTTCAGGGTTCTAGAGCACAGGCATAGTAGTTGTACACAGGGTTAGTTATTCCCAGGCGTGTGGGATCTTCTGAACCAGGGATCGAATGTCTTCTGCATTGGCAGGCGGATTCTTTACCTCTGAGCCACCAGGGAAGCCCGAGATGGGGATACTTTTTGGCAAACCTCTTTAGAGCCTTGGAGTGAGAAGGCTGACATGGGGCTGTGGTCTCAGCATATTCATTTTCAGCTGTTTATCGGACCTTTCAATTCTATGAGAAATGCCTGTGTTGTAAAATTGCCTGGTGGTCCAGTACTTAGAACCCCGTACTCTCACTGCCGAGGGCCTGGGTTCAATCCCTGGTCAGGAAACTAAGATCCCGTAAGCCACATGGGCACAGCTCCCCGCTCCCCGCCCCCAAAAAGAATATTTGCTTTGCTCATCCTTGGTGCTTGTTTGTGAGGTCTTCTGTCCTTTTACAAAAAGTTTTTCAACTTTAATAAACAGGTTTTCCCATCTTTTCCTTTATGGCTCTTACTTTTCCTCCCTTGTCTGGGAAGATCGTCCTTGCCCCAGGTTAGAAGCATCCCCACCCTAAGGGTGCAGAATGGTAATAACCTTCATTTTACAGAGAAGGAAACTGAGATACAGAAGAACATAATCTCTTCCAGTTCACATTTCTTAGGTTCCAGGCACTGCGAGGATTTTACAAGAGTCATATCACTGAATCCCTGAATCTCCCTGTGTCATGGGTCCTCCAAACCACCCTCAGACCTGATGATTTATTTGCTACATAATAAGCCGACATAGCCTTACAGTGAAAGGATACAGATTCTTATCAACAAAGGGAAAACGTAGACGGGGTGAAGTCCAGGTGCAAAGAGAACAGCATGTGCAGAGGCCCAAAGGTGAGAGTGAGAAGGGATGACTCCATGGCTTAGTCATGGACCTTAGCGGGCGGGACGAGAGGCGGGAGACTGGATCACACAAGGCTTGGGGCCTTGGAAAGGAGAGTATGGCCTTTCGTGACTTGCGAGCTGAGGGCACTGGGTGGTCTGGAGTTGAAGGTGTCAGTACAGAAAGGAATTTCACTCCAATCACGTTATTTCCCAATCATATTTAGGAGACAACAGGTTCAGTATAGAAACAGCAGTGAAAACTGAAAAACAATGAAATGAAAAAAATCATCTGTAATCCCACTACCCGGAGATGATCATTGTTAACTTTTAGCTGTATTTCATGATCCTAAATGCACACACACGCATGTGTGTACAGAAAAAAAGTTATGCATTGTGTATATATTGGTGTGTGCTAAGTCTCTTCAGTCGTGTCCGACTCTGTGTGACCCTATGGACTGTAGCCCACCAGGCTCCTCTGTCCCTGGGATTCTCCAGGCAAGAATACTGGGGTGGGTTGCCATGCCTTCCTCCAGGGGATCTTCCCAACCCAGGGATAGAATCCCTGTCTCTTAGGTCTGCTGCATTGGCAGGCAGGTTCTTTACCGCTCAGGCCACCTGGGAAGCCGCCCCATGTATATTGGTAGATATACACATATGTATTAATATAAGTGGGAATCATCCTATAAAATGCTCTGTATCTGTATGTTAAGTGACCGAGAAGGAGTCTTGGAGGAGAAAGCGTCAGGTCCCCTTGGCCAGGTGAGGGTGGAGGATCTGTGAGCCTCTGTTATGCACTAGCAGCAGTGTGGGAGGGAAGGATGATCTAGTAAAGGGCACAGCTTGCGCAAGTATCCGGTGGCTGCAGGGAGCGGTGAGAGCGGCTGGAGCAGGGTGGGGGCGAGATGAGCTTGAGCTGGCAGATTTGTGCAGGACCTCAGTGGCCCTGGAGAGCTCCTGGGAACTGTGCGAGTTTTTCCTGCATGTGTGTTCGTTGGTTTTGTTTATTCAAGCCCGTGCAGGACCGAAGTGTGGGCTGGTATGGTGAGGGATCCAGCAGCGGGCTAAGGTCCCTGGGGACTGGACACTGTCTGGCGATGTCAGACGGGCACCAGGAGGACTTCCCTGGTGCTCCAGTGGTTAAGAACCCACTTGCCAATGCAGGGGACACGGGTTTGATCCCTAGTCCGGGCACTAAGATCTCACATGCTCCAGAGCATCTATGTACTTGCACCACAACTACTGAGCCCACATGCCTAGAGCCCACGTCCTGAAACAAGAGAAGCCACCGCGATGAGAGGCTCGTGCACGGCAGCTGGAGAAAGACTGCTGCAGCAATGAAGACCCCGCCCTAAGAAATAAATAAATGCGTGCATGCTAAGTCTCTTCAGTCGTGCCGACTCTGCAGTCCCATGGGCTGTAGCCCTCCAGGCTGCCCATGGGATTCTCCAGGCAAGAATACTGGACTGGGTTGCCATTTCCTTCTCCAAAATAAATAAGTATTTGTAAATGTCTTTAAAAAGGTGGGGGGGGCACCAGAAGCAGGACCCAGATGGGCAGATGTAAGAGCTTGCAGCCCAGCCACAGAGGGGACTGGGGAGACAGGCCCCACCTCCACCTTCTCCTGTCCCGGCCTTGTTTTTATTTTTTATTTTAAAGCTTTTTTGATGTGGACCATTTTTAAAGTTTTATTACAATATTGCTTCTGTTTTATGTTTTGATTTTTCGGCCCAAGTCACGTGAGTCCATCTTAGCTCCCCGGCCAGGGATTGAACCCACCCCCCCTGCACTGGAAGGCAAAGTCTTAGCCACTGGCCCACCAGGGAGGTCCCTATCCCGTCCTCTCTTGAGGGCACTGCCCAAAGTCAGTGTTCACCAGAAGCGGAGGAGAGGCACTGAGCTTCCAGGAGCAGAGAAGGGCAGCCAAAAGTGGAGAGAGGGGGTCTGGGGGCGGAGGGATGTATCATGGCCCCATCATTCCCCAACTTTCCAGGTGAGCAGGAGACCAAGACCACTGATATCCATGGCTCATTTGAGCTGTCCACACTCAGGGGCAGACCCTCACCCATCACGTTTTTGCTGTATATTTAAGCTCAGCCTCTGTGCCATGAGTTACCTGGTGTGATCTTGCAGAGTGAGACCTAAGGTCCTGGGCGTGGTGAGTCACACTCGAAGCATCGAGTTGGTGTCAAGGTTTTTGCCTCCCTTCCCAAGTGTGACTCAGAAGGCAGGTGGACAGGCTGTCCTGCAACACAGAATACTACACGTGACTGCGGGTTGGTGCCCGATTCCCAGGGGACCTCCTCTCACAGGGCCGGTGGGGCTCATGCCCCTGGGAGAAGTTCACTTGGATCCATAGAGGTTCCGATCCCAAGAAGGGAGATTGCTCTTGTTGTTCCTGTTCTGTAACACCTGTTCGTGAAATGTAATCAGCCAGAAGGAAAAGAAGAATGTCCTGCACTTCTAGCCAGTTAACACGATGATTTGCTTTTCATCAAAGCCAGATCAGAATGTGTGCCCATCAGTATCAGGCTTGTTCTGTCAAGGACATGTTTGCTTGAGAATGCACACAGATCTAATCATCAGTCTTTGTTTTATTCTGTAATACACGGAGAAGAGAAAAACAAACACCCAGGTCACCACCAGCCCAGTTCAGAGACAGGGCCTGTGACCTTGGAAGTGTCTATGGGACCCTCCCGGGAGGCAGCAGGCCCCACTGCAGTGTAGTGGCGCTCAGGTGATTTCCACCTGGTGGCGACTTCCAAAAACCAGGAGCCCCCACCCCTGCCTGTGTTTGGAGTCGGCCATTCTTGTGAGATACCCAGGGGACTTCCCATCACACATGCGTGTGCACACACGCACACACACACACACACACACACACAAGGGGATCTGGGACCTGGGACTGGGAGGGGCTCAGAGGAGGGCAGAACACAAGAGGGACTGCCCCTGATGTCACTTCCAACGACTTTGAAAGGCCCCGCCCCTGACTCTGTTTGGAAGAGAAGTTCTTGTGCATGCCCTTACTCTGATGACAGGTAGACTGGACCCAGAGAGGGCAGAACACTTGTCTGAGGTCACACAGTAGGGAGCTGGAACGCAACTAACTTCTTGGCACAGACCCCTTGTCTGGTAGCAGACAAGCCCCTAGGAGGAGGGCAGAGCTCCTGGGAAGGAAGGAGAGAGAAAAGGGTCTCTGTGACCCCCAGAGCAGACAGAGAGGCTACCAGCGGGGGCAGGACCTACCTAGAGCTTTATGGGTGTACATCCTGCAGTCTTCAGCCTCTGACTTTTCTGGGTCCATGGGGATGACCAGGAACTTCCCCCAGGTTTGGCAGCACCTCTGCGTAGGGCGGTGGAAGGGGTAGAAGCCTCTGCAGCAGCTCCACTTCTGGTCCTTGGGGTCCAATGCCACGCTGCCGCAGAGCCGCCAGCGCTCCTTTCTCACGACCAGCACCTCGCCTGCGGGCCAGACTCGGCTCAGCGGGAGGGCCTGGGCGCAGGGGCCCTGCCCTCACATCCATTCATTTCTGGGGGTGGGGGATGTTTTTTGTCTTTTGTGTGGTTTTTTGGCTTGCTCTCCAGACGTTGGCAGTGAAAGCATGGAGTCCTAACTACTGGACCACCAAGGAGTTCCCTCTTCCCTTGTGTTTTTTCTCTCGAATACCTTTATTAAGATAGAATCCAGCGGACTTCACTGGTGGTCTAGTGGCTAGGACTCCGAGGTCCCAGTGTAGGGGACCCAGGTTTGATCCCTGGTCTGGGGACTATTAGGGCTTCCCCGGTGGCTCAGCAGTAAAAGAATCTGTCTGCGATGCAGGAGACATGGAGATGCAGGTTCGATCCCTGGGTCGGGAGGATCCCCTGGAGAAGGAAATGGCAACCCTCTGCAACAATCTGGCCTGGAAAATCCCATGGACAGAGGAGCCTGGCAGGCTACGGTCCATGGGGTCACAAAGAGTCGGACACAACTGAGCGACTAAACAACAAAACAGGGAACTAGATCCCACAGGCCACAACTAAGCCATTCTGCACGCTGCAGCAGCAGATCAAAGAGCCCATGTGCCACAGCTAAGACCCGGACAGCCAAATACATTAGTAAATACTAAAAAAGAGAGGAACTGACAACAGCAACAACAGAGAGATAGAATTCAGGGACTTCTCTGGTGGTTCAGTGGCTGAGACTCCAAGCTCTAAGTGCAGGGAGCTGGGGTTCAATCCCTGATCAGGGAACTAAATCCCACAGGCTGCAACTGAGTTTAAGTGGCCATAACTAAAAAAGATCCCACATACTCAAACTAAAAGATCCCCCATGCACAACATTTGACAATGAAGATCCCACCTACAGCAACTAAGAACCAGCAGAGCCAAATAGATAAATTAAAAAAAAATTTTTTTAAAAGGTAGAATTCACATATCATACAATTCACCCATTTCAAGCGTGCATGGTTTTCAGTATATTTTCAGAGTTGTGCAATCACTACCACGATTGATTTTAGAAGATGTTCAATCACCCTAGAAGGAAACCCCGTGTCCATCAGCAGTCGCTGCTGTCTTCTGCCCACTTCCCCACACGCCCCAGCCTCGGGCAACCACCATCAGTCTACTTGCTGTCTCTTCTGGACACTGCCCCATTTCATCTCCACCAGCAGTATATGAGTGCTGATTTCCCCACATCCTTGCCAGTCCATGATGTCTGAGTCTCTGATTATAGCCATTCCTTTGTGGGTGGGAAGTGGTATCTCCTTGTAGTTTTGATCTGAGTTTCCCTGCATCCATTTATCCCTTACACAGCACTGAGGTCCAATGTCCAGGTCACCTCTTTCCCCAGAGTACACGTGCCCCCTTTCCTCTCGCTACCTCCATCTGCCTTCCTCCTGGCCCAGGGGCGTGGCTTCTCTGCTGAGTTCTCTGGCCCTCTGTGGGCAGAGTTACAGCCACTCACCTTGGGTGCCCTGTCACAGCAAAAAAGTGCATACAGCCAGTGGTCATTAAAAAAAAAGTACTGATCAGCCTCCCTCAGTTTCCAGAAAGAGAATGGGACAGTGAGGAAGACTTCCCTAGCAGTCCAGTGACTTAAACTGCATGCTCACAATGCAGGGGGCCTGGGTGGTCAGGGATCCCTGGTCAGGGAACTAGATTCCATGTGCAGTGACTAAGACCCAGCGAAAATGAAAAAATAAGTTGTTTTTTTTTTAAGTAGAGGAAAGAGGACTTGCCGGGTCAAGGTTTAAGCCCCGTTTTTCCCCCTCACCTCATGCAATTAACTTCACCCTTCTGAGCCACACTTTCCCCATCCCTAAAATGGGATTGTCTGCTTCTTGGGGGTGTTACCAGAGTGAAAGTGGCTGTCGGACAGTGATGATAGAGAAGCTTCCCCAGCTGAGCTTCTTGTAGAAAGGGACTTTTGACCATGACTCATCTGGGCTTCCCAGGTGGACATCAGTAAAGAACCTGCCCGCCAGTGCAGGAGATGAATGAGAGAAGAGTTCCATCCCTGGGTTGGGAAGATGCTCTGGAGGAGGGCATGGCAACCCACTCCAGTATTCTTGCCTGGAGAATCCCATGGACAGAGAGGCCTGGTGGGCTGCAGTCCAGGGGGTTGCAAAGAGTCAGACACGACTGAGCACAGCACAGTTACAATTACTTGACTCAGCTGGCCCCTCCCTGTCTCCCTCCAAGCCCCATTTCTCCTCCCTCCTGGGAAGACCCCTGCCCCCCAGCACAGGGGACTGGCAGAGGGGATCCTCCCAGAGGCAACCCCAGACCCCGAAGGTGGAAAGTGTGTCAGAATTTCGCGCTCAGGCTGGCATTTCAGCTGAGCAGGAGCACCGAGGTGGAAGCTGGGCCCCTCCCCACCTGCCCGGCCACCCCAAAGGAGCCGGGCTTCCCTGCCCACAACACCCCTGCTCACCTTTGGAGGCATGGGGCCAGCCTTGCAGGCATGGGAACAGCAGGAGGAAGAGAGCTGCAGGAGAGAGAGACGTGAGGGCCGGCTGGGGAGCTGGGCCGAAGGAGGAGGGTGGGGAGAGGCTGTACCTGAGAAGATGAGCAGTCGGGACCCTATGCCAACTCTGGCCCTGGGCCCCGGCCTGCCTCTGACCGCTGCCGGCTGCCACATGTCACGGAGGCCAGCAGCACCCAGGGAAGACAGCTTCTGTCTCTGGCTGTCTGCCCTGCAAAGTCAGTCACCAGTGATGACAATGTATCAAGTAAATTCCTTTAGTGTTAATAATAAAGAATATATGCAGATGTTTTCGCAACTCCTAACAGCATTTCAGAAACATCCATAAATTTCTAAAGGATGGGTGTGTGTTTGCTAATGCTAATGAGATTACTCAAACCAGGCTAGGCCGGTCACCAGAAAGACCTATGAATAAGGTATAGATAGAAGATTTACAGCATTGTGATTTTATTTTATCGAAGTATGTAGTTAATTTCCCATGTTGTGTTAAATTATACATATATTTTCAACTATACATATGTATTTTTTTCAGGTTCTTTTCCATTATAAATACCGAGTAGAGTTCTCTGTGCTGTAAAGTAGGCCCTTCTTATTTACCTATTTTATATATAGCAGTGTGTTTGAGTGAACTCCGGGAGATGGTGATGGACAGGGAGGCCTGGCGTGCTGCGATTCATGGGGTTGCAAAGAGTCGGACACGACTGAGCGACTGATCTGTTCTGATCTGATCTGTGTGAATCCCAAACTCCTAATTTATCTTTCCCCACCTCAGACCCCCAGAGGGTTGTGACTTTAAACTAGCCATATTGAGACCGCCAAGTTCAATCACTTGGCTGAAAATTTCATCACTCCTGATGGAACAGTGATTCCTGGGTGGCAACCTGATTCCTGTTCTGATTCTCAGGGAGAGAGCCAGAAAGCTCTCCTAATCTCACCCTCTGTGCATCTTTTATAATGAAACTGTAATTGCAAGTATGTTTATAATGTTTTTAGGGCATCTATGAGTTATTCTAGACAGTTTTGAACCTGAGAGAATTGTGGGCACCCCAGATTTGTAACCCATCAGTCAGAAGTGCACATGGCTTGGGAACCCCACTTGTGGTTGAGGTCTGGAGTCGGGGTAGTCTGCTGGGACTGAGCCCATACAGTGTGGGGTCTGCACTAACTCTGGGTGATCATCATCCAGGTCATATTGCAATACAGCCAGTTGGTGTTGACCAGTTGGCTGTGACATAGAGCAGCACCTAAACCAATTTCTCATTACCAGGTTACCTTTTCTTTTTAAATTGTGGCAGGATATACACAATTTTCCCCTGGTGGCTCAGCAATAAAGAATCCACCTTCCAATGCAGGAGATGCAAGGGAAATGCATCTTTACCTTTTCAGAAAGTAACTATGGGAATAATAAATGACTACTATTCTTTGACTCTTAGAAGGGTAGGTACAAGGGGTGCCTGGAGAGGGAGGTGAGACCAAAAAGGAAGAAAGTCTTTATAGGATATGTTAGTGAGCAGGTTACTCCTGTACCTGGGGCTCAGTCTTGCAGGGACCTCTCCAAGAGACAACATATAAGGTACCCCAGAGTTTGCCGTTCTGTTCTTCTAAGTTTCCCATGAGCTTTGAGTTTTAAGCTTAGAAGATGGACATGTCACACACCAAACAGTGGCTCCACCTCTACTTGATCTGAAAGGCAGCATCAGGACACCTTGGTGACTAGAAGGGAAGGAACTTCCCAAAAGCCACTCTGGGCAGAAGCCTGTCAACAGGGACCTTGGACTCAATCTCTGTGCATGCCAATGAACCCACCTGCCAATACAGAAGATGCAGGTTCGATCCCCGAGTAGAGAGGATCCCCTGGAGAAGGAAATGGCAACCCACTCCAGTATTCTTGCCCAGGAAATCCTGCGAACAGAGGAGCCTGGCAGTCTCCAGTCCATGGTGTTGCAGAGTCCGACAGGACTTAGTGATTAAACAACAAGAAGATTCTTCTTAAGAATAACACTTGGGTGAAAAAAAGAGAAAGAACTTCCCTGATAATCCCGTGGTTAAGACTCTGTGCTCCCAGAGCGGGGTTTGATCCCTGGTTGGAGAACTAAGATCTCACAAGCTTCTTGGCGCTGCCAGAATTTTTTAAACAATTAAAAATAAAAAATAAATTAAAAAAAATCCCATTGGGCCTTGTGGCCATTTTAAGCAGTCAGGACATTTTCTGTGAGCAAGTAGAGACCACTGTAGTAGGGTTTTCTGCAAAAGAGGGCTGTGGCTTAACATTGTATTTTTATTTTCTGGGATGATCCCTTCTTGGTGGGGAGCTGCAGGGGGCGCCAAGGGGCAGAGACTGCGATACATCAGACCTGGAGACCAATCAGAGCAGGTGGATGAGGATAGGCGCTGCAGTGCTCAGGTCCCATGAATATTGTGTCTGTGCCAACGCGTGTGTGTAATTACACAGTTCAGTTGCTCAGTAGTGTAATCACATTAAACGTTTATTTTTTAATTCTCAGTTTAAAGAATAAACATTCCTGGGGCTTCCCTGGTGGTCCAGTGGTTAAGACGCTGGCCGCTGATGCAGGGGACATGGTTCGATCCCTGCTCCAGGAAGATCCCACATCCCCAGGAGCAACCGAGCGGGTGCAGCAACTACTGAAGCCGGGCATCTAGAGCCCGTGCTCTGCAACAAGAGCAGCCCCCTCAGTGAGAAGCCTGCACACCGCAGCTGGAGAGCAGCCCCTGCTTGCCGCCGCTGGACAAAGCCTGTGCACAGCAACGAAAAACCCAGGGCAGCCAAAACAAATAATCAGTTAAATCTTTAAAAAAAAATAAATAAGCATTTTCTAAGGCTCCTCACCAAAAGCAGCAATTCTCAGCCACACAGCACCCACTCTGTACCCCGTCTCCTGCCACAAACTCTTTCAGTCCTTTTTCTCTAAGTCCTTACCCTGCCTTCTCTTGGATATTTTTGTCCAAGCGGCTTTATTGAGGTATAAGAGACACACAATACAATGCATGTATATAAAGTATAAAATTTGATGGTTTAAATTTTTTAAATTGTATTGAAGTATAATTGACTTACAATTTTTTTTTATATATATATATAAAATGTCTCTACTTATAGTGTGTGTAAATTTGATGAGTTTTTTAGAAATGTATTTATTTTTGGCTGTACAGGGTCTTCATTGCTGCAGCCTTTGTCTAGTTGCTGAGAGCAGGGGCTGCTCTTCTTGGCGGTGCGTGAGCTTCTCACTGCGATGGCTTCTCTTGTTGCAAAGCACCGGCTCCAGGTGCCAGACTTCAGTAGTTGCCACAAGTGGGCTCAGTAGTTGTGGTGAGCGGACTTAGTTGTCCCGAAGCACGCGGGCTCTTTGAATCCATTTGCTGAACTGAAGTGCCCTGCATGGGCAGGCGGGTTCCTCTTGCAGTGAGGGTGGCTCAGGGAGTGGGAGGGGTGGAAGCAGCAGCTGCGGATGTCCTGCCGCCTAGGACAGTCATAGGGCAGGGCTGGGGCTGGCCTGCCCTGGCTCCAGAGCATCCCCCCTCCCCTCCAATTCCATATGAGACCCTTGTGCAGTCTTTTTTTTTTTTTTGGCTGAGTCAGGTTTTAGTTTCAGCATCAAATTGCCAACATCCAAATTAGCATCATAGAGAAAGCAATGGAATTCCAGGAAAACATCTCCTTCTGCTTCACTGACTATGCCAACGCCTTTTACTGTGGATCACAATAAAATGTGGAAAATTCTGAAAGAGATGGGAATACCAGACAACCCTATCTGCCTCCTGAGAAACCTGTATGCAGGTCAAGAAGCAACAGTTAGAACCAACATAGAATGGCAGACTGGTTGAAAATTGGGAAAGGAGTACATCAAGGCTTTATCTATAATCACCCTACTTATTTACCTTACATGCAGAGTGCATCATGCAAAATGCCAGGCTGGATGAAGCACAAGCTTGAATCAAGATTGCCGGGGAAAATATCAATAACCTCAGATATGCAGATGACACCACCCTTATGACAGAAAGCGAAGAGGAACTAAAGAGCCTCTTGATGATGGTGAAAGAGGAGAGTGAAAAAGCTGGCTTAAAACTCAATATTCAGAAAACTAAGATCATGGCATCCGGTACCATCACTTCATGGCGAGTAGATGGGGAAACAATGGAAACAGTGACAGACTTTATTTTCTTAGGCTCCAAAATCACTTTGGACAGTGACTGCAGCCACAAAATTAAAAGATGCTTGCTTCTTGGAAGAAAAGCTATGACGAACCTAGACAGTATATTAAAAAGCAGAGATATCAGTTTGCCAACAAAGGTCCGTGTTGTCAAAGCTATGATTTTTCCAGTAGTCATGTATGGTTGTGAGAGTTGGACCATAAAGACGGCTGAACGCTGAAGAATTGATGCTTTCAAACTGTGGTGCTAGAGAAGACTCTTGAGAGTCCCCTGGACACAAGGAGATCCAACCAGTCAATCCTAAAAAAAAAATCAGTCCTGAATATTCATTGGAAGGACTGATGATGAAGCTGAAACTCCAGTACTTTGGCCACCTGATGGAAGGATCCAACTCACTGGAAAAGATCCTGATGCTGGGAAAGATTGAAGGCAGGAGGAGAAAGGGGTGACAGAGGATGAGATGGTTGAATGACATCATCGACTCAGTGGACATAAGTTTGAGCAAAGTCCTGGAGATGGTGAAGGACAGGGAAGCCTGGCATGCTGCAGTCCGTAGAGTCACAGAGTCAGACATGACTGAGTGTCTGAGCAACAACAACAAAGTGTGTGTGAAATGGAATCTCATGTGGGTTTGATTTGTATTTCTCTGCTGACTAATGATTTGAGCATCTTTCACTTGCTTATTAACAGTTTGCATATCATGTTTGGTGAAGTGTCCAACATGCTACTGGAGATCAGTGGAGAAATAACTCCAGAAAGAATGAAGGGATGGAGCCAAAGCAAAAATAATACCCAGCTGTGCATGTGACTGGTGATAGAAGCAAGGTCCAATGCTGTAAAGAGCAATATTGCATAGGAACCTGGAATGTCAGGTCCATGAATCAAGGCAAATTGGAAGTGGTCAAACAAGAGATGGCAAGAGTAAATATTGACATTCTAGGAATCAGTGAACTGAAATGGACTGGAATGGGTGAATTTAACTCAGATGACCATTATATCTACTACTGCAGGCAGGAATCCCTCAGAAGAAATGGAGTGGCCATCATGGTCAACAAGAGTCCGAAATGCAGTACTTGGATGCAATCTCAAAAACGACAGAATAATCTCTGTTCGTTTCCAAGGTAAACCGTTCAATATCACAGTAATCCAAGTCGATGCCCCAACCAGTAACGCTGAAGAAGCTGAAGTTGAACGGTTCTATGAAGACCTACAAGACCTTTTAGAACTAACACCCAAAAAAGATGTCCTTTTCATTATAGGGGACTGGAATGCAAAAGTGGGAAGTCAAGAAACACCTGAAGTAATGGGCAAATTTGGCCTTGGAATACGGAATGAAGCAGGGCAAAGACTAATAGGGTTTTGCCAAGAAAATGCACTGGTCATAACAAACACCCTCTTCCAACAACACAAGAGAAGACTCTATACATGGACATCACCAGATGGTCAACACCGAAATCAGATTGATTATATTCTTTGCAGCCAAAGATGGAGAAGCTCTATACAGTCAGCAAAAACAAGACCAGGAGCTGACTGTGGCTCAGACCATGAACTCCTTATTGCCAAATTCAGACTTAAATTGAAGAAAGTAGGGAAAACCACGAGACCATTCAGGTATGACCTAAATCAAATCCCTTATGATTATACAGTGGAAGTGAGAAATAGATTTAAGGGCCTAGATCTGATAGATAGAGTGCCTGATGAACTATGGAATGAGGTTCGTGACATTGTACAGGAGACAGGGATCAAGACCATTCCCATAGAAAAGAAATGCAAAAAAGCAAAATGGCTGTCTGGGGAGGCCTTACAAAAAGGTGTGAAAAGAAGAGAAGCGAAAAGCAAAGGAGAAAAGGAAAGATATAAACATCTGAATGCAGAGTTCCAAAGAATAGCAAGAAGAGATAAGAAAGCCTTCTTCAGCGATCAATGCAAAGAAATAAAGGAAAACAACAGAATGGGAAAGACTAGGGATCTCTTTAAGAAAATCAGAGATACCAAACGAACATTTCATGCAAAGATGAGCTCGATAAAGGACAGAAATGGTATGGACCTAACAGAAGCAGAAGATATTAAGAAGAGATGGCAAGAATACACAGAAGAACTGTACAAAAAAGATCTTCACGACCCAGATAATCACAATGGTGTGATCACTGACCTAGAGCCAGACATCCTGGAATGTGAAGTCAAGTGGGCTTTAGAAAGCATCACAATGAACAAAGCTAGTGGAGGTGATGGAATTCCAGTTGAACTATTCCAAATCCTGAAAGATGATGCTGTGAAAGTGCTGCACTCAATATGCCAGCAAATTTGGAAAACTCAGCAGTGGCCACAGGACTGGAAAAGATCAGTTTTCATTCCAATCCCAAAGAAAGGCAATTCCAAAGAATGCTCAAACTACCGCACAATTGCATTCATCTCACACGCTAGTAAAGTAATGCTCAAAATTCTCCAAGCCGGGCTTCAGCAATACGTGAACCGTGAACTTCCAGATGTTCAAGCTGGTTTTAGAAAAGGCAGAGGAACCAGAGATCAAATTGCCAACATCCACTGGATCATAGAAAAAGCAAGAGAGTTCCAGAAAAACATCGATTTCTGCTTTATTGACTATGCCAAAGCCTTTGACTGTGTGGATCACAGTAAACTGTGGAAAATTCTGAAAGAGATGGGAATACCAGACCACCTGATCTACCTCTTGAGAAATGTGTATGCAGGTCAGGAAGCAACAGTTAGAACTGGACATGGAACAACAGACTGGTTCCAAATAGGAAAAGGAGTTCGTCAAGGCTGTATATTGTCACCTGCTTATTTAACTTATATGCAGAGTACATCATGAGAAACGCTGGACTGGAAGAAACACAAGCTGGAATCAAGATTGCCGGGAGAAATATCAATAACCTCAGATATGCAGATGACACCACCCTTATGGCAGAAAGTGAAGAGGAACTAAAAAGCCTCTTGATGAAAGTGAAAGTGGAGAGTGAAAAAGTTGGCTTAAAGCTCAACATTCAGAAAACGAAGATCATGGCATCCGGTCCCAGCACTTCATGGGAAATAGATGGGGAAACAGTGGAAACAGTGTCAGACTTTATTTTTCTGGGCTCCAAAATCACTACAGATGGTGACTGCAGCCATGAAATTAAAAGGTGCTTACTCCTTGGAAGGAAAGTTATGACCAACCTAGATAGCATATTCAAAAGCAGAGACATTACTTTGCCAACTAAGGTTTGTTTAGTCAAGGCTATGGTTTTTCCTGTGGTCATGTATGGATGTGAGAGTTGGGCTGTGAAGAAGGCTGAGCGCCGAAGAATTGATGCTTTTGAACTGTGGTGTTGGAGAAGACTCTTGAGAGTCCCTTGGACTGCAGGGAGATCCAACCAGTTCATTCTGAAGGAGATAAGCCCTGGGATTTCTTTGGAAGGAATGATGCTAAAGCTGAAACTCCAGTACTTTGGCCACCTCATGTGAAGAGTTGACTCATTGGAAAAGACTCTGATGCTAGGAGTGATTGGGGGCAGGAGGAGAAGGGGACGACAGAGGATGAGATGGCTGGATGGCATCGCTGACTCGATGGACGTGAGTCTGAGTGAACTCCGGGAGTTGGTGATGGACAGGGAGGCCTGGCGTGCTGCGATTCCTGGAGTCGCAAAGAGTCGGACACGACTGAGTGACTGATCTGATCTGATCTGAAGTGTCTCTTCAAATCTTTCCCCCATTTTAACTGAATTATTTATCTTCCTGTTGTTGAGTTTTAAGAGCTCGTTATGTGTTCTGGAACAAGTCCTTCATCAAATATATGATTTGCATATATTTCCTCCCAGTCTGTGGCTTGCCTTCTCACTTTCATAATTGTATAAAATGTAAACTTCCTTTTTTATTTAACAACATTTTTGAGGTATAACTTACATGCAATAAACTGTGCTTATTTTAAGTGTTCACTGTGATGGGTTTTATCATGGGTATTTGCCATGAAATCACTACCGCTAAAAATATTTCCATCATCCTCCAGATTTCCTTGTATTTTTTTTTCGGTCCATCCCTCTGGCCACCCCTGCCCTCAGGGAACCAGTGACCTGATTTCTATCACTGTGCATTCATCAAAATCTCTTCCCCTGCCCCCAAATGGCAAAATATATATATATATATATATATATATATATATATATATATATATATATATAATTGGTTGTTTTTTTGAAATACTTTTTTACTTTTTATATATTTTTATTTATTTATTTGGCCACAGCATGCGGGATCTAGTTCCTTGGCCAGGGATCGAACCCTAGCCCTTGCACTGGGAGCTCAGAGTCTTAGCCACTGGACCACCAGGGAAGTCTGTAATCTTTTAATCATTATGTATTGCAGACATAGAGAAAATAATGTAACAAACACCCATGTACCTACCACTTGGAATTAACAGAGATGAACATTTTGCCCTATTGCTTTGGGGTTTTCCCCCCCTTTTTAGGAGATAACATTAAAAAGCCTCTTTTCTCCCTGCTTCCTCCCTCATCTGTCCTGAAGTTGCTGAGTGTTAGTTACTCCATGTGAGATTTTCCTTTTCCTAAACATATGTGTGTCCACAGTTAGTGCACATTCTTGTTTTTTTTTCACACTGTTTTTATCTATTGGAACTTGCGTTTCTTCTCTCTGTGTTATGTTTGGGAGATTCTCGTGTGTTGAAATATATAAAGCTCCTTTGCAAATTATGAGATTTATTTATTAGTAATGAAATAACTCTGAAGTGTTGCTAAGTTGGCAAAAATATGCTTGGGAATATAAGACACTGCTAGGGAAGCAAACGTGAGTGATTTCACCATTTTTTTGTTTTAACTGCTGTGCTTGATAACCATAGCTGCAGTTATAGATGGTGACATAAAATCCTCCTCAATTTCAGGCTGAGATTCCCTTTAGAGCCTTTACCTTTAAGGAACTGTCTAGATTTGTGGAGGTGATTGACATGTGGAATTTGAAAATTTTTTAAACTTGTGGTTCAAATCATATAATAAAAGTATATTATAAAGACTCTCTTGGGGACTTCCCAGGTGACCCAGTGGTTAAGACTCTGTGTTTTCAATGCAGGGGATGCATTTTAGATCTCTGGTTGAGGAACTAAGATCCCACATGCTGCTTGGCCAAAAAAAAAAACAAAAAACCTGTCTTAACTGCTCAACAAATTTTGTTTTTTAAACAAGAAAGGAATGTGTGTTCTGCTATATTCAAAATGGATAACCAACACGGACCTGCTGTATAGCACAGGGAACTCTACTCAGTGCTTTGTGCCAGCCTGGATAGAGGGGGTTGTGGGGGAGAATGGATACATGTGTATCCATGTATGGCAGAGTCCCTTCTCTGTTCACCTGAAACTGTCACACCATTGTTAATCAGCTATGCCCCAATACAAAATAAAAAGTTTAAAGTTTTAGAAAAATAATACAATTACAAATGTTAAAAAAAAAAAGAGAGAGAGAAAGGAATGTGTATTTGAGTCCCTTTAACACAAGCCATAGTCATGCCCCTTCCCCTCCCATTTTGAGTGGGGGACTGGAATTTCTCAGGCCTGGGTTCTGAATCCATTTTGCCTTCTAACAGACCTCAGGGAGAGTAAAGAATTCATGGTTCCATCACAACCCTTCTCCCTGCTCCCTGCACGCAAGCAGAAGCCTGGAGGACATCATAAGACTGGGAATCCTCTTGGGAGGGGCTTGTACAATTTCCCAACTGGAAGAGGATTAAATAGGCAGTCAGGGCACCTTGAACTTAGATGTCTCAGGCTCATCTGACAGGTGGCCAAGGCCGAGTCTGATCCCCCACAGGCAACAGGGAGGAATAGACTGATGAAGAGCAGGGCACCAGACAGTGGCATTTCTCTGGGCTTCTCCAGATGTTGCAAGTGAAACTCACTTGGGAGAGACCAGGAAGGTGGCTGGACAACACCGATTCATTTGGGTTATGAAAATTTTTAACTGGATTATAATGTACCTAAAGCAAAGTGTACAAATCCTAAGTGTCCAGTTTGATAAACTCACAGAAAGAATAGGAAACAACATAACCAACCCCCTAGAAAGCCTCCCATGTCCCCCTTCCAGTCACTAAGCCCGCCAATGGTAACCACTCTCCTGACTTGTGACTCTGTGGGTGGAGGTTGCCTCTTGGGGGATGTTACATAAACGAAATCACACAGCAGTGTACGCTTGTGTGGCCTCTTTCTCTCAACACTATTCAGTTTGCTGTATGTAGTCATGGTTCACTTGTTCTCACTGCTGTTGAGTGTTTCACCGTGTACATTTTTTTTTTTTTAAACCAATCCTGCAATTATGGGTGGGCATTCAAGTTGTCTCGGGTCCTTTATTCATAGCACTGAGATGAACATGCAGGGACATGTCTTTCGGAGAACATGTGACAGGTTTTGGTGGGTGTCCACCCAGGAGCGGAATTGCTGGTTTATCAGGATTGGATGCTAAATTTAGTAGTCCACTGCCAACCAGCTGCCTGAGTGGGTGTGTGTCCTCAATGACCTCTTCGGAGTCTGACTGCAGTTTGTCTTAAGCAGCACTTAGGATGTGTAGAAACAGGCTTCCGTCATAGCTCAGCTGGTAAAGAATCCGCCTGCAATGCAGGAGACCCCAGTTCGATTCCTGGGTTGGGAAGATCCACTGGAGAAGGGATAGGCTACCTACTCCACTGTCTTTGGGCTTCCCTTGTGGTTCAGCTGGTAAAGAATCCGCCTGCAATGTAGGAGACCTGGGTTTGATCCCTGGGTTGGGAAGATCCCCTGGAGAAGGGAAAGGTTACCCACTCCAGTATTCTGGCCTAGAGAATTTCATGGACAATATAGTCCATGGGATCTCAAAGAGTTGGACACGACTGAGTGACTTTCACTTCACTTCAGGATGTTTGGTGTTTTCATTTCAGCTATTCTTGGGGGTGTATAGTGCTTTCTCTTTGTGATTTTAATTAGTATTTCCCTGATGTGTAATAGAGGTCAGCATTTTTTTTTTTTAACGTGTTCTAGTGGGCTTCCCTAGTGGCTCATACGGTAAAAAAATCTGCCTGCAATGCAAAAGACCTGGGTTCAATCCCTGGGTCAGAAAGATTCCCTGGAGAAGGGAATAGCCACCCACTCCAGTATTCTGCCAGGGAAATCCCAGGGACAGAGGAGCCTGGCGGAGTACAGTCCATGGGGTCTGAGTCAGATATGGCTGAGAGACTAACACACACACACACACACACACACACACACACACACACACACAGAGTGGCCATTTAATTCTTCTCCTCTTAGGTGATTCAAGTCTTTTTCTATTGACTGGTCTGACATGCTCTTATTGATCCCCAGGAGGTCTTTGCATATCCTGAATCTGAGTTATTTGTCAGATAGGTGTGGTGCAAATGGCTTCTCCAAGTCTGGAACTTGCCTTTTCTTTCTCTTGCTTGTGTCTTTTCCCCCCTTTTTTTCTTTTGTGATCACATTGGGTCAGCATGTGGAAACTTAGCTCCCCCACCAGGGATCAGACCAGGACCCGAGGCACTGGATGCATGGAGTCTTAACTACTAGATTGCCAGGGAATTGCCCTCTGGGGCATCAAACAGGAATGAAAGTTTGTAATTTCAGAGCATTCCAGTGTGTCAAACTTTTTCTTTATGGCTAGTCCTTATCATGTTTTGCTTAACAAATGTTAACAGAAAAAGATCAAAAGTGGTCAACCTTTGGAGTTCCCTGGTGGTTAGATGATTAGGATTCCATGCTTTCGTTGATGTGGCCTGGGTTCAATGCCTGGTCAGGAAACTGAGATCCGCCAGTCACAGAGTGTGACCAAAAAAAAAAAGTGGTTAACCTTTGAGGACTAGGAGGACCAAAACTGGAGGTGGAAAGATGGACTTTTGTCTTACAATTTACTCACTTCTGTGTGATCTAAATGATCCCCCCCACCACGTGCATGTTATTCTTCTAACTTAAAGGCAAAAAAAAAAAACCAAAAAACCAACAAAAACCTTATTAGGTCAGCCTGATTGCTGTGGAGGATGGTTGGCAAGGGTCAAGTATAAATGTTTTCAGAAATTCATCCCTTAATGAGCCCAAGGAACCTTATTTTCCCCATCAGTTCTTGTATCAATGGATGAATATTAATTATTACTGCAGGGATTCAGGCTTAAATATCAACTCTAGGCCATTCTTGCATTGACAAACAGGGACAATGGTGATAACTCTTGTTTACATAAGTGATCAAATAAGGAAGAAGTTGACATTAGAGCAGGAGCCCAGCCCTGAGCTGTGTAAAAAGCCCCAAACCCCACAGTGAACTCACTTCAGGACGGAGTGTATCACCATCAGCTCCACCTTTGGGGAGAGGGAAGGAGCCTGGCTGGTGGGTTGAGGGGTGGGGCAGGAGCAAGGTTTACACCTACCCTGGACGTATGGCCACTCACCTCCCCCTAGAGATGCTGCCCCACACCCTCCACTCACACTCCACACACACTCCAGGGCAGCAATTCTCATCTGCAGTAGTTCACCAGAACCTTCTGGACGTTTTCAAAATAATGCCCTCAAGGCCACTTCTGGTCAGGTAACTGCGAGGCCCGGCGCCAGTCTTGGTTAAGGCGCCCATTTCCCAATAGCGCTCGCGATTCTTGCTGCTGCGTCCCCATTGCTCCGACAGGAACACTGAGCATTGAGGGGCAAGGCTTGCGGTCCCAGCCAAGATCCCCAACCCTTCTCTTCCCCTGCAGTGTACCACTGGGTCGAGATGCGGGCCAAGATGCGCCTCATGGGCTTCAATGCGGAAACCATCAAGCCGTTGAACGAAGAGGCAGCTGCGGAGCTGGGCGCCGAGCTGCTGGGCGAGGCCACCATCTTCTTGGTGGCCTGCGGCTGCCTGGTGCTGGAGTACTCGCGACAAAAGACGCAACAGCGTCTCAAGGAGGGAGAGCAGCTCGCCACCTGGGACGCGATGCGGGACGAGGTGGACCACGTGGCTCTGGTGCTGGAGGCCCTGCGGGCACAGGTGCAGGCGGCGCCGCCGCCGGGCACCCTGGAGGAGCTGCAGGCGCAGATGCGAGAGGTGCGCGCCCAGCTCTGCGTCCAGGACCTGCCGCTGGGGCCCCAGGAAGAGCCCACACCAAGGGATGAGGGGCCGCCAGACCCTGGTCTCGGACAGGACTGATGTCTGGGCTGGTATGTCTGTCTGCACTATCCCTCCCTGAACCGGCCCAGCTAATACCACCAGGCCCCTTTAGGGGCATTTGGGATCCTGGACAGGGGTTGATCCAACCAGGCCTTTGGTCACCTTCCTACTAACCTGCTCAGTGAGGGGTACCTTCTACTGGGACCCCCCCATCCACTGGTGAAACGTTCCAGCCCAAACCTCCACCCCCTACTCCACTGGTTTAGCACTTTGGAATGGAGAAGCGGTGTCTTCCATTGGACCCCACCCACCCACCACTACACCATCTCTCATTTTATCACTCACATCTTCAACCTACCTGAGGAGTGGTCCTCTTCCTGGGACCCCCATCTACCTTTTCCCGCTTCTTCACTGGTACAGAACATTGTAGTGGAAATATAGAAACCTCTGATGGACTTCCTGACCCCATGACCTTCCATCTACCTCACTCTTTTAGGGGATTAGGAATAGCATGTATCTTGGCATGCATCAGCTCTTCTGAGTCACTCTGTGTCTCCTGTATTTAGTCTACCATTGGTATCCTGACTGGGGCCCTCCCCTCTTTAAGTGGATCTCCCCTTCCACCCTTTCCTACATCCAAATCTGCCCTTCAGAGTACTCAGGGATTCCCCCTTACTTCCTGCCTTTGAACTGGACACTCAATTACCACCCACCTTCATGCAAAGTCTTCTGCCAGTGAAGTCTGCCCCTCAGCCCTGAAGTTCCCTACCTCCAACAGAATGGAATAATTCCACCAGGCTGTTACCTACCACACCTACCCCCTGCCCACCCAATGAACCACTGAAGGGGGTGTGTATGACCTCTGATTCCTGAATTCTACTTTTTAAGACTGTAAATATTATAATAATTAAAGGAGCTCTGGGGGTAAAAAGTCATCTTAAGAAAGTGTCTTGAAAACCATAATGTACATCTGCCAAATGGGTACAAGGCTCACTAAAATTAGAAGCTGGAAGGGTTCCCGGTGGGAGGAGGCCTGCCTGAGTCATCCTTCGAGTCTTTTTCCAGACCGAGACACTGAGGTCCAGGAGAACCAAAGGGTCTGGCCCAAGGGCAAACGGTCAATGAGGGATGCCCTTGGCTTTCTCTAGGGCTGGGTGGAAAGGACTAAGGAAGCTGCCTGTTGAGGGGCACCGGGAAGCGAGAGGGGGCAGAGGAGCAGGTTTCGGTGGGAAGGAGGAAAGTGAGGGAAGGTGGATTACTGAGGGAGGGAGGGACATGCCCATCCTCATGAGAGCAGCCATTCAAATGACGCCAGAAATCTTAGCATTTATAAAAACTGGCAGATTTATTCCACAGGGGCCCGTTTCCAAGAAGCTAAAGGTGAAGGTAAGAGGAGAGGTTTCCTCCCCTATTCCTTTCCCCCTTATCTTGTTTATCCCCAGGGGGTAAAAATGGCCTAGACCCCCAAACCTACCCAAATAAAAAACCAAAAAACTGAGGTTCCAAAAAGTTACAGCATCTTAATTCGTCATAGAAAAGGGGAAGGAGCCAGAGGGAAGGGAGGTCGGTCCCTGGGGTAAGGGGAGGCACCCCCAGCCTGGTGGGATAACCCTCCTTACACAGCTGTCCCAAATGGGACAAGCCAGGGGCACAGCATTTAAAAACTCCCACACCCCGTTTTATCAAAACCAAAGAGAAAAAAAAATTTCCTCCCCCCACAAGAAACCTAAATATATATATATATACTTTTTTTTCTTAAAAAACAAAACTTCAAAGGCATTAAGCGTTAAAGTGAATCTCTATAAGGGAATGTGAAATTCCCTCCTTCCTTCCCCCTTACTGTGGGGTTACTTGGTACATCCCCAGCAGAGGAACCAGCCCCAAGGGGATGGCAGAGGGGAAGGACCAAAGGGAACAAAGGGTGGGGGCTTCCCCAGCCAATCAGCAGCCAATATGTGTGTGGGCGTGGTGCTCGGGAAGCCACACCCCCTTGGAATTTTCCAAGTGACATAGGGAGTGGGGAAGATGCATTCCTGTGTAGACTTCAGCCAATTCCAAGTCAAGTTGAGGCAGGGAAAGCAGGGTGACAGGAGGAGGGTGTGTGCGGAAAGGAGAAACTGGATTTTCTGGGGCCCTGTGGTCAGGGGGCACCCCGCTTCCTCAGCTCCTGGACAAAGGCTGGAAAGAAACAGTGGGCAGAGGTCAGGGGCAGAGCCTCTTCCCCTTCTCCCTTCCAAAACAAGGGCTTTCCAAGGGACACCATTCCTCCAAAATAAATAAATGTTTAAAAAGGAAAACACCTCACCTTCAATTATTTCCTCTTTCACTTTCTGCAATTCCTTCCTCACCTCTTCCAGAAGCTCCTGAAAATAATGGGGGTACAACCAATGAGGAAGAGTACCTGGACTTGTAGAAGTGAATCCCCCGTTTAATGACTGAGGGGCCAGAGGAAGGAGGGTCAAGACCCGTATCACACACACACTATGACATCGCTGGCCAGGCCACAAAGTGACTGAGATTTCTAGGGGAGAATTCTGGATCCTCTGAGCCAGAGAAAAAAGTACTGGAGAACATCCAGTACCAGGGCTGGCAAATAAGACATTCCAGTCTCCTGCCAACTCTGGTTGGTGATAAATGTCTGCAGCCAGTGTGCTGAAAAAGCTTCTGGATACTCATCAGGAATGAGTGCAGTGATAGATTAGTAAGGTCTGTCATGGGCATTGGACAAGGTGGTTATGGGGTCTGTCATCCCTGACACGATCCAATTTCTCCAGTTCTCAGACTGGGAAGCTGAGGGTTCCAAGGCCTTTTCTAGAATCACATAGCAGGTCAGTGGCAGAGTCTAGACCCAGATCTCCTTTCTATCCCGAGGCTCACCCCCAGTCCCCTCCCCTACCTGTTTCACCCTCTCCAGGTCTGACTCGTCACTGGAACTAGGCGTAGGGGGGTGGGCCTCGGAAGTGGTCACTGAAGACGACGACTTCATCCTGGGAGAGGGCGTGGTGTGGGGCAGAAACGAGGTTAGAGAGAGGGTCTGCCTCCCCTGCCTCCCATTCCAGGGGTCACACTGTGTTCCTCCCTACAAATTTGGCAAGTCCGACTCTTTCTGGGGGTAGGGCCCCAGTATTGATGGCCCACCTTGGCAAGGTTGTGCTGTTCTTCTCCCAGGGTCTCCGCACAGATTCTGTGGGACAAACAATAAGTCAAAAAGATCAGGAACAAGGAATGCCCTGCCTCAGCCTTTCTTCCCGAGCCTCATCAGCCCCCGTTCAAAGAACCATCTCAGACTACAATCCCCAGAATTATCTGTACAGACTCTCCCATGAAGGTGTGTTATATATGAGAAGAGGGCATCCTGGGACTTGTAGTTCCTGTGACTAGACTGGGCTCTCACTCACCACTGTGGGCTGGGACTCTGGCGTCTGACTCCTCCTGCTGGTGGGAAATAAAACTGTCACGAGCCAGACATGGCCATTCTGCTCCTTTTCTTCCTCCACCTTCAAACACAGCCAATCCCTATCACAGCCCCCGCCCCAATATTCCTACTCTAATGGTATATCCTAAGGTGTATTAGGCAGGAAGGGTCCTTAACTCACATTGGCAGATTCATCCTTGGCGGGTTTCTCCCCAACTTGCGTGGCTTTCCTTCTGCGGGAGAGAAAGGCAGAAACAGATGGCTTCTGTCCTCTCTCAGCCACTCAACAGTTCCCTTCCCAGGGTTCTGGAAAAGTGGGTCCTAGGGTGCAGGCTTCTGGAATTCATCAAGGCTAAGCACATTTTAATTTTAGAAGTTAAAGAGGGTGCTGTTCACGAATGAGGGGTTGGGGGTGGCGTTTAGGATTCCTGCATTTGGGAATCACAAAATTCTCAGGGTAGAGTCCCCAGCTTCTGAGGCAAGGTCATCTAAGGTCCTAAAATTCTGGGTTCCAGAACATTCCAGAGGCTACCTAGGGGGTTGCAAACCTCAGCCATCTCAGGAGAATGCAGTCCCCATCAGTATATCTCAAACCTGGCTATCAAAGGATAAACTTTCACCCAAAAAAACAAACTAACCAGGAATCTGAGCCCTCCCCACACCTGGTCCAACTGAACCGGAATCTCCAGGTGATAACTGCTGGGCTGAGGGGTTTGTTTTGAGAGCTTTCCACGACCATTGAGAGCTCTGGGCTCAGGCTCACCTCCGGGCCAGCATGGCGTTCATCTCTTCCATGAGGCCTCCACCCGTGCTTCGACTGCTCTCAGCTTTGGGGGCCACAGGCCCCGCTGAAGCCTCTTCCTGCTGGAGAAATTACAGAGAAGAGAGGGCTTTACGGGGGGGGGGCCTCCCAGCCCTCCTGTGAGGCTCCCAGGCAACTCTGGCCTCATTCCATTATTATATCAGACCCATCACCCCACACCCACTGCGCCTACCCCTCACCTTGCTAACTTTCCTGAGTTTGGCGCCAGCAATGGCTGAGGCCAGGCTGGGGGCCCCAGTCCCTCCACCACTGGGGCCTTGTGCTGTAGGGAGAGGGGGTGCCGGGGGTGGGCCTCCCCCTGCTCCCTGTGTGGCAGCTGAGACCCCTGAGGAGGAGAGACCAGGGGGTGGGGGTGGACCCGGAGGAGGGGGAGGTCCTGGGGGCGGTGGTGGTGCCCCAGCTGGGGGAGCAGGCGGGCCTCCTGTAAGAAAAACAAAACAAGAGGGGTGCTAAGAGAGAAGCTTCATTCTTTGTTGTCCGGCTGGCCCACCCCCTCCTCTGGGGCGGTCCCCTGACCCCTGAGGCCATTTGAGCAATCACCTGCATTGGAGGCTCTGCGCTCCCGCTCCATGAGCTCTGACTGCTGCTGCCTGGGGAGGGAGGGCGAGTGGCTATCACTCAGGGCCCCCAGATGGCCAGCAACCTCCCGGATTGCCTCTCAGAGGTGTCCGGCAGGGCTGGTTCCTAAGCTCCGCTCATTTCTTCTATCCCCCAGGGGCCCAGGAAAGGGCTCGGGGGTGGGGTGGTGAGGGCAGGGACAGGGTGAGACCAGGATGTGAGCGATCTAGTCATCAGACCATCAGGAATCACAAAACGCCCAAGATCCTTTAAACAACCCAGTTCTGGACTCTGTGAGTCCAGGGGACTGAGATTTGAAGGATTCTGTAACTCTGGGCATCAGGAGTTTTTCAAACTCCAAGTGGGGGGGTTGGTTCTTAAAGATGTGGATTTCTAGTCCCCTGGGAGTTGGAACATTCTGAAAACTGAAAGTTGGAGAGGTCTTAACTCTAGGTGTCAGGGGTTCTGGAACCACCTAGAACTCTGGCTGGGGGAGGGTTTCCCACCGGGGACCGGCCCCACCTTTTCTGCTGCTCCATCTCCTCTGGCGAGGGGCCATTCTGGGCAGACCAGGTGGGAGGTGCTGTAGGTGGTGGCGGGGGCGGGGGCCCACCTCCTGGAAGTGAGAGTAAAGGCTAGTGAGTCACACGGAAGCCAGCCCCACCCCTTGGCACGATACCAAGGGGCCTCCAGGTACCCTGTGAGGAGGGTTGGCACCCGCTTCCCCTGACTAAGCTGACAGGCGGTGGGCACTGGAAGGATACCCAGATCACAGGCAGGACAGCAAAGGCCCAGAGAAAGGGGTCACCCACCCCAAGGCCTGCAGATGGGAATTAGCAGGGACAAGACTTGAATTCAGGCAGATTCCAGAATCCAGGCTCTTAACGCACAGTCACAGCTGCTCAGACCCCCCTACCTGAGAGCTCAGAAGAGGCTGACAGCCCCCTCCTAACCCAGCCTCAGGCCTCCGGCTCCCGTGTATTTCTTGTGCTTCAGACTGCCACTGAAGTTGCTCCTGGAAGCAACTGCCTCCACCATTTGACAACTGGCGAACCTAGACGCACAGCCGCCACCTAAAACTGTTGCTCCTCAAAGCGCTCTTTATGGACCGGTCAACTTTGGCATCATCAGGGAGCTCGCTGGAAGCACAGAGGCTCCGGCCTTGGCCCACCTACCTGATTCAGAATCTGCATTTTTTCCTAGATGACTCGCGGGCACATTCCAGTTTAAGAAATACCAACTGGAAGTTTTTTCTTAACATTGTGGCTTGAAAACTGACAATGACGTCAGTCAGTCTAATGGTTACCTGGAGAAAGGGCAAAGGAAACCCCCCGGAGGCCTGAAATATTTCTATCTTGATCTGGGAGGCGGTCACACAGGAGTGTGCAAGTGTAAAAATTCATGGAGCAAAATGGGCTCTTAGGAACCATGCGTTTGACATGTGGATGCAACTGGGGCAAAGAGAAGCCCACAGAATTGGGTTGGCCAAAAAAATCCATGTGGGTTTCTCTGTAACATCGGAAAAACCTGAATGAGCTTTCTGGTCAGCCCAGTAACTCTCCATAGCAGCAGTGAATGAGCCCTGTTTTCAGATGAGTATACTGAGGCCAAGTGGTAAAGGGGCGGCCCCAGGCCCCACCGCAGGGCTCAATGGCCCCCTCCGCCCGCTGTTTCTAACCTTCCAAGGCCTCTAGGGCACTGGCCATGCCGTTGGCAAACTGCGTGGCATCCTCCTTGCTGCCAAAGTTGAGGCCCCAGACCTGCCGGGCATCGCGCCACTGGTGGAAGTTGGGGGTGGCCTGGTTATACTTGACACCCCGGACGATGGCACAGTTGATGACCACCTGGCGGGAGAGGGGTAGGGGAGAAGTGGGTGAGCGGTGGTGAGGTCCCGCAGGCAGAGGGGGCAAGGAGGAGGGGAGCCTCACCTGCTGGTCCGGCTGCATCTTGCGGCCGACCACCCGGAAGGAGTTGGCGGTGGGGTTGTGATAGATCTGGACACGGCTGAAGGCCTGCGGGCCCGTGCCGGCGGGCAGCCAGCGCTTGTTGCTGTCATCATAGAGCATCACCGTGGCCCGGCTGGTGCACACAACCGTCTCGCTGCAGAGAGGCGGGAGGGCGAAAGGGAGAGAGGCCAGTTAGCTGTGGGGAGCCTGGCATGCTCCCCCCAGGGGCAGGTCGCCTTCTCGTTCCCCTGGGAGATTCGGAGATGCGAAGCCAGTGTGCCAGGAATAGGGGACCCACGAAGAGGAAGACAGACCGAGAGAGAGGGCTGAGGACAGGCCCTCGGAGAGACCCAGACAGGGAGACTGGAGGAGAAAAAGACAGGTGGGACGGCGAAAGACACACCGGGAGAGACAGACAAATAAGACAAACCGGGGGATGTGAGACAGACAAGGAAAGAGACAGTCAAATGGGGAGCAAGAGACAGGAAGAGGAAGAGTCAGACCGGCTGGAAGAGACAAACATACAGACTGACGATGGGGAGAGAGAGGTAAGAAAGGGGGTCAGATTGTTACAGGGGAGACGGACTGAAAGGAGTAATGGGGAGAAGAGAGGCAAAGGCAGAGAGCAGACAAACAGGCTGACGGAGAGGACTGAGATGGACCGAGAGACAGAGATGTGGCATGAGAGCTGGAGGAGGGGGCCCAGGAGAAGCGGATGCAAGGGACAGAGCAGGTGTCCTGGGCAGCACTGGGAACAAGCCCCTGCCTGACCCATCTGGAGCCTCAGTTTCCCTGTCTCTGCTGGGAGGCTTGGACCTTCCTGCCCCCACTCCCCACTGTGGAGGAGGAAGCTGAGGCTCAGGGAGGTGAAGGGTGAGGCTTGCAGCAAGTTGGGGACCGATGCAAGATCCCAGGCTCTTCCCCTTCCTGCTGCCCACCCCATCCATCCGGCGCCACCCGCCCTCCCCCGCCCCCTGGCGCCAACGGCCATCAGCAGACACTCCCTGCTCTGTGTCCGGCAGTGACCCAGACAGCCCCGGCCCCACCCTGCAGGGCAGGAGAGCATCGCAAGGGACTGTGCTGTCCGCACATGGTGATAATCCAAGACCAGGCCTGGGGCTGCCCAGAAGCAGGGTCTGCCCCAGCCTTTGGATCAGAGAAGACTTCCTGGAGGAGACGACATCTGACTTAGCCCTGTGGGGAGGGGGCTCAGTAACGCAGCTCAGGGTTCAGGATCTGATATCCACAGATGTAGGTTCAAATCCCCGCTGGGCCACCTACTCCATGTGACTCAGGCGAGCAACCTTCCCACAGAAGTCATCTTCTTTGCCCGCAAACTGGGGAAATGACAGACCCCACCTCCCAGGGCAGTGGGAGAAGTAAGAGTCTGGGCATGTAGAGTGCTTGGCGTGGTGCCTGGCATGAGTGCTGAGTAACTGTCAGCATCCCTTTCCTGGGCACTCTGAACAGACACCAAAGGGCCCTCCTCCACCCCTCACCAGTCCTTCTGGGAAGGTTCAATGCCCTCCTCTCTCAGTGGGGAAACTCAGGCTCCCAGACGGGAAGTGACTTGGCCAAGGTCACCCACAAACCAGGGGGAAGCACTAGTCCCTGCCCAGCCCCACCCCCCACCAGAGTTTTTCCTAAAAAGAGGAAGTTGGTGGTCAGAGGTTTCTGGGGAGATAAATTATACCCCGCAATGGCTCTGTCTCTACCAGGGCTAGGGGCTGGAGCGTGACAGTGACACTATAAAAGACAAGGCCGGGAAAGCCCCTCAGCTGACCCAGATCCGAGTTCTTAGGCCAGGGAGCTGAGCCCCCAGGTTTGCATAATTAGGGGGGCTCCCTCTTATCAGGCACTTCACCCAGCCCTTTCTCCGGATCTCTCATTTTATTCTCACTGCAGCTCTTCCAGGTGGGCTATTTCATCCTCATTCTGCAAAGACTGCAAACAGTGGCACAGAGAGGTTGTGTGACTCACCCATGGTCACACAGCCAGCAGGTAGCAGAGCGAGGACGTGAACCCAGGCCACCTGGCCCCCAAGTCCACGGTCTTCACCACCGCGGACTGTGTGGGCCCTACCCAAACACCAGGTGCTGATTCTAGACAAGCGCAGCCTCAGGGGCTGTTTCTGGCTTCCGCTGCCCCCGGCAGGGCAGGGTTAAGGCCTCGCCCACACCTGCCACCCACACCCAGGGCAGACTCTGGCCAGGTTCCCAGGGCCTTCGTTGCTACCCCACCCTGGCTGCACTTTGCTCTTTTCAAGAGCCCCTGCCCTGCTCAGTCTCTGGACTAGCCTGAGCTGTGGGTGTTTGCTGAGTGACCCCAGACTGGTCTTGTCCCTCTCCAAGCCACAGTATCCCCATTCCAGCAAAAGGATCCTGTTAAAACACAAGTCAGATCGTGTCTCTCCTCTTCTTGGAAGCTCCGCTGGCAGCTCCCAGCAGAATTTTTATTCTGGCCAAGTTCTCTCTGCGGCCTTCATGATCTGTATGATCTCTGATCTCCCCTCGACTGGCCCCACCAGCCGTTCTAGCCCCCACTTCAACATGCCAGACACATTTCCACCTGAGGGCTGCGCTCCCTTTCTCCCTCAACCTGGATTTTCACCTCCTTCGGGCCTCTGCTTAGCCGTCACCTCTTCTGAGAAGCCCTCCCTGACTACCCTACCTGGAAAAGCTCTCACTGCAAACACCGCTGGGTGTTTCGTCAGGGCTCTATCTGTCTCCCCCACCAAAATGTCAGGACCACAAGGGCGGGGATTTTTGTCTTTTCTGTTCACTACTGTGTTCTCAGAACCTAGACTCGTGCCTAGAACCTAGCAGGTATCCAGGAGTTGTTAAATTAGCCATCTATAAAAAAAGGAAAGTTTTTTTTTTTTTTTTTAACAGCAGCTCACATGTATTGGTTAGTCTGTGTCCCAGACACCGTTCCAGGTACTGAGCTCCAGCTGCCACAGTGAACATTGCAGGGACCTCAGTGCACACCCTTTTTCCAGACAAGGAACTGTGGCCACAGAGGAGTGAAGACAGTCATCCCAGGTCATACAGCAAACAAGCAGAGGGGCTCATATTTGAACCCAAGTCCTGATCTTCCCCACCCCCAATGTTCTTAACCTCATTTAAAGATGAGGAAACAGCTAAGCTGACTTTTTTTTTTAAGGCAAGGTATAAAGTGGTGTGAGAGATTAAAAAAAAAAAAAAAAGCTGGGGAGGATATAAATACCTCTGCACCCAGAGTGGTGAAAAGCGAGGTTGCTTCTCAGGGGACTAGCCTCCCCTGCTTGCCTCTGAGGCACTGGGGCACCGGGGGTCTGACAAGGGAGGCAGGAAGTGGACAGTTCGCACTGTTTACCCACTTGAGTTGCTTGATTATGTCTTCTCTTTTTGCTTTGTTTTACCATGGGCTGGTATTACCTACAAAAAATTAATTCATTACTTAGGTACACAAAAAAAAAAAGTCCACCTATAAACCAGACAAAAAGCTAGATCGGAAAAATCTCACAGCCAGGAAGCCGGGAGTGAGATGCATATAAGGTCTGCTTAATTCCAGTGGTCTCTGGGGGCTTCCCTGGTGGCTCAGATGGTAAAGAATCTGTCTGCAATGCAGGAGACACGGGTTTGATCCCTGGGTTGGGAAGATCCCTTGGAGAAGGGCATAGCTACCCACTCCAGTATTCCTGCCTGGGAAATCCCATGACAGAGGAGCCTGGCGGGCTCCATGGGGTTGCAAAGAGTCAGACACAACTGAGTGACTGACACTTTCAACTCGACACTGGGGTCTCACAGCCTCAATTTGACATGAGACAGCCTGAATCCCCAGTCAGCCCAGAACTCTCCCACAAGCCCTCCCATTCTGGAAATCTCCAGTATGTGGTCAGTAAAGGAGAACTGAAGTCAACCCCTTGCTGCATGGCTTCACCTCTCTGAGCCTCACTTTCCAGCCCTGGAAACCATAACTCCCTGGGGTTTGGTAAGGATTGAAAGAGATAAGAAAAGCCTTAAGCGCAGGACCTGGAATTTGGCACAGGACCAAAAGGGAGAGCTTCCCCGATGGCTCAGAGAGCCAAGAATCTGCCCGCAATGCAGGAGTCATAGGAGATATGGGTTTGATCCCTGGGTTGGGAAGATCCGCTGGAGAAGGAAATGGCAACCCACTCCAATATTCTTGCCTGGAGAATCCCATGGACAGAGGAGCCTGGCGGGCTACAGTCCAAAGGGTCACAAAAAGTCAGACTCAAGTGACTAAGCACACAAACAACATATAAGGGAGCCAAGAAGCAATACAGGAAGGAGAGAGCCTCTCATCATGGGAGGCAATCAAGCACAGTCACTCTGGTTTACTGAAATTTATCCATTGAGAGGTTTGCCCTTCCTTCTACCCCTTCATCTGATAGCCCCTTAAACTGTAATCCACCCCACAAAGACCCAGGGATACACAGCCTTTCCAAACTACAAATCTTTGAAGCAACCCTGGATAGAAACACAAGTATAGGGTCTGTAGGCTGGTATGGGTTCACTCTAGTCCCTCCTCCTTGACAGGCCTCAGTTCCCCATAAGTGAACAGGAAGGTAACTGAGTTCCTTCTTGCTTATCAGCATTATCTTCAGTGTTTGTACAGTAAAAGCAGGTTACTTGTTTTTTTCTAAGGCCACTAAAGGTTTGACTTTGCTTTTCTTTAAGAGTACAATAGTCTGGAAAGAGGCCTTGGTTCATATCCAGTCTTGCCTAGTTCCAAACTGACTTTAATAGGTAATCTGCTTAATTCCCCAGTGCCTCAATTTTCCCATCTGGGAAAGGGGGACGATCATAATAGTATCAATCTCTTACAATTGCCGTGAGGATTAATTTGAATCAGGCACCTGGTACAATGCCTGGCACAAAGGAGTTGCTTGATCAAATGGTCTCTCATTATTAAAAACAATAATAAATGAACCAAGTTCTAGAGTCTCCTCTGCCCTAAGAGTCTCAGACCTCTGCCCCACTTCCCAGAATTCCAGCGCAGAGTCCCGGACACGGCAGACACTCAACAAATATTTGTCAAACTGAGAAAAAAAAAAAAAGAACTGTAATTTTCCATCTTAACAGCCTCTCTTCCAACTGTCCCCAAGACTGTCTCCAGCCTAACCAGCCAGAAATCAGGGGATCCCAGTGCCCTCCCATCCCTCAACACTGCTTAGAAATTTCTGAGGGATCTTGGGCCAGGCCTTTTCTCTCTTTGAGCCTCCCTCAGTTTCCCCAGCAGCCCCTAGACAGGGCCGTGGGTCTTTTTGATTCCTAGCTGTCCTGGGAGTAGGGGCACAGCCCAAGAAGGCCAGTGTGGCCATCAGCAGGGAAGACCCTTCAGGAGATGGGAGTAACCCTCTGCTGGGACAGGCATCAGCTAACTTCTGCCCACCCCCCAAGAGATACAGGAGGTTTGGTCATGGCTCGCAGTAGCAGGGGGCCTTGTGGGAGGGCCAGGGCCTCTGGGACTGGGGGAGGCGGGGGCGGGAGGCTGGCCCAGACATTGCTCCTGCCCTTTTACGGTCTCAGTGAGTGAGGCAGCACTAACTCGGACATCCGCCATCCGCCTTCCACGCCTTCCACCATGCCTGGGACCGGAAACGTGGGGGGGGGGGGGAGGGGAGGAGGCGCGCACGGGGCGGGGCTGGGGGGCAGTGGGAGAGGAGAGTCCCCCGGGAAGGTGAAGGAAGAGGGCCTGACTCCCCAAAACTGCCCTCTCTCCCGGGCAGACCTTTTAAAGATGTTGCTATAGTGGGGGAAAGGGTAGGCAGGAAGTCTTGTGGGTGTCTGTGGGTGCCCCCATCGTTCCAAATTTTCCAACAATCCCTTTTCAGCAGAAGGAACAAATGTGGGAGGGGGGATTCTCTAATGACCACAAAAAGGAATGCCACCCAGATGTCAAAGGGCAGGGAATGTGGCGGATGAGAGAGGATGTGGGCCCCAGGGGGTTAATCCCCAGCGGCCCCCCAGGGGCCTCCCCCTCAAGCTGGGGGGTTTGGAGCAGGAAGTCTCTGAGAGAGTAGAGGAAAGGAGATAGTATTGTCAGGCTCAGGCCTCAAGGGAGAGATTATGGGGGGCCGGGGAGGATGGGAGAATGAGGGGGAGGGCCAGTCGGGTCCCCCAGTCCGCACCGGCCCCGCCCTCAGGTGAGCCCAGGAGTTTTGAGGGAGGCTCCAGGAAAAACAAAATCCCTGGGTCCCTTGGGCCCCCCAACCCAGGATTAAATTCCTGGGAAGATAGCTGGAACTCCCTGGGAAGCCTGAGTCCCAGAGGGAGAGGGCTATGACCTTGAGGCTTTCCAACGCCCCCTCCTCCAACCGCACAACTCCGGACGGCTGGGTAAGGGGGGGCGGTGTTGAGAGAAGGGGGAGGCGCCGTGGTGGGGAAAGCAGCCGGCCCACGGCACTCTCAGCCCGCCTCCCCCCCCCCCCCACACCAGCTGTCTCGACAGGTGAGTCAGTTAGACAAAGGCCCCCCTTCCCCCAGCTGCCGCGCCCCCTCCCTCTCCAGGGCCGCGCAGGTGGGGGAGAGGGGCCGCCCTTCGGGCCGGGCCCGGGGAGGCGCCCTCGGCACAGAGCGCTCGCTCCCTCCTAGGCACAGCCTGTTTTAAGCACATTGTGGGTGGGGAGCGGCGAGGAACGGGAGTCCCAACCAGACCCTCCAGACTGCGTCTGGGTCCCTGGATCCGTCCACATCAACCTCCTTCACAGGGGGATGAACCGCCCAAATTTAGGGGTTAAGTACCCCCTAAGTTAATGAGCAAAGTCCCTCGTGGGAAGAATTTCCAGCGCCATGTATAGGGGGACCCCGAAAACCAAGCTCTACGTCTCAATCTCTCTTCCAGGTCCCAGGGGACTCCCAAACCGGCCCCCCATAATCCCTCTCAGGGCCAGGTTGAGATTTGGGGGCAGTCTGAGTCCTGCCTAACCCCTAGCTTCTCTGCGGGGATTATTTGCCAACTTGGAGGTTCTCTGAAAAGTCTTAAAAATTTCGGGAGTCCTCGGAGCGCCCCCAAACCTAAGGGCTCCCAGGAGAATCTCACGGCACCACCTAGAGCCTTGAGAGTCATGGGGAAGTGGTCAGTGTCTGGAGCTCGTCCAAGGGGGGTCGGCCTCAAATCCGAGGCGCCAGTGCCCAGTCCCCAAATTCCAACCGGGACCAAGCTGGAGGGAGGAGGGGACAAAGGCAGGGCGGCAGGAGCCCGCGCCGGCCAGGGAACGGTCTGGAGGCAGTTGGAGGCTCACCTCATGGCTGCTCGGCGGGCGGGCGGAGCGCCCACGGGCTAGGTGCTCCCGGGGCGCCCCTGGCTCGGGGTTCAGAGATTCAGCGCTGGCTCTAGGTTCTGCTTAGTCTCCCCCAGGGTCCCGCCCCATAGAGTCCGGCTTCCTGGGGGGGAACGTGGACGGGGCCGGGGCGGGTCCTCGGGCGCCTCTTCCCTCTGGGGTTCTGCTCGGGGGGTCCGTGCGGCAGAAAGAGGGTGCGGCGTCCCCTCCCAGGCGCGCCCCCTCGGCCGGCGGCAGCTACAATGTTACTCTTACTACTGTACTTCTCTTTGCTACATTTCGTTCCAAAATTCCACTCCCCGCACCCACAATGCCCTGCGCCTTAAAGGGGCCGCGGACACCTTAAGGCGGTGGGGTTGGGGGCGGGGGTTGGTGGAGGGCGCTTAAAAGGGCAACGCGGAACCTTCGACTTCCGCTATTTCCCTCTTCCCCAACGTTTTTGCACAGCGATGCACTCTGGGGGTCACCCCCAAATTAGAGGGGAAGCTTGATAGAGAGGGAGGGATCCTTCCTTGATCCTGAGTTCTCTGCCACGATGGAAATTCTTAGGGGAATATCAGGGGGGCAGAATTTCTTCTTACCCTCCTCATCGACTTTTTTTCATTTCTTTACATTCTTCTCAATTTGGGGGGCGAGGAGGGCCCTCGGGTCAAGCATAGATTTTCTCCAATTTTCTCCCTTAAATCCTACCTTCGGGACTACCCCACCCACCCACCCACCCAAGGTCTCCCTCCTCCCCCAATTTATGAGGGGTCACTAGGGTGATCCACCTCCCTCGCCGAGGAGGGGGATAGGTGGGGAGGGGGCCCACCTCTCTCGTTGCCCCCCACCCCCGCCCGCCCAGGGAAGGTGAGGAGGAAGTGGGCCGAGGGGGCGCGGCCGGCCGCTGACTCACAACCGCAGGGTGTGTGTGTGGGGCGGGGTGGGGGTGGGGGTGCAGCGGTGGACCTGGGTGGGAATGGAACTCCCGATCCCTGTGTGAATAAGGCTCCTGGCCCCCTACCCACGCACGCCCCGCCGTGACTCAGTTTCGCGTGCGGAGGATGGTGGGATCATGCAGCAATCCGAGGGCACGGAGTTGGGGGACCCTCCCTCTACCGACTCCTGCGAGACCCCTCCCCCACGCGCCAGGTTCAGGCTGAGTCCCTACAGCCTCCCGGGCTTCCGCACCGGGACCCGCAGACTCCACCCCCACGTGACGCCAGCAATATGACCACGCCCCTCCTGTAGAGCGCCACCTGGCCTGGAGGGCAGGAGTCTGGGCAATCAGTTGCAAGTTTAGAAATGGATAAACTGAGGTCTAGAGGCAGGGAATAAATCTGGGCTAGAGCCCTCTTGCCTGAGCCACCAGGACTCCAGTGGTTAATGAAAGTAAAACAATTCTTAGGGTCTAGCTGACTTGGTGAGGAAATCAAGCTTCCTACCTTTTTCCTAAAGGAGCCTGCTGCCTGGGCGATACCCTGATCTTTATCTCATTCTTCTAGGCCAGTCTCTGATATTAATTCTTCTCTGAAGAACTGAGTAATCCTCTCCCCTTCTCTACCCTACACTGCTGCTATTGCTGCTACTAAGTCGCTTCAGTCGTGTCCGACTCTCTGCGACCCCATAGACGGCATCCCACCAGGCTCCTCCGTCCACAGGATTCTCTAGGCAAGAATACTGGAGTGGGTTGCCATTTCCTTCTCCCCTACCCCACAGTAGAAGGCCTTAAACCCTGATCCACTGTAGGTTATTATTATTTCTCTGTGTGTCTCCTCAGGCTGTGAGTCGTTTGGGGACAGACTTGAGAACCCCAGTTCTTTGTGACCATGGGCAAGTCCTTTCTCCTCTCTGGGTCTCAGCTTTCCCATCTGTGAAATGGGAAAGTGGTGCTTCTGTGTGCCACTTGCACTATAGTCAGCAAATTTTTTGGTAAAGATCCAAATAGGGACTGCCCTGGTGGTCCAGAGGCTAAGACCACAAGTAGGGAGCCCGGGTTCCACCCCTGGTCAGGGAACTAGATCGCACGGGCTGCAAGTAAGACCCAGAGCAGCCAAATAAATAAAGTCCAAATAGTAAATATTTTAAGTATATTAGACATAGGGCCTCTTTTATGTATTTTTTTACAACCCTTTAAAAATGTAAAAATCATTCTTAGCTCAAGTGCTGTACAAAACAGGTGGCGAGACCCCTGCACTAGAGAAACTCTTGCATGTGTACACAGGAGTCTGATCAAGAATCTTTATGGCAGCAGCAATGCAAGGGTAAGAAACTGGAAACAACCTAAATAGCCATCAAGAGGATGATGGGTGTTGAAACCATTCCATATCTCGTCTGAAGTGCTGAGAGGCAGCTAAAAAGAATGAGGTGTGTGCAAGTGGCATGAAAGAAGGCTCTAATACATTATTGAGTAAAAGGAAACAAAGTACCAAATGATACATAGGGTATGAGTAAAAATCAAGGAAACACTTTAAGGTACCATATACGTGTGTGTACTTGCCCAATAAAAGGTCTAGAAAAATCCACTCCAAACTCATTGCAGGGATTACCAATAGGACAGTGAATGGCATCATGGAGAGTTGGATGATCATAATCTCAAGCCTCATCTCAAAAATGCCAAGGTTGGGAATTCCCTGCTGGTCCAGTGGTTAAGAATCCACCTGCCAATGCTGGAGACACGGTAGGGGGGAAGATTTCCACATGCCCTCAGGGCAACTAAACCCATGCGCCACAACTACTGAGCCCAGTGCTCTAGAGCCTCTGAGCTCAACTGCTGAGCCCATATGCCTCAACTACTGAAGCCCACGTGCCCTAGATCCCAAGCTCCTGAAACTACAGAACCCCTCGCTCACTGCTGTCAACTAGAGGAAGCCCCTGGGCAGCAATGAAGACCCAGTGCAAGCAAAATTGTAAAAAAGAAAAAAAGAAAATGTCAAGTTCAATCTTTCCTCTAGGCTTTCACACTAGCTGTTCCTTCTGCCCCGAGGGGTTTTTGCGTGGCTGACTAGTTCTCTGATACGTTTCTACTCAGTTGTCCCCTCCTCAGAGGTGTTCACAGACCCCCCTGTCTAAAGCAACCATCCCCAGGTGGAAAATGGAATGATGACTATGGGTGGGGACTTGTCATTGTACACCATTTTGTGCCCTGTGAATTTCAAACCAAGTGAACTGACTACTCATAGATAGCAATGTAAAAAACCAACATAGCTCCCCTAGACGTTTTCTTAATCACATCCCCCATCTCCTTTTTTTTTTTTTAAGACCCTTGTCAGTGTCTGAGATGACCTTGTTATGGGTTCCCTTGTTTGCTGTTCCCCCACCCCCCCAACACCCCCCAGCAGGAAGTTCCAGGGGGAGGAACTTCAGTGGGTCTGCCAGGTTGATGGCTATGAGCAGGGCCTTTTGCCCACAGTAGGTGCCCCATACATATTTGCCAAATGACTGAGCAAATAATGCATATGTTTTTTTAATAAGAAAAATATATTTTGAATTATGTAATTAAAATTTAATCATAAAAACTTTCCCCAACCTTCCTGCCAAATAGATGAAAAATAGGAAGCAAAGAGAAGGTTATTGAACTGGGTGTTTTTCAGAGTCCAGTCAGCTCTAATTATTAGACATTTGGTTTGGGGGTTTGGATTTTTTTTTTTTTTCGGTCTAGCTTGTGGGTGGAATTTCCCTTCTCTCATAAGACGTCTTATGAGAGGGAAGTAGGAGAAAGGGAAATAAACATTCTGGGGTTCCTCCATCAGCTTCTCTTCCTTCCGCTGGTCTCATAACTGGGGAAGGGGAGTTCTCTTCCTTAATTCCGCTGAGGTCCCTGCTGGGCAGACGGTCCTCAAAGGATGACAGCTGTTAAGCCTCCAAGTGCAAGGCAGAGACTGAATGGGCGCCAGTGGTCTCCTCAGCCCCTTTCTGCCCCTTCTGTAAAAACAAAACGTGGAAGACGGTGAATAGGAACCCCTTCTTGCCTCTCGGTATTTACTCCCTGGTGTTCTGAATGCTCCGTTCCTATTTTTTCCTTTGAGGAATCAACATTCCTCATCTCTTCAACCCCTTTGTTTTAGGGCGAGGGGACCCCAAGGCAGGCACTAAGGGATGGACCTGTGACCCCAGCCTGGCCAATCAGAGACACGGACACTGGTCCAGCACTTGACCCAGTGTGGCCAATGAGAAGCAGCTCTGGAACCGCGGCTGCCCCCTACTGGGAAACGCCTGCTCTCCCCACTGGGGATGTTAGGTTCCTGGGACCTAAGCCTGGAGCAGAAACTCTGTGCCACGTCGTGTGGAGACCCTGCCAGGAAATGAAGCCAACTCAGAGAAAATAAAACTAACCGCATGACATCATTTGACAACTGGATGCAGTCATGCCTTAAGTCCCTGAACTCTTCAATTACACGGACCAGTAAATTCTCTGCTTTGTATTCGCAGTTTGAATGAGGTTTCTGGCACTCACAAATCAAAAGAATCCTTACTAAGTTCTCCTTTCTGCTGCTAAGAAATTATCCATACCCCCCGCCAAAGAGTAATAAATAACCCAGCTCCCTTCTCTGCCCTGCAAAGGCCTTCCAGTTTCCATTCTCATATTTCCTCCCAGACCTCCACCCTGTACCTTAGTTTATATGGCTTCACCCACCACCTCCTTGGACATCTTCAAATAAGCTTTGTGATCCCATGGACTGTTGTCCACCAGGCTCCTCTGTCCATGGAATTTTCCGGGCAAGAGGACTAGAGTGGGTAGCCATTCCCTTCTCCAGGGGATCTTCTCGACCCAGGGATCGAACCCAAGTCTCCTGCATTGCAGGCAGATTCTTTACTGTCTGAACCACTAGGGAAGCCCCCCAAATGGGGTATCTGGGCCCAATCCACAACCTCTCTCCTCTAAGACCTAGACCACCCTCAGAGATGTCCTGGTGGTTTCCGCAGTGCAGTCAGGTTGGTCATCAACGTTCCGTGAATTTTTATGCCTTATTCCTGGATGGAGGGGGTGGTGCTTGGGATGATGGCGCTTCACAGAGCAATGTTGTTGTTCAGTGGCTAAGTCATGTCCCATTCTTTGTGACCCCATAGGCTGCAGCAGGCAGCCTTCCACCTCCTTCACTATCTCCGGGAGTTTGCTCAAACTCATGTCCATTGAGTCGGTGATGCCATCCAACCGTCTCATCTTATGTTGCCCCCTTCTCCTCCTGCCCTCAATCTTTCCCAACTTCAGGGTCTTTCCCAATGATGGAGCAAAGTCAGAGGCATATTTCTTGGAGAAGAAGCACAATCTCTTATCTGCTTCTGCTTCCGATCCCACCAGCCACCTTCCCACACATACCTATCACAGTTCTTCAGGAACAGGCGTGAGAATTTATTGATATATCTGGCAAATCCACTCTGGCTGCAATTGCCCCATCACTTAAAGGAATCGGGTGGGGGCCTGAATTACATGCTTCTATGAAAACGTTCAAGGGTCCTTACCACGCAGCGCTGTCTTGAGGCCTGGCAGAACTGAGAATAAGCTTCAGCGATGACTGTGGCCCTAGAGAGCAAAGGAAGGCCTTCAGGAGGGCATCCTCCTCCGGCCAGCAACTCTCCCATTCCAACCTACCCTACCCCAACTCACTTGCAGTAGAGCCCTCCCCCAGGAGGTAAATCCGGGATGTCCTCAGAGGCCAGAGTCCTGAAAACTGTGTTCAAGCTGGGGGGCTCTGAGGCAGAAGCACACAGCTCTGAGAAAGAGACAAGAATTGTGGGGGTGCTCGGCTGGCAGACAACCCCTTCTGCTGGACTCCCTACACCGCTCACCTGCAACTCTGCGTCCCAGGGCTGCATCGAGCAGTACCTCCTTCCTGATGGCCTCCTCACAAGGTCTGGGAGCCCCCGGAAAGCAGACCAGGAGGCAGGTCATGTTGTCCAGGCTGCCCTGGAGAAGGTGGAGGAAAGAGAGCCTGGTGGAACATGCGTGAGGGCCCCAGCACAGGGCTCTATGCCTTGGGCAGCAGTTTCTGAACATTCCCCTTGTTCTAGTGCCCCCTTCCCAATCTGGTTATGCACATTTCTCGAAAGTCCCACCCTTCTGCCACTCTAAAGCAAGCCTCTCACAAAGACCAATTGCTTAGGCCACGCCCTCTCTTGCTGTCCTAGCCCACCCTATCAAGGAGAACCACTTTGGCCACCTGATGCGAAGAGCCGACTCATTGGAAAAGACCCTGATGCCGGGAAAGATTGAGGGCAGGAGGGGAAGTGGGCAACAGAGGATGAGATGGTTGGACGGTATCACCGACTCAATGGAAATGAGTCTGAACAAACTCCCGGAGATAGTGATGGACAGGGAAGCCTGGTGTGCTGCTATTCATGGGGTCGCAGAGCTGGACATGACTGAGCTACAGCAACGACAACTTCTCTTTTCCAAAGCTCCTCGCACTTTGCTGTTTAGCTGCTCTTCCTTCTGCCACTAATCACACCTCAGTACCCACCTCTAGGCCTAAGCGTTTGTGTTTAGTCGCTTCAGTCATATCCGATTCTTTGCGACCCCATGGACCGTGACCCACCAGGCTCCTCTGTCCGTGGAATTTTCCCAGCAAGAATACTGGAGTGGGTTGGCATTTCCTACGTCAATGGATCTTCCCAACCCAGGAATCGAACCTGTGTCTCCTCCATCTCCTATATTGCAGGTGCATTCTTTACCACTGAACCACCTGGGAAGCCCTAAGAGCTGTCCCATTCCAAAAGACCACGCCGTTTCTCTTAAATCCTTCCGAGTATCTATCCATCCCATCTTGTCTCCAGTCTTCCCTCAGTCTCCGCCCTCTGCATCTTTTGACCCTGCCCCGTTCCTGCAGGCCCCGCCCCCTAATGGAGCCCCACCCATCCTCTAGTTTTACTTTAGCCTCTCCATCAAAGCTCCTCTTCCCTAAGCCCTTAGGTTCTTCCCTCAAAGACCTCAAGCCCCGCCCCCAGGACCTTGCAAAGACACGTGTCCAACAGCTGCGCGCAGAGAAGCTCTGGGGCCAAGCCCAAACAGAGGCGCGATGCCACCAGTCCCGCTAGGGAAGACCCGGACATCGCGTCCCACACGCCATCAGAAGCCAAGAGCATGAACTCGTCCTCCGCTTGGCGTGCCAGGGCGGTCACCTCAGGCTCCGCGGAAACGAGTTGTTGTTCTGGGGGCCTTCGCGGAGCCTCTTTGTAGGCAAAGTCTCCCAGTGCTCTGGACACTGCCAAAGAGCCCTCGAGGCGCCGGCGGCTGATGGTGCCGCCCGCGTCATGGATGCGTTCACGTTCTCGGGGACGGAGGGGCCGATGGTCCTCGGTGCTGAAGGCCACGGTGCCGGCGCGACTCAGCACCGCGCGAGAGTCACCGCAGTGCGCCAGGTACAGAAAGCGCGGGGAAACCAGTAACGCCACAGCGGTGGAGCCCCCCGGTTCGCCGCGGGGCCAGAGCGCACGCAGGCGCGCGTCTGCGCTCAGAAAGGCGCGGCGCAGTGCTTCGCACACGCCCTGAGGCTCGCTGGGCTCCGGGCCCAGAGCCTCAAGTACTTGGCCCTTCAGGTGGCGCGCGCCGAAGAGGGCGGCTCTTGCCCCGCCGTGGCCGTCGAGGACTGCGAAGAAAGCCCAGCCCGGGGGCAGCCCAGGTAGCGCAAGGCAAGCGCAATGAGCGTCCTCCATGTGTGCACGCCAGCCCTGCACTGCGCTAGCCCCGAAGCGCAGACCCCACGCAGCCGCCGCACCCCCGTGCGGCCGCTGGGCGCAACGCGGCGCGTCTAGGAGGGACTGAGGCCGGTTGGGAGACCTGCATCCCTCCTCTTCTTCCTCCGCCTCCTCTTCCTTGCGGGCTGGCCAAAGGAGACGTTCCAGCAGGCGGGCAAGGGCCGCCATCCTTCGGCCTGGGGATCAGGAAGACTCCACCCTCTGCACCTGCTAACCATCCCCGCCCCACCCGCTCACTAATCCCCTGCCTTGTGACATTTTAAACCACCTAAATCTCCTTCCTATGCCCTTGACTTGCACTCAAGTCACTAGAAAGGGTTGAACTCTTAGGGCTTCCCTCTTCCGCATCTTCAAAGCGAGGCTTTGGGTTTGGATCAGAGGAAAATGACAATAGTGCCAATCTAGCACTGATCACAGCTACACATAATTTTACATCATCATCTCCAGTTTACCGAAGAGGAAACCGAGTCATAGAAGTAAACAATGTTATCGGGAAACGATTTCTAGAATCTGTATTCTCAACACAACTCTCGGCTTCGGGTACCCAGCCCTGCTCTGTCCAATCTTCTCCCATATCAGTGGTCCCATCCCGGGTTTCAAAAGCTTTCAACTCTTAACTTCTTTATTTCGACCTCTCGCTCTCGGTCTAGTCCCCGGGTTTCAGTCGCTTCTCTTCCAGGTCCCGCCCATCCATTCATACATACAGTGGCTCCAAATATTTGCTATCCCCGACTGGACTCTAGCTCCGCCTCTTAGCTACAGGCCCAGCCCCCTCACTCCAGATTGCGCTCCTCTACTGAGCCACACCATCTCCCTTGTTTTGTTCTGCCTTATTCCCCCTAGGCCACGCCTCTAGCTCATCTGTCTCGGACTGACTCCGCCCAACTCTGAATAATTCTAAATTAGTTTAAGGCCCTTCAAGTCTGAGCTCCTCCCCTTGCCTCAAAAGTTTCCAAGTAGCTTCTTCCCGCCCCCTTTCCCACTCCCATTGAGATTCTAAGCTCGTACCTTTACCTCCCAGCGGTAGAATCTTTGTACCCTCCCTTCATTGACACCTCTAGCTCCACCAGAACCGGCTCTGAGTTCCACGCCTCCATCCTCTCCGCCTAGGCTCCTGCATCCTTATCTCGCTGAGCCCCTCACCCCACCCTCGGCCCCCACTTCACTCCCACTAAAGGCCCCGCCCTCCTCTCGCTAGACCCCGCCGTTCAGACCGCCTTCCACGACTTCTCGACCAGTAGCCTACCGCCCTAGCTCCGCCCCTCTATTAGAAAGACCACACCCCTCCATCCTCCCGCGCTTTTCCCCGCCCCCTCGCCCTCCCTCAGGTTCCTCCCCCCGGTCTGTGGCCCCGCCCCTTGCCCTCGCGCTGCAGTGGCCCCCCCCCCGCCAGCGGCCCCGCCCGCCCCTGCCGAGCCGAACTGAGGGCGGCGGCGGCGGCGGCGACTGCTGGAGCGGCCCGGCAGGAGGAGGCGGCGAGGATGGCGGCGGCGGCGGCGGCGTCCTGGGCGCGGCGGAGATGAGCGCTCGCGGCCCCAGGCCCAAGGCGGCGTGGCCGGAGTGGGCGGGGGTCCCGATGCAGGCCCGAGGGGGGCCATGGGGCAGGTCCTGCCGGTCTTCGCCCACTGCAGTGAGTAGGGGGAGGCTCAGGCCTGGTGTGGGGCCCAGAGGCCCGGGTGGGCTCCTCTTCGGTTTCCCCTCCGACCTGGGCCGCGGGAGAGCCGAGATAGAGGAGGAGGTGAAGGAGACAAAGGAAGATCTGCCGTCCCCCATGTTCTAGCAACGGTGGGGGCGACTTGACCCGGAGAATCTGAGTGAGACTGAGCAGAGGTTGGGGGCACTGAGATAGCCGACGGGGGGCGCGCTGGGCGCTTGGATGCGCCGCGGGGCTCCGCCCGGGCATGAGGACGCTCTCCAGGAGCTGTCCCCTCGCCCTGGTGCTGGCCGCAGCCGGCGGGGAGGGGTAGAGTCAGGATGGAGAAGAGGGGTCTGATTCCCCCTCCCCCGCATCACCCATCTTCGCATCCCACCTCCGTTTTCTGCCCAGAATCAGAGGCAGCTCCGGGCTCACCCGAAGTGTCCAATCCCCTGTCCCCAGGAAACAGCCAATCTCTGGGTTAGGGCTAGGACTCCTGGATCCTTAGCTGTTTTTACCCCTCCAGGTCTTTCTTTCCTGGTCTCCTATTCCCCATCTGAGGAAATGAGGTGGGGGCGGGGGGTATGCGATTTCAATTTCCAAAAGGTATTGAGCATCTCCTGTAGGCAAAGCCCCAAGCTAGCTCTGAGAGGCTGAATTCCATAATTGAAATTGAGCCTTGTCTAAGCCTCATGATTTCTGAGCCCAGAGCTCTAACGGTCCTCGTCTAACATTCTCTGTCTCACACCCCCGAGGTTCTGAAAACTGGGGATTTCAACACTGACCTAGCCACTTGTATGTCTTGGGAGTCCAGATGCCAAGATTCTAAGAATTTGTTATTTCAACGTTTTAGCGTATCATCCCTACATTATAAGATCTTGTCTCTACCTGGGCTTACAAAGGAAGGCCCTTCGTCTTCTCCCCACCCCACCCCCACCTTACGTCTCTGCTCTCATCTCCCATCATCTTCCCATCAGTCACCCTGTTCCAGTCATATCTGCATACTTCTCTGTTCCTCAAATATGCAAAGCTTAGTGCTTGCCTCAGGGCCTTTGCACTGGCTTTTCCCTCTGCCTGGAAGACTCTTCCCTAGATATTCTCATGGCTTCATCACATCATTCAGATTTCTTCTCAGATGTCATCCAAGGAGTCTTCCTCACCAACCTGTCTGAAATAGCATCCCCTTATTTTCTCTTCCCTTACTTTGATTTTTCTCCATACACTTAGCACCCAACACCATAAGTTTAATTATTTGTGTCTATCTCCCCTATAGAGTGTAAGCTCTATAAGACTAGGGGCTTTGTTTACAGTTGTATCTTCAGGATCTAAAATAGTGACTGGAATTTATTAAGCACTCAAATAATGGTTGTTGAAAGAATTAATGAATTGAAACCTCCTAAAAGCCTCCTAAAATCCCGAAGGGCTTCCCAGGTGGCGCTGTTGGTAAAGGACCCGCTTGCCAATGCAGGAAGCATAAGAGACACGGGTTTGATTCCTGGGTTGGGAAGATCCGCTGGAGTAGGGCACAGCAACCCACTTCAGTGTTCTTGCCTGGAGAATCCCATGGACAAAGGAGCCTGGCAGGCTACAGTCCATGGGATCGCAAAGAGTCAGACACGAGTGAAGCAACGCTTGAAGACTCTAAGATCAAGATTCCTGGATTTGAACTTCCAAGACTGAGCTTCAGATAACAGGGATAGGAAGGTTTTACAGTTTGTATACAGAATGTTCTAAAGGTCCTGTGATGAAAATTATAAGATTCCTTAATTCAGACAAGTTTCCAGGACTGGCTCACTACTGTAACTCAGGCAGTCTAAACTTCTAAGTGTCCTCAATATTTTCCTCTTGCAGAAGAAGCTCCGTCTACAGCTTCATCTACCCCTGACTCCACAGAAGGTAAACAAAGAGGGAGGATGTGAGGGTGGAACTTGAAGGGGGCTCACAGCTGGGCCAAGGGATTAAGGGGAGTGGGTTAGGGTCTTCGTCAGAGGAGCTCATGCCCTCCTTTGCTCGTGGCAGGAGGGAACGATGATTCGGATTTTCGGGAGCTGCATACAGCCCGGGAATTCTCGGAGGACGACGAGGAGGAGACCACGTCGCAGGACTGGGGCACTCCGCGGGAGCTGACCTTCTCCTACATCGCCTTCGACGGTGTGGTGGGCTCTGGGGCTCGCAGGGATTCAGCCGCTCGCCGCCCACGGCCCCAGGGCCGCTCAGTCTCGGAGCCGCGAGATCCGGCCCCTCAGCCCGGCCTGGGCGACAGCTTGGAAAGCATCCCCAGCCTGAGCCAATCCCCGGAGCCCGGGCGTCGAGGTGACCCCAGTTCTGCCCCTCCAGCTGAGCGCCCCCCAGAGGACCTGGGGCTCCAGCTGGATCAACTGGGCTGGGCGACCCGGGGAGCAGGGACTGGGGAGGACTCCGCCACCAGTAGCTCCACTCCACTGGAAGACGAGGAGCCCGAAGGATCAGTGGCTGGAGAGGCTGGGAAAGGTGAGATGTCTGAGGTGCTGAGACTGAAGCCACAAGGGGTGGGTGGTTTCTTTCCTTAGGGCACCTCCAAAGCGAAAGCTCACAGCCTTCTCTCTCTAACTCAACAGAATTGGACCTACCACTCGCATTCGTTCAGTCCTCGCCGCTGGAAGTCTTTACTCCACAGCCCAGCCCTGTCTCTGGGATCCCCCAGACCCCCACCCCATCCCCACCTCGATCCCGGGATTCGAACTCTTGGCTGGATGAGCCCTTGCCTGACGAGAAGGAGGAAGAGCCCTGGGGGCAGCTGGAGCGGGAGCCAATCACGGGACAGTGCCTCGCTAGCACGGACCAATCAGAATTCACATTGGAATCACAAGTTCTAGGTAAACTCCGGGAGGAAAAGTGCTACTTTGGACCACTGGGAGGGTGGAGGATTGATATTTAAAGGCACCAAACTCGCGAAGGAGCGGAGGAGAGTAGAGAAACGGAGCAGGTATTCCTTTTGGCAGGACATTATAAACTCTACCCTTAAAAAAAGTCCCGTTACCTAAGATTGCCATTGGCTCTTTTTAAATAGCTGCCCCTCCCACTCGAGAAATTAGCCCTCCCACTGAGGGTTTAGGATTGGGATTGGCTAATTGCTAAAAAAAAAAAAAAAAAAAATCCCTCTTTTGTAGTGCTCCCCCTAGAGGCTGATTTTGGATAGGCCAAATCCCTGAAAAGTCTCTTTTGAATGTGGCCACCGGGCTCGTAAAAGTAAACTCAGAGCCTTTTAAAACCTTTCCTCTTCCCTGACCACTAGCATTGGCAAATTGTAAATATACCCGCCTTGCCTTAAAGTATGCTCAGTCTCCATGAACGGTTCCTATAGATTGGTTGTAGACATCCCTGCTTTCGGCTGTTTACAAAGAGAGCCACACCGTTTTGGAATAGTTCCCACCTCTATGGAGAGCCATTGGCTGGGTACAAAGGGGGCCCCGCCCCCTATTCCCTCCCTCCCGGTTCCACTGAAGTGGGCAAAATCCCTGAGAAGCAGCGGTGTCTGTAGCCTCTCACTCGGAGGAGCCGAGATGGGGAGTAAAGGTGGGCTTTCGGGGCGGGCTGGGGCGCTGGGACGCGAGGGCTGGGGGACCGTGGAAAGGGCCCCAGATTGCTTTTGTCGCCCTCAACTCTGGGGGAATGTTTCCTCTTGGTCCCAGATTCCCCAGAAATGCAGGCTGGGGCTGAGGGGCTGTGGGGGTACCTAGGGAGGGCGTGGTGGGAGTGTGGGGTCCCCTCTCTCTCCAGCCGGAGCTTTGGGGCCCGAGAGCAGCGAGGCCCCCTCCCCCAGCCTCTGGTCCAGGCGGCGCTGTCACTCAGTAGCCGGACAGGCCAGCACAGCTGCGGGAGAGGCTCCCTCCCCTCAGCGTGCCTAAACTTAGCCCCCGCCTCAGACGACCCGGCCCCTCCCCCACCCAATGGCCCAGGCCTTGGGGAGCCTGCAGGGGAGGGGTTGAGGGGAGACCTACCCTAGTTACAGTAGATGGGAGGATGTGTACAGGGAGGATGCAGAAGTGAGGAGAGTCAGACTCTGAGGGGGACTGGTTGGGATGGGTCAGTTTGATTGCAGTAAGGGTGGTAGGATGGAAACTGTCCAGAAATAGATGGCAGGGTATCAGGCTCTCAGTTCAGGGCTCAAAGGGGAGCAGATTATAGGGAGAGCTGTTAAAAGTTAAGATGCGTGAGATGAGGGTTGGAGTCCAAAGGCCACTGATCAAAGCTTAGGCTGGGCTTGGGAGGTGAGTTAGAAATTTGAGTTAGAGCCTAGGAAGGAGAATGATGTCATTAATACACTTAGGACTTAGATATATGTGTTGGTAGGGGTATCAGGGAGATGTTACTTTATACCCCTCAGGGTGCATAAAATAAAAAGAACAGTAACACCCATTGCTGGGCAGGATGCTGGGAAAAGGTCACTTTCATTTCACAGAAAAAAGGATTGTTAGACTCTTGTTTGTAAGCAATCCAATAAAATTTATGATACTTGAAAATACAAAATTAGTCCACCCTGCGATTTGACCCCTGGGATTGTATCTCAGAAACAGAACCTCCCGGAGGTAAGAATATCTACAGGAGGCTGTTGTTTGCAGTACTGTCTAGGAAGGGGATGGGGGGAGGAAACAAAAGAAATGGTCTGGTAATAGATATGTGGTTGAATAAAATGAATAATGGTGTAGCTACACCATGGAATATTGTGTAGCCCTTAAAAAGAATGAACTAACAGCTGTTCCAGTTGACCAGAAGAGAATTCTAGGAGAAAAAGTAGAGTGAGATATACATGATGCAGAAGAATGATTTTTTTCACCCAAACTTCTGTTCACACATAATAAGGAGTAAGCTTGTGGGGACTTGCTAGACAGTTAACTTGGGTTTTCCAGGAGGCATGCATGGAATGAAAGTGTTAGTCACTCAGTCATGTCTGATTCTTTGTGACCCCATGGACTGTAGCTGGCTAGGCTCCTCTGTCCACGGGATTCTTGAGGCAAGAATACTGGAGTGGGTAGCCTTTCCCTTCGCTAAGGGATCTTCCTGACCTAGGGATCTGGGTCTTCCACCTGGCAGGCAGATTCTTTACTGTCTGAGTCACCAGGAAAGCCCAAGCATGGAATAAAAGAAGACAAATAAAAATCTGGAAATTGGGTTAAGGCTCCCACAGGTGTGTCAAGAGGTCATGGTTCAGCCCCGAGACAGGAAATACGAGGTCAAGAGGTCAGCCAGGGCAGCTCCACACCCCAGCCTGATCACCACCCCCTCCCTCCACAGTGGTGGACCTGCTGCACTGGAAGGATGCGAAGACGTCAGGAGTGGTCTTCACAGGCCTCATGGTCTCCCTGCTAAGCCTCCTGCACTTTAGCATCGTGTCCGTGGCCGCCCACGTGGCCCTGTTGCTGCTCTGCGGCACCATCTCTCTCAGGGTTTACCGAAAAGTGCTGCAGGCCGTGCACCGGGGGGACGGCGCCAACCCCTTCCAGTGAGAAGCCCCGGCCCGGCCCCCCCCCGCCCTTATCTCTGTCCAGACCCCAGAGCTGACCCATGACCTCAGATCAGGCACTGACTTCTCACTCGGGCCCCGACCCATCCTCTTCCTGTTCCTAATTCCAACCTGATACCCTGACATTAAACCGAACTCTGACCCTTGGCTTCCAGCCCTGACCTCTGACCCTAACCTCTGATCCTTAATCCTTGATCCCATCTCCTGACCCTGACCTCCACCCTACCCCTCTACACCTGGCCTCCTCCCCAACCCTCATTTCTTGTCCTTGTCTTGGGCATCCCCCTCAGCCTGGGCCCCCTCCACCTGCCGAGTTGCCTCACACATCTCTGTTCTCTCAGGGCCTACCTGGACGTGGACCTGACCCTGACTCGGGAGCAGACTGAACGTTTGTCCCAGCAGATTGCCTCCCATGTTGTCTCTGCGGCCATACAGCTGCGGCATTTCTTTCTGGTAGAAGACCTCGTGGACTCCCTCAAGGTGCCCTGAAGCACCCCCACCTCCCTCCTGGGTCCCCAGCATTCACCTGCCTGCCCCTGATGGGGTGGAGGGGGAGGAGGGCCATTGCTGTGTGAGTTCCCAGCCTGGGGTGCACCCTCTAGGCTCTGCTGACCCTCACCCTCACCCTCAGCTGGCCCTTCTCTTCTACATCTTGACCTTCGTGGGTGCCGTCTTCAATGGTTTGACTCTTCTCATTCTGGGTGAGCTGGGAAGGCTGTGGAGGGCACGGTGGGGAGGTGGGGCGCTGGGGCTTGTTGGGGGACAGGGTTATGAATGGAACTGTTAATCTCCGGGGAGGACCCTGACCCCCCATCTCTGTGCCCGCAGGAGTGATCGGTGTATTCACAGTCCCTCTGCTATATCGACAGCACCAGGTGAGTGTGACAGGCCTTCAGTTGGCAGTACCCCAACCAAACACTACTGGTCTGATCACCCCCTGCCCCCCATCAGCCAGGGTCGATGACAAATGTCCCAGCCAGAGAAGAGAGGACCAGCTGGTGTTCCTACCCTGACAGAGTCAGGATCTGACACGTGCCAGGCACAGGTGGTCTGCCTGCTGCCCTTCCTCCATGCAGCTAGAGCCTACCTAATACATTTCAATAGTCAGAGACAGGCATTTTGATTTGGTGTCCCATGACAGAGCCAATGGCAGAGCCAGGATCTAGCTGATGTATCCCAACCCAAGGCAAGTGGACTCACCGATGCTCCTCCCCAACAATGATGCAAGGCCTGCCTTGACATGTCCTAGCTCCCGAGAAGGAGCCTGACTGGTGTCTTCTCTCCCTAACACAGCAGGAGGCCAAACAACACTCATCCTAGTTAGAAACAGGCAGACAGATGAATGCCTCCTCCTGACAGCCTGATACCCTCTGTCCCTGTGATACCACCAGGGACTGACAAACACATATTCCATTTGCAGACACACAGACAGACTGATGCCGTCTATCCCTACACATAGCCTGGGTCTGACTGGCACCCATCTCAGCCAATCAGGTGGACTGACTGATGCCCTCACTCGCTGAAACTGCGAGGGACTGACATTTCAGTTAAATCAGGTGGGATGTCTGTTACCCAGAACACTGACAGAACCAGGGCCAACTGACATACATCCTATCCAGAGACAGACAGATGGACTGCATTCCATTTTGACATTCTTCAGCACAGCTGAGAGCCCAGTGATGCCCATCCTTGCCAGGGATATAGTCCTAACTAACTCCCTCACATGCTGGAATCACCAAGACTCACAAAGTCAGCTAATGTTGTGAATTAAACTAGTATTTAAATCAATCCACTCAGGGACTTGACAAGCAACACTAATGCCCTCTGCTCTTATGCTGTCCCTAAACACACATACATACATACATCTCAAAGACTAACAATAGTGCCCAGGACACAAACTCACTGGCAAATTCTTGTGTCTACCCATCATCCCTTCCTACACAGAGTACGGTCCAATCAGTTTGACACTTCAACTTGGACTTCTGACTTCCAAGGGTATTTTATTAGGTTTAGAGTTGAAGGTGGCACGGTGGGCCGCTCCCTCAAACTCCTGATTTGAGGCGGGGGGGAGGAAGCAGCCACCTTAATGAATTAGGGAGAAGAGCCCCCTCCAATCTCTCCTTTCACCCCTCTTCTTCATTCCCCCAGGCCCAGATTGATCAGTATGTGGGATTGGTGACCAATCAGTTGAGCCACATCAAAGCTAAGTAAGTGCATGTGGTGGAGATGGATGGGATGGGGAATGGGAAAACTTGGGGACCGTTCCCCTTGCCCCCTTTGCACCCCCGCCCCCATATTCCTTATCCCTAAATCTCCTGGGGTTGAATATCTCCTTCCTAAAAGGTAAGAGACAATTCCATCGCAGGCCAGTAGGTGGAGGGCTGGGGATGGTTTGCGCCCTAAGTTCCTTCTTCAGTTTTCCCTTTAGTTCTCAGAATTATCCTCTCTTGCCCCACCCCTTGACTCCACCTGTTTCTCCCTCAGGATCCGAGCTAAGATCCCAGGGACCGGAGCCCTTGCCTCGGTAGCAGCTGCAGTCTCCGGACCCAAAGCCAAAGCCGAATGAAAGAGGTGTCTCTGCCTGCGGGACGCCTGCTCCCACCCCGTGTAGCCCTCTGCCCTCTTCCATCTCCCTTCCATCCCTGCCCTCTCCCAGTCTCAGCCCGAGCCATTTCCCAGTGGGTGTCAGGATCACTCACACCAGGGAGTTTGCGCAAATTGCCTGAGCGACTAGGACTACATTTCCCAAGAGGCTCTGCTCTAGGAGTCCAAGGAAAGCGAGGCACCTTGGCCGCGGGGCCTGCTGGGACTTGTAGTTGCCTAGATAGGGCGCACGCCCTGCACTTCCGTGACCCCACCGCTGGAGGCGCCGTGAGGGCTTGGTGTCTCTTTTGACGCCACTAGCCCCAACGTTGGGGCTTTGCATGGGGCCCAGGGGAGGCCTGAGCTTGGATTTACACTGTAATAAAGACTTCTGTGGAAAACCCAAGGCCTCCTGTGCTTCCAGCCCCCTCCAGCTTTCATATTCCTGCCCTGAAAAGCGTGTAAGTGATTCTCAAGAAGGAACCTTCCCCATCTCTGCAGAAGAAGAACCGAGAGGCAGCGGATCCCAGGGCTAGTCAGGCCTTGACAGTCGCTTTCCACACCTGTACTCCTGGCAGACATCACTAGGCGATCCCCACACTCTGCCTGCTGTGCCCCCGTCTCGCCTGAGTACCAGACCCATGTATCCAGCTGCCTTATGGAGGACTCCTCCCTCAAATCTATCCAAACCTCTTCCTGGTCCTACCTGATTTCCAAGTCCGGGAGCCCCCTCCTGTCCACGTTGTCGCCCAGCCGGAGACCCAGATTTGGCCCGGGGCTCCTACTCCCTCACATCTATTCAGTCGTGAAGCCACGCCTATTCACTCTCTCAAACGTCTCTCATCCACCCACTTCTCTCTATTCCAAATGCCTTGGGAATAAACACAGGGCCTCGTGGCTTCTGGGCCTCGGTTTCCAAAACTAAACCGGGGCAAGAGAAGGCAGGAAGCTCGACTGTAAAGACCCAGGGACCTTGAGACTTCCTTGGCAGTCCAGTGGTTGAGACGCTGCGCTTCCCCAGAGGGGACGGTGGATTCGATCCCTCCTGGGGGAAATAAGATCCCGCACGCTGTGCAGAAGGGCCAAAAAATAGCGGAAAAGAAAAACAACAACAAGCCAATAGATTGGACTTGAATCAGCTTCTCTACCTTTCGACTACATGACCTTGAGCAGGAAGCCTCCCTTTCCTCAAATGAAAAGTTGTCACTCTAAGCTACCTACATCCCACTCAGTTCCTCGGACTTTGATGATCTATATATCACCTGTTCTGCTAGTTAACTATTTTGTTCTTTTTTGCCATATCACATTGCTTGTAAAATTTAACTCCCCGACTAAGGATCAAGCAAGGACCCTTGGCAGTGAGAGCACTTGGAGTCCTAATCACTGGACCACCAGGGAATTCCCTAAATTGGTTTATTAAAAAATAAAGCAAACATCTTTTAAAATGAAATGTTACTCCACCACTAAGGAAGTCAGTATCCCTTGCCAGCAATAGAAGACAACAGTTAAACGCAAAACTATTACCATTTAAAATGTTTACTTGTGCATCACTTAAAATCTTGCCTCTAGTGAGGCATGTCACATTTTACAAGATACATAATAATAAGAGCGGTAGTTACGGTATCAGATTTTGTATACAGGGGTTGCCTAGCAGCAGCTTGCTGCTTAAAAGAAAGAGTACTTGAGGGGCTTCTCCTGCATCTGGATTTGGCAAGCAGGGGCAGTGTTTTGTTTTTGTTTTTTTAGGGGCAATGTTTTAAATTTCCAAATAAAATAGCAACATTTCCTAAAGATATTTTTATTAATACTTTCCATAAGACGAAGTGTCCATTTGTCTTTATCAAAAGCTGGAGGAAGAGGGACTGGTTGAGATTATAGACCCAAGAATGTCTAAAGTCCCCAAGCCCATCCTTGGCACCCCCACTGGAGGCAGGAAACAGGTTGGTGATGGGAACAGTCTTAATTGAGTCACTCACAGTGCCATGTCTGGCTTTTATATCCATCTGCTCGTTATGATTCCCCCTAGTTGCACTAGTCTTGTTTTTCAGATGGGGAAACTGAGGCTCAGAAAAGGATGGTGATTTTTTTTTTTTTTTTTTTTTGCCCCACAGCATGCAGATCTTATTTCCCCGCCTAGGGATGGAACCTGTGCCTCCTTGTAATGAGAGTACAGAGCCTTAACCACTGGACCACCAGGGAAGTCCCCATATTCTTGCATTCATTGTACAAACGTTTAGCCAGCATCTGGAAAGTGCTCAAGCACTCTTTAGTTATCAGGGACACAGAAATGAACCAAAACAAAGTCCATGGTTTCATGGAGTCGCTATTTTAGCGGGAGCAGCCAGACAATAAGCAAATGGACATAGACAAGGGTAGGTGGTGATCAGGGTGATGGAGAGAAGTCCAGGAGAAGAAGGGGACAGAGTGACAAGGCTTGCTATTTTAAACTGGGTGGTCAGGGAAGGCCTCATTAAGTGGTGATACTTAAGCAGAGGCCAGAGTGAAGGGAGGCAGTGAGTCATGGAAACATGGAGGAAAGGAGACTCAGACAAGGGTGTCAACAGATACAATGGCCCTGGGAAGCGAGCATGCCTGGTGTCTGCAGCAAGCGATCTGTGTGCCAGAAACCAAGTATATGAGGAGAGAGGAGTAGGAGGACATGGGGTCAGAGAAGTGGAAAGGGCTAATCGTCAGGATCGTAAAGCTGTGGTAAGAGATTCGACTTTTCTGCTGAGAAGGGAGACACGGGAAGATTCATGTCGGGGAATGACATTGTTGTCAAAGGATCACCGACTTGGATTATAAAAGGATCACTTTTTTTTGTTTGTTTTAGATAATAATTACGATGGCACAGTTTCTATTTTCCCACGTGGATGGGCTGTGTGGATAGGGTAGGGTCCTATCCGTTTCTATGGCTCACTTTCCTCGGCCATAAAATGCAAATGCAAAAACTGATGATCTCTAGTGTTTAAGCTCAATGGGGACAGAAATATTGTCATCACCGGTACCTAGGATTGAGTCTGGGACTCTGTAGGCGCTCATTGGAAAAGACCCTGATGCTGGGAAAGATTGAAAACGGGAGGAAAGGGGACGACAGAGGATGAGATGGTTGGATGGCATCACCGACTCGATGGACATGAGTTTGAGCAAGCTCCAGGAACTGGTGATGGACAGGGAAGCCTGGCATGCTGCAGTCCATGGGGTCGGAGAGGACTGAGCGACCGAACTGAACCGAGAGGCGCTCATTAAACTTTTCCAAGGTTTAGATCGCTGAAGTTCCACAAAAGAACAGCAGGTGTCGCACCAGCCCTACAGCCGCCAGCGCGGAGTCTCCGCGGCTGGGCTAAATCAGACTCTTAACGGGAACGGACACACTCGAATTCAGATTTTTCAGGAAAGAAGCTTCTGAATCCCGAATTATGAATCTTTTTTGTTTAAAAAAAATAAATGGACTTCTCTCTTGGATAAAAGGGGCTTCAGTCTCTTTAACAGCTAGACACGAGGGGGCCACGTCCTGTACCACCGTTTCCCAGAATGCGCGGCGCTATGCAAATGAGACAGTTTCCAAAGAGACGTGATTCAATTCATAGGAGGCAAACGCAGCATTTTGGGAGGATGTCTGTCGTAATAATATTGGTAGAGTTTATAGATGTTGAAATCGACAGTTTCACACTCTCACAAACTATATCACCATAACTGTAAAAAAGTATAAATTTCTGGTTTTTATATAGCTGTACGGGTGAGCGTTTACGTTGCCCGGATGATCCTCAGTGGTCTGGGGTGCAGGCTTCAAACCTGTAGCTGTCTAGCGACAGAGTGGTTCAATTCCACCTTTCGGGCGAGGTGGTTTCTCTTTTTCTTCCAAACTGGACATTAGAATGCGAGTTGGCCCAGAGGACCTCGGACCCGAGTCTGGAGATGTCGCTGCAGTCTTTGTTTTTCGTCGCTGAAGTTTTCCCCTGTGAATACATTCACACACCCCATCCCTGCCCGCCCCGGGGAAAACCAAAGAACTCCAAAAAATGAAGAAAAACTGGTGTATACTCTCAGTTCTAGGAAATTTACAGTTAGAAAGTGATTCTAGATTCCTCCCCTTCACTTGCTTACTCACTTGTTCAGTCATTTACCCACTCATGTATTTAATCACGCATGCACTTATAAAACAGTCGAATATTTATTCCTTTGATCATTTATTCATTCACATATTCAACAAGTATCTGCTGGGTGACTGCTCCACGCCCAGCCCTGCACTGAGCGGTCTTGGGGACACGCTGATGACTACAAAACCCTGACCCTGACCTCGTGGCCAGTGGAGGAGACAAACTTTAAACATTAATTAATTCCCCATTGAATTAACAACTATCAAAGTGTTCACTACTGGGAAGGCAGGTACAGAACCTATGCTGCTGCTGCTGCTGCTGTTGCTAAGTCGCTTCAGTCGTGTTCGACTCTGTGCGACCCCATAGACGGCAGCCCACCAGGCTCCCCCGTCCCTGGGATTCTCCAGGCAAGAACACTGGAGTGGGTTGCCATTTCCTTCTCCAATGCAGGAAAGTGAAACCTATAAGGACATCTTATAAGGATACCTGAGTTTAGGTAGGGTGTCAGGGTAACGTTTGAACATATACTTGAAGGATGGGATTGAATTAGTCAGCAGAAGGGGAGAATATTCCAGAAAGGGAAACAGGATGGCTGTAATAACAGGAATGAGGATGGTAATAATTGCACCTTTACTCTGTGCTCAGCGCTGGCATGTATAAGCTCACTGATACCCTTCAGCCCATTCTGCAGCTGAGAAAACTGAAGTTCAGAAAGATGAAGCCTTTTATTCAGGATCACCTTTGGGAGGCCTCCAACCCCAGGGCTCTCACACCCTTGGCCCGTACTATTTACCACTGCCCCCTGCTGTCTTTCCTAAGCCAGCTATTCACCAAACCCTGCCTGTTTTGCCTCCTTGAAGTCTTTTGAAACCTTCCCCTCCTCTCCAGCCCACAGCCCTGGTGCTGCTCCAGGCACGCCCTCACACCTCAGTGTTCGCATCCTAGCCTCCTCTCTGGTCCTCTGCCTCATCCCCGCCTCTTTCCCAATTACCCTCAGCCTGGCAGCTAGAGGAGTCTCCCTAAAGCACAAAACTGTCCTTGAATTTCTTATGGCCAAAACCTGCCAGAGCTCCCCAATACTCTCAGAGAAGATCTAAACTTAATCTGGAATTTTAGCTTGCAGAATCTGGTCCCTGCTCAACCTCTCTCTTCACACCTTTTGTTTTAGCCCCCGGGAACCTCTAGTTTTCTCAATGTACCAAGCCCTCCCCCCTCAACTCTTTGCACTATTTCATTTGACTCAGTTTTTTCTATTTCCTTCTATGCCCTCTGTTTATCCTCTAAGACTCAGTTTAGGGATCCTCTCTTCCCAGAAGTCTTTCCTGACTCCCAGACCAGGTTAGGTGCCCCCACGGGGCCCCCCAAGTCCCATGGACTCCCCCAACTCTGCCCAATTTACATCATCCCTGATTGGGAACAGGTCTGTGTCCCCGACTTGACTGTGAACGCTGGGAGGGGGAGCGTGAGGCTGTCTCAGTCTCTGCAGTGTCCCCAACCCTGGGCACATAATATTGTGTGCGTCTGCTCAGTCGCGTCCGACTTTGTTTGAACTAAGTAATAGTTCGAAATTAATAAGTACATTTTTGAGCTAATTAATAAATTAAGGGATTCCATCATGACAAATCCCCCTGCTTAGTCATTTACTAAGACACCTAACCTCTGGACCAGTACTTCAATTCTCAAAGAGCTTGCTGCTATGCGAATGAGAGTGGGCTTGGATCTTGCAACAGGGATGGCTCAGTGTATCTGTGGACAAAGTGGCAATATCTTTGGTTTAGTCAGTCTTGGGTTGTCCCCAATATGTTCCTCACTCAGAAGATGTGATCATGTGAAAAAGCAAAAGGAAACTCATCTTCACTGTAAAGTGATCCAAGTTTTATGATTCATGTAACCCTGAGGACTCCCAATGTACCTGAGTGGTCTTCAACCGTTCAAGTTTTTTTTTTTTTCTACCTCTCACTTTTGCTCAGGCCAACCCCAGAGCATTACATGGTCAAGTATAAATTCTTCCCTCACCTGGAAACCTCCCTGAGCCTTCAGTATTTAAGTATCAGACACCTCATGGCTAATATTCTGCCTCATTACTTCTTCAAGGAGGAGGTACAGCCTGTGTGTGTGGGAAGTCCTCCTGACTATCTAGCCTCCCTCCATCCTGCTGTTGACTGATTCACTAGTAAGAGTTCCAGCATATATGTGTGTGTGTATGGTCCTGTAGCAATCTAACCTCACTCCCTCATGCTGAAAGGAAGGCAGATGATGGGTGTCAGGAGCAAAGAGACCCTGAAGCTTGGTGGATACATTTTTAAGAGTTTTTTATTGGCGACAGTGCAGAACCACGAGGAGGAGGGTAGCGGCCCAGTGCCAGCCAGCCCCAGCCCCCGGGGGGTCAGGTGCAAAATACAAAAAGAATCACAAATACAGCATGGGGTGAGGGGTTTGGGGGTTCAATACATTGTGGTCTACAGGGGCAGGCCCTGCTCACAGCCTCACACTCGCACCCAGAATTCTCAAAGATACAGATTGCAAAAATCTATAATCCCTCAGGCTTACTCACACACAAAAAATATCAGGTCCCCAACAAACCCAGAGTCAGAAGACGGCTGGAGAATCAGGGACAGTCACGTGGAAAGAGTCAGGTAAAAACTGGCAGAGAACAGACAGAGGCGGGAGAGACTCAGGAAAGAGAGAGCCAGAGATGGCCAGAAAACAACCAGAGACAGCCAGAAAAGAGACAGCTAGAGACAGAGGCAGCCGGAGACAGGCAGCCTGGAAGTTTCCAGAAGCAGTGTTTCCAATTCAACGGCATGGCTTTGAGGGCCAACGTGACCTAGGCCAAGGATGCAGAAGCGCTCACACACTCACACGCGCACACACACACTCATATATAATATATTTATTTATACATAATAGATATAAGTGCCTTTCGGAAATCAAGAAAGGGATAAATAGCCACGGAAGTGGGGGGGGGGCGTCTGGGTTCGGGGGGGGGGGCGTCTGGGTTCAGGGCGGGAGCCGCAGGACGGGGCAGTGGAATGTTCTCCATGCAGCACAGAGGGCGGCAGGACCCACCCGATATTAAAAAATATCAATTGGCCTCATGATACAATCCTCATGAGGGGAAACACAGGGAAAGGCAGGGTTAGGGAACCTAAACCGAGAATTGGGGCTGGGGCTGGGCGAGGGGAAGCTAGGATCTTGGGGAACCCAGCCCCTTGGAGTTTGCCAGTCCAAAAATATTAGGGGGTGGTGGGGGTCAAAGCCTCAGCCTTTAAATCTTCTCCGGGAAAATGTCGGGCCCCCCTGGCAATCTCCCGTTGCTCTCTTTCTAGAAAGGTTGTGGGAGGCCAAGGCAAGGGAGAAGTTGGCGTCCTAGGCTGGAATAGGGTGACAGGCCTTAAAGAAAAAGGCCAGGGCTTGGTCTGGGGTGCAGAGACGGGGGTCCTGAGGAGAGAGGCCACGTGGATGGATAACTGTCCTCCCCTCTCGATTCTGTCACCCCCTCGAGTCTAACTCATTTTGAGGGGAGAAAGGAGGCAGATGAGGGGAGGGGAGACCACGGAAAGGCTTTGGGGAGTGGGGGGCACAATCCCTCCGGAGGGGTTCTGTCCCACCCGGCTCCCCCCACAATCCGGCCAACTCGTTTCACAGTATAAAACACTCCAGCAGGACAGGCATCACAACGCCCCCTGCTGCCTGAATCAGAGAGGCCCAACAAGGAAGGCCTGGAGGGGAGGCTGTGGGAGGTGGGTGGCAGGCAGGGGGAGAATAATACTATAATCAGAAAGGAGGGCTGGGGGCTGAAAGTAGGGGGAGGCTTAGGAGGCGGGAAATTAAAAATCGGAGCCAGTTTTGCCGGGATGGAGCAGCTGGACGGTCAGGGAGGGAGGTTCACATTTCAGACTAGGTCTGGGTGGAAGGAAGATTAACAAAGGTGGGGGCATCAACTTCCCTTTAAAGGGGGGCTCAATTCGGAGGAGGATCGAAGCACGTGGAAATGTTGGATAAATAAGCTGAGGTCGTGGGGGGCGGCAGGGAGAACCAGCCTAGTCACCCCTGGAAGGGTGGGCGTAGGAGAAACACTTTGGGGGTTTGGTGGCATTTCCTTGTTGGGCCTCTCTGGAGAGAACTCCAGCCCACCCCACAGCCCACTGCCAACACCCCGCTCCCTCCAGCCCAAAGGTGGGCATCCCTCCCGCCCCCACCCCCCATCCCCAGAGGTTGGGTCCAAGTGAAACGGCCCACAGGCAGCACTGGGCAGCCTGGGGGGGTGTCCATCCCCTCCCCACCCCGTGCCCCCAAAGTCACCAGCTCTCTGGCCTCGCCGGGCCGGCAGAAACAAGAGGCGGCACAAAACACAAGGAAGTCCTCCTGTCCGATGGCAGCGGCAGCAGAGGGTCAAACAGGAGAGGCAGGGAAACCACACGCCCGCTTTGTCTCTTCCCCTCTCTCCTCCAGTTCCTCCTCGTCCAAATCTCTCTCCCCTGTGTGTTTGTTTGTTTTGTCTAAAGTTCACAGAGCAAGAAGGGAGGGCGAGTTCAGGGGGTCGGAAGGCTGGTCACTGCCGCTGGTGCGTTGGGCGCCGGCGAACGCGGAGACCTCCGGGCAGGTGAGGACAAACGAGGAAGTGTACGAAGGGTTAACAACGGGGAAGGGGTCGCCGAGGACTTGAACTTCACTGTGTGTAAAGAGAGAAGCTGTCAGGTTGGGGGGTGCGTCTTGGCTGGTCTGGAAGGGCAAGGGCGGTGGTGGCGGGGGCGGCAGCAGCCAGCTGAAACCATCTTCCTTAGTGGATGCTGACCCCGGCAAATCTCTCACCTCCGCCAGCGGGCCCGGCCCGGGCCCCCCGGGCCCCTCTTCGTAGGGGATCTTGCAGCCCGGTTTGTGGGCCACCAGCACAAACTCCAGACGTTCCTTCTCCTTTTGGAGCTCGGCGATCTCCGACTCCAGCTCCGCCTTTTCTTCCTCTAGCTGATCTGTCTCCTGAGGTCCCCAATGGCCACGGTGGAGCACGGAGGAGAGCAAGGAAGGAGGAAAAGGCCGTGAGCGACTGGAGAAGGTGGGTCATGGCTGAAACCAGTTCTCCTACTCTGACGGCTAAGGCCCATGGCTGGAAGGCGGCTCCCAATTGAAAGACCCCCTGAGGTGGAGGCCTGGTGTGCCAGGGGACTTGGGGGAGGGGTCTTGCCTTCTAGGACCCTCAGTCTCCCCATCTGTCCAGTGGCTGTTTGGGAAAGGGCCAGGTACACACGGGAAGTCTCTGGTTGCAAGAGGCACTTGGAGGGTTGTTGAATGAACCAACCATCCTTACTTGTTTTTCATGCCCCCTATTCTCCTCATTACCCTTTCCCCTCTGCCTCCCAGGGAAGAGACCAGGTAGCTCAGGGAAGTAGACAATTTCCCTAATTTCCTCCTAGGTGAGCAGGTCACCCTACAAGCATAAAGTAGAAAACTCTCAGATTGAGGTAGGGCATGAAAATAGAGGGGCACCTTGGCACAGGCCTCCAGCCCAAGATCGAACTACAGGTGGCGGGGGCAGAGGGTGAGGGAATTGACATAGGATTAAAGGATTTCGTTTCTCAGACTCTCCAAAATGTTAAAGCTAGAAGGAACCTGGGAGATTCAATGAGGAGTTGAAGAGATGGAAAACTGAGGCAAAAAGGGTTATCACTTGCCCAAGACCAAAAAAGGGGTATGACTGAAGCATCCCTCTATAAAAGGTCGCTCATAGGTCCCCCTCAGGATAAAGTGAAGGCCAGGCAAGTGGTCAGGGGTGTGAGGGGGTCTTCAACCAGGACAGGGACTGGCCAGGAGTATGTGAGGGTCGGTGTGTGTGAGCTGGCTGACCCCATCTATATCCAGTTCCACATGTGGAACTTCTTGCTCTCAGTTCAGGACAGAGGCATAGGTGGTGGTGGCCAGCAGAAGATAGGGAGAGAGCCCCCCTTCAGCCTTCCCTCAGCCCACCCCACCCCAGGGACCACCCTCACCGCCTGGAGTCGGTCCGTCAGCTCCCTTCGCCGGTTCCTACACTTCGCTGCTGCCAGTTTGTTTCGTTCTCGGCGAACCCTTCTCTTCTCCTCCTCCTCTGGGGTGAGCTGAGTAGGAGAAATAGAGATGGTGAGATCTGGGGACACGGTGTACCTCCCCCTCCATCCTGAACCTCCTCTTCGTCAAGAACCCCCAGGAGTCAGAAAAGGACCAAGTCCTCACTGTGGGGAGGAGGACAGGGTTTCTGCAGCATTGAGGCTGCAGGTGGTCCCTCACCCCAAGAGTGGGAAAGTTCCTGCCTCTCTCTTTTCCTCCCCCCCAGCCCCCAGAGCAAACTCTGATGCCCCTTACTCACCGTCTCCTCTCGGGGTCTCCTAGGCCGGGCTCGAGCTGGGCGGGAAGGCCCAGGTCCACTAGTGGTTCCGCTGGTGGAAGGGCCACCACTGCCACTTGCTCCGCCACTGCTGTAGCCACTCATGCCCGGTGTGGAGTAACTGGTTCCTGGCATGTCATAGGGGTCGACGGCCGGGGGCTGGGAGGCCAGTGGCTGCCCCTGGGACTGGGCCATGGAAGAGATGAGGGTGGGTTGCACAAGCCACTGGAGGTCCTGGCTGGTTGTGATCGCGGTGACCGTGGGCACGAAGGAACCGGGCATTTCCCCAAGACCGGCGCACTCCTACGGGGTGACACATACACACACAGGCGTAGACACACAAACAGAGACACCGACACACACACACCCAACACACATACACACACCGACCCGGTGAGTGAGCACAGGGCCAGCGGGTGTGGATGTGTGTGTCACAGGCAAAAAGCCACAACACCCACCCTTCCACTACACCGTGACGCAGTGGTTAATGAGGATTTCTGTGCAACTGGCTTCTACCTCCTCCTTCTTCCTCGGGGAAAGGTTGCACGGTTCCAGCGGGTGGTGAATCACACCCCGGGTTGGTGACTCTTAGGTGTGGGGGGTGGGGAGGAGGCTGGACACAGCCGGGTGACAGAAGCCCCGGGATGGAGTCACAGCCACACACACAGCCACAACACCCCACCCCCACCCCAGAGGCAAGGGGAGGGAGAGGGAGAGGCCTTAGGCTAAGCCTTCCTCTACACTCACACACATATACACACCCCTCTGAGCGCAGGGATAAGGGACTAGAGGGTCCATGAGACCCCCGTGCAGGGGCGGGGGGTCCCAGTTAAAAGAGTGTTGGGGGACGGGCCTAGGAGTTTAGAACAACGTTTCAAGTAATTGTCTCTCCCCAGAGTGAGACTGACAAGCGACAGGTTACGGTGGGCAGACAAGGACAGCAAGTGAGCAGCCAGGCTCCCTCAGACTGTCGCGGAGGCGGGGTGGGGTAGGTCCTGAGACCCCAAGCCCAAGCAGCGCTCATGTCCCCCCCACCCCCCCACCCCCAAATGTAATCCTAGAACTGCTCGGAAGGCTCAACTACTCTCGCAGGGGGCGTGGTGAGGGATGGGCTGGCTCACTGGCCAATCAGCGCCCCGGAAAATCAGAGGGGGCGGGGCTCCTGGAGACCACCTGGCTGGATCCCCCAGGGCTAGCGGCTTTAGTCCTATTTTCTGACACACAGGAGGCACCCGGCGTCCGGAGCACAGGGAGTGAGAATGTGTCTGTGTGTGCCTGGAGAGGTGGGTGACGGTCACTACGTCTCCCAAAGGAACCTTGGCACACAGACACGCTCTGACCCTGAGAGCGGAGGGACAGGATCCCTGTCAGGTCCTTGCGGACTCATTGGGTCGCAGAAGATCGCTCCTGTGGCGACAGGAATCCCCTCGCTGTGCCTCTAGAGGCCCGTGAAAGAGACCCTAGCGCCGGAGAACCACAGGTTCCGGGGACGAACTGTGGGAAGGAAACTGCGCCCTACAAATAGGAAGCGAAAGTTGATTGGCCACAGCTCGTGCCGCGGCGGCCAATCGGGACGCTGAGCTGCCCCCTCCCTTAGCAACGTGGCCCGGCGTTCCAAAATAGAACGCTCCCGGGACGTCAGGGGCGGGGCGGACGAAGGGGGCGCCACGCGCCGTGCGTGCCCCGCGTCAGACGGAGGATTCCAGCGCGTCAGCCGTTACGCACGGGTCCCCCGTTACGTCTCCGCGCAGGAGGCGGAGGCAGCGCCACCGAGGGTTCGAGGCCCGCCTGCCCGCTGGGTCCAGGGTGACCCGGCGCCGGAGTAGGCGCTAGGATGGAGGAGGAAAAAGAGAGGCGGCTACTGGAAGCTTCTCCGGGATTTCCCTCACCTGCCTAACCTCTCTGGCTTCAGGTTGGTGACTTGAGTGGGGGGCAGTCCCCGAACCGGCTAAAAGTTCTCAGCCCTGCTACCTCACACACGTTGCACTGAACGGCGCGCTATCCCCACCCGCAAAGCTCACCCCTCTGTGTTCCCTCCCTGCGCTCCACGCACACAACCAATTGCAAGCACGTCCGGACTCTGCAGTTTGCAAAGTGCGCCGTGAACCTTCTCCCTGTCAGATCCTAGATTTGGACGTGTTGTATTTGGGGTGAGGGGATTGCTCGCTCCACCCTTGAATTTTAAAAATTTATAAATCACAAAGCAGTACCCCAGCCCTCTAGAACTTACCTGGGAGGCGGCGGCGGTGGGTGGACTGCCGAAGGAGTCCACCGAGGACAGATACTGAGACTCGGCGGAGGGTGAGGAGCTGCACCGGGAGCCGGAGTCGTAGTCTCCGGGGAAAGCTTGAAACATTTCCCTGGGCACAGGGTGGCCCCTGTGACCACGCTGAGGTCGCCGGGAAGCCAAGGCTATGGCCGGGTGGGGGAAGAAAGGTGCGAGTCCGGGGTCAGCCGAGCGCGTCCCCAAAGTGCGCTGTTCGGGGAAACTCAGGGTGGGGGCAGCGTCCCGCTCCAACAATGGCAAAGTTTCCGTGTAATTCCTTTGCGGTGCCCAGGCCCCCACAAGATGCCGCTGTGCCTCCTGATAGTCTAGGCTCCGTAGGACCCGGGGGCGAGGGGGGATCGCTCCCCCAGAGGCGGAAAGCTCTGTCCTGCTGTACAGAATCTGCTTCGGGTGCGATCACCTCCACGCGTCCGGCGGGTCCCACGGGGGAGGAGGGAGTAGTAAAGAAGACGAAAAAAAAAGTCGATCCTCCGAATTAAAATGTAGAATTATCTAGAAGAATCCTTCTAAAAACTTTCCGGAAGAAAATAAACCGAATTTCACAGCCCCCAAGAAGAAGAACCACAACAATCAAGTTCCAGCTCCGCGTGTCCCAGCCTTGACCGTAGATCTCAGTCTTATGAATGAAGCTCGGAGCCGCCAGCCTGTATTTATATGCCTGGGGCCCGGCCCCCTTGTTGACGTCACCCGTCCCTCACTCGGCAAACTTCTCGATATCTCCGGCCCTTGTGAACCCAGCCCCGCACCGTCCGGCAAGAGGTCTGTCTTAGCCTCGATCTGATCATCTGCATCACCTTCGTGGCCTTGGGGGTCTTGGGGGCTGCATTCTGGAGCACTCGGCGGGAGGGGATCCCGGCCGGTCTCCCCGGAGTTCCTGTGACGCAATTAGCCATATAAGGAGCTCGGCCGGCGCGGCTGTGTTTGTTTGGTATCCTAGCAATTACGTCAGAGGGAATCCCTCGCTCGCTCGCTAGCTCGCGCGCTCACCCGGCGCGCCTGCGGAACCCGCCCGCGCCTGCGCAGTCCAGCGCCGCCCGGGGGACGGGGGAGGGCTGGTATTAATAGGTTATTAGACTGACCCGGCAAAGGATCCAGGCTGGGGAGACCCCAACTGGGGGGTCCATATCACTCTGCCCCCCCCTCCCATTTCCCCTGATGGTGCAGCGCCCTCTCTCGAGAGGAAGGTCAATCTCCTAAAGGAGACTCTGGCTCTGTGGTTGTAGTCACATAGGCGGGGAAACTGAGTCCCGAGACGGGTGGGTAGGACTCTGATGCTCCCGGTGAAAGAGGAGGTGAGGGTGGAGTCCCTAGGCTCGTACAAGCTTCTGCCCTGACTAGTTGTGCAATCTTGAAAATATATATATATATATTTTTTTCCTCTCTGAACTTCAGCTTCACTTTTCCCGGATGGACAAAGAGTGTGTATCTTGGACCCTGCTGCCCCCAGAGGTGCGGCGTTTGGGAGGTACGCGGGTTTGCGGGGGAAGGGGAATGAAACTTGGGGTGAAGTGCCCCTGCTGCTGCTGGTGCTCCCCTTTCTGCTTTATAATCCTATCCGTAGTCAGAAATATGTGTGACGGCGGTGCGGGGTGGGGTGGGAAATAAATGATAGTAATAATAATGATATAATAATAATAGATGCCACGTATTTAGCATTTACCAGATACCGGCTCTTGTACTAAGCCTTTCAATACAAGGTTTTCAATCCTTGTACAGCTTCAGAAGTTTAAGGGAGGAAAATCTTCATTTTATAAAAGAGAAGGATAGATCGCGACTTGCCCAAGATCTCATCTCAAGAAATTCAAACCCAGAATTCTCGTTCTCTTCCTGACTTCCGAGAGCTGCCTGTTTCAGTGAAACTCCCTGAAGAACCTGGGTGTTGGGATTATTTAAATAACAGCTTCCATTGGTGGGGAGTGATACGCCTTGCAAACCTGTCCCTATCTGCTCACAGCATACACTATTATAACCCAGGTTCCAGGTCGGGCTGGGGGGCCACGGCGGGGGCGTGGCGTGGGTGGGAGCAAGCTGCTTACCTGGCTATCCAGTTAGGAAATGTGGTTCAAGAGTCTAATTAGGGTATTTCAGACCCCGCAGCCTCTAACTCTTGAGCACCCATTGGTAAGGATCTCACCAGGTGCTTCATAAACCTGAGTTCCTGGCATTTCCCTCCCAGGTTGGAGCCTGGCTCAGCCAGGGCACAGAGGAAGAAGCACCTTAAAACTGTTGAATCCCACAGGCCCAGAGAGAGGGAGGGCTGGCTCCTGGTCACACATTAGGTATGAAGCCAAGTTGGAGGGGTTAGGTCTTTCCTCATTCCCAGAAGACTTTTGATTCCCTGTCCCCAAAGTGGGGAGGAGGGAGGGAGATGGGGAAGGCTGAAGGGACATGGGCTCAATACAGGGAGGTTGAGAAAAAAGCCCAGCCTCAAACACCTCGTTCCCCCACGCCCCCTCTGTCTGCCACCAGTCTGGGAGTAGGGAGGGGACTAGAAGATGACACAGCAACCACCAGCAGGCGGTGACTCGGCTCCAGCATCAGACAGGGAGTGACCCCTCATTCCTGTTCTGTCCAAGCCCCTCATCTCCTCTCCCACGGAATAAAAGAGACACATAAATGCCTACCCTCGCTGCCCAGAGACCTTCATACCCCAACCGAGGTGGCCCATATGACCACACAGCTGCTGGCATATCCTCAAAGGGGCATAGTTGGGCATTCAGGTTTCACACACACACACACACCCCACACATAGAAACACACCTTCACGTGGTTACCAACACATATGACAGGCACATCCTTACTATAGATACTTGTGGTTGCTCTTTACACACAATGACAATTGTGTGTTAATTCTTCTGAGCACTTGTATTAATTTATTTGATTCTCACAACACTCCTATGAGGTAGGAACTATCATTTTACAGGCGAGGAAATAGAGGCCCAGAGAGGTGAAGTCACTTGTCTAGAGTCACACAGCAAATTAGTGGCAGAGCTAGGATAAGAATGTGGCCCCTGCTTTTAATTATTATTAAATGAGTTATGTACATTGACATATTCACAGGCAGATGGTGACGCTCACGCAGGCACTGGGCATTTACGACCCTCCTCCCCCTGCCCCCTTGCCCACAGGCAGACCCAGAAACTAGGCGCCTTGGGCTTACATTCTGACCCCACCACTTAGTAGTTGGATGAACTTGAGCTGGTGAAGTCTGGAGCCTGTTTTCTGTCCTTGGAAAAGAGGAGAAATAGTGCCCAGCTTATGACGCTGGTGAGAGGATTATGTGAAGTGAATATCTTGGAACATGCCTGGCACAATGGAAGGGCTTGTTTTGTTTTTAAAACAAAGCCACCCTAGGACTTGCCTGGCAGTCCAGTGGTTAAGACCCTGTACTTTCAAGGCAAGGTACGTGGGTTCAGTCCCTGGTCAGGGAACTAAGATCCCACATGCTGTGCTACCAAAAAAAAGAAATTAATTCATTTTAAAAAGAAATAATGATAAAAAATAAAACAAAGCCACCAGACACGCCAGATCACATTGCAGTTTTCATGAGTCCTGAGTACTTTTGCCTTTGTGGGCCTCTTTCTCCATAAAGACATCTTTAAAAGTATTTTTTCATGACTGCATTGGTATAAAGACAAATACTGAATATTAAAACATTTCACTTGACCTAGAAGTTCAGTTCTTCTTGGATTTTATTGGGTTGGCCAAAAAATTTGTTTGGGTTTTTCCAGAAGATGTTACGGAAAACCCCGAATGAACTTTTTGGCCAAGCAAAGAAAGGCAATTAAGCACTTATATGGGCCCCTAAAGTTATCATAGGTCCTAGTACCATGCCCTCTGCACCTAAGGGAAAAATTGGCCTTGAAGACATACCACACACACACACATATACACATACACACCCTCGCATTCACGAAGTCTCACTCGAGCATACACGCAGACATGCATACCTTGCCCTTGCAGCATGGCGGGGGCAAGGCAAGTCTTCCTCCATGAGGCTCAATTCCAGGGAGCTTCCAGGAGGAGGAGGACTTGAGTGTAGGGGAGAGGGCAGGACCCCTGCTCGGGCTCCCAAGAGTCTGGGCTCCGCAGGTGATGGGGAGCACGGGGACCCTGAGCCTCCTGTTCCTGTTGGGGGTGGGGAAGCAGTGACAGCTGCGTTTGCTCAGAGCATCCTGTAAACAGCCTGGGAGGCCCAGTTCTGCCAAAGGGAGCCCTCATTCTTTCGTTCTTCCTTTGGCAAAACCCTTGCTACTGTGTTCCTCAGAATCCCCACCCATAGGGCAAGAAGGTTGGATGGCCATGGGCTCTCAAAGTCCTTTCCGGCTCTGAAATTTAATAGTAAAAATGACAAGGAGAGGCTTCCTGGTGGCTCGGTGGTGAAGCATCTGCCTGCCAATGCAGGAGACATGGGTTCAATCCCTGGCCTGGGAAGATCCCACTTGCTGTGGAGCAACTAAGGCCCTTTGCCACAACTGTTGAGCCTGTGCTCTAGAGCCGGGGAACCACAGCTGTTGAGCCCACGCACCTAGAGCCTGTGCTCTGCAACAAGAGAACCTACCGCAAGTGAGAAGGCCAAGCACCGCAACAAAGAGTAGCCCCCACTCCCACAGCTAGAGAAAGCCTGCACAGAAGACCCAACACAGCCCAAAATACATGAATGAAATTATAAAAAAAAAAAAAGAGGAGGAAGATACGGGAAGTAAACACTTAGCTCTGCTCACATGAATTCTCTCAGTTAATCCTCACACTACATCAGCCCCATAAGTAGGTTCTGATATTATCCCCATTGTACAGAGAAGGAAACTGAGGCACAGGGAGGTTAAACCTGAGAACAGGGTTTTTCAGCTGTTTCTGTGAAATCAAACCAGCTGGGGAATCTGGTTACGATGCATGTCTGGTATAGTCTTTTGTGTTTCCAGGCAGCCCCTGTGTGATTCCAAGGCTCTGGATCCAAAAGACAGGTCTATGAGAGTTTCTGATGCTGAGCGGAGAGGGTGCACATGTGTGGGTGTAGGTTCTACTGCAGTGACTGCGACCTCCAAGAGGGTATAGCCGAGCTGGTTAGTAACTGCTGGCTCCTCCGGGCCCAGGGTTAAGTAGTAAGTGTTACTGGCTGGCTGGGCCCACTCTCCATTGAGCAATCCTGGAGGCCCCCTGGAGGCGGTGTCTGTGGAGTTTCAGGGAAGCAGAGCAGTCCAGACTTGGGACTCTTGGCTTGCCCTTAGTACCCCTGCATCCTGCATTCAAACTCCTCACTCACCACAGCCCACAAGGTCTGGCATGACCTGGCTGGGGCCGACCACCCCAGTCTCGCCTCCTCCTCCTCTTCTTCGTGTGGTCTGTCTCCCTGGTCTTCAAATCTTTGCATGTGCTCTTCCCTTTGCCTGGAGCATGCCCCCTTTTCCTCCCTCTAGCTCATACTCTCTTCCTCCAGGTCTCAGCTCCTCTGTTCCCTCCTCCAGGAAGCCTTCCCTGGGTTAGCACCCTTCCGTTAGAGAGCCCCCCTCCCCTCTATGCCTGTCTGGGTTCATCACTCTCTGGGGACAATCTGCTCTTCTTCATTGGGGTGTATTATTATTCAGACCTGAGTCGAGGTTGTCCAAGTCACAGCCACATCCCCAGCACAGTGCCAGGTACTCAGCAGGTGCTCAGTAAATATTTGTTGATTAAATGATTCTTCATCATCCACTCACTTACTCAGTTATCAACTCTGACAGACTGCCTTGGACAGAAACATATCTGTTCCTTTGCCATTTCATGGATTGAAGGGGGAAGATGCTATAGACTAACTGACAGGCAGCACGGCTGTACACGGGTGTAGGGACCTGGCTCTCAGTGTTGATAAACAGTCGCCTGTCTGTCCTCCCTGCCTTTTCCCAGCTGAGCTGGTGACCCTGGGTCCTCCCAGGGTTGAGGTGGACACATCCGTCAGGGGTGGGAAGGAGGATGCTTGGTTTACAGAATCCAAACTGTGGAGACAAAAAGACAGACACACAGGCAGACAACACAAATGTGCATGCACACAAAGAACTAAACAAACACACAGTCACACACACAGCTTAACACACACTCTCGTGCACACACACTGCAGAAATGTATAGACAACAGATACTGACAGGCGTACAACTCTACACACACAAACTGGCAGAGCTAGGCACCCCCACTGCCACGGAGAGGCCCCCAGGGCTGTGGACTGGCAGAATTTCTTAGCTACCCACATTTGTGTGGCGGTTCCCGCCTCCAAGTCAGTCGGACACAAGGAAGCTTCACAGTCTTGCTCAGAGTTGCATACAAACCTACAGAACAAGGCACACAGAGACACAGCATCACACACTCAGATCCCATTTCTGTGTACCCTCTTTCCCACGCATGCTCACAGCCACACACACGCAGTTTCACGTGTGAGGGCATGCAGACACTGCTAAGCAGGGGCTACTCTCAGATGCTGACTTGTATCAGGCCCTGGTCCAGAGGCCCTGTGAACTCCGTCACTGTGGGAGCCAACCTCTCACCCATCCCAACTCAGACCCACACAGTGTGATGGTGTATCACTGGCTATAACCACTCTAGGCACTGGGGGGATGGGAGTGCTTAGGGAGGCCTGAGCAAGTCAGGAGGACTTCCTGGTGGAGGTGGGTCTGGGCAACTACTGTCAAATCCTGAAAAGATTTAGATAAGGAGGGAGTCTGTGAAAGCACTCTCTCCCTACTATAGACATCCAAGACCAAAGAGAGGAAGCAGGAGAGCCTGCAGGAAGCTAAAAGGAAGGACCGAGCAAGGTGGTAAGGATAACAGTTTTGGAGACCTTTCCAGCTGCACTTTGAATGAAAATAGCAGTAGTATTAACAATAGCTGGCAGTCACTTGAGAAAACTACCCATGTGCCAGTTGCTCCATACAGATCCGCTGTATTTTCTTAAGTCTTCTGATACACTATAAGGAGGGCACTAGCTGTGTGACTCTGGCAAGCAACTTCTCTGATCTCAGTTTCCTCATCTGTAAAATGCAGATAATAACAGCACCTCCCTCCTAGCATTTTGAGGAATAAATGAGTTTGTATGTAAAAATGCCCAGAACAGTGCCTGGCAGAAAATACGTTCCCTGTAAGTGTAAGCTGCAATGGCAATAATTATTATTAGCCCCATTCAGTGGATCAGGAAACCGAGGCCAGGAGTCCTTAGGGAACTTGCCCAACCTGCAGGTTTGTGTGAAGTGAAGACTGGTTCCGACACGGGTAGTGGGGCTCTGGGGTAGTGGGTGGGGGAGGCAGGGCCTCCCCACTTTGGGGTGTGTGTGTGCTTGCGTGCGTGCGTGCGTGCGTGCCTGAGCACACGTAGGGTGATTCCATTGTTCTCTGCGCAAACACCCAGACCCCATCCCACCCCTAGCAGGTCATCTAACTGCTAGCCGCAACCCACAGCCTCCCAGTCATACCCGCTGCGGGTTTCCTCTTTACGGCCCAGGGGCCTCCCCACCGGCTGACCCCCTCCCCCGCCTCCCCTTCTTGCACCTTGAGGATGCCTGTGGCTGGACTGGGTGGTCTCAGGCTGGAGCTGCCCCATCCCTGACTCAGGCCTGTGCCCCCTCACTGACCTGAATGCGGCCTGCCTGGCCCCCACAGCCAGACAGCCACGCGGGGGTGTCATGGGGGGGGTGTCACAGTGGGCCACGTGCCCGCACCCGGGGTGGCTGAATTCCGCCTGTGATTCAGTCCGCTTGTCTGGGTCGCCGGGGGTGCCCTGGTCTGTGATGTCAGCGGCCAGGTATGCGTCCGGGGTTTCTCTGAGTGTGACTCAGGCCCAGAGCTACCCTCTCCCTCCTGCAGACACTCTGGGCAGCTTTCCAGGGCTGGCGGCCGGCAGGCAGCCTGACGCTCCCTTCCCGGCCCCCTCCACACCCTCCACACCCCTGAGCTGTGGGAACAGCTGACTAGGGGACCGACAGGAGGCAGATTCCAGAGGCTCAGACCCCAGGCCAGCCCCAGCAGCCCACCGGGACCTCCCCACCTCCCCTGGAGACCAGGACTCACAGATTGTTATGGGATGGAATTCATTCATTAACTTATTCATTCAAGCACCATTCAAACATATGTTCTCAGCACCTCTCCTGTGTTAGGCTCTCCAGACACTGGGGATAGAACTGAGAATAAGACAGAAATTCCTCACAGTGCCCCATCAGAGCCTGCAAGTTGTATAATATTATTATTGCTATTGTTATCCCCCCTCCCCAGATCCCACCAGGCTGTAAGACTCAGGTTAGTTTCTGTTCCTCCAGGCAGCTGTCCAAACAGTTCCAGTTCCTTTTAATCCTTGGCTCCCAAACAGTCCCTGGGAGGAAGTCCTTTCAGGAGTCTGACCTTCAGCCAGCCTGCCGCAGCAGGTGCCTCTCCTTCCCTCTTGGACTTTCCTCGTTCCCCGTCCCAATGAATGATTTAAGCCTCTGTTCTCCCCAGCCTCAAACTCTTACCCTCCACTGGCTTCCCCAGAACCTGAGCTTCACCGTGATGATCATGATCGGCCTAGCAGACACCAAGGGCTCCCTAGGTCCTTATACCAGGGTCAAGACTTAGAGATACACCTTCATCTGGTCACAGCCACCCATGGAGGAGGCCTGTTGTCATGCCCATTTTATAGGAAGGGAACTGACGCTAAACCACACAGCTAACGCCTGAGCCTATAACTCATGTTCTGGACACATGCTTACAGGGCACACACAGAGAGGAAGTAACAATACTGCTGACAGTCAAGTGTGGTATTTTGTAAAAGTTTATTCTGTGCTGAGCACTTTCTAAACGTTCTCTGTAGGAACTCATTTACTCCCCATGGCAGTCCCATGAGTGTGGGCAATTATTATTCCCATTTTACAGATGAGAAAACTGAGGTCCATAGAGGTCTTAATGCTAATACGGTTCAAGTCCACAAATACTGACTGAAATCCAGCTATGTTTCCCAGTGTGGTGGTGCTGAAAATTAGAGCTATGCAACTGGACATGGCTTACCCAGAGCCACAAAGCTAGAAGGCACACACAGAACCATGCACACAGTTACACAGATGTGCACTCAACGTGGACACATGAGTCACAGATTCATTTACTCAACAGTAATTACTGAGTACCTACTGTGTGCAGAGAAGTGCTGGGGATCCAGCGGTGACCACCACAGCCCTAGGCCCCGTCCTCATGGAGCACACAGCCCCAGGGGGGAGACAGCAAACAAAGAAATATATGTGACTAAAGACTGATCAATTCTGTTGAAAGAACTGAGAGAGAACTGACGGACAAACGCAGCCACCTGCACAGTTGCACACAGATGACCACACACAGAGGTCCAGAACTACACACATGCACACACACAGAAAGGCAAGCTAAGAGCAAGACTGTACACATCCAAATGTATGTATCTGTAAGTACTGTGTATATAGGTACTTACACAGTCATATTTCACATACGATCACACAAAAAGACTCAAGTACACACACCCAACACACAGTCAGCAGGGTTTAGATACCCATACATCCAGTTGGTGGTGGTGGTGTAGTCGCTAAGTCATGTCCAACTCTTGCAACCCCATGAACTGTATAGCCCAGGAAGCTCCTCTGTCTATGGGGTTTCCCAGGCAAGAATATTGAAGTGGATTGCCATTTCCTTCTCCAGTACATCCAGTTACACAAGTGCAAACTGGGGAAACCACTCGCTGAGTCCGTCAGTTGCTCTCACACACACACGAATGAAGCCCTCATAAGCATGCTCTCACACCGGAAACCCCAGATAGACACTGTCACGGACAGAATCACTCACCTACAGTCACAACCATTCACAGTCAAACATCCAGTTTTTTTCTCTCTGCTTGGAGATTTGCCCCAGCCCTGGTCACATGAAGCTACTGGTTGGGGGGTGTTGGGGGTGTGTGTTGGGGATGAGTTATTAAAACCTCCCAGCTGTGGACAGCTTCCCGGACACAGGATAGAAGGACTTTGGGCTGCCTGTATGATGAAAAGAGCTTCGAGGAAGACAGGCAAGAAACCCCGAGGGGAGCAGGGAAAGGAGCGGGAGGGAGCTCTAGCGCTGTGGCTCCGGGTGTGTGTGTGTGTGTGCCCTGCTAGCCTCCCCTGGTTGGGACCCCCAAACTCAACAGCCCACCCAGGAACCCGGGAGTCTGAGGCAAAAGCAGAAGGCCAGAGAAGTGTGCTTGGATCTATTTTAGTTGTTATTATTTGGGGGAATGTGAGACAGCCACCGCACGGAAGATGCTGGACAGACAGACATGCCGGGGAGGAGGGGGCGCAGACGGACAGATACCCAGCGGAGGCGGTCCTAGGTCAGACAGGAGGAGCGGGTGACAAGCAGACGGCGGCTGTCTAAAGGGAAACCGGCAATTTGGGGGCCTGGTTCTCCCCCGCTCCATCACCGCAGCGCCCCCCCACACCAGGCTCCCGGACTGCTCGTCTGTCCGCCCGGGCCGGTCCTGGGTGCACCCTGTGCGGCCGCGCGGCCAGGCCCGGGACAAACAGCCTTCACGTTGCTAAGCGACGGCGTTCCACAGCCCGTCGCGTCACCGCGTCTGCGCGGGCGGGGGGGCGGTGAGCACGGAGACGGCGGCTGAGTCGTTTGTTGACGTTGCCTGGCGACCGCCGAGGCGCTGCCAGGCAACGCCGGCCGACTGTTCATTCTCTTAAAGAGGCAGGACCATTTTACTGGATCCGGCTGGACCGCGCGGCGGGGACTGAGGCTCTGCAGGGAGAGGGGAGGGTCGCTGCCCAGGCGTTGGGGAGATTTAGGTAATCGGAGGCTGACTTACACCCTCTGGAGTAGAGAAAAGGATATAAGCTGGGGACCGTTGATATTTGAACTAAAGTTTTTAAGATGTTAGTGCAAGATGTTAAATCGATTGCACACGTGCATAGGCGCACTTGTAGGCACGCACTTCCACGGGAGAGTGGGTGGCAAAGATAAACCGATAGAGAGACGTGGGTTCAAATACCCTCTCTGTGACCTTGACCTGTAACTTCTTTTTTCTGAGCATCTTTGCTTCCTGAAATGGGAGTGATAGCATCACCCACCTCCAGAACTCAGACTGTATGAAATCCTGTTAAGTACTTAGTACATAGTAAGTGCTCCGTACATAACAGGTGAAATTATATTCTTTAATAACTGAGTTCTTTCCCTACCTCACTGGGATTTGGAATGAGATGGTATTTGTAAAGTACTTACTGCAGCACAGAGTGCTAAATACACAGGGGCTGTCATATTAGTGCTGATGTTTTAACTATCACTTCCTCTACTCTGTAAAATAACACATCACAGGGCATTGTCAGTCATCACCTTTCTTTGTGTCTTGGGGTGCAAAGGCAAGGAAATCAGGCAGATGTGATTGGAATTTTTGTTCTACTGGCCCCTGGCTGTGTGACCTCAGACAAGTGCCTTGCCTTCTCTGACCCTCTGCTTTCTCCTCAGTGAAACCTGTGAGCTCTCACTTCTCACATAGTCACTTCCAGGTAACGGTCCTGGGTGAGGGGTCTGCTGTCATTGGGTGTGTCAGGTCACTGCCCCATGTCTGCAGCATGACTCATGGGGCTACATTATGTAAAGCTCTTAGATTCTGCACAGAGGGCAGGTTATATAAACGTGTTTTATGTGCATCCTACATGTCGAGCCTAGGGAGGGGACCTGGCTTGCTAAGCCTGCAATTGCCAAACTGTGGCACTGGCTGCTTCTAGGAAGTCAAGCCTATCATGTATATTGCCTCATTCAAAATATGCCTCTGTTGGGGTCTCTCTATCCCCCTAAATGCTGTGTCTCAGTCTCTGTCTCTTAATATGTCTTCAATTTCCCTCTTCATCTCTCTGTCTGTTATGCTATCTCTGTGCTTTTCTGTCACTCTCTATCTCTGTTCCCCTGAGTTCCTTTCTGGGTTTCTGCCTCCCTCCCACTCCCCTTTCTCTGGGTTTTTATCCATTTCTGAGTCTCCCTCTGTGTCTCTGTGATTCTCTTTGTTTAACTCCCAAATTTGTTCCCAGAGTCCACTGATTCTGAACAGCACCAATCCCCTCCCAACTGAGTGCTGTGGGTGTCGGGATGGTTCCTCTGCTCCTTGGGCCTCTGCTCTTCTCTTTGTGCAAAATCAGATGGAGTACCAAGTGGCACTAAAGGTAAAGAACCTGCCTGCCAATGCAGGAGATATAAATGATGTGGTTCGATCACTGGGTCGGGAAGATCCCCTGGAGGAGCGCATTGGCAACCCACTCCAGTATTCTTGCCTGGAGAATCCCATGGACAGAGGAGCCTGGCAGGCTACAGTCCATGGGGTTGCAAGGAGTCAGACACAACTGAAGTGACTTAGTATGCACGCACGGCAGTGCAGATTGACAGGGAGCCCCATCTCCTGGGCAACTTGATAAAGGTGGATTGCCTCAGTCCCACACCCAAAAGCTGTGGGTCAGAAACTCAGAGAAGGAGGTGGCAGAGATTATGACCTGTGAGAGTCTGCCTGAGAGATTCTGAACAACTTATCTGAGGCCTCCACACGTGTCCTGATGCCAGGTGTTGTTTTTTTAATGGCTTTTAATTGAAGTATAGTTAATTTACAATGTTGTGTTGGTTTCAGGTGAATAGTGAACTGATTCAGTTATGTGTGTGTGTATATATACATATTTATATACATATATACATATTTATATACTCTTTTCCACATTCTTTTCCCTTGTAGATTATTACAAAATATTGGGTATAGTTCTCGGTGCTGTACATAGGTCCCTGTTGGCTGATGCCAAGTTCTGATGCCACATAATAGGTGAGGTTCCATGGAGACATGGCCAGGGACAAGAGTGATCTCCCCTGCAGGTAGAGGGTCCTGAGTGTGGACAGAGCAGGGTGTCAGGGTGCGGAGAGAGACAGATAGCAAGACACAGACAGACAGAGACAAAAAGATAGAGGCAGAGAGATACGGAAACAGAGAGATAAAGCCAGAAATTGCATTTTCTGCACACTGCCTGTAAATGCACCTTCATGGTGGAGGGCCACGTACCTACCTGCGTGCGTGTGACTGTATTCAACAGGTCGCTGCAGGCAGCACTGGGGTGTGCCGGGTCCAGTGCTGGGACTGAGTGTGGGAAGCAGATGCTGGGCTGGGAGGTTCTGGGTGGACCCTCTCTACATGTACCTGCCTGCCTTTAAGCCAGTGTCCCGGGCCAGCATGGGTAACTAGCTGACAACTGGGTGCGGCTAATGAGGATATAGCTCCAGGGGTCCTGGGGCCCACGTGGATAAATTTGGGTATAGCTCCAGACTCCGAGGGTGTTGTGGACTTAGGAAGAGCCAACCTAATAGAGGGGTACCATCTTTGGAGCCAGACTGAGCTGACTCCTTAGGCAAACTGAGTGACCTCTGGGAGCCTTGATTTCTGCATCTGTAAAATGGGGAGGATAAGGACTTGTGTGAGGCTTTTGTGAGCTCTCTTTCACAAAATGGTAACTGCTGCCATCTATTGAGGGCTTGCCATGAATGTGCCTGTCAGCAAATTCTGTAGCTCTGCCTTCAAACATCTCCAGAATCTCATTCCTGTTGCCCCTTGTCCGAGTCACCGTCACCTCTTGCCTGGACTATTGCCTGGCTCACCTTGCTGGTCTGCCTGCCTCCACTCTGGCCTCCCAAAGCCCATTCCCCACATACAGCTGGAGGGATGGTGTTTAAATCAAAGTCAGTTCATGTCCCTCTTTTGCTCAAAACCCTCCCCTGGCGTCTAACTCACCCAGAGTAAAAGTCAAGGCCCTCGCCATGGCCCATAGGCTCCTTGTCTCTGCCGCTCTCCCTCCCCTCCCTTTCTCTGCTCCAGCCACACCAGCCTCCTCCTGTTCCTCCAACACACCAGGCATGTTCCCTCCTTAAGGCCTTTGCATCTGCTGCTCTCTCTGACCCGGATGCTCTTGACCCAGATATCTCCACGGCTCCTTTCTCACCAACTTTCAGTCTTTGCTCAAAGAATCACCATCTCATGTCGGCCTTCTCTGACCACCCTCTTTGAACTGGCAACTTCAACCCTCCCTTCCTCTCTACCTCCCCAGCACTGCTCCTTTCCAATGTGCTATGTAAGCTCCATCATCTCCTTCCCCACTCCCAAAGTGTGAGCTTCTGGGAGGAAAGGGACTTTAATCTTGTTCACTGTTCAATTGCCAGAGCTTACCACAGTACCCGACACATAATGTGTGCTTGAGAAACAGGCTGAACGCATGAATGACGTGCCAGGAGTGTGCCACGAGTTCTAGGTCGGTGAATTCATTGAATCCTTACGTTGAATCCCTATTGTCACAACAGCCCTCTATGCTAAGCACTACCCATTTCACAAATACGGAAACTAAGAGTCAGAGAGGGAAGTCCCTAAGACAGAAGCTCAAAGGCCCGGACGATCCGAGGTAGATTATCCTGCCTGCCTTCAGGGGCGTCCCTGCTGACCGGTGCTTTGTCTGTGTTTATCCTCATCATCCCCATATTTATTTCAGGGCCCATTCCTTCTTTCCTTGGTTGCGCGGCCTCTATTACTGAGTCCCAGACAGCTCCCTTCAGACTCTACGAATTTCTCGGGGTTTCTGACTCCGGAGCCCAGAATCTCTACTTCCGCGTTGCCGTCTTCCCGGGTCCCTGCGCCCGGCGGACCTCCGGAGGCGAAGGCCCCAGCCTGGTGCGCCCACCCCGCCTCCGCGCCCAGTCTCAGCCCCGGCGCGGCCGGGCTCGCAGAGGGCAGCCCTGGGGCGGGCGGGGCCTGTTGCCCGGAGACCAATGTTTTGCCGCTGCAAACTGGGTCTCTGGGCCACCGCGGGGGGGCAGCCTGGGAACCCGAGCCGGGCGTGGGAGCGGGCTGGGGAGGGGCGCCGGTGGCCGGGGGTCTGGGGCCGAGAGAGCCCGGCGGATGTCTGGAGTAGGGAGGGAATCGGAGACCCGATTTGAGGGGAATGAAGTAGGGATATTAGCGCAGTTTCGGGAGACAAGGGGGCTGGGATTAGGGACGAGAAAGAGTATTAGGTGTCAGTTTGAGGGAGGTGGGGAGGGGTTTGGGGAAGACAGGTGATGGAAGAAGCTTGGAGAAGCCACAGGAGGAGATTGGGAGGGCGGGGGGCGGGTAGGAAGTTGGGGATAATTTGAGGGACCCGGGACAGGCTCCCCCCGCCCTCGACATGGGTGAGTGGAGGGCGTGGGAAACTGGACGTTTAGGGGATTCAGAAATGACAAAGGACTGGTATGAGGGCGGGGAGTTTGGGTAGAGAGCTGATATTTGCAGGCCGAGACAAATTTGCAGGCCGGGACAGAGCTGAAATTTAGCGGGGACCAAGAAGTGAGGGTAGAGAGCTTGGGGGAGATACGGATCCCTGAGGAGAAGGAGGAGGCTTAAACGGGACGGAAACAAGGGTGAATCAGAGGAGAGGGTGCCCTTGCCACTTCCAGGTTTCTGGCGGGAGGGCCTCTCCCCGCCCATTGTCCCCGGCCTGGCCAGGACGTCCGGAGACATCCCTGGGGACGCGACGTCGGGGTTATGTAATACCGCCAGGCCCCGGGGAGGGGCGGAAGTTAGGACTCCCGGGTTCCTTTCCACGCCCCATCCCAAGGGAGGGACAGGGATCGGGATCCCCAAGCGGCTTGTGACATCACATGTGGGCGGAGTCCATCAGAGGCAAGAACTCTTTTTCTTGCTCACCCCCCTCACCCCTCAAAGCGGGGACTGAGATGAGACCCTGAGTGGGGAAGGGTATTCCTAGCAATACCTCTGGCTGAGGTGGCCTGATGGTCCGGGCTGTGAGGCAAGAGATCCAAGGAGTGCTGATCCCTTTCATTCGATTCATTCAACAAACATGAGCCCCTACTGTTGTGCCAGTCATGTCCTGGGTGATGGGGAACAAGCCACAAACAAAACAGAAGTCCCTGATCCCAGCAGCCCCTGATTCTGTGCCCAGACCTACTCCATCCCAGTCAAAGGTGGCTGAAACTAGACCTTCTTCACTAAAAGAGCCCCAAATCATGGATCCTCCCACCCAACCTTCCCTGGTGTAGGGGGCAGGACACACTGGCTCAGCTCTGGTCCCCTGGTCTCTGAATGACTGCATCCCTGTGGCCCCCACCCCCGTGGCCTGTCACTTCCTCCCATCCTCATGCCCCCCACAGGGCATGACTAGAGATGCTGGTCGTTGGCGAATCACTCCGACGTCATTACAGCCGGCTGTGCTATCACCATGTCCCTGAGTTGTCATCAAGAAGCCTCAGTCTGTCCCTATCATCACCTCTGGGGCATGAGGAGGGGGCACTGCCCTGCTGCCAGGGACGCCTCAGCCCCCCAAAGGCAGTGACTTGCTTCCATCCAAACCCCTCATCAGAAGGTTCTGGAAGTCACCTTCCTAGCTTTCCTCACTCCTCCTCCAGGCAGCCTCCTTGAACTCCCAGTCACTCCCCTCCAGGTCCTTGGGCTCCGGACCCTGGCCCTTTGGACTTGTTCCTCTGATCTCATCTGCTCCCATACCTTTAAGTTTGAAGAGCCTTCACAGCCAGGCCCTTGAAAGAACACATTCCCACATCTCTCCAAAGCCTCAGTTTACACTTCTCTTAAATGGATATAGCAGTGGTGCCTGGCTTACACATTGGGTGATGAGTGATTTGGACAAGGTCACTTCTATGATGGGCTTAGCACAGGCTGGGACATTGTGAGAGCTCAATGAATTCTGTTGGCCAAGGCACAGGGGATGTAGGTAACAGTGAGAAGTGGGGATCAGAGGGAGGAGGGAAATTTACTTTTTCAAAGTATACTCTTTTTATTTGCCAATGTGCTTGTGTGCCAAGTTGCTTCACTTCAGTTGTGTCTGACTCTTTGTGATCCCGTGGACTGTGGCCCACCAAGCTCCTCTGCCCATGGGTTTCTCCAGGCAAGAATACTGGGGTGGGTTGCCATTCCCTCCTCCGGGGGATCTTCCCAAACCAGGGATGGAACCCATCTTGCTTATGTCTCCTGCATTGGCAGGTGGGTTCTTTACTACTAGCGCCACCTGGGAAGCCCATTTGCCACTATATGTTCCCTCAATTTTTTTAAATCCCCGTTTTAAAAAAAGTTTAAAAATGTAAAAAAAAAAAAAAAAAGTTTAAAAATGACCCTCTTTGGACTAACTTTGAAACTTACCTGGGCCTCCCCTACCCACACCTGCCCTTCCTCCTCTTGGGCCTCATGTCAGGGATGACCCCACCATCCCAGTCTCACCTGAGCAGAGACGTGGGCCTCATCTTGGGTGCCTCTTTCCCATCACAGTCTCTCAGCCACCAAGTCTGGCCCTTCTTGCCTTCTCACTGTCTTTCAAATCTGCTCTTTCCTTTCCTCTCACTCCTCCCTAGGTCCAGGCTCCTCCTCTCCCCCTCCTTTCCTCAGTCTACCTCCAGGAAGCAGTCAGACAGGTCTTCAAACCTGCCTGGGTCCTTCCCCTCCTCAGAACCTGCCATGGCTTTCCCAGTGCCCCTGGGGGAAATAGTCCAGGCTCCTCACCATGGCCCATGGGGCCCAGGGTTGTCTAGTCCTTGCTCACTTTTGTAGCCTAATTCTTCGATCCAGCTGCACGATTCTTGTTGCCTTAAAGGATCCTCCAGCCCAGTCCCTTTGCCTGCTGGTTGACGTCCCATCCAGACAACATAACCATCAAGGCACCTGCCTAAAGCTCAGTGTCCACTACGGACAGGGACAGCACTTGAGGGTGCCTTCCATCCGCAGCCGAAGGGTTCTGCCTGAATTTTCATCAAGACATCATTCTACAGGGCAGTTTCTGTTCTGTGGTATTTCAAAGACTAGAAAGATGCAGGCACTGAACCTCAGGTGAGCTTGGTATAAAATCTTTGAGGCTGATTCTGAGAGTAGGCACTGAAAGAGTCACAGGATATCAGAATAGGAAGGTGCCCCCAAAGGATCCAAGTACAAAGCGGAGACCCAGGCCCAGAGCTCTTCCCACTGCCTGGGGCTATCGTGTCCCTGCCTTGCAAGGAAGGGAAGAATCATAGTTGAATTGGGTTTGGTGAGCCAAAGAGTGGGGCACCGGGCAGAGCCCTGACTGATGACACAGAGACCCCAACTTTGGTGACAGCAGACTGCCTCTGTCCCCAGTCTGAGCCCCAACCCTGGCCCAGGCTTGAATCCCTGACCCTTGGCACAGTATGAGCCCTGAAACTGGCTAAGACCCAGAACTAAGCCCATCCGATCCACTACAGAAACTAGCCAAGAAGTGAGAGCCTCCCTCCCAGCCCTCTGCCTGGCTGGTCCGGCGTGACTTCCTGTGACCTTTGCATCGTACCCCCATAGAAGCGGAGCTGAGGGCTGGGGGTGGGGGGAGAGGGGGCGCGAGGTGGGCTTCAAAAAGGCGAGAGAGAGTAGGGACAGGGCTTCGGGAAGGGTGGGCTTCGGGATGGAGACGAATGTCAGCGGGGGACTTGGGGAAGGGCGGCAGGGTTAAGAATAAAGGCTAGGATACGGAAGGGGAAGCTGGATAACGGTCAGGGGTGAAGAACAGAGGGGAAACTGAGGCGTGGGACCAGGAGACAGGGAACTGCGGGGCATGGAGGGGCTAGGGGGCACTGATTCGCGGCTGGTGACAGTTCGGGGGATGCGGCTTGGGGTCGCAGTTCGGGGCAGCGCGGGGACGGCGGGGGCCGGTCGTCCGGCCGCAGCTACGCGGAGGCCCAGCTGAGCCCGTCCCCACTCCCCTCGCCCCCCCCGCTGCCTCCCCCTTCCGCTCCCCGGAAGCGCTGAGTCGTCCTGCCTTATCTGGGGGCCGCTATTTCGGGCTCCGCTCGGAGCGCGGGGACTATTTTTAGCGGCGCTCGGGTAAAAATGGACGCGGCGCCGCGCGAGTTCCCGAGGCCGCGCACGCTCCCTCGCGAGAACTGGGGGCCGCGCGCCTGAGTCACCGCCCGCCCCGCTGCGAGGCGCGCGGACACCCGCCCATCCGCACAAACTCTTGGATTCCTGAGCGCTTGGAAGCCCGCGCGGCTCAGAATATTCCAGGACCGTCGGGAAGCATCCACCCGGGCTCGAGCGTTTGAGGGCCGACTTTTGGGCAGAGGCGCCGCGCCCCCTGGTGGCCCCTATGGGGATCGCAGGCAGGGGCCGGGCCAGGAGTTCACACACCCCCACAAACCACCCACGGCCGGCCACACGCCCATTTTATAAATGAGGAAACTTGAGGCCGGGACAGGAACTGGGTTGGGGACCTCGCATCATGAATTTCAAGGTACTGCTCGTTCAGTTTCACCTCCAGCACTTCCCTTCATGGAGAACTCACTACGTATCAGAAAACTAGGCACCCTATGTTTTTATAAACAGCATCTAGCTAGTCACTGGACAAGTATTTATCAAGGGCTTAATGTGTACCAGGGAACTTGCTAGGTGATGAGGACACAGCAGTGAACAAGACAGACCTCAAATATCCTTGGTGTTGTGGGGCTGACATTCTAATGGGGGTGACTGAATAAATAAGATGATTTGGGACAGCCATGGTGGTCCAGTGGTTAAGACTGCCCTTCCACTTCAGACGCATGGGTTCGATTGCTGGTTGGGGAACTTAAGATTTCACATGACATATGGTATGCCCCTCCCCCCACCCAAAGACCATAAGATGATTTCAGATTGTGGTAAGCACTGTTAAGAAAATAAAATGGGAGGATCTATTATAATTAGAGGAATGCTTTGGTAAAAGTGGGCTTCCCAGATGGCTCAGTGATAAAAGAATCCTCCTGCTGATGCAAGAGGCGCAGGAGACTTGCAAGAGGCGATGGAACCCAGACTTGGGTTCCATCCTTGGTTCACCTGGAGTGGGGGCAATGGCAACCCGCTTCCAGTATTCTTGCCTGGAAAATTCCATGGACAGAGGAGCCTGGCTGGCTACAGTCCGTGGGGTTCGCAGAGTTGGACGGGACTGAGCACCCACACACTGTAAGAGTAATCCAGGGGAAGCCTTTTTCTAAGGAGGTGACGCTCTAAAATGATCTGGTTTCATTCAATCCCCTTACCCCGTTTCATAGACTTGGAAACAGAAACCTGGAGAAGAATCACTTGGGGACTGAACTTGTACACTGTAGATTGCATGAGTGTTCACTGCGTGATTGCTTAGCTTCAGTTTGGTTTCCTCCTGAGCCTGGGTGCTCATTACCTCCCAGCACATAGATGTCATTCATCATCAATAATAGTAATACTGATTACTGGTTTTTAAATAATAGCTACCTCTTGTTCAGCACCTACCTTTTACTGAGCAGTCTACTAAATGTCTCACCTGCATTAATTCATGTAATCCTCACCCTAACCTGCAGAGGTGAGATCATAATCTCACACCCCATTAACAGATGAGAAAATCTGTTTTCCCATCTCCCTTTGCTTCCAGCCACATGAGTATCTATGGTTTTGCCAAATTTCTACTTGTTTTTTGGGAAACCACCCCTTTTTCAAGTTCAGTTCACCTGATTGTCTTGGGGGCTCACCCCATCCCCGTTCCAGAGAAGGATACCTGACCTAGGTCCAGCCAATCAGAATATTCCAATTGGGCTGGCCTTTGAGGACAGTGATTGGGTCTGAGGTGAGCATATGGCCCATTTAAGACCATGAATGATGAACCCTTGAGCAGGAGCCCTTTCTCCCCTCTGGGGTGGCTAAGAGATTGAGATATGAGCCTCAAGCTGTTAGGGCTGTCTTTGCTACTTCAAGGAATGTCTTCCTGAGGAGAAAATCAAATAAAACCCCCAGATATGGGACAGTGACTTCATATCATCGTTTAAGCTCCTGGATCAAGCTGTGACTGAAGCTGGTTTTACTCCTTGACCTTTTGAAAGTGTGAGCCAATAGGCTTCCCTGAACCAGTCTGCATTTGAAACTGCTGCTGCTGCTGCTAAGTCGCTTCAGTCGTGTCCGACTCTGTGCGACCCCATAGACGGCAGCCCATCAGGCTCTACCATCCCTGGGATTCTCCAGGCAAGAACACTGGAGTGGGTTGCCATTTCCTTCTCCAATGCAGGAAAGTGAAAAGTGAAAGTGAAGTCGCTCAGTCGTGTCCGACTCTTAGCGACCCCATGGACTGCAGCCCACCAGGCTCCTCCATCCATGGGATTTTCCAGGTAAGAGTACTGGAGTGGGGTGCCATTGCCTTCTCCTTGAAACTGAGAGACTCCCAATTAATTCACTTTCGCTTTCTAACCGCCCCCACAACCAGGAACTTTCCACCACCTCTATAACTGTACCCCCTGAAGTACCCATTTATTACACACACACACACACACACACAAACACACACACACGGAGGCATGGACTGCTTGTGTACACCTTGAGCCCCCACCCCTCATCGGGCAGGTACCCCTGTGGTGGCCCTGGGTCTGCTCGTCTTCCTGTCCCCGGTGTAGATCAGAATGAGAGCCCGACTCTGAGGCTGCTGCCCCGGGCAGGACCACTCTCCACTGTCATCACTGGCCGACAGTGGGTTTATCCTACTGCACCCTCCCCTTTCTCCCACTGTCCGGGTTTCAGCCTTGCCTGAGCTCTGCCTGCCTCCCAGCCTCTGCTTCGCCATCTCTCCTGCACTCCAGACCCATGTATCTAGAAGCTTCTTGGATGCCTCCCCCTGGTTGTCCCACAGAATTTCACCCTGACCTCAGTGTCTTCCTTCTACGCCTGTGGTCCGTCCCTTCTCCCAGGCCCCCCAGCTTCCACTTAGTCCCACATACACCCTGTCTCTTAGACCAGAGTCCTCTTGGCGCCTTCCTCCCCTTACCTCCCATAGCCCATCACTCATCTCCATTCCTTTTTTTTTTTTGCCACCCTGTGCAGCTTGTAGGGCCTTAGTTCCCCCATCAAGGATCGAACCTGTGCCCCTTGCAATGGAAGCTTAGAATTCCCAACCACTGAACCGCCAGGGAATTCCTGTATTCTTTTTTTTTTTTTTTTTTTTTTAACTGCGCTGGGTCTTCATTGCTGTGCTCGGGCTTTCTGTAGTCGCAGCAACGTCTTTAGTTTCCGTGCGGGGCTTCGCGTTGCGGTGGCGTCTCTTGCTGCGGAGCGCAGGCTCCAGGGCGCGCCGGCTTCAGCAGTTGCGGCGCCTGGGCTTGGTAGTTGCGGCGCCTGGGCTTGGTAGTTGCGGCGCGCAAGCCTCGGTGTCCTGCGGCATGTGGAATGTTTCCAGACCACGGGTAACTGTGTCCCCGGCATTGGCAGGCAAACTCCTAACCACTGGACCACCAGAGAATTCCTCCCTCCATTCTATCTTTTAAAGATTTTATATGTTCTCCTTCCTCCTCTTCCTTACTCTGACCCAGCTGCCTACTTGGCCCCCTTTCCCCACTTCTTCCTTTATATCTACACTCAGCCCTGGTTTCCTGCCCCAGATCTGCCCCCCCCCACACACACACCTGCAAGGATTTTGCTAAACCACAAATCCACTCGTTTCCGATCTCCCCCCTGCTCAGAGTCTGCTGTGGCTCCCCAGTGCTCTGGTCCTGTGATCTACAAGGCCTTCCGTGGCCTGCTGCTGTATTCAACTCCATCGCTTGCCCCCCACCCCTTTCCCTAACACTCGTCTCCACCTTCAAACAATCTCGAACAGCCTGCCTTTCTCCAGTGCCTCACGCATGCCTCCTGACTTAAACATTTGGCTTTCTCTGCCCAAATGCCTTTCCCATCCTCCTCCACCTAGTGAATAGTGCTCCGTGCTTTGAGGTCCAACACAGCGATCCCCTCTGCCGAGAAACCTAACATGATTCCTTCCGACCTAAGCCAGCTCCCAGCCTCTCAAGAAACCTGGTGGCTGTTGTAGCTCATTCTCTGCCTGGCAGTGTGCTGGGCCCTTTGCACACACGGCCTCACTGACTTCCCCCAACACCCATCAGGGCACAGGAACAAGCACTTCCAGTTTCTGGATGAAGACACTGGGACTCATGGAAGGAATCCCAGCCAGGGAGGGGACCGAGTCAGGATTTGAACTCGTGATCTCATGCAGCCTGGTTCATCCCTGAGTATTTTATCTCTGTTTTGTTTGTTTCGAGGGTTTTTATTTTTGTTTGTTTTTTGCCCATGCCACCCAGCATGTGGGATCTTAGTTCCCTGATCAGGGATCAAACCTGTACCCCCTGTATTAGAAACGTGGAGTCTTAACCACTGTTCCACCAGGAAAGTCCCTGTAGCTCCGTTTTGTAAGTTTTTATAATGTTTTTAATAAAGTCACATGAGTACATGCTAAGTTGCTGCAGTGGTGTCCAACACTTTGTGACCCTGTAGACCGAAGCCCACCAGGTTTCTGTGTCCATGGAATTCTCCAGGCAAGAATACTGGAGGGGGCTGCTATGCCCTCCTCCAAGGGATCTTCCCGACCCAGGGATTGAACTTGCGTCTCTTAGATCTCCTGCCTCGGCAGGCAGATTTTTTATTACTAGCGCCACCTGGAAAGCCCAATAAAGGCATGCATGTATATAATTTATGAATAAAAAATATACTCCAGACACCGAGTGGCTGCAAAATACTGCCTGGCACTGTGGTCTCTCTCGGCTAAGTAGCTTCTTCACCTGGTGCAGAGAGGAATTTGAGAGTGTCCTTTAAAGCCATATTTTTGATGTGAGCATTAGTCGCTCTGTTTGAATGTGCTTCTGACATGGATTGTTCTGGAACAATCACAAGAAATCCTGAGGCTCAGTGACCCCTGGAACAAGTGGCATCCCATCATCTGATGCCCTCCCAGATGGAGAGACAGCAAATCCCATGGACCAGCGCTGTCCACAAGAAATAGGACGTGGGCTTGAATGCCCTAGTAGCTCCCCTGCAAAAGCCAAAAGAAACAGGTGAAAATAATTTTGTTCCTGTATTTTATTTAACCAGATAGATGCAAAATATTATTTCAACATGTGCTTAATATCAGCAGTCTCCTTTTTTTAAAAAAAAATTTATTTTTGGCTGCGCTAGGTCTTTGTAGCTGCGCATGGGCTTTCTCTAGCTGTGGTGAGCAGGGCCGTCTCTCTAGTTGCAGAGCACAGGCTCCTCGCTGCGGCAGCCCCCTGGTTGCAGAGCGTGGGCCCTAGACTGTGCAGGTTGCAGTAGTTGTACACAGGCTTAGCTGCCCAGGGCACGTGGAATCTCCCTGGACCAGGGATAGGACTAGTGTCTCCTGTATTGGCAGGCAGATTCTTAACCACTTGGACCACCAGAGAAGTCCAGCAGTTTTCATAAGGAGATAGTTTTGTTTTTTTTTTTATCACACTAAGTATATGAAATGTGATGTGGAGTTTACACTCATGACACGTCTCATTTTGGACCAGCCATATGTCAAGTGCTTAAGAGCCACATGTAGCCAAATGGCTGCCGTATTAGACATTGCAGCAGTAGCCAGTCCCTGACCAGGGATCAGGGAGTATGGCTTTCTCAGAGTTCAGATTTAACGTGAGATGGTGTGCCTCCAGGTGACAGTAAAGCTTAACATCAAGAACCTAGACACTGAAGCCAGACTACGGGGTTCAAGCTCTGAAACTTCCACACTGAAACTCTAGCCTCTCTGCACCTCAGTTTATTCCTCTATGAAAGGAGAATTGGCAAGACATCAGAGCGGGTTTTGTGAGGATTAAATGAATGAATAGATATTTAAACACTTAGAACAAGACTTGGCATACATTAAGTGCTGTACGAATGTTTGACTTTTATTATTATTTGGAATTTTGTGAAAGAGAAAATCTCTCAACTCCACTTTAAGAGTTGAAGAATGAAAAACTCCCTTAAAGACTTCCCATCCTCATGGAAATATCCGAGCATGGTGGCCACACCCGACTTCTGACCATCATGTGAAGGACATCGGGACCACTCTGGGCTCTCAAGGGCACATGCTTTGACATTCCCCACTGGAACGGGGGTGTGCGTCACAAAGCTTTGGGCGCCTCCCAGCCCAAACTCTGCCACATGTTTTCCTGTTCTAATTTTTCTGTTTTAATCTGTGTAATGGGTTGAATGACGTGCCCTTCTCCAACCCATGATGAGTCTACCTGAGATCTGTGAATGGGAACTTATTTGGAAAAAGGGTCTTTGCAGATATAATTAAGGTTAGGATCTCGAGATGATATCACTGTGGATTATCCAAGTGGTCCCTAAACCCAGTGTCAAGTGTCTTTACAAGAGAAAGGCAGTATGGGGGAGGAGATTCCCTGGAGGTCCAGGGGTTGGGACTCACACCTCCACTGCAGGGGGCATAGGTTCAATTCCTGGTCAGGGAACTAAGATCCTGAATGCCTTGAAGCATGGTCAAAAATAAATAAATAAATAAATAACAGATGTGCAAGATCTGTACACTAATAAAACATCGCTGAGAGAAATTAGGGAAGACTTAAATAAATGGAGAAGTAGATATTAAAAGAGAGAAAGAGAGAGTCCAGCAGAGGGAAGCTAGAGACGGATTAGAGATGTGGTCATGTGAAAATGGAGGGAGAGATGAGACTGATGGAGTCACAAGCCCAGGAACGCCTGGGGCGACCAGAAGCTGGAAGAGTCAGGGAAGGATCTTCCCCTAGAAAATTCAGAGGGTGGTCTAGTGGTTAGGAATCTGCCTGCCAATGCAGGGGACGAGGGATCGATCCCTAGTCCAGGAAAATTCCACATGCCTCGGAGCAACTAAGCCCGAATGCCACAACTACTGAGTCATCGATCTAGAGCCTGTGCTCGGCATCAAAAGAAGCCACCGTGATAAGAAGCCCAAGCACCGCAACAAAGAGCTGCCCCCACTGGCCAAAGCTAAAATCCGAGCACAGCCACGAAAATGCAGTGCCACCAAAAATAAATAGATAAAAGTAATAAGAAGAAAAGTTTAAAAAAAGCCAGAGGGAGTGTGACCCTGCTGATATTTTGATTTATAATAGGATTTCCGGTCTCCAGAACTGAGAGAGAATAAATTTCTGTTGTTTTAAGCCACCAAGTTTGTGGTAATTTGTTAGGCAGCCACAGGAAATGAATACAGTCTGTTTGGGGGCCTGTCCCCTTACACCCTGAAGACGGAGTTTCTGTGGCTTTCAAATGCTGTCTCAAAGGAGAAAACTGAGGCTCAAAAAGAAGGCAGAGTCAGAATCAGATCTCAGGTCCCCAGAGCCTCATTCAAGATCCAGGGGCCACTGTGGAAACTCACAAGGTATTATGCCTATTTAAAAAAAAAAATACAGAATGCCTATTGAATTTTCTTTTAAGGCAGTGGTTGAGAACACAAGCTTTTGTTGGAGTCCTGGTTTGTTTGCTTCTTTGCTGTGTGGCCTTGATCAAGAGACTGGCCTCTCTGTACCTCACTTTCTCCTTCTACACAATAGGAATAACAAGATAAGTCATCTCAGGGACTTTCCTAGCGGTCCGTTGGTTATGAATCTGCTTTCCAAATGCAGGGGATGCAGGTTTGATCTCTGGTCGGGGAACTAAGATCCCACATACTACAGGGCAACTAAGCCTGCAGGTGGAAACTATCGAGCCCATGTTGCTCTAGGGCTGGCACACCACAACTAAGACCTGATACAGCCAAAAAAAAAAAAAAAAAAAGCCTTCTCAGAAGGCTGCGATGTGGAGTACATGAGGACCGATCAACCTTGCCATTTGACATCGTCCTTAAAGTCTTTGCAAATGCTGTAGGACAAGAAAAATGAATAAGATATAAAGATGGGAAGTCAAGAGATAATGCTACCATCTCAAAGAAAGACTAAGAGAATCAACAAACTATTTTAAACTGAGAATTAGGCCAGATTGCCTGGCCAGCTGATGATATTCAGTAACATTAATCAACTAGAAATTATAATAGAAACAAGAGAAGCATGGACTCTAGGCGATGGGGCTTCAAGAGTTGCAGCACGTGGGTTCAGTAGTTGCAGCTCGAGGGCGCTAAAGCACAGTTCAGTATTTGTGGCATTGGGACTCAGTTGCTTCTTGGCATGTGGGATCTTCCTGGACCAGGGATCAGACTGGTGTCCCTTGCATTGCAAGGTGGATTCTTAACCACTGGACCACCAGGGAAGCCCCCACGAATTTCTTTTGACTTCCCATCACCCTTGTTTAGACTACTATCTGATCTTCCCTGGACAACTGAGATCACTTCGCTACTGGGCTTCCGGCTTCCATCCTTGGCCATTCTCCACTCGGAATAAAATCCAAAGTTCTTACCATGGCCTTTGCAATCTTACATGATCTGGTCCCTTGATTGCCTCCTCTTATTTCTTGCCATTCTACTCCTCACTCTGTGTGTTTCATTTTTGTAGGCTTAGCAACTTCCTACCACAGGGGCTTTGCACAAACTGTTCCCACTGCCTTGAAAGCTCCCCTCCCTTCACCTGGTGGATTGCCCGTCATCCTGTAGATCTCTTTAATGTTTCTTTGACAGAAAAAAAAAACCTCTCCCGCCCTCCCATTCTCCCACTCCCAGTTAAAATGATGTTTCATAATCTTGTCTTTAGGTCAGTGATCCTTAAACTTTTGGTCTCAAGGTTGCTTATGCTCTTAAAAAGTAATGAGGACTGGACTTCCCTAGTGGCCCAATGGATAAGTCCACCTGCCAGTGCAGAGGACATAGGTTTGATCCTTGGTTCTGGAAGATTTCACATGCCAAGGAGCAACTAAGCCCACGAGTCTCAACTGCTAAGCCCAAGTGCTGTAGCTACTGAAGCCCGAGCTTCTACAGCCTGAGCTCTGTGACAAAAGAAGCCACTACGATGGGGAAACCCTCGCAACGCAGTGAGGAGTGGACCCCGTTCACTGAAACTAGAGAAAGTCTGGGCATAGCAATGAAGACTCAGCGCAGCAAAAACTAAAAATAAATGCATAAAAAGTAATGAGGACTCCAAAGAACTTCTGCTGATATGGATTATATCTATCCATATTTACTATATTAGAAATTAAAGCTGAGATATTTAAGGATTATTTATTGGTTCATTTAAAAATAATTTCCAAAAAATCAGGTTAACATAAATCCTATATTTTAAACTTAAAACCACCATATTTGGGGGAATTCCCTGGTAGTACGGTGGTTAGGACTCTGAGTTTCCACTGCAAGGGGCACAGGTTCCATCCTGGTCGGGGAACTATGACCCCACAAACCTTGAGGCATGGCAAAAAAAAAAAAAAAAAAAAGCCAACCAACAAAGCCAACTGTACTTGAAAGAAAGAACATTTAGTAAGAAGAGGGGCAGTGTTTTACAAATCACTTTAATGTCTGGCTAGAGAAGGCAATGGCACCCCACTCCAGTACTCTTGCCTAGAAAATCCCATGGACGGAGGAGCCTGCTAGGCTGCAGTCCATGGGGTCGCGAAGAGTTGGACACGACTAAGCGACTTCACTTTCACTTTTCCCTTTCATGCATTGGAGAAGGAAATGGCAACCCACTCCAGTGTTCTTGCCTGGAGAATCCCAGGGTCGGGGGAGCCTGGTGGCTGCCGTCTATGGGGTCACACAGAGTCGGACACGACTGAAGCGACTTAGCAGCAGCAGCAGACAGAAGATAGCTAAGTCTTCACCTTTGCTTCTGTGCTCAGTGTGTTGAGATATTTTGCAGGTTGCACAGAACATTTGAGAGAGAAAGTGAAAAAGTGAGTTAAGTGTCAGCACTATGATAATCATTTTGACCCCAGGGAGCTCAAGAAAGAGTGCTGGGGAACCCCCCAAGGTTCTGTGGACTGCACTTTGAGAATCACCCCTTACCTTTTGGTCCAATAGGAACTAAACACAGTGTCCTGGGAACTGAACATCTCTGGGACCAGGGTACCTGGTTCAGGAGACAGTTCTGAGGACATGTAAGGTATTCCTTGAGTCTCAGTTTCTTCATCTCTAACATGGGGTTGGGCTTCCCAGATGGCTCAGTGGTAAAGCATCTGCCTGCTAATATAGGAGCCGCAGGTTCGATCCCTGGGTTGAGAAGATCCCCTGGAGAAGGAAATGGCAACCCACTCCTGTATTCTTGCCTGGGAAAGCCTGTGTACAGGAGAGCCTGGAAGGCTACAGTCCCTGGGGTCACAAAGAGCCGGACATGACTGAGTGACTAAACAAAAAAGACAACATCATGAGGTTGGTGATGATGAAAATAATAAAAATACCTCCCTCCTAAGGTTGTAGTGAGACCCATAGAAGATAACTGTCCAACTCACACCTGGCATGTAGCATACAACCAACATTTGCTGTGATAGTTTGGGAAACGTCATTTTATTTTATTACCAACAGTTTTTATTCACGCAGTTAATTTCTCCAGAGGTCTATCTTATGTTGGGAAAATGGTGATGACTGAGAAGCGCCTGGCCCTACCCTCATGGGGCTTCCAGTCCAGTGGGTCAGAGTTTTAATTTGTGAGGGATTGCCCTTAGCACCAGGTCTCTGAGGAGCATGAATTTGTAAGACTGGGGAGGCAGGGAAAGGCATTCTAGGGAGTGGGAACAGCATGCAAGGAGCCATGGCAAGCGGAGAGGGGGACAGCTGTGACCCAGGGGTTTGGCTCGGTTGTGTCCATGTTTCTGCCCCCAAGACGCCTCAGTCCTGTTGCTGGTGATAAATACGTGTGTATATCTGATTCATCTCCCCTCCTTCCCAACCCCTCTTCTTGTATAAAGTTAGTTCCTTGATTCTGGGCTCTTTGAGGGAAGTCCCACCTCTGATCTAACCTCAGTCTCTCGTGCTGCAGATCCTCCTTTTTGCTGCGTATCCAACCACAGTGCCTCGTGGAAACCTGGGACGTCCCAGCAGAAGAGGTGCCCGGGATGGCGCGGGGTCGAGTCCAGCGCCTCCACTGTCTCCCATCCGGGGGCCGCCGCTCCGGGCCGGGTGAGTCAGCCCCCGGCGGCTCCCGCGTCATCCCGGCCGCTCGGCTCCGCGCTATTTCGGGTTCCGGGCTCTATAAATAGAGGCTAGCGGAGCTGAGCCGCTCCCGCTCCGATCGGGCCCCCCTGCGTCCCCGGCCCCGCCGCTATAGCCGGGCCGCGCGTCACCGCGGCTAAGTTTAGAGGCGGGTGGGGACGCTGGCCGGGTCACTGCGCCCCTCGGCCGCGCCCCCGCTTCCAGAGCCTTCGGTCCAGCGGTAGTCGGCCCCCCGCCCAGAGTCTCTTGGGTGGAACTAGGAGCGAGGTATCCTTATATTCACCATTCTCACCCTAGTCCTTTGGAGGTTCAGAGGAAAGTCGAAGTTGGGGTTAGGGGAAGGTTTGGGAATGGCTCAAGGTCTGGACTCCGAGGAGTTACCCAGGAACTTCGGTTGGGGCTGGACTTTGAACTTGAAGTATTTGGAAGAAGGATGGGGAAATGAGTACAGTACGGACAGCTGTTAGACTCGAACTCTCAACTCTGGGAGCTGGAAAGATTCGAATTCAGGATCCGAAAGTTCAACTTGGGAACTGAAAGTAGGAATCCAACTTGGAAAATACACTGTAGAAGTGAGAGCAACTTTCTCCCGCTCAACTAATCAAATAGGCTCAGAGTTAACCTGAGCCGCGCTCCGCGGGGCCTTTGTTGCACTTCAGCGAGAGAGAAACGGGTCGGGAGATGGGAAGGGACAGCCAGCCACCTTCGCTGGGGGGTCTTGCCTGAGGGTAGGTACCTGTTCCAGCGCCCCTACAGCTCAAATCGTCTTGTGGGATGCCATCGCCCCCTGGCGGAAAAGACACGAGTTGCAGGTTTCTTTGATAATTTCCATTCTCCTTCGGGAGAAACTGAGTCCCACCCAGGCTGGCTTCCTTCTAGGAACCCTCTCTGCCCTTGGATTTAGAGACAAATTTTCATAGGCCATCTCCTTGTCACTGGGGCCTCAGCTCCTTCATCTGTTAAATAAACTATCGATACCTGCATGCATGCTCAGTCGCTAAGTCGTGTCCGACTCTTTGCGACCCCCGTGGACTGTAGCCCTCCAGACTCCTCCGTCCGTGGGATTTCCCAGGCAAGAATACTGGAGTGGGGTGCCGTTTACTCCTCCAGAAGATCTTCCTCTCCAAGGGACCTTCCCGACTCAGGGATGGAATCCGTGTCTGCTGTGGTTCCTGCACTGGCAAGAGACTTCTTTAACACTAGTCCCTAAGAGGAAGGTAATTATGAGGATTTAGCTCATAGTATGCGCTCAATCTACTTTGATAGTTACCTTGTTGATGGTAATATATTTAAAAATTTTTTTAATTTATAAAGTCCCTTTTCTTGAGACTGGGTGGTCTCCTCCATCATCTACTTCACATCACTTTTTTTAAAATCACCTCCAGAGCATAAATGACTGTCTGGAACTCTTTTATTTGTGTTTTTTTCTCACCGTCTGTCTCCCATGAGACCATCCGCGCCACAGTACAGGGACCTGGTCTGATTTACTGTCAGCTGTATCTCCAGTTGAGCTTCCCAGGTGGCGCTAGTGATACAGAACCTGCCTGTCAATGCAGGAGACATAGGAGACAACGGGTTCGATTCCTGGGTGGGGAAGATCCCCTGAAGGAGAGCATGGCAACCCACTCCAGTATTCTTGCCTGGAGAATCCATGGACAGAAGAGCCTGGTGGACTGGGGTCCATAGGATGGCAAAAAGTCGGACATGACTTAGCACGCACACACGCACGTATCCCCGGTATCTGTCACACAATAGATGCTTAATATGTAGTTAGTCAAGGACTGAGTGAACCATGGAGCTCAAGACGTGTCTCTGTGGTCTTACTGAATTCTCACAACCTCAGCAGTTACAGATGTGGAAGCAGCGGCTCCAGTAGTAAAGTCGCTTGCTGGAGGACCCTGTTTCAGTTCTTTGTTCATTCAAACAATATATGGTTCAGTAGTCCCTTCTGGTTTCTGGGCACTTTGATACAGCAGTGGTCACAACAGCTTCAGCCCCTGCTTGCCCAGGATGTGGTTAAGGATTATATTATTTTTATGACAGACCTGAATATTGCATATACTGTGTGCCAAATACAGATGTAGGCACTTTCCTCATACCTCATTCCATCTTCCTAATAGTTCTGCTGTTGTTATTCTCATTTTAGAGGTGAGCAAACTGACCTACATGGAGAAACTGAGTTACTGGTACTAGGTCACACTGCAAGTAAAGAATCCTGGGGAAAATTAAGCACAGAGATGAGCTTGCTTATGACGAAAGATTTATCATCAGTGACCCAGATAGAGGACCAGTATCTCCTCCTTTTTTATTCTACTTATTTATTTTTGGCTGCACTGGGTCTTCCTTGCTGCCTGCGGGCTTTTCTCTTGCTGCCAGCAGTGGGGGCTGTTTTTCGTTGCAGAGCATGGGCTTCTCACTGCGGTGGCTTCTCTTGTGGAGCATGGGCTCCAGGCGTGTGGGCTCAGTAGTTGTGGTGAATGGGCTTAGTTGCCTTGTTCTCGGCATGTGGGATTTTCCTAGACCTGGGATCCAACCCTCGTCCCCTGCATCGGCAGGCAGATTCTTAAAAACTGGATCACCAGGGAAGTCTGGACCAGTATCTTCTAACTTAAAATAACTAAGAACCCAGAATTTGAGATTCCATTTGGTCTTCTTTTTGGCGAGCCATGCAACATGTGGAAGCGTAGTTCCCCAACCAGGAATTGAACCCATGACCCTGCATTGGGAGCTCAGAGTCTTAACCATCAGGGAAGTTCCCCTAGAATTTGAGGTTCCTTTTGTGAGGGTCAAATAAAGACATTTTCAGATGAACAAGACTCAGAAATTGCCTATCTAGAACCTTCTCTGAAAGAGTTAGAAGAGAATGTACTCTAGCAAGAAGCAAATTAATTCAGAAGGAAGAATTTTATAAAAAGTAACAAAATTGTTAAGGGTTGAATTGTGGCCCCCCAAAAGATACGTTGAGTCCTAACCTCCATTACTTCAGAATGTGACTTTATTTGGAAATAAGGTTCGATTCCTGGGTCGGGAAGATCCGCTGGAGAAGGGATAGGCTACCCACTTCAGTATTTGTGGACTTCCCTTGTGGCTCAACTGGTAAAGAATCTGCCTGCAGTGGGGGAGACCTGGTTTTGATCCCTGGCTTGGGAAAATGCCCTGGAGAAGGGAAAGGCTACCCACTCCAGTATTACGGCATAGAGAATTCCGTGGACTATACAGTCCATGGGGTCGCAAAGAGTTGGACACGACTGAGCTACTTTCACTTTCAAGGTCCTTAGAGACAAATTAAAATGGGGTCATTGGTGCATGCGTGCTCAGCCACTCTTTGCAACCCCATGGACTGTAGCTCACCAGGACCCTCTGTCCATGGGATTTCCTAGGCAAGAATATTGGAGTGGGCTGCCATTTCCTTCTCCAGGGGATCTTCCCAGATCAGGGATGGAACCTGTGTCTCCTGCATTGACAGGCAGATTCTATACTACTGAGCCACCAGGGAAGCCCAGGAAATTATGCATCAATTATAGAAATAAAAATTAATTAGAAAAAATATTTTACAGTAGGCTCCTAACAAAAGGCAAAATCAATGGAGAGATAAAGACAATATGTTCATGGATATCAAAAAAGATGTCAGTCTTCTTGTCATTAATTCATCAGTCCAGTGCAATTCCCATCCCAATCTCAATAGGAGTTGTCAGGGAACTAGCTAGAAAAGCAGCCACTAAAATCCATCTAGAAGAGAAAAGGGACAGGAATGGTAAAGACAGATTTGAAACTGAACAGAGGTGGGAGACTACCCTCATATGATATCAAAACATATCTAAATAAACAGTTTGGCATGGAGGCAAGAAGTGGATTTAGAGATCAATGAAATATAATAGAAATGTCAGAGATCGACCTGTGGATATATGGGAATGTGACAGATGACAACAGTGGAATATAAAAAACCAGGGGAAAGGACTGACTTTCTCTTTCTCTCGTTTTGTTTTGTTTTGGCTGCTTGGCAGTGAGGCTTGTGGTATCTTAGTTCTCCAACCTGGGATGGAACTGGATCCCAGCAATGAAAGTGCCAATTCCTAACCTCTGGACCGCCAGGGAATTCCCAGAACTGCCTTTTCAAATAAATGGTGTTGGGGACTTCCCTGATGGTTCAGTGGCTAAGACTCCACATTCCCAATGTAGGGGGCCCTGAATGGGGAACTAGATCTCACATACCTCAATGAAGATAGAAGAGCCTGAATTATGCAACTAAGACCCAGCACAGCGAAATAAATTTAAGATAATAATAATAAAATAAATGGTACTGGGACAACTGCCTATATCCATCATAAATCCCTACCTTAACACATGTTCAAAAATAAGTCTCATGTGGATTCAACACAAAAAGAAAATCAAAACTAGGAAAGTATTAAAAAAATGATAGCCTATATTTATGACCTTGGGGTATGCATGCCTCCATGCCAAGTCACTTCAATCGTGTCTGACTCTTTGCAACCCTATGGACTGTAGCCTGCCAGGCTCCTCTGTCCATGGGATTCTCTAGGCAAGAAAACTGGAGTGGGTTGCCATGCCCTCCTCCAGGGGATCTTCCCGACCCAGGGATTGAACCCACGTCTCTTATGTCTCCTGCAATGGTAGGTGGGTTCTTTACCACTAGCATCACCTGGGAAGCTCCCTTGGGTATGGCAAGCCTCTTAAACATACCAAAAGTCAGGATAGACTAGATTGATAAATAGGTGCACATAAACACTAAGAATTTCTGTGTGAGGAACATAAATAGATAAAGTTAAAATATAAAGTACAAACTAGGAGGAAATGTTTGGAATATATGTAAGTGACTAACAGGATTGGAATTCATAAAGCACCCCTGCAAATTAATAGTAATAAAAAAGGCATACAACCCCATTTTAAAAATGGGCAAAGGATATGAGCAACCAATTCACAGAAAACAAAATATTTAAGGGCAATAAACTCACGAAAAAATGTTCTCTTCTTAGTAATCAGAGAGTTACAAGTTGGAACAGTGTGATACAATCTTTCAGGAAATGACTAATACTAATTCATCAACCAGGTCTCTGCTCAGATGTCCCTTCCTCTAGGAAGCTCTTCCTGGCCCTCGGGCTGCATTAGGTGTTCCTGTCCCCACCCTGCTCCCTGGCCCTCTGGGGTCTCCTATCGAGCCCTGCCCACTCTGGGTCGCCTCTGTTGGGAAACAGGTCTGTCTCTCCGAATGCGTTGTGAGCTCCAAGAGAGCAGAGCGGGGCTCTCGTTATCCTTGGTCACCACTGTGTCACTAGAAGTGCCTCGCACAGAGCTGGGAACAGAGGAGGCGCTCTGGGATCATATGTGGAATTAATGAATGAACGGGGAAACAGGCCAAGTCAGTGACAGAACTGGGATTCAAACCCAGGTCTGTACAGAGAGAAGGAACCTAGTTTGATATGCTGCCATCTCTTCTCCTTTAAGCCTTGCCCAGAGCCCGGGCACACTAGAGGCGTTCAATGCTGCTGCTGCTGCTGCTGCTGCTGCTGCTAAGTCGCTTCAGTCGTGTCCGACTCTGTGCGACCCCATAGACGGCAGCCCACCAGGCTCCCCGTCCCTGGGATTCTCCAGGCAAGAACACTGGAGTGGGTTTGCCATTTCCTTCTCCAATGCATGAAAGGGAAAAGTGAAAGGGAAGTCGCTCAGTCGTGTCCAACTCGTAGCGACCCCATGGACTGCAGACCACCAGGCTCCTCTGTCCATGGGATTTTCCAGGCAAGAGTACTGGAGTGTGGTGCCATTGCCTTCTCCGGAGGCGTTCAATAAGGGCACTGAAATCAAACGGCTTGGCAACCCAAGACGCTCAAGGCGAGAGGTCGACAGCTCTCTCCAACCCAAACCTCAGACCATAGAGAGCTGCAGTCCTCCAGGACCATAGAGAGCTGCGCCAGGACCGCCCCTCTACTCTACTCTTTTGGGGAACGTCGGGAGCGGGCTACAGGGCTAGAGAGGCCGGAAGTGCGGCGAGCCTGGGGCCGCGCTGGCCGCGCGGGCGGTGGGAAGCCTCTATCTCCCTCCGGTCTTTTCCTCGCGGCCCGGGGGCAAGCAGGTGGGTCCTCGGGGAGCTAAGACTTCCGGGCTAGGGCGAGAGGGGTCGGGGGTGGAGACTGCCGGCGGCGATTGGTAGCTGCCAGTCAATCGGTACAGCGTCTAAGAGATGGAGGAAGTGGAGCTAGGGGAAGGTATCCAGGTGCGAGCCCTGGGGACGGGACGGACGCATGGTTGGGGACTGTGGTCGGGCCTGGCAAACGGAAGGTGGGGAACTGTGAGGGCGGGAGAAAAGAAGGTTGGGGCCCTGGAGGGCGTGGCGAATGGAGAGCGTGGACTGGTAAGGGGAGGGGCAAGCTGGAGGTGGTGGCTGGCTGGGGCGGGGCCTTATAGAACTTGGCTCCTTCCCTGGGTGTCTGGAGCTGGACGCTATCGAGCCCTGGACTTTTTTTTGCGGTTGGAGGTGGGGGGCGACTGTGACTGGAGGTGGCGGGGGGGTTCCTGCTGGAGAATGCCGATGTCTCTTTGGCTCCCAACACCACGTCTTCATTTTCAGGCCCCAGAAGGAGCTTGCGATGGACGAAGAGGGAGTACACAAGCCCGCTGGCCCACCCACAAGGAAGAAATTCCTCATTCCTATGGAGGAGGATGTGGTCCCTCCTCCTGGGGTAGGACTAGGAGATGAGGGAACCGCTGAGAGGCTTGGGGGAGTTGGTTAGGAGGAAGGGGCCTGTAGGACCGCCGTGTGGGTTAGGAAATGTTGGGGCCTGGGTCACCTTGAGAAGACAGTCCTTTGACCTACGCAGGTCTCAGTTTCCCTATCTGTAAAATGTCATAGGAGGGCTAAGGCAAAGTTAGAAAACAGGCACCAAGGGGACTAGTTCTGGAATGTTTCACGTGGTCAGCACCTTGGTTCTGCAAAAGCGTGAATTTATTGCTGAACTTTAAGAATCGGAAGGTTTTGCGATTTGAATGGAGAAGGCAATGGCACCCCACTCCAGTACTCTTGCCTGGAAAATCCCATGGACGGAGGAGCCTGGTAGGCTGCAGACCATGGGGTTGTGAAGAGTCGGACACGACTGAGCGACTTCCCTTTCACTTTTCCCTTTCATGCATTGGAGAAGGAAATGGCAACCCACTCCAGTGTTCTTGCCTGGAGAATCCCAGGGATGGGGGAGCCTGGTGGGCCGCCATCTGTGGGGTCGCACAGAGTCGGACACGACTGAAGCGACTTAGCAGCAGCAGCAGCAATTTTGAAATAAGTCTGCACATCTCACATCTGGTAAATAAAGGATCTGGCAGCACGGAATTCTTAACCCCACAGGAACACAATTGGCTGGTGCTAAGTACTGGCTGCCACCTATGTGCTATGAAGAAAAAGAAAGTAAGCTAAGGATATTCAGCGTGATGGGAAGGGAGAGCTCCTTTAGATAGAACAGTTAAGGGAGGGCTTCTTGGAGGAGATGATGCCTTTAGTGAGATGTAAAAGAGGTGAGGGAGCCAGCTCTGTGATATGGGGCAGAAGGAAACAGCCAGTGCAGAGGCCCTGAGGTGAGAGAGAACCTGATGCATTTTAGGGCAGCAAGAAGGCCGGTGGGGCTGGAGTAGACAAAACCAGGGGGAGGAGATAGAAAGGGAGATCTCTAAGGCGGAGGGGCAGGGACAGCTCTTTAAAGGTCTGGAGGGCTGTGCTGACAGCTTCGGCTTTTACTGTAAGGCAAGAGCCATCTCAGGGCTCTGAGCAGAGGAGGGGCATGGTGTGACTCAGCGTGGGGAGCAGACGAGGGGCTAAGGGCCAGTGAGGGAACTGGTGAGGAAGTGACCGCAGTGGCAGAGGGAGAGAAGACGGTGGCTGGGACCAGGGTGGCAGTGGCCGAGGAGGTAGGAAGAAGTGGCTGGATTCAGACTTCAGGTGCCCTCTCACATCTCTTCCCACAGGCCAAGCCTTTATTCAGATCTACACGGAGCCTGCCCACCGTGGAGACCTCACCCCCGCCAGGCCCTCAGACCTACGCTGAGTATGCCCTCTCTGGACCTCCAGGCAGGGCTGAAGCCACACGCCCAGTGGGGCCAGAACCCCTGGCAGGAGAGACCCCCAACCAGGCCACCAAACCAGGAGCAAAATCCAATAGCATCATTGTGAGCCCCCGGCAGGTGAGGACGGGAATGGAGAAGTGGGACTTTGGACTTTCTGGTGGGAAATGCATTTTTAAGGAGGGCTTTCTGGTTGGCAAGGAAGGTCTGAGTTCCAACTGTTATGCTCTCAATAGCACCATTCATCCATTCAGCTAGTGTGTGTGGGTTGAGGATGCCCCATGTCCTAGTCCTTTCGGGCTGTTCTAACAAAAATACCGTAGACTAGTAGCTTAAAGAGTATACATTTATTTCTCACAGTTCTGGAGGCTGGGAAGTCCAAGATCAGGGGGCTGGCAGGTTCCATGTCTAGTGAGGACCTGCTTCCTGGTTCATAGCCAGCTGTCTTCTCACTATGTCCTCACAGCTTCAGAAGGGGCTAGGAGCTCCTGGAGTCTCTTTTATAGAAACACTAATCCCATTCATGACACTTTCGCCTCCATGACCTTATTACCAGCCTTTACCTCCTAATAAAGAATCTGCCTGCAATGCAGGAGCTGCAGCTTTGATCCCTGGCTTGGCAAGATCCCCTGGAGGAGGGCATGGCAATCCACTCTAGTATTCTTGCCTGGAGAATCCTATGGACAGAGGAGCCTGGAGGGCTACAGCTCTTGGGGTCGCACAGAGTTGGACACGACTAAAGTGACGCAGCACACAGCACGTACCGTCACACTGGGGGTTAGAATTTGGCCTATGAATTTTGGGGAGACACAGGCATTCAGTCCATAATGCCCCAACTCTTTTTTTAAAAACGATATTTATATACATATTTATTTGGCTGCACCAGGTCTTAGTTGCAGCAGGTGGGATCTGGTTCCCTGAGCAGAGGTGGAACCCAGGCCCCCTGCATTAGGAGCTCAGAATCTTAAACCCTGGATCACCAGGAAAGTCCTGCCCCAACTGTTCTGGTTGGGGCTGTGAGTGTATTCATGCAGCTCCATCTTCTGACCCCAGTTTTGTCCATTTATTCAAAAACTACTGAACACAGGCCCAAGTTTGAATCCCGCTCTGCCACACTGTAGCTGTGTCTTGGGCAGGTGACCTAGCCCCTCTGAGCCACTTATAATCCTCATAGGTGGTCAGAGTTTACCTGATGCTGCTCTAGGCTCTGGGGACAGGAGACAAAGTCTCTGTCATTGATGGGGCTGGCATTTTGGAGGGAGAGAGTACACGATGATAATAGTAAGATCCAAGAACATGAAATGATGCTCAAAATTGTGAGCCATCGGGGAAGTATGAGCCAAAACCACAATGAGATACCACTTCATACCCACGGGGATGGCTTGAATCAAAAGCGTAGATAATACCGAGGGTGGGGAGGACCTGGAATCCTCGTACACTGCTGGTGGGAATATGAAATGGTGTGGCCACTTTGGAAAACAGTCTGGCAGTTCCTTGGATGTTTAATCATAGAGTTACCATATGGCCCAGAAATTCCACCTCTAGGATATACCATACATTTGGGTTTTATATTCTAGGTATATACTGGGTATATACATTTGAGTTTATACTTTCCATTGATTGTGAAAATGCTGCTGTGAACATTTAGGTACCACTGTTTGTGTGGACATGTTTCCAGTTCTCTTGGGTATTTATCTAGGTGTAGATTGGCTGGGTCATGTGGCAACGCTGTGCTTAACTTTCTCAGGCACCCCCAAACTGTCTTCTAAAAGGCTGCACCACTTTATGTTCCCATCCAGCTGTGGATGAAGGTTGCATCTCTGCCATATCCTCCCCACTTGTCATTGTTGGTCTTTTGGATTTTGGCCATTCTAGGAGGGTGTGAAGTGGACAGAACAATCCTTTAAAAATTAAAGTCAGATCCTGCCTCTCCCTTACCCAGAGCCCTTCCATGGCTCCTGGTGTCTCAGGTCGAGATGCCCCAGGGCTGCAGACCCTTCCCACCCCAGCTTCTTTGACCACACACCACCTCCCCCCTCCCCCCACAAGAGCAGATCCACACCGTCATTCGAGCCGAATTCCACTTCACTTGGTGATTACATGTTCATCCTCCAGGTACTTTTTTGGAGGGCAGTGTGCTGGGTCTTTGTTGCTGCACACGGGCTTTCTCTAGTTGTGGGAAGTGGGGGCTACTCTCTGGTTGGGATCCGTGGGCCTCTCATTGCGGTGGCCTCTCGTTGCAGAGCGCAGGCCCTAGAGTGCGTGGGCTCAGTAGCTGTGGTCCCCAGGCTCTAGAGTGCAGGCTTGATCGTTGTGGTCGCTGTGGTGCAGGCGCTTAGTCGCTCCGCAGCATATGGAATCTTCCCAGACCAGGGACTGAACCCGCATCCTGCATTGGCAAGAGGCTTCTTTACCACTGAGCTTCCAGGAAAGTCCCCCAAGATGCCTTTGTTTAATGTCTGTGTCCCCCACAGGGGCCGGGATCTGTGTCCTCTTGGTCAGACTTAGACACAAAGTGGGTTCTCAGATACCTATAAATAGATCAGCGCTTGACTTGCTCAGAGTATTTCCGTCTTGGGTAGAGTGTGAGGTAGAGAGTAGAGTGTAAGGGGGTGTTTAGAGGGAGGCGTCTGCTCAGCAGATGCCAGGGGTCTAACCCTGTGGAGGGTCACAGGCACCGTGAGGAGCTTCCTCCTGAGGGCAGTGGGGAGCCAGAGCAGGGCTTAGAGCAGGGGAAGGGCAGGTTTGTGCTTTAGGAGGAGCTGTCTAGCTCCTGTTTGGAGGGTAGCCAGGAGGGGCAGGGGACCAGGAGGAGGTAGGGTGGGAGCCGTGGCACTGGAAGGGGAAGCATTTCTGGGGGATGCTTAGAAGCTAGATGTCCCACTTGGGGGAGGGGAGGGAGAGGGAAGCCCTAGGTCTCTGGATGGTGGGGTCATCCCTGAGTTGGGGCTGGGAGGGGTAGCAGGTATGGGGGCCAGTGAGGTAGACACTTGGGGACAGGTGTCCATTGGGCCACAGGACACATAAACTGGGGCTGGGAGAGAAGACTGAGCCCGAGAGAGATCCAGGGACCCTTAGGTTAAGGCCGAGGGCTAGGGAAGGCTTCCCTGGTGGGTCAGTGGTAAGGAATCCACCTGCCAATGCAGGAGACGTGAGTTCCATCCCTGGGTCACGAAGATCCCCTGGAGAAGGAATTGGCCACCCACTCCAGTATTCTCGCCTGGGAATCCACCAGAGAAGCCTGTCCAGCTACGACTGAAGCGACTAAAGAACAGGGCCCGGGAGGAGGGGCCTAGGTCAGAGCTCCAGCACCAAGAACATTCCGGGCTGAGGGGGGTGGGTCTGAGGAGAGGAGGAGAGTGGAGCTGGAGAAGCCCCAGGTGCAAAGCAGGAGGAAGGTGGGGAGGGGCGGAGTGGAGGCAGGAGGGCCCTGGGGTGGCGGTGGGTGCGGTGGTCCCAGGGCCCCCCTGCTAATGGCTTCACTCCTCCGTCCACCCAGAGGGGCAACCCTGTGCTGAGGTTCGTGCGCAACGTGCCCTGGGAGTTTGGGGATGTGCTCCCCGACTACGTGCTGGGCCAGAGTACCTGTGCCCTCTTCCTCAGGTGAGCGCTGGGGCTGCCCACCCTCCAGACGGCCTGGAAGGGGGGTGCTCCGGGTGTTCTTGGCTGTCCAGGGGGTGTGGGGGAGACCCCCAGGCACGGCTCTGTCATCTCTGGGCCTCGGTGTGACCCCATGGAGGAGGTAGAGATCTTGGCTCGTAAGTGCCCAGCACAAGAGCGGAGGTCCCAGGTCCGAGGGAGGAGAGGCCGGGGCCGGAACTCCTGCCTCTGAGGGAGGAGGGGGCCTCATGCCGCAGACCCTCAGAACTGGAGCCAAAGTTTCAGTAACCTTCACCAATTAAACACTCCTGGGGGCCCTTCTTCAGACAGAGCCAGACAGGGGAAGTGAAACTTCTTAAGTTCCTGTCCTCCCTGTGGGGTATGGAGCTGGCAGCTACTGGGCAGAGACGCCCCTTTGTTCCTGGGTGGCAAATCTGTCCCACCCCTCCCTGACAGCACCCTCAGAGGCCAAAGCAGGCAGTCCCGGGGGCGGGTAGGTGGGCCCTGCTTCCCCAGACCAACTGTGCAGCGCCCCGTGACCCTAACCCTCCAGGAACGAGCGCTCTCTAGGGTCTCTGTGCTCTACATGAAACCCGAGGTCTTCTCTTCCTTGGTGAAGAGTCCGGGGGTCCACCCTTCCAGGGAGCCAGAGTCAGGTAGCTCTCGCTGCCAGGCCCCCCTGTGCTCCCTTCTTGAAGGGTGACCTTGGGCAAGACACTTAACCTCTCTGAACCTCAGACCCTGGCAAGCCTGTCTGCCTCAGTCTCCAAGCCCTCCAGCCAGAGGGAAGAAGGAGGGCTTCTGGGGTGTCTCAGCCAGAGACCTCCCAACGCCTCTCTCTCTCCCGCCACCCCCCAGCCTCCGCTACCACAACCTCCACCCAGACTACATCCACCAGCGGCTGCAGAGCCTGGGGAAGAGCTACGCCCTGCGGGTCCTGCTCATCCAGGTGGACGTGGTAAGCAGGGGTCAGTCCCCCGGGCCTCAGTGTCCCCATCTGTGAAATGGGGAGCCTTGGGCCTCCTGGTTGCCAGGTGGGTGTTGAGTCCTTTCCAAGGAGGAATGCAAGTCGGAACCTCAGTGGGGAGTTTCTTGCATCTGAGCTGCAACCTGTGTTGGCAGGGAGATGGGATGGTCAGATTACCCATCTCTCCTTCCGCACGCACCACCCCGCCTTCAGCCAGGCCCAGCCCTTTGCCACCTAAATATTTCTTCAACCTGTTTCTTTCTCTCTGTTCTCGCAGCCCCGCCCTGATCCAGGCCCTTGCTTCTCCTGCCTGGGTCTCTGCCCCAGCCTTCTCATCTTGTGGCCTTCAGCTTTGCCCCTTTGCAAGCGGAGGGCTCTTCAAACACAAAGACCCAGGGTCCAAACCCCCCACAGCCCCTCAGGGCCCTGTGTGAAGCCCTGCATGACCCAATCCCTGCCCTACTCTTCCAGCTCATCTCTCAGCTTCCAACGATCACCCTTGCATTTCACACCTTCCATCCCATAGCAGTGAATTTTATTTCTTCAAGCCCTCTCTGCCTTCCCTTCATTTGCACACACCGTTCCCTGTCTGAAATTCCCTTTTCTGCTGTCCTTTGTTACCCTCACTCTTCATCCTCCTTCAGGTCCCAGCTCAGATGTTCCCTCCTCCAGGAAGCTCTCCCTGATCCCCCAGGCACAACAGATGCTCCTCTGGCTTCTCCACCTCAGCCCTGGGCACGCTGGGTCATCACTGTCTAGGGATGGGTCTGTCCTTTTCATCGACTGTCCCCAGAAGACAGAGTCAGGGCTGGCCTGGTCACTGCTGGGTCCTGAGACTGCCGTGCCTGGATCAGGCACCCCATCAGAGAATAGGAAGTGTCAGTTGAGTGAAAGGCTCTTGGCTTCCTAAGGTGCTCAGCCTTTAAGACTCTTTAACTCCTTGCTTCCTCCCAGACCCCTCATTCTGGTTTTCTTCTCAGAAAGATCCTCAGCAGGCCCTCAAGGAGCTGGCTAAGATGTGCATCCTGGCCGACTGCACCCTGATCCTTGCCTGGAGGTGAGATGGAGGCTCCCCCTCAGGTCAGGCTCCATCCCGAGAGTTCTTCCCCCTTCCACCCCCAGACCTTCCTTCTTCCTCCCAGGAATGCCCTGTGTGAGCCTGGTCCAGGCACTGCCTCTCTGGGCATCAATTTCCTTTTTAAGACATTTTATTTATTATTTATTTATTTATTTTTGGCTGTGCCGGGTCTTTGTTGCTGCACGCGGGCTTTCTCTACTTGCAGCGATGGAGCGAGCAGGGGCGGCTCGCTGGTTGTGGTGCGTGGGCCTCTCACTGCAGTGGCTTCTTTGCCGTGGAGCACAGGCTCTAGAGCTCACAGGCTCAGTAGTTGTGGCACACGGGCTTAGTTGCCCTGAGACATGTGGGATCTTCATTCCCCGACCAGGTATCAAATCCGTGTCCCCTTCATTGGCAGGCAGATTCTTAACCACTGGACCACCAGGAGAGTCCCTGGGCTTCACTTTCTTTATCTATAAGCCAGGGTCTTAATATCTTTCTCACAGGGTTGTAGGCACAAAAGAAGGTGACATAGATGAAATTCCCAGGACCATGCTAGGCACTTATGAGTTAGACCTGGCTAAAACCTGGCTGCCCAGTCTAGGTTTATAAAGACCATTTTGATTGGTTCTCCACAGGAAAAAGAGATCCCTTCCTCACACCATAATCAGAACAAAGTCTTGATGATTATAGACATAAAAAGAAAAACTACAGTGAAAATATAAGAAATCATATATATATATGGCTTCCCTGGTAGCTCAGCTGGTAAAGAATCCCCCTGCAATGCAGGACACCCTGGTTCGATCCCTGGGTTGGGAAGATCCCCTGGAGAAGGGAACAGCTACCCACTCCAGTGTTCTGGCCTGGAGAATTCCATGGACTGTATACAGTTCATGCAGTCACAAACAGTTGGACATGACTGAGTTTGACTTTCATCTCTATCTATCTATATAATGTTCTTGTGCTGGGAAAGGTTTTCAAAGCAAGACTCAAAACCCAGAAGCCATAAAGGAAAAGGCTGATGTGAGAAAATTAAAATTTTAAACTGCTGGATAGTAAGAGATACTCTAGACAAAGTTAAAAGATAAGCGACACACTGAGAGGAAATACTTGCTGTCTATGACACAAAGACGTAAGACCCTAATTTACTTTTCTTTTGGAAGGAACCTTTATTTATGTGTTTGTTTTTGGCTGTGCTGGGTCTTTGTTGCTATCTGCAGGCTTTGTCTAGTTGTGGCGAGCGGTGGCTTCTCTTGTTGCGGAGCACAGGCTCCGGGCTGCTCCAGCTTCGGTAGCTGTGGCTCACAGGCCCTTCAGTAATTGCATTTCCTGGGCTCTGGAGTTCGGGCTCAGTAGTTGTGGTGCACGGGCTTAGTTGCTCTGAGGCATGTGGAATCTTCCTGGCCCAGGGATTGAATCTGTGTCCCCTGCATTGGCAGACGGATTCTTATCCACTGCGCCACCAGGGAAGTCCTAAGATCCCTAATTTATATGTTTACATATAAATGTTATATTTATACAGTTCAAAAAATTTACATGTTTATATTCACAGGAATGTATTTAAACATGTATTATGTATTTATATATAGAAAGGACCTCCTACAAATCAGTAAGAAAACTAGCCCAGGAGCTCCCTGGTGGCCTAGTGGTGAGGGGATCCTGGGCTTTCACTGCGGTGGCCTGGGTTCAATCCCTGGCTGAGGAACCGAAATCCTGCAAGCCATGCAGTGCTGCCAAAAAAAAAAGCCTGAAGTCTAAAGCAAGTTGTCAAGAAGACATGAAAAAACTGTCAGCCACACAGTTTGTCAGGAAATGTCAATTTTCAAAGAACAAGGTGTTATTTTTCACCCATTAATTTGGTGAAAACGTCAAGAAATAGGCACCTGCATGTTTGGTTAGCAGGAGACTTGACTGGTGATTAAAGCAGAAAATAGTCATACTCTTTAACGCAGTTCTTCCTCCTGTGAGTCTCCTTCACTCCTCAGGTTTAGCTCAGTTCTGACACTCTCTTGGAGATAAGGTTGGATCCCCCAGGTTAATGGCTCACAGAGCTACCCAGCCCACACACGCTGCAGGCGCCAGTCGCAAGCCCAGGGAATCACCTGTGCTCTGAACAGCGGCTGCAGGTTAAGACCTCCAATGACCCTTCCTCAGGTTTGATTATTTTGCTAGCACGGTTCTCAGGACTCAGGGAAACACTTATATTTACTAGTTCATTACAGGATACACTTAAGGATACAAACAGGTACACGGGCAAGGTCTGCGAGGGTCCTGAGCACAGCAGCTTCTGTCCCAGGGAGCTGGGTGTATGTAACCCTCCCGGCGTGGATGTGCTTGCCAGCCTGGAACTCCCTAAATCCCAGGGTTAGTGTTGAGATTCTATGGCGGCTTCTCACATAGGCATGGTCACTTATTAACTCCATTTCCAGCCCCTCTCCCCTCTAGAGGATTGGGGGTGGGGTGGGAAATTCCAAGCTTCTAATCCTGGCTTGGACTTTCCAGATACTAGCCTCCCATCTAGGAGCCACCCAGGGTCACCTCTGTGGAACAGAAGAAGCCCTTGGTGATCTTATCACTTGGGAATTTACAGGGGTTTGGAGCTCTGTGTCAGACACAGGGACGGAGACCAGTATATATTTTCTGTTAGCTCGAAGAAGCCTTTTCAGACTGGCTTCTTTAAGGTTTCTCCGTGTCTTTTTTTTTTAATTCATTTGGCTGCATGGGGTCTTAGTTGTGGCATGCAGGTTCTTTTAGCTGAAGCATGGGGGATAGTTAGTTCAGGATGCAAACTCTTATTTGCATGTGAGCTCTAGTTCCCTGATCAGGGATTGAACCTGGGGCCCCTGCATTGGGAGCATGGAATCTTAGCCACTGGACCACCAGGGAAGTTCCCCTCCACGTCTTTTCACATCTTGGTAGTTCATTTGCTATCACTTTACTACTCACAGTCTGAATCCACATTCTTTTCCAGCTGTGTAGTCTTCTGCCTGTAGCCCCTTGATGGCGGACACTGGGCTGACTCCCAGGGTTTCGCTGTTACAGCAACCCTCCCACTACTGCCCCCAACCCCAGGGATGGGCTTTGAGGTCAAAGGGTACATGTATGTGTCATTCTGTGTCCTCTCTAGGGCTATGTCACCGCTATACTTTTTGACTACTTAGAAAAATGTGCTTATGTATTAGTTATATATTAAAACAGAAGCAAGTATGAAAAATTGCTCTCTCTTTGCTGTGGGAGGTAGCACAGTGGCGTATGGGGAGCCCGGCGGTGTGATCTTGGGCAAGTGACTCAACCCCACTCGTCTGTTTCCCCCTCCATTGTCACGGATTGAAAATAACTGCCTTACAAGATCTCTCAAGAGAGCCCAAAAGCTTCTGAAGATAAAGGGCTTTGAATGGTGTCTGGAATGCGGCTAGGCCCCCACACGGGGAGTATTTCCCATGTCTGTATATCCAAACTGGGGAATATTTTGGACCCATTAAGTAAATGGGGTCGAGGGACTTTCCTAGTGCTTCAGTGGCTGAGACTCCGTGTTCCCAAGGCAGGGGGCCCGGGTTCGAACCCTGAACTACTCAGGGAACTAAATACCACATGCTGCAACTGAAGATCCTACCTGCTGCAACTAAGACCTGCCACAGACAAATAAAGACACAAATATTTTTTAAAAAGTAAATGGGGTCGAGCTCTGTCTTCTGATGTGGAAGAGTGTCCTCATTGTACTGGGGAACAAAAGTGAAATTGAGGAAGTGGATACAGCATGTCCTGGACAAATGATTAAGAACAATAACAGTCCCCTCTGCAACTAGAGCAAAAGCAACAAAGCCCACAGAAAGACACAGAATTTTAAAAATGAGTATTCTTTTGAGAATATAAATTAGTGTTTAATCAACAAACATTGTCCTCTAGCTAGACTTTGAAGGCTAAGAAAATGCCTCAAGACAAACATTTGAGGAAAAAGGCCAGCTTTTTCCTGGTGTGAATAAACTTGGGTTCCTCTATTCCGCACACAGACAGGCCCGTTTAGTGATTTATTGTTTCAACTACTTTGGAGACAGTTAATTACATGTCAGAAAAACCCAGTGCCTAATGGAAACATGAATGGTGACTGTGAGGTTAGTTGCAGCAGTCAGCTTCTAGAACTTTCCTTTTGAAGGTGTGCTGCATATAAAACCTCCCTCCCAAAATAGCTAACATTTCTTAAATAGGCTTCTAAGCACCAGGCATGGCACTTAAGCGTGTGGACTTGTTTAATGGTCATTAGCATCCACCCCTCTTCCCTAGTGGCTCAGTCGGTAGAGAATATGCCTGCAATGCAGGAGACTAGGGTTCAATCTCTGGGTCGGGAAGATTTCCTGGAGAAGGGTATGGCAACCCACTCCAGTATTCTTGCCTGGAGAATCCCATAGACAGAGGAGCCTCGCGGGCAACAGTCCATAGGGTTGGAGAGAGTCGGACACAACTGAGTGACTAACACTTAGAACTTAGCATCCACCCCACTTGACAGGTGAGACAACCAAGGCCCAGAGAGAGGAAAATTGTTGGCCCAGGGTAACTCAGGTGGGAAGTGGGGCCTGAACCCCACTGGTCAGGCTCCCAAGCTATGGCCCTTAGCCATAAGTCTTAGAAAAGACCTGTCAAGATGTGCCCGCCCAGCAGGGGTTACTGCCAGGGGACATTTAGGCAAGGTTGAGAGCATTCGTTTCTCTATATTAAAAGTTTGGAATTCTAGCATCAGCAAATGAAATTAATGTAAAACATGACCCTCCTGCCCTCTTCCCCTGACCCGAATGTCTCACCCCAGCCCCGAGGAGGCCGGGCGGTACCTGGAGACGTACAAGGCCTACGAGCAGAAGCCAGCCGATCTCCTGATGGAGAAGCTGGAGCAGGACTTCGTTTCCCGGGTGAGGCACCCTCCCCTCCCTGCCTGGGCCTCCCCCCAGCTCCTTTGGGGGTCTGAGCTGCAGTCCTGATCTCAAGTCACACCTCTCCCCCCTCAACCCCACCCTCAGCTTCCAGTCACTTCTGCCCCAACAGCAGCTAGCAGGGTCTTCCTAAGCCTGCTTTCTTCAGCTCAAAACCCTTGGGTGGGGACTTCCCTGCTGGTCCAGTGGCTAAGCCTCTGAGCTCCCAATGCAGGGGGCCTGGGTTCGATCCCTGGTTGGGGAACTAGATCCCACATGCCACAACTGAGTTTGAGAGCCACAACTAAACCTCCTGCATGCCACAACTAATGCTTGGCATAGCCAAATAAATATTAAACAAACAAACACCAAAACCCTCCCATGGCTCCCCAGTACCCTCACCACACTCTCCAAGGTCCTGCCTGTTTGACCCGGCAGCCCCACCTACCCCCTACCTCCTCATTCTGTCACTTCTGTGTCCATTCCTGTTCTTCTGTTGATTAGTTGCCTGATCTGGTCTTTCCCCTATCTCAGCTCCAATGCTTCCTTCTCCAGGAAGTCTTCCGGGATCCCCAGGTCAGGTCAAGTGCCCCCACTGGGCTCCCTCAGCCCTGCCCATCTGGGTCACTGTGTCTGGAACTGATCTCCCTCTCACAGTGGACTAGGAGCTCCAGGAGGGCAGGGCTGGGGCTGTCTCAGACCTGTCGTGTCCCCAGTACCACCAAACACTCAGGGAGTGCTCAGAGAATATTTGCTGACTGAACTGAACTGGGGCTCCAATGATAGGGTAATGGAGGATGCCCCCAGCCACCCTTGTGCAGGGTGTTGTGAGAACCCCCATTTTTCGAAAATGTAGGCCCAGAGAGGTCAGTTCCTATGCCCAGGGTCTCACAGGGAGAAGGCAGTGGGGCCTGGTTTTGAACTCAGGTCCAACTTCAGAGCCTACAGTCTTCCCCGGGGCAGAACCAGCTCAAGATAAATGACTTTTATCTTCTCATCCCATGACCAGCACCCTCTCAGCTAGTTGGGGATCACTCTGAGATGACCTTTTAATCATCAAAACACATAATCAAAAAACATACCCCCAAAGCATTACTGAGCGCTTCCTGCATGCAGAGCAGCCTAGGGACACAGCAGTGACCCAGTGGCGCCCTCAGAGGCTCAGTCTTGTTTTCCTTTCTTCTCCCACCTCTGCCCCCCTCTCCTTTCCCTCCAGGTGACTGAATGTCTGACCACTGTCAAGTCAGTCAACAAAACGGACAGTCAGACCCTCCTGACCACTTTTGGGGTGAGGAACAATTCCCTTGTGCCGATTTACATTTCTACCTGCTTTGCTTTTCGAGGGAGCTGCCCACCTATTTCCTTCTACCTCCCAGTGCCCCCTGCCCATCCTTCCTGCCTCCCCCGGCCCCTGCAGGATCTCCCTGCCCTCCGGAATATTGTACACCCACCGAGCAGCTGGGGGCAGGGGAGGTTTTGGGTTTATTTCCCCTGACCACTCGCTTCTACCTTCCTCAGTCTCTGGAACAGCTTATAGCTGCATCCCGGGAAGATCTGTCCTTGTGCCCAGGTCTGGGACCCCAGAAGGTAAGAGCCTGGGGAAATGGGCTTGAGGGGCTAAGGGCAGGAGGGAGCCCCAAAGAAATGGGACTGCAGATTCCAAAGTTCTGAGGTTTCAGAAGGCCCAGAGAGGGTGGGAACCAGCCCAACCTCACACAGCCAGTCTGGAATAGAATCTAGATCTGACTACTTCTCTGCTCGCCCCCACAATGTCCCCTCCAACTGAGGAGAAAAAGAACCAGAAGCCCACTCCAATGTATCAAACAAATGGCTCATTTAATGACGGGTTCCTTTTCTTCCTTCCCCCCTCTCCAGGCCCGAAGGCTGTTTGATGTCTTCCACGAGCCCTTCTTGAAAGTGCCCCACTGACCCCAGATGCCAAGGAGGTCTTCGGTGTAATAATAAAGCACTTTTTTCTGGCCCAGCTCTGGCTGGTGTGCTGGTATGGTCAGTGGGAGGGGGGTTCTCTGCTTTCACTTTCTGATGGCCCAGGTGGCCACCTTCAGCTTGTCTGAGTTGCAGTCATCGGTTTCCCCGGAGGACACTGCTGCGGCTTCTTCTTCCGCTTCCTCTCCTGTCCCTTGGGAGCCACCTGCCCAGACTCGGGATTCAGCGGGGGCTCTGGCATCTCCTCCTGGGGTGCTGCCTCAGGCACCTGGCTTTTCTGGCCCTGCTTTTTCCTCTTCTTAGTGGATGCTGGATCTGCCCTAGCCTCAGGCTGCCCCTCATCTGGCAGCTCAGGCTCCATCATCTCGCCTTGGGGGTTAGTCATCTCAGTCCCAGGCTCTGTCGCTAGATGCCCTCTTTCCTTCTTCTTCTTCTTGGTGGATGCTAGAGCTGCCTGAGGCTCAGCAGCACCTGGCAGCTCGGGCTCCATCCCCTCTGCCTGTGGCTCCACCACCTCTGTCCCTGGCTCCATCATCACATTTTGCTGTTTTTCTTTTTTCCTTCTCTTTTTGGGGGATCCCAGAGCTGCCTCAGCCTGTGCCTGCACATCAGGTGGCAGGTCAGGCTCCATCACCTCCCCTGCGAGCTTCAGAGGCTTCACCTCTGGCTCCGTCGCCTCCATCCCTGGCTCCCTCATCCCTTTGTACCTCTTTTCCTTTTTCTTCTTCTTTGAGGACGGCAGTGGGATGGCTTCCTCCTGTGGCTCCATCTTCACCTGCAGCTGAGACTCCGCTGTTGTCCCCTCCACCGGCTCCATCTCTCCTGGCTCCTTCTGCTTCTTCCTCTTCTTTCTGGGGGACAGGACTGTCTCTTCCAGAGGCTCCCTTTTAACCCTGAGTTCTAGCTCCTCCACCGTCTTTTCTTTGGACTCTGGCATCCCTGTTTCTGGCTTGACCATTTCTACAGACTCTTTGGGCTTCTTTTTCCTCTTCCTAGTGGTGGATGGGGACAGTGCTCCTGAAGGCTCCAGCCTCTCAGCAACGGGCTCTGTTGCCAGTGGCTCTGTCGCCTCCAGTTCTTTCAGCTGGTGCTTTTTTTCCTTCTTCCCCACATCCGGCTCCAGGGACCCCAAAGCTGTGTCCACTTCCAGGGCCCCATGCTCATTCACTGCCTCCTGAGGAACTGAGGCTTCTGGAAAGTGTCTCTTCTTTTTCCTCTTCCCTGAGGCCAGGGACTTCAAGGCCAAGACGGACCCAGGCCCTGTGACCGGCGGGCTGCCTCCAAAGGCACAGAACCGAGGCCTCAGGCCAGGGGGGATCTGTGGTGGGGGACTTGCAGGAATGGACTGCAGTAGAGTCCCTCTCAGGGATTCCTGGGGACCCTCAAAGATCCTCAGGCTGCCCTGGGGTGCCACAGCACAGGTGAGTCCCCCTCCTGCCTCCGCTGAGGGGGCCAGCAGGGTTGCTTCTCCTCCAGCTCTGGGGCCACTGCTGCTGAGAACCCTGTAGCGGTGCCGCTTGCCTGCCAACTTGCCCTTCACAATCTGGGAGCCAGAGAGAGGCACGAGTCGTCCATTGAGGCTGAAAGTTGAAAAGAGGAGGGCAGAAGCTTGATCAGATTCTTTTGGTGGGACAGGGGACAGCAGTTGAGATGCAGCATTTCTGGGTTCCCCAAGAAAGCCCCTTTAAGTACCCCACTTCATTCAGCCACTGGGGTGAGAAATGTTCCCCGGAATTGGCGTGGGACCTCTTACCAGTCTGGGGCGAAGTCCACAGGGGCCTGGATGAGCCACAGCTCTGTATCTGGGCCAGTCAATGCCTCCAAAGAGAAACGACTGTGTTCTGAGGCTGGGGGCGTCGCAGTAAAGTTGGGGGGACAAGAAAACCGAGCAGCACCTGCAGAAGGGGAAATGGTCATTTGTGCCCATCCAGTCCTCCAGGGCGCGCCTATCGGTCCATTGGTCTCAACTTCTTGAGAGCCCCAATCCTCTTACCACGCCTTCCCTCTCTCCTGTCTGTTCCCCAGAGGCGCGCCTATATCCGCCATCCCAATCCTAGTTCTCCCCACCAGTATCCCCCCAACCCCCCGACCCTCAAATATCCTCTATCTGAATGCCTCCCCGTCCCCACCATCCTCCGGGGGATACACTCTACGCTTGGTCAGATTCTTTTGGTGAGACGGGGGTAGCAGCTGAGAAGAGGCATTTCTGGTTTCCTTAGGAAAACCCTTCTAGATTTCCCCCAGGTTTAGCCACTGGGGAGAGAAGCATGGTCCGGTCTCAGAAGAAGTCTCTTTTTTTACGTCCGAACGCTCCAGGGCGCCCCTTTCTCTTCCCGCCAGCCAACTCTCTGCACCCTGTAGGCCCGCCGTGAAGCAACTCACTGCCGGACGGGGTTCCCGCCATCCCTGGACCCATGCCTCAGGTAGACCAAGCAACTCGGGCCCCGCCGCCGACCACGTGAAACCAGAGGTGGGGCCTCGTCTGTGACCGTTCATGTGGCACGGGAGCGCGGGAGGTGTCGCTCGGAGCCCGCTCTCTCTGTGAGCATAACTAGGGGGAATTTCCACTTGTGCACGGCCAAGAAGCGAGAAAAATCATCTTTTACTGAAAGTCTACTCCAAAAAGCAGCCGATTCGCTGTCTGGGGCGTGGGGAGGAATTAGAGCTGCACAAGGTCCCGGCGGGAATCCCCACAGTATTTCAGAAATGATTTGGTCCAACGTTGCCTTAAAGGGGCCGCCACATTCATAGGCTCTAACTCTTAAAGAGACAGGAAGATCGAGTGGTCTGAAATCCTTAAAGAGACCGGTAAGGGTCCAGGTGTGCAGGACTGTGGTTTTAGTGTTACAAACCCTTTTAGGGAGGCCCAGATGCCTCGGAAGTTCAGAACTTGACTGGGAGAGGTGGGAAAGCCGAGGAATGAGGGCTTTTAACTACCAGCCAGGGGCGGGCTTTCGGGGCTCCAGGGGAGCGGGAAATACAGGGGGAGGAGCCTGTGGATCCCGGGGAGGAGCCTCCGGGCTCCCGAGCTGGACACGCGTGGAGGGGGGGAGGAGGTGCGGACTAGGGGGAGGGGCAGTGGGCCAGAAGAGACAGGTCGATTCCCTCGAGGATTTAGTCTCGTACGTGGGGGGCATTTCCAAAGGCTTTGAGGAAGGGAGAATGAGTAGAAGTCCTGATTAGTGCCCCGTCCCTGGGCGCGTGTAAACAGCGGCACGTGGACGCAGATTTGGGGGACACGCCCACGTCCCTTCCCACGGGAATCGTGCCGCGTGGGGAGACGGGCGCAGCCGCGGGACGGTGACTAGACAGGGTGACCAGACTGCATTCCTGACCGGTGTGTCAGCGCTGATTCCCGCCCCCTCTGCCGAGATTGCGGATCCTACTTTAGAACTGGGGCGCCCACCTTCTCAGAGAGCCAGCGGCTACCCAGAGCGGAGGGAGGGTCAGGCAAAGAGGACGGGTTGCCTCTTCCCAGGATCTCCAGTTTCCCGTGCGTGGGCGAGACAGGCGGGCGCCGCCCCTGAGAGCTCCGGGACTACAGTTCCCAGAGGACACGAGACTGGGTGGCGCCGGACGTCGGTCGAGGAAGCTGCTGGGAGTTGTAGTCCCAGCCTCCAACTTTGTGAGCTGTAGCTGCGAAATTCTGTCAAGATCCCAACCACTCTTTTTACCGATAGAGAGACTGAGGCTCAGAGACCCGAGGGGATACTAATTTTAGCGAGGCCCTCTTCTCGCCTTGGGGGCGGGATATGTGTCTCCCCCAGCCTCTGTAACTTTCTGCCTCTTCGGTGGTGTCCAAATCTTCATTCAAGAAGTGGGAAACTTCTTGAGCCTGGAGGGGAGGGGCAGGGACTCAGGATTTCGTCTCTTGCAACCACAGCGAGGTGAGAGTATGAATTCTGTTTACTTAGTTAGGTCACCCTTGGCTTTTCGACCTCGCCCTTCCTGTCTGTGAAATGGACTTTATGTCAGTTCGAATGGGAACGTACCCGGCTATGTCCCGCTCCTCCGGGACTACAAGTCCCAAAGTGCTCGAGGCGACCCCCTACTCCCCCTCCCCTCCGAGACCCGCCTCCCTCTGGTCGGAGTCACGTCGTCTAACCTGTTCCCGGCGCCTGCCCCGCCCCGTCCTCGGCTCCCCGCAGCCGGAGCCGGAGCCGGAGGAAGCCCCCCGGTGCCAAAGTCTGCCCCGGATCTGTGAGTTACACCCCCTTGGGTTCAGCGGCTCTGGTGGAGCCCGAGACTCGCGTCCCTGGGAGGGTCCTGAAGAGGCTAAGATGCCAGGTCCCAGGGCGGAATTGGGAGTGCGCAGGACGCCAGGGACATTAGAAGGCTAAAACTTGGATGCCTGCTTTACTGGGCAGAAGGAAAGGGGGCTCGAATGCCTGAGTTCTTGGACGGGTGGGAGCGGACACCGTAGTCCTGGGGAGAGGTTCGGAACTGGGAGTCCTCAGTCTCTCGAATTGGGAGCTCTAGGAATCCTGAATCCTTGAGTAGAATTGGGATATCGGATCTCTTGGGGAGAAATGGGAGACTTGGACTGCTGGGGCTCTGGAATGGGCGGCCATCCCTGCCACCCTTCAGCTGCCTTTTCGACCGAGTCTTTAGGTCTGGGAGCAGAATTAGGGACGGGGTGGGGATAGTGGAACCTGGGTTCCTGAAATGAATCAGAACTAACACCCTCGGTCCCTCTGAAGACTGTGCCCCCGGCGTTCCCCCCTCTTTCTGGCTCTGGGGTGGGGACCGGGGTTGGGGTGGGGAGGACTAGGGCAGGTCTCCAACCTTCTCTCTGCCGCTGCACGATCCCCAACCTGTCATTAACCGGGGCGTCAGACCTGCCTAACCAGAGGGACCTCCGCCCCAGGGCGCCCCCTGGCGGGGGAGGGGAACCTCCTATTACCCCTTGAAGGTGGGAAATATCTGGGATTTGCAAAGAGGGTTCTAGATTCCAGGGCAGAATTCCAGAAGGTGGGGTGGGGTTGAGGGGGGGGGTGGTTGCAAGGCTGGACACAATACAGCCATTATACAGAGAAGAGGGGGTAAGCTGAGTCATAGAGGTCACAGTGGCAGCAGTGTTGGGGGGTCAGGATTTGCCCTCCCCCTTCCACACAGCTCTCTTGGGCGTCAGGATTCCATCCCCTCCCACCGGGTTTTCTGACTGACTTCTCTCCTAGGGCTCCTGGCCCTGACCCTGAGGTGAGAAATGTCACCTCCCCTCCCATCTGTCTGACCTGAGGTAGTGTGGCAGATAAGGGAGGATAGAGGCTAATTCTGGAGGTGTGTGTCTGTCCTTGAAGCTGGGGGAGGGCAGACGCCCAGCACCTCCCTCCCAAGACTCCCCCTTCTCTCCACCCCTATGTGTCACGTGAAGGGATTATACAAGGGGGTGGGGGAGGCAGGGGGTTCTGGTGAGAGAGGGAAGAACTTCCTAACGTCTGGGCTTGAAGGGCATTTGCTGATAGCCTGGGATGAAATTAAAAATAATAACCGTGGCTGCCAAGGCAGAGCTCACAGCATGCCAGGCTGAGGGCTGGCAGGTAGAGAGATGGTTCCCACCGTCTACAGAAGTCTCTGGCAATTGCCCAAAGGTCTTACTTCCACTGGGGTTTGCTGATCCCACCCCAGGGAATGACTTCTCTTTGTTCCATTGGGGAAACTGAGGCTGGAGTGAAGGCGATACCTTCAGCTTTTGCCACCTTCTGTCTGGAATCTTCCAGGGATTCCTATGCCCTGGAATGGGCCAGAACTAGAGATGGCCAGAACTCAGGAAAGCAGGGGAGAAGATGGGATGGGATTGGTGGTGGTGGGCTTGCACAATGCAGCCATTATGTGGAGAGGAGGGGGTAAGCTGAGTCATAGAGGCCACAGTTTGGGTTCTGAAATCCGAGGACTGGAGTCAAGACGGAAGGGTCAAAGCTCAGGGCTTTTAGAATCTCAGAAAGATCTGAATGGGCCGTTTCGGAGAAAAACAGTCACTTTGGGTTTTGAGCTCTCCGTCTGTTCCCAGGCCTGGGAATTAGGAATCTTATCCATGTGAACTTTACTCCGTGCCCTGCAGTGTTCTAAACTCTGTACATAAATTATGTCATTCAAACGTCACATTTCTATTGAGGTGAAGGTATTGATTCTCCCATTATACACTTAAGGAAACTGAGGCACACAGAAGCTAAATAATTGAAAGACTGGGAAGGCCCAAGCTCATTGCACAGACGTCCACAGAGGAGGAAACCAAGTCCCAAGGCGGGGATGTGTGTGTGGGGGGGTGGCTCCCAGCGTCTGTCTCGGAGGATTCCAACCTGGGTACTGTCAGTCCAGCCTAGCACTCTGACCCGGTTCTTACGGAGGATGCTTCCTCCAGGACCTCCGCCTCCTCCCCTGATTTTTAATTCCAAAGAACCTGGCCTGGGGTGCAGAAGATAGTGGGGAAAGAGACCTAAGAGCGGAGGAGAGGGGCGCCCGGTGGAGAGGACCTGGGTGTGGAGGACAGGGGCCGCGAGCAGAGGCGCGGCCCTTGCCACCCTTGCGCCCCGCCCGGTCCCCGCCCCCCTGCCGCGGGAGGTGCTGCACCTGCCTGGGCCCGCCGCGCATTCCCAGTGTCTGAGCTCAGGCGAGGTCTGCTCTCCCAGCTGGGGTCGTGCCGTGACCTGGAGCGCCCCCTTGAGGCCCCGACGCCCCCTTCGCCCGCGTCAGCCCCGGGACGGCTCCACGCCCAGCCCTGGCATTTCCTTAGACCCAGAGGATATCAGCGTGGGATGTGTCTTAGAATTTGAGAATCAGAAACTCCCCGAAAGAACCACTCGCTACCAGAATGCTGGCCCTGGAGGTAGCATAGATAGTTCATTTTTATATTTTAACAGAGTGTTTCCTATGTATCTCTAAGATTCTAAAAGATGCCGGGTTTTGGTTCCTATAGTCTCTACTTTTTGAGGCCTCAATTCTCAGAACCTTAATTCCTCTTGCACTTTCTGGCCAGTTGGATCCTCACAGCAGTCCTCTGAAATGAACTGCTATTGATTCTAATTTTACAGATGAGGAAACTGAGGCTATCTGGTCAAGTGGGTCAGTGGTGCTACCAGATTTGAATCCTCCTTAACTGTGCTTTCAATGGCACCCCACTCCAGTACTCTTGCCTGGAAAATCCCATGGACAGAGGAGCCTGGTAGGCTGCAGTCCATGGGGTCGCTAAGAGTCGGACACGACTGAGCGACTTCACTTTCACTTTTCACTTCCATGCGTTGGAGAAGGAAATGGCAACCCACTCCAGTGTTCTTGCCTGGGGAATCCCAAGGATGGGGGAGCCTGGTGGGCTGCCGTCTATGGGGTCGCACAGAGTCGGACACGACTGAAGCGACTTAGCATAGCATAGCATAACTGTGCTTTCAGCAGCTCCACTAAACCAGACGTTCACCCAGACTTTTAGGACCTTGGAATCCTGGAATAGGTAGAACTTGGTGCAGGAAGACAGAGAAATCTAGGCTAGCCAAAGTGGAGAATTCTAGAATGTTCCAAAGATAGACTCTTGAACTCAGAACTTTCAAACCATAGACTTCTCAAGCGGAGGGTTTTAGGTTCTGTAGGAATTTAGTTACAACCTCAAGATCCTTATAATTTCAGAATCTAGGGCTCTGAGGGGTTAAGGAGGCTCCTTAGAATAGCTGATTTGCTTCCTCCTTTCACAGTTGGGGGAAACTGAGGCCCAAGGAGTGGAGGGGACTCAGAGTCCAAGGTCACACACTCCTAACACACCCAAATGAGCCACCAGCCCCAACAGGTTCTATTCCGAGGCTTCCCAGACTGAAGCCAGAATCAGCATGCCCCAGCCCGCCCTGCTGCCCACGCCTGCACCCCAAATCAAAGCTAAGCCGCCGGTTGGTGCAGTAGGGAGGTGGCAGACTTGGCGGGTGTGGCGGTTACCATGGAGATGGGGGTGGTGCTGGCCAGACTGGTTCCTGGGGGCCTGGCTCCTTCCCACTGGGTTGGCGACTTCAGTGGCCCCTGGTCACCTCCCAGTTCTTCTGTTGACGGTGGGCCCATGTGAACACGCTGAGTCTGCTCTGGGCGGGGACTCTGGGGAGAGGAAGCTGAGTGGCCCCTGTCCTCTGGAGCCCCTCCAGACTGACCGAAATGACCCAGAACGTCAAGTTAGGTTCAGATGTGAAACCTAGTATGCTGACTTCTTGCAGGGTGATCTGAAATGTATGTTTCTGAGCCTCACTTCCATGCCTGCTATGGAGGTTTTGATCTCGGGATAAGGTATTGGGTGTAAAGCACTAGGTACAATTCCAGGTGACAGTGACCTCTCAATAAATAGTTGTTTTATTTCATTAAACCCTCAGGCAACTAGCAAAGGTCCTGGCACATGATGTTGTCATTCAGTTGCTCAGTCGTGTCTCTTTGCGACCCCATGGACTGCAGCACCCCAGGCTTCCCTGTCCTTCACCATCTCCCGGAGTTTGCTCAAACTCATGTCCGTTGAGTCGGTACATAGTAGGCACATACAGAAGGCAACACCATCATTATTTTTAAAAAGATCCCCAGCATCTAGCACAGTGTCTCTTGGTCCCTAGGAGCCATTCAGTAATCGATAGTTATTATTGCAACCTCTGTTCACTATAATGCCTGGCACATAGTAGGTGGTCAATGGATAATGTTTGAAGGAATGATCCAGTTTTATTAAGGCTGAGACAGAGATGAACAAGGAGTCACGTAAAGAGAGTGAATTGTCCTGAGCCAGAGAGTTTTGCAGGAGTTGGCATTTCCCAGCAGGGGCGATGGAGAGGCATAGAACTTCCAGTGGAAGGAAAAAGGAGAGTAAAGGCACCCTCGCTCTCCTTAGGGCCCCAGGTTCCCTGTAGGCGGGCCCTGAGCAGACTCTCCCCCGCCCCTGCCTGCCCAAACGCAGGCGCCCCGCTCCGGCCGGCCGGCACCATGGACAGCGAGGCGTTCCAGAGTTCGGGGGACATTCTGGACCTGAAATTCCAGTGTGAGCTGGGGTAGGGGGCGGGGCTTGTCGGGGCGCGGCCCTCGGGGGCGGGGCGCGGCCCACGGGTCCCGGTCCTCACTGCCACTCCCGCCCTCCCAGCTCTAGCCATGAAGCACATGGACCTGAAGCAGATGGAGCTGGACACGGCGGCGGCCAAGGTGGACGAACTGACCAAGCAGTTGGAGTCGCTGTGGTCGGACTCGCCCGCGGCGCCTCTTGGCTCTCAGGCCGCAGCGCCGGCTAGGGTGAGCCCGCGGGTCCTGGTCCCCACCCTGGCCACCCAAAAAGTCAGGTTCTTTTGGCCAGGAGTTCAGGCAAGCCTGTCTCATGGGGCAGGCTGTGGGCTGTTTAAGGGCATCTGATAAAGGGGGCCAGTGGAAGCGGACGTCTGTCAGGACCCTCGGAAGAAAAGAGGCTTTTTTCTAAGCGGCACAAAGGCACTGTGTGCGCTGGCGCCAGCCCCGACGGCAGGGCTCCCTAGGCCTGAATCTCCAGCCCCGCCTACCTCTCCAGGGTTGGCTCTCGATCACCGCTATCGATTGACTTACCAACCCTCTACTAACGTCTCCTTTGACCCCACAATGTCCCCACAGCTGCCCCGGTACAGCACCAGCCCGGTCCCCGAGCCCTTGGGCAGCCGTGGGTCCTCCCGGAAGGCGACCACCGACGGCGCAAACACCGCATTCGGACGCTCGGAGAGCGCCCCAGCTCTGCTCCCCTATAGCTCGCTATCCGCGAAGGGCCGGCCGTCGTCACCGCGCACCCAGCTCTACCTGCAGCCGGACGCCTATGGCAGCTTAGACCGCTCGCCCTCGCCCCGGCCCCGCGCCTTCGATGGCGCAGGCAGCCCCCACGGCAGGGCGCCCTCCCCTCGACCGGGCCCGCTCCGACAGCAGGGTCCCCCCACGCCCTTTGACTTTTTTGGCCGCTCCGGCTCCCCGCGTGGCAGCCCCCTGGCGGAAGGGCCCCAGGTCTTCTTCCCGGAGCGCGGGCCCTCGCCTCGCCCCGGGACCTCAGCTTACGACGCGCCGGCTGCCTTTGGGAGCCCTCTGCTGGGCGCGGGCGGCAGCGCCTTCGCCCCGCCTCTGCGCGCTCAAGGTGAACCACAGGGCCCTACTTGGCGGGTGCGAGGGGTGCAGGGCCCGGGACCAGCCTCTCTTCCCCTACTCCCCACCCGGGATCCTCATGAACAACTTCTCCCCCAGACGACCTAACGCTGCGCCGGCGGCCCCCCAAAGCCTGGAACGAGTCCGACCTGGACGTGGCTTATGAGAAGAAGCCCTCGCAAACTGCGAGCTATGAACGTGAGTGATGGAAGGCCAGAGGATGGGGGAGCCGGAGAGGCATCCCCCAGACCTAATGATTCCCGCCTCACAGGTCTGGATGTCTTCCCGCGGCCTGCTTCTCCAGGCCTGCAGCTGTTACCCTGGAGAGAGAGCAGCCTGGATGGGCTGGGGGCCACCGGCAAGGTGAGCGGCCAGAGAAACTTGGGGAGGGGTTTTGTGGGGTCAGGACTAGTCTCCCCTTTCTGGCTGCTCCCACAGTTTCCATACCCTTCCCCGGCTTTATCCTGGATTTCCACCCCCTCCCCGACCCTCTTTTCTTTCCCTCTTTCCTCTGCCCTCCGCTCCTTCTCTCCTTTCTTGCCTTTTGCCTTGACCTCCCTCGTCCTTTCCTCCACTCCTCTGTCTTTCGTCCCCTTAAGCCTATTGCCCTCCCATCTGAGCCCTTTCTATCTTCCTTCCTTCCCTCTTTCTCCCCCAGGACAATTTCACCAGCGCCACTCTGCCCCGCAATTACAAGGTCTCCCCTCTGGCCAACGACAGGCGTTCTGATGTGGGCAGCTACCGCCGATCACTGGGCTCCACGGGGCCGTCAGGCACTTTGCCCCGAAGCTGGCAGCCTGTCAGTCGCATCCCCATGCCTCCTTCCAGCCCGCAGCCCCGCAGTGCCCCCCGCCAGCGCCCCATCCCCCTCAGCATGATATTCAAGCTGCAGAATGATTTTTGGGAGCATGGAGCCAGCAGGGCCATGCTCCCGAGCTCCTCCATCTTCTCACGAGCTCCCCCACCTAAGATGCCTCCCCAGCCCCAGGCACCCCCCCAGCCCCAGCCCCAACCACAGCCCCAGCCACAACCACAGCCCCAGCCTCAGCCACAAGCCCCTGCCCCAGCCCCCCAAGCCCCCCAACAGACTTGGGCCCCTGTAAGTGAAGGTGAGTCAGCGCTGGGGGTTCTGGAGGGCTGGGTGAAGGGAGGACAGATGGCTGGGGACCAAACCAGCTGGGGGACCCATCACAACCAAATATCTGTTTCCAGACACTGTCCCTGCAGAGACGAGGCCAGATGAGCTTGGGGGTTTGCTCAGGAACTAGCCATAGCACAGTGCTTAAGCAGGGACTCAGGAGTCAGACTGGCTGGCTGCATGCTGTGTGACTTTTGGCAAGTTACATAACCTCTCTGGACTTCAATTTCCTTGAGTGGAAAAGATGAATATTGGTAGAACCTACCTCACTGGGGTATGGTATTGGCTTATATAATCCCTATAAAGGCTTCAAAATAGGGCCTGATGGATACTAAGCCCTCAGTAGCTATCATAGTAGTCATAATAATTATTAATAGTTTTTGGTGTGAGACCAGCTCAGGGCTTAGATTTAAACAGAGTGGGTTTCGAGCCCCTCTCTGCGATCAACATGCTGTGTGACTCAGGATAAATTAATTAACCCATACGAGCTTCCATTTTCTCATCTGTGAAGAGAGATGAATAATACTTACTTCATAGATTATGATGGGCATTCAATGAAATCATGTAGAAAATGATCATTATAAAAAGAAAAACAAGAACAAGCATTATATATTTCAACCTGCTTTTAGAAACTGATCGAGAGGCAGGAAACAGCGATGAGACCATCAAATACCAGGATTCTAGTCCCAGCAATTGTCTGCCTGAGATGTTAAGAGAGGAAATGATTAGAGTCTTAGTCAAGTCTATCATAATAGTAGGAGTAGAGATTCTGGAGTGAGATAGAACTGAGTTCAAATTCCAGGTGTGTGGCTTTGGGCAACTGACTTGCCCTCTCTGAGACTCAGTTTCCCTTTCTGTAGTAATGAGATGATAGTCATATCAGCTTCACAAGGTAGTGGTGAGAATTCAGTAAGACAGGCATGGAGAAGGCACAAGGCACAAGCTTAAGTGTGTGATGAATGGGGAGGTCATAGTTGTCTGTTATTTACAACCCAAGGAAGTTGTAGCCCAGAGAGAGCAAGAACTGCCGTGGAGACACAGAGCAAATCAGGCCTTGGTGGCAGGTCCTGGAAGCTGTGCAGAGGGAGTCTTGAGGGGCTCCAGGGATCCCTCCTCTGATGGGGCGCTTGTTCCTTCTAGGCCTTGCCAAACCTCCTGCTGATCTGGAACCTGAGCCAGAGCTGGAGGGGCTGCTGACGCCCGTGCTGGAGGTTGGCGACACAGACGAAGGTGCTGTGACTCGGCCCCTTAGTCCCACACGGCTGCAGCCAGCGCTGCCACCCGAAGCACAGTCAGTGCCGGAGCTGGAGGAGGTGGCCCGGGTGCTGGCAGAGATTCCACGGCCCCTCAAACGCCGGGGCTCCATGGAGCAGAGCCCGGCTGTAGCCCTGCCCCCCACCCACAAGAAGCAATACCAACAGATCATCAGCCGCCTCTTCCATCGTCACGGTGGGCCTGGGGGCCCTGAGCCCGAGCTGTCCCCCATCACTGAGGGATCTGAGGCCAGGGCCGGGCCCCCTGCTCCAGCCCCACCGGCTCCCATCCCACCCTCAGCCCCTCTCCAGAGCAGCCCACCAGAGCAGCCACAGAGCATGGTAAGTAATACAGGAGGAACCCAGGTATACCACTTAGCATACGGAAGTGTTCCTTCCCTTTTAGGACAGAACCTGGAAATTGCACACCTCACAGCTGCCGAATTCCACTGGCCAGGAACCCAACTGCAAGGGAGGCTGGAAAATATAGTTTTTAATCCAAGGGTCAAAAGAAAGAGAACATATATGGAGGGGCATCTGGAAGTCTTGACCATATAGAGACTTTCTCTGCTCCTCTCCAGTAACCTGTCCCTGCCGTAGGCTTCCCTTCAGGAATCTAAGAGTTTTCCAACCTGGAAATGACTTGTCTTGGCAGGACAGAGGGTTTATTCTAGGATCTGAACAGCCTGCTGGAATCAAGGCAGTCACCATTTCTCTCCTGAGCTGCCTCACAGCTTCTCATGTCCCCTTTCTCTGGAGATCCACTCTCCTCTTACACCTCAGCAAGCCCGTGCCACGGCTAGAAATGGCCCACCCAGCCCTGAATCAAAATGACCTCTGAGTTCAAGTCCATGGTGTCCTTTGACTCTAGTCGGAGCTTCTTCCATTCAAATTTTCAAGAACCAGTCTCTGGTCTCTAAGCCTGTGGGTTTCGTGATTAAGTGTCCCAGCTGCAGAGCAAGGCTGCCTGGGTTCACATCCCAGCTACAAGGTACTTATTAGCTGTGCATCCTTGGGCCAGACATTTAGCCTCCCTGGACCTCAGTTTCCTCATCTGTAAAATGGGGATGAGAATAACTACAGAGTTGCGGTGAGAATTTAATACATTAATGTAACGCTTAGGATAGTGCCTGGCACTTAACTGTTAACCATTATTGTTACTGTTATCATTTGACCAGGAGATAGTCTCCTGCTGATCTTGTTCAGGTTTCTGCATCTAGGCTGGGGGTGGGGAGCAGTCACATGGAATAATCTTAATTGCTCAGCGTGGATAGACAGGGGGAGGGAAACAATTCCCAGAGAAGAAGTAGGGGCCAGGTGGACCCCCAAATGCCTATTCCTAGGCCTTCCTGAGGGTGGAGCCAAGAAATATTGGCTCAGCCAAGATCCTGAGGCTGAGGATCTTGAATCAAGAATGGAAGAATAAAAACGCCTTGAAATGGTCCAATTGCCTCATGGTAGAATCACAAAGTCCTGGCCACAGAGAAACTTGAAAACTCACAGCATTCAATCATTAAATCCTGGCATCACAAACTCAAACTGAAATTTCAGAATCCTAGGACACTGAAGATGCGAACAGTAGAAGTAAAAAATTAGTAGCACAAACCCTGGTTGTACTGATTCTTGAAGTCCCCAATACTGAAAATGAAAGACTTATTGATTCAAAAAAAAATCACAGATTAGGGCACTAATATGTTATAATACAAGATTTTCTTTTAAGTGAGCATTTTCACCTAGAAAGAAACACATAGTAACTAGGAAGAAATAGATAAAATAGAATAAAGAGGCCAAAATCACAAGCACTCAGAACCATGATGAACATTTTGAGCATTTCCTTCCAATCTTTTGGAATGAAATTCTAACCATAAAATATTCAAGTTCTCAATCACAGAATTTTGAGAATGCAACATCCTGGGTCCCCAGCAATTTGAAATGGCACAACTTTAGCATTTCTGGACTCACAGTATACTGGAAACAACATCAGAGAATTTTGAAATCAGTGGCTCTTGGGATCTTCAGATTCCAGAATCCTGAAATCATTGACAGCAAAGGCTGGAATCACAAATGCTTTGTGCTCAGAATAAATGAATTTTGTAGGAGAACACTTGAAAATAACAAATAGGAAAGCAGAAGGAGTAGTATGACAAATACTCAAATTTCAAACATCTAAAATGAACACCTGGAAACATGTTTATTATCTAAATGAAATGAAACTATGAATTGAATATCTGGCTTCCATAGTCATCAACCTGATGGTCTCCCGGCCTCCTCTCAAGCCTCAGGGCCCTAGATTCCCAAATCTCTGGATTCCCTGAGTGTTGTAGGGAACCAGAGACTATAGAACTGAGCACCCTCCTCCCCATGGCCCTGTGGACTCAGGCTCTGTACCTTCCTGGGTTCCAATTCCAGCCCTGTCTAGGTGAATGACCTGGAGCGGTCACCGGGTTCCCGAGCCTCTGTTTCCCCCTCCAAGGAATGGGTATATTAGCGACCCGCCCCCCAAGCCACTGAAGCATCCCCACCCTGTCCCCCAGGAGATGCGCTCGGTGCTGCGGAAAGCCGGGTCCCCGCGCAAGGTCCGCCGTGCGCGCCTCAACCCGCTGGTGCTGCTTCTGGACGCCGCACTGACCGGGGAGCTGGAGGTGGTGCAGCAGGCCATGAAGGAGGTGAGTGCCGCGGGTGCGGGAGACCTGGGCTGGCGGGGTAGAGGCGGCCCGACGCGGGAATGAGCCTCCCGGTCCCCCGGCCCGTCCAGATGAACGACCCGAGCCAGCCCAACGAGGAGGGCATCACCGCCCTGCACAACGCCATCTGCGGCGCCAACTACCCCATCGTGGACTTCCTCATCGCGGCCGGGGCCAACGTCAACTCCCCGGACAGCCACGGCTGGTGAGCCCTGACGGCGCGCGCGGCCGGCGTGGGGCGGGGACGGCGCTGGGGGCGCCCCGCGCGGCCGCTCATGCCCGCCTCCCCACGCCTAGGACCCCGCTGCATTGCGCGGCGTCCTGCAACGACACGGCCATCTGCACGGCGCTGGTGCAGCACGGCGCGGCCATCTTCGCCACCACGCTCAGTGACGGCGCTACCGCCATCGAGAAGTGCGACCCCTACCGCGAGGGTTACGCCGACTGCGCCACTTACCTGGCAGGTGCGAGGCGGGGCGAGGGGCCCAGTGCTAGAGATACTGGGCAGGGAAAGGAAGCCGACCGCGGCTCCCGAGAGAGGATGCCTGGGGAGGTGAGGGGCTGTACGGACCTGTGACAGCATCACAGAGGAGGGGCCGGCGGGAGGGACCACCTGCGGGGATGGCGGACGGGGCCTCCCACCTGGCAGGTGCGAGAAGGGTGTGTGACTGCAGCAGATTGTGCCACCTTCGAGGGAAAGGGGGGTAGGGCAACCGTGCCCCTCAAGCTGGACACCGGTGGTGACGACAGCGGTTGCGGAGATTGCGCCGCTTTATCTGCCTTCCCATCTGTGGGGGTGGGGGAGTTGGACGTACCAACTATACTGTCTCCTGGCCCAGGGCTACCTGGGGGAGATACAGTGCCACACAGGTGACCGGTGAGTGGGCCCTGGCTTCTGGGGAGGGGCTTGGGGCCTCTTCCACTTGTAGGGAGACAGGAGACTGTACCATGTATCTCCAGGAGCCGGGGTGGGGGGAGGGGGGGATCATATCATCTAAACAGGTTTGGGGAGGAGCTAGGTAGGCAGCATCATGGCGATGTGCCTAGGGCCTGGAGCGAAGGGGTCAACTGTAGCCTAAGGTGGGCTCCGGAGCGTCACACAGTTGGAGTAAAGCAGGCTGTAGGACGTAGGGGTGGGACAGCGTGTGTAAGAGGGGAGCCTGCAGGGACTACGGGACAGCATGCTGTGCTGTGGCGGAAAGTAGTTGGGAGCCAGGGGGCTGTAACACCTGCCTTAGCGGTGAGCGGCGGCAGGCCGGGACTGGGGGATGAGGGGGAGAAGTAGACCTTCCACCGAAGAGGAGAAGGGCTGTAACCTCCGGGTTAGGGGGGACTGTGACCCCCTTTGTCATAGGTCGGCGGAGCCTAGAGATACGAGGATTGTAGCGTCCTACTAGCCTGGACTCCGAGAGCCCTGTGAGAATGCAGTAGAGATTGGACCACGCACCTGGAGAGGGAGGGAGGGGCGAAGAAACTGGAGTGTGGTGGACTGGACCATTTAAGGGGGGGGCCTGGTGGACTGTACCATTTGGAAAGGGGGTAAATCCTTGGGCATTTTACCACTTAAGGGAGTCGGTGCGGGTGGGTTATACTATCTGGAAAACGATTACATCCTCTTTGGAGACTTCATCATTTGAGTGGGAAGTGCGCAGTGTGCACAGCACCACCTGGAAAGGGGGCGTTGGGACCACTTCCGTGGAAGGAGTAGGGCTGTACCCTGGGAAGGACTGCTTGAGTCCTCTATGGAGACTGAAGCTCTTAAGTGGGGGGCGGGGGCGGGGGGAAGCTGCAGACAATTGTATTTCTAGGAGTGGTCCAGGAACCTAATCAGGTATAAGAGGAAATGGGGACACCGACCCTTCCCTGGGGGTTTGTGGCCAGGCCTGATGCACCCCATTAGAGACTTCCAGTCCCAGCAGCTGAATGCAGCTCAGGCGCCCCCCTCCAGACCGGGCTACACACAGAACTTTAATAGGGGCTCATTCCCCCAGGTGGGGCTGGTGTCAGATCTCAGGCTCTGACCCTGAGTGTTCCTGGCTTGCCCTGAACCGGGCGCTGACCATCCCTGCGATTTCCTGTTTCAGATGTGGAGCAGAGCATGGGGCTGATGTACAACGGGGTGGTGTACGCCCTCTGGGACTACAGCGCGGAGTTTGGGGACGAGCTGTCCTTCCGAGAGGGCGATTCGGTCACCGTGCTGCGGAGGGACGGACTAGAGGAGACGGACTGGTGGTGGGCCACGCTGCACGGCCAGGAGGGCTACGTGCCCCGTAACTACTTCGGGGTGAGCCCAGAAGAAATGTGCGGGTCTCCTGATAGCTGTCTGAGGAAAGGGCTGATCCCTCGGGGTGGGGAGAGGGGCAAGAGAGAGAGCCCTTTATACTGGGGTGGAGGGGCGGTCAGAAGAGTCCATTACCTGTCATGGGGAGGTGAGGAAGAGACCATTATAATAACAGGGGAAGTAAGGGAAAATCCCTTCTTAGAAGAGGACGAGCCCCTTGCTGGTAGTACTTCGTAGGGGTACTCACCGGTACTCTTTTCCCGATTATGTGATTGGTTTCTGCTCAAGCAAATATTTTTATTATCCCTAATTATATTCATGGAGAGGTAAAGAAGAATGTATTTTAGCCAAGAGGAGTATGAAGAATCCCAGTTTGGTGTTGGGGGGGGGGGGGGCACTTGTGTGTTACCGGCATGGAAACTTTTTGTTACGCTGCACTGGGCAGGGTGAGGAAGACTCCATTAATATAATCGCGGTAGGATTGAGGGAGAGTCTGCTAGGTACGGGGAGGAGACTAGGAAGGTCTCATGACTTTCCTGGGAGACAAGAAGATGCCTTTAATTAGGGCATAGGTGGCAGGTGGGTCCCAATCAGACGGCCATGGTGGGCGGGAGCGGCGGGCGTCTTTTTTACGATGGGGAAGTCTCCATTTCATCCAGCCCGCTGCCACCTGGAAGGCTCCATCTGGTGCTTGCCGGGGGATTCCAGTGTGGTCTGCGAGATGCTGAGAGGGTCCGTGAGGAAGGGATGGGAGGATGGAGACGGCCCACGTGTTTTGGGGGGGTGGATTAGGTGACTGTGTTACATTTGGGGTGAAGCGAAAGGGTGGGAGCTCCTGGCGTCTGAAGAGCCTGTCTCCCCTCAGCTCTTCCCCAGGGTGAAGCCTCAGAGGAGTAAGGTGTAGCTGGAGAGAAGGACGTTTCCAAGGGAGACAGGATGAAGCAGCAGCTGCCTTCGCTCCAGACCTCCTCCTCCCCTCCCGCTGCATATCTCTGTATCCCCCAAGCCCTTGCAGCGGTGGGGACCTTGCCAACAGCTCTCCGGAAACCCTGGGGAGAACGAGAACCCCAGCCTTAAACTTAGAAGCCTGCCTTAGTTGTGGGAGGTCGTGGTGGGGCTGGGAATATCATCGGGGGCAAGAGAGATCCCCCCATTTGCCAAATCAGGTCCCATCCGAAGTGCCTCCTACTTCCGCTGCCAACCCACCCCCCGCAGCCCCAAAGCAAGCTAACCCACCATCCCAGCAGAGCCTGGAGTGGGTCACCGCCACTGGATTACCCCGGGAGTCACCTGCGCCCCATATCTACCAGCAGCCTTCAGGGGCCAGGTGAGGCGTGGGCGTCTTTGTCTCTATCAGCATCCCTGCTCTATCTCTCCCAGTCGAGTGCCTTCACATAGCGCTGGTGTGACAACAAAACGGGGAGTTTTCTTTTTAAATAAAGGTAGTTTGCACAGAAATTGACTTCCTTCTCTTTGAATTCCATCCTGACTTAATAAGTGCTTGTCATTGTTAATATGTTTGGTAAACCAATCTTAAAGTAGTCCCTTTGGAAGGGATTTCTCTCGTGTGAATCCAATCCTCCCTCTTTCAACTATGCTTTTTTTTTTTTTGACTGTGCCACACCTCTGCAAGTGGAAGCGCAGAGTCTCAACCGCTGGACTACCAGGTAAATTCCTGGCTGCTGCTTTTTAAGCATCTTTAAACTGGACTTCCCTTGTAGCTCAGTCGGTAAAGAATCTGCCTGCAGTGCAGGAAACCTGGGTTCAATCCCTGGGTTGGGAAGAGTCCCTGGAGAAGGAAATGGCAACCCACTCCAGTATCCTTGCTTGGAAACTCTCATGGACAGAGGAGCTTGGTCCCAAAGAGTTGGGCAGGACTGAGCGCTGACCTAAGCTTAAAGTCATGAATGTGAAATCAGTGAAATGTTAGTCGCTCAGTCCTGTGGGACTCTGTGATCCCATGGGCTGCAGCCGCCAGGCTTCCCTGTCCATGGAATTCTCCAGGCAAGAATACTGCAGTGGGTTGCCATCCCCTTCTCCAGGGGGTCTCAAGGTCTGATAGTTCTGCCATCTTTAGTTTGGGACCGTCTGCTTCTGTAATTTGTTGTGTCTGCTGGTTCTCACTCACGATGGCTTGTTTCCTCATGTGTCCTGAAATGATGGGTTGTGAGATTGTCTTCAACAGGGTTTTACCATGTGTTCTTTTCGAGGCTCTGACCCCAAAGAGTGATTTTCCTTGGTTTCTGCCCCACTTCATTTCATAAACTGCTCCGTGAAGATTTTTGATAAATCACAAGCCTTTCTCTCTTCTGATTTGTATTTCTTCACAAATCATAAAGCTTCCACTTAAAAAAATTTTTTTGTATACTTCTAGTCTTTTCTTAAAACTTCATATACAGTATGATATATATTTTAAAATTTGGGCCATACTATGCATATGGTTTGTAATTGTTATTTTTCATTTAACATTATAAACATTATATTGTGAACATTTTCCCTGTCAGTATCTGCAATGTCCAAAACAACTCATAGGAGTATTTAAATTATTTTAAATTAATATTTAAATTGATTTAAATTAAATCAAAACTAAGGATTCAATTCCTCAGTCACATTAGACACTTTTCAAATGCTCAGTAGCCACGTGGCTACTGGGTACTGTTTTGAACTGTGCAGATAGAAAACTATTTTCATCATCCCAGAAAGTTCTATTGGATAAAGATGACGTTTGACATTTCCGTCATCCAGAAGCTCCATTGTGCCTCTCCTCAGTCTATGCATGTTTCCTCCCCATAAGGAGTAACCCTTTCTATCACTGCCGATTAATTTTCATGAATATACTTTAAAAATCCAATGGTACTGGTACTAAGATATGTGTAACGAAGGAAAACGGTCCCCTCTGCCACCTCTCCCTACTCCTATCTGTTTTCCAGAGACCTCTACTTTCAACTGCTTTGGCTGTTTCCTCTGGTATTTTCTTGTATGTTTCTAAATATGCTGACTTTGCTATTTCTTTTTACTTTTTGGCTGTGCTGGTTCTCTGTTGCTGCACGGGCTTTTCTCTAGTTGCGGTGCGCAGGCTTCTCGTTGCGGTGGCCTCTCTTTTTGTGGAGCACGGGCTTAGGGCATGTTGGCTTCATGTTGGCTTCAGCAGCACATGGGCTCTGTAGTCGGGGCTCCCGGGCTCTAGAGCACAGGTTCAGTAGTGGTGGTGCAGGGGCTTAGTTGCTCTGTAGCATGTGGGATCCTCCTGGACCAGGGATCAAACATTTGAAATTATCCTTAATAAAACCCATAGGTGTCATTTCAGGGGGGTCCAGAGAGCTCCGCTACCATAGTCCTTTAGGTCTCAGTGCAGAGAAGAATTCAGCGAGAGCAAAATGGTAGATAAGAAGGGATTTATTAGACTAGGACGATTGTGAGGCTGACAAGGGGGGGGGAAGTGAGAAATGCTCCCCCCAGAGAACTTAGTGGGCTACAGATTCTAATCAAAGGAAGAGTGAGGAGGGGTGGAGACCTTCTTTCTTGAGTAGATGTCGTGCTTTTATCATTAGCTCCTCCTCCAGGTTGAGCAGGGGAGTTTTCTTGTCCCTGCGTGGTCAAGCTACGTCCGCAAATTACTGTTTTTATGTGTACAGAGAGCATGTCCTAGGCATCATTCACTTACTGAGCTCACTGGGCAGGAAGTGGGGCTCATGCCACCATTGTCTTACTGTTTGGGGGCGTGTCCTGTGCTTCTGTGGCCTGGTTTTGTTGCTAAGCAAGCCTGCTTGTTTTTGTGGATAAGCAAACCAGCGTTCTCGAATCATTATGAACTTACAGGGATCTCTATTTTTCTACTTACAATCCCTTACTGGGAATTAACTATTTAAGTACCTATTTTGTCCCTTCATTCTGTCCCTGTCATTAACCACTGATAAAATGCCCCTGATTTTGTACATCTGACATGCTAGCAGAAGAGACAGACCATGCACAAAATGATAAGCAAAAAACATATAGTCCATCAGATGTTGATCACTGTTTTGGAAAAAAACTAAAGCAGAACTGGATATATTATGCTTGATTGCAGGTGTATTCATTCGTTTCCTATGGCTACTGTCACAAATGACCGAAAACTTGGTGGCTTAAAACAACACACATTTAAAAAAACTATTTTTGTATTTATTTGTGGCTGTGCAGGGGTCAAACCCGTGTCTCCTGCGTTGGTAGGCGGATTCTTTACCACTGAGCCACCAGGGAAGTCCCAACACTCACTTGTTTTCTTGCAGTTCGTCAGATCAGAAGTCTGTTTCCCTGGGCTGAAATCAAGGTGTTGCCGGGGCTGCACTCCCTCTGGAGGCTGCAGGGGAGAATCAATTTCCTTGCCTTTTCCAGCTTCTAGAGCTGCATTCTTTGAATTCCTTGGCGCTGCCCTCTTCCTCCAGCTTCAAAGCCCAGGCATGGTATCTTGCTTTATTGTCCAATTCCCTGTTACTGTCTTGCTGTCAAATCTCCCTTTTATGAGGACACCTGATTATATTTAGGACGCACCTGGATAGCTCAAGACCCTCACCTTCATCACACTTGCAAGTTCCCTTTCGCCATTATGTGGGCATACTCTTTATGTAGGGGAAAAATAAAAATGCAGTCAGTATTGCTAAGAGAGCTCTCTAAAACGGAGCTGGGAGACCACTGAGGAAGTGTGACTTCTGCACATCCCCGCCTGGCTAGAACCTCAGCTTTTAATCACCTATTGTCTTAATTAGGGATCCAGAACACCTGCCAAAAATGTAAGCTCCTTGCATGTGGGCTCAGTAGTTGCGGCCGCGGGCTCTCGAGTGCAGGCTCAGTATTTGTGGCACACAGGCTTGGTTGCTCCGCGGCATGGGGACTCTTCCTGTACCGGGGATCGAAACTGCAATCCTCCCCAGCATTGGCAGGTAGGTTCTTTACCACTAGCGCCACCTGGGAAGCCTGGAATACTCCTTCAGTTTTACCCAAATCTGTGTCTCTGAACTGCAATTCTTAAGACCCTAAATAAACTTGTTTTTTTTTTTTTTTTTTTTGCCATGCTACACAGCTTGAGGAATCTTAGTTCCCTGATTGGCCCCTTGCAGTAGAAACACAGAATTCTAACCACTAAACCACCAGTGAAGTGAAAGTTGCTCTGCCTCTTTGCAACCCCATGGACTGTCCATGGAATTCTCCAGGCCAGAATACTGGAGTGGGTAGCCTTTCCCTTCTCCAGTGGCTCTTCCCGACCCAGGAATCAAACTGTGGTCTCCTGCATTGCAGGCGGATTCTTTACCAACTGAGCTATCAGGGAAGCCCTAAACAGGACCACCAGGGAATTCCCTAAACTCTTATTTGGGACCTTCTGTGTTTTGTTTTGTTTTTGGTTGACTTATGTGAGGGAACATTCATAGGCTCCAGGGATCAGGACCCGGTTGGGGACCATCATCTGGCCTAGCCAGTGTGTGCTGTGCTGTGTACTGCAATTTAAATAGGGAAGTCAGGGAAGGTCTTGCTGAGAGAAGGATGCTTGAGGAAGATTCAGGGAAACCTTGAGGAAGGTGAGGAAGAAAGCCACACAGAGATCTGAGAGAAGAGCCTTCCAGACACAGGGAGCAACGACTACAAAGGCGTGGAGCAGGCAGGAGGCGGCCATCCTAAGACGCTGTCCATCACCCCTGCCTCCTGGTATTGACACCCTTTAGTAAGCCCTCCCCTTGACCCTGGGCTTGTTGTACTGATGATTCTAAGGAATGGAATACACTAGGTGCTCACTGTCAGTGAGGACCAACAGCAGACTGAAAATACAGTTGTCTCTTGGTATAAGTGGAGGGGACTGGGTCTGGATGCCACCCCCGCCCCTACACACAGATACCAGAAATCTCTGAATACTGAAGCCCGGCAAAGAAATGCCCTAGGACAGTTCATCCTCTGTATCTGTGGCTTCTGAATCCGTGGATATGGAGGGCAGACTGTATGAAAGTTGAGCGTATATTCACTGAGCCCCCGCTCCGTGCATGCCCGGTGCTGTGCTGTGCGTAGTCGCTCAGTCGTGTCTGACTCTTTACTGTGTGGCAAAAGGCACACACGTTGGTGACCAAGACAGTCTCAGCCCTACCTTCCTGGGGCTCACAGTCCAGTAGGGGAGACAGCCATCCCAGACAGCAATGACCCAGAGCGGGCAGGGTGGGGCTAAGGGAGGGATGGGGAGCAGCACCTGGCCTAGCTGTCAAGCCATGGGCAAGTTCTTCTCTGAGACTCAGTTTCCTCACCTCCTAAGTGGGGACAATGACACACCAACACAGGACATTTAGGGACCTCCCTGGCAGTCCAGTGGTTAAGACTTCCCCTTCCAGGGCAGGGGGTGTGGGGAGGGAGCTAGGATCCCACATACCTTGTGGCCAAAAAGTCAAAACATTAAAAAACACACACACACAAAAAAAAACAGAAGCAATATTGTAACAAATCCAATAAAGAATTCCAAAAAGAAAGAAAAGGACATTCTATCACAGTCATACAAATGAAAATATACTCCCAACGTCAGGTAAAGTCTCTGAAAATAGGGGCTAGGGAGCTAGTAGAACTCTCGATGGTGGCGGCGGTGGCCTGGGTGTTGAGCCAGTTAGTGAGGTTGCTCACATGATCCTCAGCCTTAAGGCGTGCCGCAGTGGTGCTCCTTGTAGGACCATGCAGCAGAACAAACTGGGAATGAGGTAGGAGACAGACGAGCTCCAGTTTGGACGTTTACAACTGGCCTCCTTTTTGCATTTCATGGGGCAGGAAGAAGTGGGCTTCAGGCTGGATCCTTACAACTAGCCTTCTGTTAGCATTTCCTGAAACAGGAGATAGGTGGGCTCCAGTTTAGGCCTTTACAATCAGCCTCCTGTTTGCCCTCAGAAACGGAAGTAACAACAGATACAGGGTAAATAACCTGTCTTTGTCTCTTGTAAACACCTTAAGATAATCATCATGGCAAGGACAAAGAGGGGCAAAACACTGTTTGAGTAAAGGATTAAGGGATCTCTGCTTCCCTCCCCCACCCTTTCTGGGACAAGGGAGACACACCGTGCTGGCAGAAAGGCTCTGTGTGTGTCAAAAGTCAGGGGATAATTCCAGGCCATAATGCGGCTTGCTGGTCCCAGAAGACTTCACCTCCAGATTCATTTTGGCTGAGGGGTGAGTGGGCACCTCAGGGGAGGGAGGGGGGACAAAGCAAGATGACTGGCCTGAAGGAAGACCAAGATCTGGAAAACTGCCCCCTTACAACAGAATTAAACTTCCCAAAGGTGTAACCCCAGAGTTCGCCCCTGAGTCTTTCCGCACGTACTCTTCTTTTCCAATAAACTTTTTACTTTTCTCTTTACTTTCTGCCTCCTTCCCCGAATTTTTTCTTAACACGGCAGGCAACGAACACTGGGAATCCAGGTCCTAGCCTCTGGCCTCTGAGATCCAGAGGTTAAATTCCTGATCAGGAACTAAGTAAGCTCTTGTTCCCAGCTTCTGCTCGCTTCTGCTTGCTGCAAGCTGCGGTTACTACTGCGTGCATCGGAAGTCAGGAAGCGCAAATACACGGGACATGATAATTGGGAGCTCCTGCCTGGAGAATCCCATGGACAGAGGAGCCTGGTGGGTTACAGTCCATGGAGTCGCGAAGAGTCGGATACGACTGAGAGACTAGGTACAGCACAGGGCATCTCTGGTGGCTCAGATGGTAAAGAATCCGCCTGCAATGTGGGAGACCTAGGTTCGACCCCTGGGTTGGGAAGATTCCCAGGAAGCCCTCTATGATCCCCCAGGCTCTGACCCTCTCTGGGTTCTCCCATTCCAGACTTGGTTACTTTATTGAAGTTGGGGGGAAAGGGAGGAGTACCTCTTAAAACCAAGAATATAATAGAATAAAATTGATAATGCATTCGCTGCTCAGGTAATCTGGACAGACGCGGGAAGACCGAATCCCAGCGGATGAGATCGATTCTCTCCGTTCTCTTCCATCAACGTTTCGTTCTGGGTACTCGGCGATCCTCCGCGATGCCTCCGGCACCGCCTCCCCCGGAACCCACCTCCCGCAATTGCCGTACGCACGCGCACTGTGCCTCCTGACGTCGCTCCAGTGGGGGAGTGACGGACAGGTTCAGCCAATGGCGTCGCGAAGAAGGTGGGGCAGCGCCTCGAGGATGCCCTGAGGAGCCTGTCTTTCCTGAATATTCATGAGGAAGGCGGGCCGACGCCGTTTCAATCCGCGACCGGCGCCATGAAGTGAGAGGGGGACCCTGGGTTCGCGGCTCGCGAGCGGGCGTGGGGGTCCGGAAGATGCGGGGGTGTGGGGGTCCGGAAGATGCGGGGACGCGTGGTCAGGCCTCGGGTCCCGGCGGAGCGAAGGGAGGCTGCCGCGCTGGGGTGGGGATAGCTGCGGGGAGGGCCAGCGAGGGAATGCCGAAGGGACCTGGAGGCTGCTAGAGAACTGGGGGGATGTGCGGGAGGGACCAGCCGGCCGGTGCTCGGCGGCAACCGCTCTCGGCCCGGCGGCAGGGGAGTGTGGGGGCTGGAGAGGGACTGAGGGGACGGGGGACTGATCGGCAGCCCCCGCCGCCAGGCTCAACGTGGACGGGCTGCTGGTCTACTTCCCCTACGACTACATCTACCCGGAGCAGTTCTCGTACATGCTGGAGCTCAAACGCACGCTGGATGCCAAGGTGGGTGGGCCGGGCCCGCCGCTGCCCACCTGAGAGGTGGGGCCGACACACGCGCGTTTAAGACTGAGATCGCAGCGGTCCCCAACCTTTTTGGCACCAAAGACCAGTTTTGGAGAAGACAGTTTGCGGACGGAGGGATTCAAACTCATTTTTGTGCAGTTTATTTCTATTATTATTACATCGGGTCTATCAGACATTCGATCATCAGGCATTAGATCCTGGAGGTTGGGGACCCCTGGTCTAGAGTTTAGAAATCTGAGGTCCCTGTGATAGCCAGCGCTGCCAGACTTGGTATCTCAAGTAATAGTAATTAAAAATAGCATCAGCTGACCTTTATCAAAGGCTGAACTGCTCCGTGGTTGGCTTAAGCATATAGAGAGACTCAGGAATTGGCTACCCACAGCATTGTGTCCTTGGGTAAATCACTTAATCTCCCCTCTGCAGTCTTCACCTTGGTAAATAGCCATAGTAATAGTACCTACCTCAGGTGGGCTGCCATCTATGGGGTTGCACAGAGTCGGACACGACTGAAGCGACTTAGCAGTAGCAGCAGCTTAATATGGGGCTTCCCAGGTGGCTCAAATGATAAAGAATCTACCTGCAATGCAAGAGGCCTGGCTTCGATCCCTGGGTGGGGAAGATCCCCTGGAGAAGAGAAAGGCAACCCACTCCAGTATTCTTGCCTGGAGAATTCCATGGACAGAGGAGCCAGGCAGGTTACAGTCCATGGGGCTGCAAAGAATTGGACAGGACTGAGCAACACTTTCACTACTTTCACTTTGATATTAATGAGGGCTGCAGGGGTTCATTCACTAAGGAAGGCAGAAATTCTCAACTGGGGACCATTTTGACCCCCAGAGGACATTCAGCAAAGTGGGAGACGTTCCCAGTTGCCAGAACTAGTGGAGTAGGGGTGCAACTGGCCTCTAGTATGTAGAGGCCACATTGGCTGCCGCAGTGGGGGACAGACCCCACAGTCAAGTGTTACCGGCCTCCAAATGTCAAGAGAGTCGAGGTTGAGATACTCTGATGTAAGACACTTAGTAACAGTGCCAGGCACAGAGTTAAGTGCTGTGGGGGTGCTTGATAAATTAAAAGAGAGGGCTCGCGATGTATCAGATAGAACTTCCCTGGTAGTGCAGACGGTAAAGAATCTGCCTGCAATGCAGGAGATTCCTGGGTTGGGAAGATCCCCTGGAGAAGGGCATGGCAACCCACTCCAGTATTCTTGCCTGGAGAACCCCATGGACAGAGGACCCTTGTGGGCTATAGTCCTACAGTCATGGGCTCGCAAAGAGACATGACTAAAGGGACTTAGCATACATACATATCAGATATTGTACTAAATATTTAGCCCTCAGTTTGTCCCTAATCCTCATAGTCATGCGATGAAGAAGAGCTTATTAGACCCCCAACCCCTAATTTTTTTTTTTTTTTGCTACTCTGCATGGCTTGCATGATCATAGTTCCCTGACCAGGGTTTGAACCTGGGCCCTCGGTAGTGAAAGCTTGGAGTCTTCACCACTGTAGGCCAAGTTTTAGAGATAGAGAGTCCTCAGAGAGGTTGAGAGGTCTTGCCTAAGACCACTCAACCAAAGTGGCAAAAGTGGGGTTCAAATCCACTGCCCCTGAGGCCTAGATTTCTAACTGCTATGTTGTTATTCCAAGATGGTTTCATTCTGGGGGGAGGGTCCCAGAGTTTGTGTCCCTGGAGTTTTGAGCGCCTGTGTCATGTCCCTCCTGCCCACCACAAACAGGGTCATGGAGTCCTGGAGATGCCCTCAGGCACTGGGAAGACAGTGTCCCTGTTGGCCCTGATCATGGCGTACCAGCGAGTAAGTGACTCCCTGGGCCCAAGGAGGGGGCAGGAGGAGGAGGCTGGACGGGGGCCGAGGCTGAGCCCATGGTTGTCGGCAGGCGTATCCCCTGGAGGTGACTAAACTCATCTACTGCTCGAGGACTGTGCCTGAGATTGAGAAGGTGAGCCCTGGGCTATCCCAAGCCCCGCCCCCCCCCCCCCACTCTTCCCTAACCCATCTGTCCCCCTGGTGGTTACCGTCATAGCTTTGAGCCTGTGGGAAGCTGGGGAAGGGGCTAGAACCTGCCTGGACAGGGGCTTGGACTTTCATTGAGGCCAGTTCCCCCCCCCATCATCTGTAATAGGTGATTGAAGAACTTCGAAAGTTACTCAGCTTCTATGAGAAACAGGAGGGCGAGAAGCTGACATTTTTGGGGCTGGCTCTGAGCTCCCGGAAGAACCTGTGTATTCATCCCGAGGTGAGTGCTCATTCCTCCCCTCTCCCTAAGTGTCAGGGTTGAGGAAACTCTTCCATTCTACCGGGAGTTCTAGATCCCCACCCAGACCAGACCTCTCAGGGAGATGTGCAGGGGCCGCGCACAAAGTTCTCTTCTCACTCATCACGTGCCAACTCATCATTCATGGCTCAGGCACACCTCCTCTGGGGAGCCTTCCCACTTCCCCCAGCCTGGGAGAGGTGAAAAGGTAGCTCCTGGAGTCTGGCAGGCCTGGTTTCCTGATACTGAAACGTACTAGCCATATACTCTTGCACAGGTGATTTCTGCTGTCTGGGCCTCAGTCTGCCTGTCTGTAAAATGGGGATAATTACCTGCTTCATACTGTTGTTGATAAGATTGGGCAAGGAGGTGGGGGCTGAGCAAAATGGGTGAAGCAGTCAAAAAGGACAGACTTCTAGTTATAAAATGTGTAAGTCATGTAATGTAGAGTTGACACTTCGGATCTGTGGAATCGGGAACCGCAAATCAGGAGGGCCGACTGTGCTTGGTCCCTTTATTTATGTGTTTGCTTGGCTGTGCTGGGTTTTAGTTGTAGCATGTGAGGTCTAATTCTCTGACCAGGAATCGAACCCAGGCCCCCTGCATTGGGAGCTGGGAGTCTTAGCCACTGGACCACCAGAGAAGTCCCTTGAGATGCTTGCTTTTAAGTAAGAATTTGACTTAGGACTTTAAATTAAGAGCCATAAATGAAGAGGCACCGTGTAGTAAATCGCTGCATGGTTGTGTCCAGAACATGTGCAAAGGGTGGTTCTGTCCCCCTTAGGATAGTAAGAAGTCGAGAATTAATAAGCTGGAGTAGGTTTTCTGGAAACATGGTAAGGGCATAAGCAGTGTTATACTGTATTTCAGGGCAGTGTCTTGGTTGTCTCCAGAGCTGTATAGTGACCTGGATAAGGCTGGAGGTTGCGCCAGGTATTTCCATCTCGGTTTTCCCTCCACGTGCCTGCTGCCTCGGAAGGACTTACCAGCATAGGTGTAGTCTTCATCTGGACTGAAATGAGTTTTTCAAAGTAGATTTGCCATTAGTTCTCTGCTTCAGTCCTAGCGAAAGTTTTCAGAGTTTTAAAATACTTTTCTGTGGGAGCATCTATGACACGTCTAACCTTGTGTGCCTCATGTGACATACTGGTACCTATTTTTATTTATTGTCTTTTGGCTGCACCCCACGGCATGTGGGATCTTTGTTCCTCGACCAGGGATCGAACCTGCACCCCCTGTATTGGCAGCGCAGAATCTTCACCACTGGATCACCACGGAAGTCTCTGTATTGCTTCTTAAAAGTAATAATAATAAAATGTAAAGAGAGAGAGAGAAGCAGCACAGTCTTTGCAGCTGATGAAATGGGAGAGGGAGGGGCCCACAGCCTGAGAGCCCTCACTTTGGGGAGAGGACGGTTTCGTTGCGAGGAAGGGCAGCCCTGGGCTGTGACGGTGCCGCCAACAGGGCCTTGGAGGGTTTGGAGCAGGGCAGGGCTAAGGAAGGTCTCAAACTGCGATCAGAACCTCCTCTGCTTCTCAGACCTTGCCAAGGTTTCTGGCTGTTGTAGCATTTTAAAAGATAAAGCGTAATCTACATGCTGAAGGTTCTTCAAGCCTTAATGTTAAAAAAAAAACAAACTGAGGTATAATTGACATTGCACAAGGCTTAATGTTTTGTTCCTTTTATTTAGTTTTGGCCGTGTTGGGCTTTCACTGCTGCGCGCAGACTTTCTGTAGATGCAGCGAGCAGGGCTGCTCTTACTGCGGTGCGTGCTTCTCGTCGCGGTGGCTTCTCTCGTGGCGGAGCGCAGGCGCTGGGCTCGTGGGCTCAGCAGTGGTGGGACACGGTCTTAGTTGCCCCGCCGCATGTGGGTTCTTCCCGGACCAGGGATCGAACCCGTGTCCCCTGCATTGGCAGGCGGATTCTTATCCACTAGACCACCAGGGAAGTCCTAGGATTTAACATTTTAAAAAGAATAAGAGCCCAACAGTTGGGCCACTCTTGCATCCTTGCAGTAAGTTTGCAGGTGTCTTAACTGTTTAATCATGAAGCAGGTTCGGGACAAGTTTTCCACAAACGCCCGAGTCCCACCCTGGTCATCTCGCAGGATGACCTCCCACCCTGCCAGCCGTCAGGTGTTGAGCCCCGGGTTCCAGGCGTGCTCGGGCTTCTTGGCCTGTCCCGGTGCTCAGATGCTCCCTGGCCCGCAGGTGACGCCCCTGCGCTTTGGGAAGGACGTGGACGGGAAATGCCACAGCCTCACGGCATCGTACGTGCGGGCACAGTACCAGCGGGACTCCAGCCTGCCCCACTGCCGCTTCTACGAGGTACCTGCGGGGCAGCGGGGCGCAAGGGAGGGCGAGTTGCAATAGTCAAGCCCCCTGACCCCCAGCTACCCTCTCACCTCAGGAATTTGATGTCCACGGGCGCCAGGTGCCCCTCCCCACGGGCATCTACAACCTGGATGACCTGAAGGCTGTGGGACGGCGCCAGGGCTGGTGCCCGTACTTCCTGGCCCGATACTCAGTGAGGAGGCACTGGGGCCGCGGGCGGGTGGGAGGGTTACAGGCTGCCCACCACCTGTCTCTCTGCCTGCCTAGATCTCCCTGTTGGTCTGCCTGCATCTGTTCGTCAGTCTGTCTCTACCTGTTCACTTCTGTTTGTTCCTTGCCTCTGCCTGCATGTCTGTGTCTGTCTGTCCACCTGTCTGTGTCCCTCCTTTTGCCTCATCTCTGCCGGCCTGGGAGGGAGAGATGTGACCTGGTGGGGTCCACCAGGCGGCAGGGCCCTGGGGGTGGGCCCTGGCAGGCAGGCTGGGGTGACCCTGCCCCCTCGGCCCCCAGATCCTGCACGCCAACGTGGTGGTCTACAGCTACCATTACCTGCTGGACCCCAAGATTGCTGACCTGGTGTCCAAGGAGCTGGCCCGCAAGGCCGTGGTCGTCTTTGATGAGGCCCACAACATCGGTGAGCAGAGAGCGGGGCGGGGAGGCGAGGTGGCCCCTCCACTGCTGCTGCGTCTGCTTGCCTGAGCCCGGCCCTCTCTCTGGCCCCCAGACAACGTCTGCATCGACTCCATGAGCGTCAACCTCACCCGCCGCACCCTGGATCGGTGCCAGGCCAACCTGGAGACCCTGCAGAAGACAGTGCTCAGGTGGGGGTCCCCCAGCCCATAGACCCTGGCGCCTGACCTGCCTCCCAACCTGCCCCCCAAGTGGCCCAGCTCTTCCCACACCCCGACTCCCCGCAGAATCAAGGAGACGGACGAGCAGCGACTGCGAGAGGAGTACCGCCGCCTGGTGGAGGGGCTGCGGGAGGCCAGCGCTGCCCGGGAGACCGATGCCCACCTGGCCAACCCCGTGCTGCCTGACGAAGTGCTAAAGGGTGAGCCGTGCCCCCGCCTCGCCCCCCCTTCCCCCCTCCTCGCCCCACCCCGCGCCCCCACTGGCACCTGGCTGAGACCATCTCCCTGCAGAGGCGGTGCCCGGCTCCATCCGCACGGCCGAGCACTTCCTGGGCTTCCTGCGTCGCCTGTTGGAGTACGTCAAGTGGCGCCTGCGGGTGCAGCATGTGGTCCAGGAGAGCCCGCCCGCCTTCCTCAGTGGCCTGGCCCAGCGCGTCTGCATCCAGCGCAAGCCCCTCAGGTGCGGCCCCACCCCACCCCACCCCACCCCACCCCACCCCACCCCACCCCACCCCACCCCACCCCCCGCCCCGGGCTGGGCGTGGGAGGGCTCCGTCTCCGGTGTCAGTAGCCATGATCAGAGAACTGACCTCGGAAAGTGTGATGGAAGACTGTGCAGGGGTGGGGGGCGGGGCGAGACCCCAGGGCCCTGGTCAGTGCTCAGGGGTGTTCTCACTCCAGGCCATGGAGGGAGCGGCCCTGGAGAGGGTCTTCTGATGAGGGCCAGCGGGGTGGGAGCTGGGAGAAAATTCTGTGGGCCCCCCACTCCCTGTTTCCTCCCACCAGGGCCTCTCATTGCCCCCCCAGCCCTTGGGCAGGAGCCAGCCCCTAGGTGCAGTCTGGAGGCTGAGCCAGTGATGAAGGGACTCAGCAGTGGGGGTGGAGCTTTCTCTGCTTTTCCTTTGCTGCTGTGCATCAGTCTTTGGTCTTTTCTGAACCTCAGTTTCCTCCTCTGTGCAAGGGGTAGAGGGTCAGCCCCTTTACCCCCAGGTTCCTGTGGTGGTTTAATGACAAAGCAGCGACCCCAGGAACCCACCTGGTCTAGAGCACTGACGATGAGCCAAGCGCTTTGCAGCCCATGTCCGGGGAACTCAACACAGCGTCCCTGCCTCGTGCTGCCAGTGAGGACGCTGTGTCCCGAGGAGGGGAAGCCACACGGCGCTGTGTGTGGTTGTGACCGGAAGCCCGGCCAGTGGGGCTCTGAGGCTCCTGGCTGCTCTGAGAGACTTGTGAGGACAGAGGGGATCTGAGTCACAGGGTCCGTGTTCGGAGGGCCTGCTCTGTGCTGGGGACACAGCAGTGCCGGAGACGGCCCTGGCCCTGCCCTCCTGGGCTCACAGTCCAGTTGGGGAGACAGACCCATCCCAGACAGGGACAGTCCAGGGCTCGGGGTCAGGGGGGAGTCCTGGGGGCTACAGGAACACAGAGGGGCCGTCTGATCGAGCCTGGGGGATAGAAAGGCAGACGGGAAGAAAGGACATACAGGAGACAGGTTTTATTCATTTTATTTCTTATTTTTCTTGGGCACACCGCCCGGCATGTGAGATCTAGTTCCCTGACCAAGGCTTGAACCTGGGCCCCCTGCACTGGGTGTTTTAACCACTGGCCCGCCAGGAAAGTCCCAGGAGGCAGGTTTTAAACTTGACTGTCTGCCTGGCGCCGAAGCTGGGTGCTCCCGCTCCACGCACAGCCTGTCCCTGCCTGGAGCTGGGTGGCCTTGCGTGTGTGCCGTCGATAGAGCCTGTGTCAGGCTCGGTGAGGCTGTGTGAGGCCGTCGTCTGGGAGCGTGTGGAACTCTAATGCTGTGTCATGAAGGACTGTGGCTGAGACCTTGTGGAGATCTGGGCGGGAGTGTGTGACCGTGTGGCCATGCAGGGCTCACGTGCTGACCGTGGGATGCTGGGGGTGGTCGTGGGTCGCCCCTTTTGATTGAGAACCTGTGTATGAGAACGTTACCTCATGTGACAGGACTGGGTGACTCTGGAGTGTTAGTCGTTCAGTCATGTCTGACTCTCTGCAACCCCCTGGACTGTAGCCCACCAGGCTCCTCTGTCCATGGGATTCTCCAGGCGAGAATACTGGAGTGGATTGCCATGCCCTTCTCCAGGGGATCTTCCCGACCTAGGAATCGAGCTTGGGTCTCCTGCCTTGCAGGCAGATTCCTTACTGTCTAAGAATTTGGGCGGTGACTCTGGGCTGTGAGATTATTGCTGTGTGCCCTCCTGTGGCTGCCCACCGCCCCCCCTCCCCCCACCGTGGTGGGCAGTGGTACAAGGTAGGGACACAGAGTGACCCAGACCCTGACCTCCTGGAACTGCCAGGCAGCTGGGGGGACGGCGCATGAGCACGTGCTCTGACGGTGACGAGGGGGCTTTCCAGCCTTCAGCCACTGCCTCCCTCACCTGCCCGCCCCCCACCCCACCAGGTTCTGCGCCGAGCGCCTCCGCTCCCTCCTGCACACCTTGGAGATCTCGGACCTCACTGACTTCTCCCCACTCACCCTCCTCGCTAACTTCGCCACGCTCGTCAGCACCTATGCCAAGGGTGAGCTCGCCTCTTCCTGCCTCTGCCAGCCCCCAGCAGCTGGAATTGGGATCCAGCAGGGCCTAGAGGGTCACCGCTGGGACTTGGACAGGCTGGGCTCTGGAGTTTGAACTTTATTTGTTTTAAAATTTATTAGCCGTGCCAGGTCTTAGTTGTGACATGCAGGATCTTTAGTTGCGGCATGTGGGATCTAGTTCCCTCACCAGGGATTGAACCTGGGTCCCCGGTGTTGGGTGTACGGAGTTTTAGCCACTGGACCACCAGGGAAGTGCTCTGGGCCTTATTTTGAGGGCAGTGGGGAGCCACGAACAGCCCTTGAGTGAGCGAGCCTTGTGCTCAGGTGGGTATTTTCAAAGGCTCCCTCTGGCTGCAGATGGAGGTGGGTGGGGGTGGGGAGTGGCGTGAGACGAGGAGGGAGAGATTCTGTGGGGTGCGCTCACCCTGAGGGGTGGGTGAGGGGGTGGTCATTTGCTTCCAGCAGTACTGGGGAGCCATGGCGGGTTCTGAACAGGGAGAGGCAGGGTCAGATTGCACTTTAGAGGATTCTCCTGGCAGAGGCTGGGCCAGGGCGGGAGGGGTGCTGGAGAGAGTTGTGGGAGGTGAAGAGGCCGGGACTTGGTGCCTGGTCTGTGGGGCCTTGGGGAGAGGACGCTCAGATTTCCAGCCTGCTGGGAGGGTACAGGGGAGCGTCCCGCCCCCCGCTCATCAGCTTTAAGCTGCCAAGGGCTCAGTCTCATCCCCGGGGATTACTCCTCTATCCAGCAAACTAGGTCAGCCTGTCTGATGGCCCGGCCTTGGCAGGAAGATAGCCCGTCCCCACCCTGGGGCCGATGGGCAGCAAGTGTCACTGGAATCTTCTTTCTGCCTCTGTCCCTCTGTCCATCCCATCCTCTCTCTCGGTCTGTCTGTCCTCTCTTCCCCACTTCTCCATCTACCAACACCTCACATTCTTGTACCTGAATGTACAAGAACATTCAGAACAGCTTTCCCCATCTTCCCAACTGTCTTCCCCGTCACCCCTCTGTTCTTGGCTCAGGAGAGACGTCTCCTCCTCCAGGAAGCTCCTCTGGCTCTGAGGCTGGGCCAGGCCCTCTCCTTTAGGCTCCCCTGTCCCAGCCTTCCTACTCAGAGTGGTCACTCTGGGGACAGCTCTGTGTCCCCATCCTTGGACTGTGAGTCCTGAGAGGGTGAGGCCAGGGCTGTCTCGATCACTGCTGTGTTCCTAATGCAGGGCTCGGCACAGAGGACATGATGGTATTTTTTAAAAAATCTTTGCTAAGTGAAATTGATTACATGGATGCGTTTATTCATTTATTTGCTCAATAAATGGGCCTGGCCCAGCCCTGGGGAAATGGCAGGAACCATGAAAGACCTCATTCCTGACCTCCCAGAACTTAAATTCTAGCAGGGAAGACAGGTAGCAAAGATGTAAATGTGGGTAAGGAAGATAATTCCAGAAAGTGATAGTTTTCACAAGAAATGAAAAGGTCACTGTGTTGGAGCACGCACACAGTGTCTGTGGTGACCGGGGCGGCTTTCCTGAGGAGCTGACATTTGAGCTGGGTTCTGAATGACCAGGAGCCAGCCCCCCTCAGGAAGCTTTCCATAGTGGGGCAAGTGCAAAGGCCCTGGGATGGAATGACTCTGGTGGGATTGTTCTTTTGTGTGTGTGGCCCTGGTGGTTTTGAAAGTCAAGCAGGAAGCCCGTGAGCACAGAGGGAAGGAGGTCGGGATGGCAGGATCCCCCCGACAGTTCTGGACCCTGGGAGGGACATGGGGAGTCCTGGGGGCTTCTGAGCAGGGAGAGATGTGACCTGACTTGAGTGCAAGGATCCTCTGGCCTCTGTGAAGGGAGTGGGGATGAGGAGCGACTGCGGTGGGACAGGCAGGGGGTGATGGCGGCCGGTCTGGGCAGGGCAGGGGAAGCGGTCAGAGGGCAGCTGGACTTTGGAGCAGAGCTGACTGGCCTCCTGACCGCTTAGACAGAAAGCTGGTGGGAGAAGGCTGGAGGCTTTGGCTGGAGGGGCGTGGTGGGCCCCCGTGGGCCTCAGAGGGTGAGGGATGAGCCTTTGGTGCCCGGCTCAGGATCCTCTGTGAACATTCACACAGGTGTTGGCCCAAGGGAGGGGCAGGCAGGTTGGAGTGTATATTGGACTCAGGGGCCTGGGTTGTAGCTTTGGGCTTCTGATGGCTGGTGCCATTCACTGAGGAACGTGAGGGGAGGGGGACGAGTGGAGGGAGAAGGGGGGCGTGGCCGAGTGGGCGGGGTCATGACTGGCCCTCAAGGAGTCCCGCCCACCCCCTATAGGTTTCACTATCATCATCGAGCCCTTCGATGACAGGACCCCGACCATTGCCAACCCCATCCTGCACTTCAGGTGAGATCCCACCCCAGGGGGGATATCAGCGGACCACAGGGGCCTGGCCCCCACAGCCTGGCCCTAACCACCCTGGTCTGCTCCCCACAGCTGCATGGACGCCTCACTGGCCATTAAACCTGTGTTTGAGCGCTTCCAGTCCGTCATCATCACATCCGGGGTGAGGACCCTCCCTTCTGGGCTCCAGCCCTCCTCGGGGGGCTCCTGATTCCTACCCAGTCCTGCTGAGATCCCTCTGCTGTCCCCGCTGTAGACACTGTCCCCACTGGACATCTACCCCAAGATCCTGGACTTCCACCCTGTCACCATGGCAACCTTCAGCATGACGTTGGCCCGGGTCTGCCTCTGCCCCATGGTGCGTGGGGGAAGTGGCCGGGAGGGTGGTGGGAGCGAGGGCCGCCCTTCCTCTCCACTGCTCAGGCAGCTGAGGGCACGGATTCTGCGTTCTGACGAGCCTGGGCTTGAGTTTGACTCCCCGAGTCTCAGTTTTTTTCATCTGTGAAATGGGAACACCCCCTCTCTGGTCTCCCAGGGTGGCTGAGGGGATTCAATGAGACAGTGAGTGTGACAGGCTTTCGTGGCCCAGGGCCTGCTACTTGGTTAATGGGGTTTTACCTGGCCCGTCATCTGGCAGTGACCTTGCTGAGTGACCCTGCCACTCGGCCTCGGTCCTCTTCTCTGTAAAATGAACCTCATAACATGGGCCTTCAGTCCTGGGCATTTCTGAAGTTGCTGGGCAGATGTGTTTTAGAGTTGAGAATTTTCCAGACTTTAAACACTCGCAAGGGGTCTCAGCAAATCCCTCTAGTGAAAATCATATTTGAGCAAACATTCTGATGAATCAGACCAAGGGAGATCCATCAGCACGCTGAACAGGCTCTGTGCGGGGCAACTCTTGCTACCAAATGAGTTTGTGCCAGACTTGAGCACCCGGAGTTCCTGAGTGTTTTGGCTTTCGGAGCTGCCCTTAAGGGCTTGTGGCTGGTAAGGACCCTCCGCCACACGGTGCTTCTGTGATTTTGCCGGTGGCGTGAGGGGCAGCTTCCTGGAACCGCCTGGCTGGAGGCTGGGGCAGACTAGGGGGTCCTTGCTGGGGAGACGCACGGACAGACCTGGGGTCAGTTCCATCTCTCTTGTCTATCTGCCGGGTGACCTTGGGCGGGCAACTCGCCCTCTGTGAGCCTGAGGTGACTCGTCTGCACCCCGCAGATAAGAGGGTAGCTGAGGGTTCACTCGGTGACACTGTGTCTATAAAAAGCACACAGCAGCGCTAGCCCACAGCCCGCGGGCACACACTGGGGTGGCTGCTGCCCGTGTGCTCATCACGACCTCACGTTCTCTCCAGATCATCGGCCGTGGCAATGACCAGGTGGCCATCAGTTCCAAGTTTGAGACCCGGGAAGATATTGGTATGGTTCCCACAGGGGGTGGTTTGTGTGGGTCCCAAGAGGGGAGGTGGGTCGGTCAGCATGAGCCGGGTCATGGATGCAGTAACAAATCAAAGTGGCTTCACACAGGTTACTTCTTGCCTAAGCTACGTGCCGTTGTGGGTTGGTGGGGGCCTGCCATGAATCTCTCCCTTCTGGGAACCTCTGCCATCGGACACATCACTGCGCTGGCGAGATGGGACGGGAGGGGTCCTGGTGGGTTGTGTACTGGCTCGTAAAGCTCCTCACCTGGAAGTGACATGGCCCTTTCTTCACTGGCCGTGGCAGGTCACATGGCCACACCTAACTTTGGTGGGTCAAGGGGCAGTCCTCCCATGAGTCTGGAAGGAGAATTGGGATGCGTGTGAATAGCTGGCAGTGGGGTTTCTAGGAACCCCAGGTTTCAGACAAGAAAGCTCTGATGGGGAGTGAGGAGGAGAACCCAGGCCAGGAGACGGTCTGACCTCTGATCCCTCATAGCGGTGATCCGGAACTATGGAAATCTCCTGCTGGAGATGTCCGCCGTGGTCCCTGACGGTATCGTGGCCTTCTTCACCAGCTACCAATACATGGAGAGCACCGTGGCCTCCTGGTACGAGCAGGTACGCCCGCCTCCGGCCCCACGCTCGGACCCTCTGAGCTCTTGGCTTGTTCCTGTTGGCTTCTTTCCTCTTGTTTTAAATGGTGACGTGTATTGTAAGTGACAAGACAGTGTATAAAACACAGAGAACAGTTTAAAGAACTATGTTCACTGTGCCCCCAAATCCAGGTTAAGAACTAGGACATCAGCGGCCTCACTGTGCCCCTTCCTCAGAGGCGTGCCCCTCAGGAGGGCTGACCACACCCCACCTGAGGGGTTCCTGCTTCCCTCTGTGCTCTTTTGGGGGGGGGTTACCCCCAGCTGTTCCTCCAGCTCGTACGGCGTGGTGTGGAGACCCTGGGTAGCAGGTGTGACTGTAGTGGGGTGCTGTGCTGTTAGAGGAAGGTTCCGGAGAATTAAGGCTGAACAGAGACTGGGGCGAAGAGCCTGGAGGAGTCCCTTCTGGGGAGTGTGTGGGCGAGGTCATGGGGCATTCTGGAGATGGGGCTCACCACAGCTGGGCACTGGGCCCCTGATAGGATATGTTTCTGTACCATGAGCCCCGCTCTCGGGTAAGTTAGAGCAAGCGCTTCTTTGGGGTGAGACAAGTGAACGCGGCTAATGTGAGCACCAGGGAGTGTGTGGGAACGTCATGCACGAGGACGAGACGTCGTCCTCAGGCTCTTTCCGCACAGTGTCAGCCTCTTGCGCCCCACGTCCTCAGTGTCTTTTGTGTCCTAGTTAAGAAACCTCTGTCTACCCTAGGGTCACAAAGATGGTCTCCTGTGTTTCCGTCTAGAAGTTTTGTAGTCTTAAGTTTCACGTCTAAGCTCTGTGAGGTACCGCAGGTTCATCTTTGTGTAGGATGTAAGTCGAGGTTCGTTTTTTTCCCATTTGGAAATCTGTTGCTCCAGACCCATTTACTGAAGAGCTCCCCCCAGCACACTGAGTGGCACAGTGACAGGTCTCTGTGTTCTCTCTCTGGTCTGTCTCGCATCTGTCCTTGATCAGAACCATGAGTCTATTTCAGTGTCAAATGTGAACGCTCAAGGCAGCCTCTGATTGGCTCTGCCTGGCCTACATCAGCCTCCCCACCAATCACAAGCTGGGGGTGGAGCATCCTGATTGGTCACCCGGGCCACGTGCCTGCCCACTTGTCCAAAAGATGGGGATTGGTTCCCTCCTGGGATCACGGGGTTTTCCAAAGAAGTGAGGCTGAACCCTGCCACCACCCTCCCCCGGTCCCCAGGGGACAGGGGTGGCCTGTCGCAGGGTAGGTGGTGGCAGAGCTGAGTTTAAGCAGGACACCCCCGTCCTTGAACCCACCGTCCACCGCCCACATCCCTACCTCCCCGTGTCCTCCCCGAAGGGCATCCTGGAGAACATCCAGAGGAACAAGCTGCTCTTCATCGAGACCCAGGATGGGGCTGAGACCAGCGTCGCCCTGGAGAAGTACCAGGAGGTGGATACTGTGGGGACAAGGGGAGTCCGGGCAGAGAGGGGCCAGAGGCGGCACAGCTCCCTGGTGACGCGTCTGTGTCCTGGCCTTGCCTCCCCAGGCCTGCGAAAACGGCCGCGGGGCCATCCTGCTCTCGGTGGCCCGAGGCAAGGTGTCTGAGGGAATCGACTTTGGTGAGTGTACTCGGCCCTCCCTGCCCCTGTGTGGCCATTTCTGTTCCCCTAGGGGACCTCACCCACCGCCCACCATCTTGCACACACAGGGGCCTCCCCTTCCCTCCATCCCTGGGCGCCCAGCAGGGCCCTTGGGGACCCCCTCCGACGGCAAGAGCTCCTGGGCCCCGTGCAGTCAGCCCTCTCTCGCCTCCCCTCGCCCTGCAGTGCACCACTACGGGCGGGCCGTCATCATGTTCGGGGTGCCCTACGTGTACACCCAGAGCCGCATTCTCAAGGTGAGCCTCGTTGGGGGCGGGCGGGTGGGCGGACAGACGTGAAGGCCTCCCCTGGGGCTAGTGCAAGGAAGGGCCCTGGCCCCCATCTCTGCACCCACAGGCACGGTTGGAATACCTTCGGGACCAGTTCCAGATTCGTGAGAATGACTTTCTCACCTTTGATGCCATGCGCCACGCTGCCCAGTGTGTGGGTCGGGCCATCAGGGGCAAGACGGACTATGGCCTGATGGTCTTTGCCGACAAGGTGGGGCAGGTTCAGGGCCCCCGCCAGCCAGAGGGGGAGGGCCAGGCTGCGGGTGCCTGGGCTCCCCCACCAGGGTCCTGACACCCCCACCACCACCACCAGCGGTTTGCTCGGGCTGACAAGCGGGGGAAGCTACCCCGCTGGATCCAGGAGCACCTCACGGACGCCAACCTCAACCTGACCGTCGACGAGGGCGTCCAGGTCGCCAAGTACTTCCTGAGGCAGATGGCACAGCCCTTCCACCGGGTGAGCCCTCTTCCAGGAAGACCCCTGGGCTTTCTCCCTGAGCCCCTGCCCCAGCCAGGGAGGTTTGTGTGCGTGCCACCCCCTGCCTGGCAGCTGGGGGAGAGCTGAGGGCTCCTGATGCCACTGTGTCCCTGGCAGTGCCCCGAGCTCCTCGTAGGGGCTATGGAAGGCCAGCCCTCTCTGGCTCAGACCTGGCGCTCTTCCACCTCCCTCCCTGGGCCCGTCTTCCGTTCACAGGGATGGGATGCTCCGAGTTAACCGGGCATTTCAAATTCAAGCATCCTGTCCTGGGCCCCCGGGTGGCGCCTCCTGTCACTACCGAGCCCTGTAGGGGGATGGGGGCCAGCTGACACCCCCTCTCCTCACTCCCAGGAGGACCAGCTGGGCCTGTCCCTGCTCAGCCTGGAGCAGCTGGAGTCAGAGGAGACGCTGCGGAGGATCGAGCAGATTGCCCAGCAGCTGTAGCACCAGGCGGGGCCGTGACGCCTGAGTCTTAGCCGGCCTCAGTCCCGGTGCTCAGAGGGGCCTCCGGGAGGGCCCTGGAGGTCCCCATAGGACACCTCAGGCAGACCTTCTAGCTGCCAGATCTACAGCCTTTAATCTCAGGAGCGGAGCTCAGGGAGGCCCAAGCCAAGGGGAGCCATCAGGGAGAGGAGAGGACTCCCTCCCCTCGCCCACCCCTCCTGCTCCTCCTGAGAAGCTGCAGCCACGTGGTCCTGTCGCCTCTAGCGGGGGCCCAGGTCATGGGTGCTGGCGCTGAGGGTCCGCGAGGCCTCGCTCAGGTGCTGCCTGGGGAACTGGGGACAGGCATGGGGCGGGTGAGGGCGGGACACAGGGCTGCCCCAGCCCAGCGGGGCTACGCCACCGGCCTGCTTGTCTGCCCATCTTCCTGTCCCTACCCCACTCCAACCCCTCCATCCCCCTGCATCTACCCAAATAAAACCCATCGTGCTCATGTCTGGGGGTCCATTCCAATGCCAGCCTGACCATCCCCCTGGCCTCTGGGCCTGTCCCACCCGATCGAGGGGTCCCCTCACCTGGTTCTCGGGCGCCCTCGAGCCATCCGTGTTCAGCATGCTGAGCGACATGGCCCTCTTCATCCTGCCCAGAACGGGGCGCGGCAGTGAGTCTGGCTCCCACCCTGGGAGACTCGGGCACCGGGCCTGACTGTCGCAGGGGAGGCGGGAGCCACGCACGGTCCTCAAGCAGGATGGGGAGAGGGGCGGACTCACCCGGCCGCCCCCGCCGCTCCTTCGCCTCGGAGCCGGGAGACCAGCTTCTCGCTTCCGCGCCGGATGGACTCCCGGAGCTTAGAGAAGGAGCTGCTCCGACGAAGGGTCTGGGGAGGGCGCCAGGGACACCGGTCAGCCTCCCCTGCCCCCGGGCCCCCTTCCCCCGGGAGCCCGCACAAAGCCCTCCTCACCTGTTGCTGTGCGTCACTGGTGGTGCCTGTGTTGGGGGCTCCTGGGGACAGATGGGGACATTGTGGAGGGGGGCGCTGAGCAGCCCCCGGGGCAGGGGAGGGGCCAGGGGCTCACCAAGCGGGGCGGGCAGGGCCTCCCTGTGGAGGATCTCTTTGTACAGCTCTTCCGCCTGCTGGTACTTGTTCTGCTTCAGGTAGGCTGAGGCCTGCGGGGAGGGCATGGCCTGGGTGATCCTGGCTCATCTAGGCGCCGCACCCGGCACCTCCTTCCTGGCCCCCCCAGGAAGCAGCCCAGCCTCACCCCGCACTCCAGGCCCCCGGCCGACCGCAGAGTGGGCTTGGAGCCTGAGCCCACTGCTTCCCACAGGGCAGGTGACCTGCTGGCTCTGAGCAGGGGCCTGCTCCCCAGTCCATCTTGAGCTGGTGACAGCCCTCTCTGTGCCTCAGTTTCCTCATCTGCACAATGGGGCAGTGGGAGCACCTCCCTCACAGGGCCCTTGAGGAAACAGTCCAGGGAAAGTCCTGAGAAGGGGGCCTGGCTCAACAAACGCTCTCTGCTCCCGGCCAGTGTCTCCGGCCGTCTTTCTGCCCGGAGCTGTTCTCTGGCCCCCACCAACCTGCCAGTTTCCCGACCCTTCCACGTCCTCTGAGCTGGGGAGCCTCAATGTTGTGGAAGCCCAGCCCCATGGGGCACCCTCAAGGGCTGGGCAGAGATGGGGCCCCTGTTCTCTGCAGGGCAAGGCCCCGTCAAACGATGGGTGCCCGCCCAGTGCTGGGGCCCCAGGACTGAGACCGCTGCACCCCCAGGTGCCCTCACCAGGTTGTTCTTGGTCTTGGCCACGTTGGGGTCGTGGGGTCCGCCCAGGGCCTCGTAAATGCTCAGGGCCCGGGCGTAGTGCCGCTCCACCTCCTCGAACTTGCCCTGGTTCTGGCAGAGCAGGGCCAGGTTGTTGAGCTGCTTGGCCACATCCGGGTGGTCAGTGCCCAGAACCTAGGGGTCATGGGGTCACAAGTCATCTGGGGTTGGCGGGCCACGTGTTGCCAGCAGCCGTCATGACGAGGCTCATGAGTTGGTAGCTGGAGTCAAGGGTGGTGAGTCAGGGGACTGGGAACTCTAGGTTCAAATTGTTTCTAGGTTCACAACATCACATGGGAAGGGCACAAAAGGTCCGGGGTCACAAGAACAAATCAGGGTCAAGCAAAAGCCACAGAGTCAGAGGGGAAGGGCTGTGTGGGACGGGGAGTACCTTCTCCCGGATCTCCAGGGCACGCTGGCACAGGGGCTCCGCCTCCCGGTAACGCCCGCGCTTCCCGTAGAGGACGGCCAGGTTGTTGAGGGTGGCGGCCACCTGGAGGGTGGGGAGGGGGTCAGGGGAGGGGCGCCCAGCCCACAGCCCTCCGCCCTCCCTCCCGGGCCCCGACTCACCGCAGGGTGCTCGGGGCCCAGCGTCTGCTCCCGGATCTGCAGGGCGTCATGGAGCAGGTCTGTGGCCTCTTTGTACTTGTTCTGGTCTCTGTGGAGCAGCCCCGGGGGGAGGTGGTTAGGCCAGGGCCGGGGCCCTGGGCTGGACTGACGCCGGCAGGCCAGGTCCTGGCTGAACTGAGCATGGGTGTCCCCACCCCTCCCAGATCTAGCACAGGGTCCCTGCATGCCCAGGTGGCTGCCAAGCCTCTGCTGCCCCAGGCCTCCACCCCACTCTGTTGGGGGTTTCTTGCCCATGCCGACTCCTCTCTGCCTGGGTCTCCCTCGTCTCCCCAGATCTCCGTCCCCTTCCGCCCCACCCCTGCAGGTACCCTGTGCTGTAGAGCAGGACACCAGGGCCCCCCACTTCTGCCCAACAACGTCCCCCCTCTGCCCTACAGCGGCGGCGGCCCCCACCGGTACACCAGCGCCAGGATGTTGAGCATGGTGGCCACGTCGGGGTGGCAGTGGCCCGAGCTCCGCTCCAGGTCTTCCAGGGCCTGGCGGCACAGCGGCACGGCCACCTCGTAGCGGCCCTGGCCCGCGTACTGGATCACCAGGTTGTGCAGGGTCCGGAGGCGGGCTGGGATCTCGTAGCCACCCTGCTGGGCCGCCGCGGCCCCCGCTGCCTCGGGACCTGGGGGTGTTTGCGGGGCACCGAGTCACTGCAGGCCTCCTGTCCCCCCAGCCCACACACCAGGGGACACGCCCCCGCCAAAGCCCCTGCTGCCTCGCTGGCCCCTGGGACTGCAGGCCCCCGCACTGACTCCCGAGATGGGAATCCCAGGCATCTCACTGGCCCGTAGGAGGGGGCCTGGCCTGTGGGATGGGACGCACGGGAGCCGCCTGGTTCCTGGAGCTGTGGTCACCATGACAGGCCTGGTTTCCAGCTTTTCCAGCCTCACCTGCCCCGTTACCGCCCCCCCACCCCACCTCCCCGCCACACACACATAGCCACCTGCTTCACCCTCCTGACACCCGGCCCTGGCCTGCCCCATCCTCCCCAGAGACCTCGGGGTCCAGCGACTCAGATGCCCCCTCCTCAGCCTTGGCCTCCGGTCCTCCATGGCTGAGCCTGCACCTACCTCTCCGCTCCTCCTCCTCACTGGGGAACAGGGAACCCAGGCTGTCCCGGCGAGGGGGGGACTCGGGCTGCTGCAGAGGAGGAAAGTGGGGTGTCACGGGGCTTGGGAGTCTGATTCCGAGACGGGGGTCCTGAACCCCAGGGCTTGAGGGAGGTGGTGGGCAGGGGTCTCCTGAGGGCTTGGGAGCATCTTGGGGCTTTGTGGGGCATCTGGGCGTGGGGCGGGCTTCTAAGTAAGTTCCAGTGGGTCTGAGATTTGTGGCGGGTTCTTCAGAGGTTCCAGGGAACCTTTGAAGGTGGGGGCTCTGCAGAGGGTCAGGGGGTCCTTTGGGGGGCCCCCGTCTCGCCGGCCGGGCCGCACCTGGCTCTCCGCGGGCGGGTCGTACTGCCGCAGCTGCCCCAGGAACTCCAGGTGGCTCTTCTCCTCCTCCAGCTGGGCCACGGCCTCCTCGCTGGCCCGCAGCCGCCGCTGCGTCTCCTCCAGCTCCTCCCGCAGCCACGCGTTCTCCTGGGCCAGCCGCCGGGCCTGCGCTCGCAGCCGCTGCTTCTCCGCCTCCAGCGCGCCCACGTGTGCCGACAGCGCCAGCAGCACCTGCCAGGGGTGGGGGGGCGGCAAGTCAGAGGCCTGGCCCCCACCCTGCCAGACGGCCCTGACCCAGCCCAGGGCCTCAGATCCAGCCAGAGCACCCCCTTCTCCCCAGGGTGCCCAGGTTACAGGCAGCCCTCCGATGTGGCTCCAGGGATGCTCGGCGAGTCCCGGGGCCACACCTCGATCCTGCTGGGGGGACCCCTCCCTCCCATTTCACCCAGACACACAGATGACACACAGGGACACGTCATATCCCACCCAGGCAACCCCCAAGTCTGCCCAGGACCCACCCTTCTATGGAAGGACCCCACCTGGTTCAGGAGTCTCTGCCACCACAGAAGGAACGCCCCCAACAACTGCAGGCTAGGGATCCCATCTCAGGACTAGAGGCTCCCTGTCCCGGGCCAGGTGCCCCTAGGCCCCCCTTTGCCCAGACCACTCCCCAGCACGCCTGGCCCCTCACCCCTGGGCAACCCCCCAGGCCTGAGCCATGCCCCCTGACAGTGCGCCCCTCATACCTACCTGGGCCTCGCCCAGCCCCAGCTCGATGGCCTCCAGCGAGTGGCTCACCACCTGCTGCTTCTCTTCCAGCAGCTCCAGGCCAGCCGCCGGGCCCTGGGCCACCAGGGCCTCCGCCAGGTGCCCGGCCAGGCCCCGGTGCTCTGCCCGCAGGGCCTCCAGCCCCTTCACCACCTGCCGCGTCTGCCGCACCAGCTCCTCGGGGCTTGGGCGCTCCGGGCCGAGCCCCAAGCCTCCTGGGGCCGCCACCTGCACGGACATGGCTGCTCCTGGGGGTGACCGGGACCAGGGTGGGGGGTTGGTGGTCACGGCCGGGGCCGGGCAAGCCCACCCCTCAGCCTCCGCATCGCTGGGCCACAGGTCCCCTCCCAGCCATCGCCCCATCCGCCCATCCCGGCCAGCCCTCTGCCTCCATGCTTTGCTCACTGCAGCCAGCAACCTGTCCCACACCCATCCTGGCGAGCCCGCAGCTGGAAACTTTCTGGTCTCCTTTGCCTGTCCTCAGTCCCGGGGCCTGGCCCCGAGGACAACTCCCAAACCTTCCCGTGTGGAACTAACCCAGGCGGCCAAGCAGCCATCCCACGGCCGCCCACCTGCCCTCAGCTCACCTGGTCAGCCCTCCTGACCCCAAGGACCCCGGATCCCCTGGCCCGGCCGGTCCGGCTGTGTGACCCGGACCGGAGGTGCCCTCCCCTGCTGGGCGTGTGGGGCGGAACGTGTGGAGGCGGCAGCCTCCGTGAGCTCACTCTCGGGGTGTTTTTGTTGGGAACCAGTCAGACCACTGGGGGTGGGGTGGGGCGGAGGAGAGGGCCACCGGGCTGGGGTGCAGGAAGCCGAGGAGGCCTGGGGACTGGGGAGGTCAGGGAGGGTCCCCACGTGTGGCGACTCCTGGGGACCCGAGGAGCTGACAGACCAGAGGAAACCAGCTCCACCCTCCACTGCAGACAGGCCCGGCCAGCCCAAAGCGTGCAGGGACACACGTGTGGAAGGCATGGCCCAGGGGTGTCACACGGGCTGTGTGACAGCTGAGCGTCTGAGTCCCAGATGCTAATGGGTGGGGGGGGAGGGTCTCACACATGGGACCCTCCCATGGGGTTGTATGGGGGTGACAAGGTCAACGACTCTGGGGACGATGTCTCTGGGACACACACACACTCCCCTCTTAGAAACAGACCTCAGCACACACACACCCTCCTGTCTTAAAACCACGCTATACACATTCTCCCCTTGAATATATGACACACGCTCTTCGTTATTTCAAATATAACACAAGACACACTCTCAGAAATATGCCTCTACACACACTCCATCTCAGAAATACAACAGTACACATTCTCCTTTCAGAAATACAACACACACACAGTTTCTTTTAAAAATACAACTCAACACACCCACTCACATCCACGTTTTCTTTTCAAAATACAACCTAGTACAACACACTAACTCAGGCACACACACACACACACACACACACACATATATTCTTCTTCCAGAAACAGCATATGTAGGGACTTCCCTGGTAGCTAAGACTCCGTTCTCCCAATGCGGGGGGCCCAGGTTCAATCCCTGGTCAGGGAACTAGATCTCGCGTGCTGCAACTAATGAACCCAGGTGCTGCAATGGAGACCCGGCACAGCCACACAAATAAAGAAGCATTAAAAAAAAAAAAAAGGAAAATAAACAACACACATACACTCCCCTCTGAAAAACACAAGCCAACACACAGGTACATTTTCCTTTCAGAAATAAAAGCCATGGGCTTCCCTGGAGGCTCAGTGGTAAATAATTCGTCTGAGAAGGCAGGAGACACAGATTCAATTCCTGGTCCGGGAAGATCCCATATGCCGCAGAGCAAAAAGCCGTGTACCACGACTACTGAGCGTGCACTTTAGAGCCGGGGAGCTGAGACTATGGAACCCAAGCGCCTAGAGCCTGTACTCTGCAACAGGAGAACCCACCTCGACGAGAAGCCCACGCAGCAGGGAAGATCCAGCACAGCCCCAAAACAAACAAAACGATAAAAGAGAGAAATATAACGCCAGACAGAAAGCAAACGTATGGTTACCAAAGGGGGCAGAGGGAGGGGAGGGATAAATTAGGGGCTTGGGGTTAACATATACATATGTAAAATCAATAACCAACAAGAATCTACTGTATAGCACAGGGAACTATACTCAATATATTATAATAACTTACAGTGGAAAACAATGTGAAAAATAAAGATAAAATACAACCAAATCACTGCTATACACCTGAAACTAACACAATGCTGTGAATCAATAAAAATTTAAAAAATAAAAGCCAACACACAAATAAAACATCTCCTCCCTCACCCCTCTTCACTTGCGAAAAGGTAACCAAATCCCAAGTCACTCCCATGCGGACTGTCTCCTTGAACGTTTGCGCCCCTGACACATGCCCTCTCCCACACCCCCGCATCCTGCCAGCAGCCAGCCCTCCATCCCACGCCTCCCTCCCTTGCTGGCTCCCAGGACTCGCAGTGGACCTGTCATCATTCCTCCCCGCTTCCTCCACCGCCCCTGCCCAGCCACACACACTAGAGTTTCATACGCGAATGTGCAAATGACCCGATGCTGGCTCTTACACCTTCACAAGCGGGTGCCTACGGCACAGACGGCGGTGGAGACACACGGAGTTCCATGTTCTCGTGCACAGACTCGCAGGCTGACTTCACTCCAGCCGTGGCATCCCCGAAAGCAGCCCAGTGCTTTTCGCACCTGCACACATGCTCACAATCACATCCACTCAGACACAGAGCAAGGACAGGTGTGTAACCCCAGGGGTTTTACACACTGCAGGCTCCCCACCCCGAATCTCCCTCTTTCCCCATGTATGTGTGTTCACACACACGTCGATCTCCATGTACGCTGTACATGTGTGTGCGTATATCACATCAGAGTTATTAACAGCTTCACACCTTACACTCAAGTCCTATAAACGATCAAACTCACAACCACGCCAGTTCATTAAGTCATCTTGACAACCACGACCCTTATTCACGTATACAACCTCCTACAACATCAAGCACAACCTCCAACAGCTGAGTCGACTGTTCTAGACATGGCCTCAGAGTACCGCTCACAGCGACACGCACACCTCGACCACAGCCATGCATCACTCGGACTGTGTCCTTGACATGCCTCCCACACTCACACGTCCCCCACACTCACACGTCCTCCAAACGGCACACTTCCCTTCACCTGCTCAGCCCCGTGTGCACAAGCACACAGCTGACCACGATAATCACAGTCACACTCCACACATCCATCCCGTACCCCACAGAACACACTTCCCTGCCACTCCCCCCCAGTCTTACCATCAGAGAGACAACCACGGCCATGCAATTTTCTTGGTCACATACCTAATCCTATAAACGGTTCAACTCTCTGCCAAACACACACACACACACACACACACACAGCATTACAGACTCACCATCAGAGGTCGCCCACATTTTCACACCACTGAAAGTTTCACATCATTCACACGGTCCTTTGGTGCCCTCGCAGGGCTAAACGGACAGGCCATCTCCTGTACCAACCTGTACTCACATCTGTATGCACCGTTTGACACCATCACACACACCTGAGCTTTTTACACCATCTCTCGTGCACACTCACGCCCAATATCCACGCACATATACACTTGCAGCGAGAGTGTATGGCCCGCTCCCCAAACCACACAACTTACCCCTGGCCGGCTGGCTGAGCCCCGCGCACCCCGGTTTCACAGCCCGCCAGCTTGCCAGCCGGCCGGGCCGTCACAAGGGCCCCCTCCCTCTCCCAGGCCCCGCCCCGTCCTCGCGCCTGTTTACCTGCGCCCCGAGAGAGGGGGCGCGGCCCCAGCGGGGCCTCCAGACCCGGGAGAGCCCTAGGGCGGGACAGGGGGGGTCCAGGGACCCCAAGGCCCGTCCCCGTCTCCAGGCCAGCGGTCCCAGGGGTGTGCCAGGCCCAGCCCACACTCTCTGCCCCCGCCTCCATCCTCTCGGCTCCCGGGACTCCCACCCCGCACTCCCGGCGCCCACCTGACCGCGAACGGCTCCAAGTCCCGCTTCTCCGCGCTGCGCACGCACGCCCGCCGCCCGGTGCTGCGCCCGGAGTCTCCGGCCACGGGCGGCTCCTCCGGGGGGCGGGTCGGCCTGGAGCCCCGCCCCGCAGGTGAGACCGGCCCCGCCCACCGCTCCTGGAAAGTTAAGCCCAGCCGCCCCAGCGCTGCGGGAATAGCAGAGCCGTGTGCGCGCATTTAGCCGGTAGTCTCTGCGGCACGTCGAATCCGAGATGATTGCAGGCGCTCAGGAAATGCGAGTCTCCGCGAAACTAGAATCTTGGAAACTCGGAATCTTAGAAACTTTGCATCCCAGACGGATGGCCTTCTTGCAAAGCCAGCCTCCGGCCCTTCGCCTCGGCTGTGCGCCCGCTTTGGAAATCTCTCCAAACAGATCTCGACGTTTGTCCTTTTTCAAAGGCCGTTTCCTCCGAGAGGCCTTCCTTGCCGCTTCTAAAATACACCGAAAGACAACCTCATTTATCTGCTTGATTTCGTTAATAAAATTTTTCAGGACTTAAAATTATGTAACATTATAATTACTATGTTATGTTACATCGTGCTGCGATTCATGGGGTCGCAAAGAGTCGGACACGACTGAGCAACTGATCTGATCTGATGTTACATCACGTTATTGGCTAGGCTAAAAATCTGGCTCTGAGTTCACATCCTATTTCACCATTTATTGGCTGTGCAGGCTTTGGACAGTAACTTAACCTCTCTGTCTCCGTTTTCCTGATCTGTAATAGATTAGTCAAAAGCTACAAGGACTGAATGCCTTAATATATGGATTGGAAGCATTTAGCAAATACTAGCTGCTGATTTTGTGGTGTTATATTATTGGTTTGGCTTTCCAAGTGGCGCAAAAAAAAAAAAAAAAAAAAAAAAAACCACCTGCCTATGCAGGAGATATAAGAGACGCGAGTGTGATCCCTGGTTTGGGAAGATCCCCTAGAGGAGGGCATGGCAATCCACTCCAGTATTCTTGCCTGGAGAATCCCATGGACACAGAAGTCTGGCAGGCTACAGTCCTTTGGGTCACAAAGAGTTGGACACAACTGAAGCAACTCAGCACACATGCTTTATTGTTCTCGCCCAGGGAAAAGTGTACATCAAGGCTGTATATTGTCACCCTGCTTATTTAACTTTTATGCAGAGTACATCATGCAAAATGCTGGGCTGGATGAAGCACAAGACGGAATCAAGATTGCTGGAAGAAATATCAATAACCTCACATACACAGATGACACCAGCCTTATGGTAGAAAACGAAGAGGAACTAAAAAGCCTCTTGATGACAGTGAAAGAGGAGAGTAAAAAAGCTGGCTTAAAATTCAACATTTAAAAAACTAAGATCATGGCATCTGGTCCCATCCCTTCATGGTGACTAGATGGGGAAACAATGAAAACAGTGACAGACTTTATTTTCTTGGGCTCCAAAATCACTGCAGATGGTGACTGCAGCCATGAAATTTAAAAGATGCTTGCTCCTTGGAAGAAAAGCTATGACCAGCCTAGACAGCATATTAAAAAGCAGAAACATTACTTTGCCAACAAATGTCCATACACTCAAAGCTATGGTTTTTCCAGTAGTCATGTATAGATGTGAGAGTTGGACAATAAAGCTGAGCGTTGAAGAACCAACCGATGCTTTTGAACTGTGGTGTTTGAGAAGACTCTTGGGAGTCCCTTGGACTGCAAGGATAGCCAAGCAGTCAATTCTAAAGCCTGGCGTGCTGCAGTTCATGGGGTCTCAAAGAGTCGGACATGACTGAGCGACTGAACAACAACCCTTAGAATGCCAGCTCCCTGAGGGCAGGGCTCTGTGTTGTAAGCATTTTATCTTTAGCATTAGAACAACTTGGTGCAAAGTAGGTGCTCAATAAATACCTGTTGAGTGACTTACTCAATAAATCAAGTCCTAGAAACATAAATTGGCCAAAGCTAGGCGCACAGGATTTTAGCATGATCGCCAGCTTTGCCAAACCCTGCAGTATCCCGGTCACTGCACTATAGTATATATCCAGCAGAGGGCGATGTTGGCCCGCGGACCAGGCACCAGACCACGGCGCCGCTCCCTTGTTCTCGGAGCCTCAATGCAGATGCTCCCTCCTGCAGGAAGCCCTCTCTGACCTCTCGCTGGAGGATACGACCTTCCTGGGCTCCTGCGACCGTCTGGGCTCCCACATTCCAACCCTGCCCACTCTAGGTCATCACATGTCTCCCTCCCTCGCGGTGACTGGAACACCAGGAGGTTGACAGCGCCGAGGCACATTCCCCAGCACAGCCTGAACCCAGAGAAGGCACTGACAGTGGCTGTTGACTGGCTGGTGGAAAATAAAACTCACACTCACGCTCTTACTTCTCCAGGTATGTCTAGGAAACAGGGTGGAAGAGGGCAGCTGAGCCCTTGTCCCCGATTGTTCTGGCTTCAGGACACTGCTCACTGGTTCTGGAACTGCCACACGCTCACTCCAAAGCAGTGCACCGAGTCAGATGGTTTAGGGAACATCCCTGCTCCGTCATTTGTTGGCTGTGCAATCCCTGAGCCAGGAGCCAAGCTCTCTGGTCCTCACGGTCCTGGTCTGTAGAAATGGACTCACAAGGGTAACCTATTTTGTGAGGCTGATGTGGGGATTAATGAGTAATCCCTGTAAAAGGCAACCAAGCCTACTCACCACAACTACTGAGCCCGTGTGAGACAACTAGAATCCTCGCACTGCGACGAAAAATCTTGCATGACACAACAAAAACCCGATGCAGCCCAATAAATAAATAAAAATGAAAAAAAAAAGTGGTGTCAGAAGGATGCTCAGAGAGAACAAAAGATTACAGAGTGAAAAGTAGGTCTTTGTCTCTCCTTGATCCCCAGATACTCTTCCAAGAAGCAGACATGATTCAGTTCAGTTCAGTTCAGTCGCTCAGTCATGTCCGACTCTTCGAGACCCCATGGACCACAGGATGCCAGGCCTCCCTGTCCATCTCCAACTCCCGGAGTTTACCCAAACTCATCTCCATTGACTTGGTGATGCCATCCAACCATCTCATCCCCTGTCGTCCCCTTCTCCTCCTGCCCTCAATCTTTCCCAGCATCAGGGTCTTTTCCGATGAGTCAGCTCTTCGCATCAGGTGGCCAAAGTATTGGAGTTTCAGCTTCAACAGCAGTCCTTCCAATGAACACTCAGGACTGATCTCCTTTAGGGTGGACTGGTTGGATCTCCTTGCAGTCCAATGGACTCTCAAGAGTCTTCTCCAACACCACAGTTCAAAAGCATCAATTCTTCTGTGCTCAGCTTTCTTCACAGTCCAACACTCACATCCATACATGACTATTGGAAAAACCATAGCCTTGACTAGACGGACCTTTGGCAAAGTAATGTCTCTGCTTTTTAATATGCTGTCTAGGTTGATCATAACTTTCCTTCCAAGGAGTAAGCGTCTTTTAATTTCATGGCTGCCATCACCATCTGCAGTGATTTTGGTAGCCATGATTACCAGTTTCTAATATCCTCCTGAACTAGTCCACAGAAATGAATTGTGTGGGACTGAGCGTGAGTGACCATTTAAGAAAAACGCAAATGAGAAAAACCTGACCCCTGGAGGGTAATGATGGCTTTGACTTTGGGTGTGGTGACTTGCTTTGGCCGATCGCAGAGGGGCACAAGTAACAGTCCTCCCAGTTCTGAGCTTAGATCTCAGGGGCTTTGAAGATTTCCTCTTGTGTCCAGGTGGAGGCATGACGTAGCCCCTGCGTGTTCCCTCTTACCACAACATCTCTATATTGTTAAAAGAAAAACTGAGGCATATTAACATTTTATTGCATTTATCTAAAATCGATTCAAATCGAGCAGCACTCAATCTAGCAGACAGAAAGGAGCTTCGAGGAACTAAACAAAATGGAAGACTCTTATAGGAGGAAGGGAGCAGGAACAAGAAAGTTCCTGGAGCAACAAAGCAGGCAAAAAAGCAGACTGGTTATTGTGAGGTCACTTTCCTTTAGGGACGGCAGGCACCTATCTGGGCAGATTACCTAACTGGAGCTGATCTGAATGGCTGGTTTAAGAGTCAATCTCCGGGAGAGCCACAACTGTTATTAAGTCTTGATTTTATGACATGGGTCTTAGCATTTTGAGCCTGTTGTCTCATTTTTAACATAATGATATGGAACAAAGCTTCCCAGTTGCACCCAGCCCAAATCAACCAACTCTCAGCCAGCCCTACATCCGCTTTTAAGCTCCTGCATTTTGGGGTGATTGTTTCCCTGTATTTTTGTGGTAATAGGTTATAGAATTTCCCTCACTTAGGTGGCTTCCCTCGTGATTCAAGTGGTAAAGAATCTGTCTTCAATCCAGGAGACCCTGGCTTGATCTCTGGGTCAGGAAGATCCCCTGGAGAAGGGAATAGCTACCCACTCCAGTGTTCTTGCCTGGAGAATTCCATGGACAGAGGAGCCTGGCTGACTAAAGTCCATGGGGTTAAAGTCTATGGGGTTGCATAGAGTCAGACACAACTGAGCGACTAACACTTTCACTTTAGCAATATATCTTTGGTACTATGATCTAAGGGCTTCCCTGGTGGCTCAGTGGTAGAGAATCCGCTTGCTAATGCAGGAGACCTGGGCTTGATCCCTGGGTTGGGAAGATCCCTTGGAGAAGGAAATGGCAACCCACTTAAGCATTCTTGCCTAGAGAATCCCATGGACAGAGGAGCCTGGTGGGCTAAAGTCCATGGGGTCGCAAAAGAGTCCGATACAACTTCGTGACTAAACAACTACAAACAACTATGATTTTAATGTATTTTCTCATACGTTGAAATCCTAACCTTCAAAGGTGATGGTATTAATAGGTTGGGCCTTTGGTATTAGTATGATGTGATTAGATCATGAGGGTGGAGCTCTCATGAATGGGATTAGTGCCCTTATAAGAGAGAACCCATAAAGTGCCCTTGTACCTTCTGCCTCCTGAGAATACTGCAAGAAAATCTGTAATCCCTGGCCCGTTTGCAGCCTCAGCATCCACTCTCTGTAAAATGAGGCTTCAGCATAAAGAGGTGAAGTGAGGAAGGGAGTGACTACCTTGTTCAGTCTGCTTCTGCTACTTTCCAGCTGGGTGATTTTGGGCAAGTGACTCAGACTCTCTGGCTTCACTTTCCTGCTGTGTAAAATTTTCAGGACCTACCTCATAGTGCTGTTGGAAAACTAAAACTGGTTAATATACATACAGTGATTGAAACCTGAAGTCAGACTGCTAGGGTGATGAAGTGGGCAAGGGGATGTGGGCCTGAAGACCTAGAAAGGGACTCTGGGGCTGACAATATAGTCTCACCTTGCTGAGAAGCCTGGAAATTGTCTTCACCAAACCCTGAACCCACTTTCAGCAGCCCTGTGCCAGTTGGATTCCCAGCTCTGCTCTTTCCCAGCTGTGCGACCTTGGACAAGTCAGTTAACCTCTCTGAGCCTTATTGTTGGTAAGGCTCAGAATGGCAAATGAGTTGGTAAATGTCAAGCAGTTAGCCTAGTACTTGACATGTAGGAGTGCTCCATGAGAGTTAATTGTTGTTCAGTTGCTAAGTCGTGTTCAACTCTTCGTGACCCCCACGGACTGCAGCACGCCAGGCTTCCCTGTCCTTCACTATCTCCTAGAGTTTGCTCAAACTCATGTCCATCGAGTCAGTGATGCCACCCAACCATCTCATCCTCTATAGCCCCCTTCTCCTCCTACCCTCAATCTTTCCCAGAAAGCGGAGAGGCCATTTAACCTTCACGCTAACCTCCTTCTAGCATGTCCAGTTTCCCAGAGGAAGCATAGTTCTGAGAGCAAGAGGTGTTCCTTCAGCCCTTGTAACAATTTTGTAAGCATTTGGTAGGAAAGCCCTTTCTGCCTAAGCTGGATGGAGGGGTTTCCTACTGATTGATAAGGCTATCATTTACTTGGTCAACAAACACTCATTTCTCCTGCGAGCGCTGGGGAGCCATGGCAGGTTCTGAGCAGAAGAGGTCAGCAGGGAAGTTGATGGAGGGGCCAAGACTGGGTCAGGAGACCAGCGAGGAGGCTAGGGCAGGAAGGAATGTGGAGGTCCTGAGGTATGGGACGGGGGAGGGACAAGCCTTGGAGGCTGAGGGGCTCAAGGGGTGGGAGGAAGCTATACGATAAGGGTCACAGCGCTCCCCAAGGCCAACCCCAAGGCCAACTGTTTCTGAGAGACTCAAGATAAAGGAGGTAGGGCTTATGACTGCGAGGTCCTGCTGGAGAGTTTGATTGGCTCAGCCAGGTCACACGACTGCAAAGTCCTGCTGGAGGGTTTGATTGGCTCAGCACATGTCACATGACCGACCCATTGCCGCAAAGGATTCTGGGAAACTGAGTTTCTAACATTTGGGCTTCTCCAAAAGAGGTGGTGAAAGGGTGGAGAACTCCCTCAATATAGAAAGGGCTTCGGATGCTGTGTGTCCAAGAGGAATGTCAGATGTCACACAAGGGGTTATTAGGGGCCCTGGGGGCTGGGCTGTGTGTGACGTGGCTGGATCCTGTCTCTCCTTTGCTCACAACCCTCAGGGACTCCCATCGGAGCCCTAGGACCCTACAGATCTGCTCCTGGCCCCCCTCCACCTCACATTCTTCCTCCCACTCTCCCCTCCATCTGCTCCAGCCTCCTCCCTGTCTCTCTGACATGCCAAGCCACGCCCACCTCAGGGCCTTTGCACCTGCTGTCCCCCTTCCAGATACCCACATGGCTGGCTCCCTCTGGTCTCTGCATGGATGTCACCTCCCCAGAGAGGTCTGACCTGATCTCCTCCGCTGTGTCCTGTCACTTGCATCTTTTACCCTCTGTCTCTTTCCTTCAAAGCCCCATTGTACCCAACATTAAAATGTATAACAACTTGCTCACCCTCACTAAAACATTAACTCCATGAGGACAGGGGTTTGGGTTATCTTCTGCTGGGTCCCAGTAAGTGCTTAATAAATAATTGTTGACATGATACATGCATAACGATTCTAGACCAGTTCCTTTTAGGTTCTCTGGGCCTCAGTTTCCTTAACTATGAAGGAGCGCTTTGACACACTGACCTTGCTGGGACAGGACAGTGAGGGGAGCAATCAGGGACTAGGCCCCAAGGAGAAAAGTTTTCTAAACAGCCCCCCTCCCACCAGGACATCGGGAGAGGCAGAAAGGTCCCCCCTTTCCCTAGATCAGTGCTCCCTGCCTAGGAAGAAGGGAGGGGGGAGACCCAGGAGGAGGGAGGAACTCCAGAGGGAAAGGAACATTCTCTTCTTTGTTTCAATGCTGGGTGCTCCCTGGTTTCCTGCTCCCTGGACTTGCCTGATCCTTGTATCCTGCACTCTTGGTGTCTTCTAGGCCGAGGACGCCGTTCCCTCTGTGATGTCCCATTTCTGCAGGATCTCCTCCTCAGCCCTTGTGGTCCCTGATCGAACCTGGATCTGAGCGTGTCCCTGACCTGAGCCGCCGCCCAGCCCCCTTCTGCCATGGCTGGGGGTGGCCTCCCTGAGCTCTCAGCTGCCCTTGTAAGGAGGCGAGGCCAAGGGACACCCGAGACACTGGGTTATAATTAACCCAGACACGTGGCGACCTCACCCCACCAACACCTGCCCCCGCGCCCCCCCAGCCCCAGCACCTCGGGTCTCCCAGAGGAGATCGCGAGCAGTGAGCTCTAAAAATAAACTCCCTTCCCAGCAGGCTGTCCCTCCCTGTCCCCTCCACAGCAGAAATCTCCCTGGGTCACTGGGCTGGTGGACTGGAGTGGAAAGGGTGACCATCACCTTCAACCTGGCCTTGAGTGAGAACCGCCCTAGCTCGGCCCAGCCTCAGTTTCCCTCCTTTGCACTCCCGAGGAGGAAAGTGCATCCTAGTACAGGCTTCTGGGGTCAGGCCGTCTCCTGTTCCCGCCTCGGCCTTGGTCACACACTGCCTGTAGCTGGGTGACAGCAGGCAAGTCACACAGCCTCTCTGGGCCCTTTCCTCTGCAGGAAAACCAAAGACCTGACCCCCAGGGGCCATTGCAAGGTTTCCCCAGGGACAGAGCTCAGGACCTGCTGTGTGCTGGGGTCAAGGCCACTGGGGGCTCAGGGGAGGCCAGTGGCCTAGCAGAGGGCCAGGGGAGGGTGACTTCTACGTGCCTGGGACGTTTCCTGACACTGTCCCGTGGCCCCGGCGGGGCTCCAGCTGTCCCCGCCAGCCCGACTCAGCACTTGGTCGGGGGACCAGCTTGGTGGCGGGGGGGATATGGGCCCAGACCCTGGCGCAGCCCATACAAGGCCATAGGCTGGGCGCGAGGCATGCCTGGGTTCGGGGTGGGCACGATGCCTGGGCAGTGAGGTGAAGAGCTCAGCTGCCCTCCAGCCCGCTCCCAAGGGGCAGCCCCTCCCAGCCAATCACACAGCCCAGGCCCCCCCTATATAAGGCCAGGGCTGCAGGCCCTTCCTTTGGGTCAGTGTCGCCTCCGGGATACAGACAGCCCCTTCCAGCACCGCCCAGCCAGGTATTGCGCGGGGTAGGGTCCAGAGTGGGGTGTCTTTCATAGGGGCCAGAGGTCGAGCTGTCTCTAGAAGGGACCTTGCATGTTGCCCCCCACATGACCCCGCGTGCAGGCAGGTCAGTGTGTGGCAAGGTGGTCCTTGTGTCAAAGAGTCCCCTCCACCTGGGAGCCCCTGACTCCCGGCCATGCCTTGTGATCGCTGGGGCAAGCGTCCTGGGGGGAGACCCCAGGATGGAAAGGAGCCTTGACAGCGGCCAGCTGTTGCCCCCCTGCAAGGGGCTGCGGGCCAGGCCTTGTTCATGATGGTCTGTCGCCAGAACTGGGCGCCGTGAGCCGTGGGAGGTGTCTGTGTATCACCTGTCAGGGGCTTTGCCTTGGTGACCTTGCCTTCTGCACAGCGTGACCTTGTGTCTGTCTGACTTTCCGTGGCTCCTGCATGAGTCCCTGTATGCCGGTGTCCCTGAGCTGGGAGGTGTGCACGTGTGGGCCCATTTACCTGTGCGACCTGGGGGTGCATGCGGGTGTGTGCATGAGGGGCTCTGGGTAATGTCTGTTGGTGTCTCTTGGGCTCCCCCACCTTGCTTCCCTGCCCTCTCCCGGCCTGCCCCCAGAAGTGATGGAGGTGGGGACATGCTCTGAAGGGGGCTTTCTCGGCTGAAAGCCCTTGAGCCCCAAAGCCTGAATGCATGTGCTCCCGGCCACCCTGGCCCACCTGTCTCTGGCCTGCTGACGTGGTGCAAGCCGAGCCCCTGGAATGTGGGGGTGGGGTAGCAGCTGGGGGTGGGGAGAGGAGTCTGCCAGATTCTAAAAATAAATCCCCACCCTGGACATCAACTCCAAAGGCTTTCGTGGGTTCCATCCCCCTTGGCCTGATGCCTCGGCCTTCAGCTCACCCTCGTGCCCATCTCCTTCCCACCGTCCTGCCCACTTCCCATTCCTGGAGCTGGGAATGAGCATCTCGTCCCTACCACCACCACCAAAGGGTCCTCCCTCCTCCTGGGTCTTGTGAATAAAAGTAATAACAGCACAGCAGCCAGCCCTCTAGGTGTGTGTGCAGTTGCTTCAGACTCTTTGTGGCGCTATGGACTGTTAGCCCACCAGGCTCTTCTGTCCAAGGGATTCTCCAGGCAAGAATACTGGAAGGGGTTGCCATTTTCTCCTCCAGGAGATCTTCCTGATCCAAGGATTGAGATCTCATCTCTTACATCTCCTGCATTGGCAGGCAGGTTCTTTATAAGGCCCCAGCTCCATGCCAGGGCCTGTGCTCAACTGGCTTTGTGCTGGAGCTCAAAGAATCCTCCTGGCAACCCCATGGGAACAGTTCAGTTCACAGAAGACAGAGGCTCAGAAAGACTGAGCAGTTGACCTAGGGTCACACAGCCCAGAGATGGCACGGATGAGATTTGAACCCAGCTCTGTCGACCTCAGAGGCTGAGCTGTTCTTAACTGTGCCTTGCAGGACAGGTGCCAGCACACAGAGGTGGGGGCGGGCACCCAGCCCTCCCTCCCACGCTGCCCCTCCTCCCTCGACTGAGCACCCAGGAATCTTCATAGAGAGAATGTCCCTTCTCTGCTCGCACACTCATTCCCAGCAACATCCTCCATCCTCACCAGCTCCTCGTTATTCCAAACAACAATAATAACAATAGCAGTGTTCTTGCCTGGAGAATCCCAGGGACGGGGGAGCCTGGTGGCTGCCGTCTATGGGGTCACAGAGTTGGACATGACTGAAGCAACTTAGCAGCAGCAGCAGCCTCAGCAAAATAGTGATGAGTGTGTGTCAGGCACGATTTTAAGTGCTTCACATAATGAACTCATCGCATCCTTCCAACACCTCCATGAGATGAATGCTCTTCTACCTGCATTTTACAGGTGATTACTTTGAGGCACAGAGAGGTTAAGTAACTTGCCCAAGGTCACACAGCAGAGCTGGGATTCAAAGCCAGGCTGCCTGATTCTAGAACCTACACTCTTATCTATCAGTTATCATGTCTTATCACAGGCTTGAGGGGTTCTCCCCTCCATTTTTCCAGCTGGAGAAACTGAGTCTCTAGCAATGTTATTAGCCTGGGGTCACCAGCAGGATCAGGCAGAGCTAAGATCCCAACACCAGACTGATGATACATCTTGTTGAGATGCAGGGGCTCAGAGAAGAGATCCCTCTAGCTCCAAGTCACACGGCCCAGGACTCAGGACTGGCCCTCAGGCCTGCCTGACCCCAGAGCCTGGCTCTGCTCTCTTGCTGGTCCCCATGGATGTGACCTAACTTCCCCCTCCACGCCTCCCCACCAGGCCCCCCACACCACCGCCACCATGCCGTTCGGTAACACCCACAACAAGCACAAGCTGAACTTCAAGGCTGAGGAGGAATACCCAGACCTCAGCAAGCACAACAACCACATGGCCAAGGCGCTGACCCTCGAGATTTACAAGAAGCTGCGGGACAAGGAGACGCCCTCTGGCTTCACTCTGGATGATGTCATCCAGACAGGTGTGGACAACCCTGGTAAGCCTCCTGGGGAGCGTCCCAGGGACTGTGGGGCCGGTGTGGAGGGGGGTGGCCTGGAGGCTGCCTGCCAGGCCTCAGCCCCACCTCCCTGAGCCTCAGTTTTCCCATCTGTAAAGTGGGGACCATACTCATGGGGCTGCTGAATGTGGGAGGGCCTGGGACAGGGTCTGGCAGGTGGCAAACCACTCACTAAATGTGTATGAGTATCATGTGAGACTCCCCTGAGGGAAGCTATTGCATCTTCCAGGCCTCAGTTTCCTCACCTGAAAAATGGGCACCCAGGTTGGGAAAACATACGCACGTGGAGTGGCTCCTGGCACCGAGTGGGCGCTCTGACTCTGACAGGGGGTTCCTTCTCCAGGAACACCCCACCAGGGCGGGTGGAACTGGGCAGGAGACCAGCTTCCAGCCTCAGCCTCCAACTCATGACTGAGGGAAAAGGCCCTTTCTCTTCAGGCCTCTGTTTCCCCACTTGAGAAATAAGAAGGTGTTTTGTTTTGGTTTTTGGCTACAAGGCATGCAGGATCTTAGTTCTCCAACCAGGGGTTGAACCCTGGCCCTCCGCATTGGAAGTGTTGAGTCTTAACCACTGGACCACCAGGGAAGCCCAAGAGGGTCTTTCAAGCCTCTTCTTATAGGTGGGAGTTGAGAGTCTCTAAGGTTCTGAACTTTTTTAAGGGACGATCCCTTGATTTGGGGATTCTACGTGGTAATATTTTTAGCAATTCGCCCCCCAGACTCTCCTTTCTCCTTTGCCCTGCACTCAACGTTCTTCTCACCACCCACCCCCAGATACCCCCTCGATCTCCCCCAGTCTTCTCTCCTGATTCCTACCCACCCTCAGCCTCCTCAGTTCTGACCCGCGGTGCTCAGTGAAATCCCTTGCTTGTACACACGCATGCACACACACACCCATGTGTGCACACACAGTCTACACTGGACCCAGGAGCCCAGGTCTTCCCCGTGGGTGACAAGCACCTCTGACCTCCCTCTGACCCCCCAGGTCACCCCTTCATCATGACCGTGGGCTGTGTGGCTGGTGATGAGGAGTCCTATACGGTTTTTAAGGACCTCTTTGACCCCATCATCCAGGACCGGCACGGGGGCTTCAAACCCACTGACAAGCACAAGACTGACCTCAACCATGAGAACCTCAAGGTCGGCTGCCCCAGGGGAAGGGTGGGGTGAGGGGAGGGGGAGGAGGCGTGAGGAGACACCCAGAGAGACAGGGAGACAGAGACGGAGAGAAACACAGAGGGAGATGGGAAAAGAGATGGACAGGCAGACACAGAAGACAGCCAAGGTGGGGAGAGAGAGAGAAAGAGAGACAGAGTCAGGGAGGGAAGGGGAGAGAGGCCAGTGGGGAGGGAAGAACCAAAGGAAGCAGCTGAGAGCCCAAGAGAGCTGGGAGGGCCTGCGGGGGAGATTTGATTTTGGTGGGGAGGGGGCAGGACACACAGGATAGTCCTCCAAGCCCTGACTCCCACCTGTTCCCTAGGGTGGAGACGATCTGGACCCCAACTACGTGCTCAGCAGCCGTGTCCGCACGGGCCGCAGCATCAAGGGCTATGCACTGCCCCCCCACTGCTCCCGCGGCGAGCGCCGGGCCGTGGAGAAACTCTCCGTGGAAGGTGAGAGCCCCCACCCCAGCTCTGGACCCCCTTGTGCCCCCATTTGCCAAAACACTGCAAGAACTTGATAATCACGGGTGCTTGGTGAGTGACAGCTGGCAGTATTACCCCTGGGGGAGGTCTAAGGGATGCTGTCAAGATTTGACACCCAACTGCACCAGGGTCCTGACCTTCATCCATCTATTCATCCATCCATCTATCCACCAAGCAAACATTTACGGTTGTTCTGGCCCTGTGTGGGGAGCCGGGGTTCCCATGATGAATAAGATGGACCAAGGTCACTGCTCTCACAGAGCTGTCAGCCTGGTGGGGAGATAAGAGGAATCACTGAAACCAACAGAAGAATAAGATCATCCCCAAATGCCCTGAAGCCAAGAAACAAGGGTTGTGGCACAGAATGACTGTGAGTAGCTATGTTGGAAAGGAGTTGAGACATGATTGACAAGAAGGAGCCAACCTGGGGAAGAAATCTAGGCAGGTGAACAGCAAGTGCGAAGGTCCTGGAGTGGGAAGGATGTTGGAGGAATAGCAAGGAGACCAGTGTTGCTGGAGCTGAGTGGGTGATGGGGAGAGGGGAAGAAGTGAGGTCAGAGGGGTGTTGGGGTGGCCAGGTTGTACAGAGCTTTGTGGGCTGCTGGGAGGACTCTGGCTTTGACCCTGTGGGAAGAGGACGCCGTGGGAGAGTGGTGAGTAGAGAAGGGACAGGTTCAGACTTACATGGATCCCCCTGGTGGGGAACAGTCGGTGGGCAGAGGTGGGAGAGGCTGAGAAGGGCAACTGCAGGGGTCCAGGCGGGGCCGGGGAGTGAGGGGAGCAGTGGGATGGGGAGAAAGAATGGGTGTGTTTGGAGGTAGAAGCATTAGGGCTGGCAGGCAGTGTCATTCTGCTAAATGATTAACAATGGCTCTAAAAAAAAAAAAAAGCAGCAGCAGCCTTGATTTGCTGCCAGCAACTGCCAATTGCTCTGGTGTAAATTCTCCTACAGAGGCCCATGTTGAGCCAACCACGTGACATCATACAGGGATAGGTAATGGGAAGAGATGTGCAGTAGCATGTCATTATGTAGAATTTCCACCATACAGATACAACAGGTGACTTCAAGAACATAGAAAATAGTAAGTGTAGTCAAGTAATTAGCAAGTGATAATTCTGAGTACTTACCACCTTCACTTTAAATACTGGGTTGGCCAAAAAGTTCATTCTGAAAGATGTTATAGGAAAACTCAAATTTTTTGGCCAACACAATATAGTTTATTTATTTGTTTTTGTAATTTATTTTTAACAATATAACATAGTATGTAGTATATGATATAGAACATATTATATAGTATATTATACAAATATGTATAACATATTCTACAAGATGTGTATTATAGAAATACATTATACACCTAATACATATTTGTCATGTCTTATGAAGATATGAATATATACAAATGCATATATGTATTATATATTTATTATATACATAATATATGGAGAAGGCAATGGCACCCCACTCCAGCACCCTTGCCTGGAAAATCCCATGGACACAGGAGTTTGGTGGGCCTCAGTCCATGGGGTCGCTAAGAGTTGGACACGACTGAGCGACTTCCTTTCACTTTTCACTTTCATGCATTGGAGAAGGAAATGGCAACCCACTCTAGTGTTCTTGCCTGGAGAATCCCAGGGATAGGGGAGCCTGGTGGGCTGCCGTCTCTGGGGTCGCACAGAGTCGGACACGACTGAAGCAACTTAGTAGTAGTATATACATAATATACATGTGTGTGTGTATGTTCAACTGCTCAGTCATGTCTGACTCTTTGCAAACCCATGGACTGTAGCCCGCCAGGCTCCTCTGTCCATGAGATTTTACCAGCAAGAATACTGGAGTGGGTTGCCATTTCCTTCTCCAACACATAATACATACTGTGTATTATGAATACCTATGAATATACACAAATACTATATATACTATACTATAATATTATTATTTACTGATGGCTCCCAGATTCCTGAGACTGACTCTGTCCTACCAGCCAGCAGGATGGGCACCAGCACACTACTGCCCGCAGGTAGACTGACTGGACGTGAGAATTGGTGGCAGGCAAGGGAGAATCCACGTTTTTGGTCTTGAGCACATAGTGTGGGTGTCCCCAGGCCTGGGCAGACAGCGGAGGAGCATGTTTTTTTGGGGGGTGGGGGGCTTAGACACCTTTAGAACCTCTGCAGGGTCAAGGCCTAGGCCCCTGAGGGACAGCAGTGTGGGGTCCCCAGGGCCTCTGCACCCCACTTGTAGGGCAGGCTGTTGACCCCTCCTTCCTGTGGCCCCTCACCAGCCCTCAACAGCCTGACGGGCGAGTTCAAGGGGAAATACTACCCTCTGAAGAGCATGACAGAGCAGGAGCAGCAGCAGCTCATCGATGACCACTTCCTGTTCGACAAGCCCGTGTCCCCGCTGCTGCTGGCTTCAGGCATGGCCCGAGACTGGCCCGATGCCCGTGGCATCTGGTGAGGCCCCTTGCCCAATGCCCCCCTTCTGCCCTGCCTTCTCTAGTCGTCCCATGACGCTCCACCAGAGTCAAGACCATAACAGCAATTCTCCAGGGTGATCTTGCCCTCCACTCCTGCCTTCCCTGTGGTCTGCATGTCATATTTTAAGAAGCTTGTAACTCAGATCTGAACCAGACACCCTAGGTTCAAATCCCAGGGCTGCCATTTACTAGCTGTGTGATCTTGGGCATGTAATTTAATGTTTCTCTGCACCAAATCTCCACCTATAAAATGGGATCATGATAATTCATAGCTCTTGGGGTTCTTATGAGGATTAATGAATTAATTTATGCAAAGTATTGGGGAAAGTGTCTGGTATATAGTAAGTATCCATACTGGCCATTGGCATGATATTTATTGCTAATTATTGTTGTTAGCTGGGCTTTCTATTAATTTTTTAATCCCCGATTCTGATGAAAGTGAAAGTTGCTCAGTCGTGTCAGACTCTTTGTGACCCTGTGGACTGGAATTCTCCAGGCCAGAATACTAGAGTGGGTAGCTTTTCCCTGCTCCAAGGGATCTTCCCAACCCAGGGACAGAACCCCAGGTCTCCCACATTGTAGGCGGATTCTTTATCAGCTGAGCCACAAGGGAAGCCCAGGAATACTGGAGTGGGTAGCCTATACCTTCTCCAGTGGATCCTCCTGACCCAGGAATCTAACCAGGGTCTCCTGCATTACAGGTGTATTCTTTACCAACTGACCTATCAGGGAAACTGTCCCTGCCTCGATTCTGATAGTCAAAGGTTTTAAAAGATTTTGAGAACCTCGGTTTCAAACAGTTTGGAGAGTATAGGTTGTAAGACTTTAAGTGTTTTCAGGTTCCACTAATGTCAGATTTTGCGATTCAATGGTTTCAAACATTTCCGGATCCTAAAGTTTTCCAGTCTAAGACTCCTTCTGCGATGTCACAATGTCATGGAAGGTTTATCAATTCTGATTCTCGGTCTATAATATTGTGCAAAGAATTAAGACCCTAAAAGCCACTGATCCCACGATTCGAGATTTCACGAGTCCTGTGATATTTAATGGAGAAGGCGATGGCACCCCACTCCAGTACTCTTGCCTGGAAAACCCCATGGACGGAGGAGCCTGGTAGGCTGCAGTCCATGGGGTCGCTAAGAGTTGGACACGACTGAGCGACTTCACTTTCCCTTTTCACTTTCATACATTGGAGAAGGAAATGGCAGCCCACTCCAGTGTTCTTGCCTGGAGAATCCCAGGGACGGGGGAGCCTGGTGGGCTGCCGTCTATGGGGTCGCACAGAGTCGGACGTGACTGAAGCGACTTAGCAGCAGCAGTGACATTTAAAAGTGTAAGCTCCTGAGACTGTGAGACGCTCAGGCCTCGTGCCCTTTAGGCCCATTGCCCCCTAGCGGTGGACGTGTGTTTGCAAGAGGGAGGGGAACGGGGGTCCCGCGGAGCTGGTTCCCTGACCTTTTGCTGCGCCCGATGCTAGGCACAATGACAACAAGAGCTTCCTGGTGTGGGTGAACGAGGAAGACCACCTCCGAGTCATCTCCATGGAGAAAGGGGGCAACATGAAGGAGGTTTTCCGCCGCTTCTGCGTGGGGCTGCAGAAGGTGGGTGCCTGCCCTTGCGTGACTCCAAGTGACCGCCCCCCAGCCGCTTGCCGGGGTCCCGCCCCTCGGAACCCGGCTCCTCCCTAAACCTAAGCTACTCCCCTCACCGGTGCTCCCGTCTCGCTTTCCAAAGCCCCGCCCTTTGGAAGGCCGGCCCCACCCCTATCCTCAAGCCCCGCGGACAAGAACCGGCCTTCAAGGCGTCCTCAAGCCCCGCCCCCTCAGAATCCAGCCATCTCTTGTGCGGTCGGGCCCCTGCCCCAAGAATCGCGTGCCTCCAGGTTTTCCAGACCCGCCTTCTCGGAGTCCTACCCCCACCGACATTCTTACCCCCTGTCCCTCGGATCCCTGCCCGGGTTGTGGGCGCATTTGGGGGCACCCGCAGCGCTGATCGCGGGTCCTCTCCCCCTACCTCAGATTGAGGAGATATTCAAGAAAGCCGGCCACCCGTTCATGTGGAACGAGCACCTGGGCTACGTGCTCACCTGCCCATCTAACCTGGGCACCGGGCTGCGTGGAGGCGTGCATGTCAAGTTGGCGCACTTGAGCAAGCACCCCAAGTTCGAGGAGATCCTCACTCGCCTGCGCCTGCAGAAGCGAGGCACAGGTACGGCCCAAGTTCCCTCCTGCGGCTTCCAGGGCTGTCCCTTAGCGGCGGCTGAAGGGGAGCGGCGGCATCCCCACGGGTTCTGGGGGTCGGCAAGGGCTGCTCCTCTGTGAGTTTCAGTTCTTCCTCTGAAAATAGGCTTCAGCACGCCTTATCTCAGAGAAGTCCATATACCATCATGGTTATATGGTTAATATACACTGTGTATGTCCCTGGGCGCCTAGGGGCCTCACTTTTCCATCTGTAAAGGGGAGGATGGTCAGGATTCGACCCCAGGCAGCCCGGCTCCTGAGCTCAACTCCGTTACACACAGTGTTGGATGGTTGAGGGGTGAGGTACCTAAAACCAGCCCGAGAATAGACAGACGCTCAGGAAACTACATGAATTTAACACAGTAGGCATTCACCCAGTACGTCCGCCTGCGCGGTTGGCACTGCGGCCCGCGTTCCAGGCCCCGCTCCAGCATTTCTGCTGGCTCCTTAGCCCCTGCCTCCTACTCCCGCAGGTGGTGTGGACACGGCTGCCGTGGGCTCAGTGTTCGACGTGTCCAACGCCGACCGGCTGGGCTCGTCGGAGGTAGAACAGGTGCAGCTGGTGGTGGATGGTGTGAAGCTCATGGTGGAGATGGAGAAGAAGCTGGAGAAGGGCCAGTCCATCGACGACATGATCCCCGCCCAGAAGTAGGCGCACAGCCAGCCCGCCGCCGACTGCCGGAGCCCCAGCCCAAGGGAGGACCCAGCCCACCGGAGGCCCGCCCCTTCATCCTTTGCCCCGCCCCTTCCTCCTGGAGCCCAGCCTATAAACGTTTGGTCCTCCTGGGGCTCTAGCCATCCATCTAGTTCCAGTTCCAACCAGAGTTCCAACCAATGGGCTCCAGTCTCTGGGTTCTGGCCAATGAAAAACCTCCCTTACGGTCTCCTCTTCTTTTCCCCAAGCTCCGCCCACCATCGAGAGCTCTGGCTAATAGAGCTCACCTGGAGCTGTTGCTTTTTCTCTACTCAAAGCAACAAATAAAAGCCATGGTGGCCTTAGCGTTGTGTTTGATGGTTATTAGTACTGAAGGGGGAGAAGGAGGAAAAAGCTCCAGCAGTTGGCTACTGTGTGACCTCAAGGTGGCTTGTCGTGTCTCTAGGCATGTCCTAGGGCTACACGTTTTATCCCACCTCTAAAGTGAAAGCGTTAGTCGCTCAGCCGTATCTGACTCTTTGCGACCCCATGAACTGTATAGCCCGCCAGGCTCCTCTGTCCGTGGAATTCTCCAGGCAAGAATACTGGAGTGGGTAGCCATTCCCTTCTCATTTTTTCCCATCTCTAAAATGAGGCAAGTTCAGGGTACAGCATCTAATTAAAACATTACAAGGCTCTATGGGGAATCTGCGATCCAGAGAGTTGTGGTCTAGTGTCACACACTGAGCTTGGGCCCTTCCCAACCTCTGCTGCCAATCACTCATGCTCAGATCTCAAACACAGGATCCATTCTAGGGAGAAACGGAGGTCAAACGAAATATCTGAATTTGCCCTCGGGGCCTCTGGTTTGAAACCTTGCATGCATCTCATCACTATCTACTCCATGATGCTTTTTCCTGACCCTCTTTCTGTGCAATCTGACTTCAGATCTGAATGTATATATATATGCTGCTGCTGCTGCTGCTAAGTCGCGTCAGTCGTGTCCGACTCTGTGCGACCCCATAGACGGCAGCCCACCAGGCTCCCCCGTCCCTGGGATTCTCCAGGCAAGAACACTGGAGTGGGCTGCCATTTCCTTCTCCAAAGCATGAAAGTGAAAAGTGAAAGTGAAGTCGCTCAGTCGTGTCCAACTCTTAGCGACCCCATGGACTGCAGCCCACCAGGCTCCTCCGTCCATGGGATTCTCCAGGCAAGAGTACTGGAGTGGGGTGCCATTGCCTTCTCCATATATATATATATATATATATATATATATATATATATATACATTCATATGTGTGTGTGTGTATATACACACATACATACACAGCCCTCTATAGCTGCTACCAGTCTTTTCAATTTCCCTTGCTTTGCTCAAGCACCTGCCATGGTCTCCCACATCTCCTACATGTGCTTGTTCAAGGTCAAACAAATGCACACCATCTGCCGAAGGCTCTTCTTCCCGGTTCTTTTCTCCTGATTCCTCTATACACTTTTCCATTCCTTACACTGTGCAATTCCCACCCTAATGTCTGCCCGGGCTGTTTCCTCCTCCAAGCTGGAGCTTGGGTCACAGCATCCCTGTGAAGTCTTTGAGGACGGGCCTTTTGGACAGCTTGGTTCCATGAACGAACAGGAAGTGGTCATGGGGTTGGGAATGGGAGAAGCAGGTAATGGAAGGTAAGAAACATGTGAACACATATTGGGCGTCAGCCACGTCAACCACTTCTACTTGACCCAATAGGATGAGGCTTTCATTATCAAGCGGGTAGCAAGTGGGCTCCCAAGGAGACAAAGGTTTTAGAAGAAAATGTGAGGCAAAGTTAGGAAGACAGAGCCCGCCAGGGACCTGGAGGAGACATTTTTTCCATCCTTAAGTCACACAGGTAAAGGGCCCTTAGAGATCAAGCAATCTCTCCATTTTCCAGAAGGGAAACTGAGGTCTAGGGATGGCCCCAAGAGTTCCCAGAGAGATTATGGGAACGGAAGAGACCCCAAAGGTCAGGGTATTCAAGGTCTGGTAGACATTGGGATATCCTTTAGAATACCGCCCCCAACTGAAGCTCCCATCACTAATCCGAGCTCCATCTGCAGTGCCACATAGAGCACAGACCATGGTCCCAGCCAGCCAAGTCTGCCATCCAGGCACCTGTCAGCTACCATGTCTGTCCCTCCCATTTTGCCTCCTAAGCCTGAAGTCCACCCCTTTCCTCCCCACCTTCTGTCACCCTGCCCTTCTGACCTGATTCCCTTCCTCCCTTCACAGTACAAACCTACCTGCCCAGCTCTCTCTTACTCAACAACCTTGCTGTGGCTCCCCAGTACCCTCAGTACAAAGCCCAGGTAAATCTCCATGACCTTCAAGGCCAACCAGCCCTCCAGCCTCACCCCTCAGTTTCTCCACACTCAGTCAAGTCATATGCCATTTGCTGAAGGACTTGTAGTTTTGCTTCTCTCTGCTTAGAACTCATGCCTGCCCCCAACCCAGGCCCCTCGATTCTGCCATGCCTGGTTAGCTGCTCACCATTCTCCCTGTCTCAGGGGAGCTGTGCCTCCTCCTCCAGGAAGTCCTCCCTGGCGAGGGCAGTTTCCCCTTCTGCACTCCCCCAACCCGCCTCACGGACTCCAGAATCATCACTGAGGACACGGCTGCCTCCTCCCCTGGACTGTGAACCCTAAGAGAGCAGAGGTGGGGTTGTCTTGGCCACCACTGTGTCCCCAGCCTAGGGCTGGGAACCAAGGAAGAACTCAGGAATTGAGGTTTTTGTGACAGGGTTGGTTCCCCTGCCTCACACCTTTTTTTCTACCCTCTCAACTACAAGCACCTTTCTGCAGAGTCATGTTACGGCCTAACTCATGATAGGATTTTGATTCTGCCTCAGACCCTGAATTTTTCAACACTGACCACTTTTTTTTTCTTGAGCCAGCCACTCTTAATTTTTAGCCCCCTTCAGTTCTCATTTGACTTTCCTGTCAGATGAAGAATACAACAGTTGATCCTACCATGACAACAGCCTCACAGGCAAGTGAGACAGTTTAACTAAGCTTCTTTCCTGCAAGCAACCCTCCGTGGCTCCCAGTGCCCTCGGATGAAAGCCCAGACTGCGCGCTTAGGCCCACAAGGCTCTGGTGAAGTGCACTGCCCTCCTGCACGGGACAGCCCTTTTCTGCTTATGTCTATCATGCTTCTACTTCCCTTATCGTGACACCTTGACTTTTCTTTGAGGAATCCCTTTAAGTCCAGCTCTAGGTACAGGCCACTCCAGAGTCACAGTGACTGGTTCGGGGTGATCACATGACTTATCCAGGCCAATGAGAGCCTGTCTTGGGACTTTTGCTTGAAGTTGGCAATGAGGAACTCTGCTATAGCCACTAAACTGGAAGGATAAACGCTTGGACTGCTGGTGTCACCACTGACACCAGGCACCTATTGGAGAAACTACTAGAATGAAACTTCCACTGAAAAAAGCAGAGATGAGCCAGCCTGTGGCCTGAATCCAGCTGTACCTGGTCAGGCACCCCTGGCCTATGAAATAAGCAAATACCTTTTTGCTTAAATGTAGATGGATTATTAGTCCTAATACAGCATTCCTCTTGCTAATTTTCCACCCAGCCCCCAACACAGCAGCCATACTGAAATTACCCACAGTTCTCTGAGCTATACCATGCATTCCCACTTCCAGGCTTGTCCCAGGGGATGCTCAATACGTGGCCAACTCCTACTCATCCTTCAGAGCCCAACTCCAGCATCAGTTCTTCTGGAGTGCCTTCCCCAAACTCTCTCACTTTCTCTTCTGGCCCAACCCCCTCCAAAAGCAATGGTTTCTCTAGTGTCTATCAGAACCCATGTCCCCCATAGACAGGGGCTCCCTGCATCTCCGTGTCCAGCACTGGGCCTGGATGGAGTAGGCACCGGTCAATGACTGTTTATTGAATAAATGTACTACTGGAGTAAGAAGTGGCTTAGAGTCCAGTATACCATGTGGGTAGGTATGTGAGTGGATGAACAGGGGTCCGATATAGGAACTGGGGCCTCGTGGATGAGGCCGAGTCCCTTCCTGCCCCCTTCCACAATCACCCTTGACCCCACACCCCCACTGCTCCCATTCTACATATGAGAAAACCGAGGCTCAGAAAGGAGAAACCACTGGCCCAAAGTCACACACCTCTTCATCTCACTTGCAGGTGAGGGCAGGGAAGGAAAACCCCAGGGTCAGCGTGGGGGAGGGGGGACTCTCCTAAGTTTATTGGGCATCAGGCTGCAGGTGAGGGGGCCGACAGGAGGAGGGTGGGGGGTGTAATAACTTAAAAACCAGAGGTGAGAGCGGCAGCTCCTCCAGAGATCTCTGCAGAAGGGAGGGTGTGGGGGTATTTACAAGGATTTGTACAAAGTGCCCCGCGCCAGCCTGGGGCAGGAAGGGGGGATTCGAGCAGGAGGGGTGGGGGAGGGGAAGGAATCTGCCTCTCTGACCCCCACTCCCGGCCCCCCCCAACACCCCCAATTCTTCAGTCTTTAGGCTCAGCAACTCTTCTTGTCCCTGCCCAAGGCCTAATTCTTGAGCTGTCGGGGAATGGAAGTTTCCTCAGTTTCCTTTTCTGCCCCGCCCTGCCCCCAAAGTCTCCTCAGGTGCCCCATGGCAGGGTGAGGGGGGACCGGGTGGGCTGGGGGCTCCAGGAAGGTGCCAGCTCCCCCCTGTGAAGCCCCTTCACTCTTCTCTCCTGCTCAGCGGGCCCCGGAGAACACAGAGGGGACCACCTCTGCCCCCAAATCCATTTCAGGGAAACTGAGGTGATGACAAAGGGAGAATCCCCTCCTTGACCCCCTTTCTCTGTCGAAGTGAAGAGGGCGAGGAAGAGGAGGGGACTCGGGGCCGTGGCGGCTCAGAGCTCGAGGTCGTTGGAGATGCGGGTGACGAGGGTGCGGAAGGCCAGGGCAGTGCCCGCCACGCGGCGAAAGAGAACTCCCCGCAGGCCCGGCCGGGGCAGCTGGCAGACCTCCACTTCGAAGTGGGACAGGGGCTCGGGCCCGCCCGCACCCCCGTGCAGGCAGGCCAGCAGGAACGGCTGTGGCTGGCGGCAGCGGCAGCGGGCGGCCGCGGTGGCCTGGCGCAGAGCTGCCATCAGGGCCTCGGGCGGGCGCGAGCTGGTCAGTTTCACACTCCAGGGGAATCGGAGCAACCGGGGGGCGGTTTCCGTTTGATCCCAAGGTAGATGGCAACTGAGGCGGGAAGATATGACGGGTTAGAGATGGGAGAGAAGAGGAAGATAACCCGCAGTTCCCAAATTGGGACAGGCTTTCCTAGACGTCTTCTCAAAACCTCTTTTACTCCAGGGGACGGTCTTTCCGCTGTACAAACAGCTGTCCACCTGGAAACGATATTTCCCAGCCTCCCCTGCAGCCAGGTGTGGTCTTGTCTCCAAATGCCTGGACGTGCGTGGAAGTGACCGTGTAACTCCGTATCACCTCTTTCAAAGCAAACTGTGTGCCCTGGACTCTCTTGCCCCACCTCCTGTGAGGCTGCAGCACGTGCTAGCGTGGACTGTGAAGATGACAGGGCTCTAGGGCTGAGGATGTAGGAGCCCTGGGTACCCGAAGGATCTCACATAACAGAGTGGCCCTGCCAGCCTGGCCTGGACACACGGTTTGTGTGAGACAGAAACTTATTCCTGTTTGTATTTTGGGGTCTCTTCCCTATAGCAGCTCAATTTGTTTCCTAACATATCTTTCTTCTGGTAATAATTTTTCCCTTGGAGAACCAATTCTCACTCTAGGAATTTCTCACACCTAGGAGCAGTACTGTCTTCCAACGGATATTAGTAAATTTCTGAGGGCTTTTTGATTGTCAAAATGTCTTGGGAAGGGAGCGCTGCCTGCATTTATCAGGGTGGAGGGATGGTTCAAGAATGATACACATTCTGCAGTGTGTGAAAGGGCCCTGCTAACAAAGAAATGTGTCTCCTAAAACTCCAAGAGTATTCTCCTTGAGAAGCACTGCAGATCTAGTCCTTCTGGTTTAGGTGGGGCAGACTCACCTCTTAGCTCCAAGAGTGAACACGTGAGTCACTTCCAGGCAAAGAGAGCAGTCCACGTCTTTCTCCACACTCTGATTGGCTCAAAGATGAGCATGTGACTAAGTCTGACCAATCAGAGTACTCCACCCTTCTGGTCACAGGCATTGGTTTAGGGATGGACATGTGACCCAACTCCAGCCAATGAGATTAGGTCCTGGGACTGTTGGCCCTGCTGGGGAGGCTCCCTATTTTCACTGAGGTTTCTACACTGGCCCAGGGTTCTCGGCAAGCATTGTGCCTCACTGGATGAGAGGGGAAAGGTGGTGTGGTGTCAACAGGGGGAGGAGTGGGTTATAGATGGGAGAGGCTGAAGTTAAAGATGGTCAAGGGATGATGCTCAGGGATGGAGGTGGACATGAGAGGAAATCAATGCAGGGGTGCACAAGAGTAAGTGGCAGAGAAGATGGGGTCATAGAAGCATTTCAGGAAACTGGCCTTGGAGGATGAGGCTCGGGCCCCGACCAGGAGTCTGGCAGGGGTGGTAAGGAGAGGCACTTACACAAGAGGGGTCTGAGGCAAAAGCGGGGGCACAGACACTCACCTTGTGACCTCAGGTCCCCCGATTCTCTCAGGTTCGTCTGTGACCCTACAGGAAGAGTGGGGGGATGAGTGTCTAATTTGAACATAAAGGGGCCCTCCTCCCTCAATCCACTGCCTCCAGGACTCGGGTAGCCCTTGCCTCAGCCCTGGTTCCTCCCTGAGGGCTGGAGCTGAGCTGGAAGTCAGGATTTGATCTCCCTCTCCATACCCAGAAAGGGAGCCCATTCGGAAATGGTTAGTGCAGGTTGGAGGAAAGATACTGAAGAATTTGGAAGACAAAAGAGAGGCAGGGTGGGTAGAGACACACCTACATATAGGAGACAGACAGACACACAAACCCCTCCTTCAGCCTGTGCTCAAATGATGCCTCTGTAGCGAGGCCTGCTCCATTTAAACTGTACCCTTCCTTCCCATACCCTGACAGGCACATCACCACCGCCACCACCCACCCCCATTCCCGGCTCTGTTCTTCTCCTTAGTACTTGCCACCACCTGATAGTCTACACACTTTATTTATTGTTTACTGTCTGGGTCCCCTAGTAGAATGCCCTGGTCAGGGATTTTATCCCTCTCGTTCACTTTACTCTGGGCTCACGATGGTGCCAAGCACACAGTAGACACTCAAAGAATAAAAATGATAGAAAACATAAAGTATTTTCTGGGGCAACATTCAAAGCCCAGTCCATGTATCACCTCACTTAGTCTGCACAACAACCCTATGAGGAAGATACTGTTATTACTATCCCCATTTTAGGGGAAAGGAAAGTGAGGCCAAGAGAGGTTGAGTCATTTGCTTAAGGTCTCTCAGAAGAGCTCAGGGTCTGAACCCTGAGTCTGGCTCCAGAGGCCAGACTATTATTATCTGAGTAAGTGAACGACCAGAGCCCACATACAGACCCCCTACCCAACTCACAGCGCCCCCTCCCGCCAGGCCCACACACGGGTCAGACATGCAGACAGGGAGGCAGAACCAGTGAGAGCAGAGGTGGAGGGGACTTACTGATTTTGGATCCCTGGGGCAGAGAGGCGCCCGAAACGCAGCGGTTAGAGTTCTGCCGTTTAGAGGGATCGAGGGTAACCCTGTAGTGTGAGGAGGGAGGTGAAGAGTGATGGAGGAAGAGGAGGAAAAGGAGACGGAGATGTCGGGGTACAGGAGGCAGAGTAGAGCAGAAGACAGGTTAGGTCCCATCAGCCCCCCATCCCTCTCCCTGTCCCCCATGTCCCGTGGGGCTCACCTTCGGGTCAGTTTGGAGGTCAGCTTGGTGAAGAGGTTGGTGGTGGGGCGGGGCCGCCCAGTGGGCAGGGGCGTGGCTTCGTGGGCCAGTGTGGGGGAGGCGGGGGGCCCATTCTGCACGCCCCCACCTCCCCCGCCCCCTGCCCGCCTGTCTCGGACCTGGCCACCGTGGAAGGTGCTGCGGATGGTGGAGCCGCGTGCCAGGCGGCTCCGCTCCCCTGATGGGGGAGCCAGGCTGTGACTGGAGGGGGAGGCGGGGGGCACCCGTGGGGTACCCGAGCTGTGGGCAGAGAGGTACAAGTTAGGGTGGAGCTTTGAGGCAGGCCAGAGTCCTCAGTCCCTCTGATTGCTCACTGGTCTGTCCTGAGATCAGAAACCTTTGCCAAGCTGGAACTCAGAGACAGGGCTGTGGTGCAGAGCTGTGCAGGCTATGCCCTGTACACCCTTAGCCTTATTTGACTGACTCTTCGCACCTCCTAAATCAGTCTTCCTTCAAACCATCCTTTCTTCAAGCTCTGTCCCCTCCAAACCATCCCCTATCCCAACTCTCCTCTCTCTAAACTTGGCAATTGAATAGATTCAGATATACTTTTAAATGAATCCCCTGCTATTTGCCATCCAAACCTCAGGAACCACATCAATTGTGCAAACACTTTGCTATCTGAACTTTCATTATTCAAACGTGGGAGAGAAATAGACGTGGACATCAAGAAAACTTACATTCATTATGAAAATTTTCAACAGGTAATAATAAAGAGGAAGGAACCCTCTCTCTAATTCTCAAGATTCTGTGTAGGCAGGGGTGGCTCTATTATCCTAGGACCTTCCTCAGGCCCTCTGACCCTCCCAGTCCTCACAGCAGAAGCCAGACCTCCAATTAATATCCTTCTAGGGACCTCAAGACCAGCCAGATCTCAAAGAGGGAGCCCTGATTGGCAGATACCATTACCTCTCACCCAGAATCCATACACAACATTTTACTCTTAGTAACCAAACCCCTTAAGAGTATAAACATTGCACATGGCCACCCAGCCAAAGACTACATGTCCCAGCTTCCTTTGCAGCTAGGTATGGTCATATGACCATGTTCTGGCCAATAGGATGTAAGCAGAAGTGCTTTGGCCCATTTCTGGGTCATGTCTTTGAACAGAAAAGCAGTTTGCACTCCACTGTCTTTCCACCCTTTTTGCTGGTTGGGAAATGGTGGCAACTGGTGCAGTGGCCTCAGATCTAGAGCTGCAGTCTCATGTTAAGAGTGGTCCTGAATCCTTGGAGGACCCTGCCTCCTACTTCTGGATCACAGAGGACTAAACCTCCACCTCATCTCCTGTGCCTTATGATCTCTTCACTCCTGAATCTATAACCTAACTATATGCTATCGCTTGGCCAGGACTTGGAGGCCATATATTATAGTGATTAAAAGTACAGATTCTGGAGTCAGTCTGGAATCTTTGCTCCTTGACTTACCAGCTGTGTGGCTTTGGACAAGTTACTTAACCTATCTGTGCCTCATTCCCTCAGCTGTAAAATGGAGACACCAGGATTGATCTCATAGAATTGTTAGGGGCATTCAACCAGCTAACATACACAGGCCCAGCCTACAGCTACTGCTTGATAAATGTTGGCTATTATTATTTTTATTTAATAACCCCCAAATAAGTTCTGACTCATCAAATGCCTACTATGACTCAGACCCTGTGTGAGGTACAGGACACACCTGATCTCCACCGGATCCCTCTAATGGGATTGGAGGCAGAGAACATCAGCTCCATCTCACACAGGAGGAAACGGAGGCTCAGACACCTGCCGATGGTCATCTTGCTCGTGGAGTGCAGAGGCGAGATTCGGAACTCAGAGCTGAATCACCGCTTCCAAACACTACCCCCTGCCCCCACCAAAGAGGGATACCTGCATCCCTTTATTGGGTGTTTCCCAGAGTGCACCTGGGAGTCACGCCCTCTAGTCCTGATGGGTGGGAGTGTCATGATCCTGAAGCCCACCCCACTCTGGGACTTGAACTGTGATGTGAACCAATTCATTCCTTTTGTATGTTCCAGCCAGCCTGCACTAGTTTCCTCACTTGCCAGCTGAAGGAGCCTGAACCAACTCAGGCAAGTTAAGTTTGAAATCCCGCCAACTAGAGGATGTTGAAGCTGTGACATTCTAGGGCTTCTCTCCAACTCTAAAAATGGATCATTCAAAAAAAATGAACTTAGGTTCCCCAAGCTCGTGGGCAGAGAGTGGGGCAGACTGCTTTGCTGGTGCTGATGACTAATTAAGGGGGGAGGATTTTTCAGGGGGGTCTGGGACCGAGAGGACATGGGTAGATTCTGCCAAAGGAACGGCAGACACGCAGACTGCCCTGTCCCCACACCATCCCTCCCCACAACGTCTAACATCTTAGATCAGGGGGCGCTGCTCACTACACCCCATCACTCCTTCCCTGTTGCTGCCCTCCCTTCATACCTGTTTTCTTTGCCATTTGGCAACAAGGAGGGGCGCTCAGCCCCTGGGCGTTCTGTGCAAACGTAGGTGTTTCTGCGGGTCATCATGCTGGGAGGGAGGTTGTTCTGTAGGAGACAAAGCCAGGAGGAGAGTGAGGGGGCAAAGGGACCCTCCTTAATCCCTTTTACCCTCTCTGGCCTCCCTCATTAGGAACGAGGCAGGGGCCTGTATGTGAACCAAGAGTGAGTAGATGACGGTTTACTTTGGCTAAAGACATGAAAGGTCAAGGGGTCATGCCAGCAATGCAGGCTGAGAGTCATGGGGGGCCTTGGAGCTGGGAGGAGAGAAGGTCACGGAAAGTTCCCAGGGGGCAGCCTTGCCCACCTCCAGCCATGTCAAGCTTTTAAAAACATACTTATTCAGGCCACCTTGAGAGGCATATGGCATCTCAGTTCCCGGACCAGGGATTGAACCCAGGCCCCCTGCGTGGGAAGGCGGAGTGATGACTGCTGGACTGCCAGGGAAGTCGCATCTCTCCTCCTAAAGGCCTTCACACAGGCCGTCTCTTCTGCTTGGGTCTTCCTCCTACCTTTCCCTCTGACTCACTCCTAGGGATCTCTCAGGTGTCAGGTCAACATATCCCCGCCCTGGGCCCTGGCTGAGTCAGCTACCTTCCTTGCACTCCCAGCTACAGCCTTGTATTGTATTGGCCACATTGCTTTGTACTGACCACCTCTGTTCACACATACATCTCCACCCTGCACTGCACTGAGCTGAGGACAGGAACAGCATACCAGGATTTTGTTGCCTCATAAAATGTGCTGAAAAGTGATCCTTTTTTCCTCTGGAAGTCTGCCTAAGATAGGTATTATTTCTTCTTTCGATGTTTGGAAGACTTCCACCAGTTTAGAGCCATCTGGGTCTGGAGTTTTCTTTATGGGGAAGTGTTGAGACTGCTCCAGTTTTCTATTTCTTCTCGGGTCAGTTTTGGTGTGTTTCTAAAAGACATTTGTCCATTTTGTCTAAACTGTCAAATTTATTGGCATAAAGTAGTTCCTAATACCATCTTTCTTTTTATGTCACAATGAAGCTCTCCTTTTCACTTCTGATACTGGTGATTTGCGCTTGCTATCTTCTTTCTTTTTAAAAATTGAAGTACAGTTGATTTACAGTGTTGTGGTTTTTTCTTAATTAGTCTTGCTAGGGTCCACTGACTTTATTATTCCAAAGAATCAGCTTTTGGCTTGTTGACTTTCTCTCGTGTATATCTGTTTTCTCCTGTATTGATTTCTTCTCTTTATTATTTCCTTCCTTCTATTTTTTTGGGGGAGGGGGTAATTTGCTATCCTTTTTTAGTGTCTTAAAAGTGTGGATGTATTTCAGCCATAACAAGAGCTTTCATTCATTGAGTGCTTACTGAGCCAGGCACTGTGTGAGGATGGCACAAGATCCCCCCGACAACCCAAGCTCTTTGGTAAGCTCGTTTCACAGGGTGGCACAGTGAAGCTCAGAGAGGGGAAGTCACCTGCTCGAGGTGACACAGCTCATCAATGTAATTCAAACACTGGTCTATGCGGCTTCTGCATCCGGACCACCTTCCTGTAACTTGCTTCCACCTCTGTCTCCTGATGTTAAGGATGTTTTGGTTCCCTCAGCTTGTATTATAGCATTCTAGGGAGCTGCAGAAGCCAGAAAGCCAAATGCTACATTCCCCAGAAACTCTTCGGCAGCCCAGGCTCTGGGTATGAATGGGATCTGGCAACCTCTGCTCTTGTGGAGATCTGGAAGGTGGAAATGGGGTGGCAGCCACCTTCCTGCCCCCTCTGACATCTGCTCACACAGGCAAGACTGGGATGAGGGTCTCTGGGGCACCAGTGCCGCTTCTCCAGACCTCTGGGCAGCAAGAGGCTCTCCTGGTGGAGGATGACGTTTCTGAGTCTTGCATCGTAGCCCTGACGTATGTTCTTGAACTGAGCAGAGCTCGAGGGGGCCTCAAAGGCGGGAGCTCCCTTGGTGGGTCAGTTCTGCCGTGGTAATATGCCTTTCTTGTAGGTCTGGTCCAGTGCCTGCTCCTCCAGCCCTTCCTATAATTGTGTAAGCACCACAGCTAATTCTCCATATTAAATCCTTCAAGTTGAAAGCACAGGGAATTTCTTCTTGACATTGAATCCTAACTTATACACTAGAATTGAGTACAAGCTGAGGCAGAGCGCGCGCTCATGTGTGTTGAATGAATGACTGAATGGATATAACAGAACCCTGTGCGGTGGTCTGCGGAACAGGAGGGATGGGAAGTAACGGCGTGCGGGAAATGTGACCCAGGTGGCACTGACAGGCGGGGGCAGCCCGGGTGCCATCCCCCCAGCACCCCCCAACTCACAGGGGTGCTCGTGCTGTCCTTCCGCCGCTCTGGGATCTCTGCCTTGTTGGGGTTGTGGGCGCTGCTGACCATGGGGCTGGAGGGGGGCAGCCCTCGGCTCCCGCTCCCCGCAGCACTGCAGCTTGCCTTGCGGCCGGGCAGGCGCTCCTCCTTCAGCTCCGCCTCCCCCGTGCTGGTTGGGCTGCGCTTGGGGTGCAGGGGTGTGGGGGATGGGCCACCTGGGAGAGGGAGGGGACAGTTTTGTGCTGGCATCATTAGAAAAAGCAAAAATCTGCTCTGGGTGATCCTGAGAACCTCAGAACTCCTCGCACAGGCTACTCTGACAACATCTAGGTGACACGTGTTCACGGACTCAGAGGCTCCACATAAATGACACAATGCTTGTGCAGGTTATTCACTGAATCCTACTCCTTGTTCTTTTTTTCAGGTCAAAAGATTGGGAACAGCCTCAACACCCCTTAATATGGGAATAACTGAATAAGTCAAGATATTGCCACCCAATGGAATACGGTGCAACTATAAACAATGTTCCCATACAGAAAGATCTTCAAGACAGACTGTGAGGTAGAAAGGGCAAGGCTAGGTATGAGGTCTACAGTGGGCTACCGTGTGTAAAAATGAGGAGAAAGTACGCACCTATCTATATCTACTTATCTGTACTTGTTTATAATGAATGTTGCACAAAGACTATCACTTCTGTTAAAAGGGAGAATATCTTTATGGTATATTAATATATTAATATTGCATTTATACATCTTTATGCATTTGCATATCTTTCTCCTTCTTTTCATGTCTCTCTCTTTACATATTTATATATGAATAAAACTTCTCCAAAAGAGTTCATATAAAACTGGTAACCGTGGCTGTTTCCAAATGGCACTGGGGGTTGGGAGAGACGTGTAAGACAAAGATGTTTTTACTGTCTACGCTTCCTGCACTATCGAGTTTTGAAGGATGTGACTATTAATTTCAAAAACAAAACAAATTTGGGTGCTCTCTTCGGCAGCACATATACTAAAATTGGAATGATACAGAGAAGATTAGCATGGCCCCTGTGCAAGGATGATACGCAAATTCATGAAGCGTTCCATATTTAAAAAAAAAACAAAAACAAATTTGGTCCCTTAGAACATCTTCGAAATTTACGGTTTTAGAACCCAGGGGTTAAGGGTGTTCTAGAACTTCAGAGAGTCGGAACTTCTGTGTGTTAAAATTCAGAAAACTTAACGCTCAAAAGCCCCACAAGCATCACAGGCTCTACAGTGGCACACGGGCTCCCATCGACCATCTTTCATCCCGTGAAGCCCGGAACCCAGAAGGTCTCCATGTGGATTGTTTTTAAAGGTTAACATGTTCTAATCATAGACTGTTGGAATCACAAGCTTCTCAGGGTCTTTCTGGGCCAATCTCACTATTGTATAGGTGGGGAAAAGGAAACCCAGGGAAGGGGAATGGCTTGACCATCCAGGATACTTCCTGCTCAAGACTAAGCCTCCCTGACTTCCCTCTTCCTGTACTAGTGCCTGTCCCAGAGCAAGGAATCACCCCCAGGAGAAGGAGGGACGCAAAACAATAGCAAGTTGGAAATCACAAGTTGGCAGTTATTTAACTATTAAACACAGAGTTACCATATGACCCAGCGATTCCACCCTTAGGCACACACCCAAGAGAAACGAAAACAAAGACCCACACAGAGAATTACTCACAATAGCCAAAGGTGAACACCCAAATGACCCTCCACTGGTGATGCATAAACAAAATATGGTATATCCATATGATGGAATATTATTTGGCAATAAAAAAGTGGAGTATTGATACATGCTATGACGTGGATGAATCTTGAAAACATGCTTAGTGAAAGAAGGCAGTCACAAAAGGCCACAGATTGTATGATTCTAATTATAAGAAAGGTCCAGAATAGGGAAATCTAGAGAGACAGTAGATTAGTAGTTGTCAGGGGTGGGGGCTAGGGTGGATGGGAGATTCGAAGTAGATGGCTAAGGGTTGTAGAGTCTCCAGGGTACTGACCATGTTCTAAAGTTGACTGTGGTGAAAGATGCACAAATCTGTGAACGTACTAATGCCACTTAATTGTATATTTTAAATTGGTGAACTGCATAGTATGTGAATTATCTCTCAATAAAGCTGTTAAAAAATATAGTGCAGATGATTAAGATGAGGGTATAGGTAGAGACCTCTTGCTAAGTTCCCATGTCTCATTTATGGTGGCAGTGGTTGTGGGTCTATTTTCTGCAGGAAATGAGATATCTGTTAGTTGAAGAATGTAGGATGCAAGCAGGTGTCTCCCCAACCCCTTCCCAGTAGTAAGTTTGGAAGAGAGGCAAGAGGGCAGGCTTTCAGCAGCCTTTTTGTACAATGTGTCCTCCTGTGTCCCAGTCAAGTGGATTAATCCTGACTGGACCCTGATTATCAAGTGGATCAAAGAGATTTCAGCTACTATTGAGCTGGCCTCTAAAACTGAGTTGTAAGAAGTTAAGAGACTGGGGAAAAGGTAAGGCAAGATATGAAAAAAAGAAAGGAAGAACCAAATGAACAAAGAAGAAGCAAGACAGAGTGTCTGTTCTAGGGCTGGCTGCTTTTCCAGTTTCTAATCCCTTCCCGAGCCTGGCTGCCTCCACATTCCATACAATGTCCCTGCACCTTTATAGGATGTTTCTCCCTTTGTTGCAGTTGGTTCAAGCCAGTTTCTGCTGCTTACCAGCCAGAGAACCCTGACATAATGCAGGTCTGGGGCCCTGGGGCCAGGGGTGGCATGTGCAAGTGCTGGGGCAATACTCACAGAAGTCGCTATGCCTGCGCTGGCGGTGGTAGGTGGAGGAGGAGCTCCGTTGCCCTTTGCTGTGGCTGGTGCCTTTGCTGGAGCTTGTTCCATTGGTGGTGTCGCTGGGCGCCCGCACCCGTGCCAGGGCCAGCCCCGGGGCACCCCGATCCCCACCCTCCTGCAGGAAGATGACAGATGAGGAACCTCAGCCCCTTCCCCTCTGTCCCAGAGGTCTCCCTCCACCCTGGGTATCGCGCATCCCGAATGTCCCTGACGCCTTCTGACCTCAGTCTTCCTGCCCAGCAGGAGGTAGGTGGCGGTCACTTCGTTGTACTTCTGGCTGGTCAAGGCCTCTTTGATTTCTTCCCGCGTGTAGCCCATACCCACCATCACCTCTGGGAGAGGGGGATGGAGAGGAGGTTCAGTCTCCCCAGATCCTTCCCTTCCACTCTTTTCTGCATCACACAGTAATGCCTGCACTTTGGCCTGTCCAGTAATCATTCCCCCTTCTGCCAGCAGCACCCTGATTTTCCTTGGAAGAATATTTCTTCCCTGCTCAGATGCCCCAGCTGACTCCTGCCTGCTCCAAAGCCCAGGGGCAGGCATATTACTCAGGTCTGACCAATCAGAGAGTTCCATCCCCAAGGCCACACTGACTGCTTCAGGGGTAGCCAATGGGTCCCACCCTACAGCTTCCATTGGAACATGAGGAAAGTGGATTCTCTTCCTACTGAGGTGTCCAGGCCACTAGGACATGCTGTGGTCACTTTGCTCCTGCAGGGAGAGCTGCCTGGGAAAGAAGTCACCACTGAGAAGATTCCTAACAAGTGTCTCTGAGCACCTGGATCCAGCTGTGCCTGAAAGCGGACATATCATGGCCTTTCCAGTTATGTGAATGAAATAACATCACTATTAGGTTAAACTACATGAAATTGCTCATGTTAATTTCTGAGCTATGAAAATGGTGATTTCATATGGATCAACCAATTATTATTTTCTGGTTGAAGCCAGGATGGCTTGGGTTTTCTGTTACCTGCAACTGTGAAGTCCTGATTAATACAGCCAGATCTGATGGTGGCTTCAATTTCATCAGCTGCAGAGTGAGGGTTTACTAGATGGTTCCTAAGGGGCTCTTCCAGGGCTAATGCTTTAGGGCCAAGTGTTCGAGGGCTCTGGGCTGAAGGGATTGGGACTGAAGGGGTGGTGAGTGAGGCATGTGCCAAGGTGGGAGTTTTTCTCAAGCATGCAGATTACTGATGGCTTTGTCCAAACTCTTTTGGAAGTCACCTGTGAGTTCTTGTGTGTTAATAGTCAAAGCTTAGACAACAGCACTTATCACATGTCTATTATGACACAAAAGCACTTGTTTCATGCCCAATGTAAATGCTTTATATAAACTCATTCATTTATAACAAACCTATAGGACAGGTTCTATGATTATCTCAGTTTATACACAAGGAAATAGAAGCACAGAGAGGGGAAGCCACTGGCCCAGGGTCACACACCTAGAAAGTAGCAGGGCAGAGACCAGAGCCCAAACTTCTCTGCTCTCCCCAGGTGCCTTGCAAACTTCTCTGATGCACTAACCAAAGAGGTAGGTGCTGGAAAGTTCCCACTCCCGGGTCTGCGGCCCACAGCCCTGCTTTCCCCGACTCTCACCGATTCGCTTGGTGTCCCCGAAGTCCTCCTCAGGCTCTGTGTATGGCTTCAACTCCTCACCCTCATAGCCAATGTTGATCCATTTGTCTTTCATGATTTGCTGCGGGAATTGGGAGCAGGACACAGAAGGGGAAAGAGAGAGATGTCAGAAGACACTGGGATAAAAACACAGCTCCCAAATGGGGCTGCTCTGCCTTGCCCCCCACCTCCAAGGCCCAACACCCCAGAATCGAGGCCATCCTGAGAGCTAGCACCTCCTCTCCCAACCCCCAGCCCCCATCTGGAGCCTGCCGAAGCCACCCTTCCTCCTCCGCATCATCTGGGCCCCCAGCACCCTGTAATCATCCTAGGAGCTCATTAGCTAATTACTGGCATGTCGGGGAGTAGGCGAGGCTGTTGAGGGGGGACGGTGGCGTCAGGATGAGTCTAGGATACTTTCCCTGGGCTGCCCATCTCCCCTCACCTTTCAGTGGTGGATTGGACAGGGAGAGGAACCGTGTCAGGCAAGAGGGCTTCAGTGGAAGTGGTGTGGGGCTGGGGACTGAGCTCACCTCGAGAGTACAGCGTTTAGCTGGGTTCAGCACCAAAAATCTCCGCAGGATGCTCTCACAGTCTGTTGACATGTAGAAAGGGACCCGGTACTTCCCTCTGAGGACTCGCTCCCGCAGCTCCTGGGGGGACGGGGGTTACTGGGGGAGGGGTCCACCCCACCTCCCCAACCATCTCTCTCTCTCTCTCACACACACACACACACACACACACACACACTTTCTCTTCCTCTTTCTCAATCCCCCGACAGAAGTGACAGGGCCTCTAAGTTGTAACCCTGACGTGATGGGAAAAACCCCACCACTTTCTCTCGACCTCGGTTCCCATCTGTAAAATGGGAACACTGTTACAGATGCAGAAGTTTTCAAACAGGTGTTTGTTTTTTGTTTTTTTTTTAAAGCAATTTAACTTTTCACTTTGAGGAAGTCTTACAGAGTGTGTGAGTTCTATGAGCCAGATAAGAGGGGAGGTGGGCCAGTGAGTTGGCCTCGGGGGCCTTAGTTTTCATATCTCTAAACAGGGACCATAGCGCCTACTTTCCAGGGTAGGAATGAGTTTAGAGAAGTGAATGCCTAGTACAAGTCAGGCCCAGAGCAAGTGCTTTTTAAATACTAGGTTTAGGGAACTTCTCCCGTTAAGAAGCTGCTTTCCAATGCAAGAGATACAGGTTTAATCCCTGGTCTGGGAAACTAAGATCCCACGTGTCACAGGGCAACTAAGCCCACTTGTTGCGACTAGAAAGCCTGTGCGCTGGAACAACTGAGCCCGCACTGTCCAGAGTCTGCTCTGCAATGAGAGAAGCCCGTGTGCCACAAGGAAGACCCGGCACGGGCAAAACGGAAAACAAAAGGAAAGACCAGGTTTACAAAAGGGGACGAGAGAGGGGCATCCTGCCCGGGCCCCCCACCTGTCTTTCCAAAAAGCTATGAGGCCCTGGCAGTCTCCAAGAATGAACACTGATTTACATGCTGACTCTTTTTTTTTTTTTTTAGGGCTTTTTAGGAGGGCCCTGCCAAGGCTACAAAAGAAAAAAATACATTCCATGCTCCATGGCATGGCAGACCAGTGGAAGCCCCTACCATCCTGAACAAAGAACTGAGAGAGAGAGAAAATGGAGTGGGAGGTGAAGGGAGGAAGGGGTGTCTCTGGGTGGAGCCCTGTGCCAGGGCCTGGGCTGGGAGTTCCCTCCGGGTGCCTTCTCCTAACAGGGCGGGATGAGGCCTGGGCCTGGGGAGCCTCCTACACTGCACATTATCACAGCCCAGAGGGTTGTGAATATTTCATAGTGATAAGTGCTGCTTTCAGAGCCCTCATCATGAGCCAGCTGCGTTCTAAGCGCTTCACACATATGACATCTATGCTCACAAGAATGCTGTGGAGCAGGGTCATGATGCCCATTTTCCAGATGAGGAAACTGAGGCCCAGAGAGGTTAAGTCACTTGCTCTGGGTTTGTGCAGCCAGAAAGTGGCAGGGCCAGGGTTCAAAGCCAGGCAATCGGGCCCTGGAACCTGTGCTGTGCACACTGCCTCTGTTGTGTGATGCTGCGAAGTAATCAAAGAGACATTGACCCCTCCACCAGGGCAGCTCCCAGGGGTGACACTCTGGCCTGATGCCAAGTCCTGGTGAAGGGCCTCACACACCCAGCCTGGCTGTAAGTGTCCCCACAAGGAGAGGTTCAGAAAGACTTGTTCAAGGTTACTCAGCAAGGAAATGACAGAGCAGAGATGGCTCCCAGCCACAAAGCCAGCAAGGCCTGGGGTGCCTGGTGGGGAAACCAGGACAGCAGCAAGTGACAAGAGCCTGGGGCAGGTGAGACCCTGGCCTGGCCCTTCGGGACGATCTCCTGATTTCATGCTTGGGGCTCAGGAAGATTGTTATCTGATCTCATCAAGTCCTCACATCGCTGCTATGAGGCTGGTACTTTAGGGTCTTCACTGAACAGAGGGGGAGACTGAGGCTCAAAGGGGCTGGCTGACTGGCTGACGCCATGGTGACAAGGGGCCCCTCCAACTTATCACTCAGGGCTCTGCTGTCCTGTCCTTGGCAATGACCTCCCCAATCCCCTGACTGCTCCTCTCGGCCACTTTGAGCAGGCCTGAGCATTCCTGCCGGAATTTTGGAATTCCCACCCGAAATGCACCACCTGGATCCAATCAGGAGGAAACACTGGGCAACCCAGGCTGAGGGAGGCTCTTTCTGCAAGATGACTGGCCTGAACTCATCACTGCTGGCCGCGGAAGACAAAGAACCGCCCAGGAGCTGTTCCAGATGAAAGGAGACTAAAGAGACAGGACAACTGAACGCAATGAGGGTGCCCGAGGGGACGCTGGGGCAGGAGAAGAAAATAGCTGCCAAGGATATTCTTGGGATGACTGATGAAACCCGAGCACCAGCCGTGGGTTAGAGCTGGGGACTGCATCAGCGCTGGATTTCCTGAGCGTGATCATGGACGGAAAATGCCCCACCTCAGGGGATCCCGGCTGTACGCAACCTTCAGAGGGGGAAGGGATGTGGTGTCTACAACTGACTCCCATGTGTTCCATCAGGAACCGCGATGGCAGTGAGAACACGGGCATATGCAGACACATACATGCAGCACACGTGGCCACGGGCTGGCAATCAGAGCATCTCCCGAAAAGGACTCTGTCCTCTGTTCTAGTCTGACAACTTCTCTGTTGATCAGCATGTTTCAGAATTAAAAATTCAAAGGGAGAAAAAAAAAAGAAACAACCCAACACTACAACTCACCCCACACTTCCCACCCCCTTCTATAGAACTGGCCAGCATCTAATGTGCTATATATTTTGCTTATTATTTTATTTTCTGCCTGGCTCTGTTGCAAGAATGTCAGCATGAGACAAGGCTTTTTTTTAGTGCACCATTCAATGGTTTTTAGTATATTCACTGAGCTGGTGCAGTCATCACTCAAATCCATTTTAGAAGATTTTCATTACCCCCAGGAGAAACCCCGTCATCCAACTCCCCCCGCCTCCCTCGTCTTAGGCAACCACTGATCTGCTCTTGGTCTCTGTGATTTGCCTGTTCTGGACACTTCATAGGCATGCAATCTACCACGGGGGGCCTTTAGTGACTGGCTTCTCCCACTTAGCTTGTTTTCAGGGATCACCCGGGGAGCAGCATGTCTCCTATGTTCACCCCATGTCTGCAAAACTTAAAATAGAGCCCGACTCGTGGACAGTAAACAATAACTATATACGGAGTGGATGGGTGAGTGAGCGGGGTTTGAATCCAAGCTTGCTAGCTGTGAGCCCACGCCTGAACCCCCCACGCTGTCCTGCCTGACCCCCTGACCCATCTTGCCTTGAGAACTCAGCCCCGCCCCTCCGGGCCTCTGCAGGGGAGGGATCTGGGGGATGGGGACTGTGAAGGCCAGAGACACCCTCCCCAGGGGAATCAGAGCCCCCGTGCCAGCCTCGCCCAGCACCTTGAGGTTGTGCCCATCGAAGGGCAGGGAGCCGCTGACGAGCGTGTACAGGATGACGCCGAGGCTCCAAATGTCCACTTCCGGCCCGTCGTACTTCTTGCCCTGGAACAGCTCCGGGGCGGCGTACGGGGGGCTCCCACAGAAGGTGTCCAGCTTAGAGCCCAGCGTGAACTCATTGCTGAAGCCAAAGTCGGCAATCTTGATGTTAGCCTCGGCGTCCAGCAGGAGGTTCTCGGCCTGCCAGGCAAGGAGAGGGCAGAGGGTGGATGTGTGCGGTGCCAGAGCCAGCCAACCTGGGGTGGCCGCGGCCTCGTCCCTTCTTCCCGTGTGACCTCGGGCAGTGACTTTACTTCTCTGGGTCTAGTTTCCTCATCCACACAACAGCGATAATCAGGGTTCCCACCTCACAGGGATGTGTGAGAATTAAGTGAGTCAAACCGTGCAAAAGGCTTCAGACAATATTTCACGCCCAGTAAGTGCTATGTAATGTGCTTCCCTGGTGGGTCAGCAGTAAAGAACCCGCCTGCCAATGCAGGAGACGTGGGTTCCATCTCTGGTCCGGGAAGATCCCCTGGAGAAGAAAATGGCACCTTGCTACAGCATTCTTGGCTGGGAAATCCCCTGGACAGAGGAGTCTGGCGGGTTACAGTCCACGGGGTCGCAAAGAGTCAGATCCGACTGAGCGTCTAAATAACAAGCACTATATAATTAATGTTAGCTCTTATTCTTCCACGTGGCCTGCAGGGCTGAAGGTCCTCAGGCACTCCCCTGCCCATCTCTGAGTCTCAGTTCACCCAGCAGAAAAAAAATAAGGATGACTGCTCAACACTTATAAAAATGAAAATCATTTCATATAAAACTTACTATGCACCAGGCTTTTAGACTATCCTTTCTAAAAGTAGCTACATAATGCGGGGCTAAAGTACAGAGTCTGGAAGCACCCTAGCTTTGAATCCCAGCTCTACCACCCACTCGCTGTGTGAATTCAGGTGGATTACCAGCCCTCTCTGTCCCTCAGTTTCTGAAGTGTAAACCGAAGGTCATTATGGCACCGGCCTCACAGGCGGTTTTGGGGTTCACTGAAAAGTGCTCATCGCAGCACAAGGGACAGAGTCAGCACTCAATAAATACTCTACATGCTATGTATAGGCTTTTGTCTATTTTTGGTGCCAGGGGTTTGTGTATTTGCCATTTCATAGGCGAGGAAACAAGAGGCTCAGGGAGGCCACCTCATGCCTCCCTGAGAGCATGAAAGTAGCAGAGTTGGAACCCAGAAGAGGCCTGCCGTCTCCATAGCCCGAGTGTGGAAGAGGCCTCCTGCATCCCTCTTCCTCTTGTGTGTTGACTACACTTGACGCACAAAAAACCTACCCTTCAGAATGCTGCTGGCGCCCGACCCCTGCCAACCTCCGCCTTTCCCCAACCCAGCGTGCAGGGCTTCCTCCTGGTCTCCCTCCCTCCTGGTGGTACATTTCGGTACCACCCTTCCGCACCTCTGACCTGACAAAGGGACAGAACCCGTACAGATATACACCAAACCTCAATCTAGGGGCACCTCCATCTTGCTCAGGGGTGACACTCCCCGTTGTGGCATCGGAGGCTCCAGAGTTCAGCCCCACCCTCCCGTCTGGGTTGCTCCTCCTCGGAGGTCCCCTGGGTGCACTAACCGGATCCCCAAGTCCCCTTTTAGCCACTTCCAGGACCCTCCACCAGGGGGCGCGCCTCCCCCAGGCTGTTGGCGACGGCTCGCTCACACCCCTGCAGGGCAAACTCACGCCTCTGAGGAGCTTCCTCAGCGGGCTGTGTGGGGATTAGAGCAGCACAGAGGCAGTGTTTCGAACTTCTACAGCAGTTTGATAGAATTTTCTGTTTTTTTTTTTTTTTTTTACTCTAATAATAATCATCTTAAAATCAGGCTTGCATTTTATTTTTTCTTCTATTTTTTTGGTCTCACTGGGTGGCATGCAGAGATCTTAGTTCCCTGACCAAGGATCGAACCTGTGCCCCCTGGGGTGGAAGCGTGGAGTTCTAACCACTGGACCACCACAGACGTTCCTTGGGCTTGTACTTTATACATCTCTTTTTCCTTTTATTTTTATTACACTTTACCCAAGCCCCTGTCCACAACGGCTTGGGAGCTGAAACCACTCAAACAAACCCAATATTCTGTGCTGGAAACCTTGAGAAGCAGTTCCTTAAGTACTTAGCCCAGGGTCTGGGACACAGTGGGTGCTCAAGAAATCACCATCAGGACAACGGATGACCTGATTCGGACCAGACACATGTTTCCTGAGAAAGGAGGTTCTCTCGGGTGGTAGGTGTGCAGCAGGGGCCCTGGGACACAGAGCCCAGCCCAGTGGTGCGGCGGAGCAGGGCAGGCCCTGCTGAGTCTCCCGTCTCCACCAGGCACTCGCCGTCCCTCTCAAGTTCAAAGATGCCTGTGACTCTGATACCCTGGAGGCTGTGGGACGCTGGGGCTCTAGGATCTCAATTCTCGAAGCTTCCTGAATGTTTTAAAGTCTCTGGAGACTGAGAGTGAGGTTCCGTACCGTGTGCGTTCCAGCGACCTTGCCTGGGACGCGTGTAACCGCCCGAGGCCGTTCAGGGACACTTTGTTTCTTTCTCCTTTGTTCACACCTCCTGCCCCCGCCCCCACCTGCTCCCTGCTTTGGCTGGCCTTGATTTTGCCACAGAAGCCTGGGGACAAGTCAAGGGGTTCTAGATGCAGAGGGAGAGCATGAGGAGGCAAGGAAGGGAGAGGCGGCGGAGGCTGCGGGGTGCCGGGGGCTGCGGCGGGCGTCTGCGGGCTGAGCGGGGGCTCACCTTCAGGTCCCTGTGGACGATGTTCTTCTGGTGGCAGTAGTGCACAGCCGATACAATCTGCAGGCGCGGAGAAGAGGGGCTGCTACTCGGGGCCCCCAAAGCTCTCAGCTCCTTCAGAGGCCCCATGAACCTACCCACGACTGAGCTCTGGACGCCAGGCCTCCCCAAGCACGGGCCGTGACGCTGGGTCCCCACCGAGCCCTGACTCTGCCCGCTCCCCACCCAGTCACAGCAGGAAACGAAGACACACGCCTCCACCCAGAGGAGGAGCCGCCCTCCTGGCAGGGGCATCAGCCCAAGGCAACAGGACCGGCCCCTCCTGACGTTGAGAAACACGCACCAGAGCATCATACACCCAAACACAGACAGGCAGCCCCAGCACACTGGGGCTTACGCCCTGCGCACCCAGCATAGCTGTGTCCAGCAGCTGGACAGTGCCGGATCAACATTCTTGCTCAGGTCTCTTCACCCTCCAAACCCTCTTACATACCCGGGCATCCTCACTGCCACACACCTGTACATCCACACACCTCCTTATTCACCTGGACATCCTGGCGCCATACACCCTCTGGCCCATCAACCTATATGCCCACCCTTGGGCTCCCTCGCACCTGCTTATACACCCGAGCATCCTCACTGCCACAGAGCTGAAACCACACACCCTCTTACCCACATGCCTGGGCACCCATATATATTGTGCCCTCTTACCCACAAACTTAAACCCACACTTGGGGTTCCCTCACCCACACACGCCAGCTACCATTTCCACTTTTACCCAAAGAGCTACACATCTATATACCTGGACACCCACATTCCTTTACTTATGCATCTTAGCACCCTGGTACCTGCGTGCCCTCTTAGGCACACTCCTATATACTGGGCACACCTTCACACTCACACACCGGACACTGGCCTACCTGGGCACCTTCAGGCTTGGTCCTCTTACCCACCCAGCTAGGTAGCTGCACCCCTCCATCTGAATAGCCTCACACCTGGGCCTCTGCATGCCCATGGCCACCCAACTGTCCACCCTCACCCCCACCCCAACTTAAGCCACACCCCCAGGCCCTGCAACAGCCCAGACTCACAATCAGACTCTCATTTCTGCAGACTGGCCGCCCCTCCCAGCCCCGCCCCAGCCATGACCCTGACCTGTCGGAACTTGGCTCGAGCCTCCTTCTCCTTCATGCGGCCGTGCGACACGAGGTAGTCAAACACTTCTCCTGCAGGGCAGAGGCCAGTGGGTCAGGCGGGGCATGGTGGGGGTGGCGGCGCAGAGAGCAGGGCGGGGAGGGGAGGGGCCTCACCAGCACTTGCATGGGGGGGGGTGGTGGCACACAGAGCAGGGCAGGGAGGGGAGGGGCAGGGCATGGTGGGGGGGTGGCACGGAGAGCAGGGTGGGGAGGGGAGGGGCCTCACCAGCACTTGCATATTCCATCACCAGGTACAGTGTCTTCTCCGTCTCAATCACCTCGAAGAGCTTCACTGCAGTGGCCAGGGGGTGGTGGTAGAGGGGTTAGGCGAGAAGAGACCCCTCAGCCTCCACCTGCACTCGGTAACGGCACATGTGCTGACCACGACACCCCTTACTCAAGAACAGTCAATGGCTCCCTACTGATGGCAAGATTTGTCCAAACTCCCTGACCCCACTTGACCACCGTCTCCACTTCCTCACAAGAATGTCAGCTCTGTGAGGCTGGGGATGTGTGCCTGTTTTCTTCACTGCTGGGCCCCAGAGTCTGGCACATGAGCAGCCACTCAGGGAATACTTACTGAGTACATGAACAAACGGATAAATAAATGCTGCGGCCACATTCAAGCCAGGCCATATCCTGCTTCTCTGGTAAAGACCTCACTCTCTCGGCTCTGACTAATGATAATGACAATGACAATGGATGCTGCTGACAATAATCAGAGCGGCTCCCACAGCTTAGCTCCGAACTAAGTGTTCTGCACGCACGATCTTATCTGGTCCTCACAATGACCTTGAAGTAATAAGCCCTCTTATCACCCCTCACTCCAGAGGAGGACACTGAGGCTCAGAGAGGTTGAGTGACTCACCCAAGGTCACACAGCCAGGAAGCAGGGATATTGCTATAAGAAAACATTTCTTTCTAACTGCTATAATAGCCAGTTCTCTCTTCCCCTGATTCTCTTTTCCCAAGTGCCCTGGTTGGTATCCACCAAGCCCACTCCCTTCCCCTCCTCACCGATGTTGGGGTGGTTTAGGCCCTTCATGATACGGACTTCTCGGAACAGCTGGAAGAAAGGAAAAAAGAGAAAGATGAGGGTGGGGGGTTTCAAGGACCCTCTCCCCAACCTTTCCCCCGCCTTGCTCCCTCTCCTTGGGTCTTACCTTTTGCAGGCTGCTGGGGTTCAGCTGGGTTTTGTCGATGATCTTGATGGCGACCTGGAGATGGAAGAAAGGGGGAAAGGTCAAGGTACCACAGGGCCTCAAGCTGGGAAAGGGCCCCTCATCCAGACACCCTGGTATGTCCTTCCTTTGTCCCCTTTCAGAAACAGCGCTCTACCTGGGCCATTCTTAGTGGATGGGGATTGGAACTGCAGGGCCTTTGCACATGCTGTTCTCACCATGTCCAGTGCTACCCTTACTTCTGCAGGGAAATATCCCCTATGCCATCATGGGGTCTGGTTGGGGCTGCTCCAGGGGCCTGTCCAGAGTGAGGGTGACCGAGACCCTGAGGGGGCCCCTGTGTGAGGGCATCTCAGACCATTCACACTGTGGAACAAGAAATAACAGCTCACATTTACCAAGTAGTCACATGAGCCAAGCCATGGTCTATGTGCTTTATAAATGAGAACTTTTTTTTTTTGGCCACCTGGCATGTGGGATCTTAGTCCCTCAAGCAGGGATTCAACCTGCACCCTTTGTACTGGAAGCACAGAGTCAACCACTGGACCACCAGGATAAGTCCCTAAATGAGAATCTTTGAATCCTCCCAACAACCCCAGGAGATTATCCTCATTTTCACAAATGGCACAGAGCTGTTCCAAAATGTGGCCAAGGTTATACGGCTGGGAAGTTTGTGGGCTGGGGGTTGAACTTATGCAACTTGACAGAGTCAACCTTTTACACACTTAAAATCTATAGCTAGTTCTGAAAGAGTTTTGGGATAGTCATCATTAGGGAAAAATCAAAATGTTATTGAAGCCTCTTTATACTTATCTTGCAGTTTAGCTAAGTTTTTATTTTGAATTACACATTAGGGTACAGCACTTCAAAAGTCTTAATCCAGCTTAGGTCTTTGGTTTTCTCAAAGAGTTTTGGGGTTACCCTCAGTCACCCCAGATCCACTGGATTATAGAACTCTTCCCCTGGGAGGCTCTGTTCCCTAAGAAACCCCTGGAGTCACGTTCAAAACCCATGTGAGGGGAATAATGCACTTTTTGTGGGGGAAGAGGGTCCCTAAGCTTCCTTTATATTTTCACAAATGGGTTTTTAATCTCGACAAGCACTTTGTATGCCAGTATTGAGATGATCATATGGTTTCTGTCCTTGAATCTGTGAATGTGGCAAAGTACATGAATAAATTGTCAATTTGAAAAGAACTGTGCATTCCTCAAATAAACCCAGCTTTGTCACCATGCAGCTTTCTTTAATTGACATGTCAGAGTCTATTTGCTAATATTTTGTCGAAGCTTTCTGTATCTATATTCACACGTAAGACTGGCCTCCAATTTTAAGTCTTACCTGGTTTCACTGTCACTGTTGAACAAGCACATAAAATCTGGCAGCAGAACCTCTTTCTCTAGTCTCTGGAAGTACTGGCATAAAACTGGAATGTTTGGTACAATTTGCCCATAAAACCACTGGGGCCTGGTATCTTTTGTGTGTATGGCATAGACAATGTGAGAGCAGGAGAAACTGCTCCTGTTGCTTCTCTAAAATTGAAAGAGGAGTAGAGGGGTCATAAACACACTCACTCTCTTTTTATCCCCCACAATGGCACCCCACTCCAGTACTTTTGCCTGGCAAATCCCATGGATGGAGAAGCCTGGTAGGCTGCAGTCCATGGGGTCACTAGGAGTTGGACACGACTGAGAGACTTCACTTTCACTTTTCACTTTCATGCACTGGAGAAGGAAATGGCAACCCACTCCAGTGTTTTTGCCTGGAGAATCCCAGGGATGGGGGAGCCTGGTGGACTGCTGACTATGGGGTCCCAGAGAGTCGGACAGGACTGAAGCGACTTAGCAGCAGCAGCAAGTGTGAGTTACAGACTCCTCTCCATTTCTGCAACACTGTTGCCACACTCAGTGTATATACACCCACCTTAGAAGGCCAGGTGGGGAGGGTGCCTAAACATGAATAAACCTCTTGCATTCTCAATCAAGATCACTGGAAGACTCCACTGAACCAAAGTCCACCATTAAAACAGGGAGGTGGCCTAGGTGTAGGGGCTTCCCAGGTGACACTAGGGGTAGAGAACCCGCCTGCCAATGTGGGAGATGTAAGAGACATGGGTTCAATCTCTGGGGGGGGGGAAGATCCCCTGGAGGAGGACATGGCAACCCACTCCAATATTCTTGACTGCAGAATCCCATGGACAGAGGAGCCAGGTGGGCTACAGTCCATGGGGTCACAAGAGTCGGACGTGACTGAAGCGACTGAGCACGCGCACACGGCCTAGGTTTAGGCACAAAAGCCACGTGACTTCAAAGAAACCCTGCATATGGCTTGCCTGTGACCTGACTGAGACGCCCCACAATTCCAGGGACGCCTGAAACTAGCTCTCTTCTCCTACTTGGGTTGTTCTGGAACAAAAATCGGAGATGTTCTGAGAGTCAGAGATTTACCTGCGGTCACAAAGCCAAGTGAGGGCCAAGCCTGACCTCCTCCCACCAAGCACCAGGGCTGCAGGATTCTGCCCCCAGCCCCCCACCCCCCACCCCCCTGCACTCACCTCCCGGCCAGTAAGGATGTGGCGGGCCAGCTTGACTTTGGCAAAGTTGCCTTTCCCGATGGTCCTCAGCAGGCGGTAGTTGCCTACGTGGGGCTGCTCCTCAGGACAGGAGGCGATGGAGTTCCGGCAGCGGGCGCCCAGGGAGCGGCTGGACCAGGACGGGCCCTTGTCCGAGGAGCGGCCACTGCCCAGGGTGCCATGCTGAGTGGCGGAGACGGAGCGTGAGTGGCGGGCAGCGCCTGTCCAACCCACCAGTGTGCTTGGGCGGCTAACTCCAGCCATGGCCACTGCCCCCCTCAAGGCCCTTTGCAAACCCACGCGGGCCAGAGACCTTTGGTTCCCCTACCCTTCTCTCCAAAAATACGTCTCCAAGAACAAAGATGCTGGGGGCCCCCCAACTCTTAGGCACCTGGGACCCCAGACATCAGCTGTCTTCTTCTTTCCCCTTCCCTTTGATCAGGCTACCCCTGCCTCAACGTCCTCTTCTAATTACTGGGACCTCCATCAGCTCCAAGATACTTGATTCTAATGCTGCAGCCCTCAACCCCCATGTCTGAACTCAACCCTCTACCCCAACTCTCACTGCTCCCAACTTTCCATATTATCTATCTCTGTCCCCACCCAACCCCTCAATTCCATGGCAAACCCATGTATCAACATTTCACTCCCAGTTTCCTGCTCCTACTGTTTTCTTCTGATCCTTACTGCCCCCAGTTCTACTCCAAACACTGTAACCATCTTTCATTCCACCCTGACACTGTAGGCCACACTGTTAACCTTCCTCTGGTAGGAGACTTTGTTGCCTTCTCTATCCCCCCCACCCCTACCACTGCCCTGTGAAACACCGCAGCTCCATCGGCGCCCTGACCTGCGGTCTCCCACGCCACACCACAATCTGTCCCTGACGTTCTGTTCCTGCCGTCCTGTCCCTTCCGGGCCTCTCCCCCAACAGGTCACCTGCCTGCGCCTGGCTGCCCTGCCCTCATTGTGAGCCCCAGGGACTGTGCCTCCCTTTCAGAGCTGGGGCCCAGGGTGCGGGAGACAGAGGCCCCAAGCCAAGACGGCTCAGCTCAGACCCTGTGCTGTCCCTGAGCCCTTCCCAGGGCTGGGGGATGGGACTCAGGAGGACAGGGAACTGAGGAAGAGAGAAGGCTAAATATGCAACAAAGAGAAGGGCCCAGGGCAGCTCCTTGCAGGGACTCTGCCAGGCCACTTAACAGTGATGAGGACCAACATCTAATGAGCACTGGTCATTAAAGCATCATCATCCCCATTTTACAGGTAGGGAGACTGAGGCTCAGGGCTTCCCGGGTGACTCAGATGGTAAAGAATCCGCCTGCAATGCAGAAGACCTGAGCTCAATCCCTTGGTTGGAAAGATCCCTTGGAGAAGGGAATGGCTACCCATTCCAGTATTCTTGTCTGGAGATTTCTGGGACAGAAGAGCCTGAAGGGCTACTTACAGTCCATGGGGTCACAAAGAGTCGGACACGACTGAGTGACTAACACTTTCACTTTCAACTGAGGTTCATAGCTGGGACCTGAACCCAGACGGTGTACCCCAGAGTTATGTCTTCCCCTTCGCCACACCATGCTGCCTCACGTTCCTGTCATTTTTATTAAGTAGCCTTTACTATCGGCCAAATCCTGGGCTTTAATGCACGTCATCTGCATTTAATCCCCAGAGCAGCCCATTGAGGGTGGCACCAGCACCCCTATATTCCAGAGGAGAAACTGAGGCTTGTGGTGAGATGCTGCCTTGTCAAGGTCACACGGTTCATTCATAAGAAACAGGGAGGTAATGTTCCCCATGAGGGGCAGAAAGACAGCCGCAGTGCTGGAGCCCTAGCCGCATGCCTGCGGCCCACTGCCATCACCCTGGCCTCCAAGGGGGGCCCGATTACGATCTGCACTCCCTACATGGGGACCCCAGGGCTGAGGCATGGTCAGTACCTTGCCCAAGGTCACAGCGCAGAAGGAGCAGAGTGCCTAGGATTTGAACCCGGCTCTGCAGACTCCTGAGCCCCCAGCTCTTTCCCACATCCCCCGCTGGGCTGCTCACAACCCCGGGCCTCCTCCCAGGGGAAGGTGGGAAAGGAGTTGGAGATCCTGGCAGATAACAGCTCTGATTCTCACCCAGATAAGGGCTTGGAGAAGAATCTCCATTAGGTGGCACCAGGGGAGCCAACTGGGGCTGGGCTGGCATCCCACTGAAGGCAGTGTGGCTGAGGGACCCCTGCAAGGGGCCGCTGGGGCAGTGGGTGATAAAGCCCCCAGGGGCTGGGGACGGGAGCTAAAATTGGCGAGCACCACCAGCTGGCCCAGCTCCCTCCTGACCGGCTGGCGCCCCAACACTGAGCCTGTTGCTAGGGAACCTCCAGAGGCTGGGTGGTAGGGGGCCTGGAACTTGGGCATGACCCCACATGGCTGTCGTCATGGTAGGTGGCGTCATGTCCAGGTGGCAAAGGAGGGGGGTATGATGACCTCAGATTCCAGAAGGAGAGAGGTGACCCTCTGCCAGGACTGACAAGCAGGTCTTACAGACGAGAGTTGGGAGGAGAGGGGAGAATTAACCATCCCCAAATTTCCCCACACATCTGAACATGAGGAGGAGGAAGTGCTTGTATGAGCCCTGTTTGCTGGATGAGGAAACTGAGGTTCAGAGAGGTGAGGTCACTTGCCTGAGGTCACACAGCTAGGGAGGGACAGAAACTCGATGTGAACTTATGCTTCTCCGGATAACCAAAATCATTAACAACAACAACAACAATAGCAGCTACAATAGGCCTGGCCCTATGCATCTTACTCACATAATCTCATTGGCTCCTTTAACAACATCCCTAACAGGGAGGTGCTACCATCCATCCCATTTAGAGGTGAAGAAACTGAGGCTCCAAGCAGGGAATGGGCCTGCAGGCCCACACAGCAATCAATGACAGCCGTGCACTGAGGATGTACTGCCGTCTGACTCGCACCCACGGTCACAAAAGCTGCGAACACGTGTGGAGCGTGTCCTGTGTGTCAGGCTTGCCCCTATCATCTCGACTAATCCTCTGAGGAATTCAAGTGATCACCCCCATTTTTCAGGGCAGGAAACTGAGGCTCAGAAGGAGAGAACCAGCTATCTGAGGTCACAGGGCAAAGCGGCTGGCAGAGCCAGGCCTGTGGGCTACCTGTCACAGCCTGGGGTGACTGGGGGAGTGGTGGTTCTCATTGGAAACTCCAAATCAGAGTCTGGCCCGGAGCATGATGGCCGGTGGCGGCAGGGGTGATGGTGATGAGGGACAGAGCTTTCTGAGGCAGGGTTCTGCGAGACGAAGGGACAGAGACAAAACTCTCCAGTGGGCATCTAGGGTGAGGGTGGCTGGGGATTGGCAGGGAGCTGGCAGAACGCCCTGGGGGGAAAGGGATGAAGAACCCAGCTGGGGAAAAGTCTGGCATTGTTTGGTGGGAGAGTCTTCAGAAGAGCTGAGAGTGAACAGAAATTAGGGAAATGAGGATTAGGGGGATCAATCTCCCTGGGGTTGTTCCGGGATGTGGTATAGGGGCAGGGGGACCTGGGAACAGTGGGAAGGGTCCAAGCCATGGGGCAGTGGAAGTCAGTGGCCAAGGATACCTGAGCCAGGGGCCTGGGTCTTGAGGAAACTCCTAGAAGTTAAAAAAGAGGGTTTCTAGGAGCAGTCCCTGGAACCAGAGAGAGGTCCAGGGGCCTGAAATCCTGGGGAAGGGGCTTCCCGGGCAAGCGGTGAATCCAAGGAACAAAGCCTAAGCCTGGTGGGAGGTCAGGGGCCTAGGAACCTGGGGAGAAAGCTCCCAGTGGACAGACACCAAGAGAAGAGGGCTTAGACCAGGGCAAAACCAGAAGCTTCAAGCCCAGGAGTCTTCTGGAAGAAAGATCTGGGGCCAGGCCTTGTGAGCTGGGGAAGGGTTCTGACACTGAGGAGGGGGCTTCCCTGGGAGGCCAGACCCCCTGGCAAGGAAGAGGGAGGCCCTGGGGGCAGCAGAAGGCATGGGGGCCTGGAGCTCTAAGGGGTGAGGTAGTATCCTGTCAGGAGAGGGTGTCACAGGGTTGGGGGCTTGAGGAGGGGGCTTGCCTGAAGCACAGGAGTTGATACAGGAAGGATGAGGCCTGGAGTCAGACTGGTTCAGGGCCTAGAAATCCGAGACTGAGCTGGGGGTGCCTGGAAGTTGGAAGCCAAGGCTTCCTGGGAGAGGAAAAGACCAGAGAAGGTCCGGGGTGGTGGGGGATCTGTGGGGATGGGAAGTGCTGAGGATCCAGAGACAGGGCTGCTTGGAAGATGGGGACCAGGCCTTGGAAGTGGAGAGACCTTGAACAAGCTAGAAAGGGCCCTCGGCCCAGGAAAGGTGGAACTGGCTTCCTGTGAGGGGGTGCCCACAGGAGCCAGGAGCATTCTGGAGGGCCGGAAAGCTGTGGATGAGAAGAGGGGATCATGGGGAACCCGGCACCCAGATCCAGTCGCGGAAGGCCAGGGGGCAGAGGAAGCACCGGGCCAGGCCTCCCTGGGTGGGGGAGCGGGGGCCCGGGGCTGGGCCTTGGTGTCAGGAGCCCGGCAAATCCGGGAGGGGGCCAGCTGTCGGAGGCAGGCGGCCTGGAGGGGAAGGGGCTTAAGAACACGCCGGAGAAGGGAGGGGCTCCTGCAAGGCAGGGGAGGGGGGCTTCCTGGAGAGAAGAGACTCAAGCGGAAGCGGTCTGCAGAGGGACAAGAGAGGGGTCCCGAGAGAGGGGCGCCCCCAGGGGTCGGGCTGGGCTGAGGAGTGAGTGGGGGAGGGTCGAGAGGCCTGGAAGTCCGGGCGGGGGGTCGGGGGGTGGCGGGCCGGGCCGGAAAACGAAGGTAGGGGCTTGTGTGGCCAGGGGCACAGCAGGGCGAGGGGTTCGGCGGCCAGACCCGGCCGGGGCTCCCCAAGGGGCCGGGCCCCACTCACCGTGTCCGAGTTCCGATCGTTGCCCGGGGCTAGCGCCGTCCGCGAAGACATCTTCTCCGAGTCCCGGGGGACTGGGCGGCCGGGTCGGGGGGGGCGGGGGTCCCGGAGTCCCCTGTCTTCCCCTCCCCCCCCCCCGCCGGCCTGGGGACGCGAGCTCAAAAGCTGGGCGCTGCGGACACCCGGGTTCGCACCGTGGGAGAGGGGGCAGGGCGGGGGAGGGAAAGGGATGCCGAGGGTCCTAGTGGCCCCGAACGGCGGGGGCCCGGGGCGCCATGGGGGCGGCGGGCAGGCGGGAGGGCGGGGGCCGGGGAGGGGGCGCGGAGCCGGCCCGGGCGGCGGCGGAGGGAGGTGGCGGAGGGGCCGGGGAGGAAGGGACGTCAGGGGGCGGGGCGCGCGGGGGCGGGGCCGCAGAGACCCCGCCCCCCGCCGCCGGCACTTAAAGGCGCAGGCCGGGGCCAGCCGGGGGCGGAGGCAGGTCTGGGCGCGTCGGCTCGGAGCAGGTTCTCACCCGAGATCTGAGACTCACCGGAAGAGAAGGAATGAGAAACGCCGAGGCACGGCGCCAGAGACGCAGAGAAAGATACTGAGAGGCTCAAAGACGGGGAGGCTCAGGAAGAGAGAGACAAAGAGACACAAAGAGATAGAGAGACAGGGGTAGGGAGAAACACAGAGACACAAAGAGATGAACAGGCAGCCAGACAACGGAGTGGCCAAAATACAGAAGGGCAGAACGAGGGAGAAACGCTGGGAGAGACACAGACAGACAGGCATGGGTGAGAGACGCAGAGACACAGAGAGCGTGAGACTGATCGATCCACGCACAGAGACGGAGGGACGGAGATGCACAAACCTGAGAAGAGAACGGAGACAAAGAGACAGGACTGACAGAGAAGCCCCCAAAGGCAACAACCAGGCCGACGGCGCTTCCCTGTTCTCCCTCCCAGCCCCGCCTCCTCCCCAGTCCAGGAAGCTCTGGGGACCGCGGGCTAAGGATGCTTGGGGGGACGGTGTCTGGGCGGAGCCACTGAGGAAGGGTAACCAACCTCTCTAGCAATGCTGCCTCCCACCTCCCAGAAAACTCCAGACCCCGAGGTTGTGGGTTGCAGTCTCCTTTCCTTTGCAACCCAGTTGGGGTCTCAAGACTCTCTGTGTCCAGCTCTGACACTCAGGACAGGCACTGGCTCTGGGCCTCAGTTTCACACTTGTATAAAGGGAGGGGGAGGATCTGCATGTTGCCTTCCTAGCGGGGCTGAAGTAGGTGCAAAAGAGCCTGGTGCAAGCGTTCTCCTGCTTGGCAAACTGAGACCAGAGAGGTCAAGGGCTTTGCTGAGATCACACAGTGGGGACGCCGTGGGGACCACGCGTCCCCTCTAGACCAGGGTGGAATGAAAGGAAGAGGGACACTGCCCTGGCCTTGGATTCAGCCCTTGCATGGGATTGATATCTGAATGTCTTCCTGAACCTCAGTTTCCCTTCCTAAAAAACTGGTTTGACAATAATAGCAGCCTGCTGGAGCCAACTCAGCAAGCTGATTGATTGTTGAAGTCTCAGGGATTTTGGAGCTGGTTGTTAAAGTCATTATTAAAAATTAAATTATGCAAACATACAATTAAATAAATTATATTTAAAGCAAAGATAATAGTCATCACGTCCTAATTATTTCACGTTTGGTTCTTATGTGTGATCCTGAGGTTATTTACATCTATTGTATTCTGTTACATTGAAACTGCTATGTAAGGGGTGACTGCACATCTCTTTCCCCCCAAACGCTTTCAATGACTTCTCCCTGGTAGCCTGGAATTAGCCATGGTGGAAATATTTACACCATGGAAATTGGCACATGCTACAAAGAAAGGCTTTCCGCCCTCACTCAGCTGGTTGTAACGTCTTGACCTGTATGTCACTGCTTGATACTATCAGCTACATCTACTCACAGAGGCTTCCTCTGTGCCAGACTCTGAGCGCTTCATCCTTTCTGCTACAGCATGAGATTGGACCATCATTGTCTCCCCCGCTTATAGAGGAAAAACCACATGTGGAAGTTCAAACAGCTGGTAAGCAGCAGGGCTGAGATTTGAACACAAGCGTCACCAAACTCCACAAGGTAGGCTCTTGTCCACTATGGCTTCCTGTCTCTGGACAGTAAAAGTAGCAGCCTAGCTCTGTGACAAATTAATGATACTATGTAAGGAAAGCAGTTCTTGCGGGAACAGATTAGAATTTCTTAAACGGGTGATATTATTACTATTCAACAAATGGAGCCTGAGGAGTCTCAGGGATGGTGGGAGGCAGAGAGGGAGGAGCTCAGAATGTTGTTCTGGGAGCTTTGGGATCCCAAGGGTTCTGCGGGATGAGGGGTGGGGTCTTGGGAATGGATAGAGGCTGAATCCGCCCAATCCCTTCCCAGCCCTAGCGCTGACAGCTGCAGTTCTCCAAAACACCACACGAGGGCAGAAGATCACCTCCCTACACAGGTTGCCCACCACTCCAGGGCTCACCCTGGCTCCGTAGTTCCCAGTATAGTCCCCACCTCATTTCCCAGATGGGGAAACTGAGGCTTAAAGAGCGGAGGGAGGCTGTGGCATGGATAACCTTAAAAAATTATGCTCATCAAAAGAAACATACAAAAGACCATTTACTGTATAATTCCATTTATAAGAAATAGGCTTTCCAGGTGGCTCAGTTGTGTAGGAATCTGTCTGCCGATGCAGGAGATGAGGGTTTGATCCCTGGGTCGAGAAGATTTCCTGGAGAAGGAAATGGCAACCCACTCTGGTATTCTTGCCTGGGAAATTCCATGGATAGAGGAGCCTGGAGGGCTACAGTCCATGGGGTTGTAAAGAGTTGGATACAACTTCACAACTAAACACAATAAATTTATTTGAAATATCCTGAACAGGTAAATCTTTAGTGACAGAAAGTAGATTCAGGGTTGCCAAAGGCTGGAGAGAGAGCGCAGTAAGGAACGATTGCTAACAGGTTTTAGGATTTAAGGATTTCTTTTTGGGGTGGTGAATTGGAATTAGATAGTGGGGATGGTTGCCACAACCTTGTGAATATACCAAAAACCATTGACATATGCTTTAAAAGGGTGAATTTTATGGCGTAAGAATTACAGCTCAATAAAAAATTAAGTTAAAATAGAGGGAGAAATCCAACAGTGTCCATGGCCCATAACAGATGCTTGGTTCCAGCCGGCCTGCCTTCTCATTATCATGGGTCCACACTGACTTGGGGAGGACAAAGCCTGTTTCTTCCCTTGCCCTCTTGGCCACCAAATCAGCCCCTTCCCCAGGGCCCTCTGCTGACAAATCCAATCCTTGAATGGAGGCCTTCAGACCTTGGAATCTTAACCCCTGATGCACTTATCCCAACCTAATGAACCCTCACTGGGGCTAGGGGAGAAGGAGTGACCCCTGAGCCCAGCTCCTGTCCCTAATGTCAACCCTACCTCATCCCAACCCCAATCAAGCTGAGGCAAGTGATCATTCTCTCAGGCCAAACACCTGAGATACTATGCCTGGGAACCCAAAGGGCCACCTAAGCCTAAAACCCAGCCTTGAAAGTAACCCTAATCCTGCATCTCACTCCATCCAACCCCCAGCCCATTTCTCACCCCAACCCATCTGCCATCTTCATCCACAACTTCCCCTCCTTAGCACTGCTCTATCCCCACTGGCGCATTCCATTAACAGATCTTTACTGAGCACCTACTATGTGCCAGGCATGTATTTAGGGTTATCACAATGAACACAGTAAACAAAATCTGCATTGAATTTACGTTTGATTGGGACAGTCAGAAAATCCACCAGGGAGACAGAGGGATTTGATCATTTCAGATTGTAGAAAGTGCTCTAAAGTGAAGTCACTCAGTCGTGCCCAACTCTTTGCGAGCCCATGGACAGTAGCCTGCACCAAGCTTCTCCGTCCATGGGATTTTCAAGGCAAGAGTACTGGAGTGGGTTGCCATTTCCTTCTTCAGGGAACCTTCCCAACCCAGGGATCGAACCCAGGTCTCTCACATTGTAGACAGACAATTTACCATCTGAGCCACCAGGGAAGTCCAGAGCAATGTCTCTGAGGAGGGAGGAGAGTACAGGACGGGCAGAAGGGCTTTTGTTGGTCGGGAACCTCTCCTTGGAGGAAAGGACGCTGGAGCTGAGACCTGGGTAATAACGAGAAGGCAGGCATACAGAGACCTGGAGACACGGGCTTTTAGGCAGAGAGAACCACGAGAGCAAAGCCCTGCCCAGGGCCACCCCCTGAGGCCTCCAACCAGCCCCCGGTCCCAGCAGAACCTTCCTCCATGTCTTCACCCCAGAGCGGGGAAACCAGGAGAGAACTTCGGGGCCCACAGCCAGCATGGGGTGTCTCTGGGGGGTACCCAGGAGGGTGTTGTCACCTTGGGAGGTGTGAAGAGCAGACTGGGGGGGTTGCCAATTCCGGTTGGGGTGGATGAAGGTGGGGCCTGACCGCAGCCTTGTCCCTCTTCCCAGCCCAACACAGCCTGGCCTAAAAGGGCAGACAGATAACAAGTCCTTCCCGCCCCTGGCCCCAGAGAGGGAGGGGTTTCCTGACAGGAAATTGACCTCCTCTAACCCCCCCTCCTCAGATCCAAGCTCTTGGCAGTCCTGGCTGAAGGAGCCTCAACACAGGACAGCAGCCAGGACAGAGGGACGGTGACGAGGAGGTGAGTTTGCAGGAGAAGGGGAGTCACACGCCCCGCGCCTCTGAACTGGGTGCTGGACCAGAATTGGGGAGAGCGTGTGCCCTGAAGCCAGGAGAGGCTGGGGGCAAAGAGAAACTCTAGGGCCTGACCTGGTGGGGGGGCGTCAGCCAGCACGAGGCTGGGGGGAGGGAGGGGGCAGGAGGAGGAGGGTGCAGGGCACGCCATGGGGACTCTGCCGATCCAGGCTGCCAGGGAGTCATGGAGAGCTTGGAAGCACCAAGGGAGCAGAGAGACACAGTGTCATTGGGTCGGAAGCGCTCTGAGTTCAGGTGGGAAGGCTGAGGCCAGAGAGGGATGGGCGGTCTGCTCCGCCCCCAAGAGATGGGGTCCCAGAGATGGGAGCGGTGACCAGGGTTGGGATAGAGATAGAGCAGGAGGCGGGATGAGGCTGGGATTGAAGATGTAGGTGAACCTGGAACAGGCCGGTCTAGTGACGGAGTTGTTTGCGGGCAGGGTCTGAATTGGGGTTGTGTAGGACACAGCTGGTCAGGGCAGTTCCCTGATCACAGGCATGGGACTGGAGGCAACAACTTCTGCAAACAGGCTGGCCAGCCTGCAAAACGTTCGGGGCATTGGGGAAAGGCTGGTAGCAAGGAAGAGGAGGAGGAGCCCAAAGAGGGAAGCTCTGGTGGCCAAGACATCCTGCGGGGGGCACAGAGGCTGGGGGGCTTGAGGGATCCCTCGGAAGTGAGTCAGGGGCCAGCACCCGGAGGCTGACGAAGGGGCTGGAGGGGGCAGGATGTTGGAGTCAGGTTGCAGAGGTAGGTGCTGGAGCCAGGAAAGGGAAAGACGTCGGGGTCAGTTTTGGGAAAATGTTGCAGACAGGTCTGAGGATGTTGGAAATGATTTGGGGGGGAGGGGTCCCAGTTTAGGGGTGGATGTGGGAGCTGGCGTAGGAATGTCAAATCTCGTTTGGGTGAAAAAAGATCTAGTTTGAGTGGTGTTGACTTCTGCTGGAGGGAAAGCAAAGACCCCTGTTTTGAGGGGGAGGTGGAGTTTTTTGTGGGGGAGGAATGATGGAGCCAGTTCTAGGAATGACAGAGCCATTTTGAAGATGAGGCCTGTGGAGCCCAGCTTGGAAGATGAAAGAGAATCAGTATGTGGGGTGTGTGCATGCGTGTGTGTTTGTGTGTGTGTGGAGGGGCTGGCACCAATTGCCCACAGCCACAGGGGTTCCAGGCAAGGGTTGCCATGGTGACTGCCTCCCAGGGGGATCGGGGACCATGGAGACTACAGAGAGGCTAGGATGGTGTTTTGAGGAACAGGAGGCTTGAGAGTCAATGGCTAAGGTCTAGAGGCTGAAGTCAGGGAGGAAAGAAGTGGGGTCACCACCAGCAAAGGAGAGGCTTGTGCCCACAGCCCAGCCAACTCAGGGCCCCTTCAGCATCGGCTTCCTCCCAGTGCCCCCATGCAGCCCCACACCCAGTGCCCCATCTTGACCCTGGCCCTAGCCTGCTCCGACCCTGTCCCGGTTGAAAGCAGCCCATGTGTCTGTGGGAACCTCCGATGCCTCACACATTTTGTCATAGTTGCGCAGTGGAACACAGTGTGTAGCGCGAATTAGAGCCACAGCGACAGGCATGGACAAATCTCACGTGCAAAATGTGAGGAAAGAAAAAAGCGAGTTGCAGGGGACACATGTAGTAAGATAGTGTTTATAGAGAGTTTGAAACCGTGCAAAACAATATGATATTTCTGGGTACTAGTCTGGGTAGGCAAAGGGATGGCTTTCCTTGGGAGAGGGATCAGGGAGGGGTGTGGGCGGCTTCAGTGTGTTTGCAACGCTTGAGTCTTAATTCCCCGACCTGTGTCTAAGCTGTGGCCTTGGCGGTGAACGCGGTGAACGCGCAGAGTCCTAACCACTGGTGCGTGCTAAAGCACTTGAGTCGTGTCCAGCCCTTTGCGACCCCATGGACTGTAGCCTGTTAGGCTCCTCTGTCCATGGGATTCTCCAGGCATAATACTGGAGTGGATTGCCATGCCCTCCTCAGGGGGATCTTCCCAACCCAGGGATCAAACCTGCGTTTGATCACTCCCATCTCCTGCATTGTCAAGCGAGTTCTTTACCACTAGCGCCACCTGGGCAGCCCCCTAACTACTGGACCACCAGGGAATGCTCTGCAATGTTTATTTCTTTAGAAAACAAAAACTGAACCCAAGAGAGCATATATTTGCGTTAGATGCAGCTAGGATCATAAGCACAAGGGTGTTTAGTAAATTTGTTTTCTATACTTTTCTGAATGTTTGGACTATTTCATTGTTTTCAAAAGTGCCCTTCCGGAACTTCCCCAGCGGTTCAGCGGTTAAGACTCTGCCTTCCAATGCAGGGGGTGTGGGTTCAATCCCTGGTTGGGGAACTGAGGTCCCACACATGGCCAAAAGTTAAAACAAAGGAAAAAGAGCCCTTCACAGCTCCCCAGTGCCCTCAGGAGAAAGCTCAGGCCCTTCCTTCTGACTTCTGAGGCCCTGCCTAGCCTGCTTCTTGCTGACCTCTCCAGTTTGACTTATCATTCTTCCTCCCCCACGAGAAATGAAGTCCTTGCCCCCTTCCTTCGTTTCCTGTTTGGCCCTCATGCATTCCCAGAGTGCCTGCCCTGGGAGCTGAGGACACAGTGGTGACCCAGACAGTCCTGACTCAGCCCTCTCGGGGCTCACAGACCCATCCCCAGACAGCGATGACCCAGAGTGGGAATATCAGGGAGGGGAGCACCTGATTCATCCTGGATATCCTGGAGAGCTTCCTGGAGGTGGCACCATCTGAGCTGGGTCCCAAAGCCTGAATGGACCATGGAGAACAGAGTTCCATGTAGAAGCAGATGTTGAAGCCCAGAGGAGCCTGGAGGAAGAAGGAGGAAAATGTGGGATAGTGCTGATGAGGGATACAGCTGTCCAGCCCAAATTTTGTCCTGAGGGCACTGGGGAGCCATGGAGGGTTAAGAGAAGGGGAGGGGCGAATTTGAGCCCTAACAAGGTCCTCAAAGGTGCACTGGAGGACTAGGCTGGAGATCAGGGAGGAGGCTGAAGTAGAGAAGCAAGAGGGGGCTTGGACTAGGGTAGGAGCCATGAAGAGGGAGGAGACAGGGATGTAGGAGATGGAATGGGCCAGACTCTGGAAGCTTCCAGCCCCACAGGGGCAGAGACTGGGTCTGCCTTGGCCACTGCTGTGTCCTCAGTGCCTGTACAGGGCTGGACTGATACAAATACCTAATAAGTGTGTGTGTGTGTGTACATGTGTGCATGTACGTGTGTGTGTGGTAAAATCTATACAACATTAAATTTACCATATTAGCCATTTTAAAGTGTACAGTTCAGTGGCATCTCATGTATTCACAGGGGTGGTCAAACATCACCACAGATTCCAGAACATCTCCATCCCTCTAAGAGGAAACCCTGTACCCATTAAGTGGTCAGGCCCCAGTCCCTTTCTCCCAGTCACTGGCAACCACTAATCTTTCTGTCTCTATGGATTTGCTTGTTCTGCATCTTTCCCAGTAAAAGTTTGCTGGTGGAATGAGTAGGGTAGAGGTGACGGGAGTACTGACTGGATGGGGAGGAGACGAAGGTGCCCGAGAGTGTGAACAGGATGCCTGGGTAGATGGTGGGGTGCAGTCTGGGTCCCCATGTAGGAGGGGACCTTCCCCTCTCAGCCTGTTTGCTCCTGGAACAGGAGGGTCCCAGGGCAGGAGTGAGGCAGGGGAAGGGTCTGAACACCAGTGCTCCAGGGAAAGAGCCCAGGATCTAGAATCAGACAGGCCTGGGTCTGGATCCCAGCTTTGTCCCTGAATCGCTATGGGACGTTAGGCTCTTATGAGCCTCAGTTTCCTCATCTGCAAAATGGGCATAGTGACAGTGCTCACCGCAGGAGGTTGTGCAGGTTCTGGGGGTGTGTAAGTGCTCAGCCCAGTGCTTGGCACACATGCTTCAAAGTGCTGGGGACACAAAGGCTCTGTCATCAATGCCATCCGTCACCAACAATACCGACTGATGGCCCATTTCCCCGCCTCCCGCCCCCAGGTCCTCTCCTGCCAAAATGCCCATCCTCAAGAGTCTAGGGGTGGCAGACTCTAAGGTGCCCCGGGCAGGGACACTGCCTCTGAGGTCCTCTCGGAACCCCTTTGAGGAAGTCTCAGGACTGGAAGAAGAGGAGGCTGCGGAGCTGGGGTCTCTGCCCAATGGAACGTCATGTCGTCGTCGAGCCACCCTGGAGAAGCTGGCAGGCCTGTCCCCCTTCCGGCTGGGCAAAACCCCCGGCCGGCGGGCAGGCAGCCCCAGGGATGGGCAGCCTCGCTCTTTCCTGGGCCGGGTGCTGTCGCCAGGGATTCGCAGGAGCTCAGCAGACTTCGGCCTCCTGGCCAGGCTTCAGGGGAGCCGAGCCCAGGGGGACGAGGAGGCGGCTGGAGAGGCTGCACGGAGACTGGCCTTCCTGAGACTTGGGCGTGGGCCCAAGCCCCGGCGGGCATCACTGGCTGAGAGGGTGGTGCCTGCAGGTGAGGCGGCTCCCGAGCCCCCACCCAAGGTCCCAGAGCCCCCAAAGGTGAAAGAGCCCTTGTCAGGTGAGTTCGGAGCCCTGGCTCAGACCTGAGAGAATCACAGTGTCTCTACCTGTGACATCATTGCCATTCACATCTCCAATTTCCATCCGCCCACCTCCATGGACAGGGCCAGCCCGTCCCTTCTGCGGTCCTGATCTCCATCGTCAAGCTCCAGCTTCAGCCCCACCTCCACCCCCAGCCCCAGTCTGTCCCTTTCTCCACCTGCCACCTTCAACCTTGCCCCGTGGTCCAACGACAATCAAATCACCAACTCTGGTCTCATCTCCCATGCCCTCCCTGTCTCCAGTTTCAAACCTCTTTCCCTTACTCCCCTCAAATTCGGCCTCAATCCCATCTCCTTTCAAAATATCTACATTTGACCTTGACCTCCACAGTCCATCCCATTCCCATCCTTAGCCCTGATTCTGGCCCCAAACTCCAACCCCCACCTCAACCTCCTCCTTCATCATCAATCTCTTCTTCCATCCCACTCTGAACCCCAGCCCTAACTCCACCCCAGTCCTAAACCCCCAGCCCCAGCCTCCACCTTCAACTTCATCCCTACTTCCACTTATACCCAAGTTTCATCTTCAAGCTCACCCCCATGCCTGATGTCTCCCTCCATCTCCCAGCTACATCCCCCCAAACTCATCACCACCTGGGTTAGTTTCCTGTTAGTACACAAACTGGCTGGCTTAAGACCACAGACGTTTATTCTCTTGCAGTTGAAGAGGTCTGAAATCAAGGTGTTGGCAGGGCCACGCCCACTCTCAGGCCTGCCCGGCCTCTGCCACCTGCTGGCACTCTGGCACTCCTGGACGTTTCTGGCTTTGTAGCTGCATCCCTCCTGCCTTCCATCCCCCTGTGGCCTTCTCTATCTTCACCTCATCTCCTCTGTGCCTGTTGGTCTTGGTGTCCGAATTTCCCTTCTTACAAAGACGACAGTCACACAGGATCAGGGCCCACCCTGTTATCCCATTTTAACTTGATGACCTCTGCAAATGACTTATTTCCAAATAAGATCCCATTCTGAGGTATTAAGGGTTAGGGCTTCACATATCTTTGTTTTTGTTTGTTTGTTTGTTTTTTGAGGTTGGTGGGGACAAACACAATTCAACTCACAACGCCACTCTAGCTGTATCCTCAACCCCAGCTGTACCCCAAACCCCAATGTCTTCCTTGGTGCCTTTCTGGTTTCCAGTCACACTTATTCCAACTCCATCATCTGTCTCCACCCTGAGACACATCCACATGCTTATTCTCAACCCATCCCTTTTTCCAAATGCCATCTTTAACCTGAGAGCTATGCCCAACACCATGACAACTGCCAAGCGGTCCAGTCCCATGCCATGGCCCGTCCCTTTCCTCTCATCCTACCCTCAATCCCGTCCCTGTGTGCAACTCTTTCCCCTCTTCCATCTCACTCCCACCCCCCAACCCCAGGTCTATCTCAGTGTCCCCCTTCAACCCCACTCCCTTCCCCGACTTCCTGGTTTGAGTGGCATTCCCAGCCCCTGTTTTCAAGCTTAACCCAAACTCATCCTCTCAATCCCAATCCTAACCACCCACTTCCAGCCTCCAACTTCACTCTCCGCATTCCTAACCCCAGCTCACCTCCAGGCTTCTTCAAACTCACCTCCTTCTTTCCATCCTCACCATCGCCTCAACTCATCCCCAGCCCCATCCTTACCCCAAGCCAGACGCCATCCTCAACTCCTTCCCCACCTCCCTCTTCAGATTGCAGCACCACCCTGGCTCTCATCCTGAACTCCCGCATCCCAACCCCCACGTTCACCCCATCCTCATCTCCAGCCCCAACCCCGACACTCCATCCCAACCCCAACCCTGTCCCAATCCCCACCTTCATCCAACTCCACCCCCGGCCCTGTCTCTGTTCCCCGACCCCCACCCCTGGCCTCCCCCAACGGACAGCCCCTGCTGCCCCAGCACGGAGTCCCCTTTCTTCATCCTCTGATGCCTTCCACATCCTGCATCAGAGGCTATTTCAGCCTGGCGCCCTAGGGACTGGGAGGGCACTGCAGGGAGGTGCAAAGCGGGTGAGTGGAGCCCCCGCCTTCTGGAAACGGATGGGCAGAAATAGCACTAGCCAGGAAATAGTTTCTCTGCCAGGGAGGAAGGGGAGTGGGGGGAGGTGTTGGGGGTAACCCTGGGCCACTGGGACCCTGCTTCTGCCTTCACTCTGAGGCCTCAGAGGACTCCCCTCTCCTGGGGGAGTGTGAAATCACCAGAGAGCCAGATCACCCCCACAGTTGTCTGCACCCCAAAAGCCCCACCTCTGGTCCTCACATCCTCCTCCCACCTCCAGGCCCCCATCTCTCCCCTCACCTGGACCTGACTGCCCTCCCTCAGCCTCTGCACTTTCTCTGATGCCTTTTGTAAAATGTTGATGCACTTTTTCTATCCTATCCGCCCTCAGCTCCCCGACCCCTCCCCATATCCTAACCCACCCCCTGATACTCTCTTCCCAGCGCTGACCCCTTACCCCAAGCCCTAATCCTTTCCTTCTTCCTCAACCCCTACCCCCATCTTACTCTGACTCCCCCATCTTATCCTCTTCCTAGACACCCTCTAGTCTTTTGACCTCCTTCCCATATCCAGACTCCGTCTCCCATCACCAAACCCCCTCTTCCCTCCCCAACCCTCTTCTGTCTCCTCCTTTTCCTGACTCTCTCTCTCCCTCCTTCATTCCCTCTCCCCCATCCTCCCGTCCCCAAGTCCTGATCCCTCTCCTCATTTTCTCCATTCTCCTCACCTTCCTCCCTTGACCTCCTCCTCCATCTCTGCCCCCACCCCCTCACCACCCCGAACCTTCTCCCCCTCGCCTCCCACCCTTTCCCATTCTTCGCCTCCTTCCGCCCCGTTTTCCAGCCCCTGATCTCCCGCTTTGCGCCCACAGTGTTGGAGATCCTGAGCTTGATCCAGCAGCGTGAGCTCGCGCGGGCCGACGAGCACATCTTGGAGCTAGAGGCCGAAGAGCTGGCGTCGTCGGGGGGCGGCGCGCCCGGGCCGCCCAAGGCCGAGGGCGCGGGCGGCGGCCGCCGGGCACGGGACGTGGCTCTGCTCTACGAGGCCCTGCAGCGCGAGATGTGGGCGCTGGTGCGCGAGACGCTGGCGGGCCCCGGGCTGGGCGCGGGCTCTGGTGCGGGCGCCGTGGCGCAGCTGGGCCAGGTGTTGGTGCAGGAGGAGGCGGCCGACGGGCGCCGGGGACCCGAGGCTGCCCGCAAGCTGCGCGCCCGCTGGGCCGAGGCGGTGGCTCGCGCGGCCCGGGAGCGCTTAGAGGCGGCGGCGCCCGGGGCGCCCGGGGGCCTGGCCGGGCAGCTGGAGGCGCTGCGGGGACGGCTGCTGGAGGACATGGGCGTCGTGCGGGGCCGCCTGGCGCCTTCCTACCCAGCCGGCCTGGGCGCCTTTGGCATCTACTTGCGCGGCTACCACGGCGCGCTGGCCGAGTGGATCGGGGCCGCCGCGCGCCGGAGGCTGCCGCTGGCCGACCGCTACGCGCTGCTGCACTGGCACAACCAGGTGTACCCCAGGTGAGCTGGGGAGCAGCGATCGCTGCCCCGAAGTCGCGCAGAACGCCCCTCCCTCCACCCCGTCCAGTCCCGGCCTTTTCAGATCCTAAGGACCCTGGACTTTCACTCCTAGAACCTGAACATCTTTGACCCTTCCAGACTCGGCGCTGGTGACATTTACAGTCCGAGAATCTTACGGCTCAGCACGCTTTCCACGCTAGAGCTCAGCAACAGCAAGCCTCTGATCGTAGAACCTTAGCACCATACACGAACCTTAGAATCCTCAACACTTGCGCTCTTAGAATTTTAGCACTGCCCACCCTTCTAATCCGAGACTCTTAGCACCAGTGACCCTTGTCCTGCTGAAATCTTGGCACTGTTGACCCTTAGAATTCTAGAACCCATACAGCACTCTAGCCTTCAACCCTAGGGCACTACCACCGATGACTCTTCCAATCTTAGAACTTGAGAATTGATGACATTTTCAATTCTAGAACCTTGGTGCTGATGAGCCTTTTGAGTCCTATACCTTAGCTTTTTTTTTTTTTTTTTTTTCTGGTCTGCCATGTAAGGCTTGTGGGATCTTAATTCCCTGACTAGGGACTGAACCCGCCCTCAGCAGTGAAAGCTGAGTCCTAAGCACTAGACCACTAGGAAATTCACTATCCCCTTCTTTGGATCCTAGAACTTTGACACTGTTGATCCTTCACAGTTTTAGCCTCTTGAATTCTATAATCTTAGCACCTAGAACCTGAGTACCATTGACACCTCCAGTCCTAGAATTTTATAACCATCGAGGCTTTGGACCTTAAAACATTCCATCCTTGTGGCCAGAGGATGGAATACCATGATTAGCGATAACTGGGTCACTACGGACTCCAGGGAAAAGGGATCAGCCACGCGCAAACCACGCACTGGAAGGAGAGGGAGTGGGTGGTTCCTCATCAAAATCAGGGTGCTGACACCAGAAGAATAGTAAGGCAACAGTTACCCCCAACCCACATCCCATTTGGGAATATCTGTTCATGACACTCACATGCCGACTGTCAGAGGGGGAGGCAGAATAGGGAGCCTAGGATGTGAGATGTTAAGTCTGACTTTTAGGGAGATGGGGCTTCTGGCTGAGGGGATGCCATGAGCCAAAGACTGGTGTGTGTGGGGGTAGTGGGGAAGTGTGGTGAGAGTCATGGCATGGCACAGGCCGGGGCACGCAGAAGGGCAGAAGCCAGGGGTGAGGGCTGATGGGGGAGGCCTACCAGGCGAGGCGAGGCCGCAGGGACTAGGGGAGGAGGTGGAAGGGAGCTGTCCTGTGAACCTCTGGTGGGTGAGACCTTGCGTGCCAGATCATCACGTCTGGACTTGATCCCTCCAAGTCTTGCCCGGACACCATCCATCAGGGAGCTGACTCAGAGAGCTGGAGCCAAGGGAGCAACAATTCCAGAGACTTCCTTTGAGGGATGAGCAAAGCTGGCCCCAAGGGAGGAAGGGAGTGGCTCAGGTCACAAACACAGAGATCGTGAAGGGGTGAGTGTGGGGAGGGGTTCAGTTGTCCAGCCCCAGCTCTCACAGACCCCCTGCCTCTTTCCCCCACCCCTAGAGAGGTCCTGGGTCTGGTGGACATGGTTGCTCTGGAGAACGGGGAGCTGGGGCCCCTTCTGTCGCCCGGCACCCTTCGTGGCTTGGAGGATGAATGTGTCACAGACGTGAAGGTACCCAGAACTTGGCATTGGTGATCAGGAAGCGGGAGGCACTCTGCAGAGGTGGGTGGGGGTTACACTGGGCTTGGGGGGCCTCTCCCCTCCCCATTTCCCTATTTCCATCTCCCTTTTCCCTTTATGGACTTCTGAGTTTTGTCCAAAAGAGAGAAATGTAAGCCCATACTGATCAATTCTGTCTCATGTTCAGTGTATCTCAAGCACCCAGCCGGGCATAGGGACACTCGGTAAAGGTTCAATATATTTGGACACTTCAAATCTTACAGCAAGACAGAGTCGGTCACAGGACCTCAGCTCACAGACCCAAGGACTCACAGAAAGAGGGCATCGAAACAACTTTGCAGGATTCATGCTGATGTATGGCAAAACCAATACAATATTGTAAAGTAATTAGCCTCCAATTAAAATAAATAAATTTATATTAAAAAAAACACCTTTGCATATAAGCAGGGCTGATAGTAAATAAACATGCTTAATGATTGGCCGGGCATAGTTATCACTAAGCAGAATGGCCCTGCTGGAAACACCCATCCCAGCCACAGCTGTGTTTCTGGTCTAAAAGCCAGTCCTGCCTCAGCCACAGAAATCAGAATCTTTGCAACTCTAATTCTAGTTGCAATTCTGATTCTAATCAGTTCGATTCTAAACTTGAAGCTTTGAAGTTTAGACTCGAATAAGTCTAGATTCTCAGACTCACTGAACTGAAGACAGGGCAGGACTAGAGAATCAGAGATGTGTAAACCTGAGAACCTCAGATTCTTGGAATTCTTGACTCTCAGAATTTGGAAACCCTGAGCGAACTGTTTTGCGGAACCTGAGAGCAGAGCCTTAGAATCATCAGATAATGAGAGAATAAACCCTCAAGCCCTCTGGCCATTAGATGGAGGTGCCTTAAAACCACAGACTCTTAATATCAGGCGCCAAATTGTAGGCTTAGGAATGGAAAGGGCTGGGGCAGTTTTCTGGGCCAGTCCCTCTCTCGGGTGTTGCCTTGATGAGCTCACAGGTAGACTCCGGACCTGCTGGGGCCTAAGGTATGGGAATTGTGGTGGGAGAGGCTCCCGGGGTTCTGACCCCTGCCTCTGCCCTCCTCCAGGCTCAGACGCGGGCAGCCCTGCTCCGAGTGCTGCAGGAGGACGGTGAGCACTGGGGGAGCACGGAGGACTGGTCCAGCAACCTAGCCCAGGACGTGTGTGAGGTACGGGGCGGGGAAGAGGAGGGAGAATCAGCTGGGGTGGGCAACTGGGACCTGGCTCCCTCCTCACCCCCTCCTCACCCCCCTGGACCATGCAGCTGCTGGAAGAACATACAGAGCGAGCGCCCCGCATCAGCCAGGAGTTCGGGGAGCGGATGGCCCACTGCTGCCTAGGAGGGCTGGCAGAGTTCCTGCAGAGGTATGGAGGACTGAGGATGGGGAGTGGGCATCTGGACCTGGGACCCAACAGAGAGAGGACAGATGAAAGTGAATCGAGTCAAGATGGGCAGGGGCGCCTCTGTAGGCATCACAGGTTTTGCAGGGCTGACTGCCCAGCCAGGGACCCTTATCCTGTGGTGCTTCCATCTGTCTGCCATTTCCCCTTTCTCCTCCCACCAGCTTCCAGCAGCGCGTGGAGCGATTCCATGAGAACCCAGGAGTCCGCGAGCTGCCACCCGACACCTACATCAGCAGGACCATCTCCCTGGTCAACTGTGGGCCCCCTCTGAGGTGAGAGCATCCACCGGGTATGGGGGAGATGCCAGTCCAGGGTGACAAGCTCAACTGGGGTGCCTGGATCCTGGGTGGGGACTGCACACCTGGCCCCGAGAGGCATACACAGGGGACCTGAGAATCCTAAAACCTGGGAGTCCTAGACAGAACCACAGCATCACTAGACTATAGAGTAATGAAAACCTGGGGGTGTTGGAATTACAGGAACCTAGAAGCCAGACTCTAGGAATTACATTTTTTTAAAAATGTTTTTATCTTACTTGTATAGTTGATTTACAATGTTGTGTTAATTTCTAACAGCAAAGTGATTCAGTTATATTACTTCCTTTTTTATTGACTTATTTTTAACTGAGTTTTTTAAATCGGGAATGCATTCAAGATACAATAGGGCATACAATGAGAAGCTTCCCTCCGTTACTCCTCTGGTCCAGTTATTACTAACGTCTCCCATATCTTTGCAGGGTTATTTGATACATTTTCCAGTAAATACGTGTAAATAAGTGTATATATGCAGAGGCACGCTTCATGCATATGCAGAGATGTGCATGCATATGCATATTTCATACATACACAAGTAAATATATGACTATGTACATACATATTATTTCTTCCCTTAAAAAAAAAGAAATACAGGGACTTCCCTAGCAGTTAAGACTCTGCGCTTCCACTGCAGGGGGTGAAATGTCGATCCCTGGTGGGGAACTAAGATCCCACATGCACATGCCTTGCATCATAGCCAAAAAAAAAGGGGGATGACTCCCCCCAGAACACAGATAGTAGAATATTGAACACACTCTGTCCTTCTCCCTTTTACACCTTGGCGGTCTTTCTGTGAGCACCTGAGGAGTTCCCACATTCCTCTTTAGTATCTGAACTATTGTCCACTGTCTGGACCTGCCATCATTCATTTAATCTGTCCGCAGTGGGTGGACAGTGGCCTCCACTCTTTTGTAGAGAAAAACCTGGCACAAGTGTGGGGACTCAGGGATATGTTCTCAGAAGGGGGTCTGCTGGAATTTGGGCAGAAAGTGCCAAGTGCCCTCCAAACCAGGTTATTCTCCTTTCAGTGATGGAGATGGTCATCAGTTGTTACAATGACAGAAAATGAGAAAGGTAGAATTTTAGGATTATAGTTCTTTAGAATCACAGACTTTTAGGATGGAGGCATCCCCACTCTCACCCAGAAAGCACCAAGAGAAACAGACCCAGAGAGACCGCTTCTCTCCACTACATCCCCCTAGACTCCCAGACAGTCCACAGAGCTCCCCAAATCCCCAATCCTCCAGACATCCCCTGATATTTCTCACCCCAGGCCCTCCCCAGAGCCCCTGACTTCCGCCAGCTCCCCCCTCTGACCTGTCACCCCTGTGACCCACAAAATAGGGTCCGTCTAAGGGGAGACAGGTCCAGACAGTTGGGCCGAGATGTTTGGGTCCATGACTTTTGGTTCCATGGATCCCTGCAGAGCTCTTGCGGAGCGCCTGGCCCGAGTGGGGCCCCCTGAGAGTGAGCCAGCCCGGGAAGCGGCTGCCAGTGCTCTGGACCGTGTGATCCGACTCTGCCACCGCATCCTGACCGACCTGCTGTTCCAGGAGCTGCAGGTGAGAGGCAGTGGGCTGGGGTGGGGCCAGGGTAAGGGGGCGCCCCCACCTCATCCTGCAGCTCCTTCAGCCCATGACTCAGTGTTCGGGAAGCGGAGGGGTGGGGTGGGGTAACGGCTATATCTGGGTGGTTTAGGGGGGTAGGGGGTGCAGGAAGGAAGAGGCAGGAGGACATGGTCGGGGGAGGATAGCCATCAGCAGGAAGGGGCCTTGGGGACTGGGTGGAGCTCCTCCTCACTGAGGTCCCCCAAATCCCTGCCCAGCCTCTCCTAGTCCCAAGAGCCCCATTTACTCATCTCTGGGCTCCTGCACATGCGCAGAGGGGACAAGGTTCAGAAGGAGTGGGGGGCTGGTGGGAACACCGGGGAACAGAACTGAGTGTTGTGCGTGTCCCTGGTTGCGATTTGTGCTCAGTCCACGTTGTGTATCAGGTTGTGTCCCACCTCTGCTTAGAACCCTCCATGGCTCCCAGCTCACTCTGGGCAAAAGCCATGGTCCTCACGGTGGCCCCCCAAGGGCCTGGATGGTCTGCCCTTTCCCTCTCTGACCTCATCTCCTCCCACTTCCCTCCTTGCTTATTCCACTCCAGACACATCCGGCGCCAGCTGCTCCTTAATGTGTCAGACACATTCCAACTTCAGTACCTTTGCACCTGCCAGTCCCTCTGCCTGGACTTCTCTTCCCTCAATAGCCCCAGAGCTCCCTCTCTCACCTCTTGCAAGTTTTGGCTCAAATGTCACCTTCTCAGAAGGACCTCCTCTGACTGTCCTATTTAAAATAGAAGCCCCCTGAGACTCCCCCTCCACCCCCAGGCTCTGTTTGTCTCCAAAGCACTTATCACTACCTGCCATGCTATATCCTTTGCTTTTTTTTTTTTTTTTTCCAATCTGTCTCCTCCCATTGGAATGTTAGCTTCTCAAGGGCAAGGATTTGTTGGAATGCTTCTAAAATAACTTTCTTGTAATGGAAAATTTCAAACATACACAAAAGTCAGCAGAATGACCTCCTGTGGACCAGCTCCAGCAAGTATCAGCTCCACCTCTCCCCCACCTCTCCTGCCCACTGGTTTCTTTTAAAGCTACATCCTTGACATCCTGTCATCATCCATCAGCACTTCAACCTGTATCTCCAAAAAGATAAGGAATCCGGCCTTTTTAAAAAAACATAATTCACTGCCACTCTCCTACCTAACAAATGGAACAAGTAGTCCTTAATATCATCACATATCAGATCAGAATTCAGATTCCCCCCAAAGGCTTACGATGATCACGCGCTTGGAGTTTTGTTTATCTCATTTTGCGCTGTGTCCCCAAGAGTTCTCTGATGTGTTCCCAGTGATCCACGCGGGGCTGGGCCATGCAGGAAAGGTTCAGAGAATGTTTGTTGAATGACTAAATGGACAAGTATGAGAATGAAAGTAAGTGAGTGTGGTGGGGGAATTAGGTACAGTCTTTATTCCAGGCCTGGCGGTACCACTTCCAGGTATGGGGTCTTGGGCAAATGGCTTTCCCTTTGGGGTCACTGTTTGCTCATCTGGAAAATGAGCACAGCCTTCTCAGATGGCTGTGAGGAAGCAATGGGCTTGTGGCCATAAAGTGTTTAGCTCTCAGGTACTGACCACTGTGATCTCCGTAGATGTACAGAGTTCATAGCAACAGCAATACTTCCTGAGTCGAGTGCTGTACTAAGAGAGACGGCTCGTTTGATTCACACCTGCTTTCTAACAAAAGCCCACATTTTTGGAGGATCAGAAAACTGGGCTACTGTGGGATGAGAAAGCAGGAAGGGGGTGCAGGGCCGAATGGGATCGGATCCTGCTTCGGGCCCCCATGGACACCAACCTCAAAGGTGTCTGGGGACCTCCTGCTCCCAGTGTCCACCCAACAGCAGCATCTCCCCTCGCTCCTCCCAGCCTGCATCTCAGGGACAGACCCACTCCCCATCCCACCTCCAGGATCCAGATGCCTCCCGCCCCTCCCCTGACAGGGGACCACCCACTACATCCTATGCAGCTACTACCTGTATTCTCCTTGCCTCCTCCTCATCCCTTCCCCCTCCTTCCAGACCCCCCATTTCTGCCTCAGTCTTGCCCCCTCCCAGCCATCTCAGTGAAGCACAGAGCTGATCTGCTCCCTCTCCTGCTCAGAACCTTCCATGGCTCCCCAGTACCCTCAGGAGAAATCTGGAAATCCTCACACAGCCCGGGAGGCTTGTGTGTTCTGCGGCCTTCACCTGACCAGCCCCATCTGTCCACTGGGCAGTCATACATGACCTTCCCCCTCCTTGCTAACCATAACTCCTTTCCCTGCTTAGATTGGCCCTTAGCTTGGTTTAACACTCTGCTGCCTCTTAAGTAATTGTTTTTGAACAAAGGTCTCCCATTTTCACTTTGCATTGGGCCTGTGAATTATCTAGATGGTTTTGCCAGCCACACTGACCTTTCTGGCCCTCTGACCTGCAGGCCCATCTGAAATCTGAATCTTCACACTGGCTTTCCCCTGGATTCAACCACCCCCTCTCCCACTCCTCACTTGGGTAACAGTGACCATCTTCTGGGCCTTAGCTCTGGGGACCCCTCCTCCAGAAAGCCCTCCTTGACTCTCTATGCTGACTCAGCCATTCCCCTCTGGATTTCCTAACCCCCTGGGAGTGGGTCCGTCAGTCTCCCCTTCTGGACTGTGAGCCCCCAGGGAGGCAGGGCTGGACTGTCTCCGGCACTGCTGTGTCCCCAGCACTGTGCCAGGAGCAGAGTTGGGGGAACAAATATTGAATTGCTAAGTGAAGAAAGAGGGTGGAAAGGAGGCGAGCCTCGAACCTCTGCCCACTCTGTCCCACCCAGCCGCACTTTAGCAAGCTGATGCGCAGGAAGTGGCTGAGCAGCTCGGAGGCCCTGGACGGCATCGTGGGCACGCTGGGCGCTAAGGCCCTGGCGCTGCGCAGAATGCAGGATGAGCCTTACCAAGTGCGTCTGCTTGGGCGGGGGGAGGGGTGCGGGGTGGAACCCGGGCAGCCATGAGGCGAGGGCGGAGAGGAGCCAGAGTGCTCGGCAGGGAGAGACCTCTTCTAGGTGGGGAGCAACTCTATCAGGGAGAGATAGGTGGCGCTCATTCTGGGGTCTGCGCGGTGGGTGCCCGCGGGTATCGGGGTGTAGCGGGGGAGAGGGTTGCCCGCAGGGTGGGGGCCTCTGGGAGGTGGAGCTCAGGAGAAAGCCGGAGAGGGCTGGGATGGGGCATCCTTTGGGGGCCGGTGGGCTCGCGGGCTGATTAGGGAGCAGGTCAGGGGTTCCCCATAAGGAGTCAGGAGGACTGCCTGGGGACTGGGGGCTGGGAGGGGTTCCCGTTGGATACCCTGAGTGGGCGCGGGCGGGTGGGAAGCGGGGAGAGAGGGTCATCGGCGGCTCACACCCCCTCGCGGCTTCCCCGGTCCCCAGGCGCTGGTGGCCGAGCTGCACCGGCGGGCGCTCGTCGAGTACGTGCGGCCCCTGTTCCGCGGGCGCCTGCGCTGTGGCTCCGCGCGGACCCGCAGCCGCGTGGCCGGAAGGCTCCGGGAGGACGCCGCGCAGCTGGAGAGGCTGTTCCGACGACTGGTCAGTGCGGTCAGAGGGCAGGGGGCTCCAAAACCAGGAAAACCGGGAATCTGGGGACTCGATAGCCGGGGGCGGGGGCTTAGAATGAGACCCTCACCCAACTTGTACCCAACTGTAACACTCTGATCTCTGCTCTCTAGAGGCGGGTAAAAAGTGGGCTTTCTCCCGGCTGCGAGAGCTCAGTCTGGGCTCAAATGAGAAAAAAAGGTCCCTATGCGTTGTTGTGGCGATTAGATCAAAGGGGCTTAGGACCTGGAATCCTGAACACTAGCTATTATTACGAGCACAGAGAGTCGCTAAATGCAACAGAAACTCAGAACTTGAGTGCTTCCAAATCCAAGCATTTAAAATCAGCAAATCTTATTTGTACCCAGTTATAATCATCAAGACCGGAAGAGTCTCATTCAAGCTATCCCGGGAGTTTCTAACCTAGAGTCCTTGGAATTTTCTTGTTAATTTGCCGGGAGATAACTGTAGATTCACATGTGTTTATAAGAAAGAGCGCAGAGAGAGATCTCTGGCACGCTTTGTCCAGTTTCCCCCAGTGGTAACATTTTGTCCCTGAGCCCCAAATTATCTACAAACAGTAGATTATATTACGGATTTTCCTTCAAATTTCCAAAGGTTCCAGATAATCTCTGACTACAGCCCGCCCTCTGCCTGGTTTTACCTACGAGAAAACTGCGGGGCCTCGGGAGAGGGTGGTTTCGAGGGGGTAAGCGTTGACTGGGGGCGAGGGTGTGAGCCCGGGGTCCTCTCTTAACTGCAGGAGTCCCAGGCCTCGTGGCTGGACGCCGTGGTGCCCCGTTTGGCCGAAGTTCTCCGCCTGGAAGACACGCCGAGCATCCAGATGGAGGTGGGGGTGCTGGTGCGGGACTACCCGGACATCAGGTGAGATCCCCACCCCCCATGGCCGCCCCGTCCCTTTCTGCCGCCTGCAGGGCCGAGGTCTCCCGCGAGCCCTGGCATATCCGTCCGTGCGTTTCCTGCCTCTTGGGCGAGGGAGGGAGGCGGCGAGCGTGTCTGACGGCCGTTTCCTGCTGGAAACCAGGGCATTATTAATACGATTTCCCTCCTTCTGCCGCCGCCGTCGCTGCCGCCGCCGCCACCAGGGCTCACAAACAAACAAGCAGTCACAGGAAGCCCGGGGCAGGGGGGGCGCGGGGCCGCCCGGCCGGCAGGAAGGGCCGGCCCATCAGGGGAGCCGCGGGGGACTCGGGGACACGCAGGGGCGCACGGGCGCACACGCACTGGGATAGTGGCAGGGGCCGTTCAGGTCCTGATGGACTCTTTCCTTTGTGATCCTCTCTGAGCCTCAGTCTCCTCCTCTAATCCATGGGGACAATAGTTCTCTTTTCATGATTAGCGGGGGATGATTTACCATCATCCGTGGTAACAGCAGTAACAACACCAGTTCTTGCTTATTGAGTCCTCAGGTCAGACGTAAAACAGCGTCGCACACACCCACTCTATAAGTAAGTTATTTTAGAATGAAAGCTATTTTAGAAATTCTTTGCAGGTAAAAGGCAAGCACTGTTCTGAGAGCTTAGCACCATCCAAGGCAGGCAGAGATTAACTAGCTGACCCCAAATGTCACAGCTAGCCAGCAGCAAAGTCTGGACTTGAACCCAGGCGGTAGGCTCTAAAGCTGGTACTCCTGACCACCACACAACACCGCCACTTGCATAAGGTGGTGTTGAGTGTAGTCCTACAGCATTGGTCGGGCAGACAGACATTCTGTATTCAGAGAGACCCACCCCACAGGACCCTGGAGTGCCGCATCAGCTGGGTTTAGGGTCAGGACTTGGGGCTGAAGGTAAGGACTCTGGAACTGATTCAGGATGGATAGTTCTGGTTGTGAGGTGTGGGAAAGCACAACATCCCAGAGTTGCATGGCAGTAGGGGTCCCGGCACTCCTGCTGGGCTGGGGTTTCTGAACTTGAATTTGAACTTGGATATACAGCCCACCAGCTGCATATTAGACTAGAGTTTGGGAGCTATGGGGATTTCGAATTTGGAATGTGGACAGGTGAAGATGCTGAGCTGGATTGAAGGGAGTGGTAAAGACCCCAGAACCTTGTTTGAAATGAAAGTTCTGGAAATGAATGTTGGGTGCAGGATAGTGAATTGAAATATGGTGGCTCTGGAATTGAGTTTTGGATCCGGGATCTGGAGCTGAGATCGGGAGAAGGGAAGGTTCCGATGTGTTGCATTTAGGGGCGAGGGTTGTGGAATAGAGTTAGTTTTGAGCACAGAGTTTCTGGTGGGAGTAAGGGTCCCCAAGGTGAATTTGGGGTTCTGGGGGAGAATTTTGCTTGATAACAATGTCAGGAATGGGCTAGTGGTGAAGTGAGTGTTCTGAGGTTGAATTTGGACGACAGTCCAAACAGCAGTGGTGGAGAATATTCTAGACTAGGTGTTGGGGTGAGGTAAGGGTTAGGATAGGGATGGGGGTGAGCACTTCCAGGCTAGATCTGAGTGATGATGTGGAGCCGTGTGAGATCAAAGTGAAGATGAAGTTAAGGGTTGCTACAGAGTCCAGAGCTGAAACAGGCATGAGAGTAGCAGAATGGTCATTCAGGAGTGGTCTGAGCTCCTGAAGGGGTGAAGATGGAAGGTTATTTTAATCAAGAGCTGAGATGGGATGAAGAGGAAGATTCTTGTGCTGGTTTTGGAGGTGAGGGTTCTGGAATCCACTGTGAGTAGGGGGATTTGGACTGGTTGGGAGGGAAGTTCTGGAGGGGGGCTGGTGGGATCTAGGGGGGCTGGTAGGAAGGGAGGATCTGGGGGGAACTGATATGGAGGAGGGATATGGAGAGAGCAAAGGGGCTCCAGAGCTGAGACAAGTTCTGGAAGAGACGGCTGGGGGGCGTGGGTGTCCCAGGTGGGCTGGGAGTGTATCTGGAGGCCCCCATGCACCTGTCCCCTCCTCCGCCCCCAGGCAGAAGCACGTGGCAACGCTCCTTGACATTCGTGGTCTGCGCCACACGGCCACCCGCCAGGAGATCCTGGCGGTGACCCGGGACCTGGAACTCTGCGAGGTGGCAGCCCTGTCCCCACCTCGGGACCGTGCCTTCTTCGCAGACATCCCCGTGCCCCGGCCGCCTATCTGCCTCAGCCTCCCTCTGTTCCTGGGCCGCCTCACCCTCTCCCGGCTGGCCTGCCTGCCCTGGCCTCGGCCTCCGGCTCCGTCTGCATTACGGCGGCCCCAGGCCCGACGCTGAGACTCTCCCAACCCCACCTCAGTGCCCCCCATCTTTGCTGCTGACAGACCATCCCGCCTCACCCCGACTCGACTCCCAGCCTGGCACCACAGACCCTTGGGCTGGCAAGATCCTTAGCAGTCTTCTCCCCTACCCCCAAACTCCCTGTTCCAAGGAGAAACCGGCTAGAAGGAGCAAGGACTTTCCCAAGGCCATGAAGCCCGTTCCCAGCACCAGCTCCCCAGCCCAGCGTGGGGTGGGTGGCGTTTTGGAAGGCTGTACACAAATATCCTAGCCCCCCCCCCCCTTTCCCCTCACCTCAAGGTCTGGCCTCAATCCAATGTATTAAGGAACGTACGATACTTAGAATAAAGAGGTTTCTATTTAACACAAGGAAGGGCTGAGTCCCCAGTGTGTGGGGGGAGGAAGGACTGGGGCAGGGCCCAGGGCCAAGGGCTTCTCACACACCCAAGGCCGGGCTAGGGTCCAACTCCTGGGCAGAGCAGTGGAGGCCGCGGGAAGCCCTGCAGAATGGGAGCAGCCCTGCTGCCCCATTTACACGAGGTCCCTGAGGCTGCATGACTCTACGGCAGGCCCTCGGCCTCTCTGGGCCAGCGACCCTCATTTTGTCCATCCCCAAGTGCCTTCTCTCCTGGGCCCAGTGGTTCCACCTTGGCACACCCCCTTCCCCCATCCTCAGGCGGGAAGCGGTATCAAGAGAGGAAGGAGGTTGGGGGCAGGGCTGGCGGCATCCAGGGCGCCCTCCTGGGTTGACGCAGGAAAATCGCAGGGTGGGAAAAATTCCAGCCTCTCACCCCCAGCCCTGCCGGATCCTAGTCCCCACAGAGACCTTGAGGTCACCTCCTTGCTGACCCCTGCCCCTCCGGCCCAGTTGGACAGGCTGTGATGGATGCTTCCTGGCATGGCTTTTTTTTTTTTTCTTTCTGCAAAGTCGGAAGGAGGAGGCAGCCAGGGGTCAGAGTGGAGGCTGGGGTTGGAACCTCATGCACATTTGAACTCACGTTTGACGTCTGATGGTCTCTTGGAGCCCCAGGGCTGTGTGATGCCAGGCAGGAAGCTGACCCTCTCTGGGCTGCAGTTCCTGTCCCTCTCTGAGGAACTGCTTAACCTCTCTTTGCCTAGGACAAGGTGAGATGTCCAGAGGATACATGCCCCTCACTTCACATCCTCAAGTGATACTTTCAGTGTCACAGATATACAAGTGGGGAGTTGAGGAACGAACCGGCTGCAGTTTGTGGGCATTTAATGAAAGATGTATTCATCTCAGTTTGGCAGGATTCTTTTTCGAGATTTTGGTGCCCCACTGTAAAATGGCTGTATTGAAATAGAATTTACACAACAGAGAATTCATCCATTTAAAGTGCACAGTTCAGGGCAGTCACCTCTGCAGTCAATCTTGGAACCACTTCATCCCCCTTAAGAAACCCTGCACCCCTTTAACCATCAACCCAACCCCTCTATCCCTCTCAGGCTCTGGTCACCACTGGGCTCCTTTTTCTCTCTGGAGATCTGCCTGTTCTGGAACGCTTCTGTGTAAATGGAATCACAGAACATGGGGTCTTTGTGTGTGTGTATACGTGTGTATGGGTGTTAAGAACATGACGTGAGATCTACCCACTTCACACTTTTCTCAGTGCACAATACAATGCTGTCAACTATTGTCACACGCTGAATAGCAGGTCTTTGAACTCTAACTGTGTGCTCCTTAAACAACTCTCCCCCACCTCCTCCATCCCATCTGTTCTCTACTGCGAAGACTGAGCTATTTTAATTTTTATTATTTTCTATTGAAGAGTATAGTTGACGTACAGTGTTGTGTTAGTTTCTGCGGCACAGCAGTGATTCAGTTACACGTATCTGTATACATAGTCTTTTCATATTTCCCATTATGGTTTGTTATAGGATGTTAAATATAGTTCCCTATGCTATATGGTAGGACCTTGTTGCTTCCCTGTTTTATTATGTAGTCATTTGTATCTGCTAACCCCAAACTCCCAGTCTGTCCCTCCCCCACCCCCCGAGTTTGAGTGTCCTGGATACCTCATGTAAGTGGAATCATGCAGAATTTGTCCTTTTTTGACTGGCTTATTTCACTTCACGTCATGACTGTCACAAATGGAAGGATTTCTTTGTTAAGGCTGAATAATAATCTACTGTATGGCTTTACAGCATTTTCTTTACCCACTCATCTGCTGCTGGACATTTGAGTTGTTTCCATATCTTGGCTACTGTGAATAAAGAAGTGATTTTTTGGGGGCCTGTCTTCTTTCACTTCGCAAAGTATTTTCAGGATCCGTCATGTTGTAGCACGTGTCAGTACATCATTTCTTTTCATTGTCAGATAATGTTTCACTGTATGGCTATACCACATCGTATTTATCCATGTATCAGCTGATGGACAGACTTCTCAGGTGGCGCTAGTGGTAAAGAACTCTCCTGCCAATGTAGGAGATATAAGAGATGCAGGTTCAATCCCTGGGTCAGGAAGATCCCCTGGAGGAGGGCATGGCAACCCACTCCAATATTCTTGCCTGGAGAATCCCATGGACAGAGGAGCCTGGCGGGCTACAGTCCATGGGGTTGCAAAGAGTCGGACACAGCTGAAGCGACTTAGCACACACACATGCCGCTGATGGACATTTAGGCTGTTTCTACTTTTTAGTTGGTAGTATTGTGCTCCACTTTTTTTTTTTTTTCTAGATTACAAACATTTTCTTGGTTCCCTGAGAAGTTCTGACCTTACCCTGAGCTTCATTCCACCGCGTTTTTTTTTTTTTTTTTTTTCACTTTCTTGCATGCTTGGCAGGATCTTAGTTCCCTGACCAGGGACTGAACCCAGGCCACAGCAGTGAAAGCCCAGGAGCCCTAACCATGATGCCACCAGGGAATGCCCTCAGTTTCCACTTTTGTAAAACGGGAGGAGTCCTCACAGCAGTGTTAATGTGGCACCTACAGCCAGTGGCATGCTCCCGAGGATTCACTCAACAAACGTGCAGATTTGGAAACAGAGGCCCAGACGAAGACAGGAGTGCCACTAAAGTCACCATCCAGGGCCTTCCCTGGTGGTCCAGTGGTGAAGGCTCTGCGCTTCCAACACAGGGGGCATGAGTTCAAGTCCTGGTTGGGATACTAAGATCCCATGTGCTGTGTGGTGTGGTCAAAAAAGTAATAAAACATGTCAAATCACCATCCAAAGAGTGCTGGGGGCAAGACCCCACCTCATCCCAGGCTCCCGAGGAGATTGTGTGTGAGGCATATGGCTCAGATCCTGACCCAGGGGAAGTGCTTGGAAAACCCTGAACTGATTGGGTTCACACAGAGCTGATTTCTGGACTGTGGGACTGGGGCTGGGTGGTAACTGTTTATTGGGTACCTACCTATTCTGTGTCAGGGGCTCCCTGAATGTATCTTACATGCAGAGCATCTCAGGACTTCCCTGGTGGTCCAGTGGGTAAGACTCCCTGCTCCCAGTACAGGCGGCCCAGGTTCAGTCCCTGTTCGGGGAACTAGATCCCACATGCCGCAACTAAGAGTTCCCATACCGCAACTAAGACCCAGTGCAGCCTAAATAAAGACAGAAATAAAAAAAATATTTAACAAATGCAGAGTGTCTCATGGCACCGTCCCCCTGGCCCTGGGAGAAGAGACTGGTCCTCTCAGGCAGGAAGCAGTCTCAGAGGTTAGGACAGTTAGAGGCGGTGGCTGGGATTTAAACCCCAATCAGATAGATTCCAAGAGCTCTCCGTCACTGTCTGCCGGCCCTGCTGTGCGCCAGGCCAAGCACGTGCCTAACGCACTGTACCCATGCCTCGCTGCCTGGCCGCGGGCCAGCCTCCCCGTCAACCCCTGGGAGATGGATGGTGTTGTTGTTCCTCGTGCACTGATGAGGTCCCCAAGGCTCTGATGGACACTCTGGTCACACAGCCAGGAAGTGGCTGAGCAGCGCCTTCCTGGGAAGGGGAGAAAGGAGACAACGCTGGCCGGGGAGGGGACTGTCCATATGGGCCATGGCCACGGTCCAGATGAGAGAAAGGGAGGCAGGTGGCCTCCAGGGGGACATGCCCTCCCCTCGGACTGGACTTGGTTCAGTTGGGACCAGGATCATTCGGCTTCATCAAAACGTGAAATTGCAGCCAGGACCATAAAGGCACCAGGGCAGGAAATTCTGGGAAAGGAGAGGGCCCGGGGTCAGTAGCCACCCCTACCCTGGGGCTTCCCGCACCCACCCCTCCAGCCCCACCCAGAGTGGGTGGGGACCCTCCTTTTCTGCCCAATGCCTTTCTGATGAGCTGCCCACTGAGGCCTGGTCATTTTTCACTGAGCCCTGTGTCTAAGGCAGCCCCATCAAAGCGCCCAGACAGTGTGAAAGAGGCCCCTGAGGTCTGGGGGAGAGACCTGTGGTGTCCAATGCTGACCTAGCAAAGCCCTTGAGCCCCTCTCAAGCCCTCCATAACCAAGCAGGTGGTCAAGCTGGAGGAGGCAAGCCTGGTTGTCGCTGTCTGCAAGAGGAGGAGGATGAAGGTGGGAACCTACCAAACTCCCACCCTGCCTAGGGGCCTCAGTTCCCAGGTCTTCTGTAACCTCCACCCCCGTCGGAGCACCCGTCATCCTTGCCAGCCTTAACTGCTCTCTCTAATCCCCAGTCACCACTGAGTCCCCATGCCTCTTCCTGAGATGCCACCCCTCTCTGACTGTCTCTCTCTTCGAGACCTTGTTTCCTTCTGGAAGCCCCCTTCCAATCCTCAAGTCTCCATCTCTCACTCTGAGCCTCCTTACCACCTCTCTGAGCCCCTGGAAGCTGAGTCCTGTCCCCATCTTGGGTCCCCTCTCTTTTTGTCACTATAAAATCACTCATTCTATCCATTCATCCACTGAGTTCATCTTGTACACCCAACCTTGTACAGGGTGATGCCGGGGACACTGTAGTGACCTCAACAGCCTTGGCCCTGCCCTGACGGAACTGACAGTCCGGGGGGAGACGTGTCTGTCATCCAAAGTGGTCAAGGCTAGAGTTGGGGAGCCGTCTAGGGGAAGTTCAAAATTTCCCTGACTTTGTCTGGGAATCAGGAAAGCTTCCTGGAGGAAGAGGCACCTGCTCTGAGATCCAACCCTCCACTGGACCACAGATAACATCGGGCAGTTCGTAATACCCCAGAGGGCCTGAGGAAGAAAATGGAATCAATAGATTCCCCCAAATTTTCTTGTAGTCTTGCCTAAAGAACTTTGTAATGTTCGGTTTTCAAAGGGAAATTTAAATGGAACGGTTTTCAAAGGGAAATGTAAAATGCTCATACCCTTGAACGTAGAAACCCCACTTCTAGGAATGTGTCCCTTTGCAGTACTCACGGGTGCAAGACAGACACTGCTACGCTGTTCAAAGTGGCGACTATGGAAAACAGTCAATAAGTGACTGGTTAAAATGGGTCCAGTAGGTACAGTCCCCAGGGGAATACAACATAACAAATAAAAGATTGGAGGTTGACACTCTCATCTTATTCCCAAGCTCAGAAGGGAAGCGTTTAGTCTTTCATTATTAAGTATCATGTTGTTCTTGTTGTTGTTTAGTCGATAAGTCATGTCTGACTCTGCGACCCCATGGACTGTAGCCTGCCAGGCTCCTCTGTCCACAGGATTTCCCAGGCAAGAATACTGGAGTGGGTTGCCATTTCCTTCTCCAGGAGACCCTCCCAACCCAGGGATGGAACCCGATTCTGCTGCATTGGCAGGTGGATTCTTTATTGCTGAGTAATCAGGGAAGCCCAAATATCATGTTAATTGTAGGCTTTTCATAGATGCTCCATATTAGAAGGAAGAAGATCCCTTCTATTCCCAGCATGATGAGAGTTTTTGTATGGAAAATAAAGTTTGCTTGATGCTCTTCCTGTATCTTTTAGGGTAATTAAACTATTTTCTTCTTTATTGTATTAATGGAAGATGGATTACTTAGATTGGTGGTTGATTGTTCAAACAATCTTGAATTTTTAAGGTTAAACCCACTTGATCATGATGTATTATTATTATGTATTGCTTGCTTTGCTTTCCTAATATTTTATTATTTTTGCATTCATGTTCATGGGGATATGAAAAAGAATTAGACATGAACTGACACATTTTATGACAAAAAGCAGTAAATAAACTAGGAATAGGAGGGAAATTCTTCAACATGATAAAGGCAATATATTAAAAAATAAGTAATATTACATGCAATGGGGAAAGATTTAAAACTTTCCATCTTTTTGAAACTCCCTAAGATCAGAGACAAACCGAGAATATTTGCTTTCACCATTTTTATTCAATCTAGTACTAGAGTTCCAGCTTCTAGAAAAAGGCAAGAAAAATAAATGACTGGAAATGAAGAAATAAAATCTGTTTGCAGTAGCATGATCTTATAAGTAGAAACTCCTAAAGAATAAAAAAAAATTAGAACTAAAAATGAATTCAGCAGTGTGTAGGATATAAAATCATCACACACAAACCAGTTGTATTTCTATACGCTAGCAATAAACAGTCTAAAAGAGAAATTAAGAGATAATTCCATTTACAAAAGCATACAAAGTAATAATTAGGAGTAAATTTCGCCTGGGAGTGAAATTAGGAGTAAGTTTTCACTGAAAACTAAAAAAGCACTGCTGTAATGGAGAAGGAAATGGCAACCCACTCCAGTATTCTTGCCTGGAGAACTCCATGGTCAGAGGAGCCCAGCAGGCTACAGTCCATGAACCCGCAAGAGTCGGACACAACTTAGCAACCAAACCACCACCACCACGCCCCACCAGGGCACCCCAGGGCACCCCAGGGCACCCCAGATTGCTGCTGCAACACAGCTGGCCCAACCCCTCACATCAGGGATCCAGAAGTGGGATATAAAAAGCAAAACAAAACACTGCTTTAAGAAATTATAATTTGAAAAGATACAGGTACTCCTATGTTCACAGCAGCACTATTTACAATAGTCAAAACATGGAAACAAGCTAAATACCCATCAACAGATGAATGGATAAAGAAGATGCAGTATATATACACAATGGACTGTTACTCAGCCACAAAAAAGAATGAACTAATGCCAACTGCAGCAACATGGATGGACCTAGAGATGATCACACTAAGCAAAGTAAGTCAGAACGACAGGACATCACTTACATGTGGAATCTAAAATATGACACAAATGAAGATATCTGTGAAACAGAAACAGGCTCACAGACATAGAGAACAGACACGTGGTTGCCGAAGGGGAGGAGGGGTGCAGGAGGGAAGGATCGGGAGTTCGGGATTAGCAGATACAAACTAGTACATACGTAGGATGGTTAAACAACAATCTGTGACACCGGGAACTACTTTCAATACCCTGTGATAAACCATAATGGAGAAGAATATGAAGAATACGTATTTATAACACTGTATACCACCTATACTTCAATAATTGTTTTAAAGCTACAGTAATCAAGACAGTGTGGTACTGGAGCTTCTCTGGTGGCTCAGTGTCAAAGAATCTGTCTGCCAATACAGGGGACACGGCTTTGATGCCTGGTCCAGGAAGAGCCCCCATGCCGAGGGACAACGAATCCCCGCGCCACAACTACGCAGCCCATGCACGTGCCGAAACTAAGAAAGCCTTAGTGCCTAGAGCCTGCGCTCTGCAACAAGAGAAGCGACGGCAGTGTGGAGCCCTTACACCGCAACTAGAGTAGGACCTGCTCGCTGCAATTGGAGAAGGCCTGTGCACAGCACCAAAGGCCCAGTGCAGCTGCATATAAACGAGTAAACACTTTAAAAAAGACAGTGTGGTATTGGAATAAGGATACATACCATACAAACACAATAGTGCCAAATAGACCCAAAGTTGATTTTCTATAAACATGGAGTATAATGCAAGGGGAGGGAAGTCTTTTCAATAAATGATCCTGAAACAACTAGATATCTGCATGAATCAAACTGAACCCAGTTCACAGGGCACACAAAAATTACCTCAAATGAATCACAGACCTAACATATAATCATAGACCTAGCATATAAACTCTAAAACTATAAAATTTCAAAAAAAGAATTGGAGAAAATGTTCATAAACTTGGGGTAGGCGAGGTTTTTTAGACAAGACACTAAAAGCACTAACCATAAAAGGAAAAAAAAACAAAAGATCAGTGGGACTTAACAAAACTTAAAACTTCTGTCCTTCAAAAGATAAAATTAAGAAAAAGAAACTGTAAGCCACAACCTGGGAGAAAATATGTGTAATATGTTTTCCACCAAATTGGTTGAAATCAGAATATATAAAGTATCTTTACAAGTTAATAATGAAAAAAATTTTAATTTCCAACTTTAAAATGGGCAAAAGACATGAACACTTCCCAAAAGAAGATATATTAAAGGCCAACAAACATATCAAGACAGTCAGCATCTACAATCACCAGGGATTTTCAAATTAATGCCATGAAGAGATACGACTATACATCTAGAAAGGCTAAAATGTTAAAAGACTGATAATACCAAACGCTAGAAAAATACGCAGCAGCTAGAACTCTCACATAGTGTTGAAGGGAGTCCAAAATATTGGGTTGGCCAATAAATTTGCTTGGATTTTTCCTTAAGATGTAACGGAAAAACCCAAATGAATTTTTTGCCCAACCCAATAATACCCCCACTTTGAAAAACAGATCGGCATTTTCTTGTCAAGTTGAATATACATTTACTGTGTGATTCAGAATCCTCTTGGGTATTTATTCAAAAGAAATATATATATATATATTTATTTATTTATTTATATATATATAAGGCTTCCCTGGTGGTCCAGTGGTTAAGAATCGCCTGCCAATCCAGGGACACAGGTCACATCCCTGGTCCAGGACGCTCCCACATTCCTCGAGGCAACTAAGCCTGGGAGCTGCAAGTACTAAAGTCCTAGAGACCATGCTCCACAACAGGAGGAGCCACCGCGACTAGAGAGTAGCCCCCGCTCTCTGCAAGTAGAGAAAAGCCCAACAAGCAACAAAGACCCAACACGGCCAAAAATAAATAAAATTATTGTTTAAAAAATAGTGTATGTCAATTAGAAGCTTCCTGAATTCAATCACTGAACTGTTGTTATTAGAACGATGTCTTTGTTCTTGGGAGTTACCTGCTAGAGCATTTAGGGGTAAAGAATCCTAAGGTCTCAAATTATTTTCAAATGGCCCATTCATTAACAACACCACGACCATCATCATCACACATACACGGAGAGAAATAAAAGCAAGTTAAACAAACATTAATGAGCAGTGAATCTAGATGAAGCAGCGAACAAAGATACTAGTCTTGTAATTTAAATAGGCTTAAAACTTTTCAAAATAGAAAATTAAGAATGGCCCAGCCTGTGATACCTGTTTCTGTTCTTTGAAGGTTTTCAAGCTTGACCCCAAGGTGATGGCTTGCTCTTTCTGTGGAGATGGGTCTGCAAGGTATATTCCTGAGAGTGGCATTGCTAGGTCTGAGAGTAAAGACATGTTGTTCAGCTAGTTAGCGATCATCAGATTTCTCCCCATGAAGTCTGTATCATTTTGCATGTCCACCAGCAAATTTTTGCCAGTTTTATAGGTGAAGACTGCCACTTCAGGGTACTTTTCATTGGAAGTGCTCTTATTATGAGTGAAGTTAAATATCTTTTCATGTAGTTAATGATGGCTCATATTTGTTTCTCTGTGATCTATTTCTTCTGCACATTTTAAAACATCGAGTTTTAGTCTTTTCCTTATAAAGAGGTAAACATTTTGTGTAACAAAAGTTGTAAATATTTTCTCTGAGATTGTCACAGTTTTACTTTGCTTATAGCATCATCTTCTTTTTCAATAATCTCAACACTCCAATGTTTTGTTAACTATTTTATGTGCATTGCTATCCAGTCTTGAAATCTGATAAAATATGTCCAGAGTTTCTTATAAAGACATGTGCAAATGTTCATTTACATTTTGCATATTAATAACAATAATTAAAATGACACAACAGTTATAGCTACATAAAAATATATACAAAGATTTGGAAATTCTGTGGTGGTCCAGCAGTTAGGACTCAGCAATTTCACTGCTGTGGACCTGGGTTTGATCCCTGGTCCGGGAATTAAGATCCCACAAGTCATTTGGTGTGCCATGCATGGAACAACAGACTGGTTCCAAATAGGAAAAGGAGTACGTGAAGGCTGTATATTGTCACCCTGCTTATTTAACTTCTATGCAGAGTACATCATGAGAAACGCTGGGCTGGATGAAGTACAAGCTGGAATCAAGATTGCCAGGAGAAATATCAATAACTTCAGATATGCAGATGACACCACTCTTATGGCAGAAAGTGAAAAGGAACTAAAAAGCCTCTTGATGAAAGTGAAAGTGGAGAGTGAAAAAGTTGACTTAAAGCTCAACATTCAGAAAACGAAGATCATGGCATCTGGTCCCATCACTTCATGGGAAATAGATGGGGAAACAGTGGAAACAGTGTCAGACTTTATTTTTTGGGCTCCAAAATCACTGCAGATAGTGACTGCAGCCATGAAATTAAAAGACGCTTACTCCTTGGAAGGAAAGTTATGACCAACCTAGATAGCATATTCAAAAGCAGAGACATTACTTTGCCAACAAAGGTCCGTCTAGTCAAGGCTATGGTTTTTCCTGTGGTCGGGTATGGATGTGAGAGTTGGACTGTGAAGAAGGCTGAGTGCCGAAGAACTGATGCTTTTGAACTGTGGTGTTGGAGAAGACTCTTGAGAGTCCCTTGGACTGCAAGGAGGTCCAATCAGTCCATTCTGAAGGAGATCAGCCCTGGGATTTCTTTGGAAGGAATGGTGCTAACGCTGAAACTCCAGTACTTTGGCCACCTCATGCGAAGAGTTGACTCATTGGAAAAGACTCTGATGCTGGGAGGGATTGGGGGCAGGAGGAGAAGGGGATGACAGAGGATGAGATGGCTGGATGGCATCACTGACTCCATGGACATGAGTCTGAGTGAACTCCGGGAGTTGGTGATGGACAGAGAGGCCTGGAGTGCTGTGATTCATGGGGTCGCAAAGAGTTGGACATGACTGAGCGACTGAATTGAACTGATTATATATATATATGTGTGTATATATATATATGTGTGTGTATATATATATATATATATATATATATATATATAGTAACTTTACCAACAAAGGTCTGTCTAGTCAAAGCTATGGTTTTTCCAGTAGTCATGTATAAATGTGAGTGTTGGGCCATAAAGAAAGCTGAGTGCTGAAGATTTGATGCTTTTGAATTGTGCTGGTGGAGAAGGCAATGGCACCCCACTCCAGTACTCTTGCCTGGAAAATCCCATGGATGAAGGAGCCTGGTAGGCTGCAGTCCATGGGGTCGCTAAGAGTTGGACACGACTGAGCGACTTCACTTTCACTTTTCACTTTCATGCATTGGAGAAGGAAATGGCAACCCACTCCAGTGTCCTTGCCTGGAGAATCCCAGGGACGGGGGAGCCTGGTGGGCTGCCGTCTATGGGGTCGCACAGAGTCGGACACGACTGAAGCGACTCAGCAGCAACGGTGGTGCTTGAGAAGATCCAATCTTGAGAGTCCCTTGGAAGGCAAGAAGATCAACCCAGTCAGTCCTAGAGGAAATCAACCCTGAATATTCATTGGAAGGACTGATGGTGAAACTCAAATACTTTGGCCACCTGATGAGAAAAACTGACTCATTCTTCAGGAAAGACCCTGAAGCTGGGGAAGATTGAAGGTAGGAGGAGAAGGGGATGACAGAGGATGAGATGATTGGATGGCATCACCGATTTGATGGACATGAGTTTGAGCAAGCTCTGGGAGTTGGTGATGGACAGGGAAGCCTGGTGTATGTTGCAGTCCATGGGGTCCCAAAGAGTCGGACACTACTGAGCGACTGAACTGAACTGATATAATAAAAGTATAACATATATTTATATGGATTCAAGATGACTTAATGTTATTTGACTTATAAAACAGGTAGATACTACACAAAAAATGAGGATGTAATTTCCAGAAAAGTAAAATGTCACTTTTCTTCTTAAAATTTAACAATAAATTTCCTGTCATAATTACTAATTCATAGACAAATCTTAGACTAATTCAAATTAGCCAGGGTTAAATACTCTGCATTAAAAAAACAAGGTTTGCAATTTAATAAACATACATAGGGTTTCCCTGGTGACTCAGATGGTAAATTTGATAACATTTTGTCAAAATTAAGAATTGCTTATCCATGTCATTCTAGATCCTGGAAACACACTAGAAAACGTGAATACTGAACCATTGATTCTTTGGAAAGCTGCACCCCTAGCCCTGGAAAACATCCTTAAGGGGTCCAGGGATCACACCCTAATGGGGGACTTCCCTGGTGGTCCAGTGATTAAGAATCTGCCTGCTAATTCGGGAGACACAGGTTCAATCCCTCGTCCAGGAAGATTGCACACTGCTGCAGGGCAGCTAAGCCCATGCACCGCAACTGTTGAGCCTGTGCTCTAGAGCCCAGGAACTGCAACTACTAAAGCCCCCACACCTACAGCCTGTGCTCCACAACAAGAGAAGCCAACACAATGAGAAGCAGCACACTGCAGCTAGAGAAAGCCTCACACAGCCACCAGTGCAGCCAAAAAAAAAAAGAATAGGGGGCTTGGGAAGGTCATATACTCTGCTATGTTCAAAATGCATACCCAACAAGGACTATTGAACATACACGCGACATGAAACTCTACTCCATGTAATATGCCAGTCTGGATGGGAGAGGGGCTTGGGGGGCATGTGTACATATGGCTGAGTTCCTTGCTGTTCACCTGAAATTATCACAACATTGTTAATCAGCTATGTGTGTATGTGTGTGTGTGTGTGTGTGTTAGTTGCTCAGCTGTGTCTGACTCTGCAACACCATGGACTGTAGCCCACCAGGCTCCTCTGTCCATGAAATTCTCCAGGCAAGAATACTGGAGTGGGGTGCCATTCCTTTTTCCACAGGATCTTCCTGACCCAGGGATTGAACCTGGGGCTCCTGCATTGCAGGCAGATTCTTTACTGTCTGAGCTGCCAGGGAAATCCATTAATCAGCTATACCCTAATACAAGATAAAAGTTTAAAGTTTGAAAAAAAAAAAGAATTGCTTTATAAAAACCCTAATAGGAAACTTACAAAGTAGCAATGATTCTGAGAACAAAGAGAGGGGAGTAATATGCAGATGTTTCATTGATGTATATAGTATAATTAAAAGGTATGAGGTGATATTACTGTGGTTTTGGACAAGGTTTCAACTATTCTTAGGGGATCAATTAAGACACTGAGAATGAACAATCCTATTAAGACCTCAGAAAGAACATCTCCCCTATTTTCATGGTGTTATCTCACTAATAGGAAATTCAGTTTCTAACAACTCTTTTCTGTATTTTACTCTACTGGCTTGAGAAGCAGCTTCCTATTTTGAGAATTATATGACATAAGATGCTGCTGCTGCTGCTAAGTCGCTTCAGTGGTGTCCGACTCTGTGTGACCCCATAGACGGCAGCCCACCAGGCTCCCCTGTCCCTGGGATTCTCCAGGCAAGAACACTGGAGTGGGTTGCCATTGCCTTCTCCATTGTGTGAAAGTGAAAAGTGAAAGTGAAGTCGCTCAGTCGTGTCCAACTCTTAGCGACCCCATGGACTGCAGCCTACCAGGCTCCTCCATCCATGAGATTTTCTAGGCAAGAGTACTGGAGTGGCTTGCCATTGCCTTCTCCGATATGACATAATATAATCATATATAATTAAGTTAATGGCTTAGAAAACAAAATGATAGTAATTTTAAAAAGGAGAAAGTATCTCTCTTGCTAGGTTGTGACACCAGGCTAAGAGGGCTTAGGGTTGGAAAGTAAGTCGTGGAGATTGTGAAGGGGTTCAGGTATAAATCTACCTCTATTCAAGGAGAGGAAGGGCATGAGAAGAGTCTGGACAGCCCAGAATGGTCCTGGCACCTGGATGTACAGTTACCACACTGGGTCAAAGACGGCTGGTGCATCTCCTCTGCCCTAGATGCTATGGGACCCGACTCCTGCCCAACATTAAACTGGGAACATAAGCCTCTCAAAGCATACTTGCCAAAAACGGATTATTCACCCTCATAGTATGAAGCCTAGAAGGAGAAGACATTTGATTATTTTAAAAAGTGGGCTATAAAATGATAAAGTTTCCCCTTACTTCATCTGAAAAACCCAAAGAACAAATATGTTAAAAACTTTGGGACTTCCCTGGTGGTCCAGGAGTTAAGACTTCCTGCTTCCACTGCAGGAGCCAAGAGTTTGATCCCTTATCAGGGAACTAAGATCTATCCCTTCAGGCCACATGGTGTGGCCAAAAAAAAAAAAAGAAAAACTATGACTATTAACATGTTTAGAAGGTACTTAAAACATTTGTTTGCAATCCAACTCAAATATATCTGCAACTACATTTTGGACAAATGTTTAAAAAAATCCCGCTTAATTTTGATGCAAGTTTTCTTGTAACTCAGTGATATTTACTACTTACAAGAGCTGAATGTTTTGCAAAACAGAGCCCCAACTTTCTGCAAAACATCCTGAAAGTGCTTTTATCATAGAAATGGGGAGGGGCTAATGATCTGCTCTTTCACTGACAACATCCTATAGTTATTTAAGTAACACATCATCATTCTACAACACCATCAATAGCTATTGCTTGCTTTTATATTTTTTGGCCAAGGCACGTAAGACCTTAGTTTTCCAACCAGGGATGGAAACTGTGTCCCCTGCATTGGAGACACAGAGTCCTAATTGCTGACCAACAGGGAAGTCCCTATTGCCCATTTCTTGGTTCTGTGCTCACCTTGCCTTATCACGTAGTTGATATCTTTCAAACTCTTAGAAGCGCTGCACTGAATTTAGACAGCAGAGCACTCCTTGGCATAAGGACTGACCCATCCATGGAAACTGATATCAGTGTGATCGATCCAGCATCATTTGCTGGATTGTATGCAATGGGACTGTAATTTTATGTCCTGTTGTCCCTATTCTATGTCTCTGGCCATTAACAGAAGACTCTGCCTGGGTGAAACTGACATATTTTCAGTGGTAATGCTTGAAGAAGGAACAAATTTCTATTTTGTTCCCTCTGTTATGATCCTGTCCTTATGCATTTCCTTTGTGGGGAGTCTTCCCCACAAAGTGTCTTAGCACTCCCAGCTGTAGAACTGTAGTGTTCATGGACAGAAACTGGAGACAACAGCTCCCTACCCTTTTGAAGACTTCCACTGTCAGTCCAAATTTCTTTGACCCTTGGATGACAAGGTCATCCATTTCTTTGACCCAGGAGACACTGGCATCATGGGAAAGATGTCCCTACCTCCTGTTTCAAAATTATTTGGGAATATAACTTCATCACAGGTAGGAACTTTGCAGAAGCATGAAGAGCCTCCCACAGTGCAGAATCATGACTCCATACTAAATTCTCTAAAATCTGTTCTTTGATGCTGTTCAGGTGTTTCACCATGTCCCTGGAGAGTCCCTCTTCTGAGCAGATCACTACCTCTATCACTTCAGTTCAGTCGCTCAGTCGAGTCCAACTCTTTGTGACCCCATGGACTGCAGCATGCCAGGCTTCCCTGTCCATCACCAACTCCCAGAGCTTGCTCAAACTCATGTCCCTCAAATCGGTGATACCATCCAATCATCTCAGTCTCTGTCATGCCCTTCTCCTCCTGCCTTCAATTTTTCCCCAAATCAGGGTCTTTTTCAATGAGTCAGTTCTCCTCATCAGGTGGCCAAAGTACTGGAGTTTCAGCTTCAGCATCAGTCTTCCCAGAGGACTGATTTCCTTTAGGACTGACTGGTCTGATCTCCTTGCAGTCCAAGGGACTCCCAAGAGTCTTCTCCAACACCACAGTTCAAAAGCATCAATTAGTAGGCACTCAGCTTTCTGTATAGTCCAACTCTCATATCCATACATGACTACTGGAAAAACCATAGCTTTGACTAGACGACCTTTGTCGGCAAAGTAATATCTCTGCTTTTTAATATGCTGTCTAGGTTTGTCATAGCTTTTCTTCCAAGGAGCAACCATCCTTTAATTTCATGGCTGCAGTCACCATCTGCAGTGATTTTGGAGCCCAAGAAAATAAAGTCTGTCACTGTTTCCACTGTCACTCCACCACCTCTATAACCTTATAAAAATAAAATGGCCACAGATTAAAAACTTTAGCAATCCAGAGAAAAGTATGAAGTGAGCTATAGGCAAAGAGGACAATTTCCAAACAACAGGCCATCAAGGAATGTTGAAAAATATATATCCTGCTCTAAAATAACTGACATGTCTATTCCATGAAGTCTTTTGTGTTGCCTGAACCATTGCGGTCTCTAATATTTTATAATACAAAATTTCTGCAAGTTCCTGTTTGTTTACAGCGAAGTATATGCAAGATTCTGGCTGTTCATCTGTTGATTGAGTATAGTGTTGGCAGAGTTTCATTATGTTTCATTATGTTTTCCCTAGGATTACACAAACAAGACTCAAAAGTATTTATAACTTGGTTACTTGGTGCATTTTTCAATCCAGCCACAATACTCTGTAATCAGCTCACACTTTGAGTGACTGAAGCAACAGGAGTTAATGATTCTACTTTTTTTCTTAAATACTTCTGTCCTGTCAGTAGGGTAGAAGGTATAAATAACGTTTGTTTGTCTCAAAGTATTGTTGACGGTTACACGCCACAGTAGTCTGGGTTGTCAGTTTCCAAACAGGGCATCACCAGTGAACCTTCCAGGAGTTTATTTCCTCTTCTGCATATTCTCCCCAAAAGAGCTTCTCATCATAACCACCAACAGATAAAACATATTCTTCACACTCCGTGTTCACTGCTTCGCTATTGTCAGTAAACTGGAAAGGCCCCGGAGGCATTCTCTCCTTTAAAGTCTTCCTGTCAAATAGTTTTGAAACACACGGCTTAAAGTAGTGTTCTTTTATCCCTCTGGCTATAGTTCACACAGTATAGCAGTGATGCAGCGAGGCTACACAGAAGCTCTAAAATCAGCAATATGAAAACCAGGATGGTAAACCTTTAAAGATTAGTTCAAGGAGTCTCATCTATTTGGGCATATAATGTCACTGGCGAAAATCAGATCCAAGCAGCACAGAAGGAAATGATAAAAGTTTACTGAATCATCTCCAATCATATGAAAATTATCCTGAGTATAAACAAAGTGTCCAAAAAAAAAAAAAAATTAAAAAGCTCCTTAACACTGCAAGGAATCCTCTGCTTCCTGCTTCGTGGTAACTTTGGTGGCTCCTCACATGGATTTTGAAACACATCTTTAAAAATTGGCTCAAATTTTTTGAAAATTACAGTAGACACATCAAAACTGCGTTTCGCTTAATTTCCTTCCAAGGTACGGTTTCCAACTGTGAGGATAATGCTTTTGAGGCAGGCGACAGATAACGAACAAGCCGACCAGTGTGTAACTTCCTCTAGGATGTCCTGGATGGCGGCGGAGTCAGCTTGTGTTCCCCTCGTCCAGGTTCAGGTCCGGACACAAGGCCTGCAGTGCCACCCAGATCGCACGACCACCTCCACCTGCTTCAGCTTGGTGCCCGCCCTTGTTTATCCTCCTTCCTCTGAGCGCTACCCACAACCACCCGCACCAAGGAGTGCTAAGAACGACGGCTCTTCGATGGTCTAGATGGTCTACATCCGCGCTTCGCCTCAAAGAAGTCCGTTTCTTCTCCAGGGTTCCGAGCCTGTCCTTCACCGGAAATGTGATAAAAAGCATATCATCTTAAGTGACTTCTAAATCTGCTTAAGTCGTTTTATTTAAAAATTTAATTTTATTGCTCCTGGATTTCTCCCAACATTTTATTATGGAAAATTTCAAGATGCAAGAAAGTTGAAAGAGGTGTACATGTGTCTACCACTTAGATTCTGTTACCAACACTTTGCCATACTTGTTTAACCGTATTTCTATTTATTCTATCCATCTAACTTTTCAGTGCATTTCAAAGTAAATTGCAGACATCAGTACACTTTTCCTAAATAATCAGCCTGTATGTCATTAACTACAGTTCAATTTTTTTTTTGCTGCTTTTAATTTTCAATATTAATAATAAAAGATTCTCCCCCTTTCAAGATGGAAAGAAATTCATTCATGGATTCTTCTAGTTGATGTGTTTCCACTTTCACACAGAGATTTAGGGATTTCTAATTTATTTGGAGTTTATGCAGGTACATGGTGTGAGAACTAAACCCAACTTTATACATATATATATATATATATACACACACATACATACATACACAGGGGCTCTCTGTTTTAAAAGTATTTTTATCGAGATTTAATTCACATACCATAAAATTCACCCTTTTTAATTGTGTACAATTTAGTGGGTTTTAGTATTTCACAAAGTTGTGCAGCCATCATGGCTACAAGCTATATTTGTACATATATATTATGTGTGTGTGTATATTTGTTTTTCTCCAAATATCTATCTAGTCTTAGCGGCACATATTAAGAGCTCCATTTTGCTGCCAGAGAGTTGAGCTGCTGCGGTTGTCACTAATGTCCGGGTATTTGGAAGACCAATTCCATTCCACTGGTCTGTTTGTCCGGTGGGAGGTCTCCCTAACAACGATTCTGGTTTAGGATTCTGGTAAGGGGTGGGGGACGACAGACATGCGGTCACGCCTTCAAGGCCTTTAGTCAAGTTCTTTGAGAAAGGAATCCTGCTACATTACGGCTCTCCAACAGTAAAAGTCCTCTAGGACTGATAAACCAACTGGGCAGGAGCATGGTCAGCAGGAAATCCTGGGAAGGAGAGGTACCAAGGATCAAGACACGCCCCATTCTTGAGTCTCCCCTCTCCTCTCCCGGCTCCCCAGCCCGGGCTAGGGGCCCTCCCCTTCTCTGTCCGTCTCCCCCTTTCTGAGGACTAGTGGACCCGCACCAGGGGCTGTTCCATCCAGCTCGCACCCTAGGACTGCCCCCAGGAAAGCACCTGTACAGCGTGGCTGAGGCACCCAGTGGTTTCGGAAGTGAGGCCAAGCGTGTCCAATGCTTGCCGAGCGAAGTCTTCGGAGCTCACTACGAGCAGTCCCTTTTTCAAGGGATAGGTCATATTTGTTTCAACCAAAAAGGGGCTCACTGTCTGCAGGTAGGAAAGGGGCCAAGATAAGAACTCCCTTCCCGCCCAAGCCTAAACTCCCGGGCCCTCTCCGAGAATCCCTGAATCCCACCCCTCTTGCGGACCACGCCCCCAGATATGTGCTGACCACGCCTCCAGGACCACGCCCCCTCGAGAACCCACCCCTTGCGACTTTCCTGCCACGGAAGCTTTTTCTTAAAAAAGGTTCTTCCTTCCTTCTTCCCTCTTTCTCTCTCTTTTCCTTCCTTCCTCCCTTCTTACCTCTCCCTCTTTTCTTTTTTTCCCTCCCTTCCCTTCCTTTCTTTCTTAAATTTTACTGACGTATAGTTGATTTACATCCACCGAAGCTTTTTGAGACTGAGTCGTGGTCCTCTTTCAGACCTCACCCCCACCTCATTCCCAGCCCGCCCCTCCTCCTAGGAGCCTCCACAGAATCCAAGCTCCTCCTCCCTCAGAGCCCTCCCCTCAAGAGTTGCCACTCCTGCCCCTCTCGAGCTCCTTCCCTCCGGAGTCAGGCACCTGCACGATGACACCTTTGGAGTGGTACTCTGCCCCCAAGGCCACGGAGAAGCTTCGCACAAAGGCCTGCGGAGAAGGAAAGGAGGGTCCCAGGACCACGAGCTTTCCGCGTCGAGTCCTCCAGCCCGCCCCCTGTCCCGTCGTGCCATCCGTATCCTAGAACATTCCCCCGTTCCCGGAGGGGCCCCTCCCTCAGGGCTCAAGTTCTCACCTTAACACCCGAAAGTTTCTTTGCTCTAAGCCCTCCTTTTGTTCCCATACTCCTCACTCTCCATTCCAGCCGCGCCATTCTCTGTGTATTCCCTGACCTCCTCCCACCTAACCGGTTCTCGAAATCCTAGCTTTCTTTGCTCTTAAAAAAACACAAAATCTGACTTGCGCACTGGACTGTGCCCCAGATATCTGACCTATTAATAGCTTCAGACTCTGGTGAAACATCACACACACACACACACACACACACACATTCGGGTCTTTTCCACCATAACCTCAGGGCCAGAATTAAGGGCTACTGTAGGAATAACAGCATGGCAGCCAGCCTGTGCCCGGTCTCTGGGTCTGGGTACCTTGGTGGCCGCATACACAGATAAATTTGGACAGGGCCTCCTGTCAGCTACTGAAGATATGTTGATGATGATGCCTTTGCCCCTGGAGGAGGAAGCATTAGTTGGAAGGCAGTCACTACCAACGGGGAAGAGGGTCTCAGTGATTTACCCACCTCCCCACCCTTTAGTCGCTATGCTAATCAGAAAGATCAGAGAGATAGGGAAGAGTTGGAAATGTGAATGGGAGAGCTGGAGAATAGAAATAGCCAGAGGTTGGATGGGGAAAGATCCAGAGTGAAAAGCAAAGAGACTGCCTCTTACCTGCTAACCATTCGGGGCAGGAGGATTCTAGTCATCTGCAGGACAAATGAAGAGGATCCTGTCTTTCCTTCTTTCCACTGCCTTCACCTGCCCAGACTCCTGCTCCCTCCTCAAGTTCACTCCTGTCCCCCTACTTTCCATCAGGGACTATTCCGCTGGCACTGCCTCCATGCCAAGTCCAGTACTGGGGGATATTGAGGACCACCCAGAGTGGTCAGAGCTACGCTGACTCTGAACCCAGTCCCTCCTAGCCCTGACTCACCTGGGCCACAGACATCATGTTGCAGTTCATAATATCCTGGAGTTTCTAAGGGAAGAAAATGGAACCAATCAGTCCTTTCCTTCACCACAACTCTGCCACAACTCCCATATTTTCTAGCTTACTTTTCTTTTAATGTGGAACACAGTTTTTAAAAGTTGCATCTACTAGAATTTAAAATACACATAAACTTCAACGCATCGACTCCACTTCTGGAAATGTATTCCTTTCTAAGACACTCACATATGTGGGGAATGCATATGTCCAAAAATACATTATAACACAATTTGTAGTCAGATATACCAGGAAACATCCTGAATATCCTTCAATACTGGGATGAATAAATAAACACTGGGTAGCCCATGGATAGACCACTGAACAACAAGTAAAAAGAATAGATCAGCTAATTATTCTGATTAAAATGATCCCCAAGATACATGTCTACTTGTGAAAGGTAAAGTGCAGAACAATAGGCTGCCGCCATTTGGGTAAAAATTACACATACATCCTTCTGTAGGCATAAAGAGAAAAATCTATCACTATTTTAAACTGGGGGGCGCTTTGGGGGAAGATTAAAGGGAGAAGGGAGATTTTCACCTTCATTTCGTAAACTTCTCTCTTTGGATTTTCTGATCAGTAAACTATTTATAAATGCATACCATATACATACCAAAGTGCACAAATCTTAGAGTAAAAGCTGAACACAAATCTTAAGCTTCTACCCACATAAAGGAAGTATTGGGACTTCGCTGGTGGTCCAGTGGCTAAGACTCTACATTCTCAAAGGTCAGATTTCACCTCTCTTGGATTCTCTCTTCCCTCAAATCTTGATGTGACAATTCCTCATTGCCTTAGTAGGTTGATGCCTTCAAACAGTTATTTTAAAACTATTTTATCCAGCTCTCCTACTCATTCTCATTTGCAGGGTTAGTCTTCAGTCACAACTTCCTCTAATACCAGAGGCAGAATACACAGGCTGATTCTCCTTGCATTTTCTAAAATGAGCCTGTGCCTTCTTTTCCTTTTCTGACTTCTGTTATCACAGATTAATTTTTATTGGAGCATAATTGCTTTACAATGTTGTGTTAGTTTCTGCTGTACAACGAAGTGAATCAGCTCTGTGTATACATATATCCCCTCCCTCTTGGACCTCCCTCCCACTCCCTTATGCATTCCTCTTGAAATAATAATATTTAGAATTTATTCATTTATTTTTTTGTGTGTAGCAAAGTTTTATTAACGCGATAAAGGGACAGGGAAAGCTTCTGACATAGACATCAGAAGGGGGACGGAGAGTGCCCCCACTCTCTAGTCTTATCAAGGCCTTAGATACTTTTACCCGACCCACTCCCACAACATACGTCTTAAACTAACATGATTAGAACTAACAATAGAGAATTTAAAAGCCATCCTGATCTCCTGTTTTGTTTATGGAGCACACAACTTAGGTTTATGTGCCTTATGTTGTCTTATCAGCTGATATTATCTTATCAGCTCTACGAGGTCAGCAAAAAACACTGATGCCCATTTTATAGATATGAGACTGAAGCGCTGATTTTCCCACGTGGCTCATTCCCCGCCCCCTACTCTTTTTTTGGCCACACTGTTGGCCATGTGAGGTCTTATTTCCCTGACCAGCGACAGAACCCACCCCCCGCCACCCCAACCCTTCATTGGAAGCATGGAGTCTTAACCACTGGACCGCCAGGGAAGTCCGTCATTTCTCCAGAAAGTTAGCATCGGAGAATATAAAACGGGCAGAACCAGACTCAATTTAGACAGCGGTCCTGGTTGAGCACTGCAGAAGGGCGCCCTGTGGAAGGAGAACATAGATTCCCTAGCTCTCCACTTGATCAAGCTAGTGTACTGCGCGGGGTTTTCCAACAGAGGGAGCAGTGTAAGGCGGAGGTCCCACGGACTAGTTCTCGGTGTTACTCACTTTGGCCACGTCCTCACAGTCGAGCAGTTTACTCATGTGGGGTGTATATTTTTGGCCCACGTTGTTTACTGAATGAGAGGGGACAAAGTGCTTGTGTCACTCCAACAGTCCCAGGGACACCGGGCGGGGGCAAAGGGGAGTGTTTGCCAGAGAGGGCGACCAGGAGAGTGTTCCGGGGTCAGGGTGAGCCCGGGGGTTGGGGGGGTGGGGGCGACTGAGAGCAGTGCTTCTCCCAACGGGCTCGGGGACATACCCAATACTCCGATCTCCAGGTCCTTCAGTCCTGCCTCAATGGTCTCGTAGATTTCCAAGCCCCCGGTGAAATCCACCTGAATCACTCGTGTGCTTTTGCCGTAAAGCCGCTCTGGGAAGTGTGTGAGAGGTTGAGGGGGCGAGGGGGAGAGGCGGAGTGGGAGCCAGGCTTTTGGTTGTAATTCATCTCTGCCTGCATCTCACTCCAGTCTCAGTTCAGCCCCAGGCCCTTACCCCATCCTTCGGAGGCCCCAGAGGCAGTGGGAGCGTGCTCCCTGCACCCACCTCGACCACGCCCCGACCACGCCTCCGACCACGCCCCTATCACCCCCAGTCCAACCTCAGCCCTTAAGCCAGGAGGGCCGCGTTTCCGAGCTCCCCTCCTTTCCTCTACTCACCTATCTCCTTTGCCTCGTGCTTCAACTTGCTCAGGTCTCGACTGATGAGGACGACGTTCAGACCTCTCCAGGCGAGCTGCAGGAGATGCATTCGTTTATTTATTCACGAAAGCCATAAATATTTACTGTGTGCTGACAGTGTGCTGCGCTGTTGCAGGCGCTGCCGATGCAGAGGTGAATAAAAGAGAAATAAGGGAAGTCGGCCCTCGCGGAGCATGCATTCTGGGGCCAGAGTATTCCAGGCAGAAGGAACAACAAGTGCAGAGGCCCTTGCACAAAGGCTGGCTAGCTTAAAGGACAGCACACAGTCCAGGGTGCACCGAATGAAGTATTCTTGCCTGGGAAATCCCATGGACAGAGGGCCCTGGAGGGCTACATTACATGGGGTCACAAGAGAGTCGGACATGACTTAGTGACTAAACAACGACTAGCCTCCCCTGCCTTCGTGCCCACTCAGGGACATCGCTGCAGCTTTCTCCCCTCTTCCCCCTGCATCACGCTCTTTTCTGGATGATTCCCGTTCAACATGCAGACCTGCCAGAAGGTCTTCTTTGTTCCCGTATTCCCCGTTTCTTATCACGCCACCCCACTTTACTCAACATTCTAAGAACTGCTTACCCTGGCTCTCTCCCGGGCCTGCTTGTACCCACTCCAGTTGGACTCCCGCCCCGACTGTGCCACCCAAACCACTCTGGTCAACAGTAACTTCCACAGTCGTAAACCCAGTGCTGTCCTCAGCACCTCCCAGCAGTAGCTGACACGATCACCCCCTCCTCCAGGCAACGTTCTTCCCCTGGCTTCCCAGACATCTCTTCCAACCTTGGTTTCCCTCCTGCTCTGGCTCAGATCATGTGCCTCATCTTCTGTGCTTCTTAACTTTGAGTGCTCCAGGGAGCACTTTGGGGTGATTCAGACTATGCTCCCCTTCTCCATCCACACCCACTACCATGGGCATCTCTTCTAGTATTGGGACTTTATTTTTTACAATATTATGTATTTATTTATTTTTGGCTGTGCTGGGTCTTCATTGTTGTGTGGGCTTTTCTCTAGTGGTGGCAGGCAGGGGCTACTCTCTAGTCACAGTGCTCGGGTTTCTCTTTGTAGTGGCTTGTCTTGTTGGAGAGCACGGGCTGTAGGCACATGGGCTTCAGTAGTTGCAGGATATGGGCTCAGTATCTGTGGCTCCCAGGCTCTAGGGCACAAGCTCAGTAGTTGTGAGGCATGGACTTAGTTGCTCCTCAGCATGTGAGATCTTCCCAGACCACGGATCAAACTCACGTCTCCTGCACTAGCAAATGGATTCTTTACCGCTGGATCACTAGGGAGGCCCCCTAGTCTTAGGACTTTAAATGGCATTGTTATGATGTTGATGCTTCAATTTCTATCTCCACCCATTCTGAACTCCAGAATGGCATTTCCAACTTCTGGAACTTCACAACTTGGATAGCTAACTGGTGTCTCAAATGTGTGTGTTAGTCGCTCAGTCATGTCCAACTCTTTGCAACCCCATGGATATATAGCCCGCCAGGCTCCTCTGTCCATGGGATTTCCTAGGCAAGAATACTGGAGGTTGCCATTTCCTATTTCAGGGAAACTTCCCAACCCAGGGATCAAACCTGGGTCTCCCGCATTGCAGGCAGACTCTTTATAATCTGAGCCACCAAGGAAGATAGAATGTCCAAAATGTCAAATTTAGAATGTCCAAAACTAGAGTCCTTTCCACTTCCCCCAAACCTGGTCTTCTCCTCAGTTCAACTCCATTGCAGTAATGGCAGCTCCATTCTTTGAGGTATTCTGGTCACAAATCCTATAAGTAATTTATTTTATGAGGTCATCGTTATCCCAAAAGCAAAAATCAAACAAAGATGACAAGAAAACTACAAACTAATACCTCTCATAAACTTAGACACAAAAATTCTCAATGAAATATGAGTAAATCAAGTCCAACAATATAGAAAAAGGATAAGAGGTAATGCTCAAGCTGAGGCTTATTGCAGGAATGCAGGGTTAGTTCAAGTTTTGCAAAATCAATTGATGTAATTTACCATATAATCAGACTAAAGAAGGAAAACCATATGATCATCTCTGCCGGGAGCCAGCACGGGAGTCCCCACCCATGACAAGGTCATGTGGGAGAGTTCTGGTGGGCAAGGTGAGCCAGAACTTGAGGGGTGCCCCTCTGGGCCTGCCTGAGCATCTACCCCAAAACCAGAATCTGTCTGTTTTACTATTTCACGACTTTCACCAACTCTTCTGACATTAATGGGGGGCTATCCCCGACCACCTTTCTCTGTAAGAAAATCAACTTAAAACTCTAGTTAATAGGTCTCCTGGACATAATAGGAGTGTTTCAATTCAAACCCCTCTGATGACTTTCTAGCTTTCCTGACAGGTTTGTTCAGAATTCACAGCCTCCCAACCACGAGAGGCACGGGAAGCTTAAGATATTCTAGCAATGCAGAGCTTCTCAGAGAGTTAAAATTGTTAAAATAGAACTAGTAGAGGATTTCTTTGTTGAGCTAATGCTTGCTGCCAAGTTTCCATATCCCTTACCTACTGTGTCCCTGGGAGTGTATTGATTAATATAGTTGGTGTATAGAAATGTAAGTAGTAGCTTTAATGTTTGTAACCTTGGACCCTCGAGTTAATTCTTTTCTTGTTATAGCCCACCACACTTTTGCCCTATAGGAATGCAACTTTATCTAATGCTTTCGGAGGGTGGCGCCTGACTTTAGAATAATCACCTTTAGAGAAAAATAAGTTTTCTGAAGAAAGGGTCATAAAATGTTAACAGGACTCCTGGCCAGAAGATGATGTAAATCACCTAAAGCTTTTGCATATGATAAGTTTGCAGAAAGAAAGCCTGGCTTCGATAAGGATCAAGGACTGCTGACCTTGCATGACTCTACCCCTTCCCCCATTATCCTCTATGCACAACTTAAGGTATAAAAACTACTTTGGAAAATAAAGTGCAGGCCTTGCTCACCGAAGCTTGGTCTCCCCATGTCGTTCTTTCTCTTTCCTTTTCCTATTCAGACTGATTCCATGGAGCGCAGGGGCTCTCTGAATTCACTTTCTTGCCTGGGCTTCTAAGACCCACTCGAGAAGGTGCCTAAGGTGGGGCACCTTCTGTGATTCGAGAGGGCCCCTGCGGCCTACGTGAACAGAGCAAGTCCCGTGCTGGGGCTTTATTGGCTTTCTGGATAAACCAAGGAATATCAGCCTCTTTTCTCTCCTCTGTCTTCTTAACTGCAAAATTCTTTCCTTATTCCTTTCTCTATTTCTATCCTTTTTGCCGACGCTGTCCTCCCGAGAGAATCCCTGGATCCTACCAGGGCTGGACCCTGGTACACCTCAATAGACAAAAAAATTACTTGACAAAAGTCAACTATCCATGATAAAAAAAAAACAAACTCTTAGCAACCTAGGTATAGAAAGGGCCTCTCTTGACTTTATAAAGATCATATAAATACATACATACACACATACATGAATTTTAAAAACCTAACATTATGCTGAATGGTTGAAAACTGAGTGCTTTCCCTCTAAGAACACTTCTCTAAATGTCCTATTTAATTTCCTGGGCAGTACAATAAGGCAGAGAAAAGAAATAAAATGTATGCCGATTGGAAAGAAGAAATAACATTGTGTCTGTACCTGGATGACATGTCTGTCTACATAGAAAATCTCAAGATATCTACAAAATGTTTACAAGAATTAAGAGGGTTTAGCAAATTTTCAGTTTATATAAGGTCAGAGGTTTGGAGTCATACTCTACCTCCAATCTTTAGAATAAATCTTGTCAGTGCAAGGCTCCCTTTTAGCTCAGTTGGTAAAAGAAATCCACCTATAATGCAGGAGACCCTGGTTTGATTCCTGGGTTGAGAAGATCTGCTGGAGAAGGGATAGGCTACCCACTCCGGTATTCTTGGGCTTCCCTTGTGGCTCAACTGGTAAAGAATTCATGAGTACTAATGTCAAAATAAATCCAAAATTTGGGACTTCTCTGGTGGCCCAGTGGCTAAGACTCTGTGCTCCCAATGCAGGGGGCCAAGGTTTGATTCCTGGTCAGGGAACTAGATCTCATATGCTACAATTAAAAGATGCAGCATGCTGCAATGAAGATCAAAGATTCCCTGTGCTAAGGGGATCTAATGCAGGTCAGCCAAGACCTGGCGCAGCCAAAATAAACGAGCTGACAATTCAATAAAACCAAAGTGCAAGTACTTCTCATGCCCCGATGCTATCACACTTGGATGAGTCATCAAGATCTCTTGCTTGGATTTTGCAAGAGCCTGCATAAGCAGGATCCCCGTGCTTGCATCCTCACCCCCCCATAGTATCTATCATATCCCCCTTCAGAACCCATCTCACTCAGTAGATGTTAAAGTCTCCACAATAACCTACCAGATACCCCATGATCTGTCCTGAAATTGCATTTCTGCCCTCATGTCCTACTGCTTCTCTCTCCTTGTGACTCTGATACAATCACAGCAGGCCTTTTCCTGCTTCTCCAACAAGTGATGCTCCCTACCGCAGGGCTTTGTGCCGGGGTCCAGCCCCAGCTGGATCCAGGGATTCCCTCGGGAGGACGCATCGGTGATTAAAAGAATAGATAAAGAGATAAGGAAAGAATTTTGCATTTAAGAAAATAGAGGAGAGAAAAGAGGCTGATATTTCTTGGTTTACGCAGAAAGCCAATAAAGCCCCAGCACGGGACTTGCTCTGTTCACTTACGCCGCAGGTGACCTCTCGAATCGCGAAGGTGCCCCACCTTAGGCACCTTCTCGAGTGGGTCTTAGAAGCCCAGGCAAGAAAGTGAACGCAGAGAGCCCCTGTGCTCCAGGGGATCAGCCTGAAAAGGAAAGAGAGAAAGAACGACATGGGGAGACCAAGCTTCGGTGAGCAAGGCCTGCACTTTATTTTCCAAAGTACTTTTTATACCTTAAGTTGTGCACAGAGAATAATGGGGAAGGGGTAGAGTCATGCAAGGTCAGCAGTCCTTGATCCTTATCGAAGCCAAGCTTTCTTTCTGCAAACTTATCATATGCAAAAGTTTAGGTGATTTACATCATCTTCTGGCCAGGAGTCCTGTTAACATTTTATGACCCTTTCTTCAGAAAACTTATTTTTCTCTAAAGGTGATTATTCTAAAGTCAGGCGCCACCCTCCGAAAGCATTAGATAAAGTTGCATTCCTATAGGGCAAAAGTGTGGTGGGCTATAACAAGAAAAGAATTAACTCGAGGGTCCAAGGTTACAAACATTAAAGCTACTACTTACATTTCTATACACCAACTATATTAATCAATACACTCCCAGGGACACAGTAGGTAAGGGATATGGAAACTTGGCAGCAAGCATTAGCTCAACAAAGAAATCCTCTACTAGTTCTATTTTAACAATTTTAACTCTCTGAGAAGCTCTGCATTGCTAGAATATCTTAAGCTTCCCGTGCCTCTCGTGGTTGGGAGGCTGTGAATTCTGAACAAACCTGTCAGGAAAGCTAGAAAGTCATCAGAGGGGTTTGAATTGAAACACTCCTATTATGTCCAGGAGACCTATTAACTAGAGTTTTAAGTTGATTTTCTTACAGAGAAAGGTGGTCGGGGATAGCCCCCTGTTAATGTCAGAAGATTTGGTGAAAGTCATAAAATAGTAAAACAGATTCTGGTTTTGGGGTAGATGCTCAGGCAGACCAGGGAGGGCGTCCTTGAGCCCTGACACGCCTTGTCCCACAGGGCTCTCCCGCATGACCTTGTCATGGGTGGGAACTTTCGTGCTGGCTCCCGGCAGCTTTGCACTGGTGATTTCTTCTCCCCGGAAATTCCTTCTCCCAGGTATTCACAAGATTCCATCCCTCATCTCCTTCTCATCTTTGCTCAATGCTGCCTTCTCAGTGACATATTTGATTACGCTATATAAAAATTGGAACCTGCACATCTCCAGGGCTCCCTCTTCTCCTTTCTTGCTTTATTTTTCTCTTTAACTCTTTTTAAAATTTTAAATCTATTTCTTTCTTTCTTTTTTTTGGCCACACCGTGTGGCATGTGGGATCTTAGTTCCCCAACAGGGACCAGAGATGGAATCCTTGCCCCCTGCAGTGGAAGCACAGTCTTAACCACTAGACCACCACAGAAGTCCCTCTCTTTAACTCTTATAACCATTTGGTGGGCTTCCCTGGTGGCTCAAGCAGTAGAGAAACCACCTGCAATGCAGAAGACCTGGGTTCAATCCCTGGGTCAGGAAGATCCCCTGGAGAAGAAGATAGCAACTATTCCAGTATTTGATACATTATACATTTCATTTGTTTATCTTACACATATCTCCCCTCACTACAACATAAGCTTCAAGAAGACAAGGTCTTCTGGTTTTTTTTTTAAATCTATTTTGTTTACTGTTGTACCCCCTAGTATCTAGAAGATGCCTGATGCATGGAGGTGCTATATAAATATGTTTGGAATGAATAAATAAGAAGAAGCCCAGTGTAAACACCTGCCCCCACCCTGGGGAGCAGAGGAAAGGCTCCCTGGAGAGGATGTCTGTGGGAACCAGAGAGAGCACACCATTCTCAGTCTGATAGACTTAGCTGACAACAGGCAAACAGGAGAAGCCCTCCCATCACCCACCCAAGCCCTGGCTCACCTCATGTGCGTAAGCCTTGCCGATGCCGCTGGTGGCTCCTGTCACCACTAGAAAGGAGAGGAGGAAAGGGCAGGAGGGGATCCCCACCCTCTCCTACCCCCGTCATCCACTTCATGTCCCTCTTGTCCCTTTTTGCACCTTTTCTGGGAACCCCCCTCACTGAGACCCAACCCTCCTGGTTTTCGTCCTCCTCTTTCATCGGCAAGGGGCTCTGACACCTCGGACAGGTTGGAGGACTTCATACATCTCCAGCCTTCAGCCGTCATGCTTCCAGGGGTCCCTGGCCTCTGCCCTGACTAGGGGTCCTCACCAGTCATCTGTCCGTGTTCCTGCTGCCCCACCTCTACCTGCTTAGTGCAGAGCCCTTCTTTCTTACCTGCCCAGGCCCCGTGCGCCCGGAGCCAGTGGTTGCTCTGGCGTGCTTGAGGCAGCAGGTAAACATAGACTATGGAGCCCACAGCCCAGGTCGCCCGCAGCAGCAGGAACAGGGCTGTAACCGCTCCCAGCACTCTCAGCGCATCCCACTCCGCCTCCATCACAACCCCAACCAACAGATCACCCGACCTAGGACCAAGGGGGTTTTTTCCGGGGCCAGCTATTAGAAGCCTGGGCGTTAGCCCCGCCCATTGCCAGTCAAGCATCCCACCCCTTCTCTCTCTCTCTAGCTACGCCCAATGAGAGTTTAGTCTAACCAACAGCCACGCCCATAGCCTTAGCACCGCCCCTTGATGGGTCCACCCCTGAGCTCAAAGTCCACTCCCAATGCCTGCAGAGCCAGCATACATCCAGCCTCCTCTCAATCTACAGAGCTGGGCAAAGGGTACCCACAGATAACCTCTATTTGGGTCACTGACCTCAATATCGCTGTTAGTGGGTGAAGGCCAGAACTGAAACGAGGAACCAATCACGTCGTTGTTCAGGCGCCAAGTTGTGTCCCACAGGCAGGGTTTGTCAATACAGTTTGTCAGAAGAACCTCACCTACAACTTATGTGCCGGGGCAGTATGAAAGCCAGAGGCCTTACAATGGCTTTATGTAACCTTTCTCCTCACTTCTCCTTTGCAAATTCTGGTTTTTTCACTTGTTCTTTGCATTTATTATTGAATAATTTGTTGTTGTTCAGTCCCAAAGTTGCGTCCAACTCTTTGCCACCCCATGGACAATAGCATGCTAGGCTCCTCTCTCCTCCACTATCTACTGGAGTTTGCTCAGATTCATGTCCACTGAGTTGGTGATGCTACCCAACCATCTCATCCTCTGTTGCCTCCTTCTCCTCCTGCCTTCAATCTTTCCCAGCATCAGGGGCTTTTCCAGTGAGTCAGGTCTTCACATCAGGTGGCCAAAGTACTAGAATTTCAGCCTCAGAAACAGTCCTTCCAATGAATATTCAGGATCGATTTCCTTTAGAATTGACTGGCTTGATCTCCTTGCAGCCCAAGGGACTCTCAGAAGTCTTCTCCAGCGCCACAATTAGAAAGCGATTATTTGACAATAATAAATTGTAATTATCATCTAATAATTATGGATATTCTTTAATAACATAAATTATATTTATTATTTATAATAAATAGTATTATTATTTAATAATGGGCCTCCCTGGTAGGTCAGACAGTAAAGAATCTGCCTGCAATGTAGGAGACCCGGTTCGATCCCTAGGTCGGGAAGATCCCCTGGAGAAAGGAATAGTTACCCACTCCAGTATTCTTGCCTGGAGAATCCCATGGACAGAGGAGCCGGGCAGGCCACAGTCCATGGGTTTTCAAGAGTTAGACACGATTGCTGTGGTAAAATAAATATATGTAACATAAATTTTACCATTTTAATCCTTTTAAAGTATAGACATAATTCAGTGACATTAGGTGCACTCACAAGATTGTGCATCTGTTACCACATCCTAGAGTTATCCCCTTAGGAGGATAGCCTTGACTCAAACAATGAATTTCTTTGCTGAAAAGATCCTTTTTTCAACTCCCTTTCTGCCTTTAACAACTTCCCTTTTCTACAGCTCAGTGGACATCCTTTCTACGGCTAGATGGGATGTAGCCTGATGCATGAATCCTTGAATAAAGCCAATTTGATCTTTAAGTTTACTGAGTTGGGACTTTGTGCTATTTAACAGATTTGGTGGCAAGAGCAGGACAAAGAGGATTTCTGATGGCTTTGGAGGCAGCAGGAGACAGAGGTGTGATGCCTCGTGAACCCTTTGGGCTCACTGTCTTTCTGGCCATTTCCGAGGATCCTGGGTGAGTTCTTGGTTCTGAGTTCTGTTCTGTTTGTGTCAAGTTCCTTACCTAGTGGCCTTTCCAGTCTACCGGGGTCCAGCCCCGGTAGGATCCACGGATTCCCTCGGGAGGACAGCGTTGGCAAAAGGATAGATAAAAGGAGAAAGTGATAAGGAAAGAATTTTACAGTTAAGAAAATAGAGGAGAGAAAAGAGGCTAATATTCCTTGGTTTATCCAGAAAGCCAATAAAGCCCCAGCATGGGACTTGCTCTGTTCACGTAGGCTGCAGGCGCCCTCTCGAATCGCGGAAGGTGCCCCACCTTAGGCACCTTCTCGAGTGGGTCTTAGAAGCCCAGGAAGGAAAGTGAACGCAGAGAGCCCCTGCGCTCAATGGAATCAGCCTGAATAGGAAAAGGAAAGAGAAAGAACGACATGGGGAGATCAAGCTTCGGTGAGCAAAGCCCGCACTTTATTTTCCAAAGTAGTTTTTATACCATAAATTGTGCATAGAGGATAATGGGGGAAGGGGTAGAGTCATGCAAGGTCAGCAGTCCTTGATCCTTATCGAAGCCAAGCTTTCTTTCTGCAAACTTATCATGTACAAAAGTTTTAGGTGATTTACATCATCTTCTGGCCAGGAGTCCTGTTAACATTTTATGACCCTTTCTTCAGAAAACTTATTTTTCTCTAAAGGTGATTATTCTAAAGTCAGGCACCACCCTCCGAAAGCATTAGATAAAGTTGCATTCCTATAGGGCAAAAGTGTGGTGGGCTATAACAAGAAAAGAATTAACTCGAGGGTCCAAGGTTACAAACATTAAAGCTACTACTTACATTTCTATACACCAACTATATTAATCAATACACTCCCAGGGACACAGTAGGTAAGGGATATGGAAACTTGGCAGCAAGCATTAGCTCAACAAAGAAATCCTCTACTAGTTCTATTTTAACAATTTTAACTCTCTGAGAAGCTCTGCATTGCTAGAATATCTTAAGCTTCCCGTGCCTCTCGTGGTTGGGAGGCTGTGAATTCTGAACAAACCTGTCAGGAAAGCTAGAAAGTCATCAGAGGGGTTTGAATTGAAACACTCCTATTATGTCCAGGAGACCTATTAACTAGAGTTTTAAGTTGATTTTCTTACAGAGAGGTGGTCGGGGATAGCCCCCGTTAATGTCAGAAGAGTTGGTGAAAGTCATAAAATAGTAAAACAGATTCTGGTTTTGGGATAGATGCTCAGGCAGGCCCAGAGGGGCACCCCTCGAGTTCTGGCTCACCTTGCCCACCAGAACTCTCCCACATGACCTTGTCATGGGGTGGGGACTCCCGTGCTGGTTCCCGGTACCAGTCGGTTTTCCCATTTGTCTGGAATTACTAGTTCCATGTCGGGAACAGCCGGTGACCACTGCAGTTTCCCATTTGTCTGGAAGAAGCCTGCAACTCTCATTCTTTAGAGTCTGCTGGTTCAATCCTTTCCCCAGTGCCTAGTTCCATGTTGGGAATTGGTCATGGTGTACACAGCACCTTTTCTGGGCCAGGATGCAGTAACATCTCTTGGTTTTCACCGATATATTAAGGTACATGTGTTTTGCTTGTCTTGTTTTGAATCAATGAGGGCTGTTGCTAACTGGGACGTCAGAGGTCAAAAGCTGCAAAAATTGACGGGTCTGGATGGAGCAAGAACAGAGTTATGATGAGAAGGAATATAAATCCTAGCAGCACAAGACACTTACCGAATTTAAGCAATCCTTCCAATGTAGGCCTTATTCCTATGGGATCCATGAGAAAGTGTTTCCTATGAGACTGAATCCATGTTCTTGCAATGACAAGCAATCTTATTGTCTAGTACTACTCTGGCTAATGAAGTTAGGGCTTTTTGCTGGCAGGTTATGGCTTAAACCTGATCTTTTATGTCCTTTACAATCTGTCCTTGTTATAGAAGGGAAAGAATTACAACAAAAAATCTCTAGTTTAACAGAGGTGCCCCCCAAATATAGGTTATTTCTCTCTCTCTCTTTTTCTTTTTTTGCATTTTATGCTTTATTTATGAAACAGTGAGATGCTCTCTTTTATATTAGCATTTAATACTTACAAGAATTGGTCTGTCTACTGTAACTTGCCTTCATAACTAAACCATTTTTATTGTTTAGTCGCTAAGTTGTGTCCGAGTCTTGTGACACCATGGACTGTAGTCCGCCAGGCTCCTCTGTCCATAGGAATTTCCCAGGCAAGAATATTCAATCTATAGGCTATTTCTAATCCTGACTTTGGGAAAGCAAAAACTGCAGAGCCGGTAAAATTTCTGACATATGTGGTTAGACCTCTTTCTAAACTGCCTCAATATTCATTAAAGCCTGAATCCACACAAGACCTCATACCAACAATAGACAATCTAATCACCAAGGGTTAATCATTTCCTGTACAAGCCCCTATAACAGTGATCTGGCTGATTAGAAACCCTAATGAGGACTTCCCTGGTGGTCCAGTGGTTAAGAATCTGCCTGCCAGTGTGGGAGACATAGATATGATCCTGGTCCAGGAAGATCCCACGTGTCATGGTGCTGGGAGCCAGCATGGGAGTCCCCACCCCATGACAAGGTCATGTGGGAGAGATCACAAGGCAAGCCAGAACTCAAGGGGTGTCCCTCTGGGCCTGCCTGAGCATCTACCCCAAAACCAGAATCTGTTTTACTATTTTATGACTTTCACCAACTCTTCTGACATTAACAGGGGGCTATCCCCGACCACTTTTCTCTGTAAGAAAATCAACTTAAAACTCTAGTTAATAGGTCTCCTGGACATAATAGGAGTGTTTCAATTCAAACCCCTCTGATGACTTTCTAGCTTTCCTGACAGGTTTGTTCAGAATTCACAGCCTCCCAACCACGAGAGGCACGGGAAGCTTAAGATATTCTAGCAATGCAGAGCTTCTCAGAGAGTTAAAATTGTTAAAATAGAACTAGTAGAGGATTTCTTTGTTGAGCTAATGCTTGCTGCCAAGTTTCCATATCCCTTACCTACTGTGTCCCTGGGAGTGTATTGATTAATATAGTTGGTGTATAGAAATGTAAGTAGTAGCTTTAATGTTTGTAACCTTGGACCCTCGAGTTAATTCTTTTCTTGTTATAGCCCACCACACTTTTGCCCTATAGGAATGCAACTTTATCTAATGCTTTCGGAGGGTGGTGCCTGACTTTAGAATAATCACCTTTAGAGAAAAATAAGTTTTCTGAAGAAAGGGTCATAAAATGTTAACAGGACTCCTGGCCAGAAGATGATGTAAATCACCTAAAGCTTTTGCATATGATAAGTTTGCAGAAAGAAAGCTTGGCTTCGATAAGGATCAAGGACTGCTGACCTTGCATGACTCTACCCCTTCCCCAATTATCCTCTATGCACAACTTAAGGTATAAAAACTACTTTGGAAAATAAAGTGCAGGCCTTGCTTACCGAAGCTTGGTCTCCCCATGTTGCTCTTTCTCTTTCCTTTTCCTATTCAGGCTGATTCCATGGAGTGCAGGGGCTCTCTGCGTTCACGTTCCTTCCTGGGCTTCTAAGACCCACTCGAGAAGGTGCCCAGGGTGGGGCACCTTCTGTGATTGGAGAGGGCGCCCGCGGCCTATGTGAACAGAGCAAGTCCCGTTCTGGGGCTTTATTGGCTTTCTGGATAAACCAAGGAATATCAGCCTCTTTTCTCTACTCTATTTTCTTAAATGCAAAATTCTTTCCTTATCTCTTTATCTATTCTTTTAATCGCCGATGCCGTCCTCCCGAGGGAATCCCTGGATCCAACCAGGGCTGGAGCCCGGTATCATGCAGCAACTAAGCCCGTGGGCCACACCTGCTGAGCCCCCTTTCTCTAGAGCCTGTGAGCTGCAACAAGAGAAGCCACCACACCACAACGAGAGAGTGGCCCCCGCTCAGCCTTGCCAGAGCCTCTGCACAGCAGTGAGGACCCAGCACAGGGGGGGAAAAAAATCTAATGGTTGGGAAGCTGCTTACAAGATAGTTATTCCCTGCTTCCCAGTTGTTTCAAACACAAACATTCTTTTTGTCACTAATTCCACCAGGCTCACAATGGTTCACTGCTGTAGCTCTTTGCCTGGCGTCTTTTCTTGCAGCATCCCTGTGGACCCCAACAGCCAACATCTATTTGCCTTTACTTGGAACAATCAACAATATACTTGGACACTCATGTGGCAAGGGTCCACAGAGACCCCTTCTTATTTCTCCCAAGTGCTCCACCAGGGTCTGAGCACCCTCCACTTCCCCAGGAAGTAGATGAACTCTTGCTGTGCTCAGTGTCCCCCAAGAGGATTCTATTTATTTGCTGCAACAGTTAGTTGAAAAGAGACATGCAGTCTCTAATGCAAAATAACAACTATCTCTAGATGCTGTTTATTATCTAGGTCATAATCGGAGTGCTGAAGGAATCCCATTGTCTCCCAAACAGATTAAGTCAACCCAAGAATTTCCTTGACCCACAACTAGGCAACAGCTTGGTGGATTTCTAATCCTGGCTGGCTACTGCAGATCCTAATTTTCCTCTCTATAAACTTACTAAGGGCTTCCTAGGTGGCGCCAGTGGTAAAGAACCAGCCTGCCAATGTAGGAGATGCAAGAGACGTGGGGTTTGAACCATGGGTCGGCATGATTTCCCTGGAGGAGGAAATGGCAACCCACTCCAGTATTCTTGTCTGGAGAATTCTATGGATAGAGAAGCCTGGTGGGCTACAGTCAATGGTGTTGCGAAGAATCAGGCACAACTGAGCAACTAACACTTTTAGACTTTCCTTGCCTTTTATAGCACACAAGCGGACTCAGTGGCTACTGCCTACCCCAACTATAAGGCTATAACTAAAACTGTGCTCCACAGGGTTAACAGAAATTGGTGACTAACAAATTCTTGAGCTGGTCTTGCAGAACAGCAACTAAGGAAACACCTTGTTTAAAAAAATAAACAAATCTCCACTTGTAACTTGCCTTCACTGATCAAGCTTGCCTTTTTTTTTTTTTAATGCCTTAACCACCCCTATAGATAACACTACTGACCGACGGGTCACTATAGTAATGGGGACTTAAGCTGTTTTTCAGGAACTTGGAGTCAGCTCTTGTCCTGTCCGAGTCAGCTGAGACTGATTGGGACCACCGACCCTAAAACTGGTCCTGCACAAGTGTCCAACAGATGCCCTTTTGACATCAAAAGGGCAAAAACCCCAGTCTCAGAGTACGCTGTGTGTGTAGTCGTGTCCAACTCTTTGCTACTGTACCCCTTCAGGCTCCTCTCTCCATGGGATTCTCCAGGCAAGAATACTGGAGTGCGTTGCCATTTTCTCCTCCAGGGGATTTTCCCAACCCAGGGGTCAAACCCTCCTCTTCTGTGTCTCCTGTATTGCAGGTGGATTCTTTACTGGTGGGCCATTGGGGAAGCCCCTCAGATTGTGCTAAATCACCTCCATTTTTTAACATGCATCTCATGAAGAATTATGTATTAATAATTAGCATCTCATGTGTTAATAATTCAGAGACATCTGTGCAGAATGCCACTTACTTCACCTTTTCCCCTACCTCCAATCTCCTTTCCCCACGCTTATGACCACCCTAACTTTTTCACCCACAGATATTCCAAGTTCCTCACCAATGAGGAGCAGGATTTGTGGATTTGAGATCTCGTTTGGCTGCTTTGTGAATAAACTTTTTCTGTTGCAAACCTTAGTGTCCCGGCCTTTGGCTTGCTTCACTGTGGGCAAATGAACCTGATTCAGTAACAAATTTGGTGAGCCATCCTGGAGATAAAGGTCCAGACGGACTTTTTGCCGGTTATTTGTTGGCCCCTTGCTGACACTGAGAGTCTGTGGACAAATCTGAGCAGCTGCCTGGTCCCTTTGTTTTAGGGACTGTCCCCTGGATATCCCTCACCACGTGCCACTGAACTTCAGAGTTCAGTTTTTTTTTTTTTTGAAGTAGAGATGTCTTTTGGTAGCAAGCAACCTTGTTAAAATACACCTGTGCCAGGGACTTCCCTGGTGGTACAGGGGTAAAGAATCCACTTGCCAATGCAGGGTTCGCTGGTTCGATCCTTGGTCCAGGAAGATTCCACATGTCTCAGGGCAACTAAGCTGGTGTGCCACAAGTACTGAAGCCCGTGCACCCTAGAACCTGTGCTCCACAAGAAGAGAAGCCATCGCCATGAGAAGCTTGCACACTGCAACTAGAGGGTAGCCCCTGCTTGCTGCAATGAGGCTTCCCTGGTAGCGCTAGTGGTAAAGAATCGGCCTGCCAATGCAGGAGCCATAGGAGACCTGGGCTTGATCCCTGGGTGGGGAAGATCCCCTGGAAGAGGGTGTGGGAACCCACTCCAGTATTCTTGCTTGGAGAATCCCATGGACAGAGGAGCCTGGCGGGCTACAGTTCATGGGATCACAAAGAGTAGGACATGGCTGAAGGACTTAGCATATTGCATCTAAAGAATGTCTGTGTGCAGCAACAAAGACCCAGTTCAGCCAAAAATAAATTAAAAAAAAAAGAAAAACTAAAAGCTTGTTATTATGTTTTAAAAAAATCTGCCTTCCAAAGCAGGGGACTTGGGTTCCATCCGTGGTCAGGGAACTAAGATCCCCCATGCCATGAGGCCACCAAGCCTCTGCACTGCAACTAGAGAAAACCCAAGAGCTGCCAAAAAAAAAAAGACCAGTTCATATTTTAGCTAAATGTGAAACCCTTTCTTCTCTTTACTCTGGCATTGGCCTAGCAAGATAATGCCCTCATCATATCTCCCAGGCCATTGCTAAGTGAAGCAACCTTTCAGACTGCTGAATTTGTCATCAAAAACTCACCTGTCCATGAGGCGAGAGATCCGCACTGATCCTTCCTGTGGCCCACTTCTCTTCTGTTCACAATGTCACTGCAAACCATGACTGACTCCCCTTAGAAATCTCAGCTGCTGTGGCCAGAATATCCAGTGCCTTGTCTTTCCCTTTCTCTTGTTATGCCCGTGCGTGCCCGATTACACAGGAATACCTATGTAACCTGGAGGAGGGCATTGCAAAACACTCCACTATTCTTGCCTGGAGCATCCCAAGGACAGAGTAGCCTGGTGGGCTACAGTCCACAGGGCCACAGAGTCGGATACGACTGACGTGACTTAACACACACACACACACCCCTATGTAAATCTTTGTACACTTGCACCCGCCACCTACTCATGATTATCTGGATCAGATCTGCTGCCACTCGCTAAACATTCTCACCAGCAGCTCCTATCTTTGCAAGGGATTTAAAACGACTCTGTTTCAGGCTAGGAGATTTTCTTCCCGTATGCACTAAAAACCTCTATTTATAGTACTCCCATAAGGGGAATGGTCTGTCCTGAAACAAGTTTTCTCTTTGTCTGTAATGGTTATCATTCTCGTAGGGTGTATGAATGCCTAGATGACTGTGTACAGCTGGATAATGCCTCTTAGATTATCTAACTGTGCCTCTAACTTTGTGGACAAAGGAGTGAAGACATTTCATTGATTGAATCCCCTTGACCTACATTGTTTAGTTAGAAAGGAACTAACCAGGAGGCATTCATGATTCAAGGTTCACGTCCTTTGGCAGGGCCCTTCTTTTCCAGTTAGGATTAACTGATAAATGGGAATATGACCTCAAACATCTCTTTAACTCTTGAAGATACTGTAGTTTCCATTGCTAAGACCACAGCTGCCCAACAAAGATCCTTAGACCCTGGTCAAAGTTGTTCCTGATAACAGGACAGCCCTTGATTATCTTTTAGCTGAGTGAGGCAGTGTCTATGGCCAACACCACCTGTTGTACCTGGGTTAACACTTTTGGAGAAGCTGAAACTCAGGTACATACAATCATTGAGGAGGCCACCTGGGTTAAGAAGATGACTCTCTGGGCTTCCCAGGTGGCTCGGTGGTAAAGAATCTGCTGCTAATGCACGAGACACAGGTTCGATCCCTGGTCCGGGAAGATCCCACATGCTTCGGAGCAACTGAGTCCATGTGCCAAAACTATCGGCCCTACACTCTAGTGGTGGGGAATCCCAACTATTGAAGCCCATGCACCCTAGAGCCCATGCTTAGCAACAAGAGAAGCCACTGCAAAGAAAAGCCTGTGCATTGCAACTAGAGTGTAGCCCCTACTTGCCACAGGTAGAGAAAAGCCCAAGTAGCAACAAAGATCCAGTACAGCCGATAAATAAATAAATAAAATTATATAATATATTATAATATATAATATAATCATCTTTATATATACACATGCTAAGTCACTTCAGTCGTGTCCGACTCTGTGTGACCCCATAGACGGCAGCCCACCAGGCTCCGCCGTCCCTGGGATTCTCCAGGCAAGAACACTGGAGTGGGTTGCCATTTCCTTCTCCAATGCATGAAAGTGAAAAGTGAAAGTGAAGTCGCTCAGTCATGTCTGACTCTTAGCGACCCCATGGACTGCAGCCCACCAGGCTCCTCCGTCCATGGGATTTTCCAGGCAAGAGTACTGGAGTGGGGTGCCATTGCCTTCTCCAATATATACATATAAAGATCATTCTTTTAGTGGAGTTTTTCTTTGACTTATTTGATTTGATTGGTTTGGGTCTTGAGGATCATATCTCCAAAGTGCACTCAGAACACTAAGAAATATCCTGCTTATAAAAACCACAGTCATCTCCCTGGTACACTGTACCCTCTCATACTCTCTCAAAAGCTTTAATTGTGTGTTCATAGCCGATAATCACCAAACAAGTGTTCTCCCTGAGATATAAGAAAAGAAACAAAGAAAATGTCCAGCTTAAAAATCGTGAATCTGAAGTTGTGGCTGCGAGTATCACAGATTAAGGGAAAACATCAGGACTTGGGGATACGGCACAGAGGATCAATAGGAGTTTGGAGAACTGCACAACAGTAGCTTCGAGTGGTGTTATGCCTTAAAGTTTAATCGTATCTCTCAGGCTGAGAATCTAATCAAAATTAGGGGATGGTTAAAAAGAAGACATGCATGCTCAATTGATTAGTCGAGTCCTACTCTTTTTGATGGAACTTTTTAGGCAAGAATACTGGAGTGGGTTGCCAATTCCCCTTCCAGGGAATCTTCCCAATCCAGGGATCGAACATGAGTCTTCTGCACTGAAGGCAGATTCTTTGCCATTGAGCCATTAGGGAAGCCCCCTTAAAAAGAAGATAGCAGGCTCAAAATGGAGTCACTTGTGCTCAACCCCATGCCAGGAAAACAACACAATATCTAACCCAACTGTAGTCTCAATCTCCAGGGATGTGACCTTTGACCAGTCAACCTGGAATTACCTGGTCAGTACCACTGAGCTCATAGCCCAATAGATCCTTCTATTCCCATTAGGAGGGTTACTATGTCTGAAAAAAATGTTTGTTTTTTTTTCTAATAACTTTTTTTCCCCACCTCTTTCCACTTATAAAAGACTTTTCTTTTGGGATTCCCTGGTGGTCCAGTGGCTAAGACTCTATGCTCCCAATGTAGGGGGCCCAGGTTTGATCCCTGGTCAGACAACTAGAGCCCACACACCACAACTAAGAGCTTGCGTGGCACAGCTAAAGATCCTGTGTGTTGCAGCTAAGACCCGGCTGAGCCGAACAAATGAATAAACATTAAACAAACAAACAAAAAATCTTTCCTTTTTACAGCTTCATGCAGCACCTTTCTGCTGGTGGATGGAATGTAGTTTGATTCATGAACTGTTGAGTAAGCCAAATTAATTTTTAATTTACTTATCTGAATTTTATTTAACATCCCAAATAGAAACTCTGTGCCAATTAAACAATCATTCCCTAACCCTTGTCTATGGTGATGGAATTCCAGTTGAGCTATTTCAAATCCTAAAAGAGGATGCTGTGAAAGTGCTGCACTCAATATGCCAGCAAATTTGGAAAACTCAGCAGTGGACACAGGACTGGAAAAGGTCAGTTTTCATTCCAATTCCAAAGAAAGGCAATGCCGAAGAATGCTCAAACTACCTCACAGTTGCACCCATCTCACAAGCTAGTAAAGTAATGCTCAAAATTCTCCAAGCCAGGCTTCAACAGTACATGAACTGTGAAATTCCAGATGTTCAAGCTGGCTTTAGAAAAGGCAGAGGAACCAGAGATCAAATTGCCAACATCCGTTGGATCATCGAAAAAGCAAGAGAGTTCCAGAAAAACATCTATTTCTGCTTTATTGACTATGCCAAAGCCTTTGACTGTGTGGATCAGAACAAACTGTGGAAAATTCTTAAAGAGATGGGAATGCCAGACCACCTGACCTGCCTTTTGAGAAACCTGTATGCAGGTCAGGAAACAACAGTTAGAACTGGACACGGAACAACAGACTGGTTCCAAATAGGAAAAGGAGTACGTCAAGGCTGTATATTGTCACCCTGCTTATTTAACTTATATGCAGAGTACATCATGAGAACTTCTGGACTGGATGAAGCACAAGCTGGAATCAAGATTGCTGGGAGAAATATCAATAACCTCAGAGATGCAGATGACACCATCCTTATGGCAGAAAGCAAAGAAGAACTGAAGAGTCTCTTGATGAAAGTGAAAGAAGAGAGTGAAAAAGTTGGCTTAAAACTCAACATTCGGAAAACTAAGATCATGGCATCTGGTCCCATCATTTTATGGCAAATAGATGGGGAAACAATGGAAACAGTGATAGACTTTATTTTTTTTTGGCTCCAAAATCACTGCAAATGGCGACTGCTGCTACTGCTGCTGTTAAGTCGCTTTAGTCGTGTCCGACTCTGTGCAACCGCATGGACTGCAGCCTACCAGGCTCCTCCGTCCATGGGATTTTCCAGGCAAGAGTACTGGAGGGGGGTGCCATTGCCTTCTCCAGCAAATGGTAACAGCAGCCATCAAATTAAAAGACGCTTGCTTCTTGGAAGAAAAGTTATGACCAACCTAGACAGCATATTAAAAAGTAGAGACATTACTTTGCCAACAAAAGTCTGTCTAGTCAAAGCTATGGTTTTTCCAGTAGTCATGTATGGATGTGAGATTTGAACTATAAAGAAAGCTCAGAACTGAAGAATTGTTGCTTTTGGACTGTGGTGTTGGAGGAGACTCTTGAGAGTCCCTTGGACAGCAAGGAGATCCAACCAGTCCATCCTAAAGGAAATCAGTCCTGAATATTCATTGGAAGGACTGACACTGAAGCTAAAACTCCAATACTTTGCCCACCTGATGCTAAGAACTGACTCATTTGAAAAGATCCTGATGCTGGGAAAGACTGAAGGCGAGAGGATGAGATGGTTGGATGGTATCACCGACTCAATGGAGATGAGTTTGAGTAAACTCTGGGAGTTGGTGATGGATAGGGAGGCCTGGAGTGCTGCAGTCCATGGGGTTGCAAAGAGTCGGACACGACTGAGCAACTGAACTGAACTGAATGTCTATGTAATCTTTATTCTACTTTCTGTCTTGATTAATTTGCATATTCCAGATGCATTATATAAGAGAAATTATACCTGTTTGTCCTTTGGTGTCTGTTTTATTTCAGTGAGTGTAATGTTTTCATGCTTGCGCATGCTGCAGGATGTATCAAAATTCCGATCCTTTTCCAGGCTGAATACTATTTCATTGTATGTACATACCACATTCTGTTTATTCATTCCTCTGTTGACGGACGTCTGGGTTGCTTCCACCTCCTTGGCTGTTGTGACTAATGCTACCATGGACATTCATGTGCAAGGATCTGTTTGAGTCCCCGCTTTCGATTCTTTTGGGTATATTCCTAGAAGTGGAGTTGCCAGATCATATAGTAATTATATATTTAACCATTTATTTATTTTTGGCCACACCACCTGGCATGTGGAATCTTAGTTCCCTGACTGGGGATCGAACCCTTACCTCCTGCATTGGAAGTGTGGAGAGACTGCATTGCCTAGAACCTTCTGCCACTCTGGAGGCTGCAACTGAGAGATCCTGGGACCTGACAAAGGCAGCAAAACGTTAGGCTTCTTTTCTGTTTCCTGGACCTCTGCATGTGGTCTGATCAAGCCCAGCAGTACAAGTCTCTACTGTGTTTCTCCCCTCTAACTTTACATTAGCTGGAGAAAACATTCGTGTGAACTAACTCTTGGAGTCTAGTGACTCTTGTAATTATTGTCTCTTTCTGGGTTTTGGGCTTCCCAGGTGGTACAGTGATAAAGAATCCGCCTGCCAATGCAGGGGACATGGGTTCCATCCCTGGGTCGGGAAGATCCCCTGGAGGAGGGCATGACAACCTACTCCAGTATTAGAATCCCGTGGACAGAGGAGCCTGGTGGGCTACAGTCCATGGGGTTGCAAAGAGTCAGATACAACTGAGTGACTAAACAACACCTTTGAATAGTCTACCCATCAATGGTGAGATAAGGGATTGTTTGATTTGGAAAAACATTTATGTTTTTAAAAGATTTTAAAGACTTCTCATCCTAAATAAATGTCCTGTTGGAACCAAGATCAAACTGATAGAAGGAAGCAAAAGAGCATCCTGGCTAGCCCTAGGGGTCCCTTCAACAAGACTGAAAAAAACAGAAGTCAGACTTAGAACAAAAACCTACAGCCCCCATAAATTCCACTCTCCCACACGCCTCTTCATACCCAACTCCCTGTCCCTGACCCTCCAGAAGGTCTTCTGCATCTCTGGGTCTCTGCTTCAAATCCATCTCCCCAAAATCTAGCCTCACCTCCCCAGCAAATACCTTTAATTTCTAAAATTACCCCAGCTTCCCCAGAAAATCCCTCAAACACACAGCTGCCAGGATTAACTTCCCCTTCCCTGAAAGAATCCAGAGAGCACTTGGGCCCGATATCTGGACTGGGGGATATAGGTTATTTACGTAAATGCTGATATGGAGGAGGAAAACTTGGTAGAGGCTTCGGTACTGGTTTTGCCATCTCTGGTAATCAGGAGTACTTCCCAGGGCTCTGTAATCAAAATCCATCAGCTTCAGGCTTTCCCAGGCAAAGGGCTGGTCAGACGTTTCCTGGACTCAGACTTCCCCGGTGGTCCAGTGGTTAAGAATCCCCCTGCAAGTACAGGAGACACTGGTTCAATCCCTGGTCTGGGCAGATCCCACGTGCCACAGAGCAACTAAGACTGCGTGCCACAACTCCTGAGCCCGGGCCTAGAACCTGTGCTCCAGAACTAGAAAAGCCACTGCAGCGGGAAGCCCACGCACCACAGTGAAGAGCAGCTTCCGCTCCCTGTAACTAGAGAAAAGCCTTCAGGCAGCAAAGTGCCTCAGTGCAGCCATAAATAAGTAAACAGATAAAATGTAAGATTATGCTTGGGGTAAACCAGAGCTAATAAATAAATAAACGTATCCGGGATGGGGATGTCCCTGGTGGTCCGGTGGCCAAGACTCCATGCTCCCAACGCAGGGGTGAGGGTTCGATCCCTGGTCAGGGAACTAGATCTCACATGCTGAAACTAAGACCTGTCTCGGCCAAAAAAAAGAAAGAAGTATCCTGGATTCCACTGGAAAGCATCCATGTTCCCTGGATACCAGCAGATCTTTTAAACTTCCACTTCCAGAAGATCCTGCCAAATGCAGAGAGGAGCTAGAAACGTTAGTGGCCATATATATAACCCTGCTCATAGAGGCAGCTTGTAAGATGTGTTCTTTCCATTGGTGATGATACTGTGGTGGTGGTTCAGTCGCTCAGTCATGTCTGACTCTTGCAATTTGGTGGACGATAGCCCGTCAGGCTCCTCTGTCCGTGGCAGTTTTCAGGCAAGAATACTGGAGTGGTTTGCCATTTCCTTCTCCAGGGGATCTTTCCAACTCAGGAAATGAACCTGTGTCTCCTGCACTGCAGGCAGATTCTTTACCCACTGAGCTTCCAGGGAAGGCCCTCTGATGATACTAAAGCCATATGCCAAGAGCTCCTGCAGGAAACTCCCCACACCGGGGAAACGGGTGGCCAGAACCCTTCCCAGGTGCTTCAGCAAATGGCCAGGAAATGACCCAAGTGGAGCCTGATGTTCCAGGTCTCATAGGAGTGATGCTAAAGGGCTTTCCTCCAAAGGTCAACTGGTCCCAGGTTGAACTGTGTGCTCAGAAAGAAGAGTGTCCCCAAATCTCCATGAAAGGTGTTACACAGACTTTTCAAAGACACACTGTATCAAACTCAGATGCCCCAGAACACGTCTGCTTCAGTTGGAAATCTCCCTAACGTGTGTGTGTTAGCACACATGTGTGTGTACTCAGTCTTGTCCGACTCTTTGCGACCCTCTGGACGGTAGCCCGCCAGGCTCATCTGTCCATGGAATTCTCCAGGCAAGAATACTGGAGTGGGTTGCCATGCCCTCCTCCTGGGGACCTTCCCTACCTAGGGATGGGCAGGTTCTTTACTGTCTGAGCAAATCCAAAATAGCGTAATTGGCCAGGATGGACAGGCTCTCAATGGTATTACAGAAATTGCTTCTCGGTTCTTTTACAATAGCCTTCAGGAAAGCAGGAGGAAAAGGCAGTTAAAATCAATGGTCCCTGCCTTTGTCCCAAGACAATTGTACATTCTGTAAAAGTCTGGGACATTGGAAAAACAGTGGTCCTGTACGTCAAATAAAGGAAAGCTTACAAAGCAATCATCCTAGAACCCTGAGCCCACAGAGGGTCAAGTTCTCCTCCTTCGGGGGCAATTCCCCTTCAAGGACAAGGTCAGTCCTATCCTGAGTCACACCCTGGCACCCACCATTGAACTTAAGATAGAGGATCAGGAATTGGATTTCTTAAATTCCATTTTTTTTTTTTTTGATATGAAGAAGTAGATTTATTCAGAGAGAAACACACTCCACAGGCAGAGTGGGGACCACCGCAGAGGGCAAGAGCCAACGCCTTAAATTCCATTTCTTAATTAAGAAAAAATTTTTTTTAATTTTGGCATTTGGGCTTCTCTTATTGCAGAGCTTGGGCTCTAGAGGGCACAGACTCAGTAGCTGCAGCGCCAGCTCCCTAGTTGTGGCGCATGGGCTTAGTTGCGTCGAGGCATGTGGATCAAATCCGGGTCCCCTGCATTGAAAGGTGGATTCTTAACTACTGGACCATTGGGGAAGTCTCCCTGGATTTATTTTTTAATTTACTTATTTGTTTATTATTATTATTTGGTTGCACTGCGTCTTCACTGCGGCTCTCAGGCTTTTCCCTAGTTGCAGAGAGTGGGGGCTGCTTTCTTGCTGCAGAGCGCGGATTCCAGGCCCACGGGCTTCAGTGGTCACACCACGTGGCTCAGCAGTTGTGGCACACGTGCTTAGTTGTTCCGCTGCATGGAGAATCTTCCTGGACCAGGGGCTGAACCCGTGTCTCTTGCACTGGGCAGGCGGATTCTTATCCACTGGACCACTGGGGAAGTCTTCCATGGATTTCTTAATCGACACAGGTATGACTGCCTACCCTTGGCTCCGAGGATTTATGTCTACCCACCACGTCTGCCTCCATTCAAGCTGTCGAGAGTCTCTGGATTCCCGGATTCTTCTATTCCCGGATTCCCTTCTGAATCAAACCTGGTGATATGTACAAAGGGGGAATAGCCATAAACACTTGTCACTGCTCCACCTCAGAGTCCCTAACCCTGACATTGACTCCTGCTGATGCAGCCTGGTTACAGTGATGGACCTTTGCTCAGCTTTCTTTCCCCCGTTGATTCCTGACTCACCATTTCTTTCTGCAATTATGTTTAGAGGGAGACAATCAACGTGGACTCACGTATCTCAGGGATTGTGCGAGATTATTTTCCCAAGTCTTTAAAGCTGACTTCACTTTGCAGCCTTTACCTCAGACTCCACCGTCGCTCAATACATGTGTGCTTTCTTACTCTGTAACCAGATAAGCAGGGTGATGAAACAGACCCTCTCATTCTTTTAGGCCCCTTCCTCCAGGGGCTCTTCCTGACCCAGGGATCAAGCCCACGTCTCTTGTATCTCCTGCATTGGCAGTCGGATTCTTTACCACTGCACCACCTGGGAAGTCCAGGGCACAAACGAGACAAGACCAGAACACTTCCATATCTAAGCTTCAGTGACTGCTAACCACTGCCACCTACTCAAAACAGGAGTTATTGCAGGGAACTCAAAAACTCACTCCCAAACGCCTTTAATCACTTCTGCCCATCCCTCTACTCAGAGCAAAAAAAGCAGATGTGCAAACCCGGGGGAGAAGCTGCCGCCGGCAGATGCCTTTATTTTTGCTGCCTTTCCTCAAGCTTTATTTGCCCTCCTCTCAGATGCTATTTGGAGCCCACGTCCTAGCTCCTGGAGGCATGAACCTCCTCTGAAACTGTTTTATTTAAATTGAAACATAGTTGATTTACAATGTTGTGTTAATTTCAAGTGTACAGCATCATGATTCAGTTATACATACATGTATATATCTAATCTTTTTCAGATTCGTTTCCCTTATAGGTTATTACAAAATCCCTGTGCTATACAATAGGTCTTTGTCAGCTATTTTATATACAGCAGTGTGCTAATATTAATTCCAAATTTCTAATTTATCCCTCCCTGCTTTGGTAATCATAAGTTTGTTTTCTATGTCTCTGGGTCTATTTCTGTTTTGTGTGTAAGTTCATTTGCATTCTTTTAAAATCTTATTTATTTTTTAAAATTTATTTTTAATTGGAGAATATTGCTTCCTAGTGTTCTGCTGCTATCTGTTACGTGACAAAGTAAATCAGCTATTAGTATACATATATCCCCTCCCTACCCACTCCAGTAATCTTGGGCTTCCCTTGTGGCTGGTAAATAATCCGCCTGCAATGAGGGAGACCTGGGTTCAATCCCTGGGTTTGAGAAGATCCCCTAGAGAAGGGAACGGCTACCCAACTCCAGTATTCTGGCCTGGAGAATTCCATGGACTGTAGAGTCCATGGGGTCGCAGAGAGTCAGACACGGCTGAGCGACTTTCACCTCCCCTCCCTACAGCCCCCCATTTTATGTTTTTAGATTTCACATATAAGTGATATCATTTGATATTTGTCTTTCCCTTTCTGACTTATTCCACTTAGTATGATCATCTCTAGGTCCATCCATGTTGCTGCAAATGACATTATTTCATTCTTTCCTTATGACTGAGTAGTGCATATATATACACCACATCTTCTTTATCCATTCATCTGTTAGTGGATATTTTAGGTAGCTTCCATGTCTTGACTGTTGTAAATAATGCTGCAATGAACATCAGTCCCCTGAAACTTTAAAATGAGCACTGTCCACACCCCCAGCTCTCAGCTGACCTCATTTTGACAAAGCTTTTCACCTCCGCTGCCACAAAGTTGTTTTATGACAACTTTTGACCTCTCAGATACACCCTGTAGTGTATTTCTCAGGTCAGTTAGACCCTGTGGCATCAGACACAAGTCCCCCTCTGAGTCACCACCCTCACCTGGGGCTCCCCAGTCCTCTCAGCTCCCCCTGCTGTGCCAAAGACATGGCCTCTCTCTGCAGGCACCCACGCTGCCATCATCTTGCATCACATAACATTTAAATCCATTTGCACTATGGTCGCTTCCTGGTGACAGAGAGCCCAACCCCGTCGCCCTGTGCTATGCTTAGTCGCTCAGTCATGTCCAACTCTTTGCAACCTCATGGACTGTAGCCTGTCAGGCTCCTCTGTCCGTGGAGATTCTCCAGGCAGGAATACCAGAGTGGGTTGCCATGCCCTCCTCCAGGGGATCTTCCCAACTCAGGGACTGAACCCAGGACTCCAGCGTTGCAGGTGGATTCTTTACCAGCTGAGTACCAGGGAGCCCACTCAATCACCCTACAACTAGAGAAATGGTCTCAAAGCCAAGAAAATACTTCTTAGGCACCCTCTCCACCTCAGATGACACAGACTTTTCTTCTGTTTTGAGATGGCTCTGGTAGACGAAATTCCTGGGGAAATCTGATCACCGGTCGTGCCCGAGTTTCCCCAGATCAAATGCTGGAGGCTTATGCTTTGCACACTACAAGTTCAGCCCCAGCGGCCCAGCTCATAGCTCTTCCTAGAGCTTGCGAACTAGCAGTACATACATATAGCACCTCCAGGCATGCTTTTGGTGTCTGCTGCGCTGCCGGTGCACATGGAAATCCTGTGGATTCCTGACCCCTGCTGGTGCTCCGGTTTGCCATCGGGGATATCACTGCTGCCCTGATAGGGGCTAATTGAGTGCGTGCTAAGTCACTTCAGTCGTGTCCTACTCTGTCCCTATGAAAACTGTAGCCACCAGCTTTCTCTGTCCATGGGATACTCCCGGCAAGAATACTGGAGTGGGTTGCCATGCCCTCCTCCAGGGGATCTGCCCAACCCAGGGATCCAACCCGAGTCTCTTATGTCTCCTGCATTGGCAGTCAAGTTCTTTACCACCAGAGCCACCTGGGAAGCCCAGGGGCTAACAGACCTCCCTGCTAAAATTGCTGCTGTTCATCGTGGAGACAGACTCCCCATCTCCAGGGAAGGACAGAGCCCACAAGGGGCCCACAGCCCCCTGCCCCCACCCCGATCCCTTCTACACCCAGTAGTCTAAATCTGCCTTTATCCCCTAACGGATATTATCAGCTAGTCAGGCAAATACACGGCAAACTGAAAAGGACAAATGGGATACAAAAGGGTACCAAACAGTGTGTTCCGAGGGTGTAACGTACGGCATGGTGACGGTAGCTCATAACACTGCATCGCATATTTGAAAATGGCTAAGAGTGGATCTTACAAGCGCTCATCACAAGAAAAAAAAATTGTAACTGAGGATGGTGACGGATGTTAACTAGACTTATATGATCATTTCACATATACCACACAAATGTTGCGTCATTACGATCTGCACTTGAAATTAAAATGTTATATGTCAATTACACCTCAAATTAAAAAAAAAAAAGGTACCAAGCAAACGATTCACTGGTGGACTATACATCAGGCCAAATGGTCTTCCGGTGGCCCCCACTCTTTTTTTGTTGTTGAGCTATAACTGACTAGCCCCCTTCACGTGACCTTCTGGCTGACCTTATCTCCCATCAGATGGGACCTGCGTGCAGATGGGCGGCAGCGAAGCCTCTAAAGGACAATGGGTTCTGCCCCAGCATCTATAAAACCTCTAACCAAAGTATTTCCTGATGTGCTGTTTGGGAATCTCAGCGGCTCCCCAGAGAACAGCTTATCTCAGGAAATCCTCCAAGGTCCACGCTGATCCTTGCACTGTCTCATGTGGGTTCCATACATTGCCCTCTGGCTTCAGGCTGTTCCTGCTGTTCACTTGTTTACTGGAGGGGTTGGAGGTTATCCAGCCAGACGTGCTGATGCTCTGACGGAGGAAAAGAAATGAATACTGGAGATTATCCCTCAGTTTGGCATTCCTCTGTGGAATCGGGCCAAGGAACAGCAGAAATGTTAATACATACATATATAGCTTGATTGAGCATATGTTTTAGTCCCTCAGTTGTGTCCAACTCTTTGTGACCCCATGGACAGAGGTCCATGGAATTCTCCAAGCAAGAATACTAGAGTGGGTTGCCATTCCCTTTTCTGGGGATTTTCCCAACTCAGGAATTAAACCAGAGTCTCCTACACTGCAGGCAGATGCTTTACCATCTGAGCCACCATAAATATCAGATACACAAAATTTACAGCAGAGGAACTTCCTTGTTGGTCCAATAGCTAAGAGTCCAAGCTTTCAATGCAGGGGGCCCAGGTTCTAGATCCGCGAACTAGATTCCACATGCTGCAACTAAAGATCTCGAATGCCTCAATGAAGACTGACAATCCCACTTGCAATATATATATATATATAATTTCTAAAGCAAATCAGTCCTGAATATTCATCGGAAGGATTGAGGCTGACGCTGAAGCTCCAATACTTTGGCTACCGGATGGGAAGAACCGACTCACTGGAAAAGGCCCTGATGCTGGGAAAGATTGAAGGTAAAAAGAGAAGGGAGTGACAGACGATTGGATGGCATCACTGACTCAGTGGACTTGACTTTGAGCAAACTCTGGATAGTGAAGGACAGGGAAGCCTAGTGTGCTGCCGTTTATGGGGTTGCAAAGAGTCGGACATGACTGATTGACTGAACAACAATAAGAAAATTTTTTAAAACACTGATGATCGTCTGAGGCTTCAGTGAATTGTCATCTTTCCGTTGCTGGAGGGGCCTGCCTCAGTGTTGATGGGCACCGACTGATCAGGGTGGTGGGTGCTGAAGGCTGGGGAGGCCGTGGTGATTTCTTAAAATAAGACAACAATGAAGTCTGATGCATCGATTGACTCTTCCTTTCACAGACGATTTCTCTGTAGCCTGCAGTGCTGTCTGACAGCATTTACCCACAGAACTTCTTTCAAAATTGGAGTCAATCCGTTCAAAGCCCGCTGCTGCTTTATCAACTACGTTTATGACATATTCTAAAGTCTTTGTCATCATTTCAACAGTCTTCACAGCATCCTCACCAGAAATAGAGGCCAGCTCAAAAAACCACGTTCTTTGCTCATCCACAAGAAACAGCTCCTCATTCATTAGAGTTTTTCCATGAGGTTGCAGTAATTCAGCCCCATCTTCAGGCTCCACGTCTAATTCTAGTTCTCTTGTTATTTCCCCCCATCTGTACTTAGTTCCTCCACTAAAGTCTTTTTTTTAAGATATTTTGAAGTGGACCATTTTTTAGTCTTTACTAAGTTTGTTACAATATTCCTTCTATTTTATGTTTTGGTTTTTTGGCCAAGAGGCACATTGGATCTTAGCTCACCAGGGATCAAACTGTACCTGCTGCGTTGGAAGGCGAATTCTAAACCACTGGGCTGCCAGGGAAGCCCCTTCTAGCTTTTGATTTTAAGTGAGAGATGTGTGACTCTTCCTTTCATTTGAACACTCAGAGACCTCAACAGGGTTTTAATTGGCCTAATTTCAATATTGCTGTGTCTTGGGGAACAGGGAGGCCGGAGGAGAGGGAGAGATATGGAGGACGAGCTGGTTGGCCGAGCAGTCGGAACACACGCCACGTTTATCAATTAAGCTCACTGTCTTATATACAGTGCTGCTTGGGCACCCCCAAAACAATGACAAGAGTCACGTCAAAGATCACTGAGGGGGACTTCCCTGATGGTCCAGTGGCCAAAACTCTGCACTCCCAGTGCATAGGGCCTGGGTTCAACCCCTGGTCAGGAACTAGGTCTTGGGTTGGAACTAAAGACCCTGCAAGCGGCAAGTAAAAAAAAAGCAGGAAGACCCCACTGGAGGCAACTAAGACCCAAATAAGTGCAGCCAAATAAGTGAACAAATATTAAAAACATAAATAAAAAATAAATCATTTGCTCAATCTGATATTTAAAAAAGATCAGTGAACACAGATCATGGCAAATATAGTATTTTTTAAATGTATTTATTTTATTTATTATCTATTTGGCTGTACTAGGTCTTGGAGCTTCTCTCTAGTTGCGGAGCACGGGCTTTAGAGCCTGCAGGCTTCAGTAGTTGCGGCTCACGGGCTCTCTAGTTGTGGCCCATGCAAATACAGTATTAATGAAAAAGCTTGAAATATTGCAAGAATTACTGAAATGTGACCCATTTCGAAGCAAGCAAATGCTGTTGGAAAATGGAGCCAACAAACTTGCTCAACCTAGAGTTGCCACAGATCTTGCCACAAATTTGTAAAAGTGCAGCATCTGAGGAGTGCAGTAGAGCGAAGGGCAATAAAACAGGTCTGCCTGTGTCCTTGGAGAGTATGGTCAGCAGGCTGCCACTGGCCAATGAGCCTTATCATCCCTTCCAACCAGGAGATCCAGGGTATGTCAAAGGTTCAGAGGAAAATGTGTATTATCACCTGGCTGGAAAGGATCTCTCGAGCACTGCTGATCGCCTCCATTACCATCAGAATAAAAGCGATCCTGCTGAATTCACAGGAAACATGCCAAACCAGACCCAAGTCAGCACTCCCAGGATTCTCGGAAGCCTGTCCCTACAGATGATGACCGGCACCAGATGATTTCCAGAGCCAATAAACTGGTTCCTGAAGCAGACCGTGCCAAGAGGTGGACAGCACTTCCCAAGATCACAGATCTTCAAAAGACTTAAAAGACAGCCTGATGACAGGTGTTGCAGGCAAGATCTACTGATGGATGCTAATACTGGGCAGAAGTTTGAGAAGAAATAGGATATATGCATAATCTCAAAGTATCTCCCCCAAGATATCTGTCAATTACAGCAGGACAAACAGTAATCTCACACTGAAGAAACCCAACAGACACCACGTTAATCAAGTAATCAAGGTTAATATCACCTCTATCAATATCCTCAATATAAGCTGTGTGTGCTAAGTCTCTTCAGTCATGTCCGACTCTTTGCCACCCTTATGGACTGTAGCCCACCAGGCTCCTCTATCCATGGGATTCTTCAGGTAAGAATACTGGAGTGGGTTGCCATTTCCTACTCCAGTGGCTATTCCCGACCCAGGGATTGAACCCCAGTCCCTGCAGCTCCTGCATTGCAGGCAGATTCTTTACTGCTGAGCCACCGGGGGAGCCCCAATATAAGGCACCGAGGTGCAAAATATCACTTCTGGAGTATTCCTGACAAAAGTGCGTAGGGTCAATATAATCATGGGGGGAACCTCAGACAAGCCCAAACTGAGGGATGTTCTAGAAAATAACTGATCGATATTGTTTAAAAGGGCCAAGGTCATGTAAGATGGGGAGCTGTTACTGCTCGGGGGACACTCAGAAGGAAATGCAGTGCTCGATCCTGGATTGGCTTCTGGAACAAAGAGGACATTGACAGACAGGAAAACTGCTGAAATTCAAACAAGCCCTGTCGCTGAGTTATTGGTATTAGTATCGTACTAACACTACTACTACTGCTGGGCTTCCCCGGTGGCTCAGCCGGTAAAGAATCCGCCTGCAGTGCGGGAGACCTGGGCTTGATCCCTGGGTTGGGCAGATCCCCTGGAGAAGGAAAAGGCTACCCACTCCAGTACTGTGGCCCAGAGAAGTCCACGGACTGTATAGTCCCTGGCGTCACAAAGAGTCGGACATGAAGTAGCAACTTTCACTCACTTTCACTACTGCTACTACTGGAAACCGACCTGCTTCCATGAGATGGCAGGAGCGCCCCCTGTAGTCAGACTTTCAATCAAAAGCCCTGAGCTAGAATGTGATACAATGTCAGGATCTTTATGGGTTTTGGCAACCACATTCCACAACTTCAATGAACCCTCCCCTCAGTTCAGTTCAGTTCAGTCGCTCAGTCCTGTCCGACTCTTTGACACCCCATGAATCGCAGCACGCCAGGCCTCCCTGTCCATCACCAACTCCCAGAGTTCACTCAGACTCACATCCATCGAGTCAGTGATGCCAACCAGCCATCTCATCCTCTATCGTCCCCTTCTCCTCCTGCCCCCAATCCCTCCCAGCATCAGAGTCTTTTCCAATGAGTCAACTCTTCGCATGAGGTGGCCAAAGTACTGGAGTTTCAGCTTTAGCATCATTCCTTCCAAAGAAATCCCAGGGCTGATCTCCTTTAGAATGCACTGGTTGGATCTCCTTGCAGTCCAAGGGAATCTCAAGAGTCTTCTCCAACACCACAGTTCAAAAGCATCAATTCTTCAGTGCTCAGCCTTCTTCACAGTCCAACTCTCACATCCATACATGACCACAGGAAATACCATAGCCTTGACTAGATGGACCTTTGTTGGCAAAGTAATGTCTCTGCTTTTGAGTATGCTATCTAGGTTGGTCATAACTTTCCTTCCAAGGAGTAACCGTCTTTTAATTTCATGGCTTCAGTCACCATCTGCAGTGATTTTGGAGTCCCAACAAACAAAGTCTGACACTGTTTCCCCATCTATTTCCCATGAAGTGAAGGAACCAAATGCCATGATCTTTGTTTTCTGAATGTTGAGTTTTAAGCCAACTTTTTCACTCTCCTCTTTCACTTTCATCAAGGGTTTACCAATTAGAATCTGACTCTGGCCTTGAGATTTGCTTTGACCAATAGTGTGAGATGGAAGTGCCTCATAACTGCCCGGGCTGGCCTTATAACATCTATAGCATCTGCTTCCCATGCACCTGGAAGGTTCTCTCTTGCAACCCAGGTGCCACCTGGGAGAGCCCCAAGGACATTTAGAGGACTGAACACAGTGGATGACAGCCTTATCTGTAGGCTCAGCACCCGACATATTTATAACAACCCTAGGAGATGGATAATGGTTTTATCCTAACTTAGTAGATATACTAGTTTGCTACGGCTGCCATAGCAAAATTCCACCAACTGGGCTGCTTAGACATGAGAAGTGTTTCTCACAATTCTGGAGAAATTCTCTTCCTGGCTTGCAAACCGCCCACTTCTCAAGTTGTTGTCACATAGTCTCTCCTCTGCACATGCCTGAGGTTTCTATTTGTCCAAATTTCCTCTCCTTTTTCTTTTTCTTTTTGGCCGCACCTCACTGCATGCAGAACTTCCCTGATTAGGAATCGAACCCTCACCCCCTGCAGTGGAGTCTTAACCACTGGACCACTAGGGAAGTTCCAAATTTCCTATTCTTAGTGGACATCAGTTGGATTGGATTAGGACCCAGCCAATGGCCTCATTTAACCTACACGCCTCTTTAAAAGCTTTAAAAGCTCTATCTCCAAATACAGCCACATTCTGAGGTACCAGGGATTACGGTTTCAGTCCATGAATTTTGAGAATACACAAGTCAGTCCATAACAGCAATAAGGAAATGCACGGAGAAGTTGAGCAATTTTCCCAAAGTCACACAGCTGACAGGCAGCAAAGCTCAGACATGAACCCAGGCAGGCTGGCTCCAGGGGCCACGCTTTTACCTGCTAACCTCCACCGACTTGTGAATCAGGACGTAACCTGGGGGACTTCCCTGGAGGTCCAGTGATTAAGACTCCAGGCTTCCACTACAGGGGGGCACTGGTTCAATTCCTGGTCAGGTAACTAAAGACCCTGCATGCCATGTGGTGGGGCCAAAAACAAAAAGCAAGTGAATTGGACTCAGCCAGCACTCATTCTTCCCTTGGGCTGGAATGGGTCAAGGACTTAGCCACAGTTAAAGCAAGCAGACATCTGGGGCCAGCTCAAATCCCATGAGGCCTTCCAATAAGGACAAGGCACTCAACTCCCCTCACTAAGATCCCCCTCTACTGAGGCTTGTGCCCTTAACTGAGCTCCTCGATTGAAGGGGATATGGTAGGTCTTGATCCTTGGATTCTGTGAGAGTTGCCTTCCATGTCAAAAAGAATCTTTGAAACTGTGATTAAATGATCTTGAGGTGGGGGGTTTAGTCTGATTATCCAGACGGGCTCACAATGCAATCACATGTACCCTTATAAGAAGGAGGCAAAGGGAGATCTGACAGAGAGCGAGGGCAATGGAATGACCTCAGCAGAGAGTGCGCGCACATGATCTGAGGATGTGTGGGCTTTTAAAAAAAATATATATATATATATATATTTATTTGACTATGCCAAGTGTTAGTGACCATGAAGAAGGAATGCCGTGGAAGTGTTAGTTGCTCAGTCCTATCTGACTCTTTGCCACCCTATGGACTGTAGCCCACCAGGCTCCTCTGTCCATGAAATTCTGCAGGCACGAATACTGGAGTGGGTAGCCATTCCCTTCTCCAGGGAATCTTCCTGACCCAGGGATCGAACCCAGGTCTCCCACATTGCAGGCAGATTCTTTACTGTCTGAGCCACCAGGGAAGCCCAAGGAATGCAGGCAGCCCCTTAAAGCTGGGAAAGGCAAGGAGATGGATTCTCCCCTAAAGCCTCCAGGAGGAATGCAGTCCTATTGATACCCCGGTTTCAGGACCTCTGACTCCCAGCTGTAAGATAATACATTTATGTTGTCTTAAGCCACTAAATTTGTGGTAATTTGATACGGCAACAATAGGAAACCATTATTGTCTATACCTCCATCCCTTCAGGAGCTCAAGCCAGGAAGTTCAGACTTGCCCTTGATCGACAACTCCTCTCCATCACCCAGAAGCAGGTCTGTGATCTCATTTCCTAGTCAGTTATTGACTCCATCTGCTTGTCTCCAGACCCCATGTCCTTGCAAGTTCGGAAGGTGGTCCAAGCCACCATTTTACTTCACCAGGATCCTTACACCAACCTCCTGCTAATAAAGCTTTTAGAAACAAAATCCTGATTGAAATTAAAAAGGTGTTTATTGGGGGTTTGTTAGAACTTCAGCCCAGGAGACACAGATTGAAGAAGCACTTGCACTATTTTCCTATCTTGTAATAACTGATAATGGAAAATAATCTTAAAAATAATATATGTGTACATGTGTAACTGATCACCTTGCTGTACACCTGAAACTATACTTCAATAAAATGCATATATTTAGGAAAAAAACAAACAAAAAAGTGCATGTTTGCATGTAGTCGCTTCAGTTGTGTCTGACTCTTTGCAACCCTATGGACTGTAGCCCACCAGGCTCCTCTGTCCATTGGATTCTCTACACAAGAATCCTGGAGTGGGTTGCCATGCCCTCCTCCAGGGGATCTTCTCCACCCAGGGATCAAACCCAAATCTCTTGTGTCTCCTGCATTGGCAATTGGATTCTTTGTCACTAAAGGCACTGGCTACCCACTCCAGTACTCTTGCCTGGAAAATCCCATGGATGGAGGAGCCTGGTAGGCTGCAGTCCATGGGGTCATTAAGAGTCAGACATGACTGAGTGACTTCCCTTTCACTTTTCACTTTCATGCATTGGAGAAGGCAATGGCAACCCACTCCAGTGTTCTTGCCTGGAGAATCCCAGGGACGGGGGAGCCTGGTGGGCTGCCGCCTATGGGGTTGCAGAGTCAGACACGACTGATGCAACCTAGCAGCAGCAGCAGCAGTGCCACATGGGAAGCTCCATATTACCAAAGAGGGGAGGCTTGAAACGGCAAACACTGCAAAGTAACAGCCAGTTACTTGAGTTTTTTCTGAAGAATTATAATTGGAGTTGGTAAGAAGTAACAGTATTTGTTAAGAAGGATTGGTTGGCGTCTGAAATGGTTGCACAGCAACAAGGGGAGACCTTGAGAGGATAAGTCTGCAGCTGGCAGGTATTCTTCTGACTACAGCTGGTGGTGTCCTTGGAGCTAGCACAGTTCAAAGCAAGTTCAAGTTCGAAGTGGTGCAGAGAGGTGTTTGAGACCAGATCCTCAATGGCCGATTGACTCCATTTTTGTACACCTGAACTTGGATCACTCCATTATTTTTTTTTTTATTTATGAATTTTTCCACACCATGTGGCATGCCGGATCTTAGTTCCCTGACCACGGATTGAACCCATGCCCCCTGCAGTGGAAGTACAGAGTCTGAACCACTGGACCACCATGGAAGTCTAGGATCACTCCATTATTATTTCCATTTGTCATCACTCCTGACTGGGCTTACCATCCCCACTTTTGCTTCCCTCTGCTTTTCATCTCTTAGCTGATACAACCATTTCAAAGTGCAAATCTGGTTGTGTAACCTACATGCTTAAATTCTTTCCATGATCCTCCATTGTTCTCAGGAGAAAGCAACACCATTCTCAAGGGGGTCCCCAGTCTGGTCTGGCCCCTGCTGACCGTTCCATCACATTTCACTCCCTGTGCCCCCAGCTCTCGGCTCTTAGCATCCCAGTCTCCAGCCTCAGGAGCTTTATCCCTGCCATTCTCTCTATCGGCATACCTACCTTTATTTCTTATTTCCCTTATGGAATATGTATGATGTGTAAATAACAAAAAGGAAAACAAACATGCCTGTCTTTAAAAAAAAATTATTATTGGCCGCATTGGGTCTTCACTGCTGTGCTCGGGCTCCCTCTAGTTGCGGAGAGTGGGGGCTACTCTTGGTTGCGGTGCATGGGCTTCTCATCTTGGCGGCTTCTCTGCGTTGCAGAGCACAGGCTCTGGGATGTGTGGACTTGAGTAGCTGCAGCACTCAGGCTCAGTGGTCGTGTGCACGGGCTTGGCTGCTCTGCGGCATGTGGGATCTTCCTGGGCCAGGGATCGAACTCACGTCCCCTGCACTGCAAGGGGGACTGTTAGCCACTGGACCACGAGGGAAGCCCTGAATAACCCTGTCTTGACCATCCAGTTCAAGGGCAAAATGTCACAACTTAGGTGAAACCTGCCAACTACTCCTCCCTGTGACAGACACCCTTCTCTTTGCCCACTGGAAGCAACTGGGGAATCTTTTATTGCTCCCACTTTCCTTTAAATTTATAGAGCATGTACTTACAAACCCAGGAATCCATACCAGTCATTTGCTTGTTATTTGACTTTAGATGAAGGATGATCTCCTGAATGCATTCTTTTGCAGTTTGCCCCGGTCTTCTGATGTTCTGTTGTGTGCTTAGTCGCTTGTTTGTGTCCAACTCTTTGAGACCCTATGGACTGTAGCCTGCCGGGCTCCTCTGGCCATGGGGATTCTCAGGCAAGAATATTGGAGTGGGTTCCCATGCCCTCTTCGAGGGGATCTTCCCAACCCAGGGATCAAACCCAGTTCTCCCGCATTGCAGGTGGATTCTTTACCAACTGAGCCACTAGGGAAGCTGATGTTTTGTTGTAGGGGTCTTTGGTTAATTCATTTTCACTGCTGTATAGTATTCTTTATCAGTATACCAAAACATATATCTTTGTTCGCCTGTTAATGGGCATTTAGTTACCAGTGTTTCTATGAACACAGAACATGAGATGGGGTGTGGCGTGGGTACATCATCAGCTATTGACTGTCTCCCCAGGCAGTCATGTCAATGTCCATTTCTTACCCACAGCTTGTAAAACTTCCGTTGCTTCACTTCCACAACAATAATCGGTATTGTTAAGATTTTTAAAATGCCGCCAACCTGATGGGCGTGAAATGCTGTAATGCTGTGGTTTTAATTTCATTTCCTGCCATTTAAAACTACACTGAGTGCCATTTTCCCCCTATCAGATTGGCAAAGATACAACCCAGTGCTGACGCTGTGCTTGCCACTGGAAGGAAATGGGCACTCCCGAGGGAATGGCGGGGAGGGGTGCGTGTGTGTAAATTGACCCAGTTCAAGGCAGGGTATCGGCCAACTCTAATAGGAAGCTTACATTTCTTTTTTCTCTTAAAAAAATTTTAACAGAAAATGAGAGAAAAACTGTACTGGCACCTTAATGGATTTATATGAATTCAAAGTTATACAGCAAGGACAGAGTGTCATGAGACGAGAGCGCTGACTGGCTGCTGCAGGACCACCTCACAGGTGTTATTTGCTTTGGTGAGTTCACCACGACCCAGCCCGGGGCCTTCAATCTTAGAGGTCTACAGCCTGATGTTGGTCATGTCCCACAATCCATCCAAATTCAGGTGAAATTTCACTGATTACATCATAAGACTTTTTAAAAAACAAAACAAAACACCACTTCCTGGTGAAGGACATCAGAAGCAGGGTAGCGTCAATAATCTTCACTGTCTTTGCTGAGTGAACTATTTTATGAATACACCAAGGAAACGGAGTCACACTGCAATCCCTCAAAGACTGGTGGTTTGGGGTCAGAGAAGTACATTGTACGGCTTCTCTGGAGGAGGTGGGGGTGACTTCAGCCTGGTGATGCTGGAGGAGGTGGAAGGAGAGGGATGCGATCTCCGTTAGGGGCTTTCTGGATAATCCCACTGTGGAGCTAGGAGGCAGCGCTGTTTTGAAGGCTGCGTTTCCTGCTTGTTTCCAGGTTATCTCCCAGAAATACAAAGCTGGTTCTCCATAAGGATTAGAGGACCCAGGTGTCAGCTTCCTCCTGTGGGCCATAGTGAGGCTGAGAGACCTGAGATGGTGGCAGGTCCCCTCTAAAATGTTTTAAATTTTATCTCCTGGCTGTGTCGCAAGGCATGTGGGATCTTAGTTCCCAGACCAGGGATCAAACCCATCTATGCCCCCTGCATTGGCCAGAGCCTTAACCACTGGACCACCAGGGAAGTCCTGGAAGCTTACATTTCTGTATCTTCACTTTTATGCTTTAGGTGAGGTAGACAAACAGTATACATTCATTCTTTCAGTCCTGTTTTCAGAATGGACTGACCACACCCCATCTAGGACAAATATTCTCGTATTTTCCCACCACCTCCACTTCCAGGATGAACCCCCGGACTGTTTCCAGAACACAGGAGCTGTGGCTGCCTCATTTGCATTTAGGAGAGGCTATCAGGGATCTGGCTGCTGCTTAGGCAGACTTTCAATCAACTTATTTTTGCCTTCCCAGTAGCTGTTTCAAACAATTCCTGCAGTTTGAAGGAATTCTGCTGCTTCAATTGCTTGGTTCTCAACTGTCAGTCTTTCTAGATTGTTTTTCTCAGGACTGCTAAGATCTTTTCACTCATCTGTGTGCTTCTCATCTTTCCAAGTACACGTGGCATCGTCCTCCATGCTTTCTAGGTCTGTAGGATTTTGCCCTTGAAAAGTCCTAACCCGTGATGCCCGAGTGGAACAGAAAGAAATACAAATGATGTGTGCCAACAATCGTGCTCCTTGGTATTTACCCAAAGGAGCTGAAATGTGTATCAACACAAAAACCTGCACACAAATGAGCAGCTTTAAATTCATAACGGCTAAAATTTGGAGGCAGCCAAGATGTCCTAGAGCAGATGCATGGATAAACAAACTGTGGTACCTTCAGATAATAGGATATTATTCAGCACTAAAAAGAAAAGAACTAGGCTGTTGCTGCTTATGTTGAGTCCAGAAACACAGCCGGACATGGGGCTAGAGGATGAAGAAAGGATGCTGGGTCCGGAGAGCCCAGGGAAGAGGAAGAGGGGGAGGAATTAGTGGATCCCCTAACAACAGTGAGAGAGCAACGCAAGCAGCTGGAGAAATGTGTAAAGGCTCGGGAGCGGCCAGAACGCTGTGATGAGCATGTATCCTCCAGGTCACAGAAACACCACTGCAGAGGAGCTCTTCGACTTCTGGCACACAAGGGACCACTGTGTGGCCCACAAACTGTTTGAATGGCTTAAAATAAGTGTGCAGATTCATTCATCCCAGCCTTCATCACCTGGGCATGGGGATATTTCCTATCAACATGCCATTTATCTGTGTAACTAAGTTCGTGAACCTCAAGGATTTTGGCTTAGGCAAGTAGCTTCTGTGTAATTATCAGTGACTGCACCTTAATAAAGTCCAGTGATCAGCCAAAAAACAAAAAAAAGGAATGAGCTATCCAGCCACGAAAAGACATGGAGGAAACTTAAATATTACTAAGCAAAAGAAGCCCATCTGAAAAGGCTACATACTGTAAGATTCCAACTATATGATATTCCAGAAAAAGCAAAACTGTGGAGACATTAAAAAGATCAGTTATTGCCAAGGGGTTGGGGGACGGGAAGAAGGAAGAGACAGTGCACACAGGATTAATTTTAGGTCAGGGAAACTAAACTATTCCGTATAGACATTCTACTGGTAGATACCTATCACTTATACATTTGTCCAAACCTGTAGGACACGAAATTGGCAACCCATTCTGGTATTCTTGCCTGGAGAAGTCCATGGACAGAGGAACCTGGCGGGCTATGGTCCATAAGCTCACAGAGTCGAGACTCAATTAAGCATGCGCAATAGAATGTATTAACAAGTGTGAACTCTAAAATACAGACTTTGGGTGGTAATGATGTTGATGTAGGTTCATCAACTGTAACAAATGTACCACTCAAGTGTGGGATATTGATAGTGGGGGAGGCTGTGAGGGGCAGGGTTGGGGGCATATGGGAATTCTCTGTACTTTCTACTCAATTTTGTTGTGAACTGCTCTAAAAGTAAAACCAATTTTAAGATGTGTGTATGGCACAGGGGTTACGTAGTTTTGTTTGCTTGCCTTGTTTTTGTTTTAGGTTTGTGCATTGAGAGGGCCTGGGAGTAGCAACCCAGCACCCACATCTTGGCTTCTAAACACCATTTCCCACTAAAAGGAACCAGGGACCCATGCACAGATGGCTGATTCCAAGGTTGAGGCAGAGAAAAATACAAGGTGTGCCTAGATCATCTCGTGCTGGTCAGCAAGAAAGTATTCAAACAATGATGGAGAAATGCCCACAGGACACAGAAGCCAGCTCGAAACGAGATCCTACTGGCCAAACTGGACACAATTTGAGCATCAAAACAATGCGAGGAGTATCTTATAACCCATTAAATAAAATAGGAATCTGGAACACCCCTGATGTGACCTCACCCTCCCCAGAGGGTCTTCGTGGCTGCTCCTGTTGTCTCAATCATTTATCCAAGGCAACATCAAAGAGAGGGACCAAAACAGTCAGAGCCTCTTTCACAATCCACTCCCCAATCTACCTGTAGTGATTTCAAAATAGATCCACAAATACGGACACTCATTCATCAAAGGTCCAGGTCTCCTTCCCCTCCACTCCTGCCTTTGAACCTTGGCTGGACTTAGCGACTAGCTAGTAACTGAGAAAACATTCCCGAGAGCTTCTCCTTTGTCCACTGAAATATATTTGAGGACTTCTCTGGCAGTCCATGGTTAAAACTCCATGCTTTCAATGCAGGGGGCATGGGTTTGATCCCTGGTTGGGAACCAAGATCCCACATGCTGCATGGTGTGGCCAAAAAAGTTTTAAGTAAAAAAACTGAAATACATTTGGAGCTGAGCTGCCATGTAAGGAATCTGATTACTTAGGGGCTGCCATGTTAGGAGGAAGCTTGAGCCATATGAGAAGGCCGCTGATAGACACTTCAGTCAGCAAGCCTAATCTTTGAGTAAGCGTAGTCCAGGCACCTGAGTGAAATCACGTGGGATCCTCTGTGCCAACCCACTTGCCAGCTGAACACCTGAGTGACCTCAGTCATTACTCCAAGGATCCAAAGAATTTTCCAGTTGAGCCTTGCTGGAATTCCTGACCCACAGAATCTGGGGCATAATAAAACAGTTGTTTCCAGCCACTAAGTTTTCGGTCATTTATTACAAAGAAATAAGTACCAGTATACTATGCCAGAACCAGAACTCTCTTTGTCCCTGAAGACTTCTCAACATTTTTCTATTCCTCAGATCCTGATTTTGTTCTTTCTTCCAGTTTCTCCAAGGCTGAAGCTGGGGAAAGGAGCCAGCAGCCCGCACGAGTTCATCACTTTGCCATCAGCTGCGCCTGGCATGTTTCAGCTGTGAGCTTGCTTGGTCTGCGTTCATCTGCTGTAATTCCGCACGAGGCCAGCTGAGGGTGTCTCCCCTGGCTGCAGCCTACTTGCAGTTCATTTCTGGGTTCCTGGACTGCTCTACAAGGGTAAACCCAAACCCTAATCGGGCCTGAAGAAAGGCCTGTAGTTATGAATTCCCTGAGGAAACAGTCCCTTTACACATAGCCCAAGCCAAAATGGACAAGCTCCCTAAGTGTGCCTCAATGGTATCACTCAGGGTTTTTTTTTTTTCCTCCACATTCTTTCATTGAAGACGTAGCTCTTCAAGGGACTAAGTTTTATGCAGGGGCCTCTGCTTGTCTCCAAACCGCCTGGCCCAAGGTCCAGCAGATGTTAAAATCCAAAGTTTTATATGATTCTGCAATCCCATTCCTGGGCAAATATCCAGACAAAACTATAATTCAAAAAGACATGTGCACCCCAATATTCATAGTACTTACAGCAAACAAGACGTGAAGACAACCGAAATGCCCACTGACAGGGGGTGGGTGAAGAAGATGTGACATATGTCTACAATAGAAGATTACTCAGCCATAACAAAGAACGAAATGCCATCTGCAGAAAACTGGCTGGAACTAAAAATGATCATACTAAGTGAAGTAAGTCACACAGAAAAATAAATACTATATGATATCACTCACATGTGGAATCTCAAACAGGACACAAACAAACTTACAAAACAGAGTAGACTCAAAGACATGGAGAACAGACTTGTAGTTGCCAAGAGGGTGGGGAATGAAGGATTGGGAGTTTGGGGTCAGCAGATGCAAACTACTGTATATAGAATAAACAACAAGGTCCGGCTGTATAGCACAGGGAACTATATTCAATACCCTCTGATAAACCATAATGGAAACAAACATGAAAAAGAACGTACATACACTCAACGGACATGAGTTTGAGCAAACTCCGGGAAATAGCGAAAGGCAGGGAAGCCCGGCGTGCTGCATGCAGTCCATGGGGTCACATGACTGAGCGACTGAACAACAAAAATAACTGACTCACTTTGCTGTACAGCAGAAACGATCACAATGCTGTGAATCAACTATACTGCAATACATTATTTAAAAAAAAACAACCAAGGCTTTGAGTATCTGGTATTGGCAAATACTGTCAGGACAACTGCGGTTTGCAATTTGGGTACAGATTTCCCATGCTCTGAGCTCAGCTGTACATTTAAAAGGACATTAAATTTCGAAACCAGAGTTTCTGGGTATTTTTCAGAGGCAACCACACTGCAGAAGCACCAGCCTGAGGCTCCTTCACAAAACACATTTACCAGATGGCATCATTCTCTACTTGTTGGCTGTTCAATAAAGACCAAGGATTTCACTTCGTTTAGAAGTCCAGCTTTGTCTGGCCCCCGCTAGCACAGTCCTCACCACCCCCATCTCCCCTGGTCCCCCCATTCCAGGTACAGGCTAGAAGATATCACCCTCTTCTGTTGTTAAATACGACATGCCCTCTTCTGACTCAGGGCCTTTGCATATGCTCCTCCTGCTGCTCACAATTTTCCACCCCACATTTCATCTTTTTACACCTTCAGGGTTTTTTTTACACCTCAAACTCACTCATCACTTCCTCGCAGAAGCCATCTGACCATCCTTCAAACAAAGTCTGACAGGTTTCAGTTACACGCCCACAAAACTCCTGCATTTCTTTAGGGCACTAACCACAATGCCAGAAAAATTACAGTCAAAGTATAAATTACAATTAAGACTATCCACTTATACAATAATATTTTCATGTCTGTCTTCCCCACTGGACTGTCAGCTCTGAGAGGGCCCAGCCTGGGTGGGGCATCCCCAGTGCTTGGCTCAGGACAGGCACAGAACAGGAGCTCAGTAAATGTGTGGTGAATGAACAAAACACAAGTGCAGAACCAGGGTGAAAAAACTTGGGGCCCCAATTTCCTAGCTACAGGTCCACTTTCAATTGGCCAGGTGGGAAGGATCTCTTTCTTGGGACTCACATTTGCAGCAGAATCGCCAACTGACCCGCCCCCCAGCTTAGATGGGGAGATAAGAGGAACTGATTATATCAGTGAATGCCTTGAGTTTTAATGAGTTTGCCATACAGTGCTCTTCCTCAGCACTTCATCCTGGGAGCTCAGATCTCAGCTCAGGTTGGGATAAGAGAGTGGGGGAAGGGAATGCATATGAATGGGACTGAGGGGCTGGGGCTGGGAGCAGAGGGAGCAGTGAGGAGGAGGAGAGAGAAGGAGCTAACCCAGAAATCCAAGCAGTTTAGCATCCAATAGCACCCATGGAACATAGTGAACAAACAAACTACATGTGGTCCTTATCTGCAAACTGCTGTCATATTGCACATAACGTTCGGGGTGAGTCTGTACCGGGCCCTCAGTGCCTGCTGGGGGCACTCTCAGCCTGGTGAGTCAGGCCGAGGCCTGGAGCTCATACCTGGAGCTTGGGCAGAAGGCATAATCTTGGCCTGGGGGGTGGGAAGGATACACCAATTTGGGCCTGGAGGAGATGCCACGTTGGGCCTGGACAGCTGGGAGGGGGACCTCCTTGGGTCAGGAGGGAGCCTCATCTTGGACCTGATGAAGAAAATCATAGGGGATCCCTAGAGCCCAGAAGTAAGCAGGTAGTTTAAACAGAATGGGAGAAGTAAAAAGCAGCAGGACCAAAACTAAGGGTAGAGCTGGACCCAGGAAACAAGATCAGGCCAAGAGGGTAGGGCTAAGCCCATGGAGAAGGAGCCAAGAGGTGGCAGAGCAAGGACCAGAAGGCGGAGATGGAATCAAGGCCAAGCCTGGGGAGCAGAAAAAGGGTCCAGATTAGAGGGACAAAAATCCCAGAGGTGGGGCAAGAGGAGAGACAGAGCCAAGGGAGTAAAGGGAGACATCAGGGAATTGACATTCAACCGGATTCTGGGGCTCCCGTGGGGAGAATGAAGCAGGCCCAGCTCCTGTGAACAGAAACCAAACTGAGGAAGGCAGAGAGAAAAGAAAGATGAGGCTCCATGAGCCCTTAAGAGGGAGACAGATCAAAGGGCAGCTAGGTACCCAGGAGCTGGAGTCAAGTTCAGACACAAGCTCTGAACCAGGAAGCAAAGGCCAAGCCCGGGGGAGGAACCAGAGCTAAGGTCCAGCAGGTACACACACACTCACACACACACGCATAACACACACACACATAACACAGCATTATCCAGGGGCGAGGTTATCCCTGAGGGTGACAGCAAGATGGGTGGGTGGCGAAACAGAGCAGAGAGCCAGGTCAAGAGGCCGCAAGGCCTACCCCCAGGGCACAGTCAGTGGAGACAGTGGGTCACGGCTAGGCTCTCGGTCCGGGGTCTTGTTCAGGCTCGGTCCCCGGCACACCGCGGATGTCGGGCAGCAGGCGGCAGCTGGCCACGATGTCCAGACGCTCCGCCAGCGCGCAGAGGTCCCCCCTCGCCAGACGCACACTGTGGGCTGCGGCTAATCCCGCTGCTTGGGCAGCCGCCAGCCTACCGGCTAGGGCGGCCACATCACGGCCCGCGCGGCGGTACACGCCGCTCACCGCGGCCGCTACGTCGTGGTCCAGCCGTGCCTGGCTCTCAGCTAGCCGGAGCTGCAGCAGCGAGCGCGCAGGGGCGGGCGCCGGGGCCTCTTCCTCCGCCCAGGCCTCCCCGGCCGTCTCCCGCTGCACCACGAGCGGAGGCAGGTCCCGCGGCGCAGCCTTCGGCTCCGGCTCGGGGTCTGAATCGGTCTCCGCGGCTTCCCCAGCCACTCGCAGTCCCGTGGGGCGGCCGCGCGTTGGGCCCGAGGGGCCCAGGTACAGCTCCTCCTCCTCCGACGAGGACGCAGAGAGATCCGAGTCCGACTCGGCCGCTTCCCCCTGCACCAAAGTCTCAGGCCTCCGCAGCGGCCTCCGCCGACGACTCTGAGACTCCATGGCGCGAGCTAGGGAGAAGACGCGGGAAAGGATGATATGAGAGGCGGGCGCCCTTCCGTGGTTAAAAGCCGCAGTTTCTGGATTCTCACCCATTCCACTAACTTAACAATCCGGGGTCACTGCCTGCCTGGGCTTCAGTTTCTGCAAACTGAGCCCATCATCCCTAATGATGGTAGGAACTACTGGACTGTGACTCTTCAGTGTACTGATGGGAAAACTGAGGGCTACCAGCTCGATCAAGACTCTGGGACACGAGGTCCCGGAATCCTAAACTCAACTCTTCCTGATTTTGCTTCCTAGCAGAGACCACACCCTCCACACTGTCCTCTTAACCTGTGACGGATTAGGAAGCACACGGGTTTCTGAACCGCTCGGAAACCAGGGCCTCCATCACAGAAAGGGTAACAGTCCAACTGGACTTGGGGGAGGATGCACAAGGGGCGGGGGGGCGAGCGTTATCACCGAAGACCGTACCGGGTCACCAGAGCTCCGAGCCTGCGGGATCCTCTACCTATCCGAAGTGCGGCGTCTTTACCGAGGAGCGCGGCAGCCCCAACCAATAGGGGACAAAGTTGGGCGGGTGTTGGCGGCCTATCACCTGGGCCGCCCGGCTACCAACCGGGAAGTAAGCCCTCCGGACCAGATGTTGGGGCTTCTGTAAAGAGCCACGTGAATAAGGGCACGGCCAATAGGAAAGCGGCTGGGCTGGCGCTTCCGGGTTGTGCTGCGAGAAGAGAGGACAAATAGAGAGTCTAGAAGACGAGCTGTCACGTGTAACCAGCGACTCGACCAATGGAAACGCTCGCGGACCCGGAAACGGTGAAGAAACAGCGGGAAGGGCGGAGGTGCTTGTCACGTGCGGCCATTACAGACAAAGCAGGCCCTCCCCCTAGACTCCCGGGTTTACGCGCGCACCACGAGAGCCCAGGAAAGGAAGGCGGGGCTAGCCTGAAACACCAATGGAAGCAGGAGTGGGTGGGCCGCACTTAAGAAGGGGAGGCGGGGCTTGCCCAACTGGGCCAATGAGAACACGAGACGCTGAGCGGTTGTTAGGCGACTGAGACCCGCGCATGGCGGACCCGGCACTGTTCGAGTTTCTGCACACCGAGATGGTAGCGGAGCTGTGGGCTCAAGATCCAGACCCCGGCCCCGGGGTGAGCGCCGGATCCTGGTAGGGAGGAGCCACGGGCCGCGGCTGGAAAGCCAGTCGAGGCCCCTGGGAGGCGCGGAGGGCGCGGCAGCGGCCCGGGCCGAATACCCGCCCAGCCCCTGATCGCGGGGAGACCTCTACTGCGGGCTTCCGCCTCTGCGAAGCCGAGTCCGGACAGGGCTGGCCTCGCGGGTTACTCCTAGAACTGTGCGAGACAGCACGGGGACAAGCTCCTAGCTCAAAACCTGACACAGAGTAAGAGGGTAGTAATTACGATTGCTTGGTATATATTGAGGACTTACTGCCCGGGTTGAGTCCCGCCTGCGCCACTCACCCTGGGTGTGAGAGCCAATGATTCGCTCTGCGTGCCTCAGTTTACTCCCTTGTAAAATGGGATCGTAACAGCACCTAAGACTCGGTGAGACATTCATTCAACAAATTTACTGAGCACTTACTGTTCCCCAGGCACTTGTTTCCTCGTCCTCACAAAGCTTAACGTTTTAGTAGGGAATTTACACCAACAATGGGCTTCCCAGGTGACTCAGTGGTAAAGAATCCGCCTGCCACTGTAGGAGACGTGGGTTGGATCCCTGGATCGGGAAGATCCCCTGGAGGAAGAAATGGCAACCCACTCCAGTATTCTTGCAGGGAAAATACCATGGACAGAGGAGCTTATCAGACTGGGGTCACAAAGGGTTGAACACAACTGAGCAGGGCACCCACGCAAACAAAAATAGCAACAAATGTGCCACCTGCTAGTGAGAAGTGCTATAAACAAAACTTAAGTAGAATCAGAGAAAGAAAAGGGATGGAGTGGTGGATGGTGGAGGAAGGCCTTTCTGAGGAAAAGAAGGGAAGAAGCAAGCCCTGGGGATAAGTAGGGGGGAAGAACATTCCAGGCAAGAGGAGGCCTTAGAGTGTGCTTGGAATTTTGAAAGTTGGTCCTTAGGAAAAATGCTCAGACTTTAAAGCACTTAGTGCCATGTCTAACACATAATCAGCCCTCAAAACATGGAGCTCTGTTTTAAAATCTGGTACTAAGAAGAAAGGGTGAGGGAGAGAGCAGATGCTTAATAAGTGGGTGCTATGCCCACTTCTTTCATTATTATTCTGTCATCATCATCAATATGCAAGACATTTTTATTGATGTATGTTTCCTTCCCAATCCAGGAGCCCTAACAAGGCCGTTGCTTGTTATCATCCCAACATAGAGTCAACAAACTCTTAACTATTAAAACATGCAAGGTGCCAGGCCTTGCTGTAGGGGCTGGAGATTACTCAGCAAACCGTGCAAAACCCTTGCCTTCTGGAGCTTACGTTGTAGTGGGGGAAACAGACAAATCAGATAAATGCATCTATACTGTACCTTGGGGCAATGCTATGAGAACGATAACACTTGGGAGAGGGAATGTGCGCTGGCCTGTGTGCCAGGGCGAGGGTTGCAGTGTCCCAGCACCCCATCCATCCTGGCATTCAAACAAGGAACCCAAGGGTCTGCAATAACCACCTTTACTCCCTCACTTCCAGCCATCGGCCAGGCCCAGCCTGTTCCACTGTCTAAATACAGTTCCCATCTGTCCCCTCCCTGTTGCAGTGTGGGTTCCCTCCTCTCCTCTCCATACCAGCCCCCTTCTTCATCTTCCAGCTTATTTTACCTGCCACGTCAATACTACATTGACACCTATTAATCCTTCAGTTCAAATGTCCCTTCCTCAGGGAAGCCCTCAGTGGAAGTGGGGGTATCTCTGTTCCGTTTGCACATTCCCCCTCCCCACACCACCGTACGAACCTGAATTATGATCCTTTAGTTACCGCCGTCTCCTCTGCCAGGCCTCGTGCTTTGCGCTGTGGGCAGGGACCAGCTCTGTGTTGATGACCATAGAGTAGGTCCTCAGAATGGATGTATATATTTTCAAATTTATATTTGGTTGGTTTTGGCTGTGCTGCGTCTTTGTTGGTGCACTTGGGCTTTCTCCAGTTGCGGTGAGCAGAGGCTACTTTAGTTGCGGTGCTTCTCACTGGTGTGGCTTCTCTTGTGGAGCGTGAGGTCTGGAGTGTGCAGGGCCCAGTGTTTGTGGCACATGGGCTCAGTAGAGGTGGTGCATGGGCTTAGCTGCCCCACGGTGTGTGAAACCTTCTAGGACCAGAGATCCAACCTGTGTCCCCTACACTGACGGGCGGATTCTTTACCACTGGACCACCAGGGAAATCCCAGTGTGGATCTGTTGAAGAAGTGAACGCAGCCCCTGTGCTGTGGAGGGTGAGGGTGGGAACTGGGTTCACTTGGTATTTTGGCCAGTAGGAACGCCCACCAGGTGCCCGCAGGGGCCTCACCTTCCTGATTTCATTTGATCCGCCTAACAACCCACGGAGGTCAGCATGATCCTCCCTGCTTTGTTGGCGAGGAACAGACGCTTTGATGGATGGAGTCTTGGCTGTCAAGTGGCAGAGTCAGGAATGTAACTGGGCCTCTCACTCCCAAAACCTGTGCTATGAACTCTCACCTGTTTCAGCATCTTCCCTGACACTCTTGGGAGGATTTTTATGTGGCCAAGCAAGTATGGGGGACACGCGGTTACTCAGCTTTGCTCAGCACAGGATTTTCAGAGCGCGAGTGTGCCCACAACCTTTGGCAATGGCTCTCTGTCCGGCTGCCTCCGCAGCCCCAGTGCTGGGGTCCCTGCACCAGGGATTCCGGCAGAGCTGGGCCGGGAGGTGGCCCGGACATTGGACCTCAGAGCTCCTGGGTGGTTCCCGTGTGCAGCCAGAGTGAGGACCGCTATCTCCCCACATTCCTTCAAGCTGGCAAACCCTGTTCCTCAGCGGCACATCATGGGCAGCTGCCTGGCTTTCCCGCAGTCTTTTCTCTTTTGCCCCTGGCCCCTCCCTTCTCTGCTTCTTCTTTTTGGTCCAGCAAGTGTCCTGTCTGCCTCTTGGGTACTTCTCGTGGTTCCAGCACAGTGCTTTCTCTGATTTAGTTCTCAAAACAGCCCTCCAGGGTTGACGTTATTATCCCATTTTACAGGAGAGGGACTGGGGCACCAGACAGGAAGGGCTTTTCCGGGATCAGAGGCAAAATCAGGACTTGGGCATCCGGGTCAGAGCTTGTCTGTGGCAGCAGCCCCACCAGCCCCAGAGCCCCTTGAGGAAAGCAATGGTGGCTGGTTCATCTCTGTCCCCGGCGCCAGGCGCCCAGGAGCCGCAGTCATTGTTTAGGGCTTTTTGATCTCCACGTCCTGCCTGGTTATTTGTAGCTGTTGAATGGATTCTCCTGGAGGGTTACGGCTTGAGTGGAAGGCTGGCTGGAGGAACAGGAAGGTCTAAGGGCCTTTGTTATCTGAGCAGGAAAAGTTCCGGGAGGAAGAGGCAGGGGAGGAGGAGGAAGAGGAGGCGGCTGTGGTTTGTCCATCTCAGGAGTTTTGACGATAAGGGGAACCTGTGAGCAAAGGAGTGAAGCCTGCGTGGGAATGAGCTGTTGTCTGGAGGCCTGGGAACAGCCGTGTGGGCCGGGCCCTTGTCCAACGAAGCCAACTGGGCGCTCAGCCAGCCCCTTCTCTCTGGAGGGCCTGGGCGGGGGGTGGGGGTGGAGCAGCCATCAGATACAGTCCTTGTCCTCAGGCCAGAGCCTGGGAAACCACCTGCTTCCTAGAAAAGTGCATGGCATCGGGGCGTGGTGCCTCTGAGGCCACAGAGCCAGCAGTGGGGCCTCTGTGAGCCAACTGGGGCTCTGTCCTGAGGGTGGCGGGGGCCGTAGAAGGTTTAAACTGAGGTTGCTGGGCTCAGATTTACTTCTTCGGAGGTCCTCCCTGGCCACTTGGGTGAGATGGGACAGAGACTGGGCGGGGAAGGAGCCCAGAGCACAGACAGAAGGGGACTGGGCGAGCTCTCTCAGCGGAGAAGGTGGGATCTGCGGTTGTCCTGGAGACTGCCTGGTGGATGATGGGGGAGAAGACGAGTGACAGGTTGGGACGTGTGCTCTTACCTGGTCACTCTCCACACTTCCTTTTCTTAAAGAAAAAAAAAAATTTATTTCTTTGGCCACACCGAGTCTTAGTTGCAGCACGCCAAATCGTCCGTCTTTTAGCTGCTGCACACAGGATCCTTGGTTGTGGCATGCGGGATCTAGTTCCCTGATAGGGATCGAACCCAGATTCCCCCGAACTGGGAGCTCAGAGTCTTAGCCACCGGACCACCAGGGAAGTCCCCTCACCATACTTCTTTTGCGTCTTCTGGGGCCATTGACGCTGGGGAAGCCAGAAGTCATCCCTTCTCCCTGTGCTTGAGGCAGGACCTGTGCTGCCCCACCCTGGGCCAGCAGAGTGGCCCCACCGGTGGGGGTTGATCCTCACAAATAACTGAGGGGCCCGGCACACAGCCCCCCCACCCAGCAGTCCAGGATGGCACGGGGGAGGCAGTGTGGTTTCCTTGTTTCGCGTTCCTCCTGCTCGGAGCTCTGTGGCCCTTTTCAGTCTGGACGCCTGAATCTGCCTTTAGCCGAGCACAGCTGAGCACGTTTTCCTCTTTCATTGTTTCTTCTCCTGTTGTTGTTCCATCTGTGGCACTCAGAGGAATCGTAGACTTTCTGGGTCTCTTTCCACGTGTCAGCTTTCCTTTTCTTTTTTCTCCCTTAACAATCTGTGAAGTTTTAGCGACTTTCCAGAGTTCTCTCTTTTTCGGCTCCCTTGCAAAGAGATTTGTTTTGGTCACCACGTTCATTTTTATGCATGTTCCCTTGTCGGCTCGTCCCTTCCTCCGAGCACCCGTGCTGCTCATGGGTGCCCTTGGTGCCCACACTAAATAAGCCTTCTCTGAGGGGGTCCCCCTGCCCCGCTTCTCCCATCATCTCAGTTCCTCTCCTTGGGCTCTCGTGTAAACCAGATGCGGGAGGCCCAGAAACGCACTGGCTCTGGACCGGGCTCCAGAGGCTCAGGACAGGATGGGAGAGGCCCCTCGCCCTCCCTCCGTAGCAGAGATGACACCCTAGTGTCAGGGGAGCTTTTGCAGGGCCTGGGGTGTGCCAGCCCTGCCGCCCTCCCCTCCCCCAAAGCCCACCCCTGTCACACTTCCTCCCTGCCCCCCGCCACTGCCTCTCTTCTGTGCTGCTTGCTTTATGCCCCCTCTCCCTCCCACCCCCAGTCTCTGCAGTGTAGCAGATATTCACCTGGCCTCTCCCTAGGGCTGGGACCGTGGGGCCAACAGCAACAGCAGCTGTGTTGCGAGCTGCCGGTCACCCGCCCCTGGGAGATTGGCCCCCCCTTAACCCTGTCACCAGCTTGTCATCCCCACTAGGCACGGTGTGCGAGCTCCTGGAGGGGAGCTAGAAAGTGACCGCAGGATGAATGGGGGAGTCCTGGGAGCACAGGTGCGCTTGGTGAAAGCGGAGCCCGTCCGGCCCCCTCCAGGAGTTCCCCCGAGCAGGGAGGTGGTGCGAGAGCAGCAGAGGCCTGTCGAGGGCTGGGCAGGGGACCAGGTGCTGAGATTCGTCCGCCCACAGAACAGAGCCCCTCCTTCGTGGGCTTTTCCTTCCCTCTCGCCATCCCCAGCTCATCAGCAGGCTGACAGATGCAGAGGCCGCAAATGACGACAGTACCACTTCCCGAGCCCGACTCGGGGTGCTTGGCTTGCACTTATCCACTCCTTTAATCCTCACGAGGGCCCTGGGAAGGTCCTCGTTTTACACGGGAGGAAACTGAGGCACAGGGCAGCTGGCCACTGCCCCAGGCCCACAGCTGGTAAGGATCCGGACCCTGGCCCCAGCCACCAGGCATGTGTTCCCCTCTCTGCCCCTCACACCCGAGCTCAGACCTCGACCACCTTAGTCATCGAGTCAGCCTGCCCCCCCGAGGCCAGCCCTGCCGTGCCGGAGGACACCAGAGAGCACACACCAGAGTGTCAAGGGCAGGAAGCTGTGTCCTTCCTCAGGCCCGGTTCCCACAGGAGGAAGGCGGAATGGTGGGCCATGGTCTGAGTGTCGTGTGGCCCAGCAGAGGAGGGGGCCATCATGCGGGGCACCTCTGCTCCGGCTCCCCACCCACTCCTGGCACCTCCCCTCGGCCAACCTCAGCCCTTGCCACTTCCCTGGGGCATGGGCAGCTGCAAGTGCTGCCCTGATCACCTGCCTGTCAGCCACCAATATTCAGGAACCGGACCTGCTCAGGTCCGAAGGTGCCTCTGGGAGGTCTGACCTAACCCCTCTGTGCCCCGGTCTCCAGATGTGAAACACAACCTACCTTATGGGGCTGTTAAACAAGGGGGTATGCAGCTGGCACAGTGTAGGCCCAGGTCCCGATTCCTCACTTTGCTCATTCATCATGTTCCTCACCCACCCCCCGTGTGTGCCCGGCCCCCCTAACGCCATCTTGGCATTTCTGATGCCCCGAGTCGGGGCCGCTCAGCTTTCTCTGGGTCACACAGATCGGCAAAGTACACAGGTCGGCTCTCCTCCAGCCACGCGGTCTGCGCTCCAGGACACGTGGACAGACACCAAGTGCGGCCTCCTGCCGCTCGGTCCCCACGCCTCAGCACCCCCACCGTGGGACCCTGGCCTGGCCCCCCAGAAGGCCACTTGGCCACCCCTGCCTCCCCTGAGCCCCTGCGGGTCCCTCCCAGGAGTCTCGGCTCATATTTAAGGCCTCCTAATCACAGTTGACGTTTTACCCGCCTGCTGGCCCGTCCGGGGGCCCACCCCTGTGGCCCCTTCACTGAAGCCCCCTTGCTCGCCACATGAGCCCCAGGCAAGTCACCTGGAGTGTCTGGGGTGACGGGAGTGCTACCCCACCGGGCGTTTAAGGACGGACGCTGAAAGTGCGCACAGTAAGTGATGGGAGTTGCGAGGAAAGACAACGGGTGAGGCCGAGCCTGGGCAGGACCCCCGTGTTTCCTGGAGTGAGGCTGAGGGGCCTGAGGGCACTCAGGAAGCCCTCTATCCCGGGTCTTGTCTCCCCGCACCAGCAGGGACACACGAGCCCCCCTCTGCTGCCACACCGGCTGGCTCCCAGCTGGAGGTGGCCGAGGGCCCCTGAGCCTCCCTTCCCTGGCCTTCTAGGGACAGAAGACCAGCCTGTTGGTCCTGGAGGGCATGGGCTTCCGCGTGGGCCAGGCCCTGGGTGAGAGGTGAGAGGTGGGCAGGACCCACAGTGGGGTCCCTTCCTGGGCAAACGGGTGGCAAGGGTGCCTCGCTCCACACAGGATCCTGGGCCAGTCTCCTCCCTGTTCCTCACCTCGGGGCTCCCCCAGCCTGGCCCCCACGGTGTCTGCCGCCGCCCCCCCAGGCTGCCCCGGGAGACGCTAACCTTCAGGGAAGAGCTGGACATCCTCAAGTTCCTGTGCAAAGACCTGTGGGTGGCTGTGTTCCACAAGCAGATGGACAGCCTCCGTACCAACCACCAGGTGGGTGCCCCCCAGGCAGACAGCAGGCAGAGGCCAGAGCCCTGGGAACCCAGGGAGGGGACCCCAGCTCAGGGCAGTCACAGCAGGCCCAGCCCCCCTTGGGGGCTCCCCACAAGCACCCCCAGCCCCCCGCCCCAGGACAGGCCCCTCGCGGCTGGCGGCCGTGCCTCGGCCTGACGCGGCTTGTCTGCACCCGAACCTCGTTCCCATTAGGCGCCCACGCTGGGCTCAGCTGGTGGCCCGATGGCCTGGGCTGTATCTTCTCCCCACCAGGCACCTTGGAAGTCGTGCAGCAGGGACGTGGAGGGGAGGATCCCAGGCCCTGGTCGGAGGGCCCATGGGTCCTCGTACAGCCCCAAAGGACAGCCCAAGACTGACCGCAGCCGTTTTGAGGGAAGGGTCCTTCTGGACCTCAGGGTGGCAGCTCTGGGCCCTTGCCTCCCCTCACCCCCCCCACCACGAAGGTACAAGCGCCACCCCGGCTCCCTGGGACCCTCCTCTGTCCCCAGGGGACCTATGTCCTGCAGGACAACAGCTTCCCCCTCCTTGTCCGGATGGCCTCGGGTCTGCAGTACCTGGAGGAAGCGCCCAAGGTACCAGGCGGGACTCTGGCCTGGGGTAGAGGCCTCTTCCCAAGTCCAGGACCCTGGGAGAGGGAGGCGGACCCACTGCACCCTGCTGTGAACCCTCAAGCCCGCGTGGCCCTGGGGTGTTGGCTCCCCCTGCTCTGCCCACGGTGACCCGTGTCCCCCGCCCCCAGTTCCTGGCCTTCACCTGCGGCCTCCTGCGTGGCACCCTCAGCACTCTGGGCGTCAAGAGCCTGGTCACCGCCTCCGTGGCAGCCCTGCCCGCCTGTGAGTTGGGGTGGGGGGTTCCCATCCCTCGAGTGTGCCAGGGGCCCCCCCTGTTCCCAGGGGCCGTGAAGCCCCACTGCAGATGGGAATCTATGGCCCAGAGAGCTGAAGTCCCGGGCCCAGGCCACACAGCAGGTGCAGCCCATCCACGGCCGTGCCCCCGATGTCGTCCTAGACTGCCTCCCCGGGCGTGCCAGCCTGGAGGGGAGAGCCAACAACAAGGACCTGGGCTAATGGTTTCCAACACTCTTCCCAGCGCGAGAACCCAGGTGGACACAATAGGAGTCACCTGGGTAGAGGCAGGGTGCTGGGCTGAGGGGCTCCAAAGGCAGCCAGTGTGAGGGGGTGTCCTCCTGATCCCGGGGCCCCACTGGTCCACAGTGCCCCCCATCGGACAAGCCGAGGCCACACCCTTCCCTGGGGGCCGCCTGTGACCAGCCCTCCATGCACCCTTCCCTCGGGCGTCTTCCCTTCTGCCGGTCCCCAGGGTCACGCATCACAGGGGACTGGGGCCTGAGCTGGCAGGATCTGAGCCACACGTGCCACTGAAACTGGGCCAGGCCCCTCCCCCACAACCTCCGTGCCTGACCTGCTGCCTGCCCATCATGCCCCCAGCCACCCACACAGCCCTGGGGCGCAGGCCAGGGGTGGGGCTGGGGCACCACCATCTCAGGCCAGTGAGGAAACGAGGTCCAGTCAGGGCCACCCAGGCTGAGGGTGCAGGGCCCGGGTGAACGGCTCAGAGCGGCTGGGGTGCCACCTCTCCCCTCCGGCCCCAGCCTCGAGCTCAGGCCAGCCCTTCTCTTCCAGGTAAGTTCCAGGTGGTGATCCAGAAACCTTGAGGAGCCCCAGGTCCCACTCCCAGATGAGCTTCACGGCACCCCGGCCCAGAGAACCCTGCTGCTGCCTGTGCTGGGGGCTGGTGCTGGGGAGACCGGGGTCCCCACGCTGCAGGGTGTCACAGATGCCCAACAGATGGGTGTCAGAGGGAGGTGGGGGTGTCCTGGGGGCCAGGTGGTCCCCGCGGCATTCGGGGCCAGTGTGGAGGGGGTCTGCATCACACATGTCCCTCCACAGGGCAGGCACTCAATAAAGGTTCTGAAGGTGGAACCAGACTCAGAGTGGAAGGTGGAGCAGGGGCACTCTATAGAGTGCTGGGGGCAGGGGCAAAGTGACTGTGTGTGTCACGGGCCCAGTGTGGAAGTACCCCGTGTGGCTTCCTCCCCGCCGAGTCCCCTCTGCCCCAGCCTCAGCCCTGGGGCTGGCCGCCTCCCGCCCCGCATACCCGGCAGGGGAGGGTGGCCCCCAGCACGGGTGGCCTTGCCAGCATGGACAAGTCTGGAGGTGCTCTCTCTGCTCAGCGGGGCCCAAAGAATGGAGCTCTCCCTGGGAGCGGGGCCAGCGGCCCCTGGAGTTGCTGCCAGGTATGGGCTGGCCTCGGGGGGCCACCAGGAGCAAGGATGGGTGAGTGGGTAGGCCAGACACCCTCAACTCCCCCCAACACACACACACACACAAACACTCTCAAATACACGCTTCACGTGCCTGGCGGATGCGAGTCATACCCAGAACAATGGCCTCGCTGACTAGTCTCTAGGCAGTTCAGCCTCTGAGCCCGCACCCCACCCCTGCCACCACCTCCCCTGTTTATATTCATAGCATCTGGGGGCATCACCCGTCTGGACTCTGCCGGGCTCTGCCACTCGCTGCCTGAGGTGGGTAAGTACCCCGGCCTCAGAGCTGTGACCTGAGGCTGGGATTGACCTGAATGGGAGGAGGAGGGGTCCCCTTGCCTAAGACCGCCCCAGGGGCTGGTGCTCTGCCTTCACAGTGTCTGGTGCAGACACTGCATGCAGCCCCTTCCCCAGCACACAGCCGAGCCCCGCAGTCCCTGGGTTGCCTCCAAGCCTTCGCATGGGCCTTTCCTGCTTGGCCCCCCCACCCCAAACTCCTACTCCTGCAGCCTCCGCAGCCCACCAAATCCCCTGCAGTGGCTGCTCACTTGCGCTTCCCTGTGGGTCCCTGGCTGGGGGCTGGCACTGTCTGGGATGAGTCCCAAATGAATCTCGGTCACTCAGCTAAACTCTGCAGGCAGGAGGGCGGGGGTGGGGGAGCGGGAGTGGGGGAATGGTCCAGGGTCAGCCCTGCCCTCAGGAAGCCCAGGGGCAGTCCAGAAGGAGCCCCCAGAGACCCACCCACCCCTGACTCCGACCCGCCAGCCTGGCCTCCTTGCGCAGGACGGGGTGGGGGGTGGGGTGGTAGAGTCCTAAGCTGGCGGGGGACGGGGAGGAAGAAGCTGCTGGGAAGCCTGGTGAAAAGGGAAGAAGGCATAGCTGGGCTGCAGCGTCTGGTCACTGGGCGCCTCGCAGGGCCCGTCGGTGTCCTCTCTCCTCCTGGGCGCTGCTCGGGGGTTGCCTCCCCCACCTCCCGGGGGAAACCTCTGCTGGTGCCATCACCCCGGCAGCAGCCACAGGGAGACGGGACCCTGGAGAGCAGAGGGGCCCCCTCCAAGGTATCTAAGAAGCCCCCTCCCCACCCCCACCCCCAAGAATGTCTGCGAGGCGCCTTCATTACCCAGCATGAAACGCTGCCTGCAAAGCCCAGCTTGGCCTCCCTAAGACCTGGGGCCAGGGGACTCTGTCGGTCCTGTTTGCTCATCTGCAGGGCAGGCCTCACCCCCACCCTGCGGGGGCATGGTCAGGGAAAAGGGGGTTACTATAGAGAAGCGCATGGGGAGTTCCCTGGTGGTCCAGTGGTTAGGACCCTGTGCTCTCACGGCCGGGGCCAGGGTTCAGTTCCTGGCTGGGGACCTCGGATCCCACAAACTGTGTCGGGCCCCAAAAGGGAAAAGCATGTCCACCGAGCGTGGCTCCTGACGAGCCAGGCACTCGCGTGTCCTCACTATGTGAAACATCTGGGGCAGCCGGTAAGTGGGTCGGTTGGAGCCTATTGCCAAGTGTCAGGCGCTGGGCTCGGCGGACTCCCGACGGCCGCGAGAGGCCGGCCCGGACGCCAGTCCACTCAGCAGTGAGGAAGCCAGGCTCAGAGAGGGGAAGTCACCTGGCCCGGGAGGAGCTAGCACCCGAAGCTGGGATCGCTCCTTCCCTGGGCCTGGACTCCCGGCTTCCTTCCTGCCCGCCCCGGCGGAGGCGCCCAGACCTGCAGACCTGTGGCGGGGCCCTCCCTGGGCGGCACCGAGGCCTGCCTTCTCCGTGCCTTACCTGGGGCACCCCCAGTCCTGGAAAGTGGAGCGCAGCAGACGGGGACTGGGAGGGCTTGCTGGGGACGGGGCGGGGACGGGGCGGGCAAACCGGTCGGGCGGCTGGGCTCCCGGATCCCAGGCTCCGGCTCCGAGGCCTCCGCGTAGTCGGGCCCGCGCTGACGCTGCCGGACGGAGGGGCTGGCGTAGAGCCGGGCGGGGAGCTGGGGCTGCGAGGCTGCCTTCAGGTACGGGAGACCCCAGGCCGGGGGGCTGTGGGGTGGGGTGGGCGGGGGCCGCGCGCCTGGTCCCCAACCCTCACCACCGCGTTTCCTCCGCGCCTCGGTGGCCCCCCACCACCGGTCCCCGCCTCTAAACAGCATCCTTCCCATCCTTAAAATGGGCGCCTCACATTTTAAACCCGGCGCCCCCCACCGCCCCGCGTCATCCTGAGTTTGCTCTCTCGGCCTCTCCAAAATCGGACCACGCAGATTTCATTTTCTCCCCCAGAGTGCCCCTCCCTCCAACCCCTCATTAGGTCCCTAACGCCCCAGCCCTGAAACTCCAGTCGCTCGCTGGGTGGCCCACTGCTCCCACCTCTCATCACTGACTGCGCTGGTTTCAAAGGGCGGCAGCCCCCACATCCCACAGCACAAACCCCAATACCTAGTTCCCCCCTGGTTTTACTCAACCACCCACCAGCTCCCAGCCCACCTCAGCTCAGCACCCCCATTGTCCCGGCCTTTTGGAAACACCCAGTAGCTCCCAAACACCCCAGATCACCCCCCTTAACACCGTCCAACCTGGGGTCTCGCCGTCCACCCCTGATCCCGTCCAGACCTCCCAGTGTTTCTTGGAGGAGCACCTCCACCCCACCTGGGGACCCCAGCATCAGGGAGAGGGGCTCATCCACGGCAGGTCTCAGGGAGCTGCCCCGGGGGTGGGCTCTGGCTGCTGGCACCCAAGGGTGCTGGGCACTGAGCCGGGCCCCTCCCGCCCCTCCCTGAGCAGGCCCCCGGCCACCATGCACCAGCACCACACCGTCCACTTTGCCAAGGGTGCCCTGCCCCCCCGGATCGCCACCGAGCGCTACTTCTTGGACCCAGAGTTGGGGCACCGAAAAGGTAGGGGTTCAGTTTTGGGGGGGTCCTGGCAGCAAGGAGGGGTGGCTGAGGGGGATGGCCAAGCAGAAGAAGACCCTCAGGCCCCAAGAGAGAAAAGCCACCAGCACTCACCATAGAGGCGTCTTCACAGGGGGCCGTGGGGGACCCTGGGAGGCCCACCTGACCTGCCCCTCCTCCCCCAGCATGGGAAGAATTTCCTTCCCGAGTCACCAGGCCTGGGGGGACTGCCCCCCACCTGGGGGGAGCCATGTGGTGGGAGGGAGGGGTCAGAGGGCAAGCCCCCTCCGACAATGAGTGAATGAAGGAAGTGGGGCTCCAGCCTCTCATGGTGACCACAGGTGCTCGTGCTTGGGGTCGAGAGGGGGCGGTTATGGCCCACCAGGGCTGATTCAGCCTCCTTGGGGCCTCCCAGGGCAGTCCCCTTCCTGAGGGCCTCATCTGAGCTCAGGTGTGAGGCCCAGCCCCCCTTTCCTAGTCCCCACCCTGTCCCCTCTCCTCAGTCACCTCCCGTCACTCTGGCCTCTGGACCAACCGGGCCAGCTCCCAGTGGAGTATTCTCAGTGCCTGCACTGGGGGACACCCTGAGGACTGGGGAATTTGGGGGAGTAGGAACTCCAGGACAGCATCCCCATTCTAGCCCCTGACCTGGCTGAAGCCCAGACCTCTGCACCTCCTCCCCTCCCTCCCACCCCAGCCCTGGGAGAGCACAGGGCGAGGCCGCCCCTCCGCCCTCACCCCCTACTCATATTCTCTCCGATTTCTCCTGAGCCCCCCTCCACCTGAAGACCCGACCTGGTTCCTGCCAGCGCCCTCAGGGCTCGGGGACCCAGGCCCAGTCACCCCCACTTCCTTCCTTCCAGGACGCTGTCATCAGGGGTGCCACGACCCAGCGGTACCTGGCGCCCACAGGCCCTGTCGGCCGACCCCCCAGGCATGCCGGCAGCCGGCCTACCACGACCACCAGGGGGGGCGCGGTGGCTGTCGCTGGGGCCCCCAGCCCCCCACCCAGCAGCAGCAGCAGCAGAGGCGGAAGCCCCAGCCCCCGCCTCCCCAGCCCCTGCAGCAGCGTCTCTGCTCTGTTCATGGGGCCCAGAAGCGGCCACCTGCAACCACCGCTGCCCCCGCGCAGCCGGCCACCGCCCCCCAGCTGCCCCCCACCTCACTCACCGCAGCCAGCACCCTGGCCACTGGCGGCCCAGCCCTGCCCTACGCAGCCGGCACCCTCCTGGAGCCCAGCAGGCCCACGGACGCCCGGCCCCTGCCCGCCCCCGCAGCCTGCGGCTGCTTCACCTCCTACAGCCCTGGTGCTCGCCCAGCCTCCCCTTCCCAGGCTCTGTCCCTGCCACCTTGCTTCCCGCCCGGGCCTGGGGCCTGCCCTCCTCACCCCTCCGTCTGGGCTCTGTCTGGAGGGCGCTCGTCCCGACCCTGGGCCTCGGGGCAGCCACCACCGCTTCACCTGTCAGGAGCCGAGGGTCCTGGGCCAGGCCAGGGCTCTGGCCCCAGCTCTCTCCCTCTGCTGACGCTCTTGCTCTGCTTCCTCTTCCCCAGCCCTCCTGACTTGGGGCAGTGGGTGATGAGCACCAGCTTGCTGGCCAGCTCGGGGGTGGGGGCGATGGGTCAAGTGTGCGGCTACAGCCAGAGGTGTGGGCGGCCTGGGAGATTCAGAGAGCAGTGCAACCATGGGAGGGGACTGGCCCTCTGTCGGTGTCGTGATTGACATTGACAAGTGACACCCAGCCACTCACTCACTCATTCATTCATTCTGTGACTAGGTATGGACACCTACAGAGGTGCCAGGCTCTGTTCTGGGAGTGCCCCAGGGACCAGGGCGGACAGATTGCTGCCCTTATGGAGCTCACATTCTGTAGGCAGTTGGGGGAGGTGGGTTTACAGGAAACAATAGGAAAGTTCAAAACAGCGTCACCAGGTGATAACCATGTTGGGGGAAGGATAAAGCAGGGAGAGGAGATGGGGTCTGCAAATTAAGCAGGGTCATCAGGCAAGACCCCATTAAGTCGACCTTTGAGCAACATGGGGCAGTTCTCGAGTCAATGGCAAATGTACTGACTCTGAGGTGGTTCAAGGGGCAACAAGGAGGTGCATGTGGCTGGGTCGGGGGAGGCGAGGAGGAAGGCCAGATAGGTCCAAGAGGGCTGAAGGCGGCCAGACTCTGCGGACCCCGTGGCTGCAGTGAGGGGTCGGCCTTCTCTTGGAGAGGCAGGAGCCATGAGGGCCCAGAGCTGACTCTGGGACATGACATGAGAGTTGACTCCTGGAGTCCAGGCGAGAGGGGCTGGTGACCTGACCAGGGAGGTGGCAGCAGAGGTGGGGACTCACACTGGTTTTGAGGGCTGTTTTGAAAATAGAGCGTGGCTGAGCTCATCTCCAGGTCGGGCACAACCTCATCAATAGAGAAAAAATAGAGTGCAGCCTTGTGGCCATGATGCCCATTTCACACACTGGCAAGTAGAGGCTCAGTGAGGTGAGGTCAGCCAGCGACCCGACAGAGCAGGCTCAGGTCCTCCCTGGCTGCCGCCTTAGCTGACTCTGGCCCTAGTCTGCCCCCTGCCCTCCCAGCTGTGCCCCCAGGCCCTGGGCGAGGGATGGATAATGCAGCCCAGAGGTCTCTATGAAAGCGGGCGTGTCATCCCCACCGAGCACCACGAGACTGGCCAGTGGCCCCCCCACTGCAACCCAGCTGTACCCTTCTGGCACCCCAACTCTGGGTCCAAGAACTGGCGTTCAGTGGGGGCCCATAGTGGGAGAGCAGGCCCGCTCTCCTGTAGCCCTGGCACATGGAGTCCCTGTGCCAGGTCTCAGACAGGACAGCTGCGCCCTGAAGGGCCACCCCAGATCACAACATTGACAGAGGGCCTGGCCTCCACCAGACCCTTTGGCGCCCTCCGACCCAGACGGGCACATCTGGTCCCAGAGGAGGGGGCTGCCTGCAGCCACAGAAACCTCTGCTGGGGGCTTTGGCCTGAGTCGCAGCTGGGAGACAGGGAGGGATTGCCAGCGGTGCAGGGAGAGGGTGAGCACTGCAGAGGGCAGAGGGGAGCAGGGTGGTGCCTGGCCAGCCTCGCTGACTCGGGTTTCCCCTCCTCACCCCTGGCACCCCCAGACATCTTGACAGAGGATGACGTCTACTGCAGCTGCCTGGCCAAGACTCTCTGCCACGTGCCCGTCCCTGTGACCGTGGGTTTCTATGCCCCCTTTGGCTGCCGCCTGCACATGATGCTGGACAAGATCACAGGTGAGGATTTGCGGGTATTCGGGGGAGAGGGATTAAGGGAAATGGAGCCTTGGGTCCCTGCCCCGCCCCAGGCTTCCCCAAGACCTGCTTGCCCCTGAGGTCAGTCGACTTCAGGCCAGAGGCCCGTAAGTCAGCATTAACCAGGGCCCTCCCCATGCCTTTGCCCCCCTCCCCCACCAAATCCACTGCAAGAAACCTTTCTAAAATACACATCGATGAGAGACATCCCTGGTGGTCCAGTGGTTAAGACTGCATGCTGCCACTACAGGGGGTGCATGTTCGATCCCTGGTCAGGGAACTAAAACCTCACATGCCACGCACTGCAGTCAGAAAGTTAAGCAAATTACAAAAAATAAAATACACATCTAGCCCTGTCCTTCCCCTGCTCAGAAGTCTCCCATGGCTCCCCAGCATCCTCAGGAGGAAGCCCAAGTTCCTCGCCGAGGCTGCAGGCTCTTGCCGAGTCCCTCCTGGGCTCTGTGCTCCTCAGGCCCATCTCTTTTCCTTAGCCCGGGCCCAGGACCGGGCACCCACAAGACTGAAAACATGAGCAGGTTCAAACCCAGCTGCAGCTCAGCCCCCATCCCCAATCACCGCCAGAGAAACCGGAGGTGACTCACCCCTGTGTACCCAGCCCTGGGGAACTAAACAAGCCCACATCATGTTGTTGTCATAGAGCAAAAAAACAGGGTCCTGGGAGGAGAAAAGATCTGGCCAAAAGGCAAAAGCAAACAAAGCTTCTGGTTCACTCACTCACCCTCCCAGCAGGAAGGTCCTGCCCCCAACCTCTCACGATCCAGTCCTCCAGACATTCTCCCAGCACCCAGGGGACGCGGGGTGGCCAAAACAACCGGGGCTCTGCCCTTCCTGGGCTCACAGACCACTGTGAGAGACAGACCTGTCCCTAGACAGGGAGGACCCAGCACAGGCAGGGCTGCAGTGGAGGAGCTCAGGGTCATCTGACCCAGCTTGGGTCTCAGGGAAAGCTTCCTGGAAGAGGTGACAGCTGGGCTGAGAGCTGGAGGAGGGGCAGTAAGCCAGGAAAATGGGAGCCAGGGGGTATCCTTGAGGCCCTGCATTTCCCTTCCTCAGCACTTGGCTGCCCCAACACATCCTCTCTCCTCTGGGGGCTCTATTTCTGACCCTGCCATCCCACCTCCCCACCTCGGACCCTCCCCTGTTCAAGCCTGGCTCCAAGCCTCTCCTTCCGCCCTTGTGCACCTGCCCAGCGCTTGGGGATGGCCCCAGGCTCCCTAACATCCAGGCCCCCCGTGCTGATCTGAGCCGGCTCACACCGTGCCCCACCCCCTCCCGGCGCCCTCGGTCTCCGCAGCGCTGATGCAGCAAGAAGCAGCCCAGCGCGAGGCCGAGGAGCTGGAGCGCGTGCAGTGGCGGCCGCGGCCCGTGCAGGGCTGGGCCTTCCCGAAGCTGCTGTGGTACCTGGTGTTCCTGCGGCCCATCATCACCGAGGTGCACCTGCGGCGCAAGAACGTCAAGTTCCTCTTCATCCGCTTCAGCGCCTGGCAGTACGCGGGCACCGACAAGCTGTGGGCCGGTCTGGTGACCACACTGTGCGAGGGCATCCGCCACCAATACGGCGCGCTGCCCTTCAGCGTGTACTCAGTGCTGGGCACGAAGGCGGCCACGACGCTGGGCTTCCGCCAGCACGAGTGGCAGTGTCGGCACCGCGTGTGCCTGGCGCTGCTGGCGCTGCTGGCCGTGCTTAGCCTGGGCGTGGGGCTGCTCTATCTGTCGGTGGGCGCCCGCTCGCTGAGCCACCGCGCCACCAACAGCAGCCTACTCCGGGTGTTCGGCGGTGCGGCCACCACGCTGTCGGGCTCCGGGCTGCTCATGGCCGTGTACTCGGTGGGCAAGCACCTGTTTGTGAGCCAGCGCAAGAAGATCGAGCGGCTGGTGTCGCGAGAGAAGTTCGGCAGCCAGCTGGGCTTCATGTGCGAGGTGAAGAAGGAGGTGGAGCTGCTCACCGACTTCCTGTGCTTCCTGGAGATCTACCAGCGGCGCCGGCTGCGCGTCGTGCTTGAGGTCACCGGGCTGGACACGTGCTACCCGGAGCGCGTGGTGGGCGTGCTCAACGCCATCAACACGCTGCTGTCTGACAGCCACGCGCCCTTCATCTTCATCCTGGTGGTGGACCCCAGCATCCTGGCCGCGTGCCTCGAGAGCGCCGGCTCCATGAAGGGCACGGCCGACAACGGCTACCTCTTCCTCAACCGCACCGTCACGCTGCCCTTCTCAGTGCCCATCATGGGCCGCCGCACCAAGCTGCAGTTCCTCCAGGACGCCGTGCAGAGCCGCGACGACCTGCTCTATCGCGAGATGACGCGCAAGCTGCGGCCGCCGCCCGTGGCCAGGGGCGGCGAGGGCGCACAGCTCCTGGAGGTGCAGACGCAGGCGGGGGGCGAGCGCGAGCAGAGCCGCATCGACGCCGAGGCGGCGCGTCGCATCCGCGAAGCGCTCTTCTGCCTGCACGACGAGCGCGACTGCCTCTACGAGTACGTGCCCGACAACGTGGTGTCCATGCGGCGCATCGTCAACACCGTGCCCATCACCGTGCGCCTGCTGCAGCAGCAGCAGGGGGACTTCGGGGGCCCCTCGCCGCGCCAGGCCGTGGCTTGGGTCGTGCTCGCCAACCAGTGGCCGTGCCGCCTCAGCTGGGCCCTGCAGTGCCTGGAAGACCGACAGCAGGCCGGGGGCGCGCCCGAGGCCCGCGCGCGCCTCTGGGACGTGTTCAGCGACCACAGCCGCGAGCTGCACACCATGACCAAGCCGCTGCAGAACGTGCTTGACCTGGACGGCGACCCTGAGCTTTTCGAGCGCTTCCTGGGCGCCGACTTCCCCTTCACTGTGGCCGAGGCGCAGAGCCTCCTGCGCTGCACCGTCAACCTGGACCACTCCATCCGCCGCCGCATGGGCCTCATCCGGGCCGTCAGCGCGCTCAAGCCGCCCAGCCCGCCCAAGTCCCCTGCCCGCGACACCCCCCACGCCGCCAACGGAGCCAACCACGCCCCCGGGCCGGCCCGGGCAGGCCACCCTGCAGGGCACTCCCCTGTGCATGCCAGCGAAGCCCACCATCCCCGGGACTGGGCGCAGGGAGGCAAGCCCAGACCCATGGCTTGAGTGCCGTTAACTCAGGGGCAATCCAGCCCAGGTGGGCCTTGAATGTAAGACTTCTGGGCACAACACTTGCATCTGCCCAGATGAGAGTGAAGGGGGCCTGGCTGGGCTCAAGACCCAGGGGCCAGTGTCCAGAATGGGGCCTGTGGTGCCCATATTTCCCAGATGAATCTGTGAGCCAGGGAGAGCCATAGGCCATGGCCACCAGGAATGGGACAGCTTGTGTGTCTGAGAGCTGGGCAGAAGGACCCATGAGGAAATCGGGGTTCAAGTGCAATAAATGAAAATGTGAAAGCCCCCGAATGGTCTTCCTTGATGAGGGCAGGGAAGCTGAGAAGCAGAGATGGCCCTGGCCTCCCCAGCTCACTGAGGACTGGGCACCAGGCCTGCCTTGTCCTGCCAAGTCCACTGCATTCCCAGGGAGTTGGGCAGGCTCAGCTAGCAGCCTGCTCGCTGACATCCCGGAGGCGGGAGGGGCTGCAGGGGCAACAGGTGCAGCTGCGTAGGCAGGGGCTATGAGGGCCAGGCGGATGTGCTTCTTGACTCAGTGGAGTGCACCCATGCCTCAGGGGATCCGGGTCCCTGTCCCCACACCTGAGCTTGCCCCTCCGTGGGCAGGGCAGGAGTTGGTATTTCCGAGGGCGGTGTCCCCAGTGACCTCAGCAGGCTGCTCCACTCTCAGGGTGGCTCCTCCCCTGGCATAATGGGTTAATTAGGCTTTGCTGGCACCGCAGTCTGGAGGAGCTGGTGGCTCTGCCTCTCCCGGATAACTAACTGTCCAGGGGGGGTGCCTGCCTTACGGGTCACTCCAGGCCCACCAGATGAGCCTCTTGAGAACAGCAAGTTGAGGCGCAGAGATGGGGCACATGGAGCCAAAGTGGGGGGCCTCCTAGGGCCAGCCTCTGCCATCATGGCTCACCAGCTTCCTTTCCATCTCAGGGACAGAGAGCTAGGCTAGGGGCACCACTCCTCTGGGCGGCTTCCCAGTTCTCATTGGTCAAAGAGCCACAAGCTGAGGCCTATGGTGTGCCTGGCCCAGTTCAATGGCTGGGGGGGGCAGGGGTGGATGTGACTTCTGAGCCGGGGCCCTGAGAGCCAAGAGGGCAATCCCAGAGGAAGCCAGGAGCTCTGTGAAGACATCCACCCCCAGGCCAGGCAGCCTAGTGCGGGTACTGCCCTCATGCTGTAGCTCCAAGGTTGGGCGCAGCACCCCAACATCCCTGGCCAATAACTGCTTCAAAGTGGACATGGGGCAGAGAGAACCAGCCTGTGACTTAAAAAGAGCTGCCAGGACTGAAGCACTGGCAGTCCTGGCAAGGCTGAACTGGTGGCATAAACCCCAGGCGTGCTAAGCTGTTTTCCAACAGCAGGGGGAGAGCCTGCTCAAGAGAAGCCACCGAGGAGAGAGACATTGTCCTCCTGACACTTTAGATGGGTGTCTCCGTAGATGTGCTGCTGAAGGCAGTATGCTTCCCTTCCTTTCTGCTTCCTCAGCCCACTTGACTTGGGCAGAGTCTAGGCTGCAAACAAACTGGCCCCAGGAGCGGGGTGCTGGGGAGGCAGAACCAACCTGTAGACCGAAGTCAGGGGTGGGGCTGAGGACTGCCTCCCCTGCCCCCAGGCCCCAAGAGGAAGCTGCTCCCCGTAACAGGGTATGCAGCAGTGGTCAAACTGTTGCCCAATTTTATCTTAGATTCTAGCCATGTACCTGGCAAAACTAGAGCTTTTGGAGACTAAAAAAACATCAAAAAACCACACCAAAAGAGGCTGTCAGAGGGGCTGGGTGTGTTTAAGATGGCTCCATCACCCAGCATTCACAGGTCCTCTGTAGTGTGGGGCTTTTACTGGGAACTGGCGCCTACAAAGGAGTGGAAGTGTGCATCTTTTTCCCATCATGGCAACGACTTAAGAGGCAGGCTTGCCTTTTCTCCGCTCTCCTCCCCGGCCTGCCTGCTGGACACAGGGTCTCCTGAGGACCCAGGGATGGCAGAGCCACCAGAGGACAGGGTCCTGGCTTCCAAGGGTCACTTCATGGGAACAGCTGTCTGCCACCCGGAATGCCCACGTGCACGAAAATAAACATCTCCCACGTTAGGGAATTGAGATCTTTTAAGATTTGGTACAACGTCAAGCTGTTGTGAAGGACTTGTGTGTTCACAACAAGCTTGGGTGATGCTTGGATGGCTGAAGACAAAGGAAAGAAATACTTGGCCAGGGACTTCCCTGGTGGTCCAGTGGTTAGGGCTCTGAGGCTCACTGCTGAGGGCCAAGGTTTGATCTCTGGTCAAGGAACTAAGATCCCTTAAGCTGAGACACACTCCTTAAAATGAAAAACAAAAAACAAAAAAGCCCTTGGCCAAAGGGATCTCTACCTCCAAGATCCAAGACTCCTAAAGTCAGAAAATCAGGAGCACTGCAGAACTGGTCTACTAGTCTCCTGGGGCTGCTGTAACTAAATCCTACAAACTGAGTAGCTCAGAACAGCAGAGATTTCCTTACAGTTCCAGAATCAGAAGTCCAAAATCAAGGAGTTGTCAGGCCATGCCCCCTCAGAAACCTGGAAAGGGAGCCCTTCCTCGCCTCTTCGAGCTTCTGGCGTCCTTGGTTTGTGGTTGCGTCACCAGCCCTCCATCCTCACAAGGCCTTCGGTGTCCTTACATCTTCCCTGTGAGCACGCCTGTCCGTGTCTCCAAGTTCCCCCTTTTCGTACTGGATCAGGGCCCATCCTACCACCTCTTTTTAACTTGAATACCTTGATAAAGACCCTGTTTCCAAAGTCCCATCCGAGGTCTGGGGGAGGGTCACAATTCAACCCTGAATGAATTTGGAAAGGCTTAATTCCTTACCACAAGCTGAAGAGAAGGGCAGGGACAAGGCTGGGCACCCCAGCCTTCCCAGGCACCCCACGAGGCAGAGGCTCCTACCCCACGTGCCCCCCTCGGCCCAGTCTGTTAAGCACCTGGCCTGGAGGTGGAGGCAGACAGCAAAGGGATGGATAAGCACCCAACACTGATGTAAGGACCAAAAGCCCCCACCGGGGTTGACTCCTGGGCAATGGCTAAATTTCACCAAAAACCTACTGAGATTTTTAGGGGGCTGTACTGACAACACCCCAACTTGGCAAAGGACTGTGGTTTCTCAGCACTTTGAAAGAAACTTCGCACTCCTGGGTCTCCCCAGGAAGCGGGGGCTGGAGGCAGGGCAGCCTGGAGGGGCTCGTCCCCCACCTGGTCACAGCTGTACCAGAGGATGACGCTGCCCACAGCCCGGCACCTGGACACTGTGTCGGTGTCTCCCTGGCTGCCAGCGGGGCGGGTGCCACGGGCTGGCGACCAGTGTACATAGCTTCCCCCAGCCCTTTGCCCAAATGAGAGGGAGTCCCAGCTGTGGCCGCCCTAAGGACAGTTAGGACACCGTAGTGGTTGGTGACTCAAGGTGTTCATCCCAGTCGCTCAGGCAACTGGGGCAGAAGACCCCCCAGTTTGCATACGAATGGAAGGGGCTCCTGGTCATCAATGCTGTGACTCTCGTCTTCTCACCGCACCTCTTCCTGACCCGAGCCGGCCTCCCACGCAGCAAAGGAGCAGGTGGCGAAGGCCTTCCCCTGAAGTGCTTCTCACCTTTTCTGAAAGGTGAGACTCAGATTTCCCAGATATAAGTGCCCGACAGCCCTCCAGCCGCACGTCGGTGCCTGTGGGCAGTGACCAGGCAACCGCCGGGCTCCGGGGGCGGGCATCCTCCTCCCGGGATGTCTGGGGCTGACAGGGCTGGGCTGTCCACTCTCCTTGGACCACTTCCTTGGCGGCTCAGGCAGTAAAGAACCTGCCTGCAATGCCAGAGACCCAGATTCAATCCCTGGGTCGGGAAGAATCCCTGGAGAAGGGAATGGCAACCCATTCGGGTATTCTTGCCTGATAAGTCCCATGGACAGAGGAGCCTGCGGGGGCTACAGTCCGTGGGGGTCAGAGAGTCTGACTGGGCAGAGCAATAACCTCTGAACCGGAGCTGGACCTGAAGCTGGGAGGTATTCGGAAAGTATTTCCTTGGAAGAGAGGGGAGTGGAAGCAGGGACGAACTGGCTGTGTCAGACACAGAGGAGCCTGGGATGGCCTCCACACATCCCCGCGGATGCTCCGCAGCCGGGACCTGTGGCGCCCCTGCCCTCCCCTCGCTCTGCCCAGAGCCCCCACAGTGGAGACCCAGGATCAGCGCAAGCAGAGAGCAGGCAAATGGGGAACCCAGCTCTGGTTTATTAGAAAAGGTGTGAACAGAGTTGCACCGACAGGAGCAGCCCCTCCCCCGCCCTCTGCCCACCCCCCTCCACCCCCGCGCCCCCCCACCCCGGGTTGTAGTGCCTCTCAGGGCGCAGCCTCACGTGGCCCGGACAGCAGGGTCTCCAAGCCCCGGATGCTCCCCACCCCAGCTCCCTGAAAGATTTATTGCACTTAAGATAAAGAAAGCTCTGATCCTCGGCTCCCATCTCCCCCCACCCACCCCAGCCCAGGCCCTCACCCTGCCTGGGGCTGCTCCACCAAGTCCAACCACCACCACCACCACCAGCGCTCACCGCCCCTCCCAAGCCGCGCCTCCAGCCTGGCCCCGCACCTGGGGCCTTGGGGGGCCATCCCGCCACCACCTAGGACTCCTGCCCTCGATGGGGCAAGCCTGGCCAAATGGGCCCCTGGGAAGAGGTGCTGGGGCCTCGTGAGCCCGATGACTTTGGAGACTGCATCCATTTCCTCCTCCCTTCCACCCCCAGCCCAGAGTCTTCGAGTGTCGACACATAAATAGAAGTGCTTCAGTCAGGGCGAGGAGGGCCACCCCTGTAGCTCCTGCACCCCGTGTAGTGTTGCTGTGTGGGCGGGTGGGCAGGGGTCCCAGGAAGGCCCCCACCCTCTGGTGTCCCGGGCCTCGGAAGGCTGGGGGTGAGGGTGAGCAGATTCTCATGGCTCTGGCCTCAGCTCTTCGAAGACCGACGGGTAACAGGGAGCTTCGGGAGGAGAGAAAGGGGAGAGCCTGTCAGAGCTGGGGCTCAGCCCCCGGCCCCGGCCCCGGCCCCGGCCCGCACCGCACCTAAAGCGTCACAGTGTCTCCTGCCCAGATTCCTGACTGGCTTCCAGAAGCAGCTCTTCGAGCTCCTTCTCATTCTTGGAGCAGCTCAGCTCTGTGGGGGATCAGGGGAGAAAGGTGGGCAGCCTCCAATCAGCTGGGAGGGCTGGGGGCAGGAGCCCTGCCTGAGCCAGACTCATAAGGGAGCACAGGTCCGGGGGCCACTGAGACCCTCAGACTCCAGTCAGCAGCCCCACCCCCAAGGGGCTCCCAGGGACTCAAGGGAGTAAGGCGGGGACCGAGAACCCAGTCCCACTCGTCCCTGTCAAGGTCCACTTTCTTCAAGGGGAAACTGAGGCACCCCACGGGTGGATGCTCGGCCACGGTCACATGCAGCACCCAGGGGCCCTGCCAGCCACCCAGCCCCAGGGCGCCTCTCACCATGTTCCAGGCCACAGCTTCCCACCTTGGCCTCAGGCCCCGGGGGCGGCTCTGGGGTCAGTGCCAGGGCGAACTCAGGCTTCAGGCCGTTGGGCAATGGTGGCCCCACCTGGGGCGGCTCCAGCGGTGGCTGGGGCTCAGGCGGCCCAGGGTCCGGAGTGCTGGCGGCCTCAGTGGGCGTCGGGAAAGGTGAGGCGGGGGGGGAGGCTGAGGCGGGTGGGGACATGGGACCAGGAGGGGCGGGGGGCACAGGAGGCTCTGCCCTCTCGGGTGGACTCTCCACCCGGGTCACCACAAACACTTTGTGGCCCCAGCCCGGGCTGGACACAGAGATGCGCTGCTCGGCGGGGGAGGAGGGGCAGCCTGGGGGGCTCCTGTCCCCAGGGCCCAGGGAGTCCGTGGGGGGCACCAGGGTGGGGCAGGGGGCCTCAGCCCTCTCCCCATCCGCCTCGTCCCTGCCCTCCCCCTCAGAGTCTGAGTCTGAGTCTGAGTCCGGCCCGGGGCTGGGGCCCGGCGCCCCGTTTTCCCGCGCCTCGGCGGCGGGCTCCTCCCGGGGCTCGCCGTCAGGCTGGGGCTCCGTGACAGTGATCTCGGGCATGGAGGCCGACAGCTGCAGCCGCTGCTGCTTCTCCTCCCGCTCCCGCACCAGCACGAGGTTGCGCTTGCAGCCGTTCTGGATCTCGGCGAGCAGCGCCTTCTGCGTCTCGATGAAGCTCTTCACCTGCGGGCAGAGGAGCGGGCCGGGCTCGGGCTCTGGGTGGCCTGCCCGAGGCGGGTCCCTGGCCTGCCCCCCACCTGCCGGCAGGGAAGAGCCCGCTCACCGCCTCCTTCTTGGGCTCACGGTCGAGGTCCAGGCGCAGCAGGGAGTGGTTCACCTTGAGGGCCAACGACAGCGCCATGAGCCCGCCTGTCTTGATCTCGTTCTCCCGAAGGTCCAGTCTCAGGAGGCGGGGGCTCTCGGCGATGAACTCCGCCACTGCCACCGCGCCTGGGAGGGGGACCGCAGGGGCTGGCCACGGGCCCACACTCGGCTGGCCGCCCCCCGCCCCGGGCCCACCATCCCCCGTGCCCTACCCTCGCACGTGAGCTTGGTGGAGGCCAGGCCGAGGCGCAGCACGCTGCGGTTGCTGATGAGGCCGTTCTTGAGGTTCCTCACGCCCTCGTTCCCGATGGGGTTGTGGCCCAAGTTCAGCGTCTCCAGGCTATGTGTGTGCGGCTGGAGGGGTTGGCGCACAAGAGCCAGGAAAGGCCCAGGGGGCCAGTCAGGAAAGAGGCAGGCTCTCCTTGGCAGTGCCCCCAGTCTGAGCACCAGCGCCTTCCTGCTTTGGGCCGAATCCCTCAGGTACACAGAAATCTCCCAAGTGCCAGCTTCCCCGTCCACTCCCCAGCCCTCCAAGTATCCAGCCACCCCACAGCCCCAGGCCCACTCTCTGACCTCGCCAGCCTCCTGAGGGCTCTGGGCACAGGCCTGGCTGTGGGTAATTCTTAACCTGGGTCTGAGTCCTTGTACCCTGTGGGCTTGCTTTGAATACCACGTGATGAAGAGATTCAAGACTTACTGAAGACTTCCAGGAATGCTAACTTTCTATGCAAAACGCTTTCCCCTGGCACAAGGCACTGTCTTGTACTAGGCTGTGGTGCTGGGTGTGGAGAGGCAATGAAGAAAGGGCTGCCCTCCTCAGAGAAAGAGGGAGCAGGAGCCGGAGCAGAAACCAAGCAGGGCTGGCGGGAGAGGCCAGGTTCCCCAACTGGCAGGATGAGCCAGGACCGCGGAAGAGGAGGAAGAAGGGGGACGGGGGAGGTGCTGGAGGAGCCATGCTGCCCCCTCCCTCTCCAGCCAACTCACCAGCGTCATGCCCAGGAAAGCCATGCCCGTGTGCGTGAGCTGGTTGTTCCACAGCACCAGGGTCGCCAGCCCCTTCCTCTGCTCCTTAAGGCCCTCGCAGATGTAGGCCAGACCTGGGGAGGCCCGTGGGCAAGTCTTGTCCATGGTTGGGGAGTCTCCCCGGGGGACGCTGGCCCAGGAGCCACCTTCGAGTGCTCAGAAAGCCCCACCCCGGCCTGCCCAGCCCCACAGGCTCTGGCCCCACTACCTGGGACCTGGCACACACAGCTTCCCAATCCCAGGGATCATTCGTCCTCTGGGTGAGTAGATGAAGGCCTCCCCCACCTGCCTCAGATCTTCACTCAAATCTCGCCCACTCACAGGACAGTCCTGGCCAGCCTACCCTCAGCAGACAGCTCTGTCCACCATCGTGGCTTTGTTTCTCTTCATGGCATGTCTCACCATCTAACAGACATTATTAATGTATCTTGGCTGTGTCTCTCCTGAGACAGAGACCTCTGCCTCACTCACAGGTGTGAACCAGGAGCCAACAGGCCCTGAATGTGGTACGTGCTCACTGACCATGGCGTCCAGGGCCAGATGCCCTGGAGGAAGGCGCTGGACTTGCTGCCCCATCCTGCACCTCCCTCTCCTGGAACCCTGTCGTCACTGAGGCCAAGGGACTCTGCTCGACAGTGAGCCAGGAGGAAACCCAATTCCTCCCGCTGACAAGGCCCTGTGACTAGTCCCTCTTCACTGCTCACTCAGCTTCGGGCTCACTGGGGCTCTTCCCCCCAGGTATCTAATATCTAAGCTCTTTCCCAGGCTTTCTTGGTGGTTTAAGCAGTAAAACAATCTGCCTGCAATGCAGGAGATGGGGGTTTGATCCCTGGGTCAGGAAGATCCTCTGGAGAAGGGCATGGCAACCCATTCTAGTATTCTTGCCTGAAGAATCCCATGGACAGAGGAGCCTAGCTAGCTATAGTCTATGGGGTCATAAAGAGTAGGACATGACTGAAGTGACTGAGCATGCACGCATAAGCTCCTTCCCACCTCAGGGTCTCTGCATTTGGTATTCTCTGCCTGGATTCTTCCCTAGGCTGTTTAAATGGCTGGCTCCAGCCCAGCCTCCTCATCACCACCCAGAGGTCCCTGCCTGCACACCTTGAACAGCTTCTGGTTGATCCTTTATCCCATTATCAACTATCTGGTCAATACTGCACCTCACCCTGAAGAAACAGTTGAACTGTTCCCTCCTCCCTCATCCCGAGTCAGGGCCAGACCCCGGGGCTCCCACAGCCTGGCCCCATCTGCACCATCACCATGAAGGGAGGGCTGGGACTGTCCTGGCCACCCCTGTGTCAGCAGCACGACGAGCAACTGGCTGGCCGCGCGGTGGGTGCTGGGGGACTGGAGCAGGGGTCAGGTAGGGACCACATACCCACCTGAGTCCAGCACGTGGTTGTTGCGGAGGTCCAGGATCTGCAGGGAGCAGTTGAACTTGAGCAGGTTGCCGAGCTGGGCTGAGTCCTGCAGGCCGTTGAGCTTGTTGTCGGCGAGGTACAGCTCCCGCAGAGTCATGTTCATCTTCAGGGCCGTGGCTGGGGGAGAGGGGGAGGGGGTTGTGACCGGCCAGGCCTGGGGGACCCGGCCAACAGCCCGAGCCCAGCAGCACGCCACCCTGGGGCCTCACCAAGCAGCATGAGGGGCCGCCCCGACAGGCTGGAGCTCTCCAGATGCAGCACCGCTAGGCTGCTGCGGATGCGCAGGGCGCGCGCCACAAAGGGCGCCGAGTGGTCCAGCAGGGGTGTGTTGCGGGCGTCCAGGTACTGCAGGCAGCTTGTCTGCGAGGCAGGTGCGTGAGGGGCGGGGTCAGGCTGGCCCCGCCCTCCCCGCCCTGGGGATGCCCCCCCCCCCCCCCACATCCCAACAGCCTCATGGGCAGCAGGGCCACATGGTTGTACGGCGGGGGACACTGGCTGGTGAAAGGAGGGCTGTGGAACCAGGCCCTATGAAGAGAGGCCGCGGGCCGGAGGTGCCCACCTTGCGCATCATGTGGGCGGCAGCCTGCCAGCCCCGGGTGCCAATGTGCTTGTTGAAGGAGATGTTGAGGTGTGTAGCCGACTCGTAGTACTCGATCATGTCGAAGAGGGCTGAGGCACCCTGGGCAGAGACAGCGGGGCTCGGCCTCAGGTCGCGGCCGCCCGGGGAAGCCAGGAGGCAGGGGCTGAGGCACTAGACTCCCGAAGGCCATATGCCTCTGCTCAGGCCTGCTTCCCCATGTCTCCCCCTTGTTTAGGAAGCCCCCATCCTTGGGGTGAGTCTGTGAGACCGTTTCTCTGGGCCCCATCCAGAGTCCAACCCCACCCGCCACCCGCCCTCTGGGCGCTCTGGCCGTCTCCCTGATCTTGCTCCTCAAGAAGCCCCGCCCAGCCTCTGTCCAAGGGGGTTCCTCTTTTCTGCTATGCCCTCCCCCCAGACATCTAAGGGGCAGAGAGCTCAGGGCGTGGAGATGGGCGGTGGCGGGCCGCTCACATCTTCGTCCAGGTTCGTCTGTTCCAGATCCACGACCTTGAACTGCAGCCTCTTGAAGACCTCTTCCAGGGCCTCGCAGGTCCTGTAGTCAAGCTTCTCACCTGGGACGAGATGGAGCGCTGTGTGTGCATGCGCATCTATGGGCGCATCTCTACGCATGTGCACTCAGGTGTGGGGCGGGGCGCTGGGTGGAAACACGGGCTTCTGGCCAACCCAGGGAGGAAAGACCCCTGCGCCTCCGCACGGCTCGAGGCACCTGTCTCACCTCCGGGGACGCCCACACCTCTCTCTGGCCCAGCTCTGCCTGCCCTCGGCCACCTCCAGGGAGGCCCCAGCTTTGGCCACCACCCAAGGGTCCCCGGCCCCTTCCAGACACACACCTTTCAGATCCAGACAGTCGATGCGGTGTCCGAGGTCCGTGAACTCCTGGGAAAGCAGAGCGGATGGTGGTCAAGGCAGGAAGCCCTTGACCAGGCTGTGAGGCTGTCTGTCCCTAACAGTGGGGCAGCCAGGGCTCTGAAACAAGCAGTCCTGGAACATTCTGGAATGACCCGTCCAGAGGGAAGGCGCTGAGGCAGTGCTTTACTAACACGACCAGGGTGGACGGGCGACAGGGAAGGCAGCTGCGAGTGACAACTAGGGGCGCGCAGGCCAGAGGCACAGCAAGGCCGTGTGTGTGTGTGTGTGTGTGAGTCACTCAGTCGTGTCCAACTCTTTGTGACCCCATAGACTGCAGCCTGCCAGGCTCCTCTGTCCATGGAGATTCTCCAGGAAAGAATACTCCAGTGGGTTGCCATTCCCTTCTCCAGGGGATCTTCCAGACCCAGGGATCGAACCTGAGTCTCCCACACTGCAGGTAGATTCCTTATGGGCTGAACCACCAGAGAAGCTCCACAGCAAGGCCTTGCTACTGCTAAGTTGCTTCAGTCGTGTCCCACTCTGTGCAGCCCCAGAGACGGCAGCCCACCAGGCTCCCCTGTCCCTGGGATTCTCCAGGCAAGAACACTGGAGTGGGCTGCCATTTCCTTCTCCAATGCATGAAAGTGAAAAGTGGAAGTGAAGTTGCCCAGTCGTGTCCGACTCCTAGCGACCCCATGGACTGGCCTTAGTCATACAAAAAACAGAACCTGCCCACGTGTCTACACACCTCTGGACAGTGACTCCTCCATTTATAAAAAGCACAGAAAGCCTAGAGGGCAAAAACCCCAAGCTGCCACCAGGGGGCACTCCTGGGAATGGGACTTGGGCAAGAATTGAGAAACGGCTTGCTTTTCGTATCTGCAGTATTTGAACTTTTTTTAAAAGAAAAAATATACATTATTTTTGTCATTCACACTTCTAACTTTCATATACATGGCTTTTCCCCTGAGGAAGAGAACTTATTTGGGGAGCGGATGATTCTTGACGAATAAGTTCCTACTTTATATAATTCTGTACTGTTTAAATATTCATGAAGAGCCTGACTGGTTTTACCACTTAAAAGAGGATTTTCAAAGACATATTTACACTAGTCCTTGGCTGGCCGGCTAGGCTGGGGAGGGGGAGTGTTTTGTGTGCCCTCTCTTGCTTGGGGCAGACACCACGGGCCCAGAGGTGCTGGAGGGCACAGGGAGGGCAGCTTCACCCCAGGGACCACCCCCACCCCCAGTCACCTGGCATACCTGGAGCTGCCTGAGGAGTTTGGGTATCTGTCTGCAGTTCAGCTTCTGGCAAGCCTGCTTGTAGGCGCCAATAATCTCGTCCACGGTCACATTCTGGGCTGCAGGCAAAGACCCAGGCAGGTGACTCTCCACACCCTGGGCCTCACTCACCCATTCCTACCACTGGCCTCTGCCACCCCTCCTCTCTCAACCTCCTTCCAACAACCCACTGAGTTCAGTCCTGCTGTTGAGGCCCCTTGCTGTGACTGCTACTCTGGGGACATGTCTCCCGGCACCCCCAAACCAAGTTACCCCATCCTCCCACACCTCCCCAGAGCTCCTCAAACACCTTCACATAAACGTCATACAACTAATACCACGCCATTTTGCTACCCGTCAGCTACTTCCTCCACTACACTGGGAGCCCCTTCAGGCAGGACTGGGGGGGCTCTCTTGGTCACCCCCAGGGTCCCCAACACCACCCAGCACAGGGCCAGACCCAGAGCAGATGTCTGATTTGTGGTTTCCTTTGAATGAGAGAATGAGGCCACACTCCGACCTTATGAGGATGTTGAGCTCAGACAGGTGAAGCACTTTGCCCAGGGTCACACAGCTGGTGAGTGATGGAGCCGGAACTCAGCCCTTAACGGCGATGCCACACGGCCTCTCAGATTCCTCACTCCTGAAACTCCCTCAGCACTGAACGGGGCTTCCTGTGCCCCAGGGACACGGCAGCAGTCGGAGTCCCTGATACGGCCCTGGCACCCCAAAGAGGCGGGCAGTGGTTCCCCAAATGAACGAGGGGTGCAGCCCATACCCAACCTGCACAGACTTGTCCTTGGGAAGGCCTGCCACCACGCGGAAGGTAGGGCTAGCCTTTCTGTCTGCACAGATTTGCCTTTTCTGGACATTTCATACAAATGGTGGTAAACAGTGTGTGGCCTCTGGTGGCCCGCTTCTTTCTGAAATGGAACAGTTTTGAGTTTCGGCCCCTTTGTAGTACGGTGTAGTAACTGTCCAAGTATGCATTTTGTTTAGCCAGGTGAAAAGAGCAGTTTTTGGCTGTCAGGCCCTGGATTTTGCTCAGGGGCAGCAAGGAGTGCAGGAAGGAAGGGCTCTAAGCCAGGGAGGCACAGGGTCAGGCCTGGGTGCAGGGAGCCAGCAGTGTGGAGCGGACACGGGGGCTGCAGGGTGGGCAGGGGATGGGCCTGCGGGAGCCCCTGCGGAGCTTCTGGGCAGGCATTTCCAGGGGACGCTCCCTCCGGCCATCACTCTGGCCAGGAGCCCAACACCCTGACCCTATCAAACAGCACCATGACTTCTTGGGGACGAAACCAAGGTCCAGGGAAGGAAAGCGGCCTCCCCGGGGCCAGGCAGCTGGTCCAGGCAGAGCAGAATACCTACTCCAGAACTCTCTCTGTTTTGTTAGGTAGGGATGCTGGAGGAAAGAAGCCCACAGAGGCCCTGGGCTCCCCAGAGCTCAGGCTCCATCCTAGACCCCTCGCTTCTTTCTTGGGTGGAAGTGGGCAGCATGGAGCCTGAGAGAAGCTAGCTGTAGGTGACCAGCAGCCTCCCCCATGTCAGCTGCCCCCGCTGCCATGCCATCACGTGCCTGGTGGCTCCCAGCTCTGGGGGAGAGGGGACTGGCACTGGCCTGTCCTCAGGGAATCCGCCAAGCAGGGGGCCACTGACCCCCCCAGGGGGTCCATGAACTTGAGAAAAATTGCCTCTTTAGTTTCACTAGCTGAATTGTGACGTAATTTAGCATTTCCTTCTTAGTAATGTAAGAGGCAAAAAAGAGAGAAAAGAAACACTCTTTAGCAGACCCTAACACTCTGTCATCAATAGAAACGGCAGATGTTTTCACATCACATAACAGTTACTGCAGATCCTGAATGCTCATCACTGCTTTGGGAGTCGTCAGAGCTGCCGCTATATCCTGTTATCTCATGTGTCAATGAGGATGAGTATAAACACTAGGTAATGATTTTAAAGGTATTTAATAAACTGTACTTTAACTAGTACCCTTTATAAATCACGTTTTTTGCCTTTAAGAATTGCTGCTCCACGGGGCTTCCCAAGTGGCCCTAGTGGTAAAGAACCTGCCTACCAATGCAGGAGATATCTAGAGTCGGGAGTTCGATCCTTTGGTCAGGAAGATCCCCTGGAGGAGGGCACGGCAACCCACTCCAGGATTAAAAAAAAAAAAAAAAAATCGTCACTCCAAGAAAGCATACACAGGCTTTACCAGATGGCCAAAAGGCAAAAACTGCTCCCTGGGATCTACTCCCTTCAATAATGGCCCCCAGGCCAAGGTGGGGTTGGTTTGGTCACCTCAGATGGGGATAAAGTAGGGACAGGGTACACAGGGGGTTGTTAACTAGCAGTTCTCAGTACCCTAGACAGTCTACAGGAAATATAAGCCCTTAGCAACCTCTCAAATTGCACTTGGTCCTTTAGGTGTCCAGCTCCAACACCACTTCCTCCAGGAAGCCCTCCCAGACTGCCTAGGACTTCTGGCTCCTGATGTCCCCTGAAAGCCTACCCACTGGGTTGGTCTTTGTTCTCAGAGGCCTCCTGGTGAGTCTGAGGGCCAGGATCTCTGACCTTGCCACCTCCACACCAGCCACAGGTACCATCCAGCCACTCCTCCAGCGAGGCGCCCGCGGGGTTTCGATGCCGGTACAGCCTCACACAAGGTCACTGCCAGGGCTGGGGGAGGCAGCACCTGCCCACTTGTGTGCAGCAGGGGAATCCGAGAGCAGGGGCAGGAGAGACAGACAGGCTCGGAGACCTGAGGCCCAAGGCCCAGAGCAGCTGCAGACAAGAATGACATCTGCGGGCTTCCCTGGTGGCTCAGTGGTGAACAATCTACCTGCCAACGCAGGAGACGCGGGTTCGATCCCTGATCCGGGAAGATTCCACATGCTATGGAGAAACTAAGACTGTGAGCCACAACTACTGAGCTTGTGCCCTAGAGCCCGGGCGCCCCGACTACTGAAGCCCATGCACCTACAGTCCCTGCTCCGTCATACGGGAAGACGCGGATGGCAACGAGAAGCCCACACGCCACAACCAGAGCACGCCCCACTCACCGCAATCGGAGAAAAGCCTGTGCGCAGAAGCGAAGACCCAGCTCAGCCCAAAACGGGCAAATACAATAAAATTACTTTTCAAAAAGAATGATAATTGCATCTGGTCATTTTCCTCTGATGCTGAGACACACACTCCAGGTGGGGGCAGCAGTGGGCTGAAACACTGAGAGGAACGGAAGCGGGGTTCGGCCTGAAGGCCCCCCAGCCCCGCCTGGCTTTTCTCAGCAGCACCGCCAGCCATGTCCCCGGGCCTGGTTGGTCACCAGTGGGCACGTGTGAGTGTCAGGCGGATTGGGAAGGACCCTGAGGTCATCAGTATGTATGCGTATTTCATGCATTTATAAGAAAAAGGAACTATTAAATCAAAACCAGCATTTTGCATAGATTATCAGTGGAAATAAATGAGAAGAAACACATTCAAATTTTTTTAATGAACCAGTGAAAAAAAACAAACGCGGTAAGGAAATGGCAGTACAGGTGGTTCGGAGAAATTACATAGAGCGTTTACGCAGCACTTCCGCTGTGCCAGGGGCCACCCAAGCACTTTACAGGCTGGGGGGCTGGCCCGGGCGCCGGCTCAGGACCAGCCCCCACACACTTGCTCATCTGTGATGCTGTGATGAAATCATCAAGGCCCCACCTTGGGTCATCCGCCCTCGACTTGTCCAGCCTTAACTGAACCACAAGGCCGCTGCGAGTCAAAGGGCCCGGGCCTCCAGCTGCAGCCAGGCACCCAGCCGAGCAAGCGGCCCCGGCGAGCTGGGGTGAGGAGGACAGCTCACACGGTGAGGTCACTGGCCACCACGGCTGGGCCAGGCTGGGAGGCCCGAGTCGGAGCCCTGCCCCCAGGTTCCGAGGGCATGGCTGCAAACTGGTGAGGGCCCAGCTCCAGCCTGAAGTTGGGGGGCCTGGGGCCTGGCTGCCCCCTGCCCCCGTGAGCTCAGGAAGGCCCTGCCTGGACGCGGTTCACTGGAGACGTGGGGTCTCGCAGCGTGGTTGAGCACGGGCTCCAGAGCCAGAGTGCCTGGGGCCAAGTCCTGGCTCCCAACTTAAACCCTGTGACTCTGAGCAAAACGACGTAATGTCTGCACCTCAACCACCCGACCCTGAAAACAGGGCCGAGCGGGACTCCTCCCAGGGTGAGTGTGGTGACTGAGTCAGCACAGTGCACCCCTCAGACCAGGGCCGAGCTCACGCTCCGGAGTGCTCCTCGAAGCCGGCTGGCCATCACTGCCGTGTTTTATCCCCACACTGGAAGGCGGGGACCCAGAAGAGAACAAAGCACCTGCTGAGTGACGGAATGGTTGGTGAGGCGTATGCGAGGGGGACATGCCTGTGAGTGTGTGTTTCCAGCTCCCAAAGCCACGGCTGCCAAGGTTTGATTTGAGCAGGGGCTGGTGTAAGCAGCCGGCACAGAGGAGGGGCAGTGCGGTGAGGGGCGCACCCCTGGGCGCCGGGGGTGGGATGCGAAGAGGTCACTGCTTCCGCTAAGAGGATCCATGTTCCGATCCTCGTCCTGTGAGGCTGTGATGAACACAATGACCTCTTTTCCTCTCTGAAAGGGACATCTGGAGGGTCTCAGGAGAGAGGGACATGAGAGCACCCGCCACAGAGCTGCCCAGCGCAGCGGCTGACTCAGCAGGAGACACAGCTGGAGAAAGGTGACGATGGTGGCCATGGGCACCACTTCCAGGCATCGGGCACTTACTCCGTCTAAGCCACCATGCTGAGCACTTTCTATGCTGTTTCGTTCTGCTAGCTGCGTGACCTTATGAGATTGGCAGTTACATTTCTACTTTGTAATCAGGGGAAGCAAGCTCAGAGAGGGCAAGCCATCTGTCCAAGGTCACGGAGCCAGGAGTGGCCGGGCTGGAATACACACTCCAACCTGTCCTGCTCTGTAACTGGAACACGGCTCCATTCTCACATGACTTGATGGGCCCAGGGGGAGACAAGGGCCGGGGCGAAGGTGTGAGCTGTGGGGAGTGAGGCCTGTGTGCAGCTGGCGCCAGTCTCCCAGGAAGAGGCTGTGGGGCAAACGAGACTGCTCCCCCACCCCTGCCGCACAAAGGGGCACAGAAACCCGATGCCAGGCATCAGGTGACGGCCGAGAGGGCTCTCTCCTCTGCATACAGGTGCAAAGGCACCCATGAGAGGCAAGGACGGGGTGGGCACCAGGGGGCGGCGGTGGCTCAGGCCACACCCCTGCTAGCCTGGGGCTGTGGTCACCCCAGTGGGCGTCAAAACCAGGAAGCAGCAGTGAGGGTGGGGGGGGGCGGGTGGGACAGGGGGCTGAGGGCCAGTTCTCACTCCTAAGGCTTCAAAAGCAGGTTACAGACACAGACGAGAGATACAGAGAGCAGTGGGCAGTGGCCCTGGGGAGCGGAGAGGTGGGACAGGGTGGGAACAGGCTGGGCAGGATCCAGGGCACCAGGAGAGGCTGGGGCGGGGGGAGGGGGAGGGGGACCCAGTGGGCCTCAGCGAGCACTCTGCTTTCTGCACGAGACAGGAGCCACCAGGCTGGTTCAGAGCAGTGTCAGGAACTATCCGTGGTCTGGGAAGGGCTGCGTCTGCAGAGACCAGGGCCGGGGAGCGGGGAGCCCCTGAGTCCCCTAACAGGGAGGCTGTCAGGACTGGCACCCAGAGCTGAGGAGGGAGGCGGAAGCTACTGGGCAGCCCGGAGCCAGGCCTGGGTTCTAACTGCACGTGGTCCTGACTCCCAGGGCCTGGCCAGCGCATCTGCGGAGCCCACCCTCAGAGGGCCCTGTCACGCCCTTCCTACCCCAGACAGAAGGGCACCATCACCATCACCCTGCCCGACAGAGAGGAAACCAGAGCCTCGCAGCAGTAAGGTCACTGCAGTGACCAGTCCTGTAGGACACCCAGGCTCTGTGGTCCATGCCTCGACGTCTGGGGAACACCATCCTCGCCCACCCAGGCCACTTGGGCTCACACCTTCAGGGGGCACCAGGCCAGCAGCCCCCGGGCAGGCGGTGCGCCAGGTGCACAGCCCACCCACACGGTGAGGCTGCCTTGTCCGCGTACCCACCCTGCTGCCCCAGGCAGTCAGCACCCGGGCCCCACCGCCCTCACGATGCCATCCCTGGGCCCCAGGTGGGATGTCTGCGTTACCTCCACGTCCTGCTGTCCTCCCCAGAGGTGCCCTGTCCGCAGCCCCCTTTCAGTGACTGGCCGGGGACAGGGGGATGACCCCTGCAGGGCTGTCAGGAAACAAGAGCTCGTGTCCCCAGGGGTGGACGAGGTGGCCTCCCACTTCTGGAGCAGCCACTCCGGAATCCACCACGGGGAGAGAGCCTCCCGAGGATAAAGCCGACTTGGGAGAGGTGAGCCCAGAGGAAGAGAGAGACACAGGATCCAGCGAGGCCAGAAGTCAAGCTAGTCAAGGCTGCTCAGATCCAGAAGACAATAAAATCCCCCTTCAGCCTTCAGCCCCTTGGAGTGAGGCTTCTAACCCAGAATTCCCACTTAGACACCATCTTCGTATTCGTCAGCCCACACCTCCCAGGCCTGGGCCTTGCCACGCTGTGTGCTGGCACTGGGAGGACAGGGAGGGCTCGGACGGGGGTCCCTGCCCTCCAGGGGTTCTTATTATCTGGGGGGAGGAGTATGCAGTCCATCCAGGGAGGCCCTCTGGGGGCGCTGTGCATGCTCTGGACTGAGCTGGGATGAGATGGAGGGGGAAGCTAGGTCTCAGAAGCCCCCTTGAAGACTTGCTCATGGACCCCCCGCACCCCCGCCAGCAGCGTGCTCCAGCCACACTCAAAACTCCTTTCCTTTTCCAGAAAGGCCCAGGGCTTTACCTCACCTCGTTCTCTCCCTCCTCTTAGGCAGGACACTCTCATTTCAACCCTCAGCTCAGGGGACCTTTTCTCTGGGCAGCCCTCCACGACCCCCCGCTGGTCAGGCGCCCTCCCCTGGGCTCCACGCACGTCCCCTGCGCTGTCCCTAACAGGGCCAGGCGCAGAGAAGGCACCGTGATAGGGTGAGGGGGAGAGGCAGGCGGCGGAGCACACGCCGGGCCACCGTCCCAGGCCTGGAAGGCAGATAGCGCCTTCTGACATCGTGGGGCGGGGGGTTGGCTCCATGCGCAGAAGAACACAGAAGAGCCTGGAGGGAGGCAGGCAGGATGCCAGGGCCCAGACGGCCAGAAACACCACGTGACCCGCCGTGGGTAGGCATCGTCACCCTGCCTTCCAGGTGAGGCCGCAATTGGAAGTGACCTGCCCAGGGGCGCTTCTCCAGCAAGAGGCAGAGGCCACAGCTGGCCCCGTCTGCATCATCCACACCCTGTGTCTCCAGCTGCCATGCTGGCTCCTCGGCTGGGGAGGGGGCCTCGTCGAGTTCTCCCCGCCACCCCTCGACGACGGCCTCCGCCAGTCCAGTCCCCAAAGATGGAAACCGAGGTTCGGAATCCTTCCATACTCATTCTCAGAATAAAGAGAAATTCAAATTAAATGCAAGTACACTGACGTTGTTTTTCACACAGGCGACCCCCACAAGCTGGACAGCACCCGCTGGTGACGTGGGAGGCGGGCGCGCCCTGAGCAGCCGGTGTCCGCAACGACAGGCACAACCCCTCTCGACAGCAACGTGGCTACATCAACCCATCAAGAGGCCAAAAGACAAATGCGTGTGCCCTTTGCTCCAGGGCCTCCACTCCCGGAGATCCTTGAAAGGTGAGAACTTGCATACCTAACAGGTTACTACCCACGGCGCGGAGCAGAAGAGTGTGCAGGTAAACATCGCCTTTCATGGACAGTGCTCGTTGTTAGAAAGCAAGCTAACCCAGAGACGGAGCAAGGGACGCCGCCCAGGAATCAGAGCGTGAAGGCCTTCCTGGCAGCCTCCAGAGCCTCGCCCTGTGGCGGAGAGCCTCCTTTGGCAGGGAGCGCTCCTCTCCGAGCGTCACGTGCTGTGTACGGGGCCACAGGGACCGCGGTCTCGTCCTGCCCTGGGGGAGATGACCACTGACAGAAGGTGGCTGGCTGAGGCTGAGCGCCCCCACCAATTCAGAAGCAATTTAGAAGAACGTATGGGGGGATGGTGGGTTTTTAGGATTCGTTGCAAAATAATGGGGGCGAGGCAGCCTGAGGGTCAAGACTGGCCACATACGGGTCGTTACTGAAGCCAGAAAGCGGGTTCATCATACTCCTACAGTTGCTATGTCGGGAGACGTCCATAACAAAAAGTTAAATGGGGGGCAGAAAGCAGCTGCTCAGACCTGGTGGTCCACACAGGCCCCAGGGGCAGTATTTGGGATCGGAAGGAAGAAGCTTGAGGGAGGCCAAGGCCAGCCTTTCACGACAACCTTAATTACACAGTCAGGTCTGGCCCAGCAGGTGATCAACTAACATGGGCTGGAAGAAGGAAGGGAGGAATACAAAGCCGGGCCTCAGACCCAGACGGAGGGCTGTCACGGGGAATCTGAGGCACACGGTGGTGAAGCGGGGAGACCAAGGGCTCCAGGACAGGCCTGCTGATGGCAGCGTCCCTGAGTTCTGCACGGAGCCCGCCGATGGTGACAACCTTCACGTGCCTGAGCTGAAGCCTCACAGCACCCCTGGGAAGGGGAGGTGATCAGGCCCCCAACCTAAGACAAAGAAAATCAGGTGCCAAGAGGAGGCGACACCTGAGTGAGCACACAGGACGCACACTCAGGGGCTCCTCTCTCACAGCCGGGCCACTATGGCCTCCAGAGTCCACCGAAGTCAGCTCCATGGCTCTGCATACGCCAGGAGGAAGCGTCCTCGGGTGCCCGTGCCCACGGCGGTTACGACTCTCAGGCCTTGCCCCCCACCAAGCCAGGGGCTCCCCCAGGACCCAGCCACAGGGTGCTCTGGGGGCCAGGAGGTCCGGGGCCAGGATGGGGGAGTGACAGGGCCCAGACAGAGCGGAGGGGAGCAGCAGCCTTTGCTAGGACGACTTCCACCAGCAGGGGTTTCTAGCAGCGCAGCTGGCTCCAAAAAAAGCCTCTGCCTGTGACTACTCGGGAAAAACGAAGGGACACGGTCACGAGTTTTTCTTCCCGATGACGAAGCACTGGGCTTCCTCCACCCCTGCTAGCCTTTCCGTAGCTCAGAGGGACCGAGGCAGCGGAGGTCACGCCCAGGCTGGAAGCCCTAACTTTCCCAGCAGAGGGTGCCCATGTCGCCACTGCTGATGCCAAGCTCCATCCTTCCTGGAGCCGCACCAGCCCCAGGGGCCGCTGCCTGTCACTCCAACCAGCCTGGTCTCCTGTGCCTTCGCTTGGACGGGCCCTGCCTGTCCCTGGCAGAGCTGAGGCGGGGCTGAGATCCCCAAGGGGTGTGTTTGGGTGTGCACCTTCAGAAACATGGTGAGCATGTGCAGGGAAACTCCAGCAGTCCCCCCCCCGGAAAGGAAAACCCTCCACCTCGCAGTCTCTGTCCTTCGGAGACAGGCAGACACATAACAAGGCATGGTGACCACAGTGAGGAACGGGCCGGACTCGGGCACTTTTAGTCTCCACAGCCTGTCCCTGCGCTGGGACTGAGGCTGCAACTCCTCAGCCCAGGACAAGGCCCCTAACTCGATCCTGCTGTGGTCTTCCCCCATCCCTGCGCACATACCTCCCGGCCGACCTCGCTTGTTTCTGCCTCTAGGCTGGCAACTGCTGTTGCTGCGGCTCCGAGCGCTCCCCTCCCCACACCCCCTTCCTAACCCGTCGTCCAGGTCTCAGCTCAAATGTCACCACTTCTGAGGGGCCTCCTCTGGCCCCTTTCTAAATCAGCGCCCCCACGCCCGTATTCTCCAGCATGTCCCTCTGCGGCCTCATGGGACGCACCCCAACCGGTATCTGTTTCCTCGTTCGCTCTCTGTCCTACACCAAGGGCTCCCTGAGTCTAGAGACATCGCTGCGGCAAATGAATGACTCGCTCTGTGAATAGCACGGGGTCTCTCTTCCTTTCTCCCCAGAGAGCCATGTGACGGGGGTAGGAAGCCACACCGTGCCCTGGACAGGAGGCCCCTCAGGAGAGGCTGGGCCAGTCCTATCTTCTCAGACCCCGGGCCCCTCCCCAGGCCTGTGAAGGGGCCACGATGTCCACAGTTTCCTGGGTGATAAGCGTGGTCTTCCCTGTCCCTCCAGGGAGGGAGGCATCATGACTGGGGGGAGGGGAGGCAGGATCAGGGACGCCAGCTGCAGGGGGTGGGATGCGCTTTTGCAACCAGCCAGAAGTCCCAGGCCAGGAAGAGGGAGGGCCTGGCTACTCCACCCGTGGACCCGCATAACCTTCCAAACCGCTCGGCCCATCTGAAGATCCTGCTACAGAAGCACGTGCAGTCTGAAGGTGCCGGAAGCTTTCTAAGTCACAGACGACTCAGCTCGGCCCACCGCGGAGCCTCCCCCTCAGCAGGAGCTTGATGAAGTTCCAGGGCGCTTTAGGGGGAGGGAGGAGGTCACGGGGCGCGGTCACACGGGGCACACTAAGGACCCACGCGCCAACCGTGTGACAGGCCACTTCTAATTCTAAGGCACTGCTACTCACCGCAGCAAACACACTCGGACAGCACCTTGACTGCTTTCGGCAACCAGGTGAGGGCGCATTTACTCCCCAGGTGAAAAATGAACCTGAAGCGCGGAAGTTAAGGAGCCGGCCTGAGGTCGCAGTGCCCATGGGAGGAGCTGGGGCTCAGGCCTAAGCAGTCCCACTCCTCAGTCCTGGCTCCTTGTTTCCTGTCATCACTTGCTTGGCTGCGGCGGGTCTTAGTCACAGCACACAGGATCTTCCTTGCGGCACGCAGGCCCACCTGCTCTGTGGCACGCGGGATCTTAGTTCCCCTGACCAGGGATTAAACCCGCGTCCCCTGCACTGCAAGGGGGATTCTGAACCCCTGGACCATCAGGAAGTCCCCACAACTGCTGCCCTTAACCACACCCGACGCTTTCTGTCCACAGCCACAGTCTGAGCTACAGTACACGCCGCCTCAAGCTTTCCAGAAGAGGAAAGCGAGGCCCAGGGAGGCAGGGTACTTTCCAAGGACATGGCCAGGAGAGAGAGGCAAACGTGGCAGGCTCAGGGTGGGGGTGGGACAGTCCGAGCTGTCTAAGGTTCCTACCTAAGTCTTGCGCTGACCCACCAGCGGCGCCCCCTCTTCTCTGCGCCAGCCCTGGGCTCCCATCGTCCTCCCGCCCTCAAAGTGGGTCTGTGGTGGCGAGGCTGACTTGTCTCTCGCCTCCCTGGCGGTGCTGTGTGCCCAGCACATGTGGGTGGGCACAGAGCTCAACGCCTGCTGATGCTGAACCACCAAGACGACACGTCCAGCCCTGTGGTGGGTGGAGCCGCAGCACGACCCAACACAAGTGCCCACGACAGGCCCTCTGACTGCGAGCTGTCTCCTGGGGAGGTGAGGTGTGTGTGCATGTGTGACACTGAGAGCTGTCTCCTGGGGGGGTGGGGTGTGTGTGTGTGTGTGTGTGTGTGACACGGAGAGCTATCTCCTGGGGGGGGTGGGGCGTGTGTGTGTATGTGATACTGCAAGCTGTCTCCTGGGGGTGTGGAGTGTGTGTGTGTGTGTGTGTGTGTGTGTGTGACACTGAGAGCTGTCTCCTGGGGCGTGTGTGTGTGTGTGTGTGTGTGTGTGTGTGTGTGTGTGTGAGACATTGAGAGCTGTCTCCTGGAGTGTATGTGCAGGCGCACGTGTGTACGTGTGACTGGTGGCTCTCTGCCTTGTGATGTGAATCCACCTTCTTGACCCAGAACCACGCAGGCCGGTGTGGAAGGCATGGCCTCTGGAGGCAGACGGTGCGTCTGGCAGTGTCTGTTTTCAGCATCTGAGGAGACCAGGTCCCCTTCTCTGAGCTGTCCCCAAGCCCCACGAGGCTGAGCCTGGCCCTCCCAGGCCCCACTTGACAGGAAGGATGTGGGATTTCTGCTCAGCCTGCATGACCACCAGGATGGCCAGTGACCGGAGACAGGAACGAGTCGGCAGCGCTGTGGCCCGGAGAGCCGGGGCGTGCTCTTCCCATAGGCTCCAACCCCCAGCCCCGCGGGAGCGCACAGAGGCCTCTGTGTCCTTCCCGTGAGCGCCTTCATTTACCTCACGCGGCCCCAATGGTTTCCCACCAGACCCCAGGCGCCGCAGGACAAGGTCCTGGTCTCTTTCTGGTCGAGTTTCCTCTCCTGGAAAACACAGCCAATCACTCGCGCGCGCTCTCTCTCTCTCTCTCTCTCTCACACACACACACACACACACACACACATACACCCCAGGAGACAGCTCGCAGACTTCTAGCAGCAGTAACTGAGATCACTTGGGGGACACATTTGGCGGGAGGCTGGTGCTGGTCGACCGGCCGGCCGGCCATCAGCGAGGCCCTGAGCTGACACCTGGAGAGCGAGCGGAGCCCTGGGCAAACAAAGGATCGGCGCTGCCCGGAGGCTCCTCGGCTCTGCCTGCAGGCCAGCTGCGTACACCTGTCCCCCGCCACCTGGCTCAGAAATACTGGTCGCACCACTCCTGCCTGCCAGAAGACAAATATTTACCCAGGGCTGGGCACCTGAGGGCACAGGAGTGAAGGCTTGGGGATGGAGGAGGACCCACAGGGTGGTGGGACGGGGAGCCCAGGTCGGCCACGCAGCTCTGCGCCAGTCCCCCGCCTGCAGGGGGGAGACGCTGCTCCACTCCCAGTGGGCCAGACGAGCCGGACTCCCCCCTCTGCATCTCACCGTCCCCCCATGTCTGTGAAATGGGGCAACAACGATCCACCTACCCCGAGGGACAGGTGTGGACAGGGCCGGCTGGAGCACGGATGGTGTCAGCGCTGCGCCCTGCACCGGGCGGGCGCTCTGCCAACACCAGCCACCGCCACCCTCGCAGTTACTGATCGGCGGCCCTGCACAGCCCCCACCACTCTTCCGGGATGCCTGGCGCCTGCCTCGTCCACATCTGTGAGGCTCGCCACAGCCTCCCAGTCCTGCCCTCTTCAAAGGAACACGCGTGCCAACTCTTAACTCCCACTCCGCAGCGAAGCACCCCTGCCCAGCCCACCCACTGGCCGAGGAGGCAAGAGCCAGGTGGCAGCTCCTCTCAGCTGCCCAGGGCAGAGGCCACAGTCCCTCCTTCTGCCAGGGGCCCGAGTTTAACTCCGAGTCCTGGATACTGGACTCCGTTTCTCCCTTTAATCCCACCTGCCTCAAAGGTCAGTGTCTCAGCAGCAATTCAATGGATCCTTCACTCAACACCTGCTCTGTGCTCCACCCCTGGAGGGTGATGCTGGGGACACAGCATTCAAAACACCTCTGATTCCTGCCTCCACAGGGGAGACAGCGCAGTTCCCAGACAGTGATGACCCTGAGGGGGCAGGACTAAGGCAGGAGGGCCCAGGAGTGCACCTAACCTGATCCGGGGATCAGGGAGGGCTTCCTGGAGGAGGGGCTACCTAACCACACTGGTCATGTGAGCACAGGGGCTGTGAGTCTCATTCACCATCTCATCCTGGAATTTAACATAACTGCGCCTGGTCCACGGCAGGTGCTCCATCACCTGAAGAAAAGAAAGCGGGGGTGGCGGTGAGGAGACCCAGGGCGGGTCTGAGTAGGAGTTCGCCAGGTAAGGGAGGGAAGAGCCACTTGAGAGGGCTGGGTGTGATCATGTACCACTGCACAGCTCCAACTGCAACCAGCAATTCCACTCCGAGGTCTGTACCCTGGAGAACTTCTTGCTCACACCCCAGGTGATGTGTACACAAAGCTCACGGCTACGCCAGTGTGTCAGACCGAAAGCCAGAAACAGCTCAAGTGTCCATCGAGGATAATCTAAGGCAGAGCCATGTGATGGAAGGCTCGGGAGCATCTCCATGGATGGAAGTGAGAAATGGTACGCTGAGGGGAAAGGAGAGCCCCAGGTCTCCACTCACGACACACCGTCATTCTCATAACACCCAGAAACAAGCAAAACCAAACTGTATTTTTTCATCATACACGCACAGGTGATAAAACTTTTTTTTTTTTTTTTTTAATAAAAGAGGCATGACAATCACATCCTGCAGGGTAGCAGTCATGGGTCTCTGGGCTCCATCCACCCTCCCACCCAGACAGAGCTGAGTTAATGGTAATGTTCTCAGCCCTAAATTGGGAGGTAGGCTCATGGGTCTTTATTATACTACACTTTAACTTACGTGTATGGTACATGCATAGTTTAAATGCCGTGAAGAGAACTTAATAACAATAATTTTAAAAGCAGAGGGAAGGAGGGAATCCCCTGGTGGTCCAGGGGTTAGAACGCCATGCTCCCACTGCAGGGGGCACAAGTTCAATCCCTGGGCTGGTCTGGTCGGGGAACTAAGATCCCATAAGCTATTCTCTGCAGCCAAAAAAAGTAGAGGGAGGGAGAAGTGTGTTGCAGCAAAGGGAACAGCACGTGGAAAGGCTCAGAGGACAGAGGACTGAGGAGCCTCTTGGGAACTGAAAGTCACTGTCAGGGTCAAGTGAGGTAAACAGGCAAGGGACCCAACACAGGGCTGCGGGCACTGCGGTGCCTGAGAAAGGTCTGCAAATCACTCAGTGGCTCCCTGCTTCCCATTGCTCCCACTTACTGAAATCCTGAGTAGGCAACAGGCCCAGCTCAGGGAAGGGGACCTCTGAGAAAGCTGAGGGCCACCAGGGGACAACCAGGCCGGCTATTTCAGGCTGCCTGCCTCAGGCTTCTGGTTGGGGCACCAGATGGCCAGCTGGACTCAATAGGGACTTTAGTTTGGAATTTTAAAATCCAATAACTGTGAGCTGTTTACTGGTGCGATGAAGGCTCCAGGGATGGACACTGAGTGCCTGGAACTTCTTGCTGCCCGACCTGACTCTTCTCCCCTATGAAAGGTAAGCACCGCCAGGCCACGTGGCCTCACGAGGTGTGTCTGGGTGCTAAAGGACATGTTCATTCATTCTTTATCAAACAACCTGGGCTGGGCAGACAACAGAGCACAAAACAGATCCGGATCCCTGCCCTCGGGGAGTGACTGCTAGGAAGGCAGACAAACAATCACACAAATATAAGTGACAAATTATAAGCCAAGAAAGCACTCAGAGGAAAACACAGGTGATGATCACTTAGACTGGAGGGAGTAACCGGGAAAGGCCTGTAGAGGGAGGAACATTTAGGCTGAGACCTAAAAGATGAGTTACGAGGCAGAAATTCATTCATTCCCTCAAATGTTTCTCGAGTGCCTCTCAAGTTTCGGGGCCAGGTGCAGTTCGAAGTGAACGCAGTGAACGCAGCCTTGGACCATCCCCTCCCAAGTCCCTTCTGATGGAAAAGGCAGACACAAGACAGGGAGTGTGTGTCAGCAGACAAATGGTAACCCCATGGAAGCTGGGGAGAGCCTCTCAGGCAGAGGGAGAGCCAGCACAGAGGCCCAGCATGTAGGCACTGGAGGAGTGGGGGGGGTCTAGATTCCTGGGGGTGAGGCAGACTGGATGTGCCAAGGGACGGGGCTTCAGTCACGTTCCACACAGGGCCGTGACCTCAGCAAGTGACGGATGGCGCCAGGTCACCAACTAGGGGCCCCACCAGCTTCGCTGGGTGGTTCGGCCTGGTGCTCAGCGAACAGTGGCTGTAGGTGTGTTTCCAGGAGAACCTCTTGGGAACCTGCTATCCCCTCTGCCCGGGCCTGGCCGCCACTAACACGACCCCCCTCCCCCCGCAGTGCCACCAGGGCCGGGGCCAGGGCCACCACCCCCCACCCACCCCGCCCTCTCTGCTGCAGAAAGCCAGCAAAAGAGCAAAGGCAACAGGGATTCTTTTTAAGAAGGCTCCCCCATCTCCAGCTTTCCAGCAAGGCCAATGATAAATGAGGAAAAATATATCTGCACACGATGTAATGCCCAAGAGTGGATATCTAAAATAGAGACACAGGGCTTACAAAACGTCCCAAAACAAAAACGGGCCCAGCGCACGAAGAAGCAACTAATGCGGTAACAAGAAACAAGTTAACTAGTAGTTCAAGAAGGCTCATTAAAACAAAACACCATCTGGGCACCAAGACACCCAAATGCAAGTATTATTCATTCATTCCTTAAAAAAAAAAAAAAAAATCAAGAGATACAACCAAGTGCTGTCCCTCGAGGCTTCCAGACCTTTGTGAGCACAGACTGTATATGAGACTTCAAAGGTTCCTACCCTCTGACCTGGTAAAACCACCTTCTAAGAATTTCTTCTGAGAAAGCTCCCCGTGACAACAGAAAAATTTATGGACAAGGCTGAACGTCGCTGCATTATTCATGCAGCTGAAAACTGGAAAGGGCCTAAATGCTCAGCAACGCGGAATGGCTGGAACAAATTACAACAGCCTGACAGTGGATTTTATTCATGCTTTGTTAAAAAAATAAAAAAGGAAAAATGAAGTGAAAATGCAGAACATTCAAGTGTATACCCAGGCTCCGCCCAGTTTTATTTTTACGTGTTTGTGGCACTGTAACTTAGCCATTGAAGGGAAGGGAAGGAAGTGCTCTGGCATTTCACGCTGACGACATTCCAGGTGGTGCGCGTCGTTTCTGATAAAGAGTCTTGCATCCAGAATATATACAGAACTCTTACAGCCCAACCAGAAGACAAATGATCCCATTTTAAAACGGGCCAAGGATCTGAATAGACATGCCTCCCAAGAAGACATACAAGTGCTGAGAGGCATATGAAAAGATGCTCAACACCATCAGCCGTCAGGGAAACGCAGATCAGATCAAAACCAGAATGTGATGCCCAGCGCCCGCTGGGGTGGCTGGGATCTAAGGGCTGGACAAGGAAGGGAGGATGTGGTGCGAGGGAGCAGAAGCCTCGCCCGGTGCAGGGGAGTGCTAAGTGGGGCAGCCGCCTGGGAAAATGGTCTGGCAGTTGCTCAGAGGGTTAGAGTCGCCAGATGAGCGAGCAATCTCGCAGAAATCTCATAGAAAAATGAAAGCCTGGGTCCGCACAAAAACCTGAATGTGAACATCCACAGCAGCACTATTCATCAAGGCCAAAACGTGGAAGTAACTCAAATGCACATCAATGGATGAAGAGACAAACCATCCACACGCTGGAATGTGACTCGGTGATAACAAGGAATGAAGCGCGGGCACAGTCACGACGTGGGTGAACCCTGTGTACACTGTGCTCGGCGAGAGGAGGCAGACACAGGAGGCCATGGGTGGCACGATTCCACTTCCAGGGGACGTTCAGAAGCCACCAAGACAGAAAGCGGATCAGCAGCGGCCCAAGGGGGTGAGGGAGGGGTGCTGGGATTCCCTGCTAAGGGGTTCAGGGTTTCTTGGGGCGGGGAGAGGAGGTCGGGCAATGAAACGTTCTAAAAATGGACTGTGATGACAAACGCACCATTCTGGGAAAAACTGAACTGTAGGCTTCACATGCGTGAAATGCACGTGAATTACATCTCAGTGGAGCTTTGTAAAAAAATTCCAGATGGTAAGCTTAAGAAGTGATTTTCATTTTTTTCTTTTGACTTTCCAAATCTTTTTTTTTTTTTTTTACAGTGAACATATCTTATTTGTAAAGTCAGAAAAGAATCAAAGTAAGGGGTCTCTACCTTAGTAACAACCATCCTGAGCTTCCCAGCTCCCCTCACCGACCCCCACTAAGGGGATGAGGAGAAAGCTGAGCCTCAGGCAGGTCTTGCTCAGCTGCCCCGTGGGCTGCAGATGGCATCTCCAGTGCCCCAGAGCCCAAACCCTCTCTTTTCATAATAACATCAGGCGGGGAACCCAGGGGCACAACAAGGCAGGTCTCTCAGCTGCCCTCCTCGAGGACATGTCACTCTGCCCCTCAAAGCAACAGAGGTGGCTGAGCAGCAGCAGGAGCCATCCTGGGTGCCAGGCCACCCCACCCGGCCTGCTGCCTCACGTGTAAAACCAGGACGATAAGCCCCCACCCAGGATAATCCGGACGCGGGAAACAGGGGCGGAGCCTGCGCCAGCTGGGATCCTCATGGCTGCATGGTCAGTGAGCACAGGCATTTGGACCCAACAGCTGGCGGCCGCCCAGCAAGTCAGATGGCCCTGCCCTCCCCCGCCCCCCGAACTCACGGGCCTGGGGTGTCTGCTCAGGACCAGCCAGGGTCAGACTGCTGTCAGACATGCGGGCTCTGAGCAGGGCTCCACGGGGAGCTCTATCTCTGGGCTCTGCCCACACCAACCCCCCAACTCCATGCTAATGGAACAACACTCGCCAAGCGCAGGCTCTGTGCTGCTGGACACAGCAGTGACCAGGACAGCCCAGCCCCGCCCTCCTGGGGCTCGCAGTGCAGCGGGGAGACAGCAGTACAGCAGGGGAGCCCAGAGAAGCTCCACGCCGCAGACCCCGAGGGCTGAGCCCAGGCCCGGGGGGCAGAGGACCCCCAACCCCCATTCCAGGGAACACAGCTCTTTCTAGTCACTGTGATTAAAGTCAGGACGCCAATACCCCAAGGAGAGAAGGGGGTCACAGGACAAGGGGTGAGCTGGAGGCCTGAGCTGGGAGGGGTGGGGGGCTGGACCCCTGACAGCTTCCACCCCATCCCGGGACACGCCTTGTCACTGGCAGGCAGGGAATCAGGCCACCTGCCACAAAGGCAGAGAGGCAGACCAGTCACCACAACCTGAGCTCTCCTGCCCCGCCCACCGGCCCAGGAGGTCCTGGCACTCCATTCCCTAAGTGGTGGGGGTGACCCGTGGACAGAGACAGGGAAACACACGCGGTGGGAAGGGACCTCAACACCCCCTTGCTGCATCAAAAGGCAGTGCCGTGGCCGAGGACCCACAGCAAGCCCACAGCCATGACGGGCCTGCCACTTGAGCCGCTCGGCCAACCCGCACTCCCGCGGCTCTGCGGATCTGGCGGGGGTCACCCGCGGCAGACTCCGGGCCCTCCTCCAGTCCTGTCCTGGGCTGCGAGAGGGCGGGGCCCGCCTCGTCCCTGAGGCCTAGCACCACCTGCCCTTCCTTCTCTCAGTGCCACATGCTGGGAGCACCAGGGGATACAGGAGCACCCAGCCAAAGCCACCCCCGCCCTCATGATGCTCATGGTCAAGGGTGCAAGAGTACCTTCCGGCCCACAGATAACCAGATTGCTGACCTTCTGGGGGAACCAAGAGAGAGGGCCAGGAAAGAAGGGTTTGCTGGTACCTGAGGACAAGCTAGAGCCGTGAGAGCAAGGCAGGCATTCCAGGACAGGATGAGGGGAGCGCCCAGCAGGCTGGAACTGAGAAGAAGCCACCGCACTTGAGCCCAGAGAGCACACAGGCAAGGGGGGGCCCAGCCATGGTCAGTGAAGGCAGCAGGGGCCGGCCTCGCAAGCTGTTTTAGGGCTCCTGCGTCGGGTGTGAAAGGCAGTGGGGGGAAGGGGCCATAAGCCTGATGTGAAGAAACAGGGCTCGCTTCCTCGGGAATGGAGAGAGGACGTGAGCAGGGAGGGCAGTCAGAACTCCGTCACCTGGTGCACAGTGGGGAGAGGCGGTGGCAAGGGATGAACGAACGGATAGATGGACGGATGGCAGCGTGGACAAACGATCCAAGTGACCCCTTGAACATCTTCCTTGGCCCCTGCTTCCTTTCAGGCCCTCAGCTATTCTGAGGCCCAGTCCTGGGTTAGGGGCCCGAGGCTCCCGACCTGGGGCGCTCGTCAGCAGGCCTACTGAGCTCCGAGTCCCTGTGGGGCCTGGGGGTGCTCACGTGGAGCCAGAGGGAACAGATGTGGTCTCTCGCGGTGTTCCTGGGTCCAGTGGGGGGAGATGGACCCAAACAAGTAACAGCAGCGTGAGGAGGTGCCACAGGAACCCAGGAGAGCAGAGCAGCGCTGTCTGGAGACGTAGTGTGTGCCAGTGCGGGGAGGTAGGGAGAGGGAACCGAGGTCTGTGGATTAGACTGGGGGGGCCGGGGGGTGGTGGGCAGATGGGGATGGACACCGGCTTGAAAAGGGCTCCCCACAGGCTCAGGGGCGCAGCCTCTGTCCTGTGGTGAGGAAGGAGCCATGCCTGGGAGGCTTCTGGGGAACAGAGCAGAGGGTGAGCCCTGTTCCCTCTGGTTCGAACACGGCTCCTCCCTTCACTGTCTGTGTGGCCTTGGCACCCGTGAGCCTCAGCTTTCCCCTTCTGGCTGCTGTGAAGGTTGAATGAGTAAACGCACACGAAGAGCTTAGATCACCCCACCATGGTCGTCACCATCATGGCCATCCCAAAGCCTGACCCTCCGCAGGGTCCCTTTCTTCCCTGGCAGGGACCGGGGGCTTCCATCTCCCAGCAGGCCCACCCTGCCTCCCCCCACCCGCCCCAGGGCTCTGAGGAACCCAGGGGGTTCAGCTGTGAAGGTGCTGGCTTCGCACAAAGGGGAGGGCCGCAAGAAATACCAGCAGCTCCCCCACCACACGGCTGATGGCAGCTGGCAGGAGGCTACGGCTATGGGGAGACGGAGGGGTGGGCGTGAAAGTGGCTCACGAGTCTGACCCCAGCGGGTTCCCACCCACCCAACCGGGTGGGATCCGACAGGGCCTCCGCAGCATCAGACCACAGGGCTCCCACCCCAGGCTTCTGCAGGAAAGGGAGAGGGCGTCAGGCAAGTCACATGAGCCGAGCGGCTGTCAGCAGACACTTTCAAACCACCACCCCCACCTTGAGGCAAAGGCTCTAGAGCTGCTGCAGAGAATAAGGAAGAGGGTGAGAATAACTTTATATAGAGTGCCCACTGGGCACCTGCACCCACCACGACCCGCCAAGGGGAGGGCTGCCGAGCAGCTCTGGGGACACTCAGGAAAGCTAGACCAAGCCGGGCTCTGCCCTCGTGGAGAGAACATAAGCAAAGCACGATGGACATCGGTCCTTCCTGGGGGCACCTGGCCTTGGAACTGCCTTCCGGGAAAGAGGACCCCTTCTGCCTGTCCCACCCTAACTGAAGCACCAGACCCCCACCCCCTGTTGCAGCTCCAGCCCAGCCAGAAAGCACCCCCAAGAGGGAGCTGCCCTAACACGAGCACGGCCCAGCTCAGGGCGGGAGTGATGGGGGTGGCCCGGGAGCAGTGAGGTCAAAGACCCGGCATTCTCACCAGGTCTGTGGGGGCTACGGGGTGCTGCTGGCTCAGAAGGCTGGGCCTGGGTCCCCACCAAGAGTCAGGAGGCTTCGAAACAGACTCCTCTTCTGCCAAAACGGCTCCACGGACGAGCACACTGTGACACAGAGAGGTTTCGGGACGTGCCTGCGTTCACGCGGTGGAACTCACAATCGGCCCAGGGTCTCGGGCTGGTCACTCTGCTCCCAGAGGGAGCCGGGGCAGGCTCACCAGGACACGGCCCCGTTCAGCTCTAACAAGCCCTGACTGCTTGCAACAGCTAGTTACCAGTCCAGTCGCCTCCCAAGTTTCTCAATCCCCACACAAGAGGGGGTACTGAGGCAGAAAAGCCAGGCGACCGCCTCTGGACAGAGGGCAGAGGTGGACTGGCACCAGAGTGCCCCGAAGCCTGGGGCCTGGGCTGCCTTGTGTTACTACAGCTTCATAGAAACAGGAAAGGGGTCCACTGGGGGCTCCATGGTCTCCTTCTGGAACCTGCTGGGCCAATATTCTAGAGTTCAGAATTTCCTGATCTTAGAAAAATCACCACAGGATGCCTCCTCTATTATGTTAGACCTCAGTTTTTACAGCTCTCTGGATCTCGGAAGTGTGGGACCTGGGGGACTTTACAGGTAAAGCCAGTTGCTGAGGTGGTACGGGGGAGGCCGTGAAAGCACCCAAGTGCACGACGCCCCCACCCACCACCCCATCCCAGGGCAGGGGGCACGAACTACGGTTGGGGGGCGGTGGAGCTCAGAGACCCATGGGGAGAACACCACAGTGCAAAACCTTCTGGGGAGGGAGAGGTTCAGATAAATCTGGTGATAAAATCAAACAAATGCAAGCGCCTAGCCACCACAGGGCTTCACGAGGCCGAGAGTCTCAGGCCTGCTGCCCCAGCCTTGGTCTCAGCCTCTGCAGGCCACACTTCCAGAAGGTTCTGCTGAAAACAGGGGGCAGGCCCCTTCTTAAAGCCTTCTGCTGGCTCCCTGCCACCCTCAGGCTAACAGAGCCCACAAGGCCCCACCTGGGTGGGTGGTCCCTCCCTGCCTTCTCCAGTCTGGCCTCTGACCCTCCTGCCTCCACCTCCAGACTTCTGACTCCAGGAAGACTGGCTTTTTTCTCCTCCTCGGATGGGCCTCACTGGCTCCACCTCCAACCCTCTGCACTTCTTCCAACTGCTCCACACCTGGCTCACTCCAGTGATTTCTTTAGGCCTGAGACGGCCCCTTCCTCTCAGAAGCCACCTGTGCCTTGCCCATCAGCTCTTCCCAGTCAGGGTCCTGGGCACCCTGATTTGATTAGAACTATTTACCATGCAGCTCCCTTAATCAACCGTGACCTCCACGGAGGCAGGGCCTGCCTTCGCCCCCGACCCTTAACATCGGCATTCACTAAATGAGAGGCTGCTCTCGCCTTCAGCTGGAAGGGACTGAGCATGCACCACATCCGGACGCTGGGGAGCACAGGAGGAATTCTGGCCAAGGCTGAGGACAGAGGAGCAGCGAGGACCTCCCAGGACGCTTGAGCTGCCCAAGAACCACAGAGATCCCCTCTTGAGTGCCACCCAGCCGATTCCTTCACTCAGGCTGCTTCTCATCCCTGAGCTGCCTGGGGAGGCTGGAACGGTCATCTCCATCTTACAAAGGGTTATGGGTTCAAGATGAAGAAACCACGCAGCAGGCAGAAGCGGATGCAGCCGTGAGCCAAAGCTCACACAGCCAGGACCCAGGGGCAGAGAGCGCAGGCCCCCCGCCACGCTGCCTGGCTTTGTGACGGCCTCCGGTGAGTGACCTTGCCTCTCTATGCTCCCAGTACCTCATCTACAAACCAGGAAGAACGGCACCTGCCTCCCGGGTGGCTGGGAGACATAACTGAGACACCCACTCGGCCCAGCGGTGGGAGTAATGAGTGGTGACCAGGGTCGCCCGGAGAGCAAGGGCCTCGGCCTGGGCCCCTCCACGCTCCACTGCAGAAGGCCGCCCACCCAAATCCCGTTTCTGCAGTTACTGCAAGTCAGATGCTTCAGTGTGCTCTAAAACAAGTCTGCGAGGCCAGCCCCAGCCACCCTTGAACTGAGGTCTGGAATTGAGCCTTGGGACTGAGTGCTGGGCAGCTGCGCTGAATCAGGGGCCCTGAGCAGGACAGCCAAACCTGGCCGCCTGGGGAGCTTTCTAGAAACACAGATTCCTGGCCTCCATTCCCAGAAGCCGCCCCCGTCACGGCCAGTCCAGTCCAGGGCGCCTGGCTCCACAGTTCTTAATACTTTTGGAGCCAAACGCCTGTGAGAGACAGGAGACGCCTGGTTCCCAGAAACACGTGCACACACTTTCGACAGCCCCCTTGGAGGACCGAGTGCCAAGCACCCGAGGCATGGGGCCTGGCACAGGCCCATCAACTCCTCCGAGAGGCTTTCTCCCCAGTGCCTTGGTGGCGTGAGATCTGATGGAAAGCCTCACTCCCCTGCCGCTCGCCCACCCTCCTGGGCGCCAGACGCAGGTCACAGGGGTGACCCACAGTCTTCACCCTTCAAGAGGGAAACAAGAAGCGAACACAAATAAAGCCCTGGAGGTGGAAAGGAGGGCCAGCTGCTCCCCACACAGGCCCGACCATGGAGTCAGCTGCCCATGGGGCTTAGGGCTGGGGCGCCAGGCCAGTCTACAGAGGGGACGGGGCCCCGGGGGCAGCTGGAACTTGTCCACAGTCATGGCCGGTGTCTGAGAGGCTGCAGTTAACACTTCAGCGCTTCACATCTAGACCCTCGCGGCCTCTCAGCTGTAGGCTGAGACAGGCTGATTGAGTTTCAGCTCAGAGAGGCTGGGCAGCCTGCCCAGAGTCACCCAGCTCGTCACAGACAGGACTGTCCCTGTCAGGGATGTCGGGGAACTCTCCTGATGGATAGACCGCAGGGTTTTGATGAGGGAAACGCTGCGGGAGAGGCGAGTGCAAACGCAGAGCAGAGACAGCGCGGCATGGAGGGTAGGGGCTGTAGGCGGCGGCAGAAGACTGGCGACGACAAGAACAGGGCCCCCCAGCACTCCCCGGGGACACTGTTCTCTCACTTAATCCTCATCGCCCTATGAGGAGGTACGACTGTCAGCTGTATTTCATAGACAGAAATATCATTACGGACAGACAGAACGACCGCCCAAAGTCACACGGCAGAGTCTATGTGCCAATGCCGGCAGGAGGAGGTGAGGGTGGCCCTGCCGGAAACCTGGGGGAAGCACCAGAGCCACCCCCCTCAAGGGCACTGGCTCCTCACCAGCCAGGCCGCTCACCACTCAGGTAAAATGAGCCATTAACTAGCAAGAGAGCCTCTGTCCACTACGGACAGGTTCCTTTCCACCTGTCAAAACAGTTTCAAGGACTCAATCTGCAGCCCGGGTTTCAGTGAGAACAAACAGGAAGGTGTTTCTACCCTCCTGATCCTCACTGAGGAACATGACGGCCGCTGTCCCCACCAACCCCTCGCCCCCACCGAGCCCTGAAGCTCGGGTGGCCGGAGCTGGGCATGTCTGGGCTCCCTTCACCCTGCAGACGCCTCCACTCCATGTGACGAGTTTCCTGCGGGGGGCAAAGCTCCCATGCCCCCACTCCAGGACAGACTGCACAGGGTGGAGGTCAGGGAGCAGGGAATGAGTCATGGGCAGGGCTGGAGGGAGGGGGCAGACAGCCGCCCAGACTGTGGCCAGTGTCACATGCTCTCCGACGCCTGCCTCGCCAAACCCGTGTCTCCTCCCCACATGGTGGTCAGCTGGGACTAGGGAGACAGCTGGGCCTCAGGTCACTCCCGCAGTTTGGTCTGAGGAGTCCCTGGTACAAGACCCTCAGAGGAGCTGGGACAGCAAGGCCTGCTGTTATGGATGGGGGTTGCGGCAGGCTAGCCCCTCCTCTATGGGGGCCCACTTCCACCCCCCAGGGAGTGTGGGGCACACACGGGCCCCAGCCCGGCAGTACGGAGGCGGCCTCCTCTCCAGCTTCACAGCCCATCCACCAGCAACCGGCTTGCTGCAGAGAACCCCCTGCCCCACCAGGTCCATCCCGTCCACTCAGACATCCTGGAGGTCAGGTCAGCAGGACAGGGCTCACAATTTCACAGATGAGGAAACAAACCAGCTCAGCGAGAATCGGGGCTGTGCCGGAGCCACAGCACGCTGCAGCCGGGGCCAGGCAGGGAGCACACCGCAGCGAGAGGGACCCCAGGTATGGCCTGGCCTCAGCCCTTCTGCATGGCTGCACGTGCCCCTGGCGCTCATTTGGCCACGATCCCCATGTGTCTTTCGAGGGGCTGAGTGGGAATGAGGATGGACTGTCTGCTCTCCCATTCTAGAGGGGGAGAGAGACCACCAGCACGAAACAAATGTGCATCTTAACAGCAGGCGGCCTTTAGTGCAATGAGGCAGACAAGCAGGCCCCCAAGTTGGGGGCAGGCGGGGACGTCATGTGACATGGGAGCCAGGAAAGGCCCTTCTGAGCTCTGCGCTGGGTTGATCCTCAGTAGGCATGAGACTCTCCGGCACCTCTTTCAGATGTCTGGCCTCCAGGAATCCCTCAACACGTGAACTCTGACGGGGCCTGACAGGGCTCCTGTCTCAGGCAGACACCCCCAGAGGCTCCCACCCAGCTGGGCCCCCACCTAGCCCCAGACCCAGCCTCATCCACCGCAGCCGGAAGCTGTCAGGCCTGGCCAAGCTCTCTTCCCAGGGCAAGGCTCTGCTGACTGGGCACCCGGTGCTAGGGCACAATTTCTCCAGTGGCTGCTTGCTCCCAGCCCGGGGGTGCTCCTGCACCTCGGGCCGGGGCGACTTCTCCATCTCTGCGATGGAAGACCAGCTTCTGAATGACCTCTTCCAATCCCGATGCGCCAATTCCTCCCTCACCCTTGGCCTCGGGGTCATGTAACCAGGGCAGGCCCCAGCGTGACCCCTCCCTCACCCTTCCCACGAGGGCTGCGGCTCAAATGACACCCTCTCTGCTTTCCTGTGGCTCACAGACCACCTCCAACAAATCTCCTGCCCCTCCTCCAAGACCTGCCAACCCCTCCCTGAAGCCCCCAGCTGAGACCCTCCATCTCTCAACTGGGCAAGCCCCTTGGCCCAACTTCCCACAGCCTGGTGAGCCTCTGTCTCCCTCAGTCCCAGACCAGCCAACAACTCCACTGTCCTCCCCAGACACAGGGCGACTCACCGGCCAGGACCACCAGGCCCGCCAAATCCCATCTCCCGAACTCACCAACTTCACAAATGAGCCTTCCCCTGCCTGGGAACTCCTTCCCCTGCCACCCAACTCCTTCCCTCACAGGTCGACCTCAGCCCCTCTCCCTGGCCCAGACAGACCAACTCTCCCCGCCCTCCCATAAAGTCAAACCATTTCTCCAGGTCATCACCTCTCCACCTCAGACCCACTGATGTTTCTGGAGAGTGAGTGCAGACCAGTCCCGCCGTCCCTCCCAGCCACCATCCTCTCAACCCCTCCCAGCCAGGCACCAACTGACCCTCCTGCTCAACATTCTGCCCCCCCAACCCCCGCCTTCACTGCCTCTTCACGACTGCCCATGAGACATAAAAAAACCCAACCAACCAAAAAAAAAAAAAAAAAATCCAGACTGAATCTGCCTGGATAACAGCAGCTGCTATTTATGTGGCAGGAACTTACAAGGACTATCTTATTTAATCCTCACAACTTCCCCACAGTAGAAATTAGCACCTCCATTTGCAGAGAAAGAAACAGGAGGCTCAGAGAGGAAAAATGGCTTCCCCAAAGCCCAACAGCTGCTTAACACACAGCTGTTGCTCTTCTGGGAACCTGTGGGCCAGAAACTTTCCCCTACTCCCACCCCACCCCCGGCCTGGACTCTCCAACTGCCGCGGCCACCACCACGTTCCAGCCCACAAACGGAACATCTTCCTTTCCCCCGGGCCCGAGCCCACCAACCGACTGGAAGCTTGTGAAGCATGCCCCCTCAACTTCATGAACCAACTCGTCCAGGCTAGCCCCTAAAATGACCAGTAGCACCTAACGTCACCCCTAAAATGACCAACCATAACTGCAGCTTCATGAAAGCCCAATCTGGCCGACCACTTTCCACATACAACCTTATTCAGTCTCTCTGAAACCCCGTGGCGTGGCTATTCTCACCCACTTACAGGTGGGAAATCAAGGCTCTGAGGAGTTAGGAACCCAGCCTGAGGTCGTGCTTTGGGTAAATGGGACTCAGGATTGAGGTGGAGTGCAGGCTAGCCACCATCCTGCTCTGCCTCTCCAGTTCTTTCCCTCCTGCTCTGAGCTCCCTGGACCGGATGCTATATCTGGGGCCTGTTCCCTCTTCCCTTCCTCAGCCCTAGTCCCCCAAGCCCTCCAACCTAACCTATCTTGAGGGCCGAGAGCCCAGGGACTTGGCTGGCTCCCAACACCAAGAATTTGAAATTAACCACTGCCTCTTTAACAATAACTGGCTGGGGAATTTCCTGGAGGTCCAGAGATTAGGACTGTGCTTCCACAGCACCAGGCCCAGGGTTTGATCTGTGGTCGGGGAACTAAGATCCCCCATTCCGCACTGTGCAGCCAAAAGACAAAACAAACGAAACACTAACTGGCCAAGACGGCATTTACGGCTGCTCCTCGTGGGTTCAGCTTTCAGTTCCCACGTTTCCCACCCTCACATCAAAGCCATCCATGTCTCCACTGCCCACAGACTAGCAACATTTCTACCTCTCTCCCCAGGGCCAACAGACCAACTTCTATAGACCCGGGTCCAGGCTGATCCCTCTCATCTTCGGCTCCATCCCAGCACGAGTCCCAGACCTGTCCAGGACTCAACCCTGCCATCCATCTCTGGAGTCACTTTCCACCTTGCCAGCCCCACAGATAAAACACACTCCTCCAACTGCTCTTTCAGTTCCAACACAGAGCCGACCTTCTCCAGAGAACTTACAACCTATGCAGTCACTCTCTCCCTACCACACCTCGAACCATCAAACTTCTCCAGCGCTCTCACCTTCCACCGCCAGCAACTCCAATGCTTTCTAGGGGGAAGGCGGGACGGGGTTAGGGGGAACAAAAGAAGGACAGCCCTCCCAGAGCCAGGCTCCAAAGTTCCTCTGCTCCTGAATGACTGACAATGTTCTGCTTCCCTTTTTTTTTTGGGGGGGGAGGTGGGGGTGGAGTAGGGGAGGAGAGGACTATCTCAACCAGCCCCAAACTGACCACCAACTAGCTTCTTTTTCTGGCAAGTTTGTTTACCTTGCCTCCCTTTCCCAGTCCCGGGATTGACTTGACTCCTCTACCGCCAGACTCCAAGTTTACTCCTTGTCCTCCTTTCAGCCAAGGAAGTTGAGTCACATGACCATCCCCAGCCCCGAGGCTTGCAGACAGACAACTGTAACCTCTTTCTGTCCCCATGGGCCCATCAAACTCCTCCAACTGCCCTTTCAGCGACAATGTTGACCCACTCTTCCTCCCCTGACTGTTCTATCCTTCTCTGAGGGAACTATGAACTCAAAGGCTGCTGCCCTCCTAATCAATTTCCCAAGCCACTATACTTTCTTTGATTGCTCACCATCTGAATTCCTCAAACGATCACCATCAGCGTCCTTTGGGGAGAGGAGAGAGGGAGCATAAACCAGCTAATGTTCACCTTCCCAACCCAACAGCCACTCCCTAACACCCTCCAAGCTCTAAACTGACGACTGTCTCCTTAAATCATTACTAGGGGCAACTTATTGAGCTCCACCTCTGTACTGGTCGTCGCACCGACTCCTAAGTCCCCAACCAGCCCGCCCCCGCGCTCCAGCGGTGGCTATACCGTGTCTCCAGGGGTCTTTGGGTTCCACAGCTCCGGACACGATATCTTCGTCGGAAGGGAACGTAACGCGCTTGGCCGCAGCCTTGAGGCGCCCGTCGGCCGGGGGCGATGCAGGGCCGGGAGACGGGGCCTCGGCGGGGGCCTCCTCGGCTTCGCCGTCCGCGCCCGGCCCGGGCGGCGCCTCCTGCGGCGGGATCTCCATCGCCGCCGCCGCCGCCGCCTCCTCACGGGGGCCCTGGGGACATGCCCCGGGCCCCGGACTTGTCTCTCCGGGCCCTCCCGCCGTCCCGGGGCATGGGCTCAGCCACTGCTTCAGGCGCCGACTCCGTCCTCTCTCCTGGTCGTCGTAGTCGTCGCCGCCGGGATCTCGAGCGCGCCTCCCCCGAGCCCCGTGCGCGTCTGCTCCTTCGCAGCCGCACTTTCGTTAAGGGCCAGTGATCCCGCCGCGTACGCGGAAAAGCAGAAAATCAATTTAAGTTATTTTCAGGTAGAGTTGTCTGGTGCGTTGTTAAAGCGGGTACCAAAAAGCAGAAAGAGCCACGGGAAAAAGAAACCTGAGTAGTGAATCTGCAGAGCCTGAACTGCAGAATACGAGGGGCGGGGCGAGACGGACGCCGTCTCCCGGAGCAGCGCGCAAGCGCGAACCTAAGCCGCTCCCCCGCCCCACGCCTCCCGGCTTCAAAGTAGATAACTAACATTCAGGCCCTCACACATTCGTCACGAGCTCAGGCAACGGAGAAAGGAGTGGAGGTGATAGGAGTAAAAACATATACTTGGTGAGGCTAGGCCAACTGATATGGAGAGAAGCAAAGAGATGGAGAACTTGAAAGGCTATAGGAGTTGTGTTGACTATATGAGTACAGGTGATGGATGCTGACAGAGGGAATCTCTGCCTGGAGACAAAGCCTGTCTCCACTTGGTTAGGCTCCAGCTTTCCATTTGCAGGCTGCAATTTCATCAATGACCCTCTTTGGATTTTGTGGTTATAACAGACGGTAAGTCGTGTCGGGCTCTTTTCTATAAATTGTATTTTATATAAACTTAAAAACGGAAATGAGTCCATAAGGCGTATTCTAGCCTTAATTTAGCTTTTTGTTTTTTTATTTTTTTAAGAAAAGAAAAAGCTAGACGAGGGAAGAAATTCCGAAAGCAAGGGACGAATCTTCCAACTGAAATACCCGGCGATGGAGCAGGTAGATCACGGAGCCAGTAGCGAACTAGCACGAACTCAAGCCACGCCCCCACAAGGGCTGACTCAGTCGTTTACTATTCGCCTCCGCACTTTCTCCGCTCTATCCCAACCCAACCACAACCCTGGGTGGGCGGAGCTAAAACCAAAAAAGGTGACTTGGGGAGGAGCAAGTGACGTCGTTGCTAAGGCAACTCGAAATCTGGGCCCAGGAGTCACCAGAGGTAGCGTTGAGAATGAACCAACGGGAGCTGAGGCCCTGCACAAGCTTCATTCAACTTCAGGGGTTGCTGCACTTTGACCACTGAAGATGACCAAAGGAAATCACATCTATATTGAACGGAATCTTCACTTACATTCTTAAACTGATGGGACTACAGAGGGGGCAGAAATTACTTTTTGAAACAATCTACTGAGGGAATTCCCTGGAGGTCCAATGGTGAGGACTCTGTGCTTCCCCTACAGGGGGCATGGGTTCAACCCCTGGTGTGAGAAGATCCCAGTGTCATGGCCAAACAAATAAAAGTAAAGTGTGTGAAATGGACAGCCAGGCTACAAAGCCGGGGTTAAATGGAGAAGGGGCAAAGTTTCACTCTAACCCTTAAACCCCCTTTTCCCCAATGGTGCTGCACGGTTTGACCCACCTAAAGGCTACCCACCTAGAGGCCAGGCAATGGGAGGGACCTCTTGTGTGTGACCATGTGACCCAATTCAAGTCACTCCCCTCACTGTATACAAGCCAGCCCACCAGAAAAGTCCAGGTCTCCCAAGTCTGGCATCCAGGTCACACCAGCTGTTCTAGACTAGCCATGGTCCAATCCTCACATCTTTATCCCAGCTCCTCCCACTCCTTTGACATGTCTTCCCTTTCCTGACCCAGCTCCACAGGATTCAGCCTTTCAATAGCCACCCTTTCACTCCCTGAATCTGGCTCAATCCCTATAGGCTACATTAAAAAGAGAAATAAAACAAGAAGCAAAGTTTCCTGAGATAACTGATTCCTTGGCAGGAGGGAAGCATTGGGGAATATTTCCAGGGTGGCTGAACTTTGCACCCTCTTCAATAGACAATTTCCCATTAGGTAATCTGCCGTCCTTTATTCCCTCCCTCTGTCCCAAATCCTCAGGAACTGGCATGGGGCCCATATATCTGTAGAGTTGAGAGTTCTGTGAGGTAGAGCATTCCTTTCAACAGGATGTAGAACCCATGGGGTTGCAGAAGTTTACTGACTACACCCTGGATGTCCAGAGATGTGAGAGTTGCTTGGAGCTTGGTGCGAATTTCCAAGGGGGTTCTGAACTCTCTGGGGCCCAGAGGTCCAAGCTCAGGAACATATGGAGGCCTGGGAGACTGTAGCTACGCTCAAGGCAGAAAGATGAACACGATGACGTCTTTATGGCTTGAAGGTGTATGAGATAATGTCACTACACCGGAGCAGTGCTTCAGCCTGCACGCCTATTGGAGTCTGAAGCTGCGACACGTAGAAATTGGCCACGTCCAGGTCGGTGGCTCCGAAGTGGGCGATCACCTGCACACCCTCGTGCAAAGTGAAGCACACTGGGCGCCCCACCATGGCCAGCAGGCTGCGGAGGTAGCGCTCCCGGAGGGAGGCTCGAGCCTGCTGTTCCCGGGATTCCCGAGACTCTGGAGGCTCCGGGACTTCAGGGACTTCCGGTTTCGGGGGAGCTCTGCGTCCATCGGGAGCAAAGCCTTGGTTCGAGCCATCAGGACCCCGGGGGAGCCGGAGCACAGGCACAGGAGTGGCCAGCGGAGTCTGCATTATCCTGGCTGTTGGGTGAAGAAGTAGACCAGGGAGTCATTATGGGGAGTGTGGAGCTACAGGAAGAGGGGGCTTGGGGCAGAGGCCTATCTACCCCATTTCCACTTAACCTGTCCAAAACCCCACTCCTAAGTCCCCCTTCTAAAATCTGTGCCATCCCTTGGCCAGTCACCCCTCTTCCCAGGACCTATCACCCCCATTTACAAGGTCCATGAAAGCAGAGCCTTTGCACTGCTTTTTAAATTTTATTTTTTAAGTTTTTGGCTGTGCCACCCAGAGGATCTTGGTTCCTGGACCAGAGATCAAACCCATGGCCCACTATAGTAGAAGTGTGGAGTCCTAATCACTGGACCGCCAAGAGATTCCCTGTACTGCTTTTATCCCCAGTCCCTGGCAATAAATATTTGCTAAAAGAACAAGCCCTGACCTCTCTCACAAACAGCCCATCCAATCCATTATTTGTGGAGGAGGGTGTGGCAACCCACTCCAGTATTCTTGCCTGGACAATCCCCATGGACAGAGGAGCCTGGGGGGCTACAGCCCATGAGGTCACAAAGAGTCAGACACGACTGAGGGACTAAGCACAGCACATCTTCCAAGTAAGTTCCCATTCACACAGGAGTCAGCTCAAAAGGGGGATTTTTTTTTTAAGGGTGAAATTTTTTGAGTCATACTTATTTTAAATAAATAAATGAAACACAGGGAGGAGAGGGGAAAGTCCTTACCATATGTTTGAGAAGGCCCAGGATATCTGCAAAGTGTTAAAAGTACCTCCTCAGAAGATATTCCTTGTAAAGACTTCAGAGTAACTCTGCAGTGGAGGAAGTGGTAGACACCAGTCTAACGTTGGCATTAAATCAACATGTACAGTAATGGGGCAAACAAACCCCAAGGGCATCCTGATATGACACTCGGGACAGGGCACCCCGTCTATGGTGGCCCTGCCAAAAACGGATGACCTCAATCTATTGAGGCAACTCAAACTGAGGAACAGTCTACCAAAAAAACAAAAACATTAGCCTGGTTCTTCAAAAATATTCAGATCATAAAAGACAAATGTCGGGGCGGTGCCGCAGGCAGTTCCCTAGTTAGGATTAACCAGTGGTTAGGATTTGGTGCTTTCATAAGAGTGTGTGTGTTAGTTGCTCAGTTGTGTCCGACTCTTTACAACTCCATGAACTGTAACCTGCCAGGCTCCTCTGTCCATGGGATTCTCCAGGCTAGAATACTGGAGTGGGTTGCCATTTCCTTCTTCAGGGGGATCTTCCTGACCCAAGGATTGAACCCACATCTCTTAGGTCTCCTGTGTTGGCAGGCGGAGTCCTTACCATCTGAGCCACCAAGGAAGTGGCCTGGGTTATTCCGGCTTAGGGAACTCTAACCGGGTTATCCCTGGTTAGAAGTGGCAAACAAAAACAAGAAATGCTCAGGGAGAAAAATATATATTTTAAATTAAAAAAATATATATATACACACATATATATATGTGTGTATATATATATATATACATATATATATATGTGTATATATATATATATATTCTTGAGAGTCCTTTGGACAGCAAGGAGATCCAACCAATCCATCCTAAAGGAAATCAGCCCTGAATATTCATCGGAAGGACTGATGCTGAAGCTGAAACTCTAGTACTTTGGCCACCTGATGCAAAGAACTGATTCATTTGAAAAAACCCTGACGCTGGGAAAGATTGAAGGCAGGAGGAGAAAGGGACGACAGAGGATGAGATGGTTGGATGGTATCACCGACTCAGTGGACGTGAGTTTGAGTCAACTCTGGGAGTTAGTGATGGACAGGGAAGCCTGGCGTGCTGCAGTCCATAGGGTCACAAAGAGTCGGACATGACTGAGCGACTGAACTGAACTGACTGATTCACAAACTAATAGTTTGCACTCTGTCCAACAGCTCGGTCTAGCCACTGTCATTTCCTGCCTGGACTACTGAAGTCAGCTCCTCACTGGACTCCCGATTCCACCTTTACCCGCTGCCAGTCTGTCCTCACACACAGCCAGAGGGACCCCATTAACACCTAGGTCAGATCACATCCCTCTTCAGTTCAGAGCCCTCCCCTGGCTGCCATCTTGCTTAGAGTCAAAGTCAAAGTCCTCACCACAGCCCTCAAGGCCCTGCATGCTACGGATCCCGCCCGTGCCCTGGCCTCACGCCCCCGCCTACTCTCTCCACCTGGCCGCACTGGTCTCCCTGCTGGTCTCAGGCACGCCTGGTGTGGTCTCTTCGTGGGCCCTGATACTGGGGTTCCCTCTGCCTGTACTGCCTTCTCCCCATTCCCAGAGCAGCCTGTCTTCAAGATCTCCCCTTCAGCCCCCTTCGTCTGAGTCGGCTTCCTCATTCTTCAGAGCATGCCCCTCTCTTACACGTGATGTTGTCTATTTACTGGTCTGCTTATGGTCTTTTTCCCTGTGAGACGGCTGCCTCCCCAACAGGTAGCGACCTTGCTTTTTCCCCTCTGTGTAGCCCCAGCTCCTGGAACATGGGGCGGCATACAGACCAGACTCCTTAAATACTGTGTCTGCTGGAATGAATGGAACGGAAATTGAGCTCTCAGGCCTGCTTAGGTGGGTGACCTCAAGCGAGAGACAAGAGCAAGAGACCCAAGCAAAAGACGTTTCCTCTTCCACTGTGTGGAGAAACGGCACCAACGGCCACCTCCACTTGTTATCAGGATTCAACAGGCCTCTGCACCATAGGTTCATGACCTACACACTAGGTTCTCCCTAGTGTCACTGAAGTTACACTTGAATAACAACTGTGTGAGTGCTGGTACTGCTGTGTGACCTAGGGGGAGCTGCCTTAGTTTGCCCATCTATAAAATAGACTGACAAGAGGACCAACCTGACAGGGTTGCCACGGGGACTAAATGACCCAACAAATGTGAAAGTTTAGCACTCGCCTGTAACATGTTACATGCTGCTACACTGAGGTCGGGTTTTTTTTTTTTTTCAAGTATAGTTGTGCTAGTTTCAGGGATACAGCAAAGCAATTCAGTTATATGTATATATATATAAATATATATATAATTCAGTTATATATTAAAATATATATATATATATTTTGCTCTTTAGTTGCTAAGTCACGTCCAACTCTTTGTAGCCCCATAGACTGTAGCCCGCCAGGTTTCTCTGTCCATGGGATTTCCCAGACAAGAATACTGGAGTGGGTTGCCATTTCCTCTACAGGTATCTTCCCCACCCAGGGATCAAACTCATGTCTCCTACATTGGCAGACAGATTATTTACCACTCAGCCACCAGGGAAAACTATATATATGAAAACTATATATATATATGCGTATACATATATATATATACACTTCTTTAGGTTCTTTTCTCTTATATGTTATTACAGAATATTTAGTATAGTTCCCGACTGAGCTATACAGTAGGTCCTTGTTGCTTATCTATTTTATATATAGTACTGTGCGTACATTAATCTCACACTCCTAATTTACCCTGCACCCTGCCCACTGCACTGATGCTGACTGCATGTAAGGAGATGCTGGCATTGTGGGCAGGAGAGAGGACCTAAGTTTCAGGCAGTACACCCCTCCCCCTGCTTCAGTCCCCTCCTCTCTAAAGTGATTCACTGAAGTGACTGACACGAATCAGGTACCCAGGTCCCATCCCAGGGCCACTCACCATACAGAGGTGATTGGGATTGTCTTTTTTTCTTGTGAGGCTCTTCCTGTCTCGGCAGCTCAACTGTCAGCTCCTTGCAAGAAAGGATCCTGCAGAGAAATGAATCAACGTTTCTCAATTGCAGCTCTAAGTCTGATCTCACACCTCCTCTGCTCAGAGCCCTTCCATGGCTCCCACTCCATCTGGCCAAAAGCAAAAGTCCTCAACCCAAGCCCTATCACCTCTGTGATCTCATTTCCTTCCCTTCTACCCTGTGGTCACTGTTGTCAGTCCCTGAAAATGCCAAGCACATTCCTGCCCCGGGGGCCTTTGCACATGCTATTCTTACTGCTTGGAACCTTCTTCCATACATGAGACATATATATTTCCAGATACATGGCTTGCCTTCCTCCCTTACTTCACTCAGGTCACTGCTCAAACATTCCTCCTTACAGGGATGAAAATAATAGCCCTTTCACCTTGCAGTATCTTTTTTTTTCCACATCACTATCACCTCCTGACAATATGCATTTACTTGTCTGCCCATGTGCCATCTGTTCTGCCACAGCACGTAAGCCTTTGGGAGAAGGGACATGTCTGATTACATCACAAGGGCTGGCAACCAGGGGTCACTCAATAAATATCTGTGGAAGGATTCACTCCCCCTATTATCCAACTGCCTTCTCTGCACCTGACCCACGCTGGGTGGTGCTGGAGACCCAGCTGGGAACCAAAGAGCCCGGCCCTACCGTCCAGTGGATGACACACTAGGGCTCCAGACAGTGACACCAAGAGTAGGCAGGGCTGGAATGAAGGAACCCGGGGGCCTCATGAGCCCAGAGGGGACACCTGGCCCTGCCTGGGTGGGTAAGAGGTGGTTTCCAGGAAGGGGCTCCGGAAAGAAGGCTCTGATAAGCTTACATTGGAGCAAAGACCAGAATGGAATGAGGAATTGAGCCATGAGGCGATATGGAGGGGAAAGCATTCCAGTTCGAGGGGACAGCAAACTCAAAGCCCATAGAAGGGTGACTGGGTGATAGTAGGGAAGCCAGTGTGCAGGAGGTGGGGGCAGGGGCCTTGAGGACTGGGGTATCTCTGAGTAGAGGAGGAGCAGGGTCTGACTCATAGGATCCCTCTGCCTGCTGCACAAAGAATGGACTGTGAGGGGCAAGGGGAGAAGCAGGGAGCCCAGTGAGGAAGCCACCTCATGGGGAAGATGGAAGATGACAGAAATGATTGGATTAGGCTATCTGTTGAGGATTGAGAGCCCTCACTATTTGCTAAGGGACTGGGCAGAGCCAAGGAAGACTCCCAGGTTTTCACCTGATGGGCAAGACCACAGTGAACAATGAATTAATGGGACTGCTACATGACAGATGGCTGTGAAGGAGATTAAGGGATATGTACATTTTCTAATGTATCTGACCAAGGCATTCCCAGTTTAGTCCAGGGTCACCAGCCCCCAGGGCTCTCTCCCAGCACTTGTAGGTTAACACTTTGAGTGTTCTAGGAGAAACACTCCTCTCTAGGGCTGATGGGAAATACGCAAGTTGCCAGAAAGTTCTGTTAAATTCCTTAGTAAAACAAAATTAAATTAAACATGGGCCAACATAGGCCATGTTTTTGCTACTAGAGAGGAAAAAAAAAAAAAATTGGTCATACCTGCACAATCCCCTTTTCCCAAAGAGGAAAATGAAGTTGGGTGATGTCAAAGCATTTACTGGGTGCAAGCTGGTGACTGACAGGAAAAGGGAGAAACCAAGGTTGGTCTGGTAACAGTCAGGGCCATCACACCTGCCCTATATGCAAAAGGGCAGTTTTTTCAGTCAGCAAAGGAGAGCCATTGAGGTCTGGGAGTGACTTGATAAGAAACTGGTTTGAGAAAGGTCACGTAGGGTGTGCCCAAGACAGCAAAGGCAGATATTCTTCCTGGTGACCAAGCCGAGAGTCCTTAATCCTATCAGTTTCCAAGCCAAGGATTTCCTGCCCAGGTTTCAGGGGAAAAAAAAAAATTGGATCCCATTCCCCACTAGAAAAACTAAAGTGCCCATCACTTGGATCAATGGCAGGGGCAAGAGACTCACAAACTTCCATTCTTGGGGGCCTCAAAGTTCACTTTCTAGAAAATAGGAATGATCGGCTCCGTGGACAAACACTTAGCTAAACCTTCAGTGGCCAGGGTTGGGAACCAACTGAGCTACCAGATTAACAGCGAAGACTCTAAACCGAATTCACCGAGATACTGACCAGCCTACAACCACCACCCCAAGGGCTGACCCGGTCTGGATACAAATTAGTTAAATGGGGCGTCCGGTGAGCATCTGGACATCGAGCGCTGAATCCCCCCGCCCCCAACCAGGGCCGGTCAGTTTCCTTTCGTTTCCGCCCCGGCCACCCGTCGCTCTCCTTTTTTCATACTAAGTAGGTCCTCCCGGCCCGCAGGCGTCCACTCCCCACTCCGCCCTGGGCTGGACTTTTTTCCAACTTCCCGACACAGATTAAGCGGACGATTCTGCTCCAGGAAAGGCCGGAGTCTGAGGACTTCAGCCATTATTACTGTTATTATCGTCGTCGTTATTATTTTCCCGAGGGGTTGCATTCCGACCTCCGACACCTCCCCCCTCCCCCGCAACTCACCCCGGGCGCGGGGATGTCTCCGCTGCTGCGTTAGGAGTGCAGTCCCTCCCCGATGCAGGTGTTCGGGGACTAGAACTTCCCAGTAGCCGGCGCTGTAAGCGCGGACCCGCCTCTTCCCGCCGCTCGGGGTCTTGCACACGGGTGGGCGTCCCGTGCTGGGACCGAGGAGCGGGATCGTGCTCGCGACCCACCACTCTGAGATTCACGGCGCCTGGCGCCCCTACTTCCGCCGGCGCGCCAGCTGCAGAGGCCCGGGCGGGCCGCTAGCCTCCGAGCCTGGGTTCCGCCCGCGCCGCTGCCGCCGCCCCACGTGGTCGCGGGCGCGCGCTCGCGGGCTCGGAAATCAGCACAGACCCCGGGCGCCACCCCACCAGCGGCTTGACCCTGCGCTGAGCTCTTGATCTACCAGTCTGCGTGGTGTGGACGTCCAGGATGTCCATTTTACAGAAGACGAAATTGAGGCTCCTGTCGTCTGCTTCAAGGCACATGGGACTTGGCACCCCCACCCCGTACACGTGCACACTCCTACCCCTCACCTCCATTCTGAACCCCACCTTCCCTATTGAAACCTTGAGATCATGCTTTCAGTAGCCACGCACCAGGAAAAAGCCTTGCAGAGCAGCACCTGGGGGAGACCAAAGGTGGTCATTTTGCCTTGCAGGACTCCCCACAGCCCCTTCTTACAATGGGAAACTGAGGCCTTGAAAGGCAGAATGTCTGTTCTGAGTTGGAAACACACTGCTCTGGGCTCAGAATTCATTCTTCCCCACGGTTTCACTAAGGGAGGGGTCTTGTGGACCTCAGCTTACCACTGGATCCCCAAGACCCAGTACCTGGTACAGAGACCCTCTGCAGATATATTTTGAAAAAAATGCATATAGAAGGAGCTCAATACGCAATCTGTTAACTGAACTATGAACCATTAGGAGCTCTGTTCGTGAACAAGATGGATTTGGCTCCCTTCATCTCAGAGCCTGCATTCTAGGGAGATTGAGAGAGATCCAATAGGTTATTACATGAACAAATACACCGACAAGGTCCTTCAAGGCTTGACAAGGATGCAAAAGGAATAAAACAAGGAAAATAAGATAGGGGGGTAGCAGGTTGGGGGAGCGTCTTTAATTGGGCCGTCATGGGAGGTGGCATTGAAGAAGAAGCCACCTCAGGTCATAGATGGGAAACCTGAAGCCCAGGAGGGAACTGGGGACAGATGGGGGTCAAGGAGTGTAAATTGTAAGGCCTTCGGCAGGGTGGGGCTGTCTTAGATCCTGTGGTCAGGGAGGTCCTCTGGTCTTTGGAGGACGGTTGAGCTGAGACCTGAATAACAATATGAAGGAGCCCTCAGGCTTGCAGCGGCACTCCAGGAGATTAAGCATGTGAAATTCCCTCAGTGTTGGGCTGAGGACACAGCCGGCAGGCCAGAGCCAACTGACCCTGGCCCTGACCTCTGGGGGTTGGGGGGGCTTGTGTTAGGGAGAGGGGAGATAGGAGAGTAAACAAACAGTTCTAGATGGTGATGTGGTCGGTGCCAGGAAGAAAAGAAAACTTGCAAGGTTGGAGGGTGGGGCAGGGTGTTGATGCCACTTCAAATAGCAATCAGAGAGTAGCTTTGACAAGGGAAGTTGGAGGAGGCCCCAGCGGAAGGAGGCTATTGGTGGGCTATTTGGTTTTAATGGCGAGTCCAGGTCTAGGAGCAGAGTCAGTGTCTGTGATCATGACCCTCCAGGGCTCCAAACCCTCCCAAGGCTTCCGTCTCAAAAAACCCGAAGACTTTAAAGTGGTCAAAAGATGTCCCTGGAGCTGACCTTGTTTTCTCACAGAACTCCGTCGATACAGAACTTAATTTACAGAACTCCTCGAATACACAGGCCTGGCATGGGGAGAAAACTGAGGTCCCAACCCCACCCCAGTAATCCTGTCCCTTTTTAACCCTTCCTAGCTCTGCCCTCCCCCCAACCCTGGCACTTGTGGTGGACAGCACTTCATATTTTAGTTTATCTTGTTGAGACTCTGTCTTTCTGAACGAATAACCTGCAGGAGGCCAGGGTTATTGTCTGTTTTTCCACCCTGCTGCATCTTAGTGCTTAGTCCAGCACCTGGCACACAGTAGGCGCTTAACCCTTGTTAGCCCAAGGAATTTTTATTGTAATGTATTCAGTGGAATAGGTCAGATTACTATCAGGCGCCTAGCTAGAAACTTGGCCCCTACCATTTTCTCGCTTGGGGGTGTGAGTGGGCACCTTGTGCCTCAGTTTCCACCAGCCCGGAAACGGGGTCAGGAATAGCTGTTTCCGTGCCTGGTCGTGTGAACTCGTTATCTTTATATTCAATCGTTCAGCCAAACGCAGGGGTCACGGTCCTGATTGAGTTTGGCTGAGGGTGGGGCAGTCCTCCCCCGGCAGGCCCCGCCTCGGTGGGCGGAGCCACGGGCCGGGCCAGCACGTGTAAGAGTTCGCTGCGGGTCGCCGCAGTCACTCACCTGGGCGCCTCGGTCTGAGCGCGCACGCCTCGCGTGTCCTCCGCCCGCCAGTCCGCCTGCCCGCGACCCATGTCCCGCCGCAAGGCCGGCTGCATGCCTCGCCGAATAGAACCCGCGCCCGCCGCCAGCTCAGACGACGAGATGGAGATGCGAGACCTCGTCATCGACGTGAAGCCCGAGCCGGACCCGCGGCCCCTGCAGGCCCCGGGGTTAGGGCCCTTCACCCCGAAGGAAGTGCCCGCGCCGGAGCGGTTCGAGAGCGAACCCCGCCACTGCGCCGGCCCCGTACCCATCGGCGGCCTCATCCACGCCCTCGGCCTGCGCAACCAGTGGACGCCGCTGTCCCTGAGCCCTCACGGTGAGCGCCCCCTACCCCAGCCCCGGGCCAACCTCCCTCCCTTCTCTCTCGGGTGGGACCTCCTCGGGGCACGGACCCCCGCCCCTCTCCCCCCCCCGACTCCCGGCCCCTGCCTTAATTTCCTGGCCAGGTCCTGGCCTCCAACCTGCCTTTTGACCTTCGGGTTTCCCCTCTCCCTCGGAACCCCCAGGCCCCATCCTGGCCCCACCCCACGCTCACCACCCGCTTCCTCCCTGCAGACCGCCAGCCGTGGACCGACAAACACCCAGATCTGTTGACCTGCGGCCGCTGCCTGCAGACCTTCCCATTGGAGGCCATCACTGCCTTCGTGGACCACAAGAAGCTGGGCTGTCAGCTCTTCAGAGGCCCCAGCCCCTGCCAGGGCTCAGGTGAGTAGAGCCGGGATGCAGTCACCGGTCTCAAGTTCAAGGGCCCGGCTTCCTGTGGGAGAGGGGCTGAGCTGGACAGGCGGGGCAGTGAGCACTACTTCCCCTTTCTGGCTCCCCACCGGGTGCAGCCTAGGCGTGGCCAGGGCCTGCCCTGTCCTAGGGCCGAGACTAGTGGTGGTGAGGGGGGTAGGTGGGGGCGGGGCTGGGCAGGGGAGGAGGGCCACCCACAGGGTGTGGCCAGCCCCAGAAGACTGGTCTGGGGATTTGCCATACACACACCCCCAATCTGGTTTCACTTCTCCTTCCCCTTGGCCAGAAATAACTGGCCAGGTGGCTGGACCAGTGTGGCAGTAGGGGGGACCTCTGGGGAGGGCAGCGGCCTGGGGGAGGGGAGCCGAGGCCAGCTGGACTGGGGGTGTTGTCACCCCCCTCCATTTATTTATCACTTCTCATCGAGGTGCTGGGCATTTGCTTGGAGTTGGGGAAGGGGCTTCTGGCCTCCCTCCCTGATGGACTCTCCCAGCCTTGCATGCTAGGAAGCCCCTGTTTTCAGCCAGGTCCTGGGTGTCTGGATACCTGGGCTCCCGGCCGTGGGTAGGAATTAAAACCCTTAACTTGGTACTAGACGTCTGGTGAGCTGAGCTTTTGGTCAGCATCGATTATGAAGCTCATACACAGCTCTGGATTTCTAGCCCCTGTGCCATGTGCCCCTGGGATTTGTGAGAAATGGAATTATATTCAGGGCTGGGCCAGGGAGAGGGTCCTGAAGTGAGAGGGGGAGGGGGGATTTTGATTGCAGCAGGGAGGCTGACCCTGTGGGCAAGGGTGGGGCTGTGATGGGATCATGGGAACAAAACACTCAGTAGGTGCTTGGGCTTGGGAGAATTGTGGACACCGATGGGCTTCCCAGGTGGCTCAGTGATAAAGAATCCGCCCGCCAAGCAGGAGATGTGGTTAGATTGATCCCTAGGTCCAGAAGATCCCTTGGAGAGGGGAATGGCTACTCACTCCAGTATTCTTGCCTGGGAAATCCCAGGGACAGAGGAGCCTAGTGGGTTATAGTCCATGTGGTCGCAAAGACTTAGTGACTAAACAACAGTTAATGCTTATAGAGGGCTCGATGGACCAGAACTCTCAGCTATTCTCCATCTGAGGTCACAGCAAGTCTAAAAGGGAGAGGACCCCTAGGATCCCCATATTCTAGCAAATGAGGAAACTGAGGCTCAGAGATGTGTATTTCTTGCCCAAGGTCACACAGCTAGGGGGCAGGGGAACCAACTGGAAGTCAGGACAGGCCCCACCTGTGCTCTTGATCTGTGCATCGGGAAAGCCGCCCCCATCCCAAACATAAAGGCAAAAGGATATGGAAATACATTACTAATAGTACCTGAGGGTTAAAAGAAAACATTGGTGACTGCTAAGCCTTCTCCCCATTTAAACCTTGGCACTCTTGTCTCTAAGGCAGGAAAAGGGGATCATGGATGGGACCCAAGTATTTGGGGCCTGGCAGAGACATCCAGTTATCAAGAGCTGTTTTTACAAGTAAACCAATCATTTTTCCTAAAAACATTTTCCTCTCTCCCACTCCCCGGGATTTCTGGATTGAAACCCCAGCTCTACCCCTTCCTAACTGTGTGACCTTGGGGAAAGGTCTCTTTGCCTCAGTTTTCCCATCTGGAAAATGAGTCTTTCCTAAGGAAAATTTTAACAGGGAGCTGCGGGTGGCAGGTGCCCAGCAGGCCTAATTGGGTCAGCCCTTCATGACCCCAGTATAAGCTAGCACTCCTCTATCCATCCCTCTCTTTTAACTTTTTCTTGAAGACTTTTCAAACACAGAGGGAATCCCCAGGGATTCATGTACTGCATGGATTTTCCTTGCTCCGTATCTCTCCGCCCTGCTCTCTGCACAGCTTCACCTGGGGGGCGGGGAGCCTGGCCTCCTCTGCTACCTCTCAGCCCCTGGACCAGAGCCTCTCTCACACCTCGTGTCTAGCTGGCAGCTGTGAACTGCAACTGCTCCGACTTGCCAGTCACACTGCTTCCTGGCCCTTCTCCCCTCTGCAGAACACGAGGACCTGAAGGCCTTGAACTGCCTCCGCTGTGGCCGACAGTTCACAGGAGCCTGGAAACTGCTGCGCCACGCCCAGTGGGACCACGGACTGTCCATCTACCAGACGGAACCTGAGTCCCCGGAGGCCCCGCTGCTGGGCCTGGCTGAGGTGGCCGTGGCCGTGTCGGCCGTGTCGTCAGTGGTGGGGCCTGAAGCCGAGGTCAAGGGCTCCCGGGTGGGGCCCATGGGGCCCACCCGGCGGAGCCCCACCTGCCCCGTGTGTAAGAAGACCCTCAGCTCCTTCAGCAACCTCAAGGTGCACATGCGCTCGCACACGGGCGAGCGGCCCTACGCCTGCGACCAGTGTCCCTACGCCTGCGCCCAGAGCAGCAAGCTCAACCGCCACAAGAAGACCCACCGGCAGCTGCAGCCCCAGAGCCCCTGCCTGGCCGACACCGGCCAGGAGCAGGCCTCCACTGCCCCTCCCGAGCCCGCCGCCCATGCCGCAGCCCCTGCCAGTGTCCTTCCGTGCAGAGGAGGAGAGGGGGCCGGGGCGGCCGCCACGGCAGGGGTCCAGGAACCCGGGGCTCCTGGCGGCGGGGCTCAGGTGGGCCCTGGTGGGGACGGCTGGGGCGCTGACACTAAGGAGCAGAGAAAGGACCAGGAGAAGAACCAGAAGACATCACCCAAGAAGACGCTGAAGCCGGCGGGCAAGAACCGGGGGCCGGGGCCTGGGGGCAGCTGCGAGTTCTGCGGGAAGCACTTCACCAACAGCAGCAACCTGACGGTGCACCGGCGCTCGCACACGGGCGAGCGGCCCTACACCTGCGAGCTCTGCTCCTACGCTTGTGCCCAGAGCAGCAAGCTCAACCGCCACCGCCGCATGCACGGCCTGGGGCCTGGCGGGCCCCGCTTCGCGTGCCCCCACTGCTGCGTGCCCTTCGGCCTGCGGGCCACCCTGGACAAGCACCTGCGGCAGAAGCACCCTGAGATGGCTGGGGAGGCCTGAGCAGAAGGAATGCCCCCCTGCCATCCAGGGCACCATGGTTACCCACTTTTGTGACCTCCTATCCTTCCCCGCAATCCCTGAGTAAAGCCTGCACGTAGCTACACGTGTTTGGACTCTGGTTTTCTTGGGGTGTCTGAGCTGGGGCGGGAGGCTTCCCTCCTTGGGGTGGACAGCTGGACAGACCGGTTTGGCACGACAGGGTGAGGGGAGAGGCTGGCCCCCAGTGCCCGGGGCACCGCAGGACTGGCACAGAAAGCTGTGCTCCCGGTTCCTGGTGTGGGCGAGGCCAGGGCAGGGGCCGAGGCGAGGGTGGGGAGAGGCCTGGACCTGTCACCGGAGGCCCCTGGGCAAAGTCCTGGCCCATTCTCCACAGGCGGGGTGCTCAGCCCTTTTCCCACCACATGGCACCCAGGCCCTGAGTGTGGCAGGAGCAGCAGTTCTGATTACCAAGGAGCCATGCTCCAGTCCCCAGATGTGGGCGGGACTCCCCACCAGGTCACACTGGCGCCTGTTCCCTGAAGCCACCAAGCACCTTCCCCAGCCGGCCTCGGTTGGTGGGCACTGGGGTTTGGGGGCCCTGCACTGACCACACAGATGAAACAGACCAGGGGAAGGGAATTAAATAACGTGTGACTTTATTAGAGATAAAACCAGCAGCATCACAGCTTGAGCCCTTGTCCCCCCACCTCATCTCTGCCCGCCCACACTTCTGCCTAATGTCGGTAGTGGGGGCTTCGGGATCTGGACCTTGACCGTCTGGAGAGAGAGCGGGGAGAGAGGCCCTGTGAGGGTTTGGGCAGGAAGCAGGGAGCCCAGCCGTGTGGGCAGGTGCACACACACCCACCCACATGGGACCACTGGGGCTTCAGCGACCCAGAAGTTGGCTGCGTGCAGCATGAGGCCAGGCCCTGGGCAGCTCCTATGACTGGAGGAGGGCCAGGGCGAGGATGGGGGAACCAGGGCTGGGGCCTCCCATGAGAGGACAACAGTGACTGCCCGGGGAACAGGGCCTGCCTGCTTACCTTCGAGAAGAGCTGTATTCTCGACCTGGAAAGAAGGGGGACAGGAGTGCAGGTGAGAAGAGCAGGATACTGCCTGCCCCTCGGCCCACACCCAGGTGCTACGAAGCTCTTCCATTCCTGTGGTTCCCTTGGGACTGAAGCGCTGTGTGTCGTGTGTACAGCTTAAACGTTTTAGTTCATTGAAGGCTAATGTGGAAGGTGTACCGTGGTTTTCAGTAACCCAGTTTTGACATCTCTTCTCTTTTTAATGTCCCAGAGCCTCCAGCCCAGCTCTCCTGACCCAGCGACCAGAGAGGCACTCGCTGTAGATGGGGGAGGGTGACCAGGGGCACACTCACTGTAGAGGGGGGAGGCCGACCAGGGGCACACTCACTGTAGAGGGGGGAGGCCGACCAGGGGCACACTCACTGTAGGGGGGGGGAGGGTGACCAGGGGCACACTCACTGTAGAGGGGGAGGGTGACCAGGGGCACACTCACTGTAGAGGGGGAGGGTGACCAGGGACACACTCACTGTAGGGGGGGGAGGGTGACCAGGGGCACACTCACTGTAGAGGGGGGAGGCCGACCAGGGGCACACTCACTGTAGGGGGGGGGAGGGTGACCAGGGGCACACTCACTGTAGAGGGGGAGGGTGACCAGGGGCACACTCACTGTAGAGGGGGAGGGTGACCAGGGACACACTCACTGTAGGGGGGGGAGGGTGACCAGGGGCACACTCACTGTAGAGGGGGGAGGCCAACCAGGGGCACACTCACTGTAGAGGGGGGAGGCCGACCAGGGGCACACTCACTGTAGAGGGGGAGGGTGACCAGGGCACACTCACTGTAGAGGGGGAGGGTGACCAGGGGCACACTCACTGTAGAGGGGGGAGGCCGACCAGGGGCACACTTACTGTAGATGGGGAGGGTGACCAGGGCACACTCACTGTAGACGGGGAGGGTGACCAGGGCACACTCACTGTAGGGGGAGAGGGCCACTGGGGCACACTCAGTGTAGGGGGGGGAGGGCCACCGGGGCACACTCACTGTAGAGGGGGAGGGCCACCGGGGCACACTCAGTGTAGGGGGGGAGGGCCTCCAGGGCACACTCACTGGGGGGGGAGGGCCTCCGGGGCACACTCACTGTAGAGGGGGAGGGCCACCGGGGAACACTCACTGTAGGGGGGGAGGGTGACCAGGGGCACACTCACTGTAGCGGGGGGAGGGCGAGCGGCTCTGCCGGCTGTACTGGCGTTCCCATTCCTCTCTCTCCTTCTCTCGGCGCTCCCGTTCCCTGCAGGGAGAGGCAAAGCAGGGGAAGAGGTGAGAATACTGAACTCAAGGGCCAGCTGGGTTGCCTGCCAGGTCGAGTGGAAAAGTGAGCCAAGGGGCAGGTCCTGCTCCTCTCCCCATCTGGAAACGAGAGCACTGAGCTCAGAGAGGGACACCGGCCGGCAGCTGAATCCCAGTCTACCACCCGACGAAAGGTTTGCTGAGGCCTGGATAGTTTGATCATTTCCTGTCATGCTCCAGGCGCAGTCTCTGAACAAAGGGACTTACATGCTAAGTGCTTATCTGGCCTTTGTCAAAACGACGGGGATTTGCTTTGCTATTCCAAGGGCTGCATTTATTGAGCACCACCCCAAGGGCTGCATTTACTGAGTGCTGTAGTGCCTGGCCCTGATCACACTAAATCCTGCCCACAAGCCTATGAGATGGGATAATTAGTTCATCCCCATTTAACAGATGGGCACACTGAGGCTCAGACAGGAAAAAGGCCCACAGCTAGGGGGTAGCAGAGGTGAGGTAGGATCAGAAGCTGGGCCTGACTGACTAGAACGCCGAGTCCCTACGCACTGTGCTCCCCACTTCCTGATGCGCCCGTGTGATGGGTGTGTAATAAACCACCAACCAGTAACAGTAGCTCCAGCCATCAAGCCTCCCCACGTGCCAGGCACCACACATCAGGAGCCTTACAGCGGGATTCCACAGAGACGGCTGCCTTATTACATCTACCTCACATGACGATTCCTGGCTCACAGAGGTTAAGGTACTTCTCCAAGGACCCACAGCAAATACAGGGTAGAAAGAAAAATAAGTAACAGGTGACACAGCTCTCAATTGACTGACTCCCTTCCTTGCCAAGACCAAGCACTACAGCCTCCAGTTCTGCTCACCAGCCCCACACAGGCTGACGCTCTAAGGGCACTAATTCCTGTTACCCTGTGCAGTTGGCACCAAGGACTGTTCACAGTCTGGACAAGCACCCACCCCAGGGCCACAGAGTCAGAGAGAAGCAGAGCTTGGATTGAACCCTAAGTCTGTTTGAACCAGGCTCTGGGCCACTCAGCTCTGCAGAAGAGTCAGGCGAGGAGAGGAGAAGAAAGGAGGGGAGCAAAGCCCTGGCTCCCAGCGCGGGGCTGGCCTGTGTCCAGCCCTCAGCATTTATGAGCACCAGGCTTCTGGGGGCAGAGCACACAGCAGGAGCCTGGCAGCCAGACCCAACTTCTCAGTGAGGATGCCAGCAAGAGAGAGTAAAGGACACAGACAGGACGCTAGGGTGCCGCGGGAGACGAGTGCTATGAAGGAGGCGTGCTAGAGGACGGTGCTTTTGGGGGTGCTGCTCCACACAGGACAGTAAGGAAGGACCCAAGAGCAGCCTTGGGAACACTGGGTGGGTATCTGGGAGAGAGAAGGAAAGGCGACCCCAGCTGGAGACTGGCTGAGCTGCGAGGCAGGAAGGACACGAAGGTTCGGAGAAGTGGGCCTGGTCAGAGCTCTGGGTCGGGCTGGTGGTGGGGAACACAGGACCACCCGGAGGCAGGCTGGGGGCAGTCTTACTTCATGCGGATCTTGCGGGCCATGGCACGCAGCTCGTCTTCCCGCTCCTGCGGCAGAGGCGGCGGTGAGGGTGGGGCCAGGCTGCGCCCCTCGTGGGCCCCGCACCCTCCCGACCCCATACCTGGCGCTCATGCTCCTGCTGGATCATCTTCTCCTGCGCTGCCTTCTTATCTGCTTTGACTGTGGGGAGAGGGCACAGGGGCTGAGGAGGTGGAGGCTGAGCTCAGAGAGGCCCTGGACCTGGCGGCCACAGGGCGGGTGCACACCTGCTCCTCCCCAAGGGCCTCCTGTCTGGAGAGAGCAGGGCCTTCCCCAGCTGGATGGGGAGGAGGAGGAGCAGGGAAGCCCTGGAGGGGCGGGGCCAGGACGTACATTGCCTGTTGAGTGCCTTCTGCATCCTCAGCTTAAGCTTCTCCTGCGGCGTCAGCTTGGGCTGGGGAAGGGGGAGAAGAGGCAGGAGAGCGGGTGGGTATCCCGGAGCTCCCACAACCCACCTCATCCAAAGCCTGGGACTGGCGGGGGCAGGAGCGGAGAACGGGCAGGCTGCGGAGACCAGCCACGAGGGTCTGGGAGCCCCAGTGGACAGCGGAAGGGGGGAGCGGGGCACCGATCTCAATCCCTGGGGCTGGATCTCCCGGCCCACCCGGGCCCCCCTGCAGGCCCACCGGGCCCAGCTCTCGGGCACTGCTGCTGGCGGGAATTAGACGGGCGAGTTCCAAATTCTTACTGACTTTGGCAGCTCCTGTCTCTTTACCAGCGGCAGGTTCGGTCCTGGGAGGAAGAAAAAGCAGCTGCCACCTCCAATCACACGTGGCCTCAGCACTGCCCTTGGACCAGACAGCAAAGGCTGTGTACCCCAAACACCCCCAGGCGGAAACCACATGCCTCCTGGATCCTGCAGGGCAGGGTCGTGTCCCCCCCGACCCCTCACCCAAGGCAAGGCTGGGACTCCTCAGCACCCCCACCCCTGCCAAGGGCAGACCCCCCCAGGGCAGGACCAAGTTCCTTCTGAAACAGAACAGTGGGGCGCACCCCCACCTCCATCCGCCAGCCCTAGCCCCGCTCACTTTTTCAGCTTCTCGCCCACAGCGGGGGACGCTGCCGGCCTGCTCAGCTTCTCCCTCGGCGGTGACGGCGAGTGACTCTGGCTGCGGCTACGGCTGCGGCTCAGGCTGCGGCTGCGGCTCAGGCTGGGGCTGCGGCTGCGAGTCAGGCTGCGGCTTCGGGATGGGCTGAGGGACCAGCTGCTGCGGCTGCTGCTATGGTGCCGGGGGCCCCGGCCGCCCCGCCGGTACCGGTCCCCGGAGCGGGAGCGGCTCCTGGGGGGTGCCGCAGAGCAGGAGGGAGGCTGTGAGACTCCGGGGACCTCCTTGCATGCTGCCCCCACCCGGGCACTGAATCTACGCGTCTCCGCGTGGCCCTGCAATCTTTCTAAGTCCCTCCTGCTGCTTTCCTCAGACATCCTCCCTGGCCTCCCTGGTCTCTAAACAGAGACTGTCCTCTAGATACACTGGCCTAGAACAGCTCTTCACGTCTCACTAGACACCTGTGTGCCCACTTCCCTGCGAGACGATCTCTGGGAGGGCAGGACTTGCCTGGTGACCCCCGGTGGATGCTCACCACCTCACCTTGCCAGGCCTAGGGTCTCGCCACCAGTGGGGACGACCCCTCATCCCTCCCCACTTGCCTGTGGCACAGACCCACAGAATCCAGTCTGGGAATATGTGAGCCCCCTCCTCTCTCTGCTCAAGACTTGGGGGCTCCTCAGCAAGGGCCCCCTCCTCAGGGTGACCAGGTTCCCCTCTGACCCCGAACCTGTCTCCTGCCATTGCCCTGGGTACAGGCTCCAGGCAATGATCTGGACGCCAAACCAACACCACACACTGACTCTGGTGGGACTGTCCCAGGTTTTGTCAGCAATATCGAGAAAACAAGAGCTGTCCTTTAAACATCCAACTCAATTTCTCTGGAAAAATCAGAAAACTGGGCAAGCCACACCCGCCACTGAGTGGCCTACAAGCCCAGCAGAGGGGAAGTGTGCCCCAGGTCACCAGGCCCACGGGGCGCCTCGATTTTACCTGCCAGACCTCGTGGGCAGCTGACACTGAGATCCCCACAACAATAACACAGGTAATAACGCTGACGACAAGAGCTCTCATCAAGTGCCAGGCTCTGGACCAAGCACTGAAGTAGACTTTGTCACAACTTTGCACTCATTGAAGGAGACGTTATGATTCTATTTCTTCTACAGATGAAGAGGCCCCAACAGCTCAGCAGCAGGGCCAGACTCCTCACTCGACCAGCTGCTCTGCAAGTCCCACTCTCACCCAGTAGGTCGTGCTGTCCCTCCACGGGCAGCCCTGACCTCCCCCAGAAAGGGCAGGAGGGATGCTCCTGTCTCCCAGGACGGTATTCCTGCCCCACCTGCAGCGCTTACATCACACCCCGCCCTCCCCTCGGGGCACCCTGGTCCTACGAGGCACCTGCAACAAGCACAGTCCAGTCTCCCACCCACTGGCTCCCCACATCTGGGATGACCACCATCCCCCAACCCCACGGCTCCCTCGCAGAGCCTGGTCTCACCCAGATGGGCCCCCCGCCCCACGCACCTGCTTCTGCGCCGGGGTCCATAACCGCCACGCCGGGCTGGCGAGCGGGAGTAGCGGTGTCCGTCTCGTGAGCCCCCACCTGAGTGCCGCCGGCCACGGCTGCGTGAGCGAGAATAGCGCCGGGAGCGGGACCGGGAACGCGACCAGGAGCGGGACCGGGAGCGGGCGTGGCGGCCGGAGCGGTAGTAGCCCCCGCCTCGGCGGGAGCGGGAGCTGGAGCTGGAGCGGGAGCGGGAGCTGGAAGTCCTCGAGGCGGAGGAGGAGGAGGAGGAGGTGGAGGAGCGGCGGCTGCAGGCGGGCACGGGGGGCGGTCAGCGCCAGCCCGGGCCACGGCCCCCCGCTGCCCCGAGTCCCCCCCACGGTGCCTGGGTGTAGGGCGGGCAGCGTGAGCGTTACAGACCGGGCACTGGCATTACGTCCTGGTGCGGGGCCGCCAGGCTGGGGAGGCGCTGGGGGCTTCCCTGTGGCAGCCCCTGATGCAGCTGCTGCAGCTGCGGCTGCAGCCGCCTCCTCATCGCTGCCCCCGAAACTGGTGATGAACGTGATCTTCTCCTCCCGGCCGGGGGTCGGGGAGCGGGAACGGGAGCGGGATTCGGAGCTGGACTCCGAGGGCGACCTGAAGAGCAGGGAGAAGAGGCTCACACCGGGCCCCTCGAGCCTGTCCACCAGCCACAGAGCTAGAGGTCGAACAAAGAGGTCCACCCTCCACAGAGCAAGAGGTCACAGAAGAGCAGGGTCCCGAGCAACAACAGACACGAGGTACAACAGAGCCAGCAGGCAGAAAGACAGCAGGCCTGCAAGCATCTGATTCATGACCAAGAGGCCTTCTCAATACAACCAGGAAAAGCAGTGACAGAAAACTATTATTAAGAACAGATGCACAGATCTGTACTGTAACAGCAACAGGTTTCCTCCACACAGATGTCAGCTCAGTTCAATCGCTCAGTCGTGTCCAACTCTTCGCGACCCCATGGACTGCAGCACGCCAGCCCTCCCTGTCCATCACCAACTCAGTTTACTCAAACTCATGTCCACTGAGTCAGTGATGCCATCCAACCATCTCATCCTCTGCCATCCCCTTCTCCTCCTGCCCTCAATCTTTCCCAGCATCAGGGTCTTTTTAAATGAGTCAGCTCTTCACATCAGGTGGCCACAGTACTGGAGTTTCAGCTTCAGCATCAGTTCTTCCAATGAATATTCAGGACTGATTTCCTTTAGGATGGACTGACTGGATCTCTGTGCTGTCCAAGGGACTCTCAAGAGTTTTCTACACCACCACAGTTTCAAAGCCATCAATTCTTCGGTGCTCAGCTTTCTTTATAGTCCGACTCTCACATCCATACATGACTACTGGAAAACCATAACTTTGACTAGATAGACCTTTGTTAGCAAAGTAATGTCTCTACTTTTTAATATACTGTCTAGGTTGGTCATAAGTTTTCTTCCAAAGAGCAAGCATCTTTTAATTTCATGGATGCACTCACCTTCTGCAATGATTTTGGAGCCCCCCAAAATAGAGTCTCTGTTTCCCCATCTATTTCCCATGAAGTGATGGGACCAGGTGTCATGATCTTAGTTTTCCGAATGTTGAGTTTTAAGCTAACTTTCTCACTCTCCTCTTTCGCCTTCATCAGGAGGCTCTTTAGTTCTTCTTCACTTTCTGCCGTAAATGTGATGTCATCTGCATATCTGCAGTTATTGATATTTCTCCCAGAAATCTTGATTCCAGTTTGTACTTCATCCAGCCCAGCTTTTTTCATGATGTACTCTGTATATAAGTTAAATAAGCAGGGTGACAATATACAGCCTTGACGTACTCCCTTCCCTATTTGGAACCAGTCTGTTGTTCCATGTCCAGTTCTAACCACTGCTTTCTGACCTGCATACAGATTTCTCAAGAGGCAGGTCAGGTGGTCTGGTATTTCCATCTCTTTAAGAATTTTTCACAGTTTTTTGTGATCCACACAGTCAAAGGCTTTGGCACAGTCAATAAACCAGAAATAGATATTTTTCTGAAACTCTCTTGCTTTTTCAATGATCCAGTGGGTGTTGGGAATTTGATCTCTGGTTCCTCTGCCTTTTCTAAATCCTGAATATCTGGAAGTTCACAGTTCATGTACTGTTGAAGCCTGGCTTGGAGAATTTTGAGCATTACTTTACTAGCATGTGAGATGAGTGCAATTGTGTGGTAGCTTGAGCATTCTTTGGCATTGCCTTTCTTTGGGATTGGAATGAAAACTGACCTTTTCCAGTCCTGTGGCCACTGCTGAGTTTTCCAAATTTGCTGGCATATTGAGTGCAGCACTTTCACAGCATCATCTTTCAGGATTTGAAATAGCTCAACTGGAATTCCATCACCTCCACTAGCTGTGTTCACAGTGATGCTTCCTAAGGCCCACTTGATTTTGCACTCCAGGATGTCTGGCTCTAGGTGAGTGATCACACCATCGTGATTATCCAGGTCGTGAAGATCTTTTTTGTACAGTTCGTTTATGTATTCCTGCCACCTTTTCTGAATATCTTCTGCTTCTGTTAGATCCATTTCTGTCCTTTATCAAGCCCATCTTTGCATGACACGATCCCTTGGTATCTCTAATTTTCTTGAAGAGATCTCTAGTCTTTCCCATTCTATTGTTTTCCTCTATTTCTTTGTATTGATCACTGAGGAAGGCTTTCTTATCTCTCCTTGCTATTCTTTGGAACTCTGCATTCAAATGGGAATATCTTTCCTTTTCTCCTTTGCCTTTTGCTTCTCTTCTTTTCACAGCTATTTGTAAGGCCTCCTCAGACAACCATTTTGCCTTTTTGCATTTCTTTTTTTGGGGGATGATCTTGATCCCTGCCTCCTGTATAATGTCATGAACCTTCGTTCGTAGTTCTTCAGGCACTCTATCTATCAGATCTAATCCCTTGAATCTATTTCTCACTTTCACTATATAATCATTAGGTCATACCTGAATGGTCTAGTGGTTTTCCCTACTTTCTTCAATTTAAGTCTGAATTTGGCAATAAGGAGTTCATGATCCGAGCCACAGTCAGCTCCCGGTCTTGTTTTTGCTGACTGTATAGAGCTTTTCCATCTCTGGCTGCAAAGAATATAATCAATCTGATTCTGATATTGACCATCTGGTGATGTCCACGTGTAGAGTCTTCTCTTGTGTTGCTGGAAGAGGGTGTTTGCTATGAGCAGTGCATTCTCTTGGCAAAAGATGTCAAGTCAGGTGTAAAGCAACTTTGAAAGCATTAAGTGTGAAATAATCTCAATTTTGTTAAAGTAAGTATGTAATCTCCCTCACGGCACCCACAGTTGAGCACCAACCTGAGCCAGACCTTTTCTCAAAAGGTGTACCTGCCTTATCTCATCTGTCCTCCCAGGAGCCCCAAGGGTCCCTCTCACCCCATCCAACAAAGGGAATGGGTCAGACTGAGACCTGTCCACCCTCAAGGCCTCTGACCAACCACTCCCACAACAGGAGACACATGTGTGCGACCAGGCATTTCTGTACCTGTTATTTCTCACTGGTTATTTCTGGCAGTTCAGATTAAAGACACCTGACATCTGAGTCCCACCTTTCTGCCATGTTTGGTCACTTTTAACACAAAACTCCGTTATGTTTAAATCAGAAAAAAGCAGAACACATTCCCCAGTCTGTGATCTCAGGAGGGCAGCCTACAGCACACAGGCCCCACCCCACCCCGCCCTCCATCAGGAGGGTGCTGGGCCCTGGGAACTCACCGCTTATAGGGGTCATAGGTGGGGCTGTCTCGGCGGGCGTAGCTGTAGAGAGAACCAGATGGGATGGGGGTGGGAGGGGTGGGGTCAGTACGCATGGAATTAAGGCCAACCCCTGACCTGGGTGCCCCAGGCCACGCCCTGGACAGTGACAAGGAGGCTGCCGGCCAGGTTACGGGCCCTGCCTTCATCCCTCCTGTCCCCTCACACCTGCCCAGAGCCTGAACCGCAGCCCTGCACTTCTTCAGTACGATGGCAAGAATCACCACAGCTCGTGACTGAACATTTTCCAGACCACGCATCCAACCCTGAGCCCACTGCAGGTCCCTTAAGCCTCACAGCAACCCTGTGACTCCCCTTGAACAGAGGAGACGTGGCAGAAACATGGGTTTGCCCGAGCCCCAGGCTGGGCTCTCTGCACACCAGCTGCCTCATCCAAACCTGCCCGAGACCTCACTGTGGGCACTGGTGTAGCCCCTGTCCTGGAAGGTGATGGTGCCCCTTTCCCAAAGAGAAAACTGCAGCTCAAGAAGAGAAAGTCACCTACCCAAACTCTAACAGGGAGGAGGCGGCCCACAACAGAAGCAATGGGGCCCCCTTGACTCTGCTCACAGCCAGGCAATGTGACATGGGTTCCAAATCCAGCAGGGAGAGGGGGGATGGCTGGCAGGACGGGTGTCCACACGTCCCTCGTGGCCACACCTATCCCAGACCTTCCCTGTTCGCTCTATTAGGACAACTCTGCCCACAGTCCACAAGCTTGCCCCCCAGACTTTCCTGAGCCTTGGCTCCTCCCCCAGAGTCTTGAAAGACTGATGCTGGCAGGGCAGGGGCACAGGGCAGAACCCCACCTACCTGGGGGGGCTGATCTTGCGGCCCCTCAGCCGCTTCTCCCGGAACTCCCTCCTCTGGCGCCGGGAGCGACGGCCCTGGAGCAGGGTGGGGATGAGGCTGGTGAGGCTGTGCCTTCCACGAAGCACACACCTGCCCTGCCACTCGGGCCCAGCCCTCACCGAGTACATGGCCTTCTCCTCCTCAAGGGCCTTGGCATGTTTGATGGCCTCCGCCTCCTCCTTGTCTTTCCGGAGCATCCTGCGGAGGGGGAAGAGGGCCACCAGGAGGAATGAGGTCAGATTATAGGCAGTCACTGCAGGAGGCGAAGGACCCCAAGCCATCCTGGTGGGTCTCACATCCATTCAGTACTATTACTGAGCACCAATTGCACGCCAGGTGCTATCTCAGGCATCAAGGATTACTGAAAACAAAACTCCCCACTCCCATGGACTAACGTTCTGGAGAGAAGACAGACAATGACCAAAGTCACGTAACACATGACTTGTTAAATGGTGAAAAACCTGATATGAAAGGAAATCACAGAAGCGGGAGAGAAGTCCAGGGGCCTGGTAGAGGCTGCAGTTTTTAACAGGGGGGCTGGGGAAGCCCCTCAGAGAGCGACAGCTGATGAGACCCCTGGGGAGTAAGCTGTGCAGGTGCAGGCAGAGCCCACAGCACCTGAGTGGCCCCGGGTCAAGTGGGGCCTCGGGCAGGGGTGGAGTGTGTGGGGAAAGGACCAGAGAGGTGAGACTCTGGCCGTGGTGAGGACGCTGGGTGCTCCTGAGTGAGGATGCTCAGACGCTCAGGCTGTGTTCAGACGTGGGAGTACTCAGGACTCAGTACCCTGTTACCTGGGACCAGTCTCTGTGACCCACCCAGGTGAGGCACAGGGCAGAGGTCCAACCAGCAACTGCCAGTGAATGCAGGGAGAGGAGCCACTCCACTAGAGGGCGCTGTCCAACAGGCCCAGAAACCCCCGAAGCGCCCAGGGCTCAGAAGGCCTCAGGTCACACAGCCGGGGGCGGCCTCTGTCTCAACACCGCTGAAGCTGACCCCAAGGACCACCCCGTACAACCCCCACCCCTCCTCCACGAGCTCAGGAGCCTGTGCATGTAATGTCCCTGGTGCAGAGTCAGGGACACCAGTGCTCAGAAGAGGGGTAACAGCAGAGATGCCAGGTCCACAGGGTGGGGAGTGGTGTCTGCCCACAGGCCTCACCTGACGAAGTCTCCATCGGCCATGCCATAGGTCGTGGCCTGTTTGTTGAGATCTGCCACCTGTTCCTGGTTCAGTTCGTCCACATCTACCTCCACGTCTGCACCAAGAGAAAGGCTGTCAGGGGCCAAAGCCGAGCAAGAGGAAGGGAAGGGGCAGCGCCCCAGGACATGGGGGCGGGGGTGCCCACCAGACCTCAGGCCTCTGTGGGTGGGTGGGGGTGTGGACACGAGTCAGCACGTCCTGGTATCCCCAGGCTGGCACAGGGCTCGGCCAGGAGCAAGCACCATCAACAGCGGGTGAGGGTGGGGGGAGATGTGATGGGGAGGGAGTGATGTACACGGGGACGTGAACGAGAACAGCTGAAGATCTAGGTGGGTGGAGGCAGGGGTGCAGGTCTCAGGTATTCGGGAGTGGGATGCTTGATGGCTGAGTGGCAAGTGGGCTTTACACACTTCTGAACAAACAGTGGACGGGCTGAGAGAGAGCTGGATGAGGCGAGGGGAGAAATGGGTGGCTGGTCTGATCAATGGGCATTCAGCTGGCAGTGGGCAGTGGGGTGGGGGCTGAGGCCAGCTCTCTAACTGGAGAAACACGTGTTTTCCAGAAGAGAGAAAGAGAAGGGCAGGGAGAGACCAAGAGGCTGAAGTCAGAAGAGGAGAACAGAGCCAGAACCCAAGTGGGGACAGTGTCAGAGGAGCAGAGTCCTAGAAACAAGGAAGGAGAGAGAAACAGCGAGGGAGGCTGGACCAGCAGGACACAAGTGAGACGGAAGGACAGCGGGAGGTGGGGGGCAGGAGAGGCAGGCTCGTAAGCACGGGGCGCCCCACACAGGGGGAGGGGCGAGACATGAAAACGCTGCCCAGGGACTGTGGATGGGGAGGGCAGAGAGGGGACCCCACCGATGTCGGGGATGACCTCATCTTCATCCGAGTTGCTCTCCTCCTCGGCCGGGGACTCCTCCTCCTCCGGCTTCTCTGTCACCTTCTCCACCTCGGCCACTGTGCTGTCCTCGTAGGTGTAGCCGATGGATGCCTTCTTCTCTGCCAGCCTGGCACGGGGGAGCCGAGAGTCAGGGCCGCGCTGGGAGGAGAGGCGGGCCCCAGGCCAGATGCAACCCAGCCAAGCCTCCAGGGCCCACACACCGCTGCCCGCACACTGCCCTCCTGAGAGCCAAGGCAGCCTGGTGCCCTCGAACAGTCCCTCGGCCCAGAACGCTCTGTGCCCACCTGCCACCAGCCCTTCCCTCTTCCTACAGCTCCAGCGCACCACCCTTCAGAAGTCCTCGCCTGGGGGTGGCGGCCGTCCTCAGCTCCCGGCCCCACTCACACTGGGTCTCTCCACTGCCACCCCCGACTACGTGTCCTGCAACGGCCGGCCCGAGTTCTCTTGGGTAACAACGCAGCCCACCTTGGTCCAGGATGGAGCAGGGGCCTAGGGCATGTGTGCTGCTGAACTCAGCTGACACGCCCTGACGCCATCCCTATGCCAGCCTTGTCCAAAACAGGTGGCTGTGAATAAGGGTGAGTCACTGAGACGCTCAGTCACCTCCGTGAGGACCACGGTGGGGACGGCTTGGGAGCAGGGGGTAAGGAGGCGGCTCCGGGACTGCAAAGCACTGGAGGGGCCAGCCAGGCTGGCAGAGGGATGAGCCATTCCTCAGGGCACACACCCCAGAGAAGCCCTCTGCAGAGTGACATCAGCTGCTGTGGGCCACACGCTTACTGCCTGGCAGGGGACAAGCACTTCCCCAGCTCCATCTCCTGCAGTCCTGGGGCATCCAAGCAGGGGGCGCTGAGGCTCAGAGGGCAGGACTCAAACCCAGGCCCTGGCCCAGTCCAGCTCCTGCCCTCCTAACTGCACCTCCTCCCAACCCAAGGGTGGAAAACGCCATGGAGAGCTTTGTCAGCAAACCCGTCCCCTCCGGCGCTGCCTGCTCCTTGCAACACTGATGAAGCGAGTACCTACTGGGCGCCAGCCACCAGGCCCGGCTCTAGGGAACACCAGGTGGACGGAGCCCTGTAGGGCACACAGTCCTCCTGCCTCCCACAGCCCCCGCTGCCCCGGACCCCGACTCACTTCTTCTTCTCATCCTCACTGGGTCTCTGGAGGCCTCCGTACAGCTCGTCGATGTAGATCTGGTACAGGCACTGCTCCTCGGAGACTGGGGTGGGGCAAGAGGCACGTGGATCAGAGGGGGCTGGGGACACTGGGAATTCAGGGGAGACTCAAGAATGCAGTGGGGCTTGGGCAGGTGTGAACCCAGCACGGCTGGCGGCAGGCTCATGGATTCCCAGATAATCACAGCATGCACGGTGATGACACAGCAGCTGCAGGAGGGCCCTGGCTGCCCCGCTGACTCGCCATGCAGCCCTGGGCGAGGACTCAGCCACTCTGTGCCTTGGTTCCCTTCCCTGTAACATGGACGAGCACTGGCCGAGGGAGCGCCCGGGCACTGCTGCTGCTAGCACTGTCGCAGAGGCCTCTGACTGGACCCGCAGAATGACAGCCTATCCCGGGAGCTGGGTCAGTCACCTGGGCCCCACGGGGCCGCCACTCTGGGCCTCTGGGCCCCAGTTTAAATTAAGCTCATCTGGGCTCTCTCTCAGCTGTAACACCCAACTTGAGGAGCTCAGCAATGTACCGGAGCCCCCTGGTCCGTGCGCAGTAAGACATATGCCCAGCTCCAGTGGGACCCTGGACACATCCCCTTCCCTCAGAGGGCCTCAGCTTTTCTATCTATAAAGCGACGTTGGGGGTCTGGGCGAGCCCCAAGGTGACACAGCACGGCCATCGGCTTTAGGCTTAGGCAGTCCCATGAGCTGTCTCACGTGAGCTCCAGCCAGACTGGCCTTCCCTGTCCCCCAGGCCACCCTCCTCCCGTCCCCTCACAGCTGTCCTTATGGCCCGGACAGAGTCGGGAGCCCCCCTCCCCTCACTGGGGAGCTCCTGCCCCACCCCACGCCACCCTCCACTGATCCAGCCTCAGTCAAGCACCTCCGAGAACAGTATACCATCTGTCGAAACAGTGCCTCAGCTTGTAATGAGCACCCACTTTCGTGATTACGTGGCTCCCACACTAGACTCCTCCTCCCAGAAGAATGCCTGACACACTACAGGTGCTCAGGAATTGTATGAATGAATGGATGGATGAAGAGATGGAATCAGGCAGAACTAAAGGAAACCCTGGCTCCATCATCAAGCATCTATGTGGCCTTGGGTGAAGGCAAAAACCACCACCGCGTCCGTGACGCTACACTCCCCTGATGTGAAGGCTTCATTGATAGCCAGAATTTGAAAATCTCTGCTTTTAAAAATGCTAAACATCTATTTCAGAAACAAAGAAATATGGGGACAGTGAACCCACAGCGAGGGTGGACTATGCCAGGCTCCATGCAGGGGCCCTAAGCATCCCTCACGCGAACCCTCACATCACCCTGAGAGACAGAAACCTCCACCATCACCCTTCTCCAGGAAACGAGACCAGCCAGGCTGAGGGACGAGTGTGTGGCCCTTAATCTCACAGGGAGATCTGGGAGAGAGGCTCTGAGTCCTTCTCAGAAGGTGAGCTACAGTTCAGAGCTGTCTGCAGGGCAGGGTGAGAACCCCAACTCCTTGGAGTGTCCCTCCCAACCCCTGAGCCTCAATGTCCTTATCTGTAAAATGGGGCATCACCCCTACCCTGCTGGGTGATCACACAGATGTACTGCAGTAACAGAGACGAAAAACTCTGTCAGGGTTGGAACCTCCCCAAGTCCAGAGCAGGGAATAGCCTCTACACTTGTTTTCCCTTTTGTGAGGTGACAATTTGGGAAAAGAACCTTGAATGTGTATGAACACTTGGCAAGCTATCAAACTGCCTAAACAGTCATTTAAAACAAGCATAAATTTCCTCTTCTGAGCTAACATTCTGACCCATGCAGGTGGGGAAAATACACGGAGCAAAAAAAATATGTTCTTCCTATTTCTCCCAGTTTTTTAGGAAAAAGATCACAGAATTAGAGAGCATGGGCTGTGGAAGTGGCCACCTGGTAGGACCATCTAGGTCAGCAGACATCTGCTGTACCAATTCCAGAGACAGAGGCCCCAGGAGAGAAAAGGGATGCGAACGGAGCAGGTCCATGACAGAGCTGGGACCACCCAAGGCCCTGTAATAGAGAGTACTGGGATAACTTTTCTTCCCAGTCTTGTTGCCGTCTTCCAGCCTACAGGGACCCCGCCCTCAACCCACTCCCCACACCCCAGGTCACTTACTGCCAGCAAAGTCGTTCTGCACCAGGCCTCGGTAGCGCTCGTAGTTACATTTCCGCTCGTCCGACTCCTGTTCTGGGGAGCTGTGGGGGAGGACCAGGTCTTGAGATCACAGGGAGCTCCCAACCCAAGCCGGCAGGAAGGGGAAGGAGGGGGCGGCCTCCAGCGGGCGGGGGCTCCCCCACATGCACACCTCCTTCCCTCCCAGGAGGGACTGGCCGGCAACCCCAGGGGAAGCGGCTTACATGGTAGTGAGCAGCGGGGGCGTGTAGTCGGGGATGTGGTCCAGGTGAGCGCGGACGTCAAAGCGGTCAATCATGTTGTTAGTGTCCCCCTGCCAGGGCATCCTGAAGTGGGAACAGGGGAGCAAGGCACCTAGGGTCCCAGTGCCCTGGACACAGAGCACCTGCCCCCTGCCACCTTGTGCTTGGAAGCCTGGCCCTCAGCCCCTCTGATGCCCATGCCAGTCCCACTCTCAGCCCCCACCTCCTGTTCCTTATGTCACAACGCACCCTGAATCTACATTCAGGGCCCTGAGGAAATCGGGGCCCTAGTTTGCAGAACCAAGCATGAGTGGGACCTTGAACAAGGTCCCATGGGCCACTTGCTAACACCCCAAAACACGCCCTCTAGCAACCAACTCTCTGCTTCACCTGGGCCTCTGGCCGTGGCCCTGCTCGTCCCCTCTAGGTGCTCCAACCACTACACCACAGGGTCTTCATCCCAAACCCTGCCGTCTTGCCTTAACTAGTGACCACCTCCCACTCAGGCCAAGCCTTTCCTGTCTGAGGCACCACAGGTCTGTCCATACACCAGGTCCCTTTGGACCCCTAACCCCCAGCCACAGATGTCACCCTCAAGCCCGGTCTTACATGTTAACGGGGCTCTCCGCGGCCAGGGCGACTGCAGAATCCAGGTGCACCTTGCAAGCTCGACCATGCACCTGCAGGAACTGGGCCGGGTCCTTCTTCTGCGGGGATGGACAAGATGAAGGCCACCACCCAACTGAGCCCTGAGCCCTGCCACTGCCCACACAACCAAGCTTAGCAGCAGCTTCACCTCTACACCAAGCAGGCCGTACTTCTGAGGTAGAAGAACCTGCCGGGGCGTGCGGGCGGCACTAACAGGGCCACCTAACCTCTGGGGATAAGTTTCCTCTCAAGGTAGCCCCAGGAGGCTCTGAGCTCTGGCTCAGTCTTCTACAGAGCCAGTACCGAGACTGACCTCCCTAAAATATCAGTGCCCAACTCTTCACCCCACACCCACCCCAGGGCCACTCACTCAAAGCCAGGTGCAAGCACGTTGGCCAGGAGTAGCCTCGAAGACATCACAACTGCATAAACTCATGAAAAGACGATCAATGTCACTATTCGTCAGAGAAACAGCAATCAGAACCACAAGACGCCACCTCACACTGCCTAGGATGGCTAAAACTGAAAGGACAGGCAACAGCAAGAAACTGACAGGAGTACGGAGAAATCAGGCTCTTCAGAAAGTCAGACAAAGAACTGCCACATGACCCAGCAACTCCACTCCACACCCGAAACAGCTAAGAACAGACACTGAAATACCTGTACACCAACAGTGGCACTGGGCACAACAGCCGAAGAGTGGAAACAAGTCAAATGTCCATCAGTGCACGACAGAGAAACAAAACATGCACAGCCGGACAGTGTAATATTACTCAGCAGTAAAAAGCAATGGAATGCCGACCCATGCTAAAACCTGATGGGCCCTGCAAACGTGACACTAAGTGAAGGAGTCAGTCACAAAGGGCCACGTAGCCTACGGTTCCATTCATGTGAAAGGTCCAGAGCAGGTGAATCCATAGAGACAGAAAGTAGACAGCAGTTACCCAGGGTGTGGGGAGGGGGGAACTAACTGCTAAGGGGCATGGGGCTTCTTTTGGAGGTCACAAAGAGTTTCTAAAATTAGACTGTGAAGATGGTTGCACAATCCTGTGAATATCCTGAGGGCTTCCCTGGTAGCTCAGCTGGTAAAGAATCCGCCTGCAATACAGGAAACCCCGGTTCGATTCCTGGGTCAGGAAGATCCTCTGGAGAAGGGACAGGCTACCGACTCCAGTATTCTTGGGCTTCCCTGGTGGCTCAACTGGTAAAGAATCTGCCTGCAATGTGGGAGATCTGGGTTCAATACCTGGGTTGGGAAGATACTGAAAACCACTGAACTGTACAGTATGTGGATTTAAAAAATGTTCTTCCCCTTTTCTTCTTTTTTTGGCCATGCCTCAAGGCACAAAGGATCTTAGTTCCCTGAGCAGGGATAGAACCAGTGGGAGCGTGGAGTCTTAACCACTGGACCAAGAAAGGCCTGAGTATGTGAATTATATCTCAATAAAGCTATATTTTTTTAAAAGGGCACCAAGATGGAGGAGACTGGCCCCCGAGTCACTGTTTTTTCCAGAGCCCCTCCCACCACCTCACCAGCTGCTGCTACCTTCCATTCACTTCTCACCTCTGGCCTGAGCTCTCCTGTGGGGGTTACAACCCCAAGTGACCGTAACTGCAGCAGGAAAGCCTAAAATCTGGCGGCGGCAGCAACAGCACCCGCCACCAGTGCCGGGCCCTGGCTGAGCTCCAGCCCCTGCCGCATCAGAGCCACGAGCCAGGGCACTAGTGCTCCCCACTAACCCTGACCAAGCTCCCCTCCCCAGACTCCAACCACCCCCCATCCCGAGCCCCCTGCCCCGCCACCGTCCCTGACCACTCAGCAGCCTCCTCTCCCCAGCTCGGCTCCTCGCTACCACCCTTGCCCCCTGCAGCTCCTTTTCCACAGAGCAGCCTGAGGCAGCATTAAAACGTATTAGGCCCTGGCCCCCTGCGCAGAGCCTGGCCCGCTCCTGCCTGGCCCTCTCTGATGCTCGCCATGGGCTCCCCAGCCCCGCCCTGCCCCGCCCCACACCGCACAGAACAGCCCTGCTCTTGCAAGTCTGTCTCCTCACTTATTTCCGATCCCCTTCCAGCCGCCTTCCTCGTCAAGTCTATCTAAACAGCCACCCCAGCCCCTGACTTGACCCTAGCTCCTTACCCTACCCTACTCTCTTCAGAGCACCGCCCATCACCTATCACCTGTCACCACCCACCAACTAGAATGGAACTCCCAGCCGGGCAGGACCCGTCTTGTATTCCGAGCGCCCAGGGCAGGGCCTGGGAACACTGACCAAAGCAAACAGAATGCGGCCTCACTCACAGATGAGGAGCCTGAGCCCAAGACTGAGAAAACCATCAGCCTCAAGCTCTCGAGAGCCTGCACTTCCTCTTTCGGCCTTGAGCTCCCACCCCAGCCCCATCAGCAGGAGTTGAGAAGGACACTCACCAATGACCACAGCTACCACCAGGCTGCTCCCTGTCCTGTGCGCGCTAGGCGAGCTGAGGGTGGGCTCCACCCACGTCCACAGGGTGGCGCTGCTGCGACCCAGCGCCTCTTCCCGCACCTCACCTGCCTCCCTCAGGCCCTCATCTCAGGCCTCGTGACCGCCCCGGGGCAGGTCTAAGACCTGGGGTTCAGAGACCGCTCCAGGCCAAATGCTCGGCTCCCACACCCAAGACACACGTGGGACTGTTTGCAGGATGGACTTTGGCCTGTACCAAGAATTCACTGTACCAGCACCAGGGAAACAAAAAAGCACTGGGCGGGGAGTTAAGACTTTGGGTCCGTGGCCTGGCTCTGTTGTGAGCTTCAGGAAAAGTCCCTGAACCACACATGCTAAAAGCCAGGTGCGTTACGTACACCTCAAACTTCTCAACCGTGGGAGGAAGGTGCTACTCCTACCCCATGTCCCAGATGAGGAAACTGGAGCTCAGAGTGGGGAGGCTCACTCGCTCCAGATCACACCAGTCACAAACAGAACCAGGATCTGAGCTCAAATAGGCCTGACTCCAAAATCCACTTTTTTTCTAAAATAATTATTTGGTTCATGGTAACAGGCATACAACGTAAAATCCACTAACCTGACCATTTTTAAATGCACAGTACAGCAGCATTAACGATCTGCACCTCGCTGTGCACCGGTCTCTAGACCTTCGTCTACAAAACCGGAACTCCACACCTGCTGAACTACTCCTCCCCTTCCCCTCCCCCAACTCCTGACTACCATCATTTTCTGTTTCGAAGGGCCTGACTGCTTCAAATACCTCATACACACGTAATCTCGCAGGGTTTGTCTGTTTGTGACTGGCTTATTTCACTGGACAGAGTCCTCCAGGTGCCTCTTTGCTGTAGCCTGTGACAGAATCCCCTTTCTTTCTGCGACTCAGTAACATCCCACTGCATGCACAGACCACTTTTCTTTGCCCATTCATCAGCTGCTGGACATTTAAGTTGTTTCCACACCTTGGCTATGGTGAAACAAACTCCAAACAAACATGTACAAATCCGTCTTCAAGAGCCAAAATCTATTTTTAACCACTGGACCATTATATCTCCAGGATCGAAGAGGGTCAGACAAGTTCATGGTCTTTCTCTCACTCATTCAACTGTGAAGCAGGCACCCACTCTGAGCGAGGTCTTGTGCTAGGGCCACAGCTGTGACTGAGACAGTCAGCCTTGTCCCCACGGCTCACAGTTCACTGTGGGTGACAGACCCGGGCCCCACAGTGACGACCTAGAGTGAACAGTGCTGGGATGGGGAAGCCAGGGGTTGTATCGCTCAGCCTGCTGGGATCAGCCTGGGGCCTCCTGGAGGAGATGCCAGAGCTGAGATCTGTTTTATTTTCCACTTTCACATCAACATGGAATTCTGTTTCTTTACCCAAATCACTGATTAGAAGAAAGTCAACAGGGACAAAACAATGACGGAACCAGGGACAGGAAGGGAGCTAGAGCAGGCACCAAGGACACATCAGAAGAGAAATCAGCTGTATGGACTGGACACACCGGCCTAGTCTGCCACAGCTGACCTCTGCTTCTTCAACACTGGCCTCAGCTGCCTCTCTCGGGCGGAGAATAAGATGAGAGACCCACATGACAGCCCCATCCTCTCCTCAAAGCCGTCACCGTCCACAGTTCGGTGGCTCTGATCTGAATGCTGATCACGTTCATGTTCGGGGACAGTAGCTGCTTGTACAGGCCTGCACCACAACACACCCCACAGACACTGTTCTATTCTTGAAGCTCTTCCCTGTCACCCAGTGAGAGGGGCTGGTCGTCACCACTGTCCCAAGGGGGAAAACACGGCTCAGCGAGCTCTCCGGCTCACACGGCGAGAGCCTGAACTCCCAAGCCTTTTGAGTGACCCCGCTCCGACCTTCTTTCCTCCACTCCATCCATCCACCTGGATGCGATTCCAACTGTACTTGGTAATAATAACCTCAGCACCAAGAAGAGCTGGCATTTACTGAGCAAGTTAGCCTGGGCAGGTCGGCCCTCTGGAGTCTCTGTGCCCAATCTCACCCAACACTCTGATACCTTGGGAGGGAGGTGCCCTATCCCCATCATTTGTGACAGCCCATTAGTTGGCAACCAACATCCACTGCCCCTTCCTCCACAGAAATGAGACTTCTAACATAACTGGCACAAGGCCCCCCAGCATACAGCGCATGCCTCTCAGCCTTCCTGGCAGCTGTATGTGACCAGGGGCTACTTTCTGGCCACGGGGATACAAGTGGCTGTATTACGTGCAAACATTTAGAAACTTTCTTAACAACTGACATGAGCCCATTGGCCTCTTCTCCCTCCCTGCTGAATGGAATATAAAGACATGATGGCTAGAGCTTGAGCAGCCCTCTTAGACCTTAAGAAAACACTGGCAAGAGAAGCCACTCATGGCTGAGTAACAGTTCCCTGAGCAGGACTGGCCACCTCTGGGCTTTTATGTAAAAAGGAAATAAACATCTGTCTTCAGTGAAGATATGATGAAACAGAGACGCGTGTCAAGCGCTCAGCGCAGTACTTAACACACAAATGCTCAACAGCATTAACTACTGTTATCAGCAAAGCTTTAACACAGGGGTCAACACCCATCTCCCAGGCCTGCTGAAAGGACCAGAAACAATGTACCGAGTAGTAGGCGCGGGGTCTGGCGCGCCCGAACCCTTAATAAGCGGCAGTTACTCAGCCCTGACCGCTGACAGCATTCCCCGTCCGCTGCTAGGGCCTCAACTATAACCAACATAGGCCCAGGCCCTGCCCTTGTGGTCCCGTCATAGTTATTCCAACACCACTGGAGACGGGCTCTCCGAGATGCCTCTCCTAGGATAATAGCAGCCTCTGTTTCATGGGTGATTGTGGAGACTCAAAGCAATCATACATCTAATGTTCTCCTCACAGAGCCTGGAGCCTGAGAAGGGTCAATTAAAATGGCAACTGCTATTATTATTGTTTTATTCATCTAGTCTTTTAAACCACGTTGGGCTCAAGCGTGGAAAGGAGTACCATGACCCAAATAAACCTAGTCCCCAGTCTCACAGAGCTGAAAATGTGTGTTAAATTCCACAAAGGGGAAAAACAAGAAGCTATGACAGCATTTATAGGGGACAGTGATTGAGTACAAAGGATGAGGGAAGACTTCCCTGAGGACTGAGATCCGAGAGATGAGCAGGAGCTAACCCAGTAGAGGAAAAGCTCACACAAAGCCCCTATGGCTAAAGAGAACTATACAATTTGGGGAGGTAAACTGGTAGCTCTTTATACACCTTTTTTTGCTAGAAAAAGTAGCCCCAGATAGTAGGGAGGCCAGATGACATGAGCAAAGGAATAAGGCAGAAAGCAGAGTAACATGAGTCTGGAGGAGGTGGTAAAAGCCAGGCCATGGATGCTCTTAAAGGCTGTCATGAGGAGCCTGGCACTAAGGAGTCACAGAGAAGTTGAGTAAGAGAGGGACAGAGTCAGCTTTGTGCTTTAGAAAGACCTCTCTGGGGACTTCCTTAGTGGTCCAGCAATTAAAACTCCACACTCCCAATGCAGGGAGCCCAGGTTCAATCTCTGGTCAGGGAACTAGATCTCTCATGCCGCAACTAAGACCCAGTGCACCCAAATAAATATTTTTTAAAAAATAACAATAATTCCATCCCTTATTTAAAAAAAAAAAAAAAGACGTCTCTGGCCTCTCTGAGGAGGGTGGATTAGAGGCGGCAGGACTGGAAGCCAGAACACCAGGGAGGAGCCTGCGGCAGTGATGCAGTAACAAATGAAAACGTCTATATAAATACCATCTCACAGAAGATCAGAACCTAGTGTGCCAAAGCCATTTCAAGCTGGGGTCTCAAGAACAAGTGACAGTTAAATAACTGAGAGGAGGCATTACAGGCTCAATACCCAGCGGCGGCAGAGATGCAAAAAAAGGCCAATGGAGCTATCCCAGGATGAAGCCCAGAGGCCAGATCACAAGGGCCTTTTAGGTCACAAGATGGAGTGTGCTGTTCTCTCCAAAAGCAACTGAAGCATCTAACAGGGGAGAAATGGCCAGAATTCACTAGGTGAATACTGACGGTACTCCTTCCGGGTGTCAAGTCAAACCTTAAGAAGGGCTGAGCTCCTCTGGGCGCTGTGAACACTGAGGAATAATAACCAAGACCGACAGCATTCCGGAGGTGGCCAATCTTATGTCTGGAGTGCTACAAAGCCTTCCCTCCTTCCTGCCAACACCAGTTCTGTACTCTGAGTCCACACCAGACAGCACAGGGGGAGACAGTAAACAAAATATCTCGGTTTCGCCCCCGCCCCCAGTGATTATGTTCTGGAGGAGAGGAGGCGACCCACTCCAGTATTCTTCCCTGGAGAATCCCCATGGACAGAGGAGCCTGGGGGGCTACAGTCCACAAAGGTGGAAACGAGTCAGATGGGGCTGAGAGACTCAGCTCAGCACAGCATAGCACATGATTACGCTCAAAAAAATGGACATTCTCTTGAGAAAACGGGTATCCCCTCTTAGCCTATTTCCAAGCCTGGTGGTACCAGGATAACCAGGGCTCCGCCCTCTCACAGAGCTCCCAGCCCAGATTAAAGGTCACTTACGATCTTTTCATAGTACTCCCTGCGCCGTTCTGCCCTCTTTTTGTAGTCGACCATCATGCCTCGAAGTTTCCGCTCATGTTTCCGAGCCTCGTGCCACATTGTGGTGAGGCCAAGGCTGGGGCCTCAACCTGAGGGATGAGGGAAGGGGTGTCAGATGGGCTTAAAAAAAAAAAAATACGGGCAGAATCACCGACACCTAGTAAGTTGACAGAGTTAATCCTGAGCATCAGCTTCAGGGAGGGTAAGTGAGGCTGCAGAGCTGTGCAGCAGGATACACTCGGGTGGACCCCGGGCAAATCTGATCCAGTACCCTGGGCATTCTGAATCCCCCACCCGCACTCCCGTTGATTCTGGAGTGAGCAGCCCAGAGAAAGTGGTACCCTGTGCTGAAGGAGGAGGAATCAAGGATGAAAGGTTCAAGGATGGAAGGAGTGTTTGAAGTAAGGTCTGGAGGAAGAACATGAGCAGCTGGGGTTGGGAGCTCAAGGGAGAGGAAGGGCTGAAACGGCGCCCAACAGGTGGGCCGGGGGGGCGGGTGGGTCTGGGTACCAGAGGTCTGGGGATGAAGGCAGGTGGACGAAGATAAAGTTTTTATGGAAAAAGGGTAGTGGTGTGGAGGTAGGGGTCGAGGGCAGGTGAAGGGCGTGGATGGTGGTGGATGTCCTCCCGACACTTGCGGGAGGAGGGGGCAGGAGGCAGCGCCGGAAGAAAAGAAGCGCTGCAGAGGTCTAAAGCAGGAATCTAAATTGGGGGCGGGGGGAGGGTACAGAGGCTGAGGGAGGCGGAGCGAGCTGACAGGAGGGGGTGGGCTGCGTTTGGGGGCAAGCCTGCAGGACCGGGCTCGAGCACCTGGTCTGGGCCTGAGGGATCCCTCTAAGTTTTTCTGACAAGGGGGCGGGACCTGTGGCAAGCGGCAGGGTCCGACGCGGCGAGTTCTGGCCGACGGCGGAGGTAGGGCGCGGCCTGAGCCACGGCAGGCCGAAGGGGTGCGGGGCGGGCGGCCCTCGGGGCCCGGGCCGACCGGAGTCTCACAGTAGACCGCGGAGAAGCCGAGGCAAGGGCGAAGCTGGGCTGACGTCCGCCCGCGGGCACCAGGTCACCCGCTGCCCGCACTCACCGGCTCGCCGCCGCCTCCCACCGCTGCGCTCGCGCGCGACCCGCTCCGGAAGCGGAAGTGGGAGGCTGAGGGACGGGGCGGGGAGCGGCAGAGGCACTTCCGCCTACTCGAGAGGCGGGAACTAGGTTGGACTAGAGAGTGAGCGGAAGGGCGGGGCATGAGGAAACCCGAGGGGCATAGGCGGAGTCTGGAGACTTTGTACTTAAGGGCGGGGGTTGTTTCTCTAGCGAAGAGACGAGACCCCCCAGGGATCAAAAGCTCATCTTTATTAGCAAGACTCTGAACAAACAACCTACCCGCCCCCCCCACCTTCAAGCCTGGGGTAGGAGGATGGGGGATCTGCACCCTCCTCCCATATATACACAACAGAATCCCCCTGGAGAAGGTGCCCCTGCTTGTGGGGGCTGAGACAGCAGCTTTAACAAGCTAGTGCTTGAGAGCCAAGCCCCCTTTCCTCTCCAGACTCAGTTTTCTCATTTGTAAAGGAGCTCAGGAGAAACCGGTGTTACGGAGTTTCTCCCCAGCGCTGAAGATGTCCGATTCAGAAGGACGAGGACGTCGGAAGACTGACCAAGGGCCGCCCCAGGGGATGGGGGTGCTGGGTATCCTGATTGGAAGGCCACCTCCCTCCCGACCCAGCGCCTCTCCTCCAGCGCCGCGGGGCTACGTGGCCTCAGGGCCCGGGGACAGGAGGCCACCCCCAAAGCCGGCCTCACGGTACTGGTTGGGGAACATGTTGCTGCCCACGAGGCTGGCAGTGCCTCCGTCCCCGGGGCCTGGGGCCTGGTACGAGTCCAGCGTGAGCGGCTCGGGGCCGGGGGGCTCCCCGACCGCAGCCCCTGCACCGCCGTTGCCCGCGACAGCGCTGGTGAGTGGTGGCGCTGGGGGCAACATGTCCAGCATGGTCAAGAGCGTGGGGGCAGCGGGGTCGTAGGGAAAGCTGTCGTCCAGGAGGTCCGGCCCGCCGGGGGGTTCCAGGCTGGGGAGGGATACGGTGCCCGGGTAGAAGTCTGTGTCGGGTAGCAGCACTGACGGCGGGAGGTACGGTCCTGCAGGGATGAGAAGAAAGAAGGAAGCATGGTGGGCTTTTAGGGTCGACCTCCCGCCAGCTCAAATGCCGGGTCTGTGGCTAAATACTTTATCATGTGGCCTCCTATAACGCCAGGGAGAACTCTGAGTAGGGACTATCACCATTCTCTTTTTTTTATTTACAATAATTTTTTTTGAGGTATAGTTGATCAGGTGTACAACATAGTGATTCACAATTTTTTAAGGTTATACTCCACTTATGTGTGTGTGCTTAATCCTTCAGTCGTGTCTGACTCTTGGCGACCCCATGGACTGTAGCCCGCCAGGTTCCTCTGTCCATGGGATTCTCCAGGCAAGAATACTGGAGTGAGTTGCCATTCCCTTCTCCAGGGGATCTTCCCAACCCAGGGATTGAACCCAGGTCTCTTGCATTGCAGGTAGATTCTTTACCATCCAGGCCACCAAGGAAGCCCATACTCTGCTTATAGTTGTTATAAAATATTAGCTATATTCCCTGTGCTGTATTCCCTGTCCTTGTTGCTGATTTGTTTATACATGGTAATTTGTACCTTTTAATCCCCATCCCTATATTTCCCCTCCCCCTCCCTTTCCCACTGATAACCGCTAGTTTGTTCTCTATATCTGTCAGTATTTCTTTTTTGTTATATTCACTTTTTTTTTTATGACTCCACGTATACATTATCATACAGCATTTGTCTTTCTCTGTCACTAAGCATAATGCTCTCCAAGTCCATCCATGTTGTTGCAAATTACAGGGTTTTTTTATGACTGAGTAGTAATATTTTGTGAGGAGGGCATGGCAACCTACTCCAGTAATCTTGCCTAGAGAATCCCATGGACAGAGGAGCCTGGCAGGCTGCAATCCATAGGGTCGTATACAGATAGACACGACTGAAGCGACTAAGCAGCAGCAGTAATCCATTGTGTATATATACACCACATCTTCTTTATCCATTCATTTATTGAAGGACACTTAGGTTACTTCCATTTCTTGGCTATTGTAAACAATGGCGCTATGAACATTGGGGTACATGTCTCTTTTCAAATTAGTGTTTTCGTTTTATTTGTTTTGGATATACACTCAGGAGTGGAATTGCTGGGTCATATGGTATTTGCAAATGATATGACCAATACAGGGTTAATGTCCAAAATAAAAACAGCTCATACGATATTAAACAAATACCCCAACTAAAAAAATGAGCAGAACTGAATAGACATTTTTCTAAGGAAGACATGCAGTTGGCCAACAATCACGTGAAAAGATGCTCAACATGGTTAATCATCAGAGAAATGCAAATAAAAACCACAATGAAGTTTCACCTCACACCTGTCAGAATGTCTGTCATCAAAAAGACATAAATAACAAATGCTGGTGAGGATGCAGAGAAAAGAGAACCCTCATACATTGTTGGTGGGAGGGTAAATTGGTGGGGAAAACAGTTTGGAAGTTCCTCAATAAACTAAGAATCATTCTTACTTAATAAGCAAACAGGCAAAATAACTTGCAGTCCACAGGTGAGTTGTGGAACCAGGGTTGAAACCATGCTCCTATAATGCTAGTGAGTTTTCCTCAAGAATGAGGAAGAAAAGGATGCTCCAAAGCCCCCCAGCGTATAAAGACAACACAAAAGGTGAAATCACACCATGGGAGACCCAAGGAGAAATATCAAGTCCCAAAATTGTAAGGTAAAATGGTAAGTGTCATTGTGGAAGTCTTTTTGAGACAAGACAAACCTCACCAGCAAAGATTGACTACACTTATTTTAGAAGGAGTCACAGTGCTGCTGGAACTCTGTTTCCCAGTTTCCCTGGTAGCTTGATGTGGACATGTGACCAAGTGCTGCTGGCTGAAATGTGGGCATGATGGATGGAGCTGCAACAGCCATTCTGCACCATGAGGTGGAAACTATGAGCTGAAAATAGCAGGAGCTCAGGTCTCTGATGATCATGCAGCCACCAAAGCATCTGTGGACCACCCACCCCTGGACTGTGTTTGTGTGAGAGGAGAAATAATGTCCTATCCTACTGAAGTTCCTGTTATTTGGGATTTTGCTGTGAATGCAGTTAAACATGATCATAACAAATGCAGGTGGCATTCCTGGTTTCCCGCAAGTTCCTAACATCTCCTGGGCACCAAATCCTATACTAAATAACCGTGCATTGTGACCTCACTAAATTCCGGAAGGAACCCCAAGAAGGAAGATCTCCATCTGCAAGTTAAGTAAACTGAGGCCCAAAGAGGTTGCACAGGGACTTCCCAGTGCAGTAGTTAAGAATCCACCTTCCAGTTCAGGGGACACAGGTTTGATCCCTGGTTCAGGAACTAAGATCTCACATGCCTCGGGGCAACTAAGCCCATGCACCACAAATACGTTTCTAGACCCCCCCACACCACAGCTAGAGAGAAGACCTTGTACTTCAACAAACAGCCCACATGACCCATAGAAAGATCCCACATGCTGCAACTAAGACCTGATGCAGCCCTAAATAAATATTTTTTTTTTAAAGATCACACAGTGGCTTAATTGTGGCCTTGAATTCAAACCCAGTCTGATTGCAGAGGCTAGGCTCCTAACCATTCCACTCTAGTGCCAGGGCAGCTTTGCCAAAGGAATAAGAGAGGAGAACTTTGGATACTGGGAAACTGGGGTGATGGAGCAGGTGAAAGAATTACTAAGTGGCTAATGATGAGAGACTTCAGGGATTCAGGGTCGAAGGTTGATGAAATGGACTAGGATTGGGGATTTCTAGGGGCAGAGGTGTTGGTAGACAACAGGTGACACTTGAAACCTTCGGGTGAGATTGGCTGAGATTGACAACTCCAGCAGACTCTGGCTGGGAGCTGGGCTCCTGGGGTAGCTGGGGTGCTGGGGACAGCGTTCTTAGAGCTAGCGGTCAGCGAGTGGGGAGGCTTTGGATAGCAGCCAGACAGGGTTACAGTTCATGGGATCTAGAGGCTGGCGTGTGAGTTGAGATGAAGGCCGTGGTAGAAGAGGTCAGAGGGTGAGTGAATTCAAGGCTGGCTAGCTCCAGGGGACGCTAAGGGTTGGACACGACTGAGCAACTTCCCTTTCACTTTTCACTTTCATGCATTGGAGAAGGGAGTGGCAACTCCCTCCAGTGTTCTTGCCTGGAGAATCCCAGGGACGGGGGAGCCTGGTGGGCTGCCGTCTATGGGGTCACACAGAGTCAGACATGACTGAAGCGACTTAGCAGCAGCAGCAGCAGCTCTGACACCACCTCCATTTATCCATCCTCTACTCCCTACTACTGGAGTCACATGTGTCATCATTAGTCTAAACCTGTGCCCACGGGTGGTGGTCCAGTGGCTAAGACTCCATGCTCCCAATGCAGAGGCCCTGGGTTTGATCCCTGATCAGGGAAATAGATCCCATATGCCGCAACTGCGAGTTCGCATGCCGCAACTAAAGACCCCACGTGCCACAGAGAAGATCGAAGATTCACATGCTGCAACTAAGACCTATTGCAGCCTAATTAAATGATTACAATTTTAAATACATTAACAAGTAAATTAACTTTTGCCCAGGTGTAACTCCCCGCTCCACCACGGACTGGCTGTGTGACCTTGGGCAAGAGATGTCACCTCTCTGGGCCTCAAGTTTTTCACCAGTAAAATGGGACTGGGGCATGGGAGGAGATGACAGCACCCACCCCCCACCCCCCAGAGGGACTGCACAGATTAAGTGACCACACACAAAGCAGTTATGCTCAGAATGTCTGTAAAAATAAATACAGTATCATTTAAAAGGCCAATGAGGTATGTATGTGGTGATACTTTTCAGAGGCGCCCTGAAGCTCTGAGAGGTAGAGCAACTTGATAAAGGTCACACAGCATGTAAATGGCCAAGTGGAGATCAGAGCCTCTGGACTGTGTCCAGAACCACTGTTCTTTCCACTTTATGTTGCTGGTTAAGTGGTGAGGCACTGGCCATGTAGGAGCTCTTGGGGGGCCTGAAGAGGCTAGAAAAGCGTGGCTGCAACACCCCCCCCAACTCAGCCCACCTCGAGGGCAGGGGCTTGCACTGAACCAACACCCACCTGAGCCATGGCTGGGCAGGAATTGATCCAGGAAGACTGGTTTTTTCCTCCGTCGTTTGCTCTCAATGCCATGGGGATCTGAAGGAAGGCAAAGATGAGGACCCCTGGATCCCACCAGCCCCTCCTCCCCAACCTGGGGGGGGTGGGCAGGGTGATGGGGTCAGTCAACCCCTCCCAGGGACCTGGAGAGGGACATCAAAAGGGGCAGAGGGGACACACCAGAGCTATTCAGCTCCCCAAGGACGTCAGGCAGCCCCCGTTTCCGCTTCTTGTCCACGCCATAGCTGTCTGTTCAGGAGATACCAGAGGCATACAAAATAACACATGAAAAATAAGAATTAACTATAGAAACCATTTGGGAAGTTGTTGAGCTGTTCTGGCTTTCTCCCAACCAATGTATATAGATGTCCATATCTTAGAATAAAACCCAAATTACTTCTAACCCCACTGGAACATCCCAGGCATAATTCTGCCCCAGGGCCTTTGCACTTGCTGTTCCAGCTACTTAAAACACTCTTCCTCAACTCTTATCTCTTCCCTGGAAAACTGCTTAGTCACCTTTCTGTCCTCAGGTCAGCTGCCCCCTCTTCCAGGAAACCCTCCCTGAACTCTAAGGCTGGGTCAGTTGCCCTACTCTGCAAGACGAATTCTATAAGCAATTCCATCCCAGCCCTGCCCACTCTGGCTGTCACTGTATGGGAATAGATCTGTTCCCCGCCCCATCCACCCACCCCTATAGAACGATGGGCCTCATAGCACAGGGCTGGGGCTGTCTCTGGTACCACTACGTTCCCAGCAGAGGGCCAGGCATAAGCAGCTGTGCTGAGAGGAGAAATTATTAAATAATCCCAAAATGTCACGAGATGGGTACTGTCACTATTTCCATTTTGCACAGGAGGAATCTGAGACTAGGAAAAGCCAAGGTCACACAAACCAGTAAGCAGACGGGGATTTGAACCCCAGTCTGTGCAACTCGGAGCCTGCATTCTACTTCTGCCTCTTCCCCTTTCCCCTTTGGGGCACCCCAAGCAAGGCCAAAGACCTGGTCTCTGGGGCAGTGGGTCACCCTGGGTTGTTGTGGTTACCATGGTCCCGAGGCAGGTAGGTGAAGGGCAGAGGCTCACTGCAGACCCCATCAGTAAGCCGCTGCAGAAAGACGTTCACCGTCACAGGTTCAACGATCTCCAGGTCCTCGTAAGGTGGCGTCTTGAACACAATAGCGATCTGGCGGTGCACATCGGCCTGGGAGAAGTCAGCCCGGCCTTCCCAGGAGGCTCTGCTGAACACCACTGATATATCCTCTGGCAGGAAAGTGGGGGCATCAGCTGAGCCAAGACACTTGGTCCACCAGAGACCCAACTCACTCAGCCTCCCTCAAAATCAACACAAGTATTTCCAAGAATAAAACTAATTATGTGTGCACGCATGCTAAGTCACTTCAGTTGTGTCTGACTCCTATCGATGGTAGCACACCAGGCTCCTCTGTCCATGGGATTCTCCAGGCAAGAATACTGGAGTGGGTTGCCATTGCCTCCTCCAGGGGATCTTTCCAACCCAGGGATCGAGCCCGCATCTCCTGTGTCTCCTGTATTAGCAGATGGGTTCTTTAGCACTAGCGCTACCTGGGAAGCCCATATATGAGTATATATATTGAGGCTTTATATGTGTTGGACACACAGATTACCTCTAAGACATACAACAGTTCTAGGGAGCCCATGATACTGAGGAGAAAGCAAAGGCACCAGGAGGTTAAGCCACTTGTCCAAGGTCACATGGTCAACAAGTGGTGCAGCCAAGATGGGAATCCAGGCAAGCAAGAGCTCTTCAGCACTAGCTCCTAGGACTCGAGGAAGTTACTGGTATTTCTGGGCCCAGTGTCATCATCCTAAAGAGGGAAAGTCATAGCACTCACCTCATAGGAGTTGTTAGAAGGATTAAATGAGTCATTCCAATAAAAGGGCTTAGAAGAGGACTTAACATAATAGGTGATCAAGCCTTATTAAGTATGATGGCTTTTATAAGCATTATGTAAAATATTAGCTCCAGGAACTCAGAAAATCCTCAGTAAATGCTACTTCTTTGTGATGTACCTCTTAGGTACTTGGGATCCCATCTCATCCTAATACCAGCTCATTTTAGGGGCTGAGGAAACCGGCTCAGGGTATTGAAATCACCAGGCCAAAATCAGCCAGTGAGTCAGTGATGGAATAGAACTCAAATCTACCTTGAATCATTCACCCGAGGCATTATCAGTTTTTCTGCCCTAACCCCAATTCCCAGGCCCTAAGAATCTCCTTGGCCTTCCTCAGATCTCAGTTCAAATACCACCTCCTCCAGGAAGCCTTCCCAGATGCCTGGACCATGTCTGGTCTTCCTGTTGTTCAGTCTCAGTACTGTGTCTTCTTCCCTATCAGCATTATGCACATTTATAATTTATATTTCTTTCCCTACCTATCATTGAACTGAGAGCCCTGTGAGGGCAGAGTCTGGACGTGTCTCGGTCACTGCTATGTCCCACCACTGCCTAGCACAGAGGCCAGCATAGAGAGCCACCCAATAACCATTTGCTCGTTCAACAAAAACAAAAACCCAGACTTCCCTGCAGGCACAATGGATAAGAATCCACCTGCCAATGCAGGGGGACATGAGTTCGATCCCTGGTCTGGGAAGACCCCCACATGCTGCGGAGCAACCAAGTCCGTGCGCCACAACTGCTGAGCCCGTGCCCTAGAGCCTGCATGGCGCAACTACTGAGCCCACGCTCCAACTGCTGAAGCATGTGCGCACCTCCGCAACGAGAGAAGCCGCCGCAGTGAGAAGCCTGCGCATCACAAGGAAGAGTAGCGCCTGCGCACCTCCGCAACGAGAGAAGCCGCCGCAGTGAGAAGCCTGCGCATCACAAGGGAGAGTAGCCCCTGCTCGCCACAACTAGAGAAAGCCCACGCAACGCGACAAGGACCCAGCGCAGCCAAAAATGAATACATAATAAATTTTTTTAAAACCCAGTTTGAGAAAGGGGTTTTGCATTTGAATGGATGTGACTCAAGTGGAAACCTCCTCCATTTTCTCCGTCTGGAGCCCTGACCCAACTGTCATAAAGCATTTATTTATACAACTCCATGATTTTAATACCAGAGTAGTTCCCCAAAGTTCCTGATGCCAAGGTCTGCCCAGCACTCAATGCTGGCTAGTATAAACAGGCCTCCTTCTCTATTCATGAATGAGTGAACAGAGTGTGTGGGTGGGTGACTCAGTGAGTGAGTGAATCAATGGGCAAATCTGAAACCAGAGCACTGGACCCTTCTACTAGGCTCCCCTGGTTAACCAGCTACTCCTCACCGTCTCAGTCTCTACAAGCTGGCAGACCCCACTCTGCCCGCTCACTGCCCCAGGCCCCTCACCTTTCTGCACCTTGTCGCACAGTAGGTAGAGCTCCTCGCCACCCGTGCACGGCCCACTCTCCTTGTTGATTCGGCAAATCCGTAGCTCCGACGTGTTTGTAGACTCTGGGAAAGAGGAGAGGAAGACACACAAAGGAAGGAAAAAAAAAAAAAAAAAGAATTTAGTCAACAAATCCTTACCAGGAACCCCATGGGTGCCCACTCAGGATGTGGAGAGGTGGGAAATGGGCAAGCCAGGGTGTCTGATATTTTTGGAACCTGTGCTGCAGGTGGAAAAAAGAAGATGCCCAGGGTGGAGGGGTTAATGGACATCCATGAGGCCTCCGCACTGAGGTCTAGTGAGCTCCCATCTCTGTCATGGGGATTGGATAGGTGAAAGCCCACTGGTAGCTAAGTGGGGACCATGTGCCCTAGACCTGGCCAATCAAAGCATCACCTCCTCCTGGCCACAGCTGATTGGTCAGAGAGCAGAATGTGAGTAAAACTAGGCCAATGAGAGACAGCCCTGGGACTTGGAGCAAAAATATTGGGTAAGAGGACTTCCCTGGTGGTACAGGGGATAAGAATCTGCCGGCTGATGCAGCGGACACAGGTTCGGTTCCTAGTATGGGAAGATTCCACATGCCACGGAGCAACTAAGCCTGAGCTCTAGAGCCTTTGAGCCGCTATTACTAAGCTCACTTGCCACACCTACTGAAGCCCAAGTGCCTAGAGCCCACGCACCTCAATAAAGAGTAGCCCCACTCACCGCAATTAGAGAACGCCTGCATGCAGAAAAAAAAAAAAAAAAAGAAATTGGGTAAAAGAATGTCTCTTTAGGAGCAGGAGAAAAGTTCCAGGCTGGTAGGACATAAGACTAGAGCTTTGTATAGTTATTTTGCCCCTGCCTGGGAGGGCCCTGCTAAGAGTGACTCTATCATGAAGGAAGCATGGAGAGATGGAAAGAAAGAAATCCCTAATGATATCTCCGAGAGCCTGGATACACCCAAACCTGAAGCATTGTATTATCTCTGGATATTTTTAGTTAATGGAACAAACATTCTTTTTTTTTTTTTTCCTTATGTGAGTTGGGATTCTATCTTTTGCATCCATAAAAGCCTGGATTGAATTAATATTCCCTGCCCATTGTGATGCTTGCGGCAGTCACTGTAAGTGGGCTAAAATCTAACAGCCATTCCTAATCTTCTCTTCTATGCCTGTACTCCTCGATAGAGGATGAAAAATCTAAATACATGCTTTCTCAGACTGCTTTGCAACTAAAGGTGGCCATGGAGCCAAGTTCTGGCCAATGAGACATAAGCAGATGCCTATCAGGGTGATTCTGAGAAATGTATTATTTTCTGTAAAAGAGAGAGATTATTACTTATGCTGCCTCTTCCCAAGGACTGTGTCGTATAGTTGTACTGATTGTGCTTTCTACAACATCAGAAGGCCCCATTTCCATAGACTACTTAGTAAACGCTGACCTCTACAGGGTGACACCACATACCATCTTGAACATAGACATGATGTCTGGAGCTGTGGCAGCCAGCTTATGACCATGAGGGAAAGGCCACGAGAATCACAGAGCTACTGAACCAGTACCCTGATGTAGCTGAGCAGCTTAATCAACAGGAACAGACTTAATAACTGAGCAAAAAAAAAAAAAAAAAAATTCCCTGTTTGTTCACCCATTGTGTGTGGGGCTTTCCAGTACTTGCGACCAAAGACAATCCTAACAGAACATCACCCTCGACTCACTCTTGTCGTAGACGGGCTCAGAGAGCACAGGGTCCATCCGGCGCATCTGTCCTTGCTGATCCCTGTATGAGGCCTGGAAGCAAATCCTCACAACATTCATGTCCACCTCCTGATGGTTCTTCAGGGACCCAGCTGTGGGGGAGATATGGGAAGGCTGACTGTGGGTGGTGGAGACCCTAGTAAGGGGATGGGGGACAAGGAAGGGATGGGGCTGGGGCAATGGTGGATACTGGAAAAGGCGAGGGGACGGGGTGGCAGAGGGGTGAGGAGTTTGGGAGGATGGGATGCTGAGCTAGGCACAGGGACTCACCGTTGTAGGGGTCAATGCCCAGCTGAATCTTCCGCTCAATGGCAGCCTCGATCTCCTTCTTCCTCACACACTGGATGCCCAGGTTGTTAAAGCTGAGTGGGGGAAGGGGTGACGGGAGGCACTCCTGAGAGGGCAGGTGTCACTCTGACCCACAAGACAGCTCTGGCAGATGCTGCTGCGGGGCTCACACCCTCAGAGGCCGAAGCTGCCTCAAGCCCAGGGTTCCCAGCACTGGGAGGGGACTGGGGCTCAAACCCTTAGCAGTATGGAGGATTCCTGAGAGAACTTGGGAGCACACCTTATCTTTATCACATGAAAGTATCAGTTAACCTCATTTATAAGAAGAAAACTGCCAATTAAACTCAAATGTGATATCAATTTTTAAAAAAACTCTCCAAAACAGCAGAGATCAAAACGCTGGATAATACCCCCTGTAGGTGATGTTGTAGAGCATCAGGCACTCTCACTCATTGCTGGAGGGACTGTAAATCACCCAAGTGATCACGTACTGGAAAACAACGTGGCAGTTTTCATTCATTCCACCAAGATTTCCTGAGCACCTACTGTGTGCCAGGGACTGTGCTAGGCACAGGGAACAGAGGGATACATCAGGGAACAAAAGAGAGAAAATCTCTGCTCTCACAGAACTTACATTTTCATTAAGTTTATAAATTGCTAAAAGTATAAATGCACAGATGTGGGGCCAACAATTTCATTTCTAGGAATCTATCCTAGAGAAGGGTATACATGAAACCGTTCATGAATAATAGCAACAGAGCAACAAGAGATTGGAATGAGTGCTCATTACTAAGAACACATTTGATTAATTGTTAACATCCATGCATTGGAATACTATGCAGCCAATAAAAAGGATAGGACAGTTCTAAATAGGAATTATCTCTCCGATGTATTAAAACATAAAAACAAGGTGCAACTGTCTCTACCATTCATAAGGGAATGACAAATATATATATATATATACAGGCATAGCACGTCTCTAGCTGCCTCCAAGAAGGGGCACTGGTGACCAGGGGGCCAAAGATGGAAGGAAATTCACTTTTCACTGCACACCCTTTCTGAACCTTTTACTTTTTAAAATTGAAAACATATAAATTATAAAGTGAAAGAAAGAATGGGCCTTGCAGTTAAGTCAGGTCTGGAGTCAAATCCCAGCTCTGCCACTGGCTATCTGGGCCCCTTTACTTCTCTGAGCCTTGGTTTTCTCCTCTACAAAGTGGGGATAAATAGAATGCATGTGAATGTGCATGCAGCAGGGTTCCAGGCCTAAATGAGACCCTCCACTGTTCCCAGACCTTGGTTTCCCCATCTAGGCAATGCAGTGGGGAGAGTCTGGATAAGCTGCCCCAGCCCTAAGGTTTTCTGGGGTGATCCTCAGCTCCTCAAAATCTCCATGACCAAGCATAAGGGGTCAGGGGTCAGGTACCTGTGCCGAGGGCTGACATGAGGCCGGAGCCGCACCCTGCAGACACCATCTGTGCAGTCTTTCCCCACGAGGCTGTGGGGATGAACTCGGTGAGGCCAGTCCTTCCACACCAGGCAGGCGGTCACCTCCACCTCCCGCAGCCCTCCACAGTCCCGGAGCTGCAGGAAGACGGGTGCTCTTGGGGTCCCATCGCAGACACCTGCACCCATCCAAGCCTCCTCTGGTACCTTCTCTCCCCCTCAATGATGGAAGTGTGTCGGTTGAAGACCTCTTTTAGATCCTAAACCCAAAGCTTCCAACCTGGGGACCTCATAACATGAGAGCTGACCCACAGATGCACTGTCTTTGGCCACTTGACTTAAAAAAAACGGATGCACACAAGGTCTCCAAGTGTGGTTCACAGATAGCAAACTAATAGTGGGCAGACCTGGTAGACACCACCTTAACCAGGCGATCAAGGTCAGCATCACCAATAAGGGGCCAACAGAGCACAGGCATCCTCTGTTGGGATGAATCACAAGCTGGAATCAAGATCGCCGGGAGAAATATCAACAACCTCAGACACACAGATGGTACCACTCTCATGTCAGAAAGTGAAGAGGAACTAAAGAGCCTCTTAATGAGGGTGAAAGAGGAGAGTGAAAAAGCTGGTTTAAAACTCAACATTCCAAAAACGAAGATTATGGCACCCAGTTCTATCACTTCATGGCAAATAGAAGGGGAATAAGTTGGAAACAGTGACAGATTTTTATTGTCTTAGACTCCAAAATCACTGTGGATGGTGACTGTAGCCTCGAAATTAAAAGATGCTTGCTCTTTGGGAGGAAAGCTATGACGAACCTAGACAGTGTATTAAGAAGCAAAGACATGACTTTGCTGACAAAGGTCTGTCTAGTCAAAGCTATGTTTCCAGTAGTCATGTATGGATGTGAGAGTTGGACCATAAAGAAGGCTCTCTTCTATGACAGCCCCTCCAGAAGTGCAACCCCAGAATCTAATCATGAGGAAATGTCATACAAGCCCTAACTGCAGGTCATCCATTCAGACATATCTGTGTCATGAAAGACAATAAAAAGATGAGTGAGGACCTCTCTGGTGGTCCAGTGACTAAGACTCTGTGCTCCTAATACAGGGGCTTGGGTTTGATCCCTTGTTGGGGAACTAAATCCCACACACCACAACTAAAACCCAGAGCAGCAAAAAAGAAAAAAAAAAAAGAAAGACAGGTGTCATATTTGAACAAAAAGAACAAAAATGTATTTTGATCTGCTGGTAGTTAAATAACGTATACATATGTCAAAATTCTTAGAGCTACACACTTAATATTTGATCAAACACAACTCAATTTCCAAAAAAATAGAGGCGAGAGACTCCAGAGACACAACCAAATGCAACATAGGACCCTAGACTGAGGAGGGAGAAATCATTATAAAACACATTTTGAGGGACTTCCCTGTGGTTAAGAATCCACCCGCCAATGCAGGGGACATGGGTTCTATCCCTGGTCCAGGAAGATCCTACATGCCTGGAGCAACTAAGCCCGGAGCAGCTAAGCACCGCAACTACTGAACCAGTGCTCTAGAGCCAGTGAGCTGCAGCTACTGAGCTGGTGCACCACAGCTGCCGAAGCCCTCAAGCCTAGAACCAGTGCTCCACCAGAAAAGAAGCTGCCAAATGGACAAGCCTGAGCACCACAACGAAGAGAAGCCCCCACTCACCGCAAATAGAGAAAGCCCGTGCAGAACAAAGACCCAGCATGGCCAAAACTCAATCAAGCCATATATCTTAAAAAAAAAAAAAATGGGGGGGAACAATTTGGAAATTCCAGCATGGACTATATATTAGATGATATTATGCTATATTATTGATTTTTTCTAGGGATAGTAATGCGTGTCGCAGCCATGCAGGACTTTATTTTTAGAAGATGCCCCCTTAAGTATCTACAGGTGAAATAACATGATGTTTACAACTCATCTGCAAATGGGTCTGCAAAAAAAGCGACGTGCATATCTGTGTGTGAGCACTACGCATGTGTACGTATGTTTGTGTGCGTGGAAAGAGGGTCAGATATAGCAAACTGAGGTAAAATTGAGGTCTGCTGGTGAATACAGGTGAAGGGTACACAGGTGCTTGTTGTACTATTTTTTAAATTTTTCTGGAGATTGCGATTGTTTTCATTCTAAATTCATCAAAATGTGTACATTAAGTGTGTAGTTTTTTGTATATCAGTTATACCTCAAAGAAAGAAACAAACAAGAAACCTAGAAAAAAAATTTAAAAGATTTTTTTTTTTTTTTCAAAATAAAAAGTTGGGGCGGGGTAGGGGAGGGAAGGACTGAGAGTTTGGGATTAGTAGATGCCAACTATCATATGTAGGATGGATAAACAATAGAGTCCTACTGGATAGCCCAGGGAACTATATTCAATATCCTGCGATAAACCATAATGAAAAGAATATATGTATAAATATATACATATGTGCTGCTGCTGCTGCTAAGTCGCTTCAGTCGTGTCTGACTCTGTGCGACCCCTGAGACGGCAGCCCACCAGGCTCCCCCGTCCCTGGGATTCTCCAGGCAAGAACACTGAAGTGGGTTGCCATTTCCTTCTCCAATGCATGAAAGTGAAAAGTGAAAGTGAAGTCGCGCAGTCGTGTCCAACTCTTTGCGACCCCATGGACTGCAGCCTACCAGGCTCCTCCATCCATGGGATTTTCCAGGCAAGTACTGGAGTGGGGTGCCATTGCCTTCTCCGATATACATATGTATATATAACTAAATCACTGATATACAGCAGAAATTAACACGATATTGTAAATCAACTATAATTCAATAAAATAAAATTTTTTTTTAAAGTTGGGGAAGGGACTTCCCTGATATTCAGTGGTTAAGACTGCGCTTTCACTGCAGAGGGCACAGGTTTGATCCCTGGTCAGGGAACTAAGGTCCCGACCACTGTGTAGCATGGCCAAAAAAAAGAAGTTGGGGAAAACTTGGAGCCTACATTTAAAACGTATGAGACATCATGTTATTCCAGATTTCCAGGTTCTCCTTTTTAAAAAGGAAGTTATGACAACTGGGGCTGGAATTCTACTCAGCAGCTACATGGAGCAGCAGACAGATACCAGCCCCGTGAGGCGGGGCCCAGACCCACTTGGTTTTCCTGGGTCACTCGCAGGGCTCTGCTGGTATCACAGAACCTCTAAAAAGTGTGATCTGAACATGTAAAGTGAAAAGTGAACGTTGAAAGTTGCTCAGTCGTGTCCAGCTCTTTGTGACGCCATGGACTATACAGTCCATGGAATTCTCCAGGCCAGAATACTGGAGTGGGTAGCCTTTCTCTTCTCCAGGGGATCTTCCTCAACCCAGGGATCGAACGCAGCTCTCCTGCATTGCAGGCGGATTCTTTACCAGCTGAGCCACCAGGGAAAGTGAACAGGTAAGCTGGTGCCTATAAACTACAATGAACAGGTGTGTCTCCGTGGACGAGTACTGCCCTCTAGAGGGTGTTTGTGGTACTGGTGACAATTTTGGTGATTGAGACACAGCAGGCAGTACACAGGGCCAGATACGCTACCCAGCCTGTGATAACCAGGACAGACCCACACAAATCCCATAAGACTTCTGAATATCCTGCCAGCATTCACATTGATGACAAGCCTGTTTGAAAAAGTCAGAAGCCAGAACCTCCTTCCGTTTTACATATATAGTATTTTTTTCCCAGGTGCCACAATGCAGGAGATCCCTGGGTCGGGTAAACTCCTGGAATAGGAAATGCAACCCGCTCCAGTATTCTTGCCTGGAAAATTCCGTGGACAGAGGAGACTGGTGGGCGGCAGTCCATGGGGTCGCAAAGAGTTGGACATGACTGAGCGACTGAGCGCACACGCACACATTTTTTCCCATAACTTCCAAATACACTGAAGTGTCAAAAACTGCAATGGCTATGTTAATTGAGAGAGGACTGGATTTCATTTAGACTGAGAATTATTCATGACTTTGGTGGCTTTTTCTTCCCTCAATATGCAGCTTGTGGGCTCTTAGTTCTTTGACCAGCGATTGAACTGGTGCCCCTGCAGTGGAAGCATGCAGTCTTAACCACTGGACCATCAAGGAAGTGAGTCACTACCAGTCATGGGCTAAACTGCACACTTCCAAAATTCATATGTTGAAGCCCTAGCCCCAGAGAGACAGACCCTGTAAGTGCTGTGCTTAGTCGTGTCTGACTGTTTTGTGACCCCATGGACTGTAGCACGCCAGGCTCCTCCGTTCATGGGATTTCCCCCAGGCAAGAATAGTGGAGTGGGTTGCCACTTTCTCCTCCAGGGGATCTTCCTGACCCAGGGATTGAACCCAAGTCTCTTGCATCTCCTGCACTGGCAGGTGGATTCTTTACCACTAGCACCGCCTGGGAAGCCTTATAGCCTTTGCTACTGCTAAGTCACTTCAGTTGTGTCCAACTCTGTGTGACCCCATAGACGGTAGCCCACCAGGCTCCCCCGTCTCTGGGATTCTCCAGGCAAGAACACTGGAGTGGGTTGCCATTTCCTTCTCCAATGCATGAAAGTGAAAAGTGAAAGTGAAAGTGAAGTCGTGTCCGACTCTTAGCGACCCCATGGACTGCAGCCTACCAGGCTCCTCTGCCCATGGGATTTTCCAGGCAAGCCTTTAGAGAGGTGAGTAAATTAATCAGCCTTTAGGATGGGGACTACCCTGATTTCTCAGACGATAAAGAATCTGCCTGCAATTCAGGAGACCTAAGTTGGATCCCTGGGTTGGGAAGATCCCCTAGAGGATGGAATGGCTAGCCCACTCCAGTATTCTTGCCTGGAAAATCCCACAGACAGAGAAGCCTGACGGGCTACAGTCCACAGGGTTGCAAAGACACGACTGAGTGACTGACACTTTCACTTTCACTTAGGGTGAGGACTAATCCAACCTGCCTCTTGGCCTTCTGTTCTGAAGTGAAAGTTGCTCAGTTGTCTCTGACTCTTTGCAACCCTGTGGACTGTAGCCCGCCTCTGTAGGGCTCCTCTGTTCATGGAATTCTCTAGGCAAGAATACTGGAGTGGGTTGCCATTCTCTAAGAAGAGGTAATCAACCGTGAATATTCATTGGAAGGACTGATGCTGAAGCTGAAACACCAATACTTTGGCCACCTGATGCAAAGAACTGACTCATTGGAAAAGACGCTGATACTGGGAAAGATTGAAGGCAGGAGGAGAAGGGGACGACAGAAGATGAGATGGTTGGATGACACCACTGACTCAATGGACATGAATTTGAGCAAACTCCAGAAGATGGTGAAGGACAAGGAAGCCTGGCATGCTGCAGTCCATGGGGTCGCAAACAGTCAGACACAACCGAGTGACTGAACGAGAGGAGGTAATTTGGATGCACAAAGAGACACCAGTGTGGACAAAAAGGAGAGACCAAGTGAGGAAAGAGAGAAGGCGGCCATCTACAAACCTAGGAGAGAGGCCTCAGAGGAAACCAACCCTACCAATAGCTCAGTTTTGGCCTTCCAGCCTCCAGAATCATGAGAAAATAAATTCCTGTGGTTCAAGGCACCCAGTCTGTGGGATTTTGTGAGGGCAGCCAGAGCTGAGTAATAAACCACCTTAACCACGGGATCCGATTCAGCGTCAGATATTAGGACAAACTGCCGCCCCACGTGCCAGGATGTCAGACTCTGAGAGGACCACGGCCTCACCGCTGGGGTATTCCCGCCAAAATTAATGACCTGATTTAACCTGGAAACAGCCAATACATCCAGAATGTGGGACATACTACAAAACACCTTCCCTGGTGGTCCAGTGGCTAAGATTCCGCACTTCCCAATGCAGGGGGCCCAGGTTCGACCCCTGGTCAGGGAACTAGATCCCACATGCTGCAACTAAAAATCCACGTGCCATAACTAAAAAAATCCCTCATGAGGCAACTAAAGAGCCTGCACACCGCAGTGAAGATCGAAGATTCCTCGGGCCACAACTAAGCTGTGCATAGCCAAATAAACAACAACAACAAAAAATGACACCTTTATGTCCTCCATAAACGTCCCTGTTCCGAAACGCAAAGGCAGCCTGAGAAACAAACCCAGTCACACTGAAGATGCCTGTCTTTGTTTCTTGAGGATTCTGGAGGCTGGAAGTCCAAGATCAAGGTGCCAGCACAGCTGGGTTCTGGTGAGGGCCTCTTTTGGGCGCAGGCTCTGTCGCCGTGTCCTCAGATGGGGGAAGGCTAAGGGCATTCTCTGCCTCATCTGTAAGGGCACTGATTCAAAGGCCTCGCCTCCTACTACCATCACCTGCAGAGTTGCGTGTGCTGTCATGTCCGACTCTTTGGGACCCCACGGACTGCAGCCCACCAGGCTCCTCTGTCCATGGCATTTTCCCCGGCAACAATACTGGAGTGGGTTGCCATTTCCTACTCCAACTTTTGGAGTTAGGGTTTGAATGTATGAATTGAGAGGGTACACAAACATTTAGACCTGACGACTAAAGGCAGGACTGGACTAGACTGGATATTAAACAAGTGGACCAAAGGGAAAAACTATAAAGGATATCTGGGGTCAGTGGGATCAATAGACTATGGACTTAACCTTAGAAGATATTGTTGCACGAATATTACATTTCTAGTATGTGATAAGAGTGTTGTCATTATACAGGTCCTACCTTGCAAAGAACAAGTCATGGCTTTTGAGAGATACAGGCAGAAACATTTTGAGTGAAGTACCATACCTCCAACTCACTTTCAAATTGCCCTCTATAAATGTCTATATAAAGAGAGAGGCAAGGGTGGGGTGAGAGGGAGGCTCAAGAGGGAGGGGATATATATATATGGTTATGACTGATTCACACTGTTGTACAGCAAAAACCAACATAACATTATAAAGCAATTATCCTCCAATTAAATAAAGAGAGAGGCATTGAGGGAGAAGAGACAGAAACATCTCACACGAGGAAGCTGGCACCAGCACGGGGATCAGAACAGGCATTCCTGAGGTGGGCTGAGGCCGCACAGGTAAATGGGGGTGACTGACTCTGCCAAAGCCTTTGACTGTGTGAGTCACAGCAAACCGTGGGAAATTCTTAAAGAGATGGGAATACCAGACCACCTGACCTGCCTCCTGAGAAATCTGTATGCAGGTCAAGAAGCAACAGTTAGAACTGGACATGGAACAACAGACTGGTTCCAAATCGGGAAAGGAGTATGTCAAGGCTGTATATTGTCACCCTGCTTATTTAATTTATATGCAGAGTACAGCATGAGAACTGCTGGACTAGATGAAACACAAGCTGGAATTAAGATTGCCGGGAGAAATATCAATAACCTGAGATATGCAGATGACACCACCCTTATGGCAGAAAGTGAAGAACTAAAGAGCCTCTTGATCAAAGTGAAAGATGAGAGTGGAAAAGTTGCCTTAAAACTCAACATTCAGAAAACTAAGATCATGATACCTGGTCCCATCACTTCATGGCAAATAGATGGGGAAACAGCGGAAACAGTGAGAGACTCTTTTTTTGGGCTCCTAAATCACTGCAGATGGGGACTATAGCCATGAAATTAAAAGACACCTGCTCCTTGGAAGGAAAGTTATGACCAACCTAGACAGCATATTAAAAAGCGGAGACGTTACTTTGCCAACAAAGGTCTGTCTAGTCAAAGCTATGGTTTTTCTAGCAGTCATGTATGGATGTGAGAATTGGACTCTAAAGAATGCTTTTGAACTGTGGTGTTGGAGAAGACTCTTGAGAGTCCCTTGGACAGCAAGGAGATCCAACCAGTCCACCCTAAAGGAAATCAATCCTGAATATTCATTGGAACGACTGATGCTGAAGCTGAAACTCCAATACTTTGGCCACCTAATGTGAAGAACTGACTCATTGGAAAAGACCCTGATGCTTGGAAAGATTGAAGGTTGGAGGAGAAGGGGACGACAGAAGATGAGATGGTTGGATGGCATCACCAACTCAATGGACATGAGTTTGAGTAAACTCCATGAGTTAGTGATGGACAGGGAGGCCTGGCATGCTGCAGTCCATGGGGTCGCAAGGAGTCGGACACGACTGAGCGACTGAACTGAACTGAACTGAACTTAAGGCTGCAGGTGGAAAGCACTTCAGGCAGGAGGAACAGCAGTAGCGAAGGCCTGATGGCCGGATGGTGGGGAGTGAGGGGGCTGGATGCGAGTGGGCAGCAGAAGCTGGACCAGGAAAGGTCTTAGAGGGACTTCCCTGGTGGTCCAGTGACTAAGATTCCATGCTCCCAATGCAGGAGGCCTGGGTTCCATCCCTGGTCAAGGAACTAGATCCGACATGCCACAACTAAGATGGAAGATCCCATGTGCTGCAACTAATACCTGGCACAGTTAAATAAATAAATAAATCTTTTTTTTTTAAACAAGAAATAAGCAAAGGTCTTAAAGGATCTTGGGCCTCCTCCTGAGGGCACTCTGGAGACAAAGGAGGATTCTAAGCAGGGGAGAGGAGCAGATGTGTAATTTACCAGCACCTCTCTGGCTGCCTCAGTGAAACCGGGAGGGAAATCTGGAGGGGACTGAGAGCTGGTCACTAGGGAGGAAGCTGGAGGTCAGGGAGCAGCTGGGCCTGGATCCAGCCCTAGTGGGATGGTGAGGACACAATTCAGGGTCCACAGACACTTGGGTAAAGATCCAGAAATACAAGAAGGCTCCGTATTGGAGAGGCATGAGGCACCATGCCTCTCAGACATCACTGGAAGAGACAGTCATGGGTGCAACCCCCGAGGAGGGCAACTTGGCAACGGCTGTCAAGTTGCCTTTGATAGGCCATCCCGCTTCCAGAAGTTTGGGGATTTTATTTTACTTTTTTTTTTTGCCATGCCACACAGTTTGCAGAATCCTAGTTCCCCAACGAGGGATTGAGCCTTGGGCCCTCAGGTAGGAAAACACAGAGCCCTAACCCCTGGACCACTAGAGAAGTCCCTGTTATCACGTTTTGTAGAGAAGGCACAGAGGGACTGAGCAACCTGCCCGAGGCAGCACAGCTGGCAGATGGTGCAAGCAGGATTCGAACTCAAGCACTCTGATTCTTACTGTGAACCAAGAGGCTACACTGCCTTTACAGCAATGATTTTGATCAATACTGTCATATTGCCAGGAAGAAGGTCTTTCTTTGAAAACTCTTTAAATTGAATGCCAAGTAACAGTGGTATCTGGAGAAGGAAATGGCAACCCACTCCAGTATGCCTGGAGAATTCCATGGACAGAGGAGCCTGGCGGGCTACAGTCCATGGCATTGCAGAGTTGGACATGACTGAGCATGACTAACACACACACACACACACACACACATACACACACGGGCACACACACACAACAGTGGTATCATCTACCCCAGCAGTAGCAACAACAATAACCACCATAGGTACTTCTTCCTTGGCGCAGTGGATAAGAATCTGCCTGTCAGAGCAGGGGACAGGAGTTCAATCTCTGGTCCGGAAAGATCCCACATGCTGTGGAGCAACTGAATCTGAGGGCCTAGAACCCCTGCTCCACAACAGGAGAGGCCACCGCAATGAAAAGCCCACACCCCAACTAGAGAGTAGCCCCACGCTCGGCAACTAGGGAAAGCCCACAGCAAGGAAGACACAGTGCAGCCAAAAATAAATAAATAGATGAAATTTTAAAAACAACCATCATCATCATAAAAATGCACAAATAAAGAAATTCGCGCATGTGACTCCTGGGGGCAAGAGAATCGCAGTCCCCACCCCACCCCCCGCCTCCCCCCACTCCCGGTGCCCATACCCCTCTGCCTACCTCGATGGCGGGCAGCGTCTTGCTGGCTTCCGTGCTGCTCTCCCCGAGGATGCTGCCGGCCGAGCGGCCCTCGCACTCATAGCGGAAGCGCATGCCGCGCTGCTTGGGCTGCTCGGTGATGACCAGGTGCGGCCGCGGCCCGGCACCCGCGGCCGGGGGCACCAGCCGGCCCAGGGTGCAGCCCCAGGGCGGCGGCGTGGCAGGGGGCGGGGGCGCCGCTGGGCCCAGGGTGACGGTGCTCAGGGAGGCCGCCCCGCGAGATACCAGGCGTGGCAGCCCCTCGGGGCCGGGCTGCGCCCCCTCCAAGCCGAAGCCATTCTCCTTGATGTACTCGTCGATGATCTCTGCGGGAGAAGCCAAAACTGGGGGTGACGCTGATTGTTAAAAGAAAAGGCTTGTTTAATCCCCTGACTTTTGCCACCCTCTCCATTTCCCGTCCATTCGTTTCTTCAAGACAGATTTCTTGTGGGTTTCACACACACAGAGTAGGGGCTTCAGCTCTGAACACACAAAAAAGCCCCTGCCTTCCTTCTTGCAAATAGACCCCCAGCATGCCCAGTTCTTAAGGCCCTGGGGGGTCCGCCTGGTTTCTCCTTCTCCTGCACCCTCGTGTCCACTAGCCTCCGAAACGGTTCCTGCACCCATGCCTCCATCACCTCTCACCTGGATCAAGGTAAGACCAAGTCACAGGCACCCCTGCCTCCATCTTGCCCCATTTAATAACAACAATAACAGCCAGTCTGCTGAAGCTTCATCTCAGAAAGGAGCATCACCATCCAGCGATCAAGCTGGAAGGAGGCCATGTTTGTCAGTGGCTCAGGATCCCATATCCACTAGGTCCAATCCATGATCTTTTCCTGCACGCGTGTGTGTGTATGCTAAGTCTTCAGTCACGTCTGACTCTTTGCAACCCTATGGACTGTAGCCCACCAGGCTCCTCTGTCCATGGGATTTCCTAGGCAAGAATATTGGCGTGGGTTGCCACTTTCTCCTCCAGGGGATCTTCCTGACCCAGGGATCGAACCCGCATCTCTTGCATCTCCTGCATTGGCAGGAGGATTCTTTACCACTTAGCACTACCTGGAACTCTCTCTCCTGCCTCTCCCTTGAATATACATGTATAATCCCACCACTTCTCCCACCCCCACTGCCTCCTCCCTGGGCCGCCCTCCATCCTTTTCCATCTGATCACGGCTCCTGGTCCCCACCTCCCCTCTTCCAGTGTATCCACCACACACAGCCAGAGGGATCTGATATCAGACCCTGTCCTCATATGCACAGAAACCTCTAGTGGCTCCCATCTCCCTACGAGTCAATCAACAGCTTCCCCATATAAAACTCCCCCCAGACTCCATTCATCTCAGGAAAACAAGACAAAACCCACACCCCTGGCCTTGGCCACAGAATCCTGGCTGTCCTGGGCCTCTTGCCTCCCACGGCTCCCTCTCACCACATTCTGGTCTCTCTTGTGTTGCACCTACCAAGCCCGGCCCTCTTCGGGGTGTTGAACTGGTTCCTCCATCTGCCCGGTCCCCCTATTTGAACCATGCTGGCTCCTTCTCGTCCTTCCAATCTCAGTTCACCTCTTCAGAAAGGCCTGATCTAACATATTTTCCCCAGGCCCCTTCCTGTTTATTTCCTTCAGAAGCCTTAGCCCGATCTAACATCATTTTGTTCTTTATTCCTTTTCCTTTGGTCTCTGCCACTAGAGTATCAGCTCCAAGAGGGCAAAGGCTTCGGTTCGGGGCCAAATCCACAGCACGTGCTCCATATAATGCACTCAAGGAATGAACAAAAGTTGTAGTAATAGTAACTAATATTAAAGGCAGCTGGCATATGCAGAATTTTCACAAGTGCTGCTAAGTACCCTGGGAGCACATGACTGTTAAAATCCCCCAGCAGTCCCGGAAGTCACACCGTGACCTCCCTGCCAACAAGGAAAGCCAAGATCCCCCTCTGTGAGCACTTGGGACTCTTAAGCCTCCCCCCGCAGACCACCCTGTGATACTTACCCAGTTCATCTGTGGAAGGAAGAGAAAGAGAAAGGTAAGAAAGGTGAGGTCCAGAAAGTGGTCAAGACTTTCATGTTTTAAGACAGACCCCCCCAACCCCCTCCCCTCCTGGAACCCTTCCCTCTTCCTCCATCCTGAGAAATCCTGGGATATTAAGCCCCAACCCCCACCTCTCACTCCTGGCCTACTTTCCCTTCAGCTCCCAATGTTGGGGTCCTAGGGTTAGGCTACCCTCAAATGCCTCCCCTCAAAACATTTAGACCAGGGATTAGGAAACATTGTTGAAAATCTGATGAAAAGCCAAGGGTTTTATCACCAGGGGAAAAAAAAAAGGGACACCTAAGATTCTAAACAAGGGAAATCCCTAGAGGTTTGGTCATTAGAACTCTGTGCTTTCACTACCAAGGGTCCAGGTTCGATCCCTGGTTGGGGAATTAAGATCTCACAAGTTCTACAGCTCAGCAAAAAAAAAAAAAAAATTCTAAACAAAATCTAGACCCCAAGATATCACTTGCTGGTGTCTGAAGCTCCAGGGAGGCTGATCCTCCACCCCCAAGCAACCACCTGCTCTGCATCCCATGCTGGTCCCCCAGCGGTGCCCACCTGGGATCCAGGATTCACCCCTACTTCCTAAGGAGGGAATAACAGCAATGCTGAGGAAGCCCCTTATCACCTCCTCAGGAAAGCTCAGCCCTGGAAGGGACCATGGCGGATCGAAACCAACCTCCCACCATTCCACAGACATAGAACAACGGGAGCCCTGAGGGAGCAAGCAAGCCTGGAGGGTCACACAGCCAGGGAGGGCGGGCAGGGTCCAGGTGCCCCATCCACGGTGGCCTGCGCTGGCGACTGGCGGCTGGATTATCGCCAAGCTGCTCAGCTGCCAGATCTGTCCTCCTCCTCCACTCTCTGGGAGTGGCTCCTGGCAGCCAGACCTTTGCTCCTTGGAAAGCAAGCAGTCTTCCTACACTTCTTATCTCATGTGATCTGTGAAGTCAGCAAGGTGAGGAAGACACCCCCACTTGGTAGATCGGGACACTGAGTCTGGGAGAGAGGAGGGGACATGCTGTCGCTCAGTGGCAGGGCCAACGTCAAGTCACTTCAACTTGGAAACACCTTCTCAGGCGTCCGTGCTGGATAACCTGGGGCTCCAAAGATGACTTAGCCTGTGTCTGAGCCCTCAAGGAGCTCCCAGGCCGCGAGGGGAAACTGAGGCCCGGGCAAATTTGACTGAAGCTCTGGAGTGCTTCAGTTCAAATCCTGGCTCTATTCCTTGCTATGTGCTAATGTGGCCTTGAGCCCATTACTTAACTTTTTGTTGTTGTTGTTTAGAATTTGGGATGTTTTAGTTGAGGCATGTGAACTCTTAGTTGTGGCATGTAGGATCTAGTTCCCTGACCAGGGGTGGAACCCGGACCCCCTGCATTGGGAGTGCAGAGTCTTAGCCACTGACCACCAGCGAAGTGAAAGTCACTCAGTCGTGTCCAACTCTTTATGACCCCATGGACTGTCCATGGAATTCTCTAGGCCAGAATACTGGAGTGGGTAGCCTTTTCCTTCTCCAGGGGAAGTCCCTTAACCTCTCCTTGTGCCTTGGTTTCTTCATCTATAAAATGGGACATAATAATAATGCTCCTCTTGTGGGGCTGTTGTGAAAATTAAATGAGCTGATACGCAGCAAACACTGAGAACTGCCATGATAGTAGGTGATACAGAAATGCTGGCTAGTGTTGGGTAAGGCGTCAGAGACATTATTTTATGAATTTGGGGAAATTGCTTCTGCTCTCTAGGCCTCAGTTTGTCTGTCTATAAAATGGGGAGGTTGGAAGACATCATATCAGAATATCAGATGTGGAGTCACACAAATGTCAGTTTGAATCCCAGCTGTCACTTGCTGGCTGTGTTGCCTTGGGCAAGTCGCCTAACTTCTCTTGAGCCTCCTTCTCTATAAAATGAGCTCTGATGTATCTCAGGCATTAGCATGAGGATTTAGAAGCACACTGGGAAATTGCTTAGTATAGAATCTGAACACTTCAGGCCCTTCATAAAGCTTAGTTATTAGGTTTTTTTAAATTATTATTATCTAAAATCCTCTTTCAGTCAGGAAATGTTAGGGATTTCTCCTTATTCAGGGTCTGCTCAAATACCAACCTACCCCAGCCAACCTCCTACACAAACTTGCCACCATTCAGGGGCAGCCACTGAAGCACACTTGAGCAGCTGTCTTTCTCACCACTTGCCTCAGGGCCTTTGCACAGGCTAGTCTCTGCCAGAATGCCCTTCCTTCAGTTCTTTGTATGCCTCCTTCTCCACTTTCAGGTCCCCATTCAAATGTCACCTCCTAGATAGGTCTTCCCTGACTCCTTTATCCAAAGTAACCCCCAGAACCTCCACTCCAGTCACCCATAGTTAGATGCCTTGGTTTTATCATTTTCATGACACTCGTTAGGATTTGACATGACCTTATATTACAGTGATTCGTATCAGCTGTAGACTGTGAGCACCAGAGAGGAGGAAACACGTCTGCCCCTCCCCACTATACCCAGGGCTCAGTATGTGTCTGGTCCATCAAAATGAGGGAAAATTTCCCTCCATCTCAGTTCTCCCATCCCCACCTTGCTATTTAGGTGTCACTGATCCCAAGATTTGTTTATAGCCTTTATCACATTTTACAATCCTACAGTTAATTCATTGTGCACCTAGCTGCCTCCACGGAGCACTATGAGGGCACAGCCAGGGTTGTCTCAGTTACTGCTGAGTCCTCAGCACTGCCTCACACAGGGCCAGGTAAGGAATAGGCACTCAATATTTATTGAATGGATTATGGCAAAAATTACTCTTAATTGAAACCAAAGATCTAGGTCTTGGGTCAGAAAAATCTCAGCCTTGTTCCTGCCCAGAAGCAGTGCTTGGGAGGACCTGTTTCCAGTGCAGCTCCCACCTTTCAGAATCTCCCACTCAGAGATCTGTTAGAGAACCCACAGGCCCTCCTCCACAGCCATGCCAGCACTTCTGGGGTCCATCCCAAGATTCTACCTCCAGAGAGAGGTTCAGACCCAGCCCTCAGGGGCCACGGATTCAATTCCTGACCTGCAAATTCCAGCACACTTATGAGAAAGGATGTCATCCTTTGGCCATGGTTCTGTATTTCCTTGGTCAGCGCTGTATATTGGGTGCTTTTTTTTTTTTTTTTTTTTTTGCTGCATGACACGTGGGATCTTAGTTGCTCAACCAAGGATCGAACCATGCCCCCTGCAGTGGAAGTGTGGAGTCTCAACCACTGTACCGCCAGGGAAGTCCCATGAATTTTGGATGGCACCGAATGGAGGGGCAGTATAGACTAGTGGTTCTGAGTATCTCTTGAGAACTTGCTAGAAATGCACATTTCCAGAGCTCATCCTGGACCCACTGAATCAGAAATTCTGGAGGTGGAGCCCAAAGATTTGTTTTTAACAGCTCTCTGCTACTGCTGCTGCCAAGTCACTTCAACTCTCTGGGTGATCCTTAAATGTGTGCCAGATATTGCTTTAATACTGTCATTGTTTTAATACTAGTACTGTTTAGCTGTTATCAGCTCATTGACTCATCTTGGTCCCTCTAAAAGGGAGGCATTGATATCATGCCCATTTTACAGATGAGAAAAACTGAGGCCCAGAGAGGGGAAATGACTTGCAGACAGACATTCACACAGTGAAGGAGTGGTGGCACCAGTATATAATTATTACCCCCTGCACTATGATAGTGAATCTCTAAAGAGGACTCTTAGAAAGCGAGTAAGTGGTTAGTTATACTTGCCCAGCTCCTTATCACCTGGGAGGTAGGGGCATCTGGGGACCCCCATCTCAACGGGCAGGGAGGGACACAGGCTGAGGAAAGCTGAGGTGGACCTCTGCAAAACCCCCCAGACAGAGGCGTGCACAATGCCACCTCCATAGGATTCCCTCTGCCCCGTCCTGAGAGTGCAGACGGGCAGCAACTGTGGAGGGCTGCTCACCCGTGGTCCTGGAAACGGCGAGAGAGAGCGAGGAGAGATCAGCGGACCCTGCAGGGAAGGAAGCATGTTTCAGGAGGTGATGAAGATGCGGCGGGAAAACCAGAGAATCTTCCAAGCTCCACCCCGTTCCTCTTCTGGCACCGCCTCTTTGGGTCAGGCCCCTCACTCTTGGCTTGCCTGGTCTGGCCTTACTTCCTTAACTCGTGGACAGGTTCTCTACTTTCTCTCAGTCACCCTACCCTTCGTCACACTCAGACCCTGCTCCTTCTCTCCGTTAAAAAGGCTGAGAAGGGCCTGAAGGAGCCCTTATCAACCTCAGTTAGAAAAGCCCCAACCCCCTCCCTTATTTCAGGGTCAGACCCTACCCTTCACTTTTCCAGTGTCAAGCCAGTCTTCTCCCTCTCAGACCCTGCCACTTCTCTCCTGAGGCAAGCCCCACCTCCTCTTTCTTCTCTGAATCAGACCCCGCCCTCTTTTTTTCAGAACAGGCCCTCCCCCTTCGCTCTCTGCCCGAGTCAGGCCCCGCCCCTTCTCTCTATCCGAGTCTGTCCCCGCCCCCTATCACCGTAAGCCCCGCCTCTTACTCTGAGTAGGCGAGAGCTTGCTTCCTTCTTTGCGTTAGGCCCCGCCCCCCTCATCGCACTAATCTAAGACCCCGCCCCCTTCTGGGAGCCAGGCCCCTCCTTTTTCTCCCTCTCTGCGTCTGGCCACGCCCAATCCCTCAGGAACGGCTTCCGCTCCTCCTTCTCGGCGTCAGGCCCCGCCCCTCCCTTCTGTCGTCGGGTCCCGCCCCCTTCTTTGCCTCAGGGTCAGGCCCCGCCCCCTTCTCACTCTATAGTGGGACGCCTCTCTCTTACCTTGGAATGGACCTGGTCACCATCCTCTGCCTCCTTCCTTCCCTTTGATATAGTGTCCCCAAACCCTCACACTCTCCCCGCAAAACCCCTGGACTCCTGTAGGAACTCCCAGACTACTCCGGGACCCCCAGAACTCCCGCGTCTCCAGTCCCACCCCAGACTCCTCTCCTGATCCCTGGCCCCGCTTACCCAAGGGCCCGAGCTCCGGCGCAGCGGACGATCTGGCGACGCGGCGACTCGGCATGGCCCAACCAGTGGGGACTGACGGCCCGGAGGCCAGCCCAGACCAAAACACACACACGCGGGCGGGCAGAGCGGCCAGGTGGCACGGTCTGGCGGACGATCGCGGGTCGGGAGAGCGGCGCAGGGGCTGGGGCCTCAGGCCGGGCTGGACGCGCGGCGCCCGGGGCTGCGGGGGGCGCCGGGCCGGGCCGGGCGGGCGGCGGGCGGGGGCGGGGCGGCGGAATTCCCCGGCGCCGCCGGCCTGCGCGTTCATTGGCCCGCACCCCGTCGTTACGTCACGCCAGGGGAACGGGAAAACCCCCACGCGTCACGTGTCTTCGGGGGTGGGGCCGGCCGGGAAGAGGAGGCTGGGCTCACCCGAGGGGCCCGACCAGCGACGATGCCCATTACCCAGGCCGAGACCACTGAGTCCGCTTGGAGCCACTACCTAACCTACCCATGTAGCAAATTAGGAAACTGTGACCAGCCTCCCCAAGTCTGCCAACCGGCCTTGACCTGTTTCTCTGGCTGGAAGGGAAGCTTCGGGATGAGGAGGTTACCAGGGCTCCATAGCTGCCCTGATGATAAACTTTTCGAAACTTCCCATGGTCTCTCTACACCTCAGTTCCTTCAACTGAGTCAGTCGTTGAAGATACTTAAACATTTAAAGCTACGGTGTCAACTCTAGGATTTGTCTGTTTTGTTCCTTGCTGTATCCCCAGCACCTAGAACAGCACCTGAAAAACAGTAGGTGCCCAATAATGTTTACTGAATGAATGGATGGATGTTTCATTCCTCCCCATAGCTGCCTTAGGTTTTCTAACAGCCCACAACACTTTCAGCTCCAAGGCTCAATAACTGTCTGGGAAAGATAACAGCATAGACCCCAGGGTACATGAGTTGAGTGCCTGACCCCTGGGCTTACCTGGGGGCCTCACCAATGCCTCACACCTTGCACCAGTATCAGAGAAAGGTGAGATAATTGGAACTAATGGAGAGAAGAGGAGATTGAGGCTCAAAGAGGGGCAGCCAGTTGGTTAGATCATGTCAAGCCTATTCATTAGGTCACAGCTTGGACACCAAGCGCCCTCAGGTCACAGAGCCCAGGTTTGACATAATATGTCTGCTTGTGAAAATTTTGAGTGTTCCACCTCTTCTCTTCATGGCCCACATGGACTCACTGATTCAGTTGACATACACTTACTGAGCACCTGCTGTGTGCCAGAGCCTGCACTGGGTACCAGGGCACCCAAGCCAGCCCTGGAACTGCTCATGGGAGGCAGGAGAGTCCACTGTAGTTCTCAAGGTGTGGCCTTAAGCCTTCTGGTGATATGAAGTCAGCTTAAGTTGGAGTACTGCTATAAAGCCAAATAGGGAGCAGACATTTTCTGCAATGGCTGGATAGCAAATTTGTTCTGCTTTAGGCTTTGAGGATCAGACGTCTCAAAACTCCACTCTGCCATAGCACTGCTGCTGCTAAGTTGCTGCTAAGTCGCTTCAGTCATGTCCGACTCTGTGTGACCCCAGAGATGGTGCCCACCAGGTACCCCCGTCCCTGGGGTTCTCCAGGCAAGAACACTGGAGTGGGTTGCCATTTCCTTCTCTGCCATAGCACAAAAGGCGCCAAAGACCATACAGAAACAATGAGCATGACTGTGCTCCAATAAAATATTATAAGCCACTGCAATTTGAATTTTAACTTTCATGTGAAACAACATATTGAGATTTTTCTCCAACTACTTAAAACATGTCAAAATTACAGAAAAATTCAAAATGCTGTTTTGGGCCTGCAGGCTGTAGTCTGCGTATGACAAGGGCATTGCTAGAAGGCTATGATTTGAAGGTTCAGAATCAGGCTGCCAAGTTACAATCCTAGGTCTCCCACTTACTAGATCTTAGGAAACTGACTTCATCTCTCTGAGCCTGTTTCCCCTTCTGTAAAATGGGTCTAATAATATGATGGTTGTGAGGATTAAATACTAACAATAGTTGACACTTGTATAGAGCTCTTCCATGTGCTAGGCACTGTTCTAGCACTTTATGTCACATTACTTTGTCTGACTTTGGACAAATTAATTTCTCTGGTTTTTCAGTTTTCTCATCTGCTCTTGTGAACTATGACTAACAAGAGTTATTGCACACAGGGTAATAATACCAGGCACTCTTCCAAAAGCTGGGGACACAGCAAGCAACACAATAGTAAAAAGCCCCTGCCATCATGGCACTGAAATCCAAGCCGGGGGAGAGACAGCTGGAAAAGAGATAAGCAAATACGTGTCTCATGGTGACGATAGTATTACAGAAGATTAAAGCAGGATACAAGGATTGAGTATGAGGGTAGCATTTGGGTTTGGAAGTTCAGGGAGGGTCTGAGGTGACATCTGAGCAGATACCTGAAATGGTGAAGGATCCATGTGGATGTCTAGGTTAAGAGTGTTCAAGGCACAAGGAATGGCAAGTGCAAGGGCTCTGAGGTGGGAACACGCACGGCATGTTCAGAGAACAGCAAGGTCGTGAGGGACTGCTGGGGAAGCAGTGGAGATGAGGCAAGAGCCATGGTCCGCAAGGTGACGGGGCCATTGGGTACCGAAATTTAATGAAGAGAACCACGTACAGCTAGACTAGAACTTGCGTCATGGTAAACAGTGTTGGATAGTGGCTCCTATGCGTAGGGCCGGTTAGTCCACCTGCTTCCCTTCTGCCCCATGAGATGTCAGGGTTCACAACGCTTTTGTTGGGTGAATGACTGAAAGGACGTGTCAGAAACCCTCAGCTTGGGGCTCTGAGCCCCACGAGGGCAGGCCTGGGCTTGTTCTGACCCCTATTGTGTGCACAGAACTCCCCCCTGCTCAGAGCAGTGTCCAGGGGAAGGGCTCAGGGAACATTTGTTGACCGACTGTATGTTAGTCTCTCCACTGGTGTCTTAAAACAGGTCCCATCTAGGTCTATACTTCTGGATGTGTGCCTGTGAGAGTCCGAATTGTGCAAACTTATGCACTCAGCAAACATTCAGTGACTGCTCTGTGCCATGGACACAGCAATGGCCAAGGCAGCTCTGAGACTCACAGGGCTCAGTCCAGGTGGTGGACACTACCTGTCCCCAGGTAGTGATGAACTTTAGCAGGCAGGGCTGGGATGTGCGACCAGGAAGCTGGTGGCGGGGTGCGGGGGGGGGGGGGGTGTCTGTCCCAGAGGAGGTGGTCAGGAAGGGCTTCCTGGAGGAGCTATGGAGCTACAACCTGGAGGATGCATAGGGTAAGATGAAGGCTTGTGTGCCTGGAGGCATGTCTCAGGTAAGGGAACAGTGCCAGAGGGTTAGAGGTCACAGCTAGTTACAGCAAGGAAGATGAGGCTATAAGGGTTAAGAAGCCCCCTCCCGACAAGTGTTCAGCACTGTTAGCAGCCTGGGCTCTTCTCCCAAGCGTATTGGGGAGTCATGGTAGATTCTGAACAAGTGAGCAGGGTCAGGTTTGTGCTTCACAAAGCTCTGGCTGCTCAGGACTTTCCTGGTGGTCCAGTGGTTAAGACTCCATGCTCCCACTGCGGGGAGCATGGGTTTGATCCCACATGCCACGCAGGGTAACAAAAAAAGAAACAAGAAAAGTTCTGGCTGCTGGATGAGGAGTGAATGGGTAAAGGGGAAGGGCAGGAGACCAGGGAGGAGGCTGAGTGGGGACCCCAGGGTAATGAGGAGCCTAGACCAGGTGGTCTCAGTGGAAGCAGTGAGAACCCCAAGCAATTGTGGGGTACACCGATGGGTCTTGCCAAAGGCTGTGGGATGAGGATTTGGGGCTTTCTCCTAGGGAAGTGGGTGCGGGGGTGACGCACAGCAGGAGAGGGAGTGGAGTAGCTGCCTGAGGGGTGGAACCTGCAGTGTGTGCACACGCGCCTGTGTACACAGGTGGAGCTCTGTACACACCTCCTGGATGCCCTGCCTCGCTCTGCAGGGCACCGTGGCAGAGCTTCTAAGCCCCAGGGCTCCTCTCCTAGAACTACTGATGAGAACACCCATGCAAATAAACAAATAAGAGGAAACCTGGGAACGTGGGGTGCCAACTCCTGGGAGTGCAGGGACGCCCAGGGGCCTCAGTCCCCTCACCGACAAAGTGGGTGAACCAGTACCCAGTCTGTTGGGAAGGCAGGCACACCACACACCAAGACTCTGGCTGGGTCCTTGGCACAGGCAGCCCTGAGGGTGCTGATGGCACCCCAACAGTTATGGATGCCACAGCCTGGCACCGTTCTGAGCCAGGATTCACCCTCAGGGTCCCCCTGGAGACGAGCTCTTAAGCCCAGAAGCAACGTCAGGCAGCCAGGGTCCCAGGACCATGGACTGAGGGAGGCAGACTCGACTCTTGGGGTGGTAGGTGTGCCCTCCTGCCCTGCCAGGCTGCCTGAGGCCAGGAGATAATCGGAGGCACAGGTGAGGTTCTGACATAGCTCTGTGGCTAAGAGTGCTGGTGCAGTGAGGTCACGGCAGGCAACTTCCCGTCTGTGAGATGGGACAGTTCTGGAACCCTCTGGGAGGGGGAGCAGGATGAGAAAGGGGCCTGGCCTAGAGCATTCCTGTATATGCTCAGGAGAGCCACCCATACCTGCTCCCTAGGGTGGCAGAGGAAGGAAGGCACGAGGTGGGGGCTCTGCTGAGTTTAAGTTAAACACCCATATGAATTTATTAAATCCAGACTGTGTTAAAGGGCGGCGGTCTGGGAGGAGGGGGGTTGGTGGGGGATCGAGGGACAAGATGACGGACGGCCGTGGGCGTCCCTCCATGGGCCCCTGGCCCCTCCCCCACCTGGCCCACCCCCTCGGCAGTGCCACATCGGCTTCACCATGATTCCCAATGGTGCTAGGCTGGCGGGGCGCGATGGCTAGAAACACAGAGGAACAGACGGACGGCACCTCCACAAATGATGGGCCCTGGCCTGCCCCGGCCCCTACGCCTCACGCTGGGCCCCGGCCGTGGGGGGCCTCCCGCCGCCCCGGCCCGATCTGTCCAGGGAAAGGGCAACGGGGATGGGGTGGCGAGGGGCCAGGGCGGCGGGGTGGTGGTCACCAGGAGCCTGGGCGGAGGAGAACCAGGAGTGACTAATCCCTTTTTTTGTCCTCTGCTGGCTTTGGAGGGGCTTCCTGGGGCTCACTGGCAGAGCTGGGCCCCTGGGGGGCCTGGGAGGGTGGGGGTGTAGAGGCCTCCTCCCCGGCGGCCTCGGTGGTTGTGGCGGGGCTGGGGGCAGATGAGAGGGCCCCTGCTGCTGGCGGGGCCTCGACCACGGGGGCAGCTGCAGTTGGGGCCTCGCCGCTCATGCCAAACTCGTTCACCCGCGTGGGGTCGACGCGGTAGATCCACCGTTGGTAGAGGTAGATGAAGAAGACCACATCTGGGGGAGGGGCGGGGGGGGTGGCGTGAGGGACGGAGGCAGGGCCCACCCGGCCCCCAGCATGTGGCGGGTGGAGGAGTCGTCCTGCCCTGAGTGGGCTGAGCACCCATGCCGGGGCCCCTCCCTCAGACAGGGCCCCGCCCATGCCCAGCTCTGGTGAGAGCCTGCGGGGGAGCTGCCAGCCAACCCACCCACCCACCCACCCACCGGGCCTCACCGTCCCGCAGGCAGCCGATCCGGTACATAACAGGCATCTTGATGACAAAGGCAAAAAGGTCATCAATGAAGGTGTTGAGGGCCTTGTAGGTGAGCATGCGCCAGGGCAGGTGGGCCACAGACTTGAGCTTGTAGTTGATGAAGAGCTGGGGCGTCATGGTGATGAAGCCTGTGGGGTGAGGAGGGGCACCCGTGAGCAGAGGAAAAGGGGATCCTGACCCTCCACCCCAACTGCATTTCTGGCCTCTGTGCCTTCCTCACTCGGCTCCAGCCACATTGGCCTCCTTGCTACTTCCACAGCCCGGCACATCCTACCTCAGGGCCTTTGCACTTGCTCTGCCTGCTGTCACCAGATCTTTGCATGGTTCCCTCCTAGGCATCTTTCAGGCCTTAGTTTACGTGTCATCTCCTCAGAGGTCCCCCCACCAGCTTCAATGCCCCCTCACTATGACTCCTTCATACCACTCATCACCTGCTGACCGTCTGCCTGTTCACTCTGTCAGTTCCCCTGGGGATGACAACCAAAATGCACTGTCCAGGGCTTCCTGGAAGCCCTCTCTGACCCCCAAATCAGACTGGGCAGCGCTTTGAAGCTGCCCATGTGCCATCCCTGACCACCCCAAAGTATCCCTGTCTGGGGTTGTGTGAGTCTCCCCACACTGGACCTCAAGTGTGGGGAGGGCAAGGCCAGGCCGATTTGCTCACTGTCAAGGCCCCAACACGGGGTTGAGAGCCGTGGCTGGATACCTGCCCAGACACCATGGGGGCTGTGCACCCGGGGCCTGCTCACCAAAGGTCAGCAGGAAGCCGTAGAGCATGCTGAGCACCCAGGAGTACCAGCCCTTGTGCTCCAGGTACAGGAGGCTGTAGACGGCATAGCAGCCCAGCAGCGGGAAGAGGATCCAGGACAGGTACCGGAACGCCATCTGCAGGGCACAGGGTGGGGCTGGGATGTGGCTCCTTGGGCCCCACCTGGCAGCCTGGCTCCTCGCCTCCACCCACCCACACCTGGTTTGGCAGGCCAGCCTGGGGGAATTTCCAGGTGGCCCTGGGAACTCGACTCAGCCAGGAAGTCGATGTGGCAGACAGAGGACACTGGAGGGAATGACACAAGCCCTAAAGCAAGGGGCTGTCGGCCGACAGGCAGACATCCCAGCCCCCCACTGTGCAGAGCCGGGGCCCCCAGGAGCGAGCGGGTACCTGGAGATCCCCCCTGGGGCCGGCTGGGAAGGGGGACACTCACGTCGTCATACACTTTGGTGGAGGACTCAACGTATGTGGACTTGTCCTGGAAGGTGGGGCGGGGCAAGAGCCCTGCCACCTTGTGCTCCCGGTCCAGCTGCAGACAAGCAGGGAGGCTGCGGCCAGCTGCAGTGCTGGCTCCCGCCCTCCCCCCACCCCCGAGCCAGCTCCAGCCCCTGACCTTCCCCACTGCTCCCAGTTCCCCTGCCCCATGTGTGACCCGAAAAATCCCCTGGTGCGAAAATCCCCTTGGTCTTGGGAGTGCGGCAGGCACTGGGAATCCCCCGGGGCCAGCTCCAGGGTCTGGCTGGGCCGTGCGACCCCGCTCCCAACCTTGGGGGGCTCCCGCTGCAGTGTAGCAGCCCGGCCTTACCCGGACATCCATGACCTTGGTGATCTTCCAGAGGTCGATGAGGACCCCAATGAAGACGCTGACCTGGACCACGAAGTTGGTCTCGTTGTCCAGGATGTAGAGCAGGACCACGAAGGACTGGAAGACGCCAAAGAAGACGGAGCGCACGGACAGGCCCTCCAGGGACTGCCGGCTGTTCCAGAACTGGATATCTGTGCACGGGAAGGGGCGGGGGAGGTGAGGAGCCAGGAGGTGAGGAGCCGCCTGGGCCCTCCTGCAGCTCCCTCAAGCCCTGACCTCCTCAGACTCCCGGGACGGCAGTGGGTCTGCCAAGGGGGAAGGGGGTACACGACTCCCGTTTCCCCTAAGAGTCAGCTCTGTGGGTGCCGCCGAAGCCCCAGGCAGGCAGGATCTCTGCAGTCCTCAGGTTGGACACCCCTCACCCCAACGAGGGTCAGCCCCTAGATGGGCAGTGATGGTGAGACAGCGGCCATGCTCCGGGGCTCCTCATGCACTCAGTGCTCAGGGCTGCGGCATCCCTAAGGCCACACAGCCTGGCCTGGCAGAATCTACACGGAAGCTGGGTCTGTGTGACACCAGACCTGAGCTGTCCACCCTGGCGCTGTGGCGCCTCCGCTGGGTGGGAAAATCCAGCACACGTACTCTCTCGGCCCACGGCCCCAAAGCCTTGAAGGAACCTGCCGGCACCACGCGTGGGGCGTGCACAAGGACCACTGGCTCTGCTCTCCAATGGAAGCTCCTTCCTGTGTCCCCCCTGGACCCCCGCCACCCTCCGTGGGGCCCAGCTCAGTCCCCCTGCGGGCCCCATGGACCCAAGGATCACGGCAGAATCTGACTCCAGAGCCCCAGCACACCCAACAGACTCATGCATCTCTTGTTAGACCATCAGACCCTCATAGGACCTCCCCCACCCAATCCTAACTAGGAAGAATGTGTCCAAAGACGCACAGGGGTTCTGGCGGGGGTGCATGGATCCGAGTTACGCTTCAGACCAGAGGCACCCTTCACACCCTTGCTGTGACCTTGGGCAAGTGACTCCCTCCCCTGTGCCTTCATTTCTGCTTAGGCAAAGAGGGACCCTGAGGGACCCAGCTTGCAGTCAGCAGGAGCGTCTGCAAGTTGATGCCTGGACCAGCATCCACCTCGGCTAACAGACTCCTCCCTACTGGAGTCAGCACCATTTACTGTTGGGTTTTGATGTTACAATTCTCCAGAAAGTAACTCAATCTCAGCCATGCCCTCTTAATAATAATATTAATAGTACTCATTACTACTGCCACTTTCAGAAGCTGCTGAGGGCCAGGCCTCCTTCAGACCAGGGTTCTCCAGGGAAGGAAGAAGTAGCCAGCAGGGCCAGGAATATGAAGCGGGAGCTGGAGCGGGCTCCTGGATCCAAGTCCTGGCTGGGCCACTTGGGAGCTGTATGACCATGGGCAAGGAACCAACCTCTCTGATCCGTAAACGTGGGGTAATGATGCTGCCTCCTGGGCTCTGGCTGCGGGGCTTCCATGAGCTCACTGGCGAGGGTGCCCCCACAGTGCCTGGCAGGTGGCCAGGGCCCCTCAAATATGGCCATCACCCCTGTTGGCCTCTGGCACCTTGGGGCCCTCTGGGGACATGGCTGTCACTTTCCCACTCAGGTGGGCCCTGTCCGCTCCCCCCGAGGGGTCTCCCCCAATGGGCAGCCTGCCGGGCAGGGCAGCGGGAGCAGCTGTGGGGCTTCCCTGCTCCCAGCCTCGGAGTTCCCCGGCCCTGCTTCCTGGCGGTGCCGACCAGACCTTTGCCAGAACAGCGGGCCTGCCCCTCCCCCTGTGCCACGCCCTGCGGCCGGTAGTTTCTAGGCTGGGAGTTGCTGGCCGCTCCCTAGGCCTCTGGAGAGTGGGGCTGGCGGGCCCCATGCAGGGAGAAGGCCTGAGAGGAAGACGGAGGGAGTGTACCCTACCCTCCCACACACACCCCCATTCCCCTAGTCCCCCATGGCCTCTCACAGGGCCCATCCCTACCATTCTTGAAGGCCAGAAACTCAAAGACACTGTGGACGATGGACACGATGATGGTGAGCGCTAGCAGGTAGGGGTTGGTCTCCAGGAGGGCGACCTGGGGCGGGGGTGGGGAGATGGCCGTGAGCATCGCCGGGCCCCGGCTGGGGCTGACTGCAGCGCCTCCCCGTTAGCCAGCCTGTCTCTCCTTCCTCTGGCCCCGGGAGAGCCTGATGATATTCCCACAGACCTGACCCTGGGGCTTCTGGGGAGGGGGCGTGCTGGCCAGGAGGAGAGCAGGTCAGAAATGGGCAGATGGGCACAGAGGGGGTGGGCGAGGGATGCACGGAGAGGGAGGGGGAAAAATGGGGACAGAAGAGAGACGGGGGGACAGCGATGGGGGCAGGCAGAGTAATAACTGAGAGAGTCGGAGTGAGGGACAGAAACCCAACACCAGAGACGGCCCCAGGCAAGCGCAGCCAAGACCCAACATGCCAGAGGCGGGCAGAGAAGGATGCTGCTCAAGGACACAGGGCAAGCGAGCAGAGGCCTCGAGTCGGAGCCCAGAGGCAGGGCAGCAGGCCGTGGGGCAGAAGGGGCAGGTCTAGACCCAGAGGGCCGGCCCCGGCAAACAGAAAAGCCAAGGCAAAGATGGCCACGGAAGCCTCAGAGGCAGGACCCCCAGTGTCAGCCAGGGCCAGAGGCCGAATGCCTACTTCCTGCCCCCCACGGGGAGGGGCCCTGAGAGGTTGTGAAACTGTGGGCAGGACAGCACCGGCCAGCAGCCCCCAGGCCAGCAGCGCGGTCCACTTCCCCTTCCCCTCCTGCAGCCAGGGAAGGCCCCACCCCTGCCGCACCTTCACCGAGTCCTGCTCCTCATCTGACTGCTCATACAGCTCGTCACCCAGGAAGTTCCATGGCGACTTGGCGCTCTGGGCGGCGTAGAGCTGCCAGCGCCAGAGCGACAGCGGGCAGAAGGAGACGCGAAGCGGCAGGCTGGCCAGGCTCTCGTTGATGGGGTAGTAGTCCTTCTGCAGGTTCCAGTAGTCGTTGAAGTAGATGATGGGGTAGTAGTCACCACTCACGGCGTCGAACTTCACATCTGCAGACACGAGGGGCGAGGGTACTGCTCAGCCCGGGCCGGAGGCCACAGGCACCCACAGGGGTGGGGCGATTCCAGCCTCCGAGGACAAAGGGGTCAAATTCAGATGTTTGCAGGGACCCAATGGGGCCCCCTCGACAGACACTGGAGGACAGGGGACATTTCTGGGCTGTGCCAAGGAGTGGAAAGACTGCATGACCTCAGGGGGGCACGCTAAGGGCAGGCTGGGCAGGCCCCAGCTGGAAGGACAGGTGCAGCTCAGCTCGACTCTGGCTGCCCCAAGGGCCACCGCGTGTCGCGATTTTGTAAGAGTCAGAAATCTGGCTTCCTAAGTGATGCTGCCTCCATTTCCAAGGTTGGCAACAGTGCACACCTTCCGAAGAAAGCTCGTGGGGCAGATGAGACCGGTTTGGGCACACGGTGGTCAGCACTGGGGTCATCGGGGTGCCGGAGGGAGAGAAAGGGGAGTGTCTAGAGGGTGGGGCGGGAAGCTTAGGAAGGGGGACACCTAGTTGGAGATGACAGGGAATACAGGGGTGGGGGCGTGGGGCCAGGAGATGAGGAAATGGCCTGTCAGGAGCCTGAGCAGGCGGGACTCACACTGGTCTAGGGGAGGTGGCACGCTGCCCTTCACCCACGGCGTGTGATCGTCCACGATGTTGATGGTGATGTTGGGGTGCCAGTGGGAGATCACCTCCACGGGCCCATAGTCCTCAGCCCTCTGAGGGAAGACAGGAGGTGGGGGGCCTCAGGCAGCTGCTCGCTTCCTCCAGAGGACTCCCGTGACCATCACAACGGCAAAGAGCAACCACCACAGCGACCGCTGGCCGAGGGCCGGCCTCTAGACCCCACTGCCCTGGCTGTCCCCAGCCACCCGCTGGAGCACAACACGCAGGTCTGCCCACCTGGATGGGACAGCATGCCAGGCCGTGGAGTGCAGCCTCCATGCTCAGGGGCCACCCTCCCACCTGGAACCACCTTGTGGAGAGGGAGACTCTTGGGGCCAGTTCACATCCTGGGCTGACGGGGAGTGTTCTTTCCAGAGCCACAGTATCACCACTGCCTCCTCTGTGCCGGGCCGACCCTGGGCTCTGGGCCCGGCAACTTGGGTGTGCATCGCGGCCCTGCCACCTCCTGGCTGTGACACCTCGGGCCAGTCTGCCTGTGCCGGGACCCACCCAGCGGGCTGGTGAGAGGCTTCTGGGTGGGTCTGTGTACACTGAGCAGAGGGCCCGCCCGCCACTGCCAGAGGTCGGCTGGAGCCTCGCCTGGAGCTCCCCGCTCCCTGAGAGCTAACTGCATCCTGACTCTGCTTCCAGTGAGGGAAACTGAGGCTCAGAGACATAAAGGCTCCCCCAGGGGCTCAGGGGTGGTGCAGGAGATGACTCCCCTGGGCTGCCTGCTGAGCTGGGAACCCGGGTCCGGATGGCGCCCCCAGGCTCTGCTCGTGTTTACCTTGATCATTTCTGGGTCAGCTTCTGTCTCTCCCGTCAACAGGTTCTTGGTTTTCTGAAACCGCCGGCGCTTGTATTTGTTGATCACTGCAGGCAGGGAGGCCGGGAAAGGGGTGGACATTGAGATGGGCTGGCACTCAGGGGACCCAGGCCCCAGACCTCCACCCACTGACGGCTGCTCACCTGGCTGCCGGTTCCCACTCTTCCGCCCACCAACCGAGAACAGAAGCAACCAGAGAGCCTGTACTGCCTTCCACATCTTAGCTGGCCTCGGGGTCCCCATCTTTATAGTCACAGTAGCATCCACCAAATTGTCCTGTCTTCCCTCTCCACAATTTGCTGCGTCCGTTCCATCAGCCCACCCTGGGTGGACGTGCCCTCCAGCACATGCCAAACACCTTACTACTGCCTCCCCTCCTGGGTACCCCTCCAGGCCAGCCACAGCACCCCCTCCTGGCTGACCAGAGTCACCTCAGTACTGGCCTCCTGGTGGCCACTCTTGCTCCCTAAGATCCCTCTGCCCAGGAAAGCCAGATTCTTTGTGACCCAGTATGCAATCGCATCATCCTTCTGCCTCAGAACCCTAGAGGGCTGTCCTGGGCAAGGCCCCTGAGAGGCTCACCATGGCCCCTTTGACGCTCAGCCTGCGCCACCTCCCTCCCTCACCCACCCCACTTCCTTCTCCTCAGATGTGCTGACCCTGGGCCTTCAGACGAGCTGCTGCATCTCCCTGGCAGGGACCCATCAGGGTGGGAATCTTCCCGGTTGGCTCCTTCTCCCCTTCCAGCCCCTGCTTACATGGCCCTCTGCCCCCTCCACTGAAGGAGACTGCCCAGGCCTGCTCCTCGCCGTTTCTGTTTCCTTCACAGCAGCCCATCACCACCCACTGGTCACCTGTGCACCAGCTTACTCGTCTGCTGTCTGTCCCTTCAACCAGTCTACGAACTGTGGGGTTCGGCCCACCCTGGACTCTAGTATATCCCCCACTCTAGGCTGGGCCCACAGTGACGAGCAGAGGGGCTGACAAATGTAAACAGGTGGGCCGCGACAGTGCTGGAGAAGGCCAAGCACCGCCAATGTGGAAAGTACTGTGGGGCTGAGTCCCTGGGCAGGAATGGACCTCACTTCCTCCTGTGGATGCCAGGTCAGCCATGGGCTCCCTGCCACCCTGCCCCCAACCCTGCCCAAACACGCCAGACAGACAGGGCTGGTGCTTGTTTACACTCTGTCGCCCCACCTCCTCCTCGGCTGGGTAACTGTTCAGCTCCTCCTTATGTTGGGACCTCATACGGCCTGTCTGAGACTTCATCCTGCCCTCAGGGGCTAGGGAGACATGGGGAATTGGGAGAGGGAGCTAGCCAAAATTGGGGGCCCCTGGGGTCACACCCTGGCTCTGTCTCCCACAAGCTGGGGGCCATTGATAAGCTATGTCACCTCCTTGGGCCTCGGTCCCCACTCTTGACAATGGGGATAAATTTCGCCTTTTCTGGGCAGGACCACTGGGAGGTGGCTCTCTGCTCTACAGAGCACAGCCAAGCAGAGTGTCCCGGCACAGTCACACTGACACATGCCACAGGGTCCAGATCCCTCCCACCCGCTCAGAACTGGGGGCTTCTGGAGTCTATGAACGAGCTCACGCTCAGAAACTCTTCTGGCAAATGACTGAGGGTCTCAGCCCAGGAACAGCTGCTCCTATCGTCCCCATGAATATCATCCCAGCATTTCTATTATTACTAACGGGGAAGGCATTTGAGACCTAGGCCCCACTTGTTGGGGGTAGGCAGGAAACGCCCAAGGGTGGACGTCTTGGGGAATGAACCCAGGGGGCGTGCTCCACTGATCATGTCACTGTCACGGTCACTGGACATGCTCCACACCTGGGGGAGGGAGGGCCGGCCCCAGGGAAGAAAGGCTTCTCCACTCGGGTGGAGAACATGCTGCAACTTGGTGGCATCAGAGGGGATTATGATATGAGATGGAACTGCCTTCCGAAGGGTGAAAGAAGCTCCCGTTTTTAGGAGTTAAAGCTTCTAGAACTACACCCTGAGCACCGACAATGTGGCTCGCTGAAATGGAGATGTGTTATGAGTGCATAACACACACTGGACTTTGAAACGGAGCGCAGGAAAAAGAAGACTAAGACATACTGTTCATTTCTTGTACTGATTACACGCTGAAATGACAACACACTGACCTCAATAAAATTATTACTGACAATCATTTTTCCATCTTTTTTTTTAATGTGGGCACTAGATAACTTAAAATGAGCTCTGTGGCGGGCGCTGTATCTCTACGGGACAGCACTCAGCGAGTCCCGATTGCTGGTCCTTTGGGGAGGGGGCTATTCCGGTCCCACACTCTCGTCCTATGCCCTGGAGTGGGCTGGCATGTCCCTCCGAGCCCCTGCTCTAAGAGGGCCCAGCTGTGAGGCAAGCCTGGTGACCCCGGCGGTTTCTCAGGTTCACAGGCTGCAGGCTCTACTTTGCAGAGTGCACCAATATCTGTCACACTGACCGTGAACATGACCTAGCCACACAGTGCCACAGATCACATTCACCAAAGACGAAACCACAGAGGACGCTGGCACTGAGCAGGGCTGCTGGGGGTAACTGGACAGGTGAGCAGCTGCCCACCGGGGTCACATTCGAGGGAACCTCTCAGGCATCAGGCACGTGTGACCAGACTTGCAGGGACACATTTGGGGGGGGCGGGGGCTGCAGACCACACCCCTTCAGCCCACATCTTCAAGGACACGCGCCACCGAAGCCCGCCAGCCAGCCAGGTAGAACAGCCTGCAGAACACGGTCCACAGGCACACCTGCTTAGTCAGAACAGTGCTCAGCACACTCGGGGACTTTTCCGACTCAACTCTGAGAACTGACAGAGTCACTAGTTTTTTGTTTCATCCAGTGTAGACGATCACAAAAATATTCTCATCCTTTGGGTTATTTTTATACCCAGAGAAGTAGGGAAAGACCTAACCACGCAAATTAAAGTGCATTTGTCGCTGTCCCACGCAAAACAGCTGGAGGGATCTTAACCAAGTCCACAGGCACGACAGAATCACAGCAAGGGCCACACAGCGTTTACATGAAGGGATGGGGGCTTTGAGGGGTGGAAGGCAGGGGGTCTGTTCTCTAGATCTGCTGAAACTCAAGTGTGTCGAGAGAGCCCCATGACTGCCCATTAGGAGACAGTGGACTCAAGGACAAAAGACAAAGAGCAGATGAAAGAATGCCAATAATTATTAACCTCACAGAAAAGAAGTTAGACTAGGAAGGGAAAATAAACACAGACACTGTGTGGTTTAGATGGGAGGAAGAGCCACAAACTCAAGATCATTTGAATGTTGAATTTGAATCTAATCAAATTACGTTCCTGAGTTGAGATGTCCTCTTCCAGAGTAGGAAATCAAGAGACAATGTCTAGAACAGAAAAATCCAAAAATTACAGCATCGCCTTGTTACTGGGAGCCTTGGAGATTAAGGAGCAGAAACAGCTAGAGCAGCTGCCAGTGGGGAGTGGAAACTGGGGGAGCCTGAGAGGGGGTGGGCAGGAGACGGATGGGTTTTGCTGTCTGGTTGAATTTACTTGAGTTTTAAACCATGTGCTCGTAACAAGATTTAAAACAAAAAAAAATTTTAAGAAGAGGCCGTGGGCAGAGCAGCTTAGTTTCAGTACCAGGCTGTGTAAATGGCCACAGTTCTGAGCCGGGGCTTCTGGGGGCCACTGGCAGTCCCGGGGTTTGCTCACCAGATCAAGCTTCTCGGGGGGTGCACCTGGCATTTGGTGGACGGCCAGCAGGCTGAGAATGCGGCCAGTCCACTGACGTGGCCCCACCAGCCTGCCTCATCAAGAGCAGCCCCACACAGAGGCGTGTGTTGGGGGTGCGGGGGGACAGAGGCTTGGAGTACAGCCATGCAGGACGCACCCAAACCCGCAGCCCGGAAGCCTAGCCCGGCCCCAAGGGAGGCCCCAGACGCCCACTGTGCAGCACTCGTTCCAGGAGCAGCTGACGTGGATGACTGGAGATCACACTGGATGCAACCGACGGCCAAGGGCCTTCCAGTTTCCCTCTGCTCACTCGATCCAGCTAGCATTTGCCCACAGACTACTCTGGACCCTCTGGTCTGCCAGGCCCGGCACTATGCACAGCCGGCCCACCCTCTCCTTCTGTGAACACCAACTCCTCCCCCTCCAAAGGCCCTTTCTCCACCTGCTCTAAGCAGATTCTTCTCCTGCCTGTCCATGGGTGTCCAGAGACAAGTAGGGTACGTGGGGTTCGAGTCCAGCCATACCAGCCGGACTCCAGGGCGCAGAGGAACTTACTCCGAGACATGTGGACTGTGGCGAGCCGGCGGTACAGCGCCTTCTGCCGAGGGTCTGGGTGGAAGCCACTCTTGGTGAAGTAGACGTGGATGTAGATGGAGCCGTTCTGCTGGACACTCTGCAAGGTGGGTGCATGGGGACAAGGAGACAGTGACGCCCCTGATGATGCCCACCCATACCCCCATGTCCTGAGTGCTCAGGGCGGGCAGTGTAGCTGAGGGGTTCAGGCCAGACGCTGGAGTTAAGACTCCAATTCAAAACCGGGCTCCAGCACACAATAGCTGTGTGGCTCACCGAGCCTCAGGGCCCATTTGCAGGACACAGATGGTCAGCACGGAGGGCACAGCAGGCGCGTAAGGAGTACTTGGGGTCACTGAGCACAGTCACTCGAGCCCAGAGGACGGGCTCAATAAACACCAGCGGCCCGAATTCATTAAACAGTAAAACAATGAAGGTCAGACCCTGCTCTGACACTTCGAATGGCAACTGCCCGATCCGGCGAGTCCACATCCACACACGCACGTACACCTCAGGCAGCGGGGCATATTATTATCCCGTTTTCCAGATGTGGTGACTGAGGCTCACATGGAGAGGCTACAGGCAGTGAGTAAGTGGATCTGTCCGAACCCAGTCTGTGGGCTCCCCCAGGGCCCTGCCTCTCACCGTGTGTGTCCTCCCTGGGTCCTTCACCGCTGTTCTCATGCCCCCTCCCTGCCCGCCCTTCCCCCCAACACAGATTAGAAACTGAAGCTGGGCGGCCAAGGCCTCGCTGGAGCCTCTCTGTCTGACCTTCATGGGGAGCTGGGACTCACTTGGCCGCTCTCTGTCCTCAACTTCCGTCTTTTAAGTCCACCCCTGTGCTAACCATGTTTTTTATTTCTTTTTCTTTTCATGTTTTTTATATTTTATGCTATTTTCACATCTGGTGGTGGAGAGACTGCTCCTCCCAGGGCTAGCTGATTCCTGGAGATAATAAACAACTGCTTTCGAAGACACCTTTAAAATGCAAACCAAGAAGCCCAAGTCCACACCCGCAACAAGCCCTTTATTTGACTCTCATACCCCAGGCTGCACTGAATCACCCAGGGCAGGCACCAGACAACTAGAGACCACCCCTCCAGCCCGGAGCCTACACATTGACCAAGCTGGCCAGTCCTAAGCTGTTTCCCCACCTGGCCTGCCTTTCCTCAGGAAACCTCAATGGAGGGAGGTTTCGGCCGAGGCCTCTCCTTGCCCCTTGGAAGTGCTCCTGCCCAAACCTGGCACTTTCGCATGTGGCCCTGCACGGTGTGGTGGGCCCCCTCCTCCCAGGAAATGTAAGTAGTAAATTCTTCTTCCAATGGCACTGGCTTCTCTGTGTCGCTGCTCAGTCACCTCCTTAAATCAACATCAGGAACAACTTGGACACCCTCCCATCACAAAGCTGGGAAGGAGGGTGAGCTCCAAGTCCTTGGGAGCAGCCCTCACTGCCTAGCTTCCTGCCCCGCAGCCCTCCTGGGATCTTGCGGAGGGGTCTAGGGGCTGGACGTGAAGTCTCCGCGGGAGCCACCCCTCCCACGGCCTGGGCTGTCCTGCCTGCCTCAGAAGGCCTGCATCGCCCCGCTACCTCCAGCTGCTGACAGACCGAGCCAGAGCCAGACGAGGTACCCACACCCCCTCCTCCCTAGGAGGCTGAGGAGACCTGATGGGGAGGCATGAGTGAGGGAAGCTCCAGAGAGACGGCAACACTCACAGAGCCATCAACTTCACGGACGCTTCAACAGTCACGGGCTCTGCACCCAGCGCACTGCCGGGTAGAGCGGGGGACACAGCGGTGACCAAGATGGTCCTGGCCTTACCGTCACAGGGTTCACAGTCCCATGCGGAAAGAGATCCGTATTCAGGTAGTGACCACCCCCTCCAGATTGGCAAGGCTTGGGTGGGGGAGCCCAGAGAGGGCTCTGCCTGAGCCTGGTGTCAGGGAGAGCTTCCTGGAGGAGGTGGGATCAGCACCTGGGGCTGTCACAGAGCTCACAGTCAGACAGCCCGAGTTCAAAACTGTCACTGGCTGTGTGACCCTGGGCGTGGCCTCTCTGTACCTAATCTTCCTCATTAGTCAAATGGAAAGAAAAGTTCCCACTGCCTTGGGCGGTTCCCCTCAGTCAGCCTAGTCTGGTGCCCAGTATGCAGTGAGCACTTAATCAACACCAACTGTATTTTTCAAACCAGGCTGCCTGACTGGACACCTCCAGGGATGATTACTATCTTTCACTGGTTTAAAACACAGATCACAACCCTGAAAGCAGGTAGGAGGCCAATTCCAACTCCATCTGCCTGGAGAGGCAGGGGGGACGAGGCCCAGAGACCTTGGGAAGTTGCCTGTGCTCAACAGAGTGTGAACTGAGGGCAGAGCCAGGCTTGGAACCGGACTCCCAACTGCCGGCCTGGGAGCTGGTTCAAGGCAACGCCCTGGGTGCTGGCCCAGCAGCCGCGGAGCCAGAAACCAGAAGCCGCCCCACCTGTGGAATGTCGAGCTCAGCAAAGTGCTCGTAGCAGCCGTCGGAGTTCTCGCCACTGGTCCAGTCGCCGTAGACGAGGTCCTGCTGCTCCCAGAAAAGCGCCGACGTGGCGTTGAAGTCTGTAAAGTGCTCGTGCTCGGAGATGTACACGTGCAGGTTCTGTCGGGAGGGGAAGCGGGGGGTCGGCCAGGGCTGCTCACAGGAGCCCCCGAAGGCTGACAGATGAACGAGCGCAAGAGGGGCTGTCACCAGTCATACGAACAACACGGCGTGGGGACAGTTAGTGAGGAGAAGCGTGGCCGCTGGCAGAATAAATCTCTTTCCTCATACCCCACCATGTCTGTCCTGGTCTGAGCCTATGGCGTCTAAGAAGGAAGGTGTGCGTGCTCAGTCCTGTCCGACTCTTTTGCGACCCCATGGACTGTAGCCCACGAGGCCCCTCTGTCCATGGGATTTTCCAGGCAAGAATACTGGAGTGGGTTGCCACTGCCTTCTCCAGGAGAATCTTCCCAACCCAGGGATCCATCTTGAGTCTTAACAATGGTCAGTCTGCCGATTAGAATTTGGGATTAGAAAGGATCCGAACCTCCCTGCATTATGTTCCCTCTCAGCCTCTCATGGGCTTCTTCATCAGAATTCCCATGGACAAAGCCCAGTTAAGGTGTGCAGGAGTGTTGGCCAGCTATTGAGAACCCAGGGATGCTGCAGATACAGCATCGGAACCCCCTCCCTTCTCACGTCCCCATGGCCTTCTCTCTCCAGAAACTGGAAGTCCCCTGATAAGGACCAGCTGGACGGTGGTAACCCTGCTGGCCAGAATTCCGAGAAATCTGGCATCCCAGAGCTCTGGAGAACCACAAACGTGGGAGAAGCCAAGACTGTTGCCCAAACCCGAAAGAATTTCTTTGTTCCTCGTAATGTCACTTGAGTGACTCAGGTTTCATAGGCTGAAGATGAACCTAGAGTCTTTTGACTCCAGACCCGTTCACAGACCTGCCTGTGACCAGGGACGGCGTCTGTGCTGACTGCCCGTGTCACTCCCCCTCCCTCCCCTACCCCTCCTCTCCCGGGTCTGGCCTCCCAGCCAGCAGTTACCATTAAAGTGTCTTTGGGGAACAGGTTGCGGCTGGCGACGCGAGGGGCTCCTCCGGGGCCTGCCTGGTCCTGAGGGGCCGGCCCTCGGCGGAACCAGCTGCTGATGGCCCAGATGATGAAGATCCTGAGAAGGCAAGCAGGGAAGGTGGTGAGTCCTTTTCTTCCCAATGTGGCCACTCCTAACCTGACTCAGCACCTGCTGGGGCCTGACTGGGGGTCTCATCAGGGAGGGGGGCGTCCCTAAGAAGGAAGTTGCAGGGCTGCTGAGAAGACCAGATGCCCCCAAAGGTCATGCCTTGGGACAGACCCCAGATGCTTGTGTCTGCCAGTGGGGGGCCTGGCACTGACTCCCACTGGGAGTCTGGTGGCCACAGGCCGCAGGGATTCAGACCCTCGAAACCTCAGAACTTGGACACCTCATGTCCCAGTCCCCTGGAATCCCAAAGCGTGAGAACCCTGGAATCTGGAATCCCAGCATTTTGGAGGCACAGACATTGGATGATCAACGTCTCAGAACTTCAAGTCAGCTGAAAACGGGACGAGCAGATAGCAACCTCAGAACTTCAAGTCAGCTGAAAACGGGACCAGCAGATAGCAAGGAATCGTGAGTCCCTAGTTTTAGTACCACTGGGCTAGGTTACGCAGACCAACTCTCCGTTGGAAACTAGCTGGAGGAGTTATGTAGGGAATTCCCCGGCAGTCCAGTGGTTAGCACTCTGCGCTTTCACTGCTGAGGGTGTGGGTTCAATCCCTGGCTGGGGATCTAAGATCCTACAAGCCTTGTTGCAAGGCCAAAAAAAATATACATATATAGTAAGAAAATACCAACATTAGTTTTGTATATATAATTACAAGTCTTAATATAGCAATATATTCTCTATATTCTTCATATATTCTTACGTATAATTTTTATACATAATACATGTAAATATATGCTCTTTGTTCATTTTTATTAAAGTATAGTTGTGTAGACATATTCTTTTTTCTTAGTTAAAAAAATACATTAGAGTCATTTTCTCAATTTACAAAATTGAATAAACATAATATGCAACCTTTGAGTTGAAAATGAAGCAGAGGTATTTCCAGGATACACTTTTAAGGAGAAAGGCGAGGGGAAGGAAATTAGAGTTACCCATCCATATTGTGTAATATACGCAAAAACCCCATGGAAAATCCGAACTGGAGGAAAGAGAAATGCAAGTTGGTGTCTAATGGGGACAGTTTCAGATGGGGAAGATGAAAAAGTTTTGGAGAAGTTTGGCAATAATGGCTGCACAGTAATGTGAATGTACTTAACGCCATAGAACTGTACCCCTAAAAACGGTTTAAAATGGTAAATTTTGTGTTATAAACATTTTTTGCTGCAATAAAAAGAAAAGAAAAATCCCAACAATCTGTAATGCACTTTATGCCATCATAAAAGCAAAGACAAGTATAACGTACAAATCAACTTTAAAATGGACCCCCTTGCTTTGGGGGAATAGGGAAGACCTGGGGGTAAGCAAAAACAGAACAAAATGCCTCAAAACACAATACTGTCTTTAAAAACATTCAGCGCAGAGGTTTCCCTGGTGGCTCAGTGGTAAAGACTCCACCTGCCAATGCAGGAGTCACGGGTTCCATCCCTGGTCTGAGAAGATCCCACATGCTGAGGAACAACTAACTCTATATGCCACAAAAACCAAACCTGTGCTCTAAAGCCCAGGAACCGTGACTACTGAAGCCAGCAAGCCCCAGAGCCCATGCTCTGCAACAAGAGAAGCCACCGAAATGAAAAGCCTGCGTGCTGCAATGAAGAGCAGCCCCGGCTCGCTGCAACTAGACAGAAGCCCACGCAGCAAGAGGATCGCCACCAACATAGTAATGATGAATGCTGGCTACCATGAGGTGATTTTTAGTTTCTTCTTTATGCTTTGCTTTTTGAATATTTTTTAATGAACAAAATAAAAGCCCCACAATAAAACTACAGAAAACTGCTAGTTTTTTCCCAATATTCATCTTCCCCTTCTCTATCAGAAAGAAAACTCCTAAATTTTAACTGGACCTCTTGGCTACTTGGAATAAGACTACAAGTCTAGCATTTCAGCTAGGTGTAGACACATGGTGAAGTCCTGGCCAGTAAAATGTAAAAACATTATGTTATACGAGTATCTTAAAGAGACAGAGCATCCCATCTTTATTTCTTCTTCCCTCCTAGAATGTGGACATGATGGCTGCATCCTCAGCAGCGGTTTTAGGCCCCGAGGATAAAAGGCAAAATCCAGGAATGAACAAAGAGCAGGAAGGAATCTGGGATGCAGAACACTGCATAACCCTGGTCTGCCCAAGTCCAGAACAGTACATGAGATGGAGGGAAAGTTCTATTGTGTTAATTCAGGTCTCTCATATACATGCAGCTCTGTAATTACTGAATGAGACAAGGACTTCTTGATCACAGGTGTGAAAAGCCATACAGTTGCCCGTTGAACAACAAAGGTTTGAACACACAAATCTTTTTCAGTAGTAAATACTACAAAACTACCCAATCCATGGATGGTTGAACCTGTGGACGTGGAACCACAAATATGGAGGAGACGCCGGCACAGAAGGCCAACTATAAGCTATACGTGGATACACAGCATAGGCATCCCTGATCCCCACGTTGTTCAACTGTGTAGCAGAGACTGTGTTCGGCTGTGTGGCAGAAAGGTTAAGTTCTCAGCCTCTAAGCTGCAATATCTGCATCCAAAGTCCAGCTCTGCTACTTCCTGACTGTGAGACCTCAGGCAGGACTCAACCTCTCCAGGCCTCCATTTCCTCAACAGTTAAAATGGGGACCACAATACTACCTACCACGTAGGGTTATTTATAAGCATTAGATACACGGATATATACATGCGCACACACGATATATACATCATCTAGAATGGAGCCTGGTACTGACAGTAAATGCTTTAGACGTGTCAGCTATTACCGCTACTTTCATCACAGGAAAAAAGGCATACAACAAACTCTGAACTGGAAAAACACTACAAGGGAATTCTAGTGTGCGTGGGTACCTCCCTGCTGAGCCCCAAACCACACTGAAGGGCAGGATCAGGCGCAGGGACTTGCCTCTGCCTGTACAAGGCACACAGCCCTGGGGTCTCGGGGGCCACGGCTCAGCTGAGCCATCCGCTGCTGCCCCAGGAGGTCCCTGATGCACAGGGCTGGGGAAGGTCTGACACTGGGGATCTCCAGGGACCCCCTCCACTTCCAAGAGAGGCTCTTATTTTAGTAAATATGCCAAGAGAGGGTGTGGGAGCAACGACATCCACAGGCAGCTCTGCCCTGACTTAGTACGTGGCCTGCAGGGGGCCCACCCACTCTGGGCTTCTGGGCCCCTGTGTCTAAGACGTGGCAGGCCGGACAAACTTTCTGCAGGATTCCAGATCCCCAATTCCCTCCAGTGTGCACCATCTGCTCATCACGGGCCCTCTCGGATGCAGCCCACGGATGCAGCCCACCATCCCCGCCTCCCAGACGAGGAGGCCCAGCCTGAGGATACCAGTGCTGGCCTCAGCTACTGCTTTTCAACTTACTGGAGTGAGCAAATAAAAGAGACTTCCCTCCCACCTCAAGCAGGCAGTCTATCAATACATTCACAGAAAAAAGTTGTAAATATATAAAAAAGCATAGAAAACCGCCCTCCCATCCCACCCCTACCCCAGGTAACCGCTGGTGGAGTCGCAGGAGGCACTGAAAACCATGGACTCTACCCTCTACTCCCCAAAAGGCCACTCGCACAACCCGCTCCATGCTTCAGAGAGTTCACAGGCCCTGAGCACAAAGCCTGAAGCCCATCCAAGAACTCCGGATGGAGAAGGTCCCCGGGCACCCACCGGGACCGCTTCTTGGTGCTGCCTGGTTCTAGGGAAGGAAATGAGCCTACACCGTGCTGTATGAAGAACGCCTATCTGAAGGAAGCTCTGTTATGTACTGATGTGGAGAGGTTTCTGAGATATATTGTTAATGAGAAAAATCAAGGTGCAGAACTGTGTAAAATAGGCTACCTCTTATGTAAAAATGAAGGAAAAGATAAAAATAATCTTTATTCCTAGGTGCCTGAAGCATGAAAAGAAGAAACTGATATATAAGATAAGAAGATTCTAACTCCATACTGGCCTTCCCAGTTGGCACTAGTGGTAAAGAACCCGCCTGCCAATGCAGGAGATGTAAGAGATGTGGGTTCGATCCCTGGGTTGGGAAGATCCCCTGGAGAAGGGAACGGCAACCCACTCCAGTGTTCCTGCCTGGAGAATCCCATGGACAGAGGAGCCTGGTGGGCTATGGTCCATAGAGTTGCTATTGGATATGGGGACAAGGGGATAGGAGGGAGTAAATGGGGAAGAGGAGGGAGGGGCTCCACGGATGAAAAAAACCCACCCGGGAGATTCCTCCCCCCACCTCCCACGCCCTCCCAGAGGCTCCTCAGGGCTTGGTCAGATGCTGGCCTTCCAGAAGGCAGGTCCTGTCCTCCTGGCACCTGGGATGGTCATACGAATCTGCAGGCAAAAGGATGACCACCAGCCAAGTTCGCAAGGACAGCCCGTATGGCTCCGCTTACAGAAGGCACCCAGAGCAGTCAGTTCCATAGAGACAGAAGGTGCTGCAGAGTGGTGGTGGCCGGGGCTGAAGCGGGTGCAGGAGAGACAGGAGTCAGTGTTTCATGGGTACAGAGCTTCAGACTGTGTGTGTGCTCAGTCCTGTCCAACTCTTTGTGACCCCATGGACTGTAGCCTGCTAGGCTCCTCCATGGGAAGAAATTTTCCAGGCAAGAATACTGGAAAAGAAAGTTAAAGTGAAATCGCTCAGTCGTGTCCTACTCTTTGCGATCCCATGGACTGTAGCCTACGAGGTTCCTCCAACCACGGAATTTTCCAGGCAAGAGTACTGCAGTGGGTTGCCATTTCCTTCTCCGGGGGATCTTCCCAACCCAGGGATCAAATCTGGGTCTCCTGCATTGCAAGTAGATGCTTTTACTGTCTGAGCCACAAACCCACGTCTCTTGCGCCTCTGGCGCTGGCAGGCGGATTCTTTACCACTGAGCCACCTGGGAAGCCCACAGAGTTTCAGTTTGAGGAAGATGACAAAGTTCTGCAGATAGATGGTCTGATGGTTGCACGACAGTATCAATATACCAAATGCCATTGAATGGTACACTTAAGGATAGTTAAATGGGACCTCCCTGGCGGTCCAGAGGTTATCACACTGGGCTTCCAATGCAGGGGGCCCGGGTTCCATCCCTGGTCAGGGAACTAAGATCTCATGTGCCTTGCAGTGCGGCCAAAATAATAAAAGTTAAAATGCTAAATTGTATGTAATGCAAATGTTGCGGCTGAACTGTGTCCGCACCCCACCCCACCCCACGTTCACATGCTGCAGCCCTAACCCTTGGTATCTCAGTGCCAGTATGGGCAGACGGGGCCTTTCCAGAGCTGATTAAGGCTGAGTGAGGTCATTACTCAGGGTGGGCCCCAATCCCACAAGACTGCCCACACACGAAGGGCAGATTAGGACACAGACACGCAGGCAGAGCAAAGACCTGGTGAAGGCACAGGAAGATGGCCAGCCACGAGCCGAGGAGAGGCCTCAGAGGGGACGAGACTGCCTGACACCTCGATCTCAAGACTTCCAGCCTCAAGGATCATGGACAAATAGAAAGGGTCTCCATTAATACAGATGGTGGCCATTCTCAGTGATTCTTTCCTTTCCTCTTTTTTCTTTAAATTTTGTTTGTTTGGTCGTACCATGAGGCTTGTGGGCTCTTAGTTCCCTGACCAGGGACTGAACTCCCACCCCTGACAGCAGAAGCGCAGAGTCCTAACCACTGCACTGCCAGAGGACTCCCTCTTTATGCTTTCCTTATTTGAGCTTTTGTCAGTGAACAACACTGAAGCCACATCCACTCACCTAAATAGCACGCCCTTGATGACCTGCCAGGCGTTGGGTGCTGGCTGGGGCGGTGGGTTCTGGGGCTGGGTCTCTGCCGGCGGGTCCCTCCCGACGCTGCCATTGCTGGTCACCTGCGGGGACAGAGGCCAGAGTGAGGACGGAGGACGCGTCCTGATGCACTGAGGCTGTCGCAGGCGCCACTGCGTGCTGAGGCCCAGCAAAGGCGGAGCGCAGAGGGGGTGCCTGGCCCAGCCTGGGAGTCAGGGAGTAGTCCTGGAGAAGTAGATGCCAGAGCTGAGCCCTAAGTTATAACCAGTTGGCCGGTGCAGGGGAGGCAATGAGGGAAGCAGCAGGTGGACATGTGAAGGTGAGAGAGACAGTCTGACTCTAAGGACAGGCCAGTGCTCCGGTGGCCAGGACACTCCCAGGATTCGAGATGCCCGCCGGGGACAGTGCAAAAGGGGTCACGCAGGAGGCGTCAGGTTGCGCAAGGCTGGGGTTGATCGGAAAGCTCCTTCCCTATGCAAACAAGTCACGATGTCTCCTCCGTGGTCAGCCCTGTGGCGGGCGCCCTCTCTCCAAGGGCTCCAGATCCAGCAAGTGAGACAGACACAGAGAAACACAACCACAGCCGGAGCGTGAGGCAGGCGGACGTGCGTGACCTGTACATGGCTCAGACCGCCTGTGAGGCCGGAACCAGGAACATCTCCACCTGGCAGGCGGGCAAACGAGGCTCGCGGAGCCTAAGCCACCATGTGTCTGGGTCACTCAGGAAGGATGACGGCAGGGTGACAGAGGGGTGGGCAGGCCTGGCAGGGCTGCCCAAAGGCAGAGTCTTCACTTAGAAACAGAAGCTCAGGGACTTCCCTGCTGGTCCGGTGGTTAAGAATCCTCCCTGCAATGCAAGGGACACCGGTTCGATCCCTGATCCTGGAAGACGCCACATGCCCAGGAGCAACTAAAGCCTGAGTGCCCTCGAGCCCGAGCTCTGCAACAAGAGCAGCCACTACAGTGAGATGCCCTCACACCACAACTGGAGAAAAGTCCCTGCTCATCACAACTGGAGAAAGCCCGCGCGCAGCAACCAAGACCCGGCGCCGCCAAAGCTAAATACATTTTTTAAAAAGGAAACAAAGATAGACAGGGAAGCTCAGAAGCGGAGTGTCATGATGTCAGAGTGGAAGGGCCTGAGATAGGGAAATTCTTGCTGCCCCTGTCTTTGCACCTGCTAACTCCCCTGTCCTGCCCTATTCCCTCCCGACAGCTGTCCCCTCACCCACCAGGTTTTGAGAACACGACCAGGACTGTCTCAATCGCTTTTAGGTGGGAGCACTGCCCCACCCAGCGTTGGCAGAGAGCAGGGGCTCAATAAACACCTGGAAAATCAACAAATGCTGCCTTAAGGGCCTGCCCTGAACACCCAAGCCACTCAAGTCTACCTGTTCCTGGGCCCCCCCGTTCTCTCCCTCCCACCCCAAAACTGCTCCTCTGCCTTCGGTCAGCTGCAAATGCCCGAGAGCGGAAGACAGAGGGGCCCCCCCACCCCCCAGCCAGATGAGGCTGCCACGAGGCCAAGGCCAGTGTTTGTTAAATGCATCACTTGCCATTTCCGGTCCCCTTCACCAGTGAGAGTGCTCTCCTTTCACCTCCCGAAGTGGGGGCGGCACCCAGCCCTGGGGTCAAAGGTGGGGGCTCTGGAGTCCAGGAGACCCAGGCTGCAGTCTGGTCCCACAGTTCCCGGCTGTGAAATCTTGGGCATGTCGCTTCTCCTCACTGACACTTCACGTCTCTGACCCAGGGGCCAGGCTGTGATAATATCATACATTTAGGGCAGAAAAGATTTCTTTCGCGTGTCAAAAGAAGTTACCTCCCAAACACCAGGCCCAGTGCTGGGCGGTGGGGTCGGTGCTGCCCACACAGCTCTGGGACCTGCCCTCCTGGAGCTCAGGGTCTAGAGGTAAGCAGGCCGGCAGAAAAGTAAACAGGATAATTAACAATGGTAAACGGGGATGTGTTCCGGAGGAAACAAGCAGAGGGGGTGATGACTAAGGGGTAGCCGGGTAGTCAAGGTGGCCTCCTGAGAAGCTGTCTTTGCCATTTGGGTGAAGGGCATCTGAGGAAGAGAAAAGGTGTGGGCAAAGGCTTGGCCAAGGGGCGGGGGAGGTCAAACAGGCACAGAACTTCATGCAGAGTTCAGGGCTAGCCTTGCTCCTGGCGACACAGGGTAGGGGTTGGGAAAAGGGGGCAAAGATTTCCAGCAGGTCTGAGCTGATTCCGGGTCAAGAAAAGGAAGCTTGAATGACTTCAATATTTGATTTGAATATTGATTTGAACCCACGTCTGGCTGGCTTCCCAGGTGACGCCAGTGGTAAAGAACCCACCTGCCAGCACATGAGACACAAGAGACATGGGTTCAATCCCTGGGTTGGGACGATCCCCTGGAGTAGCAAATGGCAACCCATTCTAGTATTCTTTCCCAGAAAATCCCATGGACAGAGGAGCCACGGGGCTGCAGAGTCAGACACTGAGCACCTTAGCACCTGGCTGGCTCCCAGGTCTGTTATCCTACCCGTGATGGTGGACAAGCTGGCCTGGAAACCCTCCCAGGGCAATGCAAAGGGAAACCAAATCACTAGGATGGCTGTAATCAAAAAGAGGGACAAGCACAAGTGCTGGTGAGGATGTGGAGAAACTGGAAGAGACGTACGCTGCTGGTGGGAGACACAGAGCTGCTGCTTTGAAAAATCCGGCAGATACTTAAAAGCTAAGTATGCTCCCAACCAAGCCAGCAATCCCACTCCGAGGTCTCTGCCCGAGAGAATTCAGAATATGCGTCCGTACAAAAGTTTATATGCAAATGTTCATAGCAGTGTTATACATAAAGCCAGAAGCAACCCACAAACGAGTCTTTTGATGGGTGACCTGCGCTGGATTGGCACAATGGAATACTACTGAGCCATAAAAAAGGACCCCTGCTGAGGCGAGAACATGCAGAAGGGCACCAGGGAGAGTTCTGAGACCACACTGGGGCAGCGGCTGCACCGCACAGCTGCAGGAAGGCAGACAGCTTCTGAACTCCACACTGACCACAGGTGTCTAAATTACACCTTAGTGAAAAGGTAGCCCTCTCGCAGCTCCCACTCCTCTCACAGTAAAGCCAAAGCTGTCACCGTGGCCCTCTGAGGCCTGGCACGATCCTCCACGCCCGTCTTCTCTCACCCGCCTCCCCTCGGTCACCAGTTCCAGACAGGCCAGCCTCCCCACTGTTCCCTGGTCACCCCAGGCCTCTTCTGCTTCAGGGCCTTTGCACTGGCTGTTCTCTTCATCTGAAGGGCTTTCCCCCACTGTCTGTGTGACTCCCTCCACATCTCCAGTAGATCTTTGTTCAAACGTCGCCTCCTCAGAAAGCCCTTCCCAGACCACTGTATTTAAGTTACAACCCTCTTACCCAACCCTCACTTCGTATGTTCCTCCCCAGCTTTAGTTCTGGCCACGGCACTTATCACCACCTGAGCCACTGTATGTTTTTCTTCTATGTGTTCTTATCTGTATACACTCTCTTATTTCTCTTATTCACTGTCCCTGTCCCTAACTCCACTCCACCCCCCAGTCCTCAACAATACATGGGCTCCAAGAGCACAGGGCCTCTGTTTGTTCCCAGCCGATCCCCAGTATCAGCATGGGGACTAACAAGCAGCGGAGACTCAACCCACATCAGCTGAAGGGATGATTATTAGAGCTGTGGGCTGGTGTCTGAGGCCCTGGCTGAAGGAGAGGCAGGCTGGCTGGGGCAGATCGCTGAGGGCCCGCCCAGGAGCCAGGCGAGGGTGGCAGCAGAGGCTGAGGGCACAGCAGTGACTAAGACATAGTTCCTGCTCTGGGACCCATGTGCCCAGTCTCACACCATCCCCAGAACACCCAGGAAGGGCCCCAGGAAGCAGCGGAGGCCCTGAGACCAGGCTGGGGCTGGGAGGAACTCAGGGCATCCTCTTTGACTGCCTGGATCCACACTGGGAATTCCACCTCAGCCCGGCCTCTGCCTCAAGACCCATTCATCCCACAGGTGCTGAGCGGCTGCTCCGTGCTTACTCCTGAGCTGGGCGGTGCTGGGGATACAGCGCTGACCAAGGCAGTTCCCGTTCTGTCCTCCAGGGGCTCCCAGTCCATTGGAGGAGACGGAGTGACAACCCAGAGTGGGAAGGGCTGGCACCAGGCAGCCCAGGGACAGTGGGAGCCCTGACCCAGTGTGAGAGGGTCAGAGAGGCTCCTCGGGGAGAGAATGCCTGAGATATCCAGGACTAATAAGGATCAGTCAGGTAAAGACAGGAGAAACACGTGCAAAGGCTGGAAGAGAGAGCGAGGCATGTGCCTCGTTTCACAGTAAGGGCGTCACAGTGGCTGATGCTCCTCCTGTCCAGGGACTCAGGCAGGGACAATTTTGCCTCCTTCCCCCTGCCACTCCCTCCAGGGGACACTTAGCAACATCTGGAGATGTTTTTGGTTGTCACAATGGGCAAGGGACGTGTGTCTTACTGACACCCACGTGTAGAGGCCAGTGATGCTGCTAAACATCATACAACACAGGACGGCGCCCACCACGAAGAACTGTCCAACCCCCAATGTCAACAGTGCTGAGGCTGAGAAACCCCAGTCGAGTCTGAGGGGGAAAAAGGCGGATCACGCAACGCCTCGGTCTGCCAAAGAATTTGTACTTAATCCTGAAAGCAAAGGGATAAATCTTGAAACATTCTGGATAGAAGTCGGACAAGAGATCTTGCGTGGGGTGGAGTGGGGGGCGGGTTTCTGTAATCAATCAGGGCAAACTGAGCCCTAGTCTCCCTGAACACTGCCCCAGGCAACAATCAACAGAAACTCAAGAGAAGGAAAGGCCTTCTTTCAGTGAGACTGGGAAGCTCCTGAAGACAGGGACAAACACTTCCTAGGACTACCCTTGGGGCCAGGCCCTGGTTGAAGATGCTGAAAAGATCCAGACCAGGAAGGTTGGCTCTGTCATACAAATCGCACCCTCGCGTCCTCCCCAGGTGGTATTATTTGCCCCTCCTCCATTCTAAAGGAGATCAGCCCTGGGATTTCTTTGGAAGGAATGATGCTAAAGCTGAAACTCCAGTCCTTTGGCCACCTCATGCGAAGAGTTGACTCATTGGAAGAGACTCTGATGCTGGGAGGGACTGGGGGCAGGAGGAGAAGGGGACGACAGAGGATGAGATGGCTGGATGGCATCACAGACTCGATGGACCTGAGTTTGAGTGAACTCCGGGAGATGGTGATGGACAGGGAGGCCTGGTGTGCTGCGATTCATGGGGCTGCAAAGAGTCGGACGTGACTGAGCGACTGAACTGAACTGAACTGGGTTCCCTCAGTCCCTGACATGGATTTTTTTGTCACCACCCTTGTCACCCCAGGATTATACTTCTTTATACTGCTGTCTTCTCTCTCACTCCCCTGATGAAGGGACATGGTTAGAGCCACTCTCGTGGCTAGGAAAAGAGAGAGCAGGGCTCTCACAGGGCTGGCCCTCCTGCCCAACCCCTCCATTTACCACTGGAGAAATGAAAGGGGGAAAGGAACTTGCCCAAGGTCACACCCAGAGTCAGCTTCAGATCTGTTCTCTTCTCACAACCTGCGTTCCTCTCTCTGTACTGCCTCCCACGTGTCAGTGACATCCCAGTGGGTGGGTCGACAGAACCTCTGCTGTCACTCCATCGACTCCCTGAACATCTCAAGGGTGGCTGCCTGAACTAGTATGTTCTACAGCTTGTTTAGCTGAAGTGGCAATGGGTCAAAAGTCAGTGCCAGGATTAATTTCCCCATAGGACTCATATACGCTGAAAGTAAACCCATCTCAGTCTCGACCACCCCGCTTCAGCAACGGCGGGTAAGTTCTACAGGGAACATATCCCAAATCTAACCGAGGTGACCTTCTCTAAGCGCCTTAGTCTGTTCCTCGGAGTCCTGTCTGTAAAATGGGTCTGTCAGTCTCCACAGCGCGTGCCTTTCACCACGATGATAACCTGACTTCCGCAGAGTTAGAAAACTCCAAAATAATCAATCACTGCCCACAGCTAGAGCACGCCGTGAACCCCAGCCCACTCTAGGAAGGTCCGGAAGCCTGGAACCGCGGAGTCGGGAACCCAGGGAGCCTGGGTACAAGTCTGCGCCCCTCCGCGCCCCTGTCTCGTCGGCTCGAGCAGCGAGCTTGGTGGCCACCCGGCGCGAGTATGCAGGGGACCCGGCGCGCAACAGGGCCCCGCTCCCCGCACTGACCGGCCTCCCAGGCTGCCGGCCCCGCCTGGGCCCGGTATTCAAGGTCCCTCTGGGCAAGGACCCCTCAGAGCACAGGATTCTGTGAAAACAGGCAGGACACGCCCCGTGGGAGGCCCCCCGGGTGGGGAAGAACCCCTCAGGCCCCTCTCGGCCTCCGTACCTGACCGGAGCTGCCTCCCCCGGCCGCCACTACGGCGCTGCCAGCCCCGTCCGCCTCCTGCGCCGCCGCCATCTTCCCGCTCCGGGTCCCCGCCCCCGCCGCCAGGACCGCCCCGTCCCGGACGGCTCCAGCGCGATCGCGCGAGATTTCACGTTTGCCCGACCCGCCGGCCACCGTATCTATCTCTGAAGTGCGCCTCAGCCACGCCTCTCGGAAGCCTCTTCCGGCTATGAAAGGGCCAATCGAGCCACCGTACCCTAGTGCTGCTGTGTCCCGTTTGTTTTCACCTAGTAGATACCCTCGGGCTTCCCAGGTGGCTCAGTGGTGAAGAATTCGCCTGCCAAGTAGGAGACGCGGGTTCGATCCTGGGTAGGGAAGATTCCCCTGGATAAGAAAATGTCAACCTGCTCCAGTTTTCTTGCCTGGGAAATCCCATGGGTAGAGAAGCCTGGCGGACTATACAGTCCATGGAGTCGCAAACAGTCAGACAGGACTTAGCGACTCAGTTCAGTTCAGTCGCTCAGTCGTGTCCGATTCTTTGCGACCTCATGAACCGCAGCACGCCAGGCCTCCCTGTCCAACACCAACTTCCGGAGGCTACCCAAACTCATGTCCATTGAGTCGGTGATGCCATCCAACCATCTTATCCTCCGTCGTCCCCTTCTCCTCCTGCCCTCCATAATCTTTCCCAGCATCGGGGTCTTTTCAAATGAGTCAGCTCTTCGCATCAGGTGACCAAAGTATTGGAGTTTCAGCTTCAGCATCAGTCCTTCCAATGAACACCCAGGACTGATCTCCTTTAAGATGGACCGATTGGATCTCCTTGCAGTCCAAGGGACTCTCAAGAGTCTTCTCCAACACCACAGTTCAAAAGCATCAATTCTGCGCTCAGCTGTTTTTTAATAGTCCAACTCTCACATCCATACATGACTACTGGAAAAACCATAGCCTTGACTAGACGGACCTTTGTTGGCAAAGTAATGTCTCTGCTTTTGAATATGCTGTCTGGGTTGGTCATAACTTTCCTTCCAAGGAGTAAGCATCTTTTAATTTCATGGCTGAAATCACCTTCTGCAATGATTTTGGAGCCCTCCAAAATAGTCTCTCACTGTTTCCATTGTTTCCCCATCTATTTGCCATGAAGTGATGGGACAGGATGCCATGATCTTAGTTTTCTGAATGTTGAGCTTTAAGCCAACTTTTTCACTCTCCTCTTTCACTTTCATCAAGAGGCTCTTTAGTTCTTCTTCACTTTCTGGCATAGGGTGGTGTCATCTGCATATCTGAGGTTATTGATATTTCTCCTGGAAATCTTGATTCCAGCTTGTGCTTCTTCCAGCCCAGCGTTTCTCATGATGTACTCTGCGTATAAGTTACATAAGGAGGGTGACAATATACAGCCTTGATGTACTCCTTTTCCTGTTTGAAACCAGTCTGTTGTTTCATGTCCAGTTCTAACTGTTGCCTCCTGACCTGCCTACAGGTTTCTCAAGAGGCAGGTCAGATGGTCTGGTATTCCCATCTCTTTCAGAATTTTCCACAGTTTATTGTGATCCACACAGTCAAAGGCTTTGGCATAGTCAATAAAGCAGAAATAGATGTTTTTCTGGAACTCTCTTGCTTTTTCCATGATCCAGCGGATGTTGGCAATTTGATCTCTGGTTCCTCTGCCTTTTCTAAAACCAGCTTGAACATCTGGAAGTTCATGGTTCACGTATTGCTGAAGCCTGGCTTGGAGAATTTTGAGCATTACTTTACTAGCGTGTGAGATGAGTGCAATTGTGCAGTAGTTTGAGCATTCTTTGGCATTTCTTTTCTTTGGGATTGGAATGAAAACTGACTTTTTCCAGTCCTGTGGCCACTGCTGAGTTTTCCAAATTTGCTGGCATATTGAGTGCAGCACTTTCACAGCATCATCCTTTAGGATTTGAAATAGCCTAAATGGAATGTGGTCCACTGGAGAAGGGAATGGCAAACCACTTCAGTATTCTTGCCTTGAGAACCCCATGAACAGTATGAAAAGGCTAAAAGATAGGACACTGAAAGATGAACTCCCCAGGTCGGTAGGTGCCCAATATGCTACTGGAGATCAGTGGAGAAATAACTCCAGAAAGAATGAAGGGATGGAGCCAAACACCTGATGTGAAGAGCTGACTCATCAGAAAAGACCCTGATGCTGGGAAACATTGAGGGCAGGAGGAGAAGGAGATGACAGAGGATGAGATGGTTGGATGGCATCACTGACTCAATGGATATGGGTTTGGGTGGACTCTGGGAGTTGGTGATGGACAGGGAGGCCTGGCGTGCTGCGGTTCATGGGGTCACAAAGAGTGGACACGACTGAGCAACTAAACTGAACTGAAACAACAGCAAGCAGTAGACACCTTGCCTGACCCGAACTCCCAGGACTTTCTTGGCGAACATTTACGCTTGCCACAGCCTCCCTTCTTTCTGCCCCTCTCGCGTAACCCCGCCCCTTTCAGTTGTATGAGCCTCCTGGGTCATTCTGCCCGCTTCGCCCCGCGGATTCTTTAAATCATTTTCATTTCAACTTTCATGAGCTTTCCCGGCCACCGTAAACGCATAGAGCCTCTCCGCTTGAACCACACCCCTCCTGCGTTAAAGGAACTCTCCTGGTCTTCGAACCAGGACTCGGTGGCCTCTCTTTCTGACCTCTCTTCTTTTCCTCTGACAAGTCTCCCTAGGTTATAGCCCTGTGCGCTTAGTTACTATTTCAGCGTCCTAACGCCACCACACTTCCTAACCGGACCCTCTCGGCCCCTCCCTAAGCCTTGGGGATGCCTAGTTTAATGCGCAGGCACATAGCCCCCGTGGTCTTCGCAGTCCAGCGAAGCCTGCCGCGGTGGACTCCGCTTCAGGGACTCAAAGAACTCCATGCCTTTTCAGTAACTTGCTACAGCTCCGAATATGTGTTGAGAGACCCTTGGCCCAAGGAAGGAATAATAAGAGGCCCAGAGAGGACAGAAGACTTAGCAGTTGTGAAACCTTCACCAGTGAATTGGGTGGAAGTCTGACCTGGGTTCAAACCCTGGCTGTGCTGCGGAGCGGCTAAATGATTGCGGACAAATGACCTATCTCTTTGGGCTTCATTTTTTCCCTCTGTAAAAGAATGTAAAGCACCTGGCCTCCGTCCTCACTTAGTGTGGACCTTAGTAAGTGATCAGTATCAAGCACTGTGGTTATAAACTTTTCATATGGTCTGGAAAGGAAAGCAGGCTTTGCATTGAGATATTTTAAATATTTATTTAATGTTTTACAAACTACATTCTCCACTTTCCTCGAGGCCTCAGCTGAAAAGTATCTGTCCTCCAGGAAACCCTCCTGAGCTCCCAGACCTCCTGTATCCCTGGACTCCTCACCCCTCCCTGCCCACATTTTGTGTCATCACTGACAGAGATGGGTGTGTCTTGGTTATGGTCACCGCATGGTCATGGTCATGTGTCTCCAACACTGTCCCAGGGCATGACTGCTGAGTGAAAGAATGAAACTCTTGAGTGCAGAAGGTGAATGACTTACCTCTGTGAACCAACACAAGGACAAGAAGAAACATTAGAAAACTTCTTGCCTTGTCCCTTTCTAGTACAGATACTAACGATAGCAATGATTCTGTGAAATTGTAGGCCTAGTCTTCAAGTCTAGAGATGTAATGAACATGATGATGAAGTCTCCCAGAAGATAGGCAGATGGAGATTTTGTGGGCTTTTAAAAACAACTATGAGTCTTATTTGCTGCACCTGGGATTTACACTGTGGCACGGACTTCTCTCTAGTTTGCGGCGCATGGGCTTAGTTGCCCTGAGGCAGGTGGGATCTTAGTTCCCCCACCAGGGATCGAACGCACGTCCCCTGCATTGGAAGACAAATTCTTAACCACTGGACCACCAGGGAAATACCTGTGAACCTCTTTTTTAAAAGTGCAAAATCGCGTGTACAAATTTAAATAGAGGACCAAAGAAAGCCCAGGCAAGTGAGGGACCTTGAAGCTTCATCTTCTCTAGTTTCACTGTTACCCCATCTCTGATTTCAGCACTAGACGCCCCAACATCCTCATATACTGCAGAGTCCTGATCTGTTGCAATACCAGGGGCTCTGAGGTACACTATGACCTCACATGGGGCCCTTGTAAAGCCCTCCCCCATGTCCACTGAATGACCAAGTGAATACTTGTGTTCCTGTTAAATAAATCACCGATCAGACCCATTCTGTGCTCCACTAGGGGACGCCCAACACCAACCAGAGAGTAAGATTTCAAATTCTAAGCGGGCTGGGGACCTGAACTTCTGGGTCCCCAAGGAGAATGGATTGAGGGTCCTGGATTCTGGGAGAGAAGGAGTTTGGGTGGCCTCGACTCCCAGGGTCCTGAAGGGAATAGGATGGGGGGTGGGTGCCTGAGAAAGGAAGGAGGAGTCTGGGAAGTACACCAGGATTGGTTGGAAGCAGAACTAGCCTGGGCAGTGGTTTGGTTTGGCTTGAGTCTGTGGGAAACAAGTGGACAGAGCAGGGATTGTTCATCCAGGGTCCCCCCTGCCCCATCACCCACTGGGCTTGGCAGCCTCAGTTCTTCCCAGGCCCTGGGGACTTTGGGGGCATTTCCCACAACCTCTCCCCAAGGCCCCTGTTTTCTGCTGGACTCACAGCTGCCCAGCCCCAGGACTGGGAAAACTGCCCCAAGAGAGCTGAAAAGGCTGGCCGGAAGTTAATGTCAAGTCTGTTAGCAGACTACAGGCCCTGCATCCTCAGATGCCCAACCCATGGGATTTGGGGGCAGAGGACCCACTCTCTAGTCCTTCCAGATACAGGAGTCCAGGCCCTTCGCCCACTCCACCCATGGGCCCCAGCACTTTCCTCCCTCAGACTGCAGGGCCTCTGCTTTTAATTCACCCCCTGTGCTTTTGGCCGGTAATTCCCCACTGCCCAGATACCAGAGGGTAGAGTCCATCCTTTCAGTCCTGGGAGCCAAGTGAATACTCCCCTCCTCTCCCCCAACTTTCCATCAGCAATTGTCCTTACCACACTTCATTGTGACTCCACATACCCTGTGACCAGCCCAGCTGCGTCCTTTAGAGTATGCTCCCTGTGACCCCTATCCAAGGTGGCTGCACCTAGATCTTGAACTCGTTCCTCACTTCTTCACCTTTTCTTCATCACCTGCATTTCTGTCTGAAGTTATCTTCTCCATGGGTCGTCTCTGCCTCCCACCCCGTCCCCTCAGCCTCTTTATTTGTGGCTCAGGATGGAACAGAGCTTCTGGTCCTGAATAGGAGCTCAGGAAACATTATTGCTATTGCTAGTAAGAAGAGCTAAAAAAGCATACTGCCAAGCTGTAATCAGTAAAACCGTATGAAGCTGGGTCAGGACCCAATCAGTACGTTTTTGAGGGGCCATGTGAAGGCAAGATCAAACCAGTCGATCCTAAAGGAAATCAGTCCTGAATATGCATTGGAAGGACTGATGCTGAAGCTGAAACTCCAATACTTTGGCCACCTGATGCAAAGAATTGACTCATTGGAAAAGACCCTAATACTGGGGAAAATTGAAGGTAGGAGAAGAAGGGGACGACAGAGGATGAGATGGTTGGATGGCATCACCAAGTTGGATATGAATTTGAGCAAGCTCCGGGAGTTGGTGATGGACAGGTAAGCCTGGCGTGCTGCAGATCATGGGGTCACAAAGATTCGAACACGACTGAGCGACTGAACTGAATTGATGAAGGCAGGGCTGTCTTTTTCCCTGCTGTGTCTCCAGCGCCTGGTTGTGTCTCAATAAATACATGACGGGGAGTGGGGCAAATGTATAGGAACTGGCACAGAACACAGCTTTTACAGATCTGCCCTCTTGGGTCCCAGCCAACCTGGGCCCTGCCTTCCCACACTCAGCAATGACTCATGGGCACCACTCTCCCCTCTGCCATCGGGCCATTGAACACCTCTCTGCGATGGCATATTTAAAGTCTCAGCCCAGTGATTCAGAAACCAACACAATATTGCAAAGTAATTATCCTTCACTTAAAAATAAATAAATTTTTAAAAAGTGTCAGTCCAGGCCCCAGACACAGTCAGAGGCCGCTGTAAGTAAGCTATATTCATTTACCTGATGCTGGGAAAGATTGAAGGCAGGAGGAGAAGGAGATGACAGAGGATGAGATGGCTGGATGGCATCACCGACTCAATGGACGTGAGTTTGAGTAAACTCCGGGAGTTGGCAGTGGACAGGGAGGCCTGGTGTGCTGCAGTCCATGGGGTCGCAGAGTCAGAGATGACTGAGCGACTGAACTGAACTGATTCATTTATCATTTTACAAATGAGAAATCTAGAACTTCCCTGTTGGTCCACTGGTTCAGGCTCTGTGCTTCCACAGCAGGTGGTACAGGTTCGATCCCTGGTCAGGGAACTAGATTCCATGCGCCACATGGCATGGCCAAAAAAAATAGATGAGAAAGCCAGACCTCAGTGAGGGTCAGTCTCTAAATATTGTTGTTACGATTATTCATTATTATTATTCACCTCTTTATTCTCACTGATCAGGTTAGGAAGATATACATAGAACAGGTGCTCAATAAGTGTTGGTTGGCAGGCATCAGCTCCTACATCTTAGACCCTGGGGTCTCAGAAAAGTGACAACGTTGAAAAGAATAAACTTGGCTTTATTATTATTATTGATAAGTCAGGCTAGAATTGGGAACAGGATGCTGAGAGTTGCAAGGAAGTGGGCAGGGGTGTAGATCAGGGGACCCAGGGAGTTGCTGGAGCCTGGACTCCCCCGTGACTGGGGGCCCAGCTGTTAATCTTTTCCTGACAGCATAGAAAAGACCTGGTCAGTAATAATCCCTGCATAGGTGGTCACAGCTGCCGTGCTCTTGGTGTATATGTCCCTGGGGAGAAAGGACAGACGGACTGAGGGAGGAGGGGCTGGGGTCTGGACTCCTCTGTCTGAGGGATGGGTGGCTGGAGGTCTGGACTCCTGGGTCTGGGGGCCCAGAATCACGTGTCCTGTTGGAAAAGGTGACTAGAACCCAAAGCCGTGGATCCCAGAATCCCAGAGCTAGGTGTTGGGAGCTAAGATACCTGGGCCTTGAAAGATTACAGGTTTGAACCTGGACTCCTGAGTGTGAGGGAGAAGGGGCTGGGGGCTGGGACTCCGGACTCCTGGGGTGTGGGTGGGGGGCAGGTGATACCTGATTTTCTCATCCACAGTGGGCAGGTATGTCTTCTTGTACAGCTTCTGGGCGGCTGCCTTGGCTGTGTCCCAGTAACCTAAGAGTGACTCCTGCATCTGGGTGAGCAGGGTAGGGCTGGAGGCCTCGTCTTGCTGGGGAACATGGGCCCCTTGGACCTCTGCAGGAGGAGAGTGCGTTAGGGTAGCTGAGGGGCCTGCTGCAGTAGGGGAATAAAAGGCGTAAGGAGAGGGATGGGCAGGGGCAGGGCGGGACAAGAACCGGACTGGGAGGATGCTCGGGGCTCCTCCCCGTCCTGGCATCCCCACCTCCCCTACCGACCCCACTCAACCCCACTCACCGAATCCCAACACCAGGAGGATGAGAAACCCAACCAGGAAGTATCTCGTGCCCATGGCGTCAGGAGACCTGGAACACTGAGGCGGGTGGGGGCAGGGCCATGGGAGGCATCTGGTCCTGGGGTCTCCGGGCCTCAGGGATATCGGCCTAGGACCCCCTCTCCCCTTCCTCCCCACCTGAGTCAAGTTTCTAATGACTTGAGCCTCACTTCCTAATATTCTATGATGCTACTCCTGCTTGCTGATTGTTACATCTTAATTCTTTGTTTTTTTTTTCGTTGTGCTGCATGGCTTGTGGGATCTTAGTTCCCCGACTATGGACTGAACCCAGGCCCGGCAGTGAAAGCGCCAAGTCCTAACCACTGGACCACCAGAGAATTCCCCGCAACATCTTATTTCTAACATTCATTCATTCAAGAAGCGTTTCTTCAGCACCTACTGTGTGCCAGGTGCAGTTCTGGGCCCAGCCTTGAACACAGTGGCCCGCCACCCTCAGGAAGCCAACATGAGAGAGAAATGCAAGGAGCAAAAGTCAAATGAATGAATTAAAGTGCCTGTCTCCCTCTGATAAGTGCTCTGGAATGCAGAGGATGTGCTGTGTAGCCCGGGAAAGCCTCAGCAGTGGGGTGGCATTTATGTTAAGACCCACTCAATACAGGGCCACGTGCCACAGTCTGGGTTAAGAGCCACCACTTGGATGAGTGAGTTTCCTCTGCTCTGGGCCCTGTTCTACCCACATTCCAGAGTCATCTTGATCCCAACCCTGGGAGGGAGTCACTCTCAGGGACAACAGGGCTCAGTCCATCACATCACCCTCCACGTTTCAGAGACTGCGGCGTGGAGGTTGACATCTGACAGGAGGAGGATCAGCACACACAGACATTCTACAGTTTTTAAATTCCATGATTCTTTTTTTTTTTTAACCCCGGCCATGCCACATGCCCGGCTTGCAAGATTTAAGTTCTCACACCCGGCACAGGACCCAGGCCCCCAGCAATGCAAGTGCCCAGTCGTAACCACTAGACCACCAGAGAATTCCCTAAATTCCATGATTCTAAAACTGGAACTAATTTTTTGTTTGTTTTTTTTTAACTCTGAGCCAAGCAGCATGAGGGATCTTAGTTCCCCAACCGGGATCGAACTCGTGCCCCCTGCATTGGGAGCTCGGAGTCTTAACCACTGGACGGCCAGGGAGTTCCCTGGAATCTAATATCTTGACTTTTGCAGTTTCTGATCTAACAATCTTGGGCCACTCCTGCTGTCCCCCGCCCCCCCATTTCTGTCCCCTCTCTTACCAGACTCTGGCGGCTGTCCTCAGCAGCTCCAAATGGGCAGAGAAAGGCTTTATAGCTCTTGAGATCCACCCCTCCACCCCCACCTCGACACCTCGGCCAAAGTCCTGGCCAACAGGACTGCGGGGGTGGGAGGGGGAGAGTTGGGGGGGAGGTGGCATGGGGACAGAGAAAGAGACAGGTTGAATGGGGGGCTGCGGAGGGGTTGGGGGTTCTGGGTGCCCACCAGGCACCAGGTCTGGGGTCTCCATTGCGTGGGAGGGGAAGGCAGAGCTCTGAAGGAGGGGTGGCTGGCAGGGGTGGGGGGCTTGCTAACTGCTCTCCAGCCTTCACCCTCTACCCCAAACTGAGAAGCCTGAAGTCCTCTGCCCCCCATAAGCTGGCAGTGTGGGTCTAGCACTGGGGGCGGGGTGGGGTCATCCCTCCGGGTCTCCCAGTCCTTCCTCCCCACCCCCACCCCCACCCCCACTGGTGCTCCTGCCACGTGTCACTTCCTCCACGTCTTACCCTCTGGAGGGGGATGGGGGGTTATCTCTGGCGAGGCCAGGAGGGACTGGGACAGGGACACACACAGGAGAACTTGTTTATTGCAGAGGGTGTGACGCTTTAATTTTGGTCGCTGGGCCTGCAGAGCAGCTGGGGACACAGACTGTGGGCCTTGTTCAGGAGGCTATCCTTGGAACTGCGGAGCCAGGCCCGGGCGCGAGAGCCCAGGTCCTTCAGATGGTCATCGTAGTAGGTCTCCATGAAGCCCCGGAAGGCCGTAGGGCCCCTGGAAGGGAGGGGATTCACGGTGGAGACCACAGATAGCCCACAAGACTTCTGCTCAGTTCACCCATTCCTCTCTTTGACCCAGGACCCCCCTCTCAACACCTACCCTCCACTCTTCTCAGACCCAGCGTCACAGGCCTGCCCCTACCTCATCCTGCTCCTTGGAACCCACGACTTTGGGCACAGTCCCTCCTTGCCCAGACCCAGGATCCAGACGCCCAGCCCCTCCTCCCTCAGACCCAGGATCCAGACCCCAAGCCCCTCCTTCCTCAGATTCAGGAGACCAGGCCCCCAGCCCCTCCTCCCCCAGACCCAGGGGTTCAGGCCCTCAGCCCCTCCTCCCCCAGACCCAGGGGTCTAGGCACCCAGCCCCTCCTCCCCCAGACACAGCGATCCAGGCCCCCAGCCCCTCCTCCCCAAGACCCAGGAGTCCAGGCCCCCAGCCCCTCCTCCCCCAGACCCAGGATCCAGACCCCCAGCCCCTCCTCCCCCAGACCCAGGGGTCCAGGCCCCCAAACCCTACTCCCCAAGATCCAGGGTTCCAGGCGCCAAGCCCCTCCTCCCCAAGACCCAGGGGTCCAGGCCCCCAGCCCCTCCTCCCTCAGATCCAGGATCCAGACCCCAGCACCTCCACCCCAGACCCAGGGGTCCAGGCCCCCAGCCCCTCCTCCCTCAGATCCAGGATTCAGACACCAGCCCTTCCTCCCCCAGACCCAGGATCCAGGCCCCCAGCCCCTCCTCCTGCAGACCCAGGATCCAGACCCCCCAGCCCCTCCTCCCCCAGACCTAGGAGTCTTCCTCCCTCAGCCCCTCCTCCCCTAGACCCAGGGGTCCAGACCCCCAGCCCCTCCTCCCCCAGACCCAGGATCCAGACCCCCAGCTCCTCCTCCCCCAGACCCAGGAGTCCTCCTCCCCCAGCCCCTCCTCTCCCAGATCCAGGAGTCCAGGCCTCCAGCCCCTCCTTCCCCAGACCCAGGATCCAGGGCCCTGCCCCTCCTCCCCCAGCCCCAGGAGTCCAGGCCCCAGCCCCTCCTCCCCCAGATGCATGAGTCCTCCTCCCCCAACCCCTCCTCCCCCAGATGCAGGGGTCCAGACCCCCAGCCCCTCCTCCCCCAGACCCAGGAGTCCAGGCCCCCTAGCCCACCCCTAGCCCACCCCCTGCTCTCTGAGAACCAGGCCCCCAGGCTCCTTCTGCACACACTCACCAGAACCACTTCCACTTCTCTCTGGTCCTGTTCACCAGCGGCTCCACCCACTCCTTCACCTTGCCTGGAACCAGGCTCCAGGAACTCCTGGCTGGCACTGGCTTGGGGCTCAGGGTCCTCTCCGGCTCTTGCTCCTTCACCTTGCCTGGAACCCGGCTCTGGGAAGTACTGGCCGGCCCTGGCAGGGTGCTCAGGATCCCCTCAGGCTCTTCTTGCTGGCATGCTAGGTGGGACCAGAGGACAACTTGGACGACCAGGTCCCTGAACCTGTCCCTCTCCCCTTCCCTCCATGCTCGTGGTTGCTGTCACTTCTGGAGCTCTCTCACTGCCTTCTCTGTTGCTCTGACCCCTCACCCCCCTCCAGCCATCGGTCATCTCCTTTCACCCCCTGTGCCCAGGACCCCCATCAGCGCTCCATCTGCCTGAAGCTCCCTCCCACAGTCTGTAACCCTTGCCCCTCCAGGCCTCCCTTGCTAGCTGATCTTGCTGCCTCCTCTGTTCTCCTGCGACCCCACCCACACAGTCTGAACGACCTCCGTGGGCAGTGAGGGATGTCCCCAGGGACGGAGGTTGGCAAAGCTGTGTGTCAGGCTGGTGGGCCAGGGGTTCTACCAGGAATCACATACACCTGTCGGTCCGGCACCCGCACACCTGGGCAAAGCCTCACCTACAGAGACCAGCCATCACACGGGTACATGTCTACAGGCATGTACGGAGGCACCCATGCAACAATTGGGGTGCCCTTGGCCAACGACTTAACCTCTTCAAGACTCAGTTTCCCCTTCTGTAGAATGGGCTCGGGACAGGACCTAGCTTATAGGGTTACTGTGAGAGTTCAGGGTTAACACGGAGAACCAGTTTCCAGGACATCAGAGGCACTGTGTACATAGTGATATTTTAAATACATGTGCAGAGGGACTTCATTGCTTAATCCAGTGGTTAAGACTCTGCGCTTCCAATACAGGGAGCATGGGTTCCGTCCCTGGTCAGGGAACTAAGATCCCACGTGCCTCATGGCATGGCCAAAGCAACAAAACTTAAGAACTGCACGTGCAGAACCCAGACATACTCACACAGCAGTACACACAGACACTCTCCCACCCGCTAACCCTCAAATCTTTTGCATAATTACCCGCTAAAGACACACACGTGCCCACAAGCATATAAATGCATGTTCACAAACACACGTTTACCTCGCCTGCCTACTCTTGCTGACACACACACAAGTGCAAATTCATGGCCAGTGTCATCTGTACCAGGCCTGTGTATACACTTTTCAAACACGGCCAACCCTGACACAGACTCCCAGACACGCACACAGATCTGCACGCCTCACAGTCGCGCACACTCACACCCCAGGCTGCTGCGGGGTCCCCATACCCCACCCCCGGCTCTTCCTCACCCACGACACAGGCCAGGACCAGAACGCAGAAGCAGAGGAAGGCCAGGGCCTGGGGCCTGCCTCCAGGGAACGACATTTCTGGGGTCCTCTGTCCCTCTGAGCTCAGCTCTCCGGGCTGGGGGAGGGGCAGGCTGCACTGAGCAGAGCCCTCCCCTGACCGCCTCCCCACGCCCCTTGGCAGGGACTTCAGAGAGAGAGGGGCCCAGGTGACAGTGACAGAGGCCATGCCCGCCCCTGCTGGCCTCCTTCCTACCCTCCCAGCACCCTAACCTGACAGGGGACGACAGAAGTTTCTTTGGCCTCCTGGGCTGAACTGAGTTCAAATCCTGGCTCCACCTCTTGTGATAGCCCCTCTCTGGGGCCTCAGTTTCCTCCTCCATAAAATGGGCCCACAATCCATACTTTAGGACGTAAATTAAATGATGTGATAACAAGGGAAATTAGATATTTTAAGTTTGTAAAATTAAAATTTTTATTTTATTTGGTTGCACTCTGTGGCACGTGGGATCTTAGTTCCCAGACCAGGGATCCAACCCACACCCTCTGCATTGGAAGTTCGGAGTCTTAAGCGCTGAACCCCCGGGGACATCCTAAGGGAAATTCTTAGTGTGGAAGCTGGCAACAAAGGTGCTCACAAATCAGAGTTGCCTATTCTTTCTTTTGTCTCTGAGATCCCTTGGCCACTGGGCTATAGAGCCAGACACACCTTCACCGCTTGATCAGGGTGAATATAGTCCCGTCTCTGGGCTCAATGTTTCCATCTGTAAAATGGGGATAGCAGTGTCTGCCTCCCAGGGTCCACATGAAAGCCAAGTGAGGCCCTCTGAGGGAGAGCTTAGCGGGAGGTTGTCAACATCAGGCTTCGGTCAAACACCAGACAGAAAGAAAATGAGCCTTTTTCTCCCGGAGGACTTGAGTTGTGAGCCAGGTTGCACAATGTAGCCAAGAAACCACGGGCTGGATTCTTTGGTCTAAGGGTGCCAGATAAAATACAGGACGCCCAGTGACATTTGAATTTTAGAGAAATAGTGAATCTTTTTTTTCGTATAAATATGTCCCACGCAGTATTTGGGAAGTATACTAAAATTTATTGGTTGTGTATCTGAAACCCAAATCTAACCAGGCATCCTGTGTTTTTATGTGGTGATTGCAACAATCCCTGGAGGAGGAAATGGCAACCCACTCCAGTGTTCTTGCCTAGAGAATCCCATGGACAGAGGAGCCTGGCAGGCCAGAGTCCATGGGATAGCAGAGTCGGACACGACTGAGTGACTAAGCACACAAGCACTCTGACAATCAACCTTTGGCCACAACCTGAATGACTGTACAGAACTGATCAGGAGGCCTTCCAGAATGCTGTCCATTCCAGTGGGCCCCGTTTGGGCTCTGGCATACAGTAGGTACTCAATGAATGCTCCCTAGAGTTCCTCACTCACAATGTGTGTTAGTTGCTCAGTCGTGTCCAACTCTTTGTGACCCCATGGACTGTAGCCTGCCAGGCTCCTCTGTCCATAGGATTTTCCCAGGCAAGAATACTGGAGTGGTTAGCCATTCCCTCCTCCAGGGGATTTTCCCGACCCAGGGATCGAACCCCAGTCTCCTGCACTGCAGGCAGATTCTTCACGTCTGAACCACTGACAATAATAAGTGAAATAAAATCTGCAGTTTCTGACTGGGATGATGAAAATATTCTGGAAATGGATAGTGATCATGGTTGCACAAGATTATGTATCTACTTAAATCCACTGAACTGTACACCTAAAAAATGGTTCAAATGGTAAACTTGATGTCACATTTTACCATGATAAAAAAAAGAAAAAGAAAAAAACCCATCTTGCATTGTGTTAGGGGAAGCAGTGGGGTATTGGGTTCAGAGTCTGGCTCCACCTCCTTCCTGCTGTGTGACCTGGTGTATGTTGCTTAATGTCTCTGAGACTGTTTCTTCATCCACGAACCAGAGTCATGGACTATGTGCTTACGCAGGAGAGTAAAGTAGATCGTTTACCTAACTTACCCTAACAACGCCAGATACACTGCAAAGCCGTGCTGTTAACCCCGCTGCTAATTATTAAGCTTGGATTTCCTGATGCTCGCTACTCATCGGGGCACATTAACTCACTGAATTAACCTCACTGCTGCGAAGTGGGCATCTTTTCCATTCCGATTTTACAGGTGAGGAAACTGAAGCTGTAGGGGTTGCGCTCCCCAGCCAGTAAGTGGTAAATTCGAAGCCACCCCTTTCACTCTGCCTAACCAAGCCAGAAACGAGCTCTGCCTTCACTTCCCCCACCCCAATCCCAGAGGGCAAGAGACAGATGGAAGCAGGGCCAGGGGTGGGTGGGCGTGAGGGGAAGGTCTCTGACCCTGCTCCAAGGTCAGCATGAGCTGTTCCCTGCTTGCAATGTTTGCCCATCTCTGTCATCCAAGGCAGGAACAGGCTGAAGGTCGTTCAGGGTGGACCTCAGGGGTGGCTCAAAAAAACAACCGTGGGTGAAGGGTGGGGGGCAGAGAGGTCACAAAGGGGGAATGGGGGACGGGAGCAGTGAGCCCTGAGATCTCAGCATGTGTGTCTGGGGACAGACAGCATCTCTGAGCCTGAACCTCTGTGTCCACAAGATGGTCAATCTCATCGCCAGACTCCCAACCACTCCAGGGTCTCTGCTTCAATCCAGATTCCACTCCCCGTCCCATGAAATCTACATTCCCTTCCCTTCCGTCATTCCTAACCTCTCACCTCCCTGGCTGCTCTGGGTTGTGGTGGGGAAGTCAGGGGTGGAAGAGAGGTTGGTATATCCCTTCCATCTCTACTTTCTGCCTTTGTCTGGAAGATCTCCATTCATTCATTTTATTATAAAAGTTGAGATATTTGGAAAAGAAAACACATAACAAAAAACTGAGATATTCACATACCATAACAGTCACCCTTTTCGAGTGTACAGTTCAGACTTCCCTGGTGGTCCAGTGGTAAAGACCCCACACTTCCCTGCAGGGGACCCAGGTTTGATCCCTGGTTGGGGAACTAAGATCCTGTATGCAGTGTGGTGATGCCAAAAATAAATAAATAAATGAAGTGTGCAATTCAATGAGTTTTGGTATATTCGCAAAGTTTGCAACAATCACCATTATCTAATTAGAGAACATATCATCAGCCAAAAGGAAACCCCACACCCTTTAGCCCTCACTCCTATCCCCTTCTCCCCAAGGCAGGGCAACCACTGACCAGCTTTCTGTCTCTTTGTTGCTGTTCAGTCGCTCAGTCCGTGTCCGACTCTTTGTGACCCCATGGACTGCAGCACGCCAGGCTTCCCTGTCCCTCACCATCTCCCAGAGTTTGTTCAAACTCATGTCTGTTGAGTTGGTGATGCCTCCAACCATCTCATCCTGTGTCTCTGTAGATTTCCCAATTCGGCACATTTCATGTGACTGGAATCATAACATGAGGTCTGTTGTGGTTGCTCCTGTCATGGTTCACCCCTGTTGCAGTGTTGCAGCGTGTGTCAGTGCTTTGTTCCTTTTTTTTTTCTCCTGGATTTTTTTGTGTGTGTGCAGCTTGTGGAATTTTAGCTCCCTGACCAAGGATTAAATCCAGTGAGGGCTTGCTGTCCTAACCTCTGGACCACTAGGGAATTCCCAGGGCTTCGTCCATTTTATGGCTGAATGATATTCCACTGTGTATGGACATACATAAGGCATTGGCACCCCACTCCAATACTCTTGCCTGGAAAATCCCATGGACGGAGGAGCCTGGTAGGCTGCACTCCATGGGGTCGCTAAGAGTTAGACACGACTGAGCGACTTCACTTTCTCTTTTCACTTTCATGCATTGGAGAGGGAAATGGCGGCCCACTCCAGTGTTCTTGCCTGGAGAGTCCCAGGGACGGGGAAGCCTGGTGGGCTGCTGTCTAGGGGTCACACAGAGTCGGACACGACTGAAGTGACTTAGCATAGCATACATACACTATATGGATTTATTTATTCATTCATCAGGTAATAGGTATTTTTTGGCTGTTTTGCACTTTTTCGACTATTATGAATAAAAGTACTATTAGAGGTGTGTACAAGTTTTTGTGTGAACCTGTTTGTAGTTCTTTTGGGTAGAGACCTAGGAATGCACTTGCTGGGTCATGTGGTAACCTTGTTTAACTTGTTTTTTCCTCTTCCAATTTTATTGAGGTAAACTGGACAGAGACATTACTTTGCCAACAAAGGTCCGTCTGGTCAAGGCTATGGTTTTTCCAGTGGTCATGTATGGATGTGAGAGTTGGACCGTGAAGAAAGCTGAGCACTGAAGAATTGATGCTTTTGAATTGTGGTGTTGGAGAAGACTCTTGAGAGTCCCTTGGACTGCAAGGAGATCCAACCAGTCCATTCTGAAGGCAGTCAGTCCTGGGTGTTCTTTGGAAGGACTGATGCTAAAGCTGGAACTCCAGTACTTTGGCCACCTCATGCGAAGAGTTGACTCATTGGAAAAGACTCTGATGCTGGGAGGGATTGGGGGCAGGAGGAGAAGGAGACGACAGAGGATGAGATGGCTGGATGGCATCACCGACTCGATGGACGTGAGTCTGAGTGAACTCCAGGAGTTGGTGATGGACAGGGAGGCCTGGCGTGCTGCGATTCATGGGGTCGCAAAGAGTTGGACACGACTGAGCGACTGAACTGAACTGAACTGAAACTGGACATACAATACTGTCTAAGTTGTACGGCATAATGATTTGACTTACATACATCATGTAAAGATTACTAAACACCCACATTTCATATAGATTCAAAATTAAATGCAAAAAAATATTTCTTGTGAGGAGAACTCTCAGGATCTACTCTCATGATAACTTTCATATAATGTGCGTGTGATGTGTGCCTGTGCAGTTGTGTCAGACTCTCTGCAACCCCGTGGCCTGCAGCCCACCGGCTCCTCTGTCCAGGGGATTTCCCAGATGAGAGTAGGTTGCCATTTCCTCCTCCAGGGGATCTTCTCAAACCAGGGATCAAACCTGGATCTCTTGCATTGCAGGCAGAGTCTTTACTACTGAGCCGCCAAGGAAGCCCCCACATAAAATGTACAACAGGGTTTGTTTTTTTTTTAAACTCCCACTTTTACCAAGGACCCACCAACGTGGGCCGAGATCTCACCAAAACCATGAAGAAGGCGGCCCCTGGTCATTACCAAGAAGTCTACACCAGCCTGGGCAGCAACTTCCACGCCAACAAGCGTGTAGGCCAGGAGATAGCCCTGATTCTGGCAGGAAGCTCAGCAACAAGATCAAAGGTCGTGTTGCACATCTGATGAAGCGGATTCAGAGAGGCCCGGTGAGGGGTGTCTCCATCCAGCTGCAGGAGAAGGCAGGAGAGGGGAGAGAGAATTACGTGCCTGAGGTCTCAGCCCTGGACTAGGAAATCGCTGAAGTAGATTCTGACGCGAAGAAAACCCTGAAGCTCTTGGAGTTTGGCAGTCTGTCCAAACTGCAGGTCACTCAGCGGGCTATAGTTGGGATGAATTTAGAGCTGTTTGAAGTTTTCTGCTGTGCTGAAATATTTTCATTAAACCTCGGACCAAAAAAAAAAAAAATTCCCAAGGTGATTCTTTTTTTTTTAATTGATGTACAGTAACTATCTACTTTTTGAGGAATTGCTAAACTGTTTTTCAGAGTGGCTTCATTCATCCTTTTTCCTACTCAGTATAAAAAATGTTTTTTTTTTAATAAAAGTAATATTGTTTACAATATGTTAGTTTCAGGTATGCAGCAAAGGGATTCAGTTGTGTACTCATCTTTAAAAAATATTTATTTATTTATTTATTTGGCTGCACCAGGTCTTAGTTGCGGCATGTGGGATCTAGTTTCCTGACTGGAGATTGAACCCGCGTCTTCCATACTGGGAGTGCAGAGTCCCAGCCACTGGGCCACTAGGGAAGTCCCCCTGTGTGTCTTCTGAGTCTTTAATGTGACAGATTTCTGGGGATTTAGGAAAGTGCTTGGGAAATCATTTGATTGATTCCAAAATGCTAAATAAATAAATCAAGTTAAAAGTAATTTTTTGATGAAATCGCTACAGGATATACCCATATACCAACTAGGCAAGACCAGTGCAACTCCTCATAGGAATTCGATCTAATAAAGGATATGGGGGACTTCTTTGTTGGTACAGTAGTTAAGAAGCTGCCTGCCAATGAAGGGAACACGGGTTCGATCCCTGGTCTGGGAAGATTCCACCTGTCTCGGAGCAGCTAAGCCCATGCGCCACAACTACTGAAGCCCGTTGCACCCAGAGCCCATGCTCCGCAACAAGGGAAGCCATCGCAATGAGGAGCCCATACACCGCAAGAAAGAGGAGCTCCTGCTTACTTCAACTAGAGAAAGCCCGCTTGCAGCAATGAAGACCCAGCACAACCAAAAATAAATACATTAAAACAAAAAATCAGGACATGTGCACATTTTAACATGCTGGATGTGATGCCAGTGAGGCTGGGATCAGGTGTGTGTGCTTAATTGCAGTTGATATGATAGGCAAGATGACTTGGGGGAGGAAGTCAGAGTAGAACATAGCCCCTAGAAGCCCCACCTAGGTTCAAATCCCATCTCTATGCACTTTGGGCTTTGTGATGTCTAGCAAGTGACTTTAGCCTTCTGGGCCTCAGTTTCTTTCTCTTATAATAGGAGCATGACAGCATCTGCCTCAGGGGGGGTTTGTAAAAATGATATATTACTTTAGATTTTTTTTTTCTCCCTGATTTACCGTATTCGTGTCACCAAATATTAAATCTTTGTACCATACCTAGTCCTGTGCCAGGCTATGCCTGGGTCCACAGTGGTGATGAAGCCCTGTCCCTGCCTCCGGGTCTCAGAGTTCAGTGGGGCGTGGGACAGACCCATCCCCAGACAGTGATGACCCAGAGTGGACAGGGCTGGGATGGAGGCTTCCTGGAGGGCTTCAAGGAGGGCTTCCTGGAGGAAGAGACATCAAAGCTGAGACGTGGAGACTGGGGATTGTGTCAGTCTTTTCTGGTTTCTAGCCCATGACCTCTTTCAAATCCCTCTTCGTTATCCGTTCAAAATGTAGTAAGATCTAACACCTGCATGGTGATGAGTCAACCCATGAAAAATGAAGCTCATGATTACACAGGGCGTACTGAGTCTTTGCCAGCCTGTGGACCTATGTCTGCCTGCCCTTCGGCTTGGGCTTTTTCACCATCCTCCAGGACTATCTCTATAGTATGGCTGGATAGGCATCAGGGAACCAGTCCCCCAAGTCTGAGCACCTTGCGATCTGAGAACCAACTGTGTGGCCACAGGGACTTTGCCACCTCCCAGTCTCTGAATCTGTACACCCCAGTCCTCCCTTGCCCTGGGAAGGATCCTTACGTGGCCTTCAGAGGAACTTCTCTGTGTTCGACGGTGCTAACGACTCGCTGTGTTGTCTTCACGACTTGACCAAACCACGGTACTCCTCTGATGATGGGAAGGAATTTGATAGGGCCTGGGGCCACCTGGGCTGGGGCTGGCAGTGCCCAGAAGAGGAGCAAGGGTGCAAACATTTCCATAACGGGAGCCCTTTAGGATGAGATTCCCGGGATGGGAAAGGAGATCCTTGACTGTGGTTCTGGGTGTCATGGCATTAGAATGCAGCGGAGGGTACCAGAGCGACCAGATCGTTTTTACCATGCTGCTAATTGCCTTCCTCTCAGCACTAGACTGGTTCCCCGCCCTTTCTAGGCGTGGTAAAAGCAAACTAGCCAATCCCGAAGGATCTAGAGTGATTACGTCATCAGTTGCTAGTGCTCCTCTGGGCAGATTGCCATCCACTGGACCAACCTTTAGAGAGCCCTGAGACCCGCCCAGGGCGGGTGGAGATGCGGGGGCACTTGGTGGAGAATATGAGATCCAGGGCACAGAATGGGCCCCAGAACTCTCAAGGGTCTTCTAAGCCTGTGCCGGGGCCCGTGCTAGCTTTAGTCTTCCAAATCTCAAATTCTCAGTGTCCCATTCCACTTTTACCGCCCCAAACCATGAAGAGAGCCACCAATAGGACCAAGACGGACAGAACGAGCTTTGTGGTAGGGTGGGTCCGGAGGGGCACTCTGAAGGTTCCTTTCTGGGCACTGAGGACAGCACGGGGCCTTATTTATGCTGGGAGTGTGGAGGGGTAGGGGGTGGGGGTCAGGTGAGTCTCCCTTCCCTTAAGCCCTCACCTGACCATCTGCCTCCCTGTGCCCACCCACCTCCTCCACTTCCACCCCTCCTTGGTGGTGGTGGGATCAAGTAGGGCACAAGCATGAAGCCTCAGGCCCAAAGCATTTTGTTGTTCAGCACCTGCACCTCTAAATTTCCCTGACTGGTAGGGACCTCAAGCTGCTATAGTCCCTTCCCAACCCAGGGGACAGCCTTCCCCCTCTCTCTGTGGTCATCTTCCCTCAGGGGTCTCTCCTCCCAGCCTTGGGTGGGCGGGGGCGGGGAGTGGGTTCTCTCAGTAACATTCAATAACTCACTAACTTAGGACTTTCCTGGGGGTCCACTGGCTAAGACTCCATGCTCCTAGTGCAGGGGGCCTGGGTTCGATGCCTGGTCAGGGAACTAGATCCCACATGCTGCAACTGAAAGACCTGGCACAACCAAATAATAAATAATTATTAAAAAAACTGACAAACCCAACTCACTAAGTCAATTCACACTGTGTCCCCAGGCCATCTCTACTATCCCCTCTCCCTTCTTAGCCAGCCTCTTCAGCTAAAATGACTCTTCCTCCCAGGGTCTGGGGTCCTACAGTCTGCCGCCACACACCCGCACCTTTATCACATCCAATGTCACTTTCAGACTAGCCTTCCTATTCCCCCATCTTTTTGCATCTGGGAGACTCCCCCAAACTTCCCTGGATGCTCCTCTGGGATTTTAATATCATGGCCCCCAGTGTTTTTTGGAGAGAGGTCTTTATTTTTTTGCCACACATTGCAGGATCTTAGTTCCCAAACAGGGATTGCACCCAGGGCCATGGCAGTGAAAGCACGGAGTCCTAACCACTGGCCCGCCAGGGAATTCTCTAGAGAGAAGTCTTTGCAACCTGTCAAAGGTACAAAACCTCAGCTGCGAGACTCCCGACGTGTGCCCCTCCAAGAGATCCACCAGGAACTCCCTTCTCTCTGTTCCCCGGCTGTCCAAGCCTCCAAGGCCCCTGTAAACACTCCATCTGCCCTTATGTACCCTCTTGGCTACTCAGAAGACAAGCACCACCCCCTTCCCTTCCACTACATCAATCCCCCCCCCGGGGCTCCCGTCCAAGGCGTCCCCCCTCTTCCGCCCAGCTGTCTTTGACTGCTAGTGAACCCTGGCAGCTGGGAGAGGGTGGCCCTGGCCCCAGACTCCAGGTTGGCTGGCCTCATGCCCCCACACCCACGTGTCAGCCTTGGGGCAAAGTGGGGTAGTTGTGAAAGCGAGGCACAGACACTGCCATGGCAGGATTGCAACAGCCCTCTGGCCAGCTCTGTGCTGCCAATCCCTGTCGGGGGGCCCCATCTGTTTCCTCTCTGAGCCCCCAGTGCTCCCCACATGTCCACCCAAATGCCCCTGCTCCCCACCCCATCCCGCGAGCACCAACCACTGCAGTCTGCCTGCTTCATCCTCACCTCAGCTATCCGAGTTTCTGTTTACACATGGGGCAACTGAGGCGCAGCCAAGAACATTCAGTGGCTCAGTGAGAGGCTAAGGGTCCTCCCCTTCTTTGTCCCTCAGCTTTTCCCTCCTCTTCCCGGACTTCAGGCTGTCCCTCTGGATTCCTGCTGGGGTCAGCCTCCACCCCCACAGCACCCCCATCAGCCTCCTTGAGGGGGAGGCTGCGGTGAGGCGGGACACCCTCTGTGCTTAGCTGGCTTCATTAGGGAGAATTCAAGATTCAGGTCTTCAAGTGGACATATGGCTGATGCCCCTGCCCTCATTGACATCTGGGGAAACAGGCTCAGGGGGCTCGGCCCCAGTCCCTGGACGCACAGTGTGAGTCAGCGGAGTGAACAGGAAACGTGGGTGGGACTAGGCCCCCTGCCTCTGAGTCCCCAGAAAACCCCCAACCCCCCACTCAGTCCCAAGGGTGAAGCATCTGGTGGCGGGGAGGGGCTTGATTCCATCAGGACAAACAAGGCAACTCCCGAGAAAACTCTGAGTGGAGTGCAGTGTGTTGGAGCCAAAGCAGGCAGAGGTCAGCCTGGGAGATACAAGTCCTGGCCTGTCCCCTGTGGTGGGGAACCCTACTCCCTTCCTCGGAGAACTAAGGGCGTGGGAGAGGACAGCGTTGGCACCTCCAGGCTCCAGCCAAGCTTCTCTGAGTGTGATTTCCAACCAGCTCCTCCAGCCCTAAACAGCTGGGGCCTGTTGCAGACCCTCAATGTGCCTCTCTCTGCAGTCTGCACCCAGCACCCAGTAGGCTTGTCAGGGTAGACAAGATGCCAAGCACCCGCTTGGAGGAGAGAAGGAACAAGAGGAAGGGGTGAAAGGCAGAGGGTCTATGTACAACAAAATGGTGGCGAGGGCAAACCCAGATGAAGGGAAGAAAGAAATGTCACACCAGGGGCAAGAGAGGGCTTCCCAGGAGGTGCAGTGGTACAGAATCTGCCGTCAATGCGGGAAAAACGAGAGTCGCAGGTTTGATTCCTAAGTAGGGAAGATCCCCTGGAAGAGGAAATGACAACCCACTTCAATATTCTTGCCTGGAAAATTCCATGGACAGAGGAGTCAGGCGGGCTACAGTCCTTGGAGTCACAGAGTTGGACATGACTTAGTGTGTGTGCGCGTGCACACACACACACACACACACAGAGGCAAGAGAAACCAGAGAGTGAAAAGATGGAGGAAAAATGGAAGACAGAAAAACAGAGACAGAGGCAGGAAGGAGGAAGAATCAGATCAGGCAGGTGGGAGAATAAGAGTGGGGGGAAAAAAAAAACCTGAAAATGGCTAGATTGAAAATTTTTTTCATTTTTAGCTACACTGGATCTTTGTTCTGGCAGAAGGGCTCCGGAGCATGCAGGCTCAGTAGCCCATGTGGGATCTTAGCTGCCCAACCAGGGATGGAACCGGTGTCCCCTACATTGGGAGGTGGATTCTTTACTGCTGGACCACCAGGCAAGTCCAGAAAATGGCTCAGTATTCACAGAAGTGGTCTGAAGTCTTTTGAGTCATGAGGCAGATATTGTGAAGCCAGGCCAAACGAGGCTCAGTGAGGTTGCTCTTTTTGCCCAGAGTAGTCAGGGGCAACCAAAGGGTTTAACCCACTGGTGGATTTGTTCCAGAACTTTGTCTCAGCAACAAATTGGTGAGAATTAAGGAAGAGAGTGAGCAGTTGTGAGTAGAGATGGAGGAAAACGGGAAAGACTTAAAAGGGGATTTGCGTGAGTGCTAAGTCACTTCCTATGGACCATAGCCTGCGCCAGCCTCCTCTGTCTATGGGGTTCTCCAGGTAAGAATACTGGAGTGGGTTGCCATTCCCTTCTCCAGGGGATCTTCCCCACCCAGGGATCAAACCCATGTCTCTTGAGTCTCCTGCACTGCAGACGGCTTCTTTACCACTAAGTCACCGGGCAACTCTAAAAGGGGACAGAAGGAAAGAGACACAAAGAAAACAGGCACACACAGGCTCAGGAGGCAGGACAGTGCGCTGTGTAGTCAGCAAGGGGAAAAAATGTGAAACAGGCTTGAGCTGTGACAAATCATACACGGATGCCCAGCAGCTGCCATGAAGCTTGATAAATCTTTATTAAGCTAGGGCCCACCAGGAGAACAGCTGGGGCAGCGGCAGGGCCTCCTGCAGGCTGGGGGCACCAGAGGCTCAGGGTGGGAGTAGGGGGCCCCCCAGGGCGATGCCCCGGAGCTCAATGATTCTCACTGGGCGGAGAGGTGGGGCTGGGGCGCAGAGCCAACTGCACCTTCTCCACCAGCCCGGCCCACTGGCGCTGCATGTCTTCCACCAGGGGCTCGAACCAGCTCCTGAGGCGGGCCTGGAACGCCTCGGCCTGCAGGCGCATCTGGCTGCCCTGCTCCTCAACCTTGGCGTGCACCTCCTCTAGCTGCTGGCGTATCTTGTCCAGGCGGTCCTGGGCCCGGACGCCCACCTCCTCCAGGCGCCCGTGCAGCTTCTGGCGCCAAGCCTCGGCGCGCTCCATCAGCGGCTGGCCAGCCAGGGTGCTCAGGGTGGCTGCCCGCGATTGGCCCTGCTCCACCAGGGGCCCGAGGCGCTCGCGGATGGCGCTCAAGCTGCGCTCGGCGCCCTCACTGGCCCCAGCTTGGTAGATGGCCAGGCGCTTCTTCAGGTCGTCAGCGTCGCGGAGCAGCCGCTTGCGCAGCTTGCGCAGGTGGGAGGCCATGCGTGCCCGCAGCTCCTCGGTGGACTGGCCCAGCATGGCCTGCACCTCGCTTCGGTACTGTGCCAGGCGGTTCCGCAAGTCCTCCATGTCAGAGCCTAGCCGGGCCTGGGCTGCCTGCAGCTCCTTGGACACGCGGGCCTGTGTCTCCTGGGCCATGGGACCTAGCTGTCCCTCTAGCTCCTCCTTGTAAGCCTTCACCTCCTTCATGGTCTCCTCCATCAGCGCCCTGGGGGCCAAGCGGGCAGGAATGGAGAGAAGAGGTAGGGATCCTGAGCTAGGGTGATGGAGGGAGAGATGAAGAGGAAGGTGCCAGACAGGAAACTCCGAAGAACAGGATCAGAGAGAGGGAAAGCCAGGAGCTCAAGAAGAAAAGAAAGCAAGAAATGAGCAGAGACTAGACCCGCCCCCCCCCCCAAGTGTTGGTGATGGGGACGGAAAGAATCCCAGATCAGAGGAAACTGGGGTCCCGAACACACTGCCCACCGGAGGGATCAGGGGCCAGGGCGGAGGCACTCACGTCAGTTCCTGAATGACCTGGGTGTTGAGCAGCTCCTCCTGCACCTGGTCAGACAGGGTCTGCACCCAGCGCAGGTAATCCCAGAAGCGGCCCAGCGCCTGCTCCCAAGGCTGGCTGTCCTTCCCCCGGGGCTGCTGCGGAGTCAGGGGCTCCTCGGGCCCCAGCTCTCCCTCCATATCCGCCTGGCATCCTGCACACAGCAAGTTCACCGCGGTCAGGGTCCTCTGCCAGCTGGAACCAGCTCACACACAGTACCCGGTACAGAGGAGATGCTCCACAGAGGCTGGTGGGCTTCTTTAGAGCACTGGGGGGTGGGGAGGGAGTGGAGAGACGCCCAGCCTGTTTAATCACTTGACAAGCATGGATTGTGTGTGGTCCACGCTGGGGCGATAGGGAATAAAACAGCCCCAGATTGAGAATAATCACCGCTGACACTTAGCTCACTACCTGCCTGCCAGCAGTGCGCTAAAAACTCTCATTTTAAGGATGGGGAAACTGAAGCTCAGAGAAAGTAAAACTGCAGCTCAGAACCACGGAATGTCGGAGAGACCTCAGACCTGGGGAGATAGACCAGCAGAAGAGAGGATCCACGGACGACGGACGGGAGGAGGGCAAGCTGAGGATGGGAGGGGGTGGGGCAAAGAACCTGGGCAAGCCCCGCCCCCATACCTGCCAGAAGCGCGACCACCACGGCAACCCACAGAACCTTCATCTTCTGGCTTGCGATTGGCCAACCTGAAGGAGGGAGAAATTGTCACTTATCCCCGGGGTGGGGGGGACCCCCTCCCCCTCAGAGCCCCGCCCCACCCGGTTTTAGCTTTCAAAGCCTCGCTCCCAGCAACATCCTAATTCAATTCCAAATATTTACCCAGCGACCCCTTCATTGTCTATTTCATTCCCTCATTGTCTTCTCTTATCTCCCCATCCCCAGGTCTGCCGCCGCCTAAATTCCATCCCTCTCCCAGGGTTCAGATTCCACTCACCTCGCCCTCCCCTCCATCCCGGAGTTCCCGGAGAGCCCCGGCTGGACTTTCTAAAGTTCCGACCTCGCATTCCTCACTGTATCTTCCCATTCTCAGCTCCAACTCTAAAAGCTGTCTTCCGCATATTCGCTAATCTAATCCTCACTTAGAAGTACTTCAACCCACGCTTTAGCTACCGTGCCGCCACCCCTGACCCTCCCCTTACCGATCTTAGGACGATTGTGGGCACCCAGTAGGTGCTCAATAAACGGCAGTAACAGTTAGTGGGTTTTTGCTATCTCTCATCTGGTTTTTCCTGCAGGTCCAGCTGCTCCCGTGAACCCACCTTCCTGTCCAAACGGAATGCGCCTGCTCCCCACCCCTCTAGGTCCAGTCCCCTGCCTCTGGTCTCCTCTGCTCAAGCTTTTGTCCTGGTCCGGGCGGCGTCGGACCGTCACCTCGTCCACCTCCCCCGCAGCCCGTCCCCCACAGAAGCCCTGAGCTGGTCTCCGTGCTCCTCAGCTCTGCCTCTCACCGCGTTCTTCGCCTCCAGAAACCGCGTCCTTCGCCTCCGGGGTTGAGTAGGGACTCACGGATCCCAGATTCGTCCAATTATAGGGCTCCCCCCTGGCCCGCCCACTCCTCCTGAGCTGGGGCAAGCTGGGCCAGCCCCCTCAGGTCACGAGGTGGGCTGTCCTCCCCCATCACACACAGCAAGGAGGGGAGCGGGTGGGGCTTGGAGACCTGGCAGCCCCCAGTCCCAGCCCCCGGGAAAAGATGACTTCTCACCCAGTAACTCAGGCGGCTTCCTCCATTCTGGGGGGTGGGTGAGCTGGTGAGGGCTGGGACAGTGGGCATGGAAGGGGCTGGAACAGGCCACTGCCCACAGTACCCATCCCCTCCCCCTCTTTTCTAGCGGATGGATGAATAGAATTTGGGGAAAGGACTGGGGGCCTGAAATCCCTGGTTAGAGGAAGAAGGGGGTTGGGACTCTGGGTAGGGAGGGGGAAGGGAGCTGGCTGGCCCAGATAGAAATGGGATAGGAGTTCTGGGGACAGTGTAAGGTATCTGCTAAAAGCCCAGGCTTTGAGAGTGCAATCTGGACTTTAACATGAGCTCCCTCCTGGGCTGTTACCTTGGGCACAGGACACTGCCTCTCTTGAGCCCCCTTCCCCAGTTGAGACCTGAAAATCCAGCATTTCTCCCCAACTGTGTATTGTTCCTTCAGTGGGGCTTGAAGCATGGGTGTTGCCTGCTTAGGACTGTGGACTCCAGAACCAAACTGCTCAGGCCTGAATCCAGGCTCTGCCAGTTGTCAGCTGTGTGACCCTGAGCCAACGACCTAGCCTCTCTGAACATCCAGTTTCTTGGTCCACACAACCAGGAAAAGAGTTGCACTTAACACCGTCATTCGGTGAAGCAACAGGCTACTGTGTGTACTGAGAACAAGTAGGGTTAGCTGGCAAACAGTGGCCCCATGCTGGACTTCACTTGTGTGCCGGGCCACAGTGAACACTCCTGTCCCTCCCTCCCTTGCAGCCCTGTTCACGAACCCCAGATGTTTAACAGATGGGCATCCTGAATTGAGAGTGTTGTAGCCACTGCTCTCTGCTCTCCGGGAAGCAAACTCACTCAGAAGGACAACGCAAATAGTGGAGTGCAGTTTATTACACCGGCGGACCCAAGGCAGAGTCTCCTCTTAGTTAAGGACCCGGCCAGTTTTTGTGACAGTCTTATATACCCTAAGTGTACGTGCTCAAACCCTCCTCCCCGAATTCCTCGAAACTAGCCTGGATAATGTAAAGGGGCTAAATCATGATTCATATATTAGTCCAGACAGCTAATTAGGCTAACATATATCAATAGGTTTTGTGCAGATAACAATTTGTTTTGCTCTGGGGTAGATTAGTATATTCTTTTCGGCGACAGAAAGTCCGGGTACAGGTCCTGGAGTCCCTTTATCCGGGGGTTCTGTTTTTCAGTTGGAATGTTGTTTCTATAGATTCCGGGCACATAGCTCAAAGTCCACTGGGAGAATACTCAGGCATGTAGTCCAAAGTTTACAAGAAGTCTAAAATGGGGTCCCGCAGCCAAGATGGAGTCCGCTTTGCCCACTTTCCTCTTTCATTCCTCTCTCTTGATGCTCCTAACTCTCAGTGGGAGCATCGCTCATAGGAATATATTGTATCCTAGGCCTCCTAATGCCGATCTGGGGAAGTGAGGTTAGTCTCTGGGATACAAAGTTAACAACACATTGTAAAATGTAAGGTCCACATAACAGAACTATTAAAATGACTATAATAACAGTGAGCACAGTTTTCCACCAATCACCCTTTACCCAAGATAGGACCGAGGTCCAGAAGGGAATATTTTCATCTGACATTGCTTTTACTTGGTCCCTCATGTCACCCAAAGCAGTCGTTACATTGCCAGATAAATCAGGAATGCATACACAACGTTCAGCCTTAAGTATGGCACAGGTTCCATACACAGCATTCAACCTTAAGTATGGCACAGGTTCCTCCCTGCGCGGCAGTGAGTATGTCTAATGCCATTCTATACTTGATTTTTGTTTTCTTGCTTGATGCAAAAAAATCCCATAGGCATATCACCCCTCCGTAGAGGTGATACCCGCCATGGGAGCCCGTCCATCACAGATAGAGGCATGGCGCTGGACTGGCTCAACAGCCTTGTGCCCCTCTTTAGAACAAATCCCAAATACCTCACCTCCTCCTTGCAGATCCGAGCCTTTTTTTTTGAGACCGGGTAACCAGCCTCCATCAGCAGTCTCAGCGAGGCCTTGGTTCCTTCCCAGCAATCATCCTTGTTCTCAGCGGCCAGGAGCAGATCGTCCACATATTGCAGCAGCCAACAACCAAACTTTTCTGGCTGAAATGTGCCTAAGTCCAAAGCCAGGGCTACTTCAAAAATGGAGAATTTTTAAACCCTCACGGGAGGTGGGTCCAGGCTAGTTGTTGTTTGGCGCCCCCTGTTGGGTCTTCCCACTCGAAAGCAAAAATTGGTGGTGATACCTGGGCTAGGTGTGTACAGAAAAAGGCATCTTTTAAGTCCAGACAAGTATAGAACTTTTGCATTTGGAGGGAGGAGGCTGAGTAAGGTATATGGGTTTGGGACTGTGGGGTTCAGGGTCATGGCAGCTTGGCTGACCAGCCTGAAATCTTGTATTGGCCTATAGTCCTGTCCCCCTTCCTTTTTAACTGGCAGGATTGGTGTGTTTCATTCTGATTGGCATTCAATCAGGATGCCGGCCTGTTTCAGTCTATTTATATGTGGCAGTATGCCGAGACGAACCTCCAGGGGCAATGGATACTGGCATTTTCTAACCGGGGTGGCACCGGGCTTAAGTTCTATTATTATTGGAGCGTGATGTTTGGCGAGCCCAGGGGGGTTTCCTTCTGCCCAGACCTCCGGCAGTTGTTGAGCCAGTGTTTCCTCCCGGCCATTCATCCCTCCCCCATTCATCTTGTGGGGTAACTGAGAGGGAGAGTAAGTAAGTAGCTGGGCCCATGTGCAGAGTAGGGCGTTCGTCGGGGGAAAAGGTCACTTGTGACTCCAGGTGAGAGAGTAGATCTCTTCCAAATAGAGGTACCGGGCATTCAGGGATATATAAGAACTCATGAGTCACTTGGTGCCCTCCTCTGCCATCTGGCACTTTCGGGGCTTACAGAATTGTTTAATCATTTCCTTTCCAGATATCCCAGTTATGGCAATGGCCTTTTTCAAGCGAGGTGCCATGGGTTCAGTTACTACTGACAATCCTGCTCCGGTATCCACCATGAAGTCAGTGAGTCGGTCCCTTACTTTTAACGTTACCACGGGCTCTTGTGGACCCGTGTCTCTGAGCCCCAGCATCCCTATTCAGTCTCTAGTCCGTCAAGGCCTTCCACTGTACTGGTTGATTCCCAGTTTTTAGTGGTTTTAGGACATTTGTTTTTCCAGTGGCCAAACCCTCGGCACCAGGCACACTGATTGGGCTGCAGCATGGGCCTAGGCTTTCGTGGGGGTCTCCTGAGGGAGTGGTCTCATCTCCAGGAGGGAGGGGCTTTCGTGGGCAGCCCAGCAGGCCTTCCCGAGGCCGCGGCTAGCACTGCAAATCTCTGATCTGCTCTCTTAGTGTCTTCCCTCCGTCTTTTTTCAATTTCTTTCTTGGCTTCCACATGTCTGTCTCTGAATACTTTCTTTGCAATTTCAATTAGTTGGGAGCTGGACATTGATAATACTCCATCCAGCTTCTGGAGCTTTCTTTTAATATCAGGATAAGCCTGTGACACAAATGCTGAGTTTATAACGATGTGGGAGCTCCTGGCCTCGGGGTCGATCGGCGTACAGAGTCTATAAGCCTCACACAGTCTTTCATAAAATTCAGAAGGGAGCTCGGCCCCTTGTTGCACTACTCCGGCAGGTTTTGCCATATCCATAGGCCTGCGGGCTCCCCTTTTTAGTCCCTGTAGAATGGCTGTACGGTAGGCTTCTCCCCTCATCTGTATTATAGTCTCAGTTAGGTCTGTCATAGGGGAGGGTTTGTTCCACCCACCTTTGTGGGTTTACAGTTCCATCTGGAACCATTTCTAGCAGCCATTTCTTTGCTTCAGTAAGAGTTCTATACTGCTCTTCGGTACTGAAGAGGGAAGTTAATAATTGGATAATATCGTCCCATGTCGGTCTGCGGGTATAAAAAATGGTTTCCATCAATCTAATCATGTCCTGTGTCTCCTCTGGATATGGTGGCGTATATTTTTGCCAGTTCAATATATCAGTAGACAAAAATAGTTGATCGTAGTAGGCCACGGGAGCCTGATGATAATTACCGTCTTGCCCCTGTATGTGGGCCTGCTGGACTTCCTTAAGGGGCATCTGAAATGGTGTCTTTTCTTCTAACTCCTTGGCGGAGCACAGTCTTCGTTTAATTCCAGTTGGATTAATTGGATATCCTTTTTGATCAGTATTCATGTTGGGGGGGGCAGCGTTGGCGGCGGGTAGAGCTTAGGTTGTGCCTCTGTGGCAGGAGCTGAATCCGGAGGGCGGTATCCAGTGGTCCCTCCCACTAGGGTCGGAGCCTGCTGGGGTGGCGGCTCTATGACCTCTGGGGGTGCTGAAGGAAGGGCCAGGGACAGCGGTGATGCTGGAATGTCCTGTGGCCTCGGTCTGGTGGCTGTTAAGGCCCCCGGCCTGGCGGACACATTTGAGGGCAGGTTCATCATCCAGTACAGCGGGGGAGGAAGTTCCTCATTTGGATCCTGTAGAATCTCTTTTTTATCATCAGTTTCTGTGTCTCTTTCCTTCTCCATTTTGAATATAAAATCGTGGCCATGGTGGGGGAATCTTGGGGCAGCTCTAGCCAGGCATATGTATGGGAACTGGTCGGGTGTCCAGGTTTTCCCATGACTATCACATAGGCTGCTTTTATTATTTTCAAGTCCATTGTGCCCTCTGGTGGCCAGCCAACTCCCATAGCAGACTATTCGACCTTGAAGAGGGTGCACAGCTGGCCAGGTGTCATTTTTACCCCATAGTCTCCTCTGAACCCCTTTTTGAAACTTTTGATCATATTGTCCAGTATAGTTGCCTTAGATCCGTTTCCTCCCATCTTGCCTACCTTTCCGGGAGTGTTTCTTCTCCTGTTGGCGGAATTTCTGGTACCCCAGATACTTCTGATATTTCCACTCGATGAAGCACTTAAATTGCCTCTCGGCTTCTTCCCTGATAGGATTAAAAAGGGCTTTGCTGGCCAAGTCCCAGAGGGAGAGGGGAGTCCAGCGTGCTTTCTCCTGTTGTTTTACGTGCTTTAGCCAGAATATCACTTTGTCTAGGACCACTTCTCCTGAAACTTTAAACGCCTTCTCCGCCTTGGTGAGCTTGATCGGGTGTCAACATAAGCACAGGCGAGTTAAATAACCCGCATCCCAGGTGATCTCCAGAAAAGCCAATTCGTACTCACTCATGTATTTCCCTTTCTCTGCCTGAGCAAGCTTGAGGGGATTGAGACTTTCACAGTAGATGGGACACCTCCTGGGGGAGGGCAGAATACGTGCACACAGAGACCAAGTTTCTTCCCCCAGTAGCCCTCTTGCGATTGCCTGGTAATAATTTTCCCCAAGACACCACCTCCTAGATGACATTCACAATAGAGTCTTCCTTAAAGCCCTGTCACATCTGTCAACCTGTACCCGACAATCGCAGTCACTCTCATACATCAGTCACCGTAGGTCCGTGCACGTCTCTAATCTCTCTCAGGGGGCTGAGCAGGCTCCCTCTTCCACCCTATTGGGTGGGACCCTCCTTACCTGAGCGCTCAGTTTCCTCGCTGCCATCCACTACTTGCTAACATGAGAGGTCTGGGCGTTGAAAGGCAGAATCGTTCCAGAGGGGTGAGGCAACCTCACCCCTCTAGGTGATTCAAGGCGCAAGGCCCCGGAGTAGCTCCAAATGGAACTTGTCTCCTCAAAGTGAGGAGCTTCCCGGCCAGTACACCAAAAATGTTGTAGACATGCTCTCCGGGAAGCAAACTCACTCAGAAGGACAACGCAAATAGTGGAGTGCAGTTTATTACACCAGCGGGTCCAAGGCAGAGTCTCCTTTTAGCCAAGGACCCGGCCAATTTTTGTGGCAATCTTATATACCATAAGTGTACATGCTCAAATCCACCTCCCCAAATTCCTGGAAACTAGCCTGGATAATGTAAAGGGGCTAAATCATGATTCATATATTAGTCCAGACAGCTAATGAGGCTAACATATATCAATAGATATTGTAGAGATAATTTGTTTTGCTCTGGGGTAGATTAGTACATTCTTTTCGGTGATGGGAAGTCTAGGTACCAGTCCTGGAGTCCTTTATCCAGGGGTCTGTTTTTCAGTTAGTATGTTGTTTCCATAGATACCGGGCACATAGCTCAAAGTCCACTGGGAAAGCACCCAGGCATGTAGTCCAAAGTTCACAATAAGTCTAAAATGGAGTCCCACAGCCAAGGTGGAGTCCCCTTTGCCCACTTTCCTCTTTCAAGAGGAGATTCAGAGTTGAGGTGGATGGTAAAGTCACCCTGAAAGAACTGGAGGAGTTGGGATTCACTCCTGGTCCTTTAAGGAGGTGAGGACTACTGGATTCCATGGGGCTGGGGAGGCTGGATGCCTGGTCCCAAGAAGGGACCCTCAATGCCAGCCTGTCCTGGGTTGCTGTCAGCCTGTGTGCTCTGGCCTCAGAAGGTGCTGGCAGGGAGTGGGTGGAGTGGCTTCTCTGGGCTATAATGGGTCATCAAGGGCCAGCAGCCTCTTTGCCCAGACAGTGTGTGAGATGAACTTTCAGTTCCCCTGTCTGGAGAGGGGTTAGCGATGTCAGCTTGCCCGAGCCCTAGGGGTGCAGAACTGACGCCCCCACCCTCTCTCCCGGCCCATGAGTCAGACTCCAGCCCACCCCTCCCCCACCCCATGAGAACTAAATGATTCCAAATGATTTCCAGGTGCTCAAATGCTTCCTGAAGTTTCTTGAAAGCTTTGACCTTCTATTATAATCAAGTCTTAACACCCCTTCATCCCCTGCCCCTTCTGGAGCCTGGAAAGACCCGAGTCCCAGCTCGCTGCTTCCCCACACCCGCTTCAGTTCACTGGGACAAAGTCTTCTGCAGCCTTGCTGGCCAGGCCAGGCTGAGTGACCACAGGCTGCACCCTCCCAGGGAGGGAAGGCCTGTGATGTCCTCGTTGGGAAGGTCACAGGGCGGCTGTGTGATCCTGGGCCAGGCCCTTCCCCTTTCTGGTCTGGGCTCTGGCCAGTGACCAGGCTGGATTCCCTTGCCCTCCATGGGCCACTGTCAGAGGTCCAGGCTGGACAAAACAGGCCAGACACAGAGGAAAACAGAGGCCTCCCATTTCTTTTTTCCATGTGTATTTTTTTAATTTTTTATTTTTTTTGTAAAATGTCCCAGTTCTTCCATAACTTATAAACATGATTTATACCGAGGGGTGGATGGGAAAGTGGGCAGGGGCGGGGTGACTGGGGACGCACCTCTCTTTGCTGCCCCCTTGGGGCTAGGCCCATTTGGCCATTTCGGGGGAACGGGGACACCCCAACACCTCCCTGAGGTTGTCTGGCCGCCTCTGCCCCTGGTGCTCAGAATCCCATAGGCCCCTTAACTCCAGAATCGCTTCCTGGACTCCAAGACTACTGGGCACGCGGCCCCTTGTCCTCCACGTCCTGCCGTGCCTGTCCTTCGGAGAATCCCCCCTCAGCTGCTGGGGTGATGGGTCCCCTCCTTTCCGCTGCCCCCTGACCCCCGAGGAGGGAGGGAAGGGAGGGGGAGGGGGGCTCAGGTCTCCCCTCCGTGGCAGGGGGAGGGGGAGGTGGGATCAGAAGGAGAAAGGGCGAGGAAGGCGGGGCCTGTGGGGGCTCAGCCAATGGTGAGGCCAAAGCCGCACTGGAACTTGTTCTTTCGGTGATTCAGGAAGGCCCCGAGGGCCAGTGTCAGGGGCAGCGGCGGGAGCTTCTTCTCCAGCGTGGCGCCCACGATCCAGTTGCTGTCCACAGAGCCTGTGGGTGGACAGCTGTGTGAAGAGCCTCACCCGACACATCAGATACCACCGGCCAGGCCGCTGACTGTACTGTCCCCACCACCCGGAGCCCTCTTCACGCCCCCAAGTGCTTCAGCTCTGAGCTCCGTGACCCCTCCCCTCCAGAAGCCCTCGGCCACCCCGTGGACCACCCTCCCAATCCCAGTCTTGTCCACACCAGGTCGCTGCTCTGTGTGGATGGGCCTGTCCCTGCCACTGTGAGTGACACCCCCACTGGGTGGGGGGAGCCTGGTCACTGTTGTGTCCCCAGCTGGGCACAGAGCAGGTGCTGAGTATCTGCTGAATCAGAGACTGAAATCTCTAGGGCTCATGCCCAGGACCTGATGGGTGTGCAAGTGCCCGCTGCCGTTTGTACCCAATGGAGCTCAAGGACTCACTGAAGGGGAGCAGAGAAGCTACAGTCCAAACGCAGCCTCAGACCCAGGGCTGACTGCAGAGTGAGGACTTAAGGCAGGTTTCAGAGGCAAAACAAACCCCTCTCCCTGGGCCTCCTGGCTACTTTTGTTTAAAAAATTTTTTTTTGCCCACACTGCATGGCTTGTGGGATTTTAGTTCCCTGACCAGGGATTGAACCCGGGCCCTCAGCAGTTGAGAGTGAGACAACTGGACCACCAGGGATTTCCCCTGGCTGCCTTTAGAAGCCTTGAACCAGGGCCACTGAAGCGGCCTTTCCGGGGTGGTCTCCACACACCCCAAACCCGAGAGCCACTGAGGCGCAAGGAGAAACTTAAGATGAGATTCAGTCAGCCTGGGGGAAGGTTGTGTCTGGGTCTGGCTGTGACCAGGGAGCCTCCGTAAGGTGAGACAGTGGGGCAAGGCCGGCTGCGCTCCAACTTGTCTTCTATGCATGAGAAAAAGAAAAGCAAGGGCCATGCATGCAGACTGCTGGAGGGCTGCTGGCTGGGGTGGGGATGGTCCCTGCAAAGCTCAGGGCCCAGGCACCCACCCACCCTCTTAACAAGCATTCCTGGGTAATTTGGGGGCCCAGCATGCTACCCTCTCCCATTTTCTCTGGCCTGTACCCCACTCAGAGCCAAGCCACCTCTTGCTTGTTTCTTGTGTAAGGAAAGGGAGATCTGTACCTTTGAAGAGGAGGTTGGCCTTGGGCAGGTCCAGCTGGTACCCAAAGGAGACACTTGTGTCCTGCATCCTTGTGCTGGCCTCGAACTCCACACCCACCTGCAGCTGGAGGGGCCAGGGCAACACACACGAGTCAGCCTCCTAGGCTGGACTCTCAGGCATGCCAGTCCTGGGCACCCCATACCCAGACAGCCAGTCCCCAGATGGGCTCACCTGGTCACTGGCTTTGTGGTAATACGTTGCATGCATGCCTGCCTGACCCAATGTTACTGTCGCCAACCAGTTGTTCACTGGAAGAGAGCAGGTGGGTTACCAAGGGGGCTTGGGCAGCCAAGGGCCCAGGTTTTGCCCCTTTTCCCTCAGACCCAGGAGTCCAGCCCCCAGCCCCTCCTCCCTTAGTCCCAGGGCTCCGGGCCCCCAGGCTCACATGTGTATTTCCCAGCTAGCGACATAACGGCGCCCTCCTCCCCGGGCCGCCGGTGGTAGACCAGCTCTCCGCCCAGGGCCAGGCACGGTGTGATACTCTGGAGGTAGTGGGCCACGAGGATCCCTGCAGGCGAGAAGTGGAGTCATGACTTCTGAGCTTGGTGGTTAGTTTCCACCCCGTCAAGGCACAGACTGGACTCCCGCTTCCCCGGGCCTCCCACTTGGGCTCCTTGCTAGGGCCGTTCACAGGGCTCTGAGGTCAGCCTCCCATGGCCCCCGGGACCTCATCTACTCTGCATTCACCTCCCTTTACGCAGGAGGCTGCAGAGGCTGAGGAGTCAAGTCGCTCCCACATGGTCACAGGACATGTCAGAGGTAGAGTCCAGGGCTCCCCATCTCCTGAACACAGGCTTCGAGCCACCCTGCCGCCACGACCGGTAGGCGAGAGCACACTGTGGGGGCCAGACGGCCTGGGTTCAAGTCCCAGCCCCAGCACTTGCTGCTGGGGTAATCGAGGGCCACTGGCACCACTCCTCCGTGAGCAGGACACCTCGCAAGACTCTGAGGAAGAGCAGAGCGCTGGATGCAGGCGTGGTGTGCACAAGGCGTGCTCAGCACATGGCCAGGGCCCAGCCGCCACGGAGACCCGACCTGCGGAAGTCCACTTCCCGGGCCCCTCGGCAGCAAGGATGGCTCTAAGGGCCCCTCAGTGTTTGCTAACCACCCACTCCACTGCCGGGCTGAATTCCTCGAGCCCAAGGACTGAGACTGTCTGTCTTTGAGAGCCCAGGAGGGTGGACACCACAGAGGTGATCACTGCGGAGGGGAAGGGCCAGGAAGAGAGGCAGTGGGGGACGCAGAGGGGGTGATGACGGAGAACTGGAAAGCAAGATCACCTCTGTAGAGACGGGGAAGCGATCAGAGATGGAGGTGGATGGCAGGACCTGGAGACGCCCAACCTGAAGGACGGAGCAGGTGAGGACCAGTGAGGTAAGCTTAGAGATGGACACCCAGCAAGAATGGGGAAGACCGGGGCAGGAGGGAAGGAGGTGGGGACCGGCAAGGACAAGGAAAGCGCAGACGTGCAGATGCTTCCCTGGACAGGGATCAGCGGTGCCGAGTGGGGACTGGCCTGAGGGGGCGGGCAGGCCGGAAGGACAGGATGGGACCTGCTGGCGTCTTCAGGCACACCCAGGCGGGGGCTGCCACGGTCAGGGCAGGCTGGAGCTGGCCTCTCCTCGGGAGTGGGTGGCACTGACCCACCTCCTGGCCCCTCCTCCGCCAGCTGGTTGTTAAGCCATCACCAGCACACCTCTGGACAAGAGCAGCCTCTGTCCCAAGAGAAGGGGAACCTCGGGCCCACAGAGAGAAAAGTGACCATCCAGGGGTCACACAGGGACTTCAACTCAAGAGTCTCTGGTCATGGTTCAGACTGAGGGCTTCGAGACCCCGAATTCCTCTCCCACCCCCCATCTCCTCTGCTTGCCTCACCCTCTGGTTCCCAAGCCCTACCCTCCTCCTTGGCCTCCTGCCCCAGTCTCATCCTCTCCAAGCAGCTTCACATGCAGACGGATCTTGTTAAAGCGCACACTCGACCCTGCTCCCCCTGCTCAGAACCTGCCATGACACCCCAGCATCAAGGACACCCTGGCTTCTTAGGACACGGGGGCAAAGCCCCCTGTGGTTCATCCCCAGCTTTCAATCAGACTTCATCCAAGAGCTTCACAAGTCCTTGCACAGTCCTCATCTCCTCACAGGCCTTTTTCTTGAACATCCTGCCCTTTCTAGCACCTCCATCTCCTTCAGATCAGTTTAGTTCAGTTGCTGAGTCGTGTCTGACTCTTTACGACCCCACGGACTGTACCACATCAGGCCTCCCTGTCCATCACCAACTCCCGGAGTTCAGTCAAACTCATGTGCATCGAGTCGGTGATGCCATCCAGCCATCTCATCCTCTGTCGTCTCCTTCTCCTCCTGCCCCCAATCCCTCCCAGCATCAGGGTCTTTTCCAGTGAGTCAGCTCTTCGCATCAGGTGGCCAAAGTATTGGAGTTTCAGCTTCAACATCAGTCCTTCCAATGAACACCCAGGACTGATCTCCTTTAGGATGGAGTGCCTGGAGTGAAGAACCCACTGAGTTCAAAACTCCACGAGAAGGAAAAGAACACTTATTATAGGTCTGAGAGCAAAGAGGTGGCCTCGGACAAGGGGCGGAGTGCGGCTTTCCTGAAACCTGCGGGGCTGGGGCCGCACCTGGCCCCCTGGGGAGGGGGTACACAGCGGGCTCTTGGCTGGGGCCCGACAGAACAGCTTCCTGCCCTCCCCACGCCGCGCTCCCCAGGGCTTTGGCCACACAGCCTTCCTCTGGGAGCACTGCCTTTCTCTTCACCCTCCTCGGTCTAGACACTGGCATCGAGAGACACTGTCCTCATCACTCCAGGCGAGCTGGGCCTTCCTGTTCTAAGCTCTCACAGCAACCTGGACCTCTCCCAAGTAGGCGTTCTCCCAACAGTAACACAGTCACTGTGATTATTTGTCTCAAGGCAAGTGTCTTGGCTACTGGCCAGGGAGGGGCTGTGTGTGTCCCAGGGTGGGCACACACTTGGGGTGCTCAGAACGAAGCCGAGGCCCCAGAGGAGGAGTTGAGGCCAGGGGAGGGGACCAGGTAGTCCGCGGGCTCCTCGTTAGGCCTCAACCATGGTTCCAACGCCAGGCCCTCGGCTTCCTCGCTGTGCGATCCTGGGGCAGGGCTGATTTCACCCCAGACCTTTCCTTCCTCACCTGTGAGAACCCCGATCCCCCTGCCTGTTGTGGGGCGGCCCAGAGACCCTTCCCACAGTGAACCCTAACTAGCTGTGTCTGGTCCCACAAGGGGCTGACGGTCCGCCCACTGATTCCTTCACCAAGGTGCACTTGCTGTGACCGTGTCTTTGAGATGGATGGGGAAACCGAGGCTCAGAATGGGTGGAGCACCAGCTGTCAGTGCTCATGAATAATTACATGAGTAACTACTCATATACTCAGTACTGCCCTGGGCCCAGAAGTTCTGATCGGTGCTTGAGGGGAGGAAGGGACGTCCACAGGGACTAAGAGACAAGAGTGTCACTGGTGGCCTTGGGCTCCAGGGAAGAAAGACCTAGAGGCCAGTGTTGAGGAGCAAGAGAGGCCGATGCTGGTGAGTGTTTGCAGGGGCGGGGGGCCGGGTGCTGTGGACTCTGGAGGTGGCCTCACTGTGTGTCCTTGGGGAAGTACTTGCCCTCTCTGGGCCTCAATCAGACAGAGATGATGGCAGCGCCGCCCCACAGGGCTGTGAAGGATTACACGAGCCAGTCCCTATTGGCTTGAGTGACTGGGTGAAGGCCCGGGTGTGCACAGTATTCCGAGGGCCTGGCAAAGGGCACCAGGTGGGAAATAGGACCTGCGGTGACCGCTGCTCACTCCTTTATGCGCTATTTTCTGAGCGCCTACTCTGTTCCCAGCAGGGTTCCAGGTGCTGGGCGCCTTCACGCCGCACTCACTGCCCAAGAGCCTGCTCTTCCTGATAGAGCTAACAGCAGGCACAAGAATCTGGAATCACCAACTCTACCCTTCTGGTGGGTCAAGCCCCACCCCGCCCCCCAAAATGGCTGACTTCTCAACTCTGACCTCCCTCTTATCTCCCACACGGAATCCGGCAGCAAATACTATTGCTCCGCCTTCAAGGTACATCCAGGCCCCTAACCCCAGACTTCCACTTACCCGCTCCGCTGCCCCCTTGTGGCCTGGTCTCTACACGTGGGCACAAGAGGTCCTGTCAGAAGCTACGTCGGAGGATCCTGTCCCTTTCAAAATCCTCTTGTGGCCTCAGACTCAGCTCTCCAGAGCTTTATGTTTCAGCCCTGCCATCCTGACTTCTACCACTTGCCCTCCTTCCTCATTTGTTACAGCTCCAGTCCTCCTTGATGTTCCAGTGAAGGGTCGTACCTCAGGGCTTTTGCACTCGCTGTTCCTTCCGGCTGAAAAGCTCTTTTCCCACATATCTGCTTGGCACCTTCCCTCACATCCTTCAGTCTTCGTTCAGATATCACCTATGTAATGAGGCCTTCTCTCAAGACTCCACCAGCCCCTCCCGACACCACCATCTTTCCATAGGGCTCCATTACCCATCTGTTTTACTCGTGTCTCTAGAATGGAAGGTTCCAGGGGCTTCCCAGGTGGCGCTAGTGATAAATAACCTACGTGCCAATGCAGGAGATATAAGACACCTGGGTTCAGGTGTCTTATAAGACCCGATATAAGATCCTGGGTCTTATATAAGGTATAAGACCCTGGGTTGGGAAGATCCCCTGGAGAAGGCCATGGCAACCCACTCCAGTATTCTTGCCCGGACTCTCCCATGGACAGAGGAGCCTGGTGGGCTACAGTCCATGGGGTCACAAAGAGTTCAAAAAGAATGAAGTGACTTAGCACATGTGCATGCCTCCCTTAATATACATAATATAAAAATCACCACTAGAATGTCCAGAAGACAGACTTAGTTTTCCTTAGTTCATCACCATATCCTCTGGACATGGAATATATGATTCAGTCAAGAAACATCAAATCAATGTAGAGAAATCAAAGGCAGATGCCCAGAGACAAAAATAAAAAAGGGGGAAGCAGAGAGGAGAGACCAGAAGTACAGACATTAGTCAGCAGGTCCTTGCCCCCCAGCCAACCCAAACAGGAATCTTCCTTGTCACCCTCCACTGCAGACTGACTTGCCTCCCCTCAGCTGCATGTGGACTCCGCCTGCCTTGGGGTCAATCTGTGCCCCCGAGCAACCCCAGAGCCCCAGGAGTGATGCAGCAGCTCATTTCCTTGGGACCCGTCACATGCCTGACCCCATTTGAGACTTTCCACACATGACCTGCTCGACAACCCTGTGAGGCAACCCGATTTTAACAAATGAGGAAGCTGAGGCCCATGAGGGTGATGGAAGCGCCCCCGCCCCACCCCCCGCCCCCAACTGCAGTGAACCCAGTGGCAGAGCTGGGACTTGAACCTGTTTTTTCCCCCACGAGGCTACAAGACCTAATTGATGCTCTGTGTTCTGAAGTCACACCTGTCCCTGAAACCATTTCTTGGATGGCAGAAAAGGAGGGTCAGAGGGAGAAATGGATTTGCTGGGCATGGGGTCTGACCACCTTCCAAGCCCTGTGCCTCTTACCTGAACCCACCAGGACATCTGGGTTCCCCAAAGTGACGGCTGCTGTGAAGTCGGAACCCCGGTACTCCCCATCCACCTGCCAGTTCACAAACTTCGACTGCTGGGTCTGTGGGGGGAGGGCCAAGTATGAGGGTGAAACTGAGCAGGACCCCATGGGGCCTGCCGGTACCAAAGGCCTTTCAGTGGCCTCCCCTTCTTGTTTGTAGGAAAAAGGCTTCCACCTCCTAGACCTTCCCCTAGGGCAGATCCATTTACTCATCAGAGAAGAGAGAGAAAGCAGAAAGAAAGGAAAAGCAATCCGCTAATAGTCACACTATAGTGCCGTGAGGGCTTCTCTTAGGGCTCAGCGGGTAAAGAACCCGCCTGCAATGCAGGAGCCACAGAAGACACAGGTTTGATCCCTGGGTCAGGAAGATTCCCCTGGAGGAGGAAATGGCAACCCACTCCAGTATTCTGAAAAGTTGTCTGAAAAATCCCATGGGCAGAGTAGCCTCGCTGGCTCCAATCCAAAGGGTCGAAAAAAGTCGGATCCAGCTGAATGACTAAGCACAGCACAACAGTGCCATGATAAGGTGGAATCCTAGCTCCTGTCGAGGACATGCTAGGGCCTCCACCCAGGAGGACGGTAACTTCCAGCTGAGCACAAGACGCCTGGCACACCATCCACCCTACGGCCTCACCACTGACCAACCAGAAGAAAGTCACACATCCTGCAGCACCCTGCCCCCAGTTTGCCTTTAAAAGCCCTTCCCTGAAAACTGGGATTCCCTGGTGGCTCAGACAGTAAAGAGTCTGCCCGCAATGTGGGAGACCTGAGTTCAATCCCTGGGTCGGGAAGATCCTCTGGAGGAGGAAATAGCAACCCACTCCAGCATTCTTGCCTGGAAAATCCCATGGACGGAGGAGCCTGGCAGGCTACAGCCCACAGAGTCGCAAAGAGTAGGACATGACTGCGCGACTTCATTCACTCACGCCCTGAAAACTATGCGGGAGTTTGGTCTGTAGAGAACCAGCCACCCGTATTCCTTGCTTAATCTTTGCAATAAGCCTTTCTCTGCTCCAGACTCTGATGGTTCAGTTTGTTTGGCTGCACTGTGCCTTGAGTTCTTGGTTTCAACACCCAAGGGCAGCCTGGGGCTCAGGGAGGCTGGGGGTGTCGCCGACTCCATCCTTCCACTCACCTGGATGGCCATCTTGGACCTGAGGCCAGGGCCCAGCTGATGAATGACCTGAGCATTGAGGCTGCCACTATTATCCATGTCACCCACCAGCACGGGGAATGCCTGTGGGGCAGAGGGCAGGGTTAGAGGTGAGAGGCCTAGCGTCATGGATGGACATGCATGATGGGCTCTGGTGAAAAGCCTAGGACTGGAAAGCCTAGAATGAGATCTTCTCCTCCAGGAAGCCCTCTAAGACCACCTAGGCTGAGTCAGGCTCTCCTCTGGGCTCAGCCTTTGGGTTCCCCCATTTCAGTCCTACTCTCCCTGGACTGTTCCTCTCTGGGGACAAGCTTATTCTCTTTCTCCACTAGGCTGTGAGCCCCTACGGCTGTTTCAGTTACCGCTGTGTCCCCAGAACCACCCAGCACAGAGATGGGCAGGACATGGGGGGGTGCCCTGAAGGTTTGCTGAATAAGTAAGTTTATGGCATGGAAATAGTTAACACAAGCAAAAACCTAATTTAGCCCCCCAACTCCACCTTTGTCCTGCCCCAGCCTCCTCCTGGGCTTCTAGTTTTGCCTTCGCTCTTCTAACCCAGCTTCCGCAGACAGCCTGAGAAATGCTATTTCCAAAGCACTCATATCACCGCATCTTCCCCTCCTTTAAATCTTTCCATGGCTCTCTAGTGCCCCCTAGTGGAAGTTCAAATGCCTGGCTTGGCCTGAGGCCTGCAGGATCTGCAGCCCAGCCCTGCCCACTCTGGGTCATCACTGCCTGGTGACCCTGGTGTCCTCAGACTCACCCAGAGAAGTGGGGGTCAGGATGAAGGAATGACCCAGGTTTCGATGCACCCTGGAGAGACCCAGTTCCCACCTCCCCACAGCACCAGCAGCCCAGCTTTCTTCGACTGACTGGCTACATTATTTGTTAGAAGAAAGATACAATGAATGAATGGCAAAAGGTACCTCACCTCTGTGGGACTCAGCTGCTTCGTCCCCACGTATGTGACCCCGAAGTGGTAGTTGGACTCCCCGATTGTGCTGAGGGCTACTGTGTGGTTCACCTGGGAGAAGAGGGAGGGCTGTGGTAATGAGCCTGTGGGTCACTCCCCAAGGAACCCAGCTGAGCCCATTTCCAGGTTAGCTCCCCTCCAGCCTGGGATGGGGGATGCTTGCCAATCTGACTTCCCTGTCAGGGCATCTCTGGGCATGGTAGGGGATGAAGACTGGGAGGTGTGGCCTGACTAGATTAGACACTCAAGAGAAGGGATGTGTGGGAGCATACCTGGTACTTCATCCCTGCCTGGATGTTGGTTGTGGGGGCGGGTCCCTAAACCCTGCCACTGCCCCCAAATTGAGTGGTCAGCCTGGCACTGTCTCTGGTGTCTTTAAGTATCAAGGAGCCCAAATGTTTAAGGAGGAGTTAAAGGACTGGAGAAGGGAATGGCAACCCACTCCAGTACTCTTGCCTGGAAAATCCCATGGACTGAGAAGTCTGGTAAGCTACAGTCCATGGGGTTGCAAAGAGTTGGACATGACTGAGCAACTTCACTTTCACTAAAGGACTGTATGTGCAGATGCAGAGGGATGGCTGGGATGACCTCTGGAGGATAATGGCACAAGAAAGGCTCACCTGGAAATGATTACTCAACCCTTTGTTGACTGTGAGCTTCACACCTTCCATCTGAATAGGAAACAGCTCTGAAGGAGAGAAAAATGCTGTCACACTTCAACACACACGCTCCATCTCTCATCCCTTTCTTCTCTATGGTCCCCACTCTCCCTTCTCCAGGAGCCCACAACCAGCACACTGCACAAAGCACCTCATCCAGTAAAGAGGCAGAACAGCCCAGAGGATGGGCTCAGGACCAAAGCCTTTGCCTGCATCCAAATTCCAGTGCCACCATCTACTACTTGTGTGACCTTAGGCAAATTATTTTATCCATGTCAAATCTATCTGTTAGTTGAAGATGCTCACCACATAGAAATACTGCAAGGATTTAATGAGTTAACACACACTGAATGCCAGAACAGTGCTCAATAACCCACCACCACTTTCGCTACCACAATTACTCCAAGCCAGGATCCAGAAGCCTTGGGTTCCACCCCCCACTGACCCATTGCTGACACTGTGACCTTGGGCCTCGGTTTCCCTCCCGATCACATGAGGCTGGCTTGGCCGATTCCTGGGGCACATGAGGTCCTTCAGGGCTTTCTGTACCGCTCCGGCATTCCATCCTGAGGTTCCATCATTTGATCCCATCATTCTAAGCCCCAGGTTCAACATTCCACTATTCGATCCCAACGTCAACTCCTAACGCTCTGTTAAATGATTCCAATGGTCCGTGCCAATTCCCAAGGTCCTCAGTGCGCTCCTCCTTCCCCCGAGATCCGGGCCATCACACCCCTGCCAGGCCCCTAGCCCCTCACCCTTGCACTTCCGGTGGCACTCCTCGAACGTGCCCGGGTTGGGCAGGCAGCCGCAGGCCCCATCGTCCCCGGTCCCTCCAGCGCTGGCAGCCGCAGTCCCGGGGGTCCGTTCGGAACCTCGACCTGTGCCAGCCCCAGCGCCCAGGCCGCCCCCGAGTGGCGGCAAAGTGAAGCCGGGAGGAGAGGGCGGAGGTGGCGGCAGTCCCACGAGGGGAGGCGCAGGCGGCGGCGGCGGCCCTGCGGGCGGCGAGCTAGCGGCCAATACGTTCCCCATGGTCGCCTGCAAGGGGAAAGGTCAGAGGGCAGAGGTCAAGGCTCGCAGGCTCCAGGCTTCGTCTCCAGCCAACACCCCCCAGCCCCCCCCCGCTCTGAACCCCAATTCTTACGCGCGGTAGCGCCTCCTCCCGGTCCGGGCTCCGCTCCCACCCCGTGGGCCACGCGCAACCGAACACGCTGCCGCCGCCGCCGCCACGGTCGCCCCGCCCCACCTAGCCCATTGGTTTAGCGGGCCCTGAGGTCCTCCCGCCAGCTGCAGGGTCTGGCCTTACTATTGGAGTCATAGATGAGAGTCCCACCCACCTATTTGGAACGTCCTTTTCTGTTGGTTCCCACTTGCAGACAGGTCACAGCACACCTCCGTGCCCTTCCCATTGGCTTGGGGAGCCCACGCCGATTGGCTCGCGATGCCGCGGGTTCCAGGGCTCACCCACCATTGGTCTGTGCTGCTCACTTTGCACCGCCCATTGACGTAACACTCCCGCCCCATTCCCGAAGGCGTCCCTCTTTCGATTCCGCCCCGCGGCGAAGTTGTTAATGATAATTGGTCGGCCTTGGCCTTTCCAGCTTTTTGATTGGCTCCTTCAGGTACAGTGGGTCGGACCCTGGTGTCGTAAGCCATCTTGTGTGTTCATTGGCTAACGTGCGAGGGTCAAGGGACACGGAGTAAGATGGGTTGCGCAGCAGAGGCTGCTAGGCAGCAAGGTCAGGCCTCGAGTCCCACCAGGCACCGCGGCAAAGGGGCGGCCCCCTAGTCCGAAGTCGGAGACCGAAAGACGGAAGTGCTAGCCCTTCCCACAGTGCCACGGGGAGAATTCTAACCCGTTTTGTGAACTCTGTTCTGCTTCTTGTTACCCACAATGCCTCTTACCTATTTAACGGGACAGTTGCCGTAGGCCCACCCATTTCGTTACCCATCATGCTTTCTGTGTCTTTCCCCCAACCCTTGCCTCAGTCACTGAAGCTTCTATCTTTGGCCCATTCATTCCTATCCCATTACCCATCATGCCTTCTTCTCCATTCATTTCAGCTTAGTTGCCTGTACGACCTTTAGCCCTTTTACGCCTTTAGCCCTTTCATTTCCCACATTCTTTTTTTTTTAAGTATGTATCTATTAATATTTGGCTGCATGGCTAGACATGTGGGATCTTTAGTTGTGACCTGTGAATTCTTAGTTGCAGCACGCGGAATCTAGTTCCCTGCCCAGGGATGGAACCCTGTCCGCCTGCATTGGGAGCTGCAGAGTCTTAGCTGCTGGACCACCATGGAATTCCTCCAGCATTCTTCTAGCTGTACCTTAATTGAGCATCAGGCTTTATGTCTATTGCTCAACTTGCCTGTGGCCCCTATTTCTCCCTTATTCATTCCAATACCCCTAGCTCTTTCAGAATTTTCCACAGTTTATTGTGATCCACACAGTCAAAGGCTTTGGCATAGTCAATAAAGCAGAAATAGATGTTTTTCTGGAACTCTTGCTTTTTCGATGATCCAGAGGATGTTGGCAATTTGATCTCTGGTTCCTCTGCCTTTTCTAAAACCAGCTTGAACATCTGGAAGTTCACGGTTCACATATTGCTGAAGCCTGGCTTGGAGAATTTTGAGCATTACTTTACTAGCGTGTGAGATGAGTGCAATTGTGTGGTAGTTTGAGCATTCTTTGGCATCGCTTTTCTTTGGGATTGGAATGAAAACTGACCTTTTCCAGTCCTGTGGCCACTGCTGAGTTTTCCAAATTTGCTGGCATATTGAGTGCAGCACTTTCACAGCATCATCTTTCAGGATTTGAAATAGCTCAACTGGAATTCCATCACCTCCACTAGCTTTGTTCATAGTCATGCTTCCTAAGGCCCACTTGATTTTGCACTCCAGAATGTCTGGCTCTAGGTGAGTGATCACACCATCTTGATTATCTGGTTCGTGAAGATCTTTTTTGTACAGTTCTTCTGTGTATTCTTGCCACCTCTTCTTAATATCTTCTGCTTCTGTTAGGTCCATACCATTTCTGTCCTTTATCGAGTCCATCTTTGCATGAAATGTTCCCGTGGTATCTCTAATTCTCTTGAAGAGATCTCTAGTCTTTCCTGTTCTGTTGTTTTCCTCTATTTCTTTGCATTGATTGCTGAGGAAAGCTTTCTTATCTCTCCTTGCTATTCTTTGGAACTCTGCATTCAGATCTTATATCTTTCCTTTTCTCCTTTGCTTTTCGCTTCTCTTCTTTTCACAGCTATTTGTAAGGCCTCCTCAGACAGCCATTTTGCTTTTTTGCATTTCTTTTCCATGGGGATGGTCTTGATCCCTGTCTCCTGTACAATGTCATGGACCTCCATCCATAGTTCATCAGGTACTCTATCTATCAGATCTAGTCCCTTAAATCTATTTCTCACTTCCACTGTATAATAGTAAGGGATTTGATTTAGGTCATACCTGAATGGTCTAGTGGTTTTCCCTACTTTCTTCAATTTAAGTCTGAATTTGGCAATAAGGAGTTCATGACCTGAGCCACAGTCAGCTCCCAGTCTTGTTTTCGCTGACTGTATAGAGCTTCTCCATCTTTGGCTGCAAAGAATATAATCAATCTGATTTCAGTGTTGACTATGTGGATCACAATAAACTGTGGAAAATTCTGAAAGAGATGGGAATACCAGACCACCTGACCTACCTCTTGAGAAACCTATATGCAGGTCAGGAAGCAACAGTTAGAACTGGACATGGAACAACAAACTGGTTCCATGTCTTTTCCAATAGGAAAAGGAGTACGTCAAGGCTGTATATTGTCACCCTGCTTATTTAACTTATATGCAGAGTACATCACGAGAAACGCTGGGCTGGAAGAGGCACAAGCTGAAATCAAGATTGCCGGGAGAAATATCAATAACCTCAGATATGCAGATGATACCACTCTTATGGCAGAAAGTGAAGAGGAGCTAAAGAGCCTCTTGATGAAAGTGAAAGAGGAGAGTGAAAAGGTTGGCTTAAAGCTCAACATTCAGAAAACTAAGATCATGGCGTCTGGTCCCATCACTTCATGGGAAGTAGACAGGGAAACAGTGGAAGCAGTGTCAGACTTTATTTTTCTGGGCTCCAAAATCACTGCAGATGGTGATTGCAGCCATGAAATTAAAAGACGCTTACTCCTTGGAAGGAAAGTTATGACCAACCTAGATAGCATATTCAAAAGCAGAGACATTACTTTGCCAACAAAGGTCCGTCTAGTCAAGGCTATGGTTTTTCCAGTGGTCATGTATGGATGTGAGAGTTGGACTGTGAAGAAAGCTGAGCACCAAAGAATTGATGCTTTTGAACTGTGGTGTTGGAGAAGACTCTTGAGAGTCCCTTGCTCTGCGAGGAGGTCCAACCAGTCCATTCTAAAGGAGATCGGTCCTGGGTGTTCATTGGAAGGACTGATGCTAAAGCTGAAACTCCAATACTTTGGGCACCTCATGCGAAGAGTTGACTCATTGAAAAAGACTGATGCTGGGAGGGATTGGGGGCAGGAGGAGAAGGGGACCGCAGAGGATGAGATGGCTCGATGGCATCACTGACTCGATGGACATGAATTTGGGTAAACTCTGGGAGTTGGTGATGGACAGGGAGGCCTGGTGTGCTGTGATTCATGGGGTTGCAAAGAGTCAGACACGACTGAGCAACTGAACTGAACTGACCGACCCCTGGCTCATTCATTGAGATCTATTGCCCATCATGCCCTGAGCTCCTATCACAACATTATTCATAAGTTTGCCTTTTGCCTACTCTTAATCATTACACCCCTGCCCCTTGTACTTAGTTACTGCTATTTCTACTTTGTTCCATTTATTTCTGCCCATTACCCATTAGACTGCTGTTGTAGATTATTTTTCCTTATGCCCTGGACTCCTCCCGCTCCTTCCATTAACCATGGCTTATGCATTTTTGCTCATTATCCCCGCACTTATCTTTTTCATATCTTTGGTCCTTTTCTTTTTGTTTGTAACCTATCTTAACTTCTAGTCTACTGATTCCCTCAAGCCCTGGACCCTGCCCTGCTGCCCATTCATTACCCATTATGTTCCACCCCTATCCCCTAAACAGCGCACAGAAAACACCAGTTGAGATCTGGTCAAAGTACACACTCATATTTTGTAGGAAATGCTATATTAACAACCACATCCCCTATCCCTAACCCAGCTGATCCACTCCCCCCCCCCCAACCCCCAGGGAGATGTTTGGGTCCAATCCCACTGGGCAGGAGTAAAAGGACTCAGTAGTCTTCAAAGTAACAGCAAATTCTTCTTCCAAGGTTGGCATCAGCAAGGCACACTCTGCATGAGGCTCACCCCATGTAGCCCTGAGCTGGGGCTTAATTCTCTGGAGACAGGAATTGGGGTACTGGGCGCACAGGGAAGAAGGGTCGGTACCCTGAGACTCCTGCCTGCAGGAGGGAGGAGATGGGGAAGTTCCTCTTTGGGCTGGGGAATCCCCTCCCTCCACCTTTAAGGGACAGGGTGGGGAATGGGTGACAGAGGCTCTGCTGCCTGGAGGGCTCAGGTCTGAGCAGCAGGATGGCCCCAACACCCACCCCAGCATATCTAGTAGGAGTTACTGCCTGAGGAAGAATCAGGTCTGGGGTCTTCTTTGGGATTTGGGAGGAGTCTGGAGATGGTGGGCCGTGAGAGGTATAATCTATGTCTGGTGAATCCTTGGGTAAGAGTTTTTGCAGAAACCTACCTTCTCCAGCCCCTGCTAAGGTTATCAGATTTCCACTGTCATGGCCAATTTCTCTGAATCAGAGATCATTGATTAGAGGTCACAGTGGAGCCAGCAAGGTAGAAGTCAAAGATGAGATGCATGGGTGCTGACTGACAGTGGCTGGGCCCGAGCCAGGGACCCCAGATCCCTGGCAAAAGTTAAGATATCAAAAAATGAGAGGTGAAAGGGCAAGGCCACGGTGGCTCACACATACATGGCCCGGGACATGACAAAGCCTTTGCCCTGGTAGGACTCAGGGGGGCTGGAGTAGGACAGGGCGTCGTAGATGGGGTTGATCTTGTCCATATAGTCTTCCTCCTCCTCCTCGTCCTCTAGATCCAGGGAGACCCTCTCCACAGCAGGTGGCCCTGGGGGCACCAGGATGGGGGACCCCAGGCTTGTGGCCCCAAGGATCAGGGGCCCTGACCGCTCTTCCAAGGTGGGCAGCTCATGGTATCGAGGCATTTCCTGGGAATGGGGAGGGAATGAGCCCAAGGTTACCTCTTGAGCATGACACAGAATCCCAGTTTGCTCCTTGACCCTCAAATCCTGACCACCGTCTCCCCATGCCAACCAGATCAGACCTCACCCTATGTCACCCCCTGTTCCCTGGGTTGATATTGGGATAATCATGTAGGTGGTTCTTAACTCAAAGCCCAGAGCATGGGCCCTACCCCGTTGATCCTAAGTCTCTCCTTTTCTTTTGATCATTGAAAACCTGGTCTTTCCCGATGAGCCTTTGAATTCAATCTTGACCTAAACTTAAGCTCTACCTTTGAAACTTGACTTGTTCTCAAACTCAACATCCAACCCCTGACCTCCAGGAGGCCACTGAGGGGAATGACTGTCTGTCTTGTCCCAGCTCCAGGCACAGTATCTGGCAAATGGAGATACTCAACTGGTCCTCTTTGATAGAGTGATTTTAACTCTCATCCCTTGTCCTTGGACTTTCAAAACCATGACCGTCCTCACTGAATCCTAAATACATCTCAATCCTCTAAGCTCTGACCAGAGATACAGCCCTGAACTTGAGTTGTAACCTTTAAATCCTTGATCTGTTATGTAAGATTCTGTGTGCGTGCTCAGTCGTGTCTAACTCTGTGGGACTCTGTGGGCTGTAGCCTGCCAGGTTCCTCTGTCCATGGGATTCTTCAGGCAAGAATACTGGAGTGAGTTGCCATTTCCTACTCTAGGGGATCTTACCGACCCAGAGTCCTGCGTCTCGTGCATTGGCAGGCAGATTCTTTACCACTAGCACCACCTGGGAAGCCTCCTCTTATGTAAGGAGGCCCTTAAACTCAGATCCCAAATCCACCCTTGACCTTTCCTGAGTTCCTACCTGCTCGGCACATGAGACACCAGCATCAAAGTAGGGGGTCTTGAGTGGGCTGTGCTCCGAGGCCCCCAGGGTGAAGAGCTGGGAGGGCTTCGATGGGAGAGAGAGGGACAAGTCAGGACCACCCCCCTATCCTGACAGCCTCTTCCCCCAAGTTCCCAATTCCAGCCCTGGCCTCAGTGGGGGAAGGTGGGTGGGGAGGTGGGGGCAGCCTGGGCTCCAGGGAAAGTGCTTACCATCTCTGGTTCCTCCAGCTTTGCCTTCGGGGTCGGTGGCTTGTATGAGGGAGGTCCCTCCAGTCTGTGGGGTAGGAGGTAAGTCAGGTGGAGGCTAAGCCCCGAGAAGCCCTCTATTCCAGAGCCACTGCACATCTCTTTCCTCTTCCTGATCTCCCTTTTCCACCACCCACCTCCCCTTCCCCTGCTGTCTCCTACTCATTCCATGAATTTCTCTTCTTCCAGGAAGTTCTCCTGACTCTCCAGGAGGAGCCAGAGTTCCTGTTATAGGATCATAGCTAGCTATGCGTCTCTAATGGGGCACGTACTGAGTTTGTATTTGAAATATCACTTCTGATCTCATTCAACAATTGTATCCCGCTGCGAACAGTGTGAGGGGAGAAAAATGAGATTTGTGCTGTGTTCCCAGAACCCACGATGAGGAGCATCAGGACATATTTGGAGAAAGACAGAATGAGAACTTCCATGGTGGTCCAGTGATTAAGAATTTGCCTGCTACTGCAGGGGACACGGGTTCGATCCCTGGTCCGGAAACTAAGACCCTATGTGCCGTGAGCCAAATAAACCCATGGGCCACAACTGCTGAGCCTGCATCTAGAGCCACAGGCTACGATACTGAAGCCAGCGCACCTAGAGCCTGTGCTCTGCAGCAACAGAAGGCACCACAGTGAGGAGCCTGTGCACCATAGCTAAGAGTAGCTTCTGCTCGCTGTGACTGCAGAAAGCCGGGGCGCAGCAGTGAAGGCCCGGCGCAGCCAAAGAAATAATTTTAAAAAGAGAATGAAAAGAATGAGTGAAATGCTTTCCTGTCGCCCAAACTATATTAAATTCCCTCATTCTGCACATCCACAGACCAGAGTATCCTGTATATATAATAATGGCGGGTGCTCACTACACCTTCAATCCCTAGCTCAGATGTCCCTGCCTCCAGGAAGCCCTCCCTGATCTTTCAGGCTGAGTCAGGTGCTCTCTGTAGCCGCGCTCAGCTCCTTCAGCTTCCCTAGCCCATTCCTAGCCATCCTGGACTGTCATTGGGGATGGATCTGTCTTCTCCAGACTGTGAACCCCAGGAGCTCAAGGCCAGCGCCATCTCAGACACCACTGGGTCTCACGGGCTTAGAAGATGAGAACATCAGCAGGTTGTTGGTTTACATTGACTAGATGATTCAGACTGGTTCACAAACTTCCATGTGCATCTTAGGGAGCTTGTTATAATATAGACGCCAAGCCCTTCTTGTGAAAATGCTGATTTAGTAGGTTTGGGGTGAGCCCAGGAAGGTGCATTTTTAACAAGTGCTCCCCTCACACACACTGGGTCACATTATATCAGAAGCATTTTGCCCGCAAAACTTTCTTGCTGAACAAATTTCAGCAAGTGATTTCAGCTCTCTGAACCTGTTTCCTCTTTGAGAAGATGTATATCCTTAGCTCTGTCTGAGAATCTAGGTTTCCTTGATACGATATGTTGATGTGTGTGGATATCTTTTATTTACACTTTAAATTTATTATTTTTTGGACTTTTTTTAGAAGGCTTATTTATTTATTTGGCTGTGCTGAGTCTTCCCTAAGGTGCATGGGCTTCTCTTGTTGCAGAGCACAGGCTCTAGGCGCACGGGCTCAGTATGTGTGATGCAAAGGATTGGTTGCTCTGTAGCATGTGGGATCCTGTGGGACAAGGGATCAAATCCATGTCCCCTGCATGGGCAGGTGGATTCTTAACTACTGGACCACCAGAGAAGCCCTTTTTTGGACACCTTTTAAGTGTTTTGTCTCATCATTGTGTTCCTAAATTTAAGGGCCTCGCCCCACGGGGATACTTTCTGAATTACCTACTGAATGAACAAATGGATGAATGGATATGAGGCTTCATTGAGATCACAAGTACGATGCCTCTTATCAAGTCTCCACAAGATGCTGTAGAGATGTCAGGATGCCTCTCATAACAAGTGCTCTACAGAGAGAAGTAGAGCTAGTTTCCCCTCATATCCCCAATATTCCTCTTTTTTCACAGTAATACGGATTTTGACTGGGCATGTGGCCACCCAGAATAAAGACTACATTTCCCAGCTTCCTCTGCAGCTAGGGCAGCCATGTGACTAGACCCTGGCCAATGGGAAATGAGAGAATGTGATGGTTCCCTTACAGGACTGCCCTCTATTTCCATTTCCCCTTCCCACTGGCAGGCAGGGTGGTCCTTGAGGCCAGGATGGCCATGTCTGGTTGTCCTTATAGACAATGATAAGAGAGAAGGGAGCCATCTTGGAATGTCAAAGAAGGGAAGGCAGAACAACAAGATAGCAGGAACCTGGACTCTGATGACATCACAGAGCAGAGTTTTCATGGCCATGATTTCTAGAAAATAAACCCTCCTCTCCACCCCATTTAAGTCCTGGTCATTTTGGACCACTCTGTTTCACAGAGTTGATACCGTGCAGGGTCCTGTGGGGGTCCTGGGGCACAAGGCCTTTCTGTGTCCCCCATTTCTTTGTTTATAGGAAACACCCTTCATTCAGCCTCCATGACCTTCCCTGAGTGCCAATGGGGAGATTCAAGCAGTTGTTACTGAGGGAAGGCAGGAGATGCAAGACCAGGGAGAAACAGTTAAGAGCAGCCTTGGGCCAAGGTCCTGTTTCCCTATTAATGGATACACTCACAACAATATCTTTGAACTACTCTGCACATAAAGAAATCCCCTCCAGGTGGGAGAAGCAACTGGTTAATGATGATAAGTGGCCCACAGGCATGTAGACCCCAGACCAGTTGGACCTGAAGCTTGATGCTGCTGACTCCTACTTACCTCACCACCGACCCATCAGAAGAATGTCCATGGGATGATCGCACCCTCTTTGAATAATTACTATAAAACTTCTCAATATCTTCCCCAAGTTAGGACACTTGGGTTCTGAGGGCAGTAGCCCACTGTGTCCCCCTTTGCCTGGCAAAGCAATAAAGCTACTCTTTTCTGGGTGTGTGCTAAGTCGATTCAGTGGTGTATGATTCTTTGCGACCCTCTGGACAGTAGCCTGCCAGTCATCCCAAATTCTGTCTTGGAGATTCGATTCAGCACTGGTGTGCAGAGAAGCTGAGCCATTTCAGCGTCACAACCATTGCCAACGACTTTCTCCCAGCCTCCTCCCCCAGCCTGTGCACCCCGGTCCTGGGACCCCTCCCCCATCCACTTCTTAGGACCCTTCACTCACTCCTCCTCCTCCTCTGCCCCCTGCAGCCTCTGCTCCTTCCGCTGCTGCCTGCAGATCAGGATGCCCGTGGCGGCCACAGCAGTAGCGATGATGGCGGCGATGATGCCCCCAATGATGCCCCCTGTGGCCCCTGCTCCAGCTGTGTTGGATGTTTCTGCAAGGAGGAGGACAGCGTGAGGGAGTCTCCAGGAGGAAGCCACACAAGGCCTTATTCCCAGTCCCACCCCACCCTCCAGTCACCACCTGCCTGCCTACCACCTCTCCCAAGGGCAGATGACATTCTTTTTATTCACTTAATCCTCATTGAGCATTTGTTGTGTGATAGAATGGTGAATAAAACATGCAAAAGCGCCAGTCCCATGGGACAAATGTTTTGTCGGGCAGGGAGGCCACAAGTAGAGAAATAGACATAATAGCTAATGTGCCAGGTGACAGACAGCAAATGATAGAGGGTAATCGTAGGGGACTTCCCTCGTGTCGAAGTGGATAGGAATCCACCTGCCCATGGCGGGGACATGGGTTCCATCCCTGGTCCGAGAAGGTTCCACATCCTGCGGGGCAACTAAGCCCGTGCGTCACAACTACTGAGCCCACGCTCTAGAGCCACCAAGCAGCAACTACTGAAGCCTGCATGCCTAGAGCCCCATGCTCTGCAACGAGAAGCCACCACAGGGAGAAGTCCGCGCACTGCAATGAAGACCCAGGACAGCCAAAAAATCCAATTTTATATATATATATATATATATATATATATATATATACACACACACACACACACACACACACACACACTTCCCTGGTGGCTCAGATGGTAAAGTGCCAGTCTGCAATGCGGGAGACCTGGGTTTGATCCCTGGGTAGGGAAGATCCCCTGGAGAAGGAAATGGCAGCCCAATCCAGTATTCTTGCCTGGAAAATCCCATGGATGGAGGGGCCTGGTAGGCTGCAGTCCTGGGGTCGCTACGAGTCGGATATGACTGAGCGACTTCACTTTCACTTTTCACTTTCATGCATTGGAGAAGGAAATGGCAGCCCAATCCAGTATTCTTGCCTGGAAAATCCCATGGATGGAGGGGCCTGGTAGGCTGCAGTCCTGGGGTCGCTACGAGTCGGATATGACTGAGCGACTTCACTTTCACTTTTCACTTTCATGCATTGGAGAAGGAAATGGCAACCCACTCCAGTGTTCTTGCCTGGAGAATCCCAGGGATGGGGGAGCCTGGTGGGCCGCCGTCTATGGGATCATACAGAGTCGGACATGACTGAAGTGACTTAGCAGCAGCAGCAGTATATATATACTTCCCTGGTGGCTCAGATGGTAAAGTGCCTGTCTGCAATGCGGGAGACCCAGGTTCGATCCCTGGGTAGGGAAGATCCCCTGGAGAAGGAAATGGCAGCCCACTCCAGTATTCTTGCCTGGAAAATCCCATGGACAGAGGAGCCTGGTAGGCTACAGTCCATGGGGTCACAAAGAGTCGGACACGACGGAGAGACTTCACTTTCACTTTCATATACAAAGGCAATGCTACATAATGCCACATAATGCCAATGTCATTCACCTTACTTATAGTAGGGAAGTGCTACGTGACAGAGCAAGGTAGTCAAAAGTAGTCAGAGAGAGCCTTACTTGGAGATATTTGAACAAAGGCCTGAAGTAGCTGTAGGGGGCGAGTCATGAGGATATGAGCACATTCCAGGAAGAGCGAACAGCCAGCCAGAGCCAAGGTCCTCTGGAGGAAGCCTAGGGTTGTTTTTAGGGACAGGAGGGAGCAGAGCAGAGAGCAGAGAGCTGATGGGAGAGTGTGGTGCTAAGGGAAGAGAGGTGACAAGGAATGGAGCGAAAAGGCAGAAAATCGGGGGCATGCGTGATTCTGGGCTTGGGATCAGAACCCCTCATGCATTATACAGAATGAAGTTATCCTGGGCAGAGCATCAGAGGGCCTCCAACCTCACAGGAAAAGGGGTGGAGAGAAGTGTGACTCCCCCCTACACAACCCTGGACCTCTCCTTTGTAACACTTCCCACTTCCTGAATAGTTATTGGAGCCATTACCTGTTTACTTGCCAATTTCCACACTGTGACGTCCAAGGGACGGGGTCTGACACACAGCTGGTGTTTTTTCTAGATGCATAAGGAGGGGCCCAACAGGGACACTTGGAGACCCACTGTCTGCCAGATCGACTACATTCCCACCCCTGCACTCCTGGCACTACCCTCCCGTTGGGGGAGGAGGCGGCAGCTGAGATGGGAGGTGGGCAGGACAAGACAGGGTGGTACGGACAGTAAACAACCAGAGGAAATAACATGTGTGCCGAGGCCCCGCCCACAGGCCTCCCCCTCTCATCAACCCCACTACAGAGAGGAGGAGAGAAAGCTGCTCGAAGGAATGCTGTCTGGATCCCTGGACCATCCCATTTCCACAGCTTCCTGTTACACAGCCTGGCATCCTCTGGAGGGCGTCTCAGAGCGTCGGGGAAATATCAGAGTAATTGCACTCAGTCCACACACTTGCTCATCCTAAGGCTGCTCTTCTGACTGCGCGCCACCGCTGTGTCCCCCGCAGAGTGAGTGGAAGGCTATGCTGGTGGCAGAAGCAGACTCGCCCAGCCTCTCCCGGGTGCTTCACCCCACACTGGGTGTTTGGGTGCAGCCTTAACCGAGTCCCAGGACAGCCTCCGGAGCAGAGATGAAGGCCACCTAGGGTGGTTGTGGGGCTCTGGAGAGTGGAGGTGACTGGATTTAACCTTGCCTCCCTCCTCGGCCCCCCCACCACAGTCCCCAGCCTGAGTTTGGAAGATTTTCTAATGGGGAAAGGGGGCAGTGAGAAGGATACAGAGCCCCTCCTTGGGCCCAGCCTGGGGATAAGGGACTAGGAAGAAGGTAGGAAAGGCTGACGTGATGTCCTCCCCAGGTGGGGCTCCCCTGGTTTCTTAGCACCCCGAAAATGCAGGTGGAAAGTCCTCCCTTCCAATGTCCTCAGCAGACTTGGGGAGGTCGGGTCTGAGATGCCCCCAGAGGATCAGACCCAGGCCCTCGCCACCCCTGAGGACCCAGGAGTCCAGGATCTCAGTCCCGCTGGGGCCAGGAACTCAGTTCTCCTGCCAGTCTGGCTACTCGGCCTGGGAAGGCTGTCCTGGAAGCCCCACATCCAAGAGCCAGCCCGAGCCCAGTTCCCTGGGCCTCAGATGGCTCGGACATCCAATGTGTCCTTTGAGGACCCAAGTGCCAGAGTCCTCCCTTCCACCAGCCTCCCCAAGTCTAGCCCCCACCATGCTCCCCCTCTCCAGTGCCCACCCGCTGGGACCTAGCAGTCCCTGTCCCACCCCCCAAAGAGGGGGTCTGATGTATTACAAGACACCCCAGGATATTTTCCTCCAAGGCGTTTATTAACTCCTGAGTGTCAAGGGGCCACGGCAGGCTGGAGCCCGAACCAACAGTCTCTGTGGGGGGTGGTGCTCTGTGGGTCCCCATTCCCCAGCGCCCCCCTCCCCCCGGGGGGGCCGTCCCCTGCTCCTTGCGGCCCAGGACGCAGAAGTCCAGTGTGTGATATTCCAGCGTCCTCTACATCCCAGGGAAGGAAGCGGGAGGTAGCTTTGAACTCCAGTGTGTTTCGGACAAACGAGTTCAACCAGCCTGGGGCCCTTGGCTGGCCGGTGTGCGCAGTGCTGTGTCTGTCTCAGTCTGTCTGTCTGTCTGCCTGGGTGGGCTGGTGGGGGGTGGAGGGGGGTCACACGTAAATCGCCCGCCGGGAGATGAGGGAGCCGTCCAGCTGGGACTCCAAGTCGTCCTCCAGCGCCGGGGGCGGCGGCAACATGAGGCCTTTCTCTGCCTTCTCCTCCTCGTCCTCCTCGTCCTCCTCGTCCTTGCCCTGTGGCCTCAGGGGGCCAGGGTCCGCGGGCGTCCAGAAGACGGGACCCCCATTCCCAAACACCTGAGTTTTCGGGTCGTAGGACCCTCCTGTGCCGCCGTCTCCTCCTCCTCCGGGGCTCTTCCTTCTCCTCAGCCTCAGCAGAATGAAGGCCAAGGACCCCCCAGCCAGAAGCAGCAGCACCAGCAGTGTCCCCCCCACAGCCCCCCACACCACTGGGCCTGCGCCTTGAGGCGAGGCCCGGGGGGTGTCTGAGGAGAGAGAAGAGGGGTGAGAGAGAGAGAGAGGGAGACACGAGGTCAAGAGGAGACATCTGGAGGTGGGGGGCCGGGGGGACAGGACACAGCAGGGCAGGGCCGGGAACTGGGGAGGAGGCGCCACGCGGGACAGAGGACGGGGAGGCGGGGAGAGGAGGGAGAGCCCCGCTCACCCTCCGCGCCAGTGGGTGCCCTCCCCCAGATGGATTTCCTCACACCTGCCTAGTGCTTTGCTAACAACATAGAAAAAAAAGAAAAGACTCCTGAAATAACAAACACAAAACCAAAATGAAAATTGCTAGGGATTCCCTGGCTGTTTAATGGTTAAGACTCTGTGCTTCCACTGCAGGCGGATTGCTCAGTCACTCAGCCATATTTTGGACTCTTTGCGACCCCATGGACTGCAGCCCGCCAGGCTCCTCTGTCCATGGGATTCTCTGGGGAAGAATACTGGAGTGGGCTGCCATTTCCTCCTCCAGGGAATCTTCCTGACTCAGGGGTAGAACCCGAGTCTCCTGCGTCTCCTGCACTGGGAGGCGGATTCTTTACCACTGAGCCACCTGGGAAGCCTACTGTAGGGGGCATAGGCTCAATCTCTGGTCGGGAACTTAGAACCCACCTGCCGAACCACACGGCGACAAAAGAAAAAACCAACACACACATACACACGTGCATACAGGAAACAACAGCTCGCTACCCAACATTTAAAACACTAGGTCATCTCACTGAAAATTCCAGATTTCTTTTACGGCAGAAAAAAAAATCAGACCTGGCATCATCACACTCCTCCACCTGGTGATGGGCTGTGGCTGAGTGAGGCTGCAGACTCCGGGAACAGAGATCCATACCTGGCCACCCTGTCACTCGCCAGGACCTTGTAGGCATCTGAATTTGCCACTCCCTCTTAGAAACCCTGAGGTCAGGGTCACAGAATCTTGTGGCTGATCCAGCCAGAAAGAAGCAGAGATGGGTTTGAGCCTGAGACTGTTTGATCCCAAAGCTCTGAGCACTTGAGAGAAGGGAACTGAGGAGATTGAGCACCCCTAGCATCCCCAGGGTGGAAAATGGCGCCCCTTAAGCTCACAGTCCCGGGGGTTTCTTCTCCCTGCGGAGGCTGAGCTGGTGGGCGGGGATGGGTCTGGGGGAGCGGGGGTGGGGTGGGTAGAGAAGGAAGCAGGGGAGCACTAATCGGGGAGGAGTGAGGATGGGGGGGGCATCTGGGGCCCACAGATGCAACCAGCATCTTATCACATACCTGCTTTCCCCCACCCTGGCATGCAGGGCCTGACTGGGAGAGACCAGGGAAGGACCTGCTCACACCTGACCCTCCCCTCCCCTCCCCACGTCTCTGGACATTGGAGGGGCTGGAACCCAGGCCACAGTTTCTAGATGTTTTCAAAACTGGAGTTGGGGTGGGGCGGGGGTCATGACCTAGCGGGCTGTCAAATCAGTGCAAACAAGAGTAAAACAGAAGAGAAAAAGTCCACCTCAAGTGTGAAGGGCCAATAATACCCTGTGAGACTTCTGGTGGGGATATATTTCTACGCCTGTACCCTGGGTGAAGGTGGGAAAGACTGTTCAGTGAAGTCTGGAGGCCAGTTTTTACGCGTGTCGGGACGTGTGTCCGTGTTACTGAAGGTAGTATTTTGGAGGTGCTGGCTGAGCGTGTTCCTGTCTCAGGGTCAAGTTTCTGAAGCAACGTCTAGCCTGTGGCATGTCCTGTGTACTTATGTTTTCTCTGGCGTGAGCCCCAAACGGAGTGTGATGGCCTGTGCGGGTCTGTGTGCACGTGAGGAACGTGAGCCATCTCTGAGACCCTCTGCGGTGACTTTGCCAAGAGCTGTGAGTGAATCTCCTCTCCAGGCAGGGCCATCTGTTGACACATCACTACCTTTGACTGAATTTCTAGAGTGCTGAGAGTACCCCCCACCTGTCGGTGTCCATCTGTAGGTGTGTGACTTTGCAAGGATGCTCTTGACTGCCTGTGGGTCTGCGGTTACCTGTGCGGGGGCAGGGGGCCTTCCCACGGGTGTGTGATTCTGTGTGCACCCCACCCCACCCGGGTACGTGTGTTTCACTGGGTGAATACTGCCTGTCCAGGGCTGAACTCTGATGGTGGTGTGTTCGCCTTGGGGGTTGCCAGTGGTGGACGTTCCTGGGGTTTCTGGCTGTCTTGGGGGCGGCGTCCATGCTTTCGTGGCTGTGTGTTTCTCCCATGGCCCTTCAGTGTGATCCTGTCTGGGTTCTGCAGGCTCCACCCCCACGGGCCCAGTGTGGGTGGAGAGACCGGTTTCTCAGGTGGGTGTGCATCTGGGGTACAGTTCAGGGGGTGTATTTCCAGTTGGGCACCTTGCTGGGTGGGTGGAGCTGACCCTCCTCTGGGTGTGCCTTGGAGGGCAGGACTCTGACTGGGTCATCGCTGCCTTCTCAACATCAAGGAGCATGGCTGGCCAAGAGGAAACCTCAGCAAACAACTTGTCAGAGGATGATTTGTCGAAAGAGAAGCTCCACAGTGGCATTTCTGGGGTTTCCGAGGGCATGCCCTTGAGAACGTCTCCGAGTTTCCTTCTCAGCATCTGGGTGATGACATTTTCCCGTGCGCCCTTGCTGCCGGAGGTTCTTGTAGCATGTCTGTGTGGCGGTGTCTCCTTCCAGGTGTGTGTTTGTGGACCTGAGCGTGTGAGACGTGCTGAGGGCGGGCCAAGGGTCTCTCTGGGTGTGTGGTCTGTGACAGTGTTTCTGAGTGGCTACGCCACATCTCCCTGGCAAGTGTCAGAATTCCTCAAGAGGGATCCGTTTTCATTTTTCCTTTTTTGGGGGAGGTTTTCATGTGGGTATCTTTCTAGATGTGTGTGTGTGTGCGTGTGTGTGTGTGATGATCATCTCAGCAAGGGACCTGCTTCCACCTGTCTCCAGTGTGTGTGTGTGTGTGTCTGTCTTTACACGGGTGACTCTGAGTTTGTCTTTGGTGGTGTTTCTGAGATGGGGGGGGCACACCAAGGCCCCCTGGCTCCCTGTAAGCATCACAGTCTACAGTTGTGATTTCAACCCCATTTCCATCAGCCCGCACCTGGGCTTCGTTTCCTTTCACTTTTTCCCTCTCTGGCTGTGTATCTTGGGTCCCATCAGGGAGACTCAGAGCACTTCTGACTGCCAGACACACCAGCCACTGTTTCCAAAATACCACCTCCAGGGAGTTGCCTGGCGGTCCACTGGTTGGCACTCCACGCTTTCACTGCCATGGGCCTGGTTTTGGTCCCTGGTCGGGGAACTAAGATCCCGTCAGCTGAGTGGCAGGCCAACAAAAGAACAAAAAACAAAACAAACCCAAAATACCACCTCCAGGAACACAAACATCCCAACACACACGCAAACTGGTTTCCGGCTGGTACCAGCCAGCGCTCCCTGTAAAAAGTCTATTGTCTCTGAGTGCCTGTCCAGCTGCCCTCCCGTGACTGAGCTGTCTGATTCCTGTGGGTGTGTCTCGTTGGCTGGAGGCGGGGCCAGCTGCCCTGGATCTCTTCCTTAGGATCCTTCTCAGGCCTCAAGTTCCTAACTTCTCTGTCAGCACCTACCCAGTCACCCCAATCCAGACTCCACCTGGGGCGGGGGATAAAAGCCACGCCCCACATCGGTGAGGTGGGTGCAGCCCACCTCAGGTCGGTGGCACAGCCCCCCCAGCGCAGCCCCAGAGCGCGGCGGGAGGAACACTCGGGGAGCAGGCCCTGTCGTCACACCACCCCCAAGACCCGCTCACCTCGAACGAGGACCACCTGCTCGGCTTGGCCGGTGCCCACGGCGTTGGTGACGGTGCAGATGAAGGTGGTGTTGAACAGCCGGTCCACTGAGTGGACGATCAGCTTGGGGCCCTGGGCCACTGCTGAGGCTGGGAAGACACCGGAAGTCCTGGAGGGTGTGGGGGTCACGTGAGAGGGGCAGCATGGTCCACGGGGGGCCCAAATCTGGTCCCTGATGACACAACCCTCAAGAGCCAAGCTCCACAGACTTGAAACTTACTCCTTGACACCCCAAAGTGCCAGCTCCCTCCTCCTGGGGGACTTACGGTTTCAGGCCTTGGGTGTTCCTTTCTCATGACACAGGAGTCTGGGTCCCCAGCCCCTCTTCCCCAGACCCAGGATCCAGCCCCCAGCCCCTCCTCCCTCAGACCCAGGAGTCCTCCTCCCCCAGCCCTTCCTCCCTCAGACCTAGGAGTCCTCCTCCCCCAGTCCCTCCTCCCTCAGACCTAGGAGTCCTCCTCCTCCAGCCCCTCCTCCCTCAGACCCAGGATCCAGACCTCCAGCCCCTCCTCCCCCAGACCCAGGATCCAGACCCCCAGCCCCTCGTCCCCAGACCCAGGATCCAGGCCCTCAGCCCCTCCTCCCCCAGACCCTAGAGTCCAGACCCCAGGCCCTCTTCCCCAGCCCCAGGATCCAGGCCCCCAGCCCCTCCTCCCCCAGACCCAGGGCTCCACACCCCCAGCCCCTCCTCCCCTAGCCCCAGGATCCAGGCCCCCAGGCCCTCTTCCCCAGACCCAGGATCCAGCCCCCCAGCCCCTCCTCCCCCAGACCTAGGGCTCCAGACCCCCAGCCCCTCCTCCCTCAGACCCAGAAGTCCAGGCCCCCAGCCCCTCCTCCCCCAGACCCTGGAGTCCAGACCCCAGCCCCTCCTCCCCCAGACCCAGGAGTCTGGCTCCAAACAGGACTCACGTGCTCCAGTCGTAGCCCGTGGGCTCTGGTTTGCTGCGGACGTTACAGTTCAGGGTGGCCTCACTACGGCCGATGTACCAGTTGTCATCATAGCCGGATATGGAGACCTGGGGGGGGTCTGCAGGAAATAGGGGGGACTGACTCAGTGACCAGGGGAATCCCAGAAGGGGTGACAGTGAGTAGACAGATAAGAATCCTAAAGAAACAGGGTGGGCTGGTAGGAGGTGGACCCAGGGACAGCGCCTGCTCAGAGACCATCCAGGGACGTCCCTGAGGGTCATTCTGAGGAAGTTATTGTTCAGTGCAGGCAGCGCCCGAGCGAGCCACTAGAGATAATGTGTGTCATTTCTGACATGCCCAGAGCAGATTAGGGAATTAGTTTAACTGAAGGCATGGTCTGGGGAGCTAGTATAGAAAATGCTGAGTTGGGGTATGCGGTTGGAAAAGCTGCTAAGGTAACTATTTGGCAGAGTCTGTGGGGAGAGTGCCAGGAGAGCCTCTCTGGGGAATATCGGGGCGGGGGGTGTCGGGGTAGGCAGTTTGGGGAAGAGCGAGCTCAGAACATATGGGAAGGGGTCCAGTGGTTAGGACCTGGTGTTTTCACCGCCACGGCTCTGGGTTCAGTCCGCGGTCAGGGAACTAAGATCCCGCAAACCACCACCACCATCGCCACCAACAACATTGACAGCAGCACAGCACGTCGACAGGGTCCTCAGGGGCCAGCGTGCTCACATTCGGGGCAGAAGTTGGTGTAGAGACCCCAGGCGAGTCAGTATAGACAGTGCCCAGGGAGCCAATTCAGGCAGTATGAACGGGGGTGTGTGCGTAAACAATACTGGGTTGGGCCGAGTAGACAGAGTAGTTGATAGGACAGTGAAGGAGCAGTGTCAACTGGGGTCCATGGGAGCCAGAAGAGATTGCTGGGTTCACCTGTATGCTGGTAAAAAAAAAAAAAAATAGGGATAGCCCTAGTTTGCGGTGTTTGTCAATTCTCTTGGTATAAATACTCCCCACAGTTGATTCAAGCTACCAGTAACACTTAATGGACGTGGAATTGGGAAGAAATGTGTAAAACTGACCTTTGCAAGCCCATTCTGATGTACCATTGACTGTGGCAATAAGTTGAGAGCCTAGTGAAGCTAGTGTAGACAATGGACAGGAAGGCAGTGCAGAAGTTGATCCAGAGTGCCAGTGTAGACCACACTCCAGGATCGTGTAGACGGTGCCCTAGAGGGCCAGTGTTTTGGGATGGGGGAGCGGTCACAGCCTGATGTACTCACAGCGCACGGAGAGAATCACTGGCAGCAGTTTGGGCTCCTGGAAGCTCTCATGTTCCACTTTGCAGATGACCTTGACCCCGTCTGCTTCGCTCAAGGGTGTCACAGTGTAGCGGCTAGTGACGGTGACTGTGCCAGGCAGGGGCCCCGACCCCTGGGTCTCTTTGGCCTCCCCGTCCAAGGGTGAGAGCCAGGAGACCCGGGCAGGTGGTCGGCCACCCGCAGAGACACAGCGGGCCACGGGTACAGGATCCAAATTGAATGTGACCTCCTGTTTCTCGGCATGGTTCTGGGGCTGGGCTGGGGAGAGGTACAGAGGGGGTGGGTCACTCCACACCTAGAGTCAGTCCACAAACACCCTCAGCAGTGGAGCTGAGCAGTTAAGTCTCAACTGGAGTGGAATGGATTGCCATTTCCTTCTCCAGGGGATCTTCCCAACCCTGGGATTGAACCCACATCTCCTGCATTGGCAGGCGGATTCTTTACAGCTGAGTCATCTGGGAGGCCCAAGGCCCAACTGCAGGGCTTCACTTCCCAGTTTTGCTGCTTTGCAGCCGCATGGCTTTGGGCAAGTCATTTCCCAACTCTCTACGTCAGGTTCCTCTTTTGTAAAGTGGGGATAGTAATAGATGAAATAAATCGACATATAAAGCGCTTTGGACAGTGCTTGACACTCACTGTGCTATGTAAGTGTTAGCCATTATAGTCCAATGCATTCTCTGTTCTGGTCTGCTAGTAAAGCAGACGGTGTCCACAAGCCTGGATGAAGCTGTGATTTTAAGCGAAAAGCCAAAGCAGAACAATGCAGTTCAAAGGTCCAGCTGAAAAGAACTTCTACTTCTTTTCCTTTCATCACCACTAGATTTCGGCCCAGCGGTGAGATAAAGGCAATGGAGATTCCCAAAGCTGGACATTTTTTGCCCTTTTCACCCATCCTCCGGGGAGACATGGAAAAATATTAGGCGGGGTAAAACCTCCATGAGGAATAATAATGCCAACCACAGTTACTGATGTGTGCTCCTAACCAGACAGCCCCTCACGTTCTGACCCGCATCACTACCTGTCCCTGGTCCCTGCTCCTGCCCACTGCGGGGTCTTCAGTGACTTGCACTGCCTGGAATGTTCTGTCTTGCTCCTCCTCCTTTTCCAGATCCCGGACTCACTTTTTCATAGAAACTTCCCTGAAGTTTGACTCCCCAAGAAAGTAGAGGTTTCACTGTCCTGCTCTGTGCTTTTATAGGCACGTGGTGCCTGGTAGTAAGTGATCTCTACCTATCTCTTAATAGAACAAATGATGGCAGAGAAAGAGAGGCCTTTGAGAAAGATGGGGAGGAGGAGAGTGGTTTACTATGTGAAACAACTGTGGTTCCTTGGGAAGGGAAGTGTGTATTGAGGGACATTACAGGGTACACTTCTCCAACTCTCTGGAGCTCAGAGCGGGGGGAACGTATCCAGAGTGATGTGGCTTTTTCGGAGTTGCTGGAGGAATATGGGACCCCAGGGGACCGCCAAGATTTAGCAAGAAATAGCATCCTTTGAAAAGATGCCTTCCCTAACTCTTCCACATTTCGCTAAGTGGTCATGCTGGTCACTTCCTGTTGGAGCCAGAAGGCTGGGAATTCTTCTTCCTCCTCCTCATCCCTTAGTTCACGGACAAGCACCCACTATCTCCCAAAAGGGTGATTATTTCACTTCTCTGTTTATTCCCCTTTCCTCACTCCTCCCTGCTTATTCCCTCTTCCAAACCAATGCCTTCTCTAACCTGTCTCCTTGCTTCCTTCTACCTTTGTCTACTCTTCTGATGCCCCATGCCCATCACCCCTCCCTGACCCTGGCAGCCAGTTGATCTTTTTTTTTTTTTCTTTTATTTATCTTTGGCTGCTCTGGGTCTTTGTTGCTGCAAGCGGGTTTTCTCTAATTGCGTTGAGTGGGGACCATGCCTGGTTGCGGCGCATGGGCCTCTCGTTGTGGTGGCTTCTCTTATTGTAGAGCATGGGCTCAGTAGTTGTGGTGCCCGGGTTAGGCTGCTCCATGGCATGTGGGATCTTCCGGGACCAGGGATTGAACTCATGTCCCCTGCACTGGCAGATGGATTCTTAACCACTAGACCAACAGGGAAGTCCTGCCAGTGACCCCCCCCCTTTTTTTTTTTTTTAAAGAATTTCAAGACCCTGGTCAGGGTGTTCTTATGATTTGAAACCGTCTTATGGCTCCAAATAACATTTCAGATGAAGGGAATTCCCTGGTGGTCCACCAGTGGTTAGGACTCCATGCTTTCACCGCCAAGGGTGTGGGTTCAATCCCTGGTTGGGAAACTGTGAATCTCCAAGCTGCTCAGCACGGGGGAGGGGGAGGGGGACAAAACCAACAGATGAATTCCAGCTACCTGGCCTCTTGTCTATGAGGTTCGTGTAACCTGGCCCTGTTGGTTTCTTGCCTCGTTGAGGCTCACTCAAGCCCTTGCCACTAGCCTCCTGTCTCTTCCTAGAATGTGCCAGTCTGTTTCTCTTATCCCAGCCTTTGCCTAGACTGTTCCATTCCCTCTGCTCGATCTTCATTCTTCTCCCCGAGGGTGGCTCCTGCTTACTTGGCGAGACTTGACTAAGAGGTTTTCACTGACCATTCTCTCTACGTGAGTCCACTGGGGCCTTACTGTGAATATTGCAACATCCTGGAGCTCCTTTTGTTTGCTAATTTGATTATTCTCTGGCTTGACCTCTAAAATGTTTCCATAAGACAGTGACATCTCACTACCTCCACTGCCTCCCCTTTGGTCTAACTGCCATCACCTGTCTCCTGGACTTATGCCCTCGCCGCCTTTGTGAGCCTCCATCCTCACTCCCCACATAGCCTGTGAAAACCCAAGGCAATGCATTCCTCCCCTACTCAGAATCTCCTGTAGCTGTTGTTCTCTCAAGGCAAAAGCCAACATCTTCTCATGGTCCATGAGGTCATCTGTGATCTGTGCTCCCCCATCACTGCCTTGGCCTTGCCTCTCCCTGCCCGCCCCCCCATTCACTCATCTCCAGCCATACTGACTTCCTGGCTTTTCCTCAGACCTTCCAGGTGTGCCCTGCCCCAGGGCCTTTGCACTTGCTGTTCCTGCTGCCTGAAACTCTCCTCCGTGGACCTGCAGGACTCCCTCAAACCCTCCTAGTTTGGGTTCAAATAGCACCAGACCACCCTTACTAAAATGGTAACCTATTCTCCTCCAATTTTTTTTTTCTCCTCCAATTTCTAAAGCGCCTACAACCGCCCAGCTCACTCTTATTCTTCTTATTTATGTTATCTACTCCCTTAATTGGAGTCTAAGCTCCAGGAGAACGGGGACTTCTGTTCTCCTTAGGGCTTCATCCCTAGAGCGTGCCACAGTGTTTGCCACAGAGTAGGGGCTCAACCATCTGAACGCTTCTTGCCGGCTGTATCTCCTCCCTGCAGAACTACCGGTGGCAAATAGCAGGTGCTTAGTGAATCACGGCCAGCCAATTGATGACCGCAGACAAAGTAGGTCGATTTCCCAGCTGAAGCCCAGAAACAGGCCCGTGGGGGCGCTCGCGCGTTGCACCCCTCCCCCTCTCGCTTCGCTGCAGCCCCTCACCCCCACCCTGCTCACCTATGACTCTGAGCCAGGTGACTCCCCGACTGGTGCCCTTGGGGAAGGTGGCAAACTCGCAAGTGTAGTTGCCTTCATCCTCCACCGTCAGCCCCCGGAGGGACAGCGTGGCGTCCCGCACCTCCAGCTCCGAGCCTTGCCCGGCCCCCGTGCTCGGCGCGGTATTGACGAAGGACAGCCGCTCCTTGCCGGGCTTCGGGCTGGGGAAGCTGCGACCATACTGGGGGTGGAAGATGGCCACGTTCTGTTTGCCTTCGGGTGCGTCCAGGCGCAGCCACGTCACCTGGGACACTCGGATTTCAGGCGCTGAAGGCAGCAGGTGGCACGGCAGCTCTACCGTGTCCCCCAGGTTGCCCCGCACCTCAGCGGCGACCTGAACTCGCACATCCTGGGCACCTGGGGAGAGAGGAGAGAGAAAAGAGAGAGAGAGAGAGAGGTCAGGTAGGGGAAGTACCTAGAAATCCCTGGGCCAGGCAGAGCCATCATGGGAGGGGGCCCCCTCCACCCCACCCCGGAAATGCAGACCTCAGGGTAATGCAGGCATCTTCAGCTGTCCCAGTTCCCAAAAGGCCAACCAGATAAGACAGTTTGAGGAAAACTAGGGCCATTTGGGTTCTGGGCTAGCTGTTATACGATTATGGAATTACTGCTCATGATCTTCGGTGTGATGAATAAATTGTGATTATGTAGTATTCATGTAGCCATGAAATTAAAAGACACTTGCTCCTTGGAAAGAAAGATATGACAAACCTAGACAGCATATTAATCTGCAGAGACATCACTTTGCCAGTAGAGAGTCAAAGCTATGGTTTTTCCAGTAGTCATGTATGGATGTGAGAGTTAGAGCATAAAGAAAGCTGAGTGCCGAAGAACTGATGCTTTTGAATTGTGGTCCTCGAAAAGACCCTTGAGAGTCCCCTGGACAGCAAGATCAAACCAGTCAATCTTAAAAAGAAAATCAACCCTGCATATTCATTGCAAGGACTGATGCTGAAGCTGAAGCTCCAATACTTTTTGGCCACCTGATGTGAAGAGCTGACTCACTGGGAAAGACCCTGATGCTGAGAAAGACTGAAGGCAAAAGGAGAAGGGGGTGGCAAAGGATGAGGTGGTTAGGTAGCATCACTGATTCAGTGGACATGAATTTGACCAAACTCTGGGAGACAGTGGAGGACGGAGGAGCCTGGCTTGCTATAGGCCATGGGGTGGGAAAGAGTGGGACTAACTGAATAACCACAAAGTAGTCCTTAAATCAAAAATCTTTAAAAATATCCTATTTTATTTCATTTTTCACTACACGGCTTTTAGTATCTTAGTTCCCTTACCTGGGATAGAGCCCAGGCTTGCCATTGAGAGTGCCGAGTCCTAACCACCAGACTGCCAGGGAATTCCCTATCTTATTGAAGTATAGTTGATTGATTTATTTTTAACATTTTATTTATTTATTTAATTTTTGTCTGTGCTTAAGTAGTTGTGGTGCTTGGGCTTAGTTGCTCGGCAGCGTGTGGAATCTTCCCAAACCAGGGATAGAACCCTGTGTCTCCTGCATTGGCAGGCAGATTCTTTTTTTATTTTTAGTTTAATAGACATTTATTCCATTATTATATAGTTGAACAACCTCTACACACAGAATAATATGGTTTAAGATTTTTTGAGTAGGAAGGAATTTGGGTCTCAAAAGGTTTTGCAAGCCTGTTTTCTGGAAATCACTTAAGTGGGCCTTTTAAAAGACCCTTGGGAGGGAGAAAAAGAAAAAAACAAGAAAAATTGGTTCAAGAAAATCAGTAATTAGATTTCAAAATTAAACTACCTATTAAGATAGCAAACCAAGAACTGGGGCAATTCCTCTTCTGTATTTTCTACACTCAAATACACCCTGGGAAACAGAAGTCTAGTCTACAGGAAGACACGATGCAACGAGCAGAATGAGGTGGTGAGCCCAGCCACAACTGGTGGCCTGGCAAGTCTGGAACTGTGAGGCTCTTGAGGGTGGTTTGAGCAGGGATGGAAACAACTGTAGACAGCACAAAGTCAGAAGCCAATTGAACTTGTAGTGACACCAACTACATGATTTTTCTCAGTAGCCTTTTTTAAAAAAAGATACTCATTATTTATTTGTTTATTTAGTTGCCAGGTCTTAGTTGCAGCACGCAGGATCTTTGATCTTCATTGCAGCATGTGGCATCTGGTTCCCTGACCAAGGATCCAACTTGGGCCCACTGCATTGGGAGCACAGAGTCTTAGCCACTGGACCCCCAAGGGAAGTCCTTCTCAGTAGCCTTTTAAGAATGGAGTGACTTGACCCTAGAGAACACTGATTACACTTAGCAATGATACTTTTAAATATAACCACCCCTATTTCCTGCATCCCCTAAGGTGGTTCATGATGGTCACAAACTAATACTACAGATAAAACATTTAATTTTTTGATAAGTTTTTCCCATCGTCCTACACCTGAAAGGGACCTGATGAACATCAGCCTCCCAATCCTAAATCCTAGGAGTTATTAGCTCCTAAAACCTCAGGGCTAATAACTCCCTCTCACTTATCTAATGTTCAATTTCCATTAGTTTTAATCAACACCAATGTCAATACAACCATTTTGCATGAAGTTCAGTATTCTACAGATACCAGAGTCTGAACCAGGAGCTTTATGTGAACTTCAGTGGTACCATGGAGGCCAAGGCAATTTAATTTTGGTAAACCAGGATTTGATTCATTTGTGAGAACCCTCTTGCAACAGGTCTATTCAATTCTCTTAAAAATGGTGGCATTACTTTTTGCCTTTCAGAAGCAGCAGTTACATAAATGTAGTATCAGATTAAGCCTAAAACATGGACCCTAGTCAACTTTATTTTTCTGCATATGATCTTGAGAAAGGATCAGGACACCCTTCACATTTCCAAGCAATATCCAACGTAAAACGTTGTAGCTGCCAAACTCCATAGAACTGCAGAGCATTGCATCACCCCAGTAAAGCTGCAGGTCTCATCACATGCATCAACAAATCTACAGGGTGAAATTTCTGCACTCCTCTTTTATAGAACTTTACACCTATTGCCCAAACAGCATTTTAAACATGGACATATCAACTCCCTAAGAAAGCAAAAACAAAGGCATTCGCCTTATTAGAAACGGGTTACACCATCACTTAAAGTCTTCAAGCATCACTGCACTTTAACTTCCATAATTTTTTTTTCCTTGGCTGTACCAGGTCTTAGCACGTGGGGTCTTAGTTCCAGACCGACCAGGGATCAAACGTGTGTCCCCAGAGTTGGAAGCACAGGGTCTTAACCACTGGACCACTACGGAAGTCCCTAACTTTTATAATTTTGACAATGCATTCAATAAAGCAATCTGCAGACAACTAGTTTTAACAGACAAATTAAAAAACACTTTTAAGCAGACAAGAACATCCTAAATTATTAGGTAAGAACTTGACAAACATTACTTATATTAGCGGTAGCGGTGGAGTTGGAGAGTACTGTGCCTTCTCCAAGCTGCACAGCCAGAGCCACCAATAGCTTGGTGGAACTTGTAGCCCTTGCCTGGCCCGCGGCTCTTTCTGCGCTCTTTCTGCCTGCAGACGTCAGCCCCTGCATCTCCCCGTGCTTGTGGACTGGTTTAGTGATCCACTAGGGGTCAGGGTTTCTTCTGATAGCTTTATGGAATGGATCAATGAGGATAACCTCAAAGAATTGGTATGTAGAATCTTCACCAACCCAGTAGGAATTTAGGACCCTCAGGGCCCCACAGTGGTGTCCAGTGCGCTCCTCCGCAACAGACTGAAGGCTTCGAGCAAACTGGAGCTGGTTGACACCATGGTAGACAGGCTTGCCGAAAGTGGCACCCTTAGGAACTGGGCGTTTGTGGCCACGGTGGCGCACACAAATCCGATATATAACATAACCTTCCTTGGCCTTGTATCCCAGCCTGCGCGCCTCATCGGGCCGAGGCGGGGGCGGGCGGGGTTGGGGAGGTTGGGGGTATGAGGGAGGTGCGGCGCGGGGGGACGCGGTGCAGCGCGCAAGAGCGGGTGGTACCGCCAAGCAGCGCACCGGGGGTAGGAAGCGCATCACATCTGACTGCTTCTTCCTCCATAGCTCCTGGATGTACTTGTCCGCACCCATTTCGACTCACCCTGATGGCTGCTGCCAGACGAAAAGGACCGAACCTTTCTCCCTGGCAGGCGGATTCTTAACCACTGGACCACTGGGGAAGTCCTATAACTGATTTGGCGATCCACTGGTTAAGACTATGCTCTCTCACTGCTGAGGGCCCAGGTTCAACCCCTGGCTAGGGAACTAAGATTCTACAAGCCGCCCAGCACAGCCAAAAAGAAGAAGAAAGAAGGGGAAGGTAAAAGGTGGAAATGTCATATCTGAAATGTTCATCCAAAAAAAAAAAAACACAACAAAAACCCCCAAATGATAAAGTGATGAAGCAAACAAGACAGAATATGACACGCTGTCAAGTCTAGAGGCAGAGATGAGGGAGGCTGATGGGCCTTTCTTCCAACTTACATGTGTATGTTGGAAACTTTTCATTGTAAAATGTTTGGAGGGAAAAAAGAATTTTCCAAAAATAACAAAAACTCAAATCTACGCCAAAAGAAATTAAAAAAATTTTTAAGGGTATGTATTTCATTTTTTTCCTGCACAGTTAATAATCCTTTCTCTCACATCTCTATAAAACCAACAATCCTCTGAGCCTGTTTTTTTTTCCTATTAACAGCCTTAGTGAGATTAATTCCCATTTATCCATTAAAAATGTACGAGTCAGTGGCTTTTCATGTATTCACAGGAGTTGTGCAGCCATCGCCATAATCAAGTTTAGGACATTGTTATAATGCCCCAAAGAAATCCATGTACCCATCATACAGTCAGTTGCACCTCCCGTCGCCCAGTCACTGACAATCAGTGATCTACTTTCTGTCTAGAGACTGGCCTCTTCTGGCCATATCACATAAATCAAACCATAAAATATGTGGCCTTTTGTGTCTTTCACTTGGCAGTGTTTTCAAGGTGTACCCAGGCAGTAACAAGGATCAGTGCCTCGGTTCCCTTATACGGCTCAGTAATATTCCACTGTACAGACTGACCACGTTTCGTTCATTCATTTAGGAGCTGATGGACAGCTGAGTTGTATTCACGTTTTGGTGATTATGAACAAAGCTACTGTGAACATTTCCATGCCAGTTTTTGTCTGAATATATGGCTTTTATTTCTCAGCTCATTATTTGTTTTCTGGCTTTTAATAAAAACGAACATAAAAATAAATGTTTCTCCAGAAACTTCCACTGGTGGTCCAGTGGCTAAGACTTCATGTTCCCAATGCAGGGGCCCAGGTTCAATCCCTTGCCAGGGAACTAGATCCCACATGCCACATCCCTAACTCTAACCCTATGACCCAGCGCAGCCAAATGAATGCATTAATAATTTATTTTTTAAAAGGTGAATTTTTTTTTTTACTGTGCAAGGCAGTAAAGCATGGGGACTGAGAGCACAAACTGTGTGCCTTCAAATCCCAGCTCTGCCACTTACTGGCTGTGTGACGTTGGACAAGTTGTTTAACCTCTCTGTGCCGCAGTTTTCTCAGCTGTAAAGGGGAGGGTAATAATGGTGCCCACCTCCTAGGGGTTGCTGTTTAAGGATTAAAGAATGTTTGTTGAGCACTTAGCACACAGGGCCCCAGGAAGTGCAAGATCAGTGCTTGGTAAATAAACATAACCAGCTAAGTATAATTACAAGTAGCCCTTGACACCCAGCTCCGAGGCAAAGGCCCATGCCCAGCTGTCCTTGACCGAGATGTGAGGGGAGGCATGTGTGCAGCGGCTGGCCTCCCACAGGAATCCAGGAAACATTAACAGTGACCCTAGTGAGAGGGTCCCCAAGAGAAGGCAGGACCCATCCTAGGCACTGCTCAAAAGAAGCCATCAGTGAAGGCCGTGTGACACACATATCATCTCGTGGAATCCCTACATATATCTTGCAACTCAAACCCAGGGGGCCCACCTTGAGATACGGGCATCCTCCCCTCTGGAGGGACCACACTGCAGTGTGTCATGTGTGGGACCCTGGAGCAGATGGCTGGGGGCTTCCTGCTGGCTCTGTGCCCTTTTAGGTGGGTGACTTTTTTTTTTAATATTTATTTATTTGGCTGCACCAAGCCCTGGTTTCAGCATGTGAGATCTTCCATCTTCATTGTGCCACATGGGATCTTTAGCTGTGGCATGGCAACTCTCAGTTGCAGCATGTCAGATCTAGTTCCCTGACCAGGGATCAAACCCGGACCCTCTGCATTGGCAGCATGGAGTCTCCCAGCCGCTGGACCACCAGGGAAGTCCCCGGGTGACTTTGTTTTGAGCCTGATTTCCTCCATCTGTAAAATGGGAATGTTTGAGCAACCCTGTAGGGTCCCTGGCGACAAGTCCATGACACGATTTTCTCCTATAGATTCCTCAGAGGGCAGGCACAGCAGGTAAGTCAAGTAGGGGCAGACAGCCACATGCTACTGAACAAGTCCAGCTCCCTCAGTTACTTTTGGCTCAGGTAGCATAGTTTCAGAAGTGACCTAGCAGCACAGAAAGGTCTGGAGGTCAAATCCAGACAAAAATCAGGATATGAGACCCTGGGGGCAGCAGTTGGGTGGAGCTGAGGCAGGGTTGCCCCCTTCCCCCAAGGTTCAAGGACCCTGCGTGGCCCCCAAAGGCGCTGAGGATGGGACAAGTGTTCCCAAGGGCTCTGCCCCCTTTGAGCTGGGTGAGGAGGGATGGGAACTCAGTCAGGGAAAAAACACCCAGGCCAGTGTGAGCGCAGAAGAGACGTAGGGTGGGGATGAGGGTTTAAGTTTTCTTCTTGAGGTAAGTGGGAACCATTGAGGGTTCTTCACTTGAAGAAGAACTTGACTAAAGCAAAGATTGAGAACTTCAAGGGCTTGAGTGGTAGAACCTTCCTGCTAGCCATTCTTTTCCAGCCTGTGCCAACCAGTGGGCAACAAAGAGTTGCTCAACACAGTGACCCCAGGTACTAGAGAGTCAGTCCCTGAGGATGGGGATTTATCTATCTTGTTGCTTACTGTATCCCTAGAGCCCACACCAGGGCGTGGGTATAGTAGGTGCTCAATCAATACTGTTGGGGAAAAAAAAAAACAAAAAAAACTGTTGAATAAATATCAAGATCTGTTCTGGCTGTACATTTCACAGATGTGTCAGGACAAGTCCTCCAGGAGTTGACATTCCAGGAGAGGGGAGAGATTGCACAGACAGTCGGGTGGGGGGGGCAGGGCTGGGGGTGGAGGGGAGGACCTAAAGCAGGGGCCTGACCCAGCCGAGGGGAAGGGCAGGAGGGCTTCCTGGAGGAGGAGACCCTTCCCAAGGGAAGCCAAGCTCCAGCCCATGGAGCTCCACACCTTGCCTGGGTCACTGGGTCCCTTTGGGGACTCAGATTTCTTGTCCTAAGGAAATCCTGTGGCTGCCAGTTGCCTCTCTTCTGGGGAGTTCCCTGGTTGCCCAGTAGTTAGGACCCAGGCTTTCACTGTCATGGCCTGGGGTTCACACCTCTCTTCTGAGGGAGGTTGTCCTCCTGCAACTCGAGTGGCCCTGGTAGCTTCAGAAGATTAAAAAAAAAAAGCAACAAGAAAAAAAAAAACCCACTTTTGGGGATTTCTTGGCAGCTTAGTGGTTAGGACTCTGTGGTTTCACTGCTGAGGGCAGAGGTTCAATCTCTGGTCAGTAAGCCTGAAATAAATGAATTAATTAATTAAATAAAAAAAAACCCACTTTTAGCTTCTTGTGGGGCAAGCTTCTCAGGAATTTCTTTTATCACCAATACTTTGTCCTGGATGGCCATACACCCTTCCTCTTTCTGACTAGCTGGCCCTCATCATCCCCTCACCCCGAACCCATTTCCCCATCTCACACACCAGGTTTTCATGACCCTCCTGAGCTCCTGGAGGGCAGGAATTCTTTGCCTGGTCTTGTTCACAGGGGTACACTCGAGACCTGCAACAGAGACCTGCTCCTGGTAGATGCTCCATATATGTGAAATGAAGGAGGTTCTAAAATTCTAAGGCTCCACGATTCCCATTCTAAATGCCTCATTTTGAATGAATGAATAGCATGGTTCAGCCCCCATATGGTTAATGGCCCATCTTTTAGGTCTTTCCACCTCAGTAAAAGGTTTACGATGGAAGTTTTGGAGTCATATCTGACTCCACTTTTTCTCAACCCCCATTGCAATCCATCAGGAAATCCCATCAGCTTCTTCTTCAAAATATATCTTCAAGTGGACCAGGTTTGACCCCTGCATTACCCATATCCTGGTCTAAGCCAGTGGCATCTCTCCCCTAGGTCATCTGACACACACCCCCTCCCTTGCCATGAAGGGCTGCAGGTGCCCCCTGCAGTTCCCACACGCAGAGAAGGGTCTTCTTCTATGGCTCTCTCCTCACTCGGAAAATAAAAAAAGCTCAAGTCTTTACAGCAGCCCACAAGGTCCTGTGTGACCTGTGCCCGTGCTCTTTTTGACCTCATCTCTCACCCTCTCCCCTTGGCTCACCCTGCTCCAGACACACCATCCTCCTCACCATTTCTCAGACATGCCAGGCAAGTCCCACCTCAGGGCCTCTGCACTTGCTGTTCTCTCATCCTGGAATACATTCCCCTCCCTCGCTCCCTTCAGATCTTTGCTCTGGGGCGTTCCCTGACCACCCTAATGATGAGAACAGAAATTCCCTTGACACTGCTTCGTTTTCCTCATTGCACCTGATGTCTTTTCCCCGCTAGAACATTAGTTCTCGGGGCAGGGATCTTTGTCTTGAAAGTGTTAGTCCCTCAGTCATGTCCAGCTCTTTGTGATCCCATGGACTGTAGCCTGCCAGGCTCCTCTGTCTGTGGAATTCTCCGGGCAAGAATACTGGAGTGGGTAGCCATTCCCTTCTCCAGGGGATCTTCCTGACCCAGGGATCAAACCCGGGTCTCCTGCATTGGCAGGCAGATTCTCTACCATCTGAGCCTTGGTTCCTGCTGTATTCCCAGAGCCTAGAGGAGTACCCGGCACACTGTAAGAGCTCCAGAAATGTGTTGAGTGAATGAATGAGGTGTAGATGGGGAAGCAACAGTGCATTAGATGACAGAGGCTGAGGCTGAGTTAGAGTTTGGGCTTTTTTTTAGGGGCACTAGAGAGCCATAGAGAGTTATAGGCAGGGGGAGGGACAAGGTTAGATTTGTGCTTTAGAAAGAACCCTCAGAATGGACTGGGGCCAGGCTTCGGGGGTCAGGGCAGTGGGGATGGAGGATGAACTGGATTGGAAACACATTCAGAAGTTAGAATGGTTGGGACACGGAGGCTGACCGGCTGTGGGGCAGGGGTAGGTGGTGAGGGGAACGAGGTGTATTGGCTGATGCCCAGATGTTTTGCGTTTCAGGCAGAGGCGGGAGAAATGAAGCCAGGAGGAAGGTTGGCCTGGAGTTCAGACCCTAGTGTCCAGGACACTGTTGGGCGGGAGCCTGTGCCCTGACCTTGGCCAGAACATGGTCAGCAGCACAGTGGGGGAGGGTGTGGCTGTGGGAACACCAGCCGCCCTCAGCTTTCCTCCGCGAGCCAGGCTGGTGACAGCTTCATGGGGTGTCAGCTGGGTCCCCAGACACATTTCCCCTGCCTGTGGCCTGGCATGCTAGGCTTCCTGTGGTGGCAGGGCAGGGGCAGCCCAGGGCATTGTGTGAGCCCAGGGGAATCCTTTGGGTGGGTGGGGACAGAGACCCAGAGCCTGAGACCCTGAGATCTGGCGAGGGGAAATCAGGGCTGAGAGGAAGGGGCTGGGGGCCTGGACTCCTGGGTTCCTGCCTGCCTGGCTGGCTCCTCCCAGCTTGGCTCACCCTCTCCAGACCTACAAGGTATCGTAGACCTGCCCTCTGACCAGGGTGTGGTGGATGCCAGCTGGCCCTCGAAGGCCAGCGTGCTTGGATTGCCAGCCTCAGCTGCTGCCTCAGCTACCTCCATAGTTAATTAATTGCATCAATCATGGAGCCCACCCCCACAGCGGACATCCAGGAGCCTGTTTGGTTGCAGGGGGGTGGGGGTGGAGGAGTGGGCGGGTGTTGTTGAGCAGAAGCAGCCAAGATATTGGGCTGTCTGTCTGGGTCTGCATATCCTCACCTGCCTCCCCAGCCCACCTCTCTGATGGTGGTCATCACTCAGCTTGGAGGATGGATGGTCATCATTCCCCTCCCTGGTCTGTGATTTTCTGCCTTTCTGCAGGGACTCCACCCCTACTGAAGGTCTCCCCTGTGGAGTCTGATGCTTCTGGGGGTGACTCTCTAGGACTGTTCTTCCTGGCTGAGCCCCTCAGACAGAACCCCACCCCACCGCTCTGCCCAGGCCGAGTTTACACCAAAACACTTCTGTCTCTGAGACTCTGGCCCTCCTCTTGCAGGTCCTGTCTCTTTGATCTCTTGTGTCTCTGTCTCTGGTTCTTAGGGTTCGCAGTCTGCCCCTCTGTGTCTCCCAGGAGTCCCTAGTCTCTGCTCTCTGTGTCTGTCCGTCTGTCTGTCTGTCTCTCTCTCTAAAAGTTTTATTGAGATACAATTCCCATACCATATGATTCGCCCATTTAAAGTGTCTAGTTCAATGACATTTAGTAAATTCATACATTTGTGCCTCCATGACCACAATCAATTTCAGAGCATTTTTACCAGGCCCAAGAGACCCTATCTGTTCTCATATTCTCTTTCTTCTGTACTCCGACATCTGAGGTCTGGATCTTTTGGGTCTGGGGGTCTCCTCGTCTCTGGGATCTGGCTCCTGGCACCGATTCCTGGGGTCTCTAATCTCTCCAGGTTTCTGGTCTCTGTCTCTCAGGATCTCTATTTCTCCATGGCTCTGACCCTCTGCCTCCTGGGTCTCCCCATCTCTGCCTGTTTCTCCACACCCTTGCCATACTTCCTCTTCACTGGGCCATCTTGCTGGGTCCCCTTTTCTCCTCCTCCTCTTGCTCCATTTCTCAGCATCGTTGGGACATTAAAAATGTAACAGTGTCCCTGGTGGGGGCGGGGGAGCTAGCCAGCCTGCCCAACTCCCTGTACCTCCAGTGTCTACCACCCCCCGTGGCCCCCACATGCTGAGGCCTTGAGGTTGGCTTGTGCTCTGACCACCCTGGGTCATCGCATCACCATCACTGACTGGCTGGGGTCTTTTGGGCCCCCACCCAACTGTCACAAAACCTCTGTCTCTTTATGCTGTTCCTGCCTTTCTCAAGATGTCTTCCCAGCTCCCTTTCCCCTGCCCCCCACCTTCTCTGCCCCCATCCCTGTGGCTGGATTTCATCCCCCATCTCTCCGTTCCATTTCTACGTGTGTCTCTGACACCGTCCCTAAATTTGTTTGACACCCTCCCTCTATTGGCTTCTGTCCCCATGTGTGGATCTCCAGCCTCTCCCTGAATTCCTCTTGCCCCTCTACTCCCCCCCAGGATGTGGGCAGACCCACCCCTACTTCTCCCCTGTCCAGTTCTCCTTCCCTAATGAGAAGAGACAGCAGGCCGGCAGTCCCCTCTCCTCCCATCCCCCTCTGCTATGTGGGGCTGCCTGGCTGACATGGATGAGCAGTGAAAGCCAGGAGGACTGGGGAGGGGGGCTGGCCCGGCAAGAAGCCCAGGTGGTGCACCCTCATTCCTCGGAGGCCAAGGAGGGGGAAGTCAGAGGAGCCAGGGACAGGGAAACAGAGACGGATGGAAAGGAGAGAGAGAGGGTGAAAAAGGAGGAGAGAAAGAGCTTGGAGAGAGATTAGAGAGCCAGAGGAGCAGACAGGGAGAGGGTGAGAAATGGAGAGAGGAAGAGGGGGAGAGAAATTGAGGGAAGGAGGGGAGGGAGAGACGGAGAAGAGGAGTAAGGGAAGGAGGGAAGGAAAGAGGCAGAGATGAGAGACAGCAGGGCACAAAGGCTCAAGGATGGAGTGTGGGGAAGGGGGACGCTATCCTCCTCAGGTGCTAAGAGCTTCCTCCGGGGATCAGTGGGATCCCCCACCCCCACCCCAGTGTCCCTGCTGGGATGGAACTGTTATCTCAGTTTTCCAAAGAAGGGAATGGAGGCTCAGAGGCACTTTCTGGAGCCCACCATGTAGGGCAGAGCCAAGAAAGGCTCTGAAGTCTGCAAACTGGCTGAGGATGCTGGGAAAGTGGCTTGTCCTTTCTAAGCCTCTGTTTCCTCATCTGTCAAATGGGAACAGGAACTGGACCTGTCCCTTAGGGCGACTGAGAGAGCCTTCTGCGAGATCACGCACTGATTTTATCTCACTGTTTCTGACGCAGAGAGAGAAACAGCCGGAAGGAAAAGTCAGTGCCCCTGCTCTGGGTCCAAACTGGGAGACCATTCAGAGACAGGCTGGGGGAAAAAAAGATCTAGGGCTCCCGCGAGCTCCCTCGCACTTTCTGGCAAACGTTTGTGAAACTCCAGTATCGTGAGTTTCTAGCTGGGAATAAACAACCGGGTCACCTGCAAAGGGGCAGGGCGAGAGCCTCCCTCACCTGTTTCCTCGCAGCCCCTCCCTCTCCTGGGGATGCACCCCTCCTCTAGGGGAGGTGGGGCAAACAGGAGTCGGGGAGGGGGCGGGGAAGTGGGCACAGCGGAGGGAGAGACCGCGGATTAGGGCGGCGTCTCCTCACGTCCACCTCCCGCTGCGGCTCTGAGGACAAAGGCGCGACGAGAGGAGAGATGAAGTCCCCGAAACCGGGAATCCGGAATGGGGAGCCTGGAGAGCTCCCGCCCCCGCCCTGCCCTGGCTCGACGAAAGTGAAACCGGGAAAACTTCCCCAGGGATGTCCCCGCCGATCGCTCACAAGGAACGGGAAAGGTCCCAGACGGCGGGACTCTGCCTCCTTAGTCTACGCGGGACACAGGCCGACCGAGCCTCCAGCTTTCAGACAGGGCCTCTGGCTCTTCATTAGATCTAGAACCCAAGAGACAGGGTTCCTGCCCACATTTATATCTGAATTCCAGGACATTCCAATGCCCACAATTAAACCTGGAGCCCAGGAGACAGGGCCTTTTGGCCTCCTCTCCCCCCCAGTTCTGTCTGGGACCCTAGAGACAGACAGAGAACCCTGCTCACAATCTGGAACCCACAAGTTCGAGCCCTTCCTGACTCCAATTCCACCAGGACCCCGGTAGACGGAGCCCCTAGCCTTCATTCTCCTTGGGACCCAAGAGATAGAGCCCTCAGCCCCTATTTTTTCTGGGGCTCAGGAGTTCCTTGTTTTCCGGGCCCAGGAGCCAGAGCCTTCAGCACCCTGGGGCCCGGGGTTGGAGCCCTTAAGCCCTTCCCCAGGTCGTCCGATTTATCATTCTTGGCCCTGTAAGGGGCCCAAAGTCCGAGCTCCCCGCCCGCCCCTCTGAAGACATCTGGCTCCCTGCCCTCAATTCTCCCCGGGCCTTAGACTCCCAACTCTGAGAGAAGGAAAGATGGGGGTAGTCTCGCCTGATCATAGCGACCCTCCTGCTGGGGGTAGGGAAAAGGATGGTTTCGCGCGCGGCGGGGAGGCGTCTGCGTTCTCTCACCGGTTTCCCGGAGCAGGAGCAGCAGCAACGGCAGTAGAGGCAGCGTCGGCGGCGACAATCTTAACGGCCGGAGGGCTGCGGCCCGGGCCATGGGGGTCCCGGGGAGGGACTGGGCCCGGGCAGGGGCCTGAGGGCCACTCTGCGTGCGCCAATCGACTGGGCAGACGAGTAGGTGCCTGAGTGGCTTCGGCTGCCGGCCGGTTCCCGCGGCGCTCGGCTTTCTCGGCTCTGCTGTCGAGGTCCGGTTCTCGGGCTCAGCGCCCCTGGCCCTTAGATTCTTTCTGGCTTCGGACTTACTTACGTCACAGGATCCACCCCCTTCCTCCCCTCCTCGCGGAGCCGATCTGGCTCCGGCCACGCCCCCTCAGGCAGGTCAGACCCCGCCCCCTCCTGGGATTCCTTGTCTGTCTCTGCCCAGGATTCTACGCTTGCCCCGCCCCCCCCCAGCATTCCTCTCCCTCCCCTTCCCAGGATTCTACACCCGCTGCTCCCCAGGATTCTAATTTCGTCCCTCCCAGGACTCTCTGATCGCCGGCCTCCATGCCCCAGAATTCTCTCTTTGCCCTCTCCAGGCAAACCCCGCCCCTTAGTGCTATAGCCACGCCCCTTTACACCTAAATTGCCCTCGAGCCCCGCCCCCAGTCTAATGGGGCAAGTACCCCGCTTGCGACTGTCTCCGCCTCCACGAAGTCCCGCCCTCAGGCATGGCCCTGCCCATTCGTTCCCCCCGTAGTCTCCCCTGCCCCTCAGGAGTTCAGTTTGTCCAGGCCTCTGCCCCGCCCCCTTTAGTATTGGATAGGGCCATCTGGACACACATGCGTGAGGCACGTGGTTTCCTATAGACCCGCCCCTCTGGAGCCCCGCCCACATGTTGAGACTCCACCCCTTTCGCCGCCTGGCGTCTTCCCCCGTTCTCGCCCCGCGCTCACTGTCTTGACAGGTCTATCCGCATTCTCAGCCTATCCTCATCTCTTTCTTTCTTTCTTTTTTTTTTTTTTAATGAATTCCTCATCTCTTTCTAATCTCTGCCTGAGACTTTAGGAGTCACCGCTTGGTGTCTTTTTAGATTCCTGTCTTTTAGTGTCTCTGTCTTTGTGAGTCTCTCTGCCTCTTTTTCCGTCCCTGTGTTTATCTCTGGGTCTTTCAGTTTTCACGTTTCGGTGTTGCATCGTGTTTCTGGTCTCTTTCTTCCTGGTGGTCTTCCTATCACTGTCTCTATGTCACTTGGTTCTTGTCTTTTTTCATCCCTTTGACTCTGGCTCTGCCTCTCTCGCTCCCTGCATCTGTGTCTGTCCCTACCCCTGTCACTCTGTGGGTTTCTATCTCTGTGTCTTTCTCTGTCCCTGTGTTTCTCGGTGCGTTTCTGTGTTTCTTTCAGTGTCTCTGGTTTCTCTCTGCATCTCTCTTGACCTCTCTCCATCCCGCAGCCCGCTGCTCCTGCATCTGGTCCTCACCATCTCCTTACTGCAGCCTTCCGCCAGGGGGCAGCACAGACCGCTCCCAGCGGTCGGCTGGCCCTGCGGGGTTGGGCTACGGCCGGGCCTCCAGACTTGACTAGTCCCTCCCCGTGTCCTTGTCCCACTTCTCCTATCTTCCCAACCTCCTCGCGTCTTTGTGTCTTTCGCTCTGACTCGGCCCCTTTGTCTCTCCCCGGCGGCTCCCGCTTCTCCCCTCCTCCACCTACCTCTTCACATTCCTTGGACTGCCCGGGGGAGCTGGTGAGGCCGCCCAGCGTGTAGGGACGAGGGCGGCAAGCAGGAGGCTGAGGGAGACGATGCCGTTGAGCGCTTGAAATCCCTTGGTTCCAGTTCCTCGAAAAAGGAGCTGATCAGCTGGGGGCTGATGCTTCGTGCCCAACCAAGAGGACCCCCATAGACTTGCCCTCCCTTCCCACCTGCCACACACCTGAGTTTTCCTACCCAGAAGTGCAATATCTTAAGTAGTGGAGACTCTTACTGACTGGCATTCACATCTTGGTAATAATCCTGTTAATAAATGTATTTAGCACTGACTATGTGCCGGGTGCTAATCCAAGTGCGCTGTATTATCTCAAATAACCCCCCACAGCACCCTATGTGATGTGGAAACTGAGGCACAAAGAAAGAAGTGACTGGATCCAAAGTCAAAGAGTTGGCTACTTGTCAGTTGGTGGTGGTTTAGTCGCTAAGTCGTGTCTGACTCCTGCGACCCCATGGACTGTAGCCCGCCAGGCTCCTCTGACAATGGGATTCTCCGGGCGAGAATACTGGAGTGGGTTGCCATTTCCTTCTCCAGGGGATCTTCCCAACCCAGGAGTTGAACCTGGGTCTCCTGCATTGCAGGCAGATTCTTTACCAGCTGAGCCACCAGAGATGCCCACTTGTCAGTTAATTCCATACAAAAATCGCACGAAGGGAGATTTCACGATCCCCATTTCGCTGAAAAACACACAGAGCATAGAGTGATTATCTGCCCCCATGCCTCCCAGCAAGGAAGTAGCCGGCTAGGACCTTCCCATGGTGTGTCTCTCAGCCTGGCATGAGGTCAGCTGGACAAATACAGTCGTCACCCCCCCTTATCTGCGGTTTCAGTTACCCCGTGTCAACCCCAGTCCAAAAATATCAAATGGAAAATTCCAGAAATAAAAATTCATCGTTTTTTAACCATTCTGAGGCATGATGAAGTCTCGAGCCCTAAACATAAATCATCCTCTATCCAGTGCTTATACACTACCTGCCTTTGAGGCACTTAGTAGCCGGTTGCATTATCAGATGGACTGCAGTGGTGTCATGGGGCTGATGTCCAAATAACCCTCATTTTATTTAATAATGGCTCAAAGCACAAGAGTAGTGATGCTGGCAATTTGGACATTCTCTTGCTGTGCCTTATTTATAGATGAAAGTTTGTCACAGGGATGTGTATATATAAAAAAAAAAAAACCACACTGTATATGTAGGATTCAGTACAATCCACATATCCACTGGGGTCTTGGAATGTATCCCCTAGATAAAGGAGAATGACCGTAGGTGCCTAGTAAATTCTCTCTAGAACTCTCTGTCCTTCTCTCCCCAGTCTGGGGCCAGACTAGAGGGCCAGGATCTCTGGGGTTAGTGCCAAGTTTGTTACTGATTTGCTTTGTGAAATTCTGCCCCCTTCCCCCCTTCCTCGCTTGGACAAAATAACCAGTCCCCAGGGAGAGTTTCTCCAGGAAGTCCCCCCCTTAGCACCCACTCTTCTCCAAGCCTGTCAAGGAGTGTGCTCAACTGTCTCCTGGCTCTTCTTTGTGAGCTGGGGTGAGCCCAGGAGGTAAGCCCTAGTAGGCTGGAATTTCATGCCCCTAGTCACATGCATAAGGGGACTTGGATAAACCTGAGCACTCCCTTGTGTGTTTGTTGACAGATGACTGGGTGAGTCTCATACCTGGGGAGTTGACTTCCAGCGTCAAGGAGTCTCAGAGGTGACACTTTACTGAAGAGTCATAACCACTAGGAGGTAGGGGCACAGAGCCAAAGGCTTCCTGACGGAGCTAGGGAGTTGATGCTAAGTATTATATTTTACCTGCCCTTTAACCAGTCAGTCCTAAAGGAAATGTATGCTAAGTCGCTTCAGTTGTGTCTGGCTCTTTGCGACCCTATGGACTGTAGTCTGCCAGGCTCCTCTGTCCATGGGGTTCTCCAGACATGAATACTGGAGTGGGCTGCCAAGCCCTCTTCCAGGGCATCTTCCCAACCCAGGTTTTGAACCTGCATCTCTTATGTCTGCTGCATTGGCAGGCATATTTTTAACCACTAGTACTAACAGGGAAGTCCATTAAAGAAAACCAACCCTGAATATTCACTGGAAGGACTGATGCTGAAGCTAAAGCTCCAATACTTTGGCCACCTGATGTGAAGAGCCAACTCATTGGAAAAGACCCTGATGCTGGGAAAGACTGAGGGCTGGAGGAGAAGGGGGCAACAGAGAATGATATGGTTGGATGGCATCATCGACTCAATGGACGTGAATCTGAGATAAACTCCAGGAGATAGTGAAGGACAGGGAAGCCTGGCGTACTGTAGTCCATGGAGTTGAAAAGAGTTGGACATGAATGAGCAACTGAACAATAACAAAACCTCTTCCATACTAAGCCCTTATGGTTCAGAGCGAGCCTGGCCCAGTCCTGGCCAATCAGAGCATTGGGTCCCCTGGCCTCAGGGTTTGGTTCAGGGATGGGGGTGGGACTCATTCCTGACCAATGAGAATTAGCCCTGAGATGTTTGCTTGAACTAATAGGGAAGGGACACCTCTTTTGATGACGGTTGCTAAACTGGCAAAACACTGGTTCTCTAGGTGCCTCCAGAGATAAAAGAAACTGCCTGTGTATGGAGGACAGGAGAGCTGAGAAATGGAACAGGCCAGCTTTCTGATGAGACTATTTAAGCCCCTGGATCCAGCTATGCCTGAAAGTAGTCAGTCTTTGACCTTCCTGGTTATATGAATGAATAATTTTCCCTTTTCATTTACACAACTTTTTTTTACTTCAGGTTTTTTTTTTTTTTTTTTGTCATTTGCAACAAAACACACTTTTACTAATAAAATCTGTTTGAGTCCAGAGGTGGCACAAATTCCAGTTAAGTTCCAAGGACAAGGAGTGTTGTTGTTCAGTCATGTCTGACTCTTTGCAACCCCATGGACTGTAGCCTGCCAGGCTTCTCTGTCCATGGGATTTCCTAGTCAAGAACACTGGAGTGGGTTGCTATTTCCTTCTCCAGGGGACCTTCCAGACTCAGGGATCAAACCCAGATCTCCTGCACTGCAGGCAGATTCTTTACTGTCTGCGTCACTAGGGAAAATTTGTCAGAAATCTTAAAGATGTCCTGGCTTTGAAGGAGAGGCAAGCTTTGTTACAGTGCTGGAAATGAGAGAGGACATTCCAGGTGGGAGAATAGTAAATTCGCAAAGGCACAAGATGTGAGAGACGGAGCAGTGGGTATGTGTGAGGGTGACATCTTAGCCTGTCCTGAATGCCAGGTGAAGGGTGCCTCACGGTCCTGAGAGCAAAAGGGAGCCACAGAAGGTTGAGGAGCAAGGGGAGTCTACTCTGAATTTGCCTTTACTTCCTGGAGCCCCAGATCATGGTGGTTCATCACCCCGCACACCTGCTGCCCCTTCCCCCAGACCCTTGGCCAAGGTGGGAGGAGGGATCAGACTAAGGAGGGCACAGGCTGCCATCTGTATGCAAATTGCCTGGAATGCCAAGCAGATGAGGGATCTTATGCAAATGTATGCCCTCTTGGGAGGCAGGCCAAGACCCTCCCCTCATGAATTTGGGGACCAGGTGCTGGGCGGAGCATCCCTTTCTCCCTGGGGTTCCCTCTCTCCCCTCCCCCAGCCATCTGTTCCCTCCCCCTCCAGCTCCCCAAATCCCCCCCTCCACCAATATCTGCCCTTAATGCGGTATCTCTCTCCACCTGGTCCCTTTCTTGCTTTTCTTTCTGTCCCTCCATTTTCCATGAGTGATAATAATAACAATACTAAATACATACTGAACACATGCTCTGTGCCAGGCTTTGCACTAAACACTTTTCACAGTTATCAAATTCTCCCAATCATTCTATGATTTCTCTGTGTGTCTGCTGAATTTTTAAAAAAGGATATTCCATTCTGGGTCGGGGAGGGAAGGATTGGGAGATTGGGGTAGCAGATGCAAACTATTATATATAGGATGGATAAACAACAAGGTCCTACCGTATAACACAGGGAACTCTATTCAATATTCTGTGATAAATCCTAATGGAAAAGAATACGAAAAAGTCTGTCTATATATGTAAAACTGAATCACTGTGCTGTACATTGGAAACTAACACAACATTGTAAATCAACTATACTTCGATGAAAAAAAAATGTGAGCTGAACGTCCAAGGGAAGGATGGAAAGATTGATGAAGCCTCAAGTATCTGAGAGTCCTTGGGCTTCCCTGGTGGCTCAGACGGTAAAGAAACCACCTGCAACGCAAGAGACCCGGTTCGATTCCTAGGTTGGAAAGATTCCCTGGAGAAGGGAATGGCTAGCTACTCCAGTATTCTTGCCTGGAGAATCCCATGGACAGAGGAGCCTGGTGGGCTACAGTCCGTGAGGTTACAAAGAGTCGGACACAACTGACTGACTGACACTTTCATTTCACTTATCCGAGAGTCCTTAAGGTGACTCCTGAGGACTCTCGCTCTGCTTGGTGAGTCCTGTGTTCACGTCATGCAGGTGAGAGCCAAGGCCAGGGGGCATGTTTTGCTCCACCTGCAGGTGTGGCTGAATGCATTTGCCTCCCCCCGCCGCCCGCAGCCCTGGAAACTTCCGGATGTGGATCCTCCCTGCTCCCCCTCGACTCTGGGCGTGGAGACCACACCACACGGGAGGACAACAGAGCCCCGTGAACCCCCGAGCTCAGGCGGCAGAACTTTGATCATTTGTTCCCCATCTCAGTGTGTTAACCTGCCCCATCTCTCTTGTTTTTCACACTTGTTTATACATTTATTTATTTCTAATCTTTTGGCCACACCCGACGGGAATCTTTGTTCCCCAACCAAGGACTGAACCCTGACCCCTGTGTTGGAAGGTGGAGTCTTAACCATCGGACCACCAGGAAGTCCCTCCTGTTTGTTTTAATCTGACTCAGTAAATCATGGGGTTCGAGCACCTTAACTCAGCCAGTGTGAGCTCTTCTGTTCTGGAAATCTCTAAGCATTTGCTCAGTTGCCTACGAGGAGGCTCCCATAGCATCTCTTCAACTCCCCATGGCCACAGATCCCACTTGGTCCATCTGGTGGCTCAGTAAACTGAGGACAGAGGGGTGGGGTCACTGGCAGAGACCTCCCAGCATGCACTGCACAGGGATACTTGCTCCATCTCCTCACAGTGGCCGTCCACAGCTCAAGTGTGATTTATCTTTATCTGATGGACTCAGGGAGGTGAAGTCACTTGCCCAAGGTCACACTTGTCTGCCCCGCACTGCTTCTGAGCTGCTCTTTTGAAACTTTTTTTCCCCCTCCCTTTCTAACTGGAGTGATCTCTCTGAATCCCAGTTCTTTCTGTGTTTCTGTCTCTGCAGCCCTACCTCTCTGTATGGCACATTATTTTATTGTGCTCCACAGATACTGCATTTTTTTTTTTAATAAATTACAGGTTTGTGGCAACGCTGTGTCTATTGGTGCCATTTTCCTGACAGCCTTTGCTCGCTTTGTATATTTGTGTCACATTTGGTAATTCTTGCAATATTTCAAGGTTTTTCATTGTTCTTCTGTTTGCTATGGTCACTGATGAGTGACCTTTGATGTGACCACTATGACTCACTGAAGGCTCCGACGATGGTTACCATTTTTAACAAGAAAGTGTTTTGTTTTTGAAAGTGTTTCTTAAGCTACGTACTTTTTTTTTTTTTTCAGGCAGAATGCTATCGCATACTTGCTACAGTACAGTGTAAACGTAATATATGCACTGGGAAACTGAAAAATTTGTGTGACTTGCTTTATTGTGATCTTCGCTTTATTGCTGTGGTCTGGAATTGCACAGTAAATAGATCCAGGACATGTCTCTATTTGTCTGTCTTTGCCTCTCTCTCCCCACATCTCTGTCTGACTCAGTGGCTCTCTCTCAATTCTGAGCTGCCCCAGCCCATCCCTCAGTTCTCCCCCTTAGCCTCTCCGTCCTCCTTTCAAATGCCTCTCCCTCCCCTTCGGCAAGTCTCTGTTTTGCTGTTTCTGCCGTCCCTTCTCTCTGCCTAGATCCCTTCATGGGGGTTCCTCCAAGTTGTCCCTCCTCCCCCACTCCACCCCCCCCACCACTGCAGGCCCCAGGCTGTCCTCAGAGGAGATGCCTAAATCCCTAATTCCATCCACTCTACAGCTCAGAGAGAGCTTTTCCTCTGGATGTTTCAATTCCCTCTGGGCCTCTGGCAAGAGAGACTGGGCATTTTTTACTTAAGGGGACAGCACCCCACCTCCCCCTAAAGGCACTGATCTTCAGGGGCCAGGTTCAGCTCCCTCTGGACCCCCAGCACCTCTCTTCTCCACCTTTTTCCAGCTGAGTCACCCTCCATCCTTTCTCTCTCATTTCTTTCTCCATGACATCAGATTTCTCCTGAGGTCCAGCAAGGGGGTGGGAGAGCTAGCGGGCCCAGAGCACCACCTGCACCCCCCTTCCCCTCTCATCCCCTAGAGGATGCGGCTCTGGCCACAGGATGGTGTCCAGGTGACAGACAGCATTTATTCCAGACTCCAGTGTCCACAGATGATGGGGTCAGGGCAGGGGGCGGGGATCCAGTGTCAGACTCTGCAGCAGGACGTCAGGTGGGAGGGGGGGGCGACCAGCAATGGAGGCAGGAGGTAAAAATAGCCCCAGCCAGCCGACCCTCGAGCCTCGTCCCAGGCCAGGACTTGGGCTCGGGTCCAGGAGCTATTCTGGGGCCTGGGAGAGTCACAATCCTTGGAGGAAGGTCCCCTCCCTCCCAGGCCGCTGTGGTCCCTGCCCAGCCCACAGAGGAAGGAAGGGAGGGCCCAGAGAGGGAAGAGGAAAGGCCGGGAAAGTGGGGGCAGGCAGAGGTGTGAGCGGGGCTGGTTTTCTGATGCTCGCCACTCCAGGTTGGGTTCAATGACTGCCTCTGGGAAGGTCCTCAGGCTCAACACTGGGGAAAAGATGGGGAGATCAGCCTGGGCCCACAGCAGCTCTTCCACCCGCAGTGGTCCCCTCTCCCCAGGGGCCCAGGCCCTTACTCACCTCATCTCCAAAGCCCCCGTTCCCATGCTTGGCTCCTCCAGAGGCACTCCCCATGAGAAGGCCCTTCTGCTCCGGCCGCTGTGATCCTGAGTGGCTCAACTTGGGTTCCCCAGGTGGCCTAGTGGGAGGAGACATTGTGTTAGAGGTGGTCATGGCCAAGGAAGGAACTGGTGATGGGTGTGTTGGATGGGGACAGACTTGGCGATGGGTGGGTGGGAATGAGCTGGGGGTGAGGTAGGAGGTGGAAGTGGCCCTGGGGTCAGGGATGGGGTGAGGACATGCTTGACGCTGCTCTTGGATTTGGAGCTGGTGATGTCACTGGGATGGGTTTTAGGGAGGGCTGTGGGGATAGCTGGGCTTCCCCGGTGGCTCAGTGGTAAAGAATCCGCCTGCCATGCATGAGTCCCAAGAGAGGCAGGTTCAATCCCTGGGTCAGGAACATGCTCTGGAAGAAGGCATGGCAACCCACTCCAGTATTCTTGACTGGAGAACCCCATGGGGAGAGGAGCCTGATGGGCTATATGGTCTATGGGGTCGCAAAGAGGTGGACATGACTGAGGCGACTTAGAACACACACACGTGGGGATGGCTGTGGACTGGAGTTGAGGGTGGCTGTGTGGTTGTGGTTGGAGATAAGATTGGATGGGGATGGGTTTGGAGTTAGGAAAGGGATGGGGGGATGTGCAGGGGGGCTTGGGAAGGGGAGGTGGCTGAAGCTGTGTTTGGTTACTGGATATGCGCTGGAGCTGAGGGTGCGGCTGGGGGATAGGTTGGGGTTGGAGAGGAAGCTGGAGGTATAGATGAGGTTACTTTGGGATTGGGGTGGGTGTGGATCACAGGTGGGGATGAGATTGGGGATGGGGTTAAGGTGAGCTTGGGGTGGGCTGGGAGTTGGTTATGGGTTGGGTGGGGTTGAGGAGAGGGGAGGGGACGGTCATGGTCCAGGTCGGAGGTTGGAGATGGGATGGCATCTTATTTGCCGATGGAGCTGGGGTTGGGGCTGTGGTTGGTTTGGGGCTGAGGTCGGGGTGAGGTCAGGGTTGGGGTAGAGAGGTCCGTTTCAAGGTTGCAGGCCACTCACGGAGACCCCTTCTCGCCCCGCTGGCAGCAGCCGGGCCGCCCCTTGCGTCTCATGCAGTAGAAGATAGCAACGACGAGGAGCAGGAGTGCCACGCTGATGGCCACGGCCATGACCGCCACGCCGGCCTGGGAGGTCTGGGGGGCTACTGCGGGGCAGGGCAGAGGGGGAGGGGTCAGCCAGCAGCCCGCTGTCTGCCCTGCACCCGGTGTCGGTCCCACCACGGTGGTTACTCACCGGTTCCAAAGTGGAAGACATGGTGGGTGTTCCCGAGAGGGTTGGAGGCCTCACAGGAGACGCCGTCTTGGCTCAAGGCACTGGTCACCTTCAGGGTCAGGGAGCTGCTCACCCAGCCCTGGCCCCCAGGGGCTGGTTCTGTGGGCTGTGGAGGCTCAGGTCAGGCCCAGGCTTTTGAGATCAAGGGCTCAGGGTGTGGGCAGAGATGAAAAGGAAGCGGTCAGTGGAGGTGGAGGGTGGGGAGGACATGATCCGTGGACCACTGAGCCGGCTGGGATTTGGGGAGGGTCAGGGAGGGTCCCTTACGCTGCCGCCCAACTGGTTCCAGGTGAGTTTGGGCTTTGGGTAGCCTCGGGCATAGCAGATCAGGGTGACTTCATCTCCTTCAGTCCAGCTGCCTTCGGCCTTGGGCTGAGCCTCCTTTGCCTTTAACTCTGGTGTCCCTGTGGGTGGTGGGGCGGGAAAGGGGGTGAGATGTAGGCACCTGGGAAAAGGAAAGGAGGGAGAGAAAAAGAGGAGAGAAGGACCAGCCGTGGACCCATCTCATTTGTCCTGGCGCCCCACATCCCCCCATACTATCCCCATCCCAGCCTGCCCACACCCCAAACCTTGAACCAGCAGCCTGAAGCTCCGGGTGCGACTCAGGAGGGGGATCCTGGGCATGTAGGCCTCACACGTGTAGGTGCCGGCGGAATCGAAGGTGACGGAGTGGAGGGAGAGTGTGGGGTCCTCCCCCATGGGTGCTGAGTCCTGGGTGGGGAGAGAAAAAGCAGGCACCAGCTGGCTGTGAGAGGCAGGTAGGGGTTGATGGAAAGGGGAGGGTCCCATGCTGGGGAGGGACGCCTTTCCCTCTCACCTTGGTCCAGTATAGGGTCGGGGTGGGCAGGCCTCGAGCAGAGCAGGTCACGGTTGTGCTGTTATGCAGAGGTAAGGAAAGCTCCTCCCCTGTGCTGAGCTCCAGGGAGTCCAGGTCTGGAGTGGGGGGAGCAGAATGTCACCTTCCCCGGACCCTCACCCGATCAGTTAGGGGATCCCCAGGGCTTTTGAGGAGGGCAGACGTGAATGGACAATCGTCAGCAGAGAATGCCAACTTCTCCCCAGCTCCATGAGCTCTCCACTCTCTCATCTGGGCCCTTGAGCCCAGATCTAGGAGTCTGACTCCAAAGTACATGCCCACCGGGCTTCCCTGGTGGTCCAGTGGCTAAGATTTTGTGCTCCCAATGCAGGGGGGCCGGTCGGGGATCTAGACCCCACATGCCACAATGAAGACCTGATGCGGCCAAATTAAATAAATAAAACAAACACTTAAAACAACAATAACAACAACAAAAAACCAAAATACAGGCCCACTTCGACCACCTGCCTCCAGAGCTGACATCTGAGCCCAGGGTTAATGGATAACCTGGGAGGTGTTGGGCGCTCCTTCTCTGACTACCCCTCAAACCTTGGCCTTCTCTCCTCCACACGACCCATTTTTTTCCATCAAGTCTTTCTCTGCTCTGTCCCCCAAATGAATCTTCTCACTTCTTTCCATCTCTGATCCTGGGGTCCAACTGCCTTGAACACTGCAGTCACGTCCTCACAGGTCTCTGTACTGGGCAGGACTCTTGTCCTCTCTGGTCCATTCTTTGCTGAGCAGCCAGAGGGATCTTTTCTTTTTTAAACAGGGAAAGTGTAGTTGCTCAGTCATGTCCAAGTTTGACTTAAAAAAAAATTGTTTTTAAAATTTATTTATTTAATTTTGGCTGTGTTGGGTTCTTTTTTTAAAACAAAACAAAACAGCCCACTCCTCTTTTTTTTTTTTTTTTTGTAGTGCCCAGGCTTCTCTAGTTGCATCACGGGGCTTAGTGATGGCATGTGGGAATCTTAGTTGCCCACTCCTCTTTTTTTTTTGTAGTGCCCAGGCTTCTCTAGTTGCATCATGGGGCTTAGTGATGGCATGTAGGAATCTTAGTTCCCCAACCAAGGACTGAACCCAGGTCCCCTGCATTGGGAGTGGGGAGTGTTATCCACCGGACCACCAGGGAAGGCCTCCCAAGGGATCTTTTCAAAACACACTGGTCAGCCCTTGCCTCTGCTTAAAATATTGCAGTGAGAAACAAAACAAAACAAAACAAAACAAAACTCTGCAGTGGTTCCCCAGTATGGTGGACATACAGGCCTCTTTCCTTGATGAAGCCAAAAAGTCCTGCCTGGTTGACCCTGCCCACTGCTTCAGTCTCATCTCCCACCTTCCCCTCTTGCTCCCTGAGCTCCGGCTACCCTGTTCTTTCCCTGTTGTTCTCCAATATGCCAGTGTGGGCCTCAGGGCCCTTGCACGTGCTGTTTCTGCAGCCTGGAATGCTTTTCTTCTGACTCATCATTCTCTGGTTCCATTATTTGGTTTCCTACACATGATCCCCTTCTCAGAGAGGTCTCTCTGACCCTCTGTCGTGGACACTCAGATTTCCCCTTTGGCACCAAAGGATTTTCTCCCCAGCTGTTGAGAAGGCCGTCAGCTGTCAGCCCTCAGCTGTCAGCCCTCTCTGGAAACTGCCTGAGTCACAGAGAGAGCCCCTGGCTCAAGGTCGTGTCCCCTCCTTCCCTAGACAGCCCACATCCAACGACAGGTTGACGTGGATGTACAAAAGATCCAGCCCCTGTACCCCAACTGGGGATCTCTCAGCTTCTAAATGCCCTATGAGCATGTAGAGGTCTTCCTTAGGCTGAAGCCCAACTTCCGCCTCTGCTGCATCCTGCTTCCTTCCCTCATCACCCACCAAGAGGTGTGGATCCCGGGGCACTCCCCATAAATTTCCTTCCTGCAGTCAGAATCTGCAGCCCCCAACACCCTCCATGGAAAATAATCTCTGCTCACCGCACCAGTTCCTTATCCCACTCCTCTGCGTTAGTCTCTGTAGAGGCAGGACTGTGACTCAAAATGTGTGTTCAAAAAAAAAAAAAGTGTGTGTTCAGCGTTTAACATCTGTCTCCCCTACTGGACCCTGGAGCTGGGTATAGGCTGGGGCTGCACTCTCTTGTTGACATGTGGCACAGGGTCTAGGCCCAGGAAGGGAGGTGACAGGAATGCCCAGGAGGGGACAGGGCCTTTGCTCAGGGCTTGTGTGCAGGCAGACCAAGAAGGCTTCTTGGAAGACTGGGACCCGAGAGATGGGTTGGGATTGGACGGAAGAGAAGATGGGGAGTAAAGAGGAGAAGAGCCTGGGGTGTGATGGGGAGAAGGGTCCGCCTAAGGTGAGGCCAGCCGGGTGGGTCTTGAAGGCTGGGGTGAAGCATGTGGGTCTTGTCCCCAGAGGACTGGGGAGCCACAGCAGGTTCTAGGTAGGGGAAGGTCAGGTGTATGCCTTGGAAAGGGGTCTCTGGCTGCCTTGTATGGGAGACTGGAGGGGCTGGGGGCATCGAGACCAGGCTGGGCACCACAGAAAGGGATGGAGACAGGGCTGTGGGGGGGGTGGCGAGGGTGAGGAGTTCGCTGATGCCAGGGCCCCCTCCCACTCCGGGGGCTCTCACAGGCCACACGCAGCTCCAGGGTTTTGGAGAGCTCCGCATCCTCGGGGACGTCGTAGTCCTCCACCCTGCAGCCATAGGTCCCGCTCTGGTTCCGCTGTACCCTCTCCAGCGTCAAGTTCCCCTCAAGACTTGTTTTTAGCACATCCTCCTGCTTGTCCTGGGGGAGACCAGGAATGAGGAACCCTGTTCAGGAGCTGCTCTGGGCTGGCAGGGTCAGGTTAGGTCCAGGGTCACCCAAGCCAGGCATCAAGGTATGTCAAGACTCTCACAAATCGGGGAACAGATAGCTCCTGGGTCATTGATCACGTGCCTTGCTAAGCCAGGGGTCAGAAGTTGGTGCAGACGAGTAGATCGCAGAGGTCAGGGGAATGAGGGGGTGGGTTACCTGAAGCCGGAAAAACGTGTACTCTGGGGTGGGACTGCCGTCCCCCTGGCACAACAGCTGGACAGAGTCACCCTCACGGACCCAGCCTTCAGCAGTGGACTGGCTGCCCAACCAGAACAGCACGCGCTCTGTGGGATCTAAGGGAAAGGGCAGACTCATGGTCAGGGTCAAGGGTAAAAGGCAGGGCTAGGTTAAGGGGGAGAGGCCAGCACTGCAGCAAAGGAAAGGGCTATGGTTGGCCAAAGGTGAGAGGGAACATCTTTTTTCTTTTTTTGGCCAACCTTAGTCCTTTCTTTTGCTACAGTGTGGGTGACAGGTCAGTGTGAGATTTGGGGGGACCCATTTTGGGGTGGAAGCATGGGGCACACGGTTAGTCCTGAGACTCCATGGGGTTCAGGTGTTATGCGGGGAGTCAGAAGTCAGGATGGGGCTCCCGCTGGCACTCGAGGTCAGAGGTCAGAGGCGAGTACCCACTTCAGCCTGAGGTAAGGGGGCGGAAGGCCTGGAAGGAGTGGGGCAGGTCAAGAGGTCACCTTGGAGGGTCAGGCCTCCTCGCGAGAGTTCCCGGTGGGGGCAGCCAGGGGCCCGGCTCGGACTCACAGTGTAGGGTGAGGGAGAAGGAAGGACCGTCCAGGCGGCCGTGCTGGCCGGCGGGCAGGTAGTAGTGCACGGAGCAGTGGAAGCTGGCCTCCCGGTCGGGCTTGTGGAGCCGCAGGTAAAGGGTGCTGGTGAGAGAGAGCAGGCCGGAGGCCTCCCGGACGGTGCGGGTGGTCATGTAGCCCTCTGCGGGAGAGGGCGGCGGGGAGGCGGTCAGCCAGCCCGGCTGCCGCCCAGCCCCAGCCCGAGGTCTAGCCAAGCTCCCTCAGGCGCCACTCACCGGAGTTCACCTCCAGGGGCACGGCCAGGGGCTGCCCGTTCCGATACCACATGATCTGGGGGGCTGGGTTCCCGTTTCGGCTGCTGCAAGTGGCTATCTGGGACAGACACAGACCCACACCCACACTGGGCTGGGAGCCAGGACCCTGGAGTCTGGGTCCCCCTCCCTGGAGCGGGGTGGGGACCAGACCAGACCCAGACAGACGAGTCCAGCTCCCAGCCCTCTCCTCCCGGGAGACCCAAGGTTGGAACTCCCGGACCCCTACTCCTCAGACTGGGAAGCCCAAGGCCCCAGCCTCTCCCGACCTTGGGCTATAGGAGCCCAGGACCCCCTCCTCCCCTCAGAATCCTGGAAGCAAGGTGTGGCCCAAGGTACCTCCTGGGCAAAGTCATCCATCACAGACAGGATTCCTTTGTTGGGGGAGACCTCCGGGGCCTCTGGTTTGGCTGCGGGAGGGACTTACAGTCAGGAGCTGCTTCCCGGGGTTCTCACTTCCCTGCCCCTTCCCAGGATGTGTGTGTGTTGTGAGTGGGGGGGTGGTGGTCGGAGGGGAGGCACAGACACTCACCAAACACGTTGAGCCTGGCGGTGGCCTCAGCGGTGCCGGCTGCCCCCGCCTTCACCACGCACACGTAGTCGCGCTTGTCGCCCACCTGGGCCTCAGGCAGCACCAGGCGCCCCCGGGAGTCCAGCTGGTACGGGGGGCTGCGGCCCCGAGAGTTGAGCTCTTTGTCCCGGAGCTCGGAGCCACGCAGCTCGGCCGAGGCCAGGCGGTGGCGGACACCGGAGCGGTCGACCTGCGGGGGCGGGCGGGGAGCATCTCAGCGAGAGGCTGCCTGGCCACGGGCCCTCCTCCGTGTCCCCTTTCTCGCTGCCGCTCCGCTCCGCGGGTCTCCTTCTCTCATGTTCTCGCTCTCTCCGGTCCCTCCGTCCTCTCTCAGCTCTCCCATCCCCGCTCCCTGTCTGTGGTCACCTTTCCCTTCTCTGGTTCCCTCTTTCGCCATCTCACCATGCTTCCACCTCTGTCTCCCTTTCCTGCCCTGGGTCTCCTGTTTCTCTTTCTCTTTAGTCCCATCCCCGGGCTCCTGCCTTCTGGGTGTCTGCCTCTGAATGTCCCCTTTCAAGAGCCAGGGGACCTCTTTTATTCTAGCCTCAGCTGTGCCCGGACACCAGGGTACCCTGGAGAGGGGCTTCCCCTTGCTGGGCCTCCATTTCCCCACCTGTAAAATGGAAAGGCAGCTTGTGGGGCTCCTAGGGGCTTTCAGGCTCGGATGAGGGGATGAACGTTTGCAGCCCCAGTGCGCCCTGACTCTCAGACCCCCTCTGTCATGCCCTTGTTCCCAGCTCACAGCACTCACCAGAAACCATTCCAGCATGAAATAGTCATAGGTCCCCAAGGGGCTGCAGTCCAGAGTGACAGACTCCCCCCTCATCACCTCCACCAGGGGGGGCACAGACAGGCGGACCTCAGCCTTGGAACCTGCAGGAGGGTGACTGAGCTCTCTCCCACTGCCACCAGGAGGCAGAGCTCTCTAGGTCCCCAGTCCTCCTCCCTCAGACCCAGGGGTCCAGGCCCCCAGGCCCTCCTCCCCCAGACCCAGGGGTCCAGGCCCCCAGCCCCTCCTCCCGCAGACCCAGGGGTCCAGGCCCCCAACCCCTCCTCCCTCAGACCCAGGGGTCCAGGCCCCCAGCCCCTGCTCCCTCAGACCCAGGGGTCCAGGCCCCCAGCCCCTCCTCCCCCAGACCCAGGGGTCCAGGCCCCCAGCCCCTCCTCCCCCAGACCCAGGGGTCCAGGCCCCCAGCCCCTGCTCCCTCAGATTCAGCTCCTCTCTCCCTTTATCTCTCATTTCTGCATCTCTAAGCTTCAGATCCCATCTCTCCGTTCACTTGCAGAACTGAAGACTCCTCCCCTGGGCCACACAGGGCCCCAGTGGCCTCCATACAATCTGCTTGGGCTCAAATCCTGTGTGTCCTTGCTTATCCCACTAGACCAAATGCCCCTTGAGGGCAGGGCCTTGGCAGGCTCATTTCTTAGCCTCCAGCACTTCACCTGGGGCCTGGCACAATGAGATGGATAATCGTCTCCATCTTAGTTACCGCCTCTGCGTGTGTGTGTGTGTGCGCGTGTGTGTGTGTGTGCGCGTGTGTGTGTACGTGCGTGCCCCTCACCCTGCATCTCCGTCTCTTAGTTTCACGGTTCTCTGCGTTCCTCTCAGTCTCCGTGTTGCCCGGCCCTGCCCCCTGGGTCTCTCCATCAGGAGCGGGGGGACTGGGGCTGGGCCAGAGCTGAGGCGGGATGGGTGTGTGGGCGCAGTGAGGGGGGACAGGGCTGGGCAGGTTTCAGGAATGTGGGAGGGACAGGCTGGCTCAGACCTGCCCGAGCCCCCTACCCGCGCCTTGGCCCATCTAACTCTTTGAGAGAAGCAGCAGCATGTGCCTCTGAGCAGGACAGGGTGGAGGCCCCAGATCCTGGGTCCTGAGGGAGAAGGGAGCGGAGGGCCAGGACTCCCATCCCAGGATCCGGGCAGGTAGAGGCGTTCACATTAGGAAAGCGAGCTCTTTCAGTCTCTGGGCTGGCATCCTGGCCCGGGCTCTCAGTTCTTAGAATCTCCCTTCCCTTCCCTGCCCAGCCTGGCCCAGCTTTGCCCCTGGGGACCCACTGTTCACTATGCTTGTGCCAGGGCCCTGGATTCCCAGGCACCCACCTCTGGCCTGGGCCTGCCCCATGGGAGGGAGTGTGGGGCCAGGCTGGTGCCCAGGGCTGGGTCCGAGCAGTAGAGACAGCAAGGATGGTCGGAGGGATCTCTCTCTCCCCCAGTTCTCTCTTCCCCCAGCCCCTGAGGGCCTCTACCTCTCCTCCAACCACCACGCAGGTGCGTGGCTTTATCTGGGCCCCTGGGAAGGGGGGCTCTGTCACTTGGAAACACTTAGTTCCGCTGTCACTGCCCAGGGGCTGGGCTCCAGCCCTTTCTGATGGAGCGAGAGGCGAGAGGGGCGGGTCCTTTAGAGTCTGGGCTCTAAATCTGAATGGGGGGAACCCGCAATAAGGGTCCCTGACCCTCTCAAAACTTGACAACTTTTGAGCGGGGAGTTCCGCTTTGGTCTCTTCTGTCCCCGGGGAAAAGGAACTCCGGCCACTGGAGGCCAGGACCTCTGGGTCCGGGGGAATAGGGGCCAGGCGGGTGTGGGAGCGGTGGCAGATCCCAGCGTCTGAGGGGGCAGGGAGCGGAGCGCCCGCACTCCTGGGTCCAATGGCTTCTCAGATCGCTTCTAATACACAGCTGAGGATCCCCAGCCCTCTGTCTGGCTGTCGCTAGATCTCTCACTGGGAGGGGTACCCCATATCCCTCCTTTTCTGGGGTCCCTGGGGTCGGTGAAAGCCCCTCCCCACCTCCCGTCCTCTCCCCGCGCCCCCCAGGCGCGCCCTGCTCTCAGCCCAAGCCATACCTGGGGGGGCCGCCAGCAGGAGCACGAGCACCAGCAACCGCGGGGCCCTACGCGCCCCAGCCCGCGCGTCCGGGGGCTCCATGTTCAAGGCGGCGGCGGCAGGGGCAGAGACTGAGCCCGGACTGGGGCTCCTCGGCCGCCGGGACTGGAGAGAGGAGGCCCCGCCCCAGGCAGCCCCGCCCCACCCCGCCCTCCTGGTCTCCTCCTCGTCCCCCTCCAAACCCGGGCGCCAGGCCAGGACCTCCCACTGCCCGGAGCCGACCTCCCAGCGCTCAGCCGGGAGCCAGGCTCCCCGCCCCCAGGCCCCAGGGTGTCAGGCTTCAACTGACCAGCGCCCCTGGCGGGTGACCCGACCAACCAGTTCGGCCGGTGTCCAGAGCAGGGGTTCTCCCTGGACTCCCGCGGATCATCTCCGCCTCATTCTCACTGGCGGGACCCGTTCCCACCCCGGCCGGTGACCTGGGCTCCCCTCGTCGTTTTCGACCTGCTGGCCCGGGTCCAACCAGTGGCCTGCACCAGCCTCTCCCAGTTCAACCAGCAATCCCCAGCCTCCCCAGTGGCCAGTGCGCTGGGCTGCTTTCCTGTCTGACCAGTGGCCTGGAACCCACCTGGTTCTAATGTCTAATGGTTCTAAAGTCTGATGGTTCTAATGTCTGATGGTCTTCAACACCCAGCTCTGCCCAGGCCTCTGAGATGCTGGCGGGGGCGGGGGCTGTGGGGTGCTCTTCCCTTAGCTCTCCTCCCTAGGGCCCTCCCTCTCTTCCCCCCTTCCAGGGAATCCTAGGAATGCCACCCCCCTTCCTCCCTTTCTCTTCCCTTCACTCCCTTCCAACTTTGGGGGGAGGGGAAAAGAATCGGGGTTGACAGGTGAGTGGGGGTGGGGAGGAGGCCTGGGCACCTGAGGGAAAAAAAGGAGGAGTTCCGCCATGGGTCACAAGTAAGGGTCACAGGTCAGACTTGGGATCACAGATCAGAGTGTCCAGGGCTCCTTACAAGGCAGGCCTGGCTGGGACAAAATTCCTAGATGCTGGCCAGAGGATGGGGGTGGGGTGAGATTTCACTGGTTACCCCGGAGAAGCTAGCCCTTCACACTGGCTAGTAAGGGGCAGCTGGTCATGCTGGGAGACTTTCCCCAGGCCTCTGATCAGATGTGGGGGGTGGACGGGCAGAAGGGGGACCACTGGTCAGGCACCAGGGACATCTTAGATTGTAGGTCAGCGCGGGGGTTATTGGTTAGACTGGTCAAGGCTCCTTTGTCCACATAGGAGAGCGATTGTTATAGTTGGGAGAGGTGACCTTGTAGTGTTAGCTCCCCTTCTCCAGGAAGCCCTCCGTGCTCTCCTTGGCTGAGTCAAGTGCCCACCTCTGGGCTCCCCGACCCAGCCCTGCCCATTCTGGGTCAGTTCTGTCTGGGGATGAGTTTGTCTCCCCCACTGGACTGAGAGCCAGTAAGGGAAGGGCCAGGGCTGCTGTGGTCACTACTGCATCCCCAGTACTGTCCAGCCCAGGCAAGACATGGAGCAAGAACTCAGGAAGGTTTGCAAGGCTCAAACACAGGAGTACACAGGCTCACACGCAAACCCCACCCAGACTGGCTCGTTGCCCAACACACCTGCAAACTCGTGAGTGGACAAAAGAGCTCCCTGGCACTAGCTTCCACACAGGGACCCCAGGCACCCACTCCCCAGCTCCCCTGCCCCTGGCTCATACATCTTCTGCTCGGGCTGCTAGGTATACCCTTTCCTCAACAGCCCCCTTCCACCTTCCTTAAGAATCCAACCAGCCGGGGTTCTGGTTCTGGTTCATAAACGTGGGGGTGTATGGAGTGTGTACAAAGGAGGAAAGTCATAAATACCAGGGCCGTTTCCTTGAGGACTTGCACCAACTAGTACTGAAATATCTGTCTTTGTCCCCTACAATTTACTTCCATAAAACAGCCGGAAGGATCCCATTAAAATGTGAGTCAGCCCCTGTCACCCTTCCGCAGAGATCTTCTCCTTCTGAGCAAAAGTTGAAGTCCTTTCCATGGTGCACAATGTCCTGGATCTGGTCCTCATTGCCTCCCCGGCCTCATCTTCGTCTTCTCTGCCCCACTTCGCTAGCTCTATTCCTGCCACATTGATCTCTGACTCCATGCTCTTCCTCCATCGCCAGGCTTGTTCCAGCCTCAGGGCCTTTGCTCTTGCTCTTCCCTCTTGTGGGACATTCTTTCCTGCCATCTCTCTCTCCCTGTTTGGCTTCAAATCTCTACTGCATCATCTTATCACAGAGCTTCCCTTAACCATCCTTTCTGATACAGCAGCTAACCCAGCCCTTTATTTCGCTACATTTTTCCTCCGCAGCACTTATCGCTGCCACATATTTATTTTTTATTGTTTTACACAAAACAGAAGCTCCAAGAGAACGGGAACTTTAGTTCACCACTGTATCCCCAGTGTCTAGAACGGTGCTTGGTATAAGGAGCTGACTACGCCTGAAATCAATGAATTTTCTAATTTCATTGCTGTCTCATATGTACCTACTTAGACATTTTAAGTAACAAGCCCTGTATTTCTATACCTTTATCCTATTATCTTGGATACAGTGTGGGATGTGTGTGTGTGCTCAGTCACTTCCGACTCTGCAGCTCGCCAGGCTCCTCTGTCCATGGGATTTCCCAGGCAAGAATCCTGGAGTGGGTTGCCATTTCCTCCTCCAGGGGATCTTCCCGACCCAGGGATCGAACCCAGCCAGATTCTTTACTGCTGAGGCACTGGGGAAACCCACAGTGTGGGCCGGTTACTCTAAACTAGTTCACAGATTGTGGAATACAAGGAAGTCATGATGTATTTGGAGGGGGAATGTCTACTCCCCCATGATTCTAGACTTGCATCTGGAAAATGTAACTACTGAGAGTTTGTGTTATCTTGGGGGCCAGCATGATGTATTTTTATTTGTACAAGACTTAATTGTACAAGGAGAGCTCTGATAAGAGGTTTTGAGGTTGGAGACTTCTCTGGTGGCCCAGTGGCTAAGACTCTGAACTCCCAATGCAGGGGGCCGAGGTTCGATCCCCGGTCAGGGAACTTGATCCCATATGTCACAACTTAGAGTTCACATGCTGCAACTAAGACCTGGCGCAGCCAAAATAATAAATAAAAATAAATATTAAAAAAAGAACTATTTGGGGAAGAGAATGTCAGTCTAAAGTAAAGGAAACCTACTGATGCTGAACATTCAAAGGGGTGGATTACAACGGCCTTTTGTGGAGGTGGGTTAGCTAGCAGCTGCACCCCCTTCAGGGCTTCCCAGGCGGCGCTAGTGGTAAAGAACCTGCCTGCCAGTGCTGAAGACATAAGAGATGTGGGTTCAGTCCCTGGGTTGGGAAGATCCCCTGGAGGAGGACATGGCAACCCACTCCAGTATTCTTGTCTGGAGAATCCCCAGAGGATATGGACAGAGGAGCCTTGTGGGCTACAGTCCATAGGGTTGCAAGGAGTCAGACACAACTGAAGTGACTTAGCATGCACACAACCTCACCCCACATTAAAAAAAAAATCCTTGCCATCCAAAAGCCTGTTACCCTCTGTTGAAACCAAACAGATATTTCTTTCCCGCCTCTGTTGTGAGCTACAACATCTGAGCTAGATGAGCTAAGCCTGGTGAACCCCACTCTACCTTGGAATCAGGTGCTAATACCAAACAAGCCAAGACTGGCTAATCTATGCCCTCGACGGCAGATGGACAGGTGCAGCTTTTCAAAGATGGCTGTGGCAAGAGCTCTAATCCCACATGCTCTCCTACAAGCTGAACTTTCCATTGAGAGGTGAGGGTCTATCTGTTAAACACGTCCCCTCCTTTTAAATCTGTGCATCTAACCATTAGAATGTGGCAGAACTGGGGACTTCCCTGATGGTCCAGTGGCTAAGAATCTGCCTTCCAATGCAGGGGACATAGGTTTGATCCTTGGTCATGGAACTAAGATCCCACATCCCGAGGGGAAACTAAGCCCTAGCACTGAAGCTAAAGAAAGCCTGTGTCCCACAACATAGATGCAGCTTGACCAAAAAAAAAAAAAGAATACTTCATGAGTTCCAAGATTAGGTAGAAAAAACCATGTAACTTCTGTCTGCACCACTGGAATATCTTCTGTGAAGACTTCAGCCACCATATAAGCACTCTGACTACGTTGAGGCAGCCATGCTGTGGGGAAGCCCAAACTAGCAAGCGTGGAGAGCACGTGGAGAGGTCTGAGACAGCAGAGGGGTGTCTGTCCAGTCCACAGCTGCCCTGCTCCAAGCACCACTCGATCGCACCCTGAGCCAGAACCACCCAAAACCCTTACTGTTGTGCACAAATAAGATCCTGTGTTGGACTTGCCTGGTGGCACAGTGGATAAGAATCCGCCTGCCAGTGCAAGGAACATAGGTTCGATCCCTGGTCCTGGAACATTCCACATGCCTCGGGGCAACTAAGCCCCTGGGCCACAGCTATTGAGCCTGTGCTCTAGATCCCATGAGCCACAACTCCTGAGCCCACGTGCTGCAAGTACTGAAGACTGTGTGCCTGGTGCCTGTGCCCCACAACAAGAGAAGCCACTGCCATGAGAAGCCCGGGCACCGCAAGGAAGAGTAGCCCCCGCTCGCCACAACTAGAAAAAGCCTGCGCAAAGCAATGAAAACCCAGTGTGGCCCTAAATAAATAAAAAAAATTATATTAAAATAAAAGTTTCGGTGTGATTTGTTCCATGCAACAGCTAGCCTATTCTGGGGTGGCAGAGGCAGAGAGATGACCAGCATCTAGTGGTCACTGAGGCCCCAGCGTATCCCCTTCAGACATGTTCTGTGGTGTGACCGTGGCTGGGTTATGGTTGGAAGCCAGCTGCCCGTCATGTTCCCTCGATCACTTTCCGATCCTGATTCTCTAATCACTTCTGGGAATCTGTGAGTGATCCCGAGTCCTCTCAATCAATTCCCTTCCTGCCCCAGAGGAGGCTTCTGTTCCTTGTAACTAAATCTGTGACGCATGCTTCCATATTCTGTTTACACTGAATTACCTTTTAACTCATCTTTTCAGATGCAGCTTAGATGTTCCCTCCTTCTAGAAGCCCTCCCTGACCGCCTCAACTGAATCAGCTGTTTGCTCCGGGTTCCTGCAGCCCTCTACGTTGCCCTCCTTGCCTGGCCTGGGACTGAGCATAGGGTGGGGGCTGCCGGGATGGCAAGTGGTTTAAACTTAGGCAGAGGGAGGCTTGGGTTCCTTCAGGATTAGTGATGCAGTGGGGAGACACTTCCATTGCTACTTTGGAAGAAGGATCCCACCAGGAAAGGAGGAGAGATGAGAATGGATTGTGGGAAGACTGGGTGTGTCACTCTCAAGGAAACGTGGGGGCTTTTTGTCTAAGAGAATTAGAACTTGGGTATCTGGGTTTGAGAGCTTCCCTGATAGCTCAGTTGGTAAAGAATCCACCTGCAGTGAAGGAGACCCCGGTTCGATTCCTAGGTCGGGAAGATCCGCTGGAGAAGGGATAGCTACCCACTCCAGTATTCTTGGGTTTCCCTTGTGGCTCAGCTGGTAAAGAAAGTGAAAGTGAAAGTCTCTCCTGAGAGACCTGGGTTTGATCCCTGGGTTGGGAAGATCCCTGGAGAAGGGAAAGGCTACCCCACTCCAGTATTCTGACCTGGAGAATTCCATGGACTGTATAGTCCATGGGGTCACAAAGTTGGACACGGCTGAGTGACTTTCACTTTCACTTCACTGGTAGCTCAGTGGTAAAGAAACTGCCTGCCAAGCAGGAGGCTCCGGTTCGATCCCTGGGTCAGGGATGATCCCCTGGAGAAGGAAATGGCAACCCACTCCAGTATCCTTGCCTGGGAGAAATCCCATGGACAGAGGAGCTTGGCAGGCTCAGTCCACGGGATTGCAAAGAGTCGGACACGACTTAGCAAGTAGCAGCAGCAGCATCTGGGTCTGGGTCCAGGATTTTTTTTTTTTTTTTTTTTGCCATGAGGAAAGGCAGTCTGATGCTTGATTCTCTGAGAATTCCCAAGTTCTAAGTCCTGAGGGCGGGATTCCTGGGTCTGAGACGGGAGGGGTCTGGGTGTCTAGACTCCTGGATCCAGAGGAGCTGGGTCCTCCACTCTTGACTCTGGGAACCCCAGACGCTTGTGTTAAGCAGGTGGGGATCAGGCCTCAGGCACCGCCACCTACCCCAAGCTGCCCCCTAGTGGCTGCCACACTCCTCCACACACCAGAGGACAGACTGGGCTCCGCAGTTTATTTTGCATCGTAAACCCCTTCCAGCCCCTGGGGCTCCCTTCGCGCAGCACATCTTGGTGCCCTGTAGGGTGGAAAGAGAGGCGGTTTAGATAGTATCACAGCAAGATGGGGTGGGGTGAGCAGGGCCAGGCTGAGGGCAGGAGCCTGGGTGGGAAGGGGGCCTCACCTGGCATCCAGGCCTTCACGGATCCCTCAGGGGCAGATGGAAGGGGAGACTTTCGCTTTAGGAGTTTCTGCAATGGCAAGAGTTTAAAGGCGATGTTGATTTCCTAGCACCAGTGTTCCCCTTTGGCTCCCACCCCCTCTTCCCTCAGACCCCGGAGTCCCAGCCCCAGCTGCCCTCTGCACTCACCCTCGGGCTCCCTCCCCGGTCTGGGGGCTGGAGGTGACTTCCCACGGGGCTGAAGCCACAGTCCAGAATCTTGGCAAGGGAAGAGGAGCTCGAAGTCTGGGAAGGGTCGGAGGTGCCTGCAGGGGAGGAGATTAAGAAATTTCACAGATAAGCTGCAGCAGTACTTCATCTCACAGGCCTGGACAGGGGTTACATGTGATGGCGGAGCAGGGGTGTGCAGTCAGGGGCAGCATGGTAGGGTCTTGTCCCTAGTCCATGCTGTTTTGTTCCCCTAACACCTTTGGCTTGAGTAGAAAAAATTTTTGTTTGTCTATCCATACATCCACCCATCCATACCTCCACCCATCCATCCATCCATTCACCTGTCTAGCCATCCATCCATCCACCCATCTGCTCACCTAGCCATCCATCCATTCATCCATCCATCCATCCACCCTTCCATCCATCTGTCCATTCATCCATCCATCCACCCATCTGCTCACCTAGCCATCCATCCATTCACCCATCCATCCATCTATCCATCTACCCTTCCATCCATCTGTCCATCCATCCATCCATCCATCCATCCATCCACCCATCTAGCCATCCATCCATCCACCCATCTGCTCACCTAGCCATCCATCCATTCACCCATCCATCCATCTATCCATCCACCCTTCCATCCATCTGTCCATCCATCCATCTACCCATCTTCTTACCTATCCATCCAGCCATCCAGATATCTACCCATCCATCCAGATATCTACCCATCCAGCCATTCCCCCTTCTATCCCCTCATCCATCCATCTGTCCGACTGTCCATCCATCCATCTGTTCATCCACCCATCTACCCAGCAATCTACCTATTCATTTATTCATCCATCCATCCCACAAATTTCCTGAGTAGCTACAGTGTGTCAGCCACTGTTGTGGGCTCTGAAGAGACAGCAGGAACTAGACAGACAAAAATCTCTGTCCTCATGGAGCCAATAGTCTATTAAGGAAGAGGATTAACATGAGTCATCAGTGCACGAACAAGGAAATATCCCAGAAAGTTGTGCGTCCTTCAAAGACCTGACAGAGGATGGGGTGAGGAGGGTGGTGATTGGACCTGAGGGTGACTGGGGAAAGCTTCTTGGAGGAGGGGGAAATTGAGCAGAAGTCTGAGTGCAAGAAGGATGTGAGCAGAAGTGTTGCAGTGGGTGGTGGGCTTGCTGGTTTTGTTAGAACAGTAAGGAGTCCATTGATGCTGGAAAGGAGTTGAGGGGGTGCTGGGAGGTCAGAGCGGTGGGGAGGGGTCCGATCCCCAGGCCTTATGGGCTGATGGAGAGGACAGTGGCTTTAATTCTTGGAGTCCTGAGGTCTTGGGGGCTTCTGAGAGGTGAGGGAGGGGATCTGATTCAGGTTACAAATGTCCAATCTTGCTGACTTCCTCACAACCCATGGGGCCCATGCCATGCTTGCCCCCATATACTCCACGTGTAGGCACTGAGGATGAGAGAGATCCCCAGTGGCCACAGCAAGGTGCCTGGGTCCCTTTGAATGACTGTTTCAACCCCCAAAGGGGGATTTCTCTCCTGGAGAACAGCGTTGTGAGGGAGCATGCCCAGTCAGGGGAGTCATCATACCCACATGGCAAGGACTGGCATCATGCCCATTTCACAGACAAGAAAAACAAGGATGGACTCTGGAGTCTGAAGCCAGGGGCCTGGGTTCCAGTCCTGACTCTCACATCCTTGAGCTGGCTGGCCTTCAGATCTTGGAGCCTCAGTATACCCCTCTATGTAATAGGGGTCATAATAGCATCTACCTTATCAGGTTGTCATGGCAACTAAATGACAGCATTAAAAAGCAGCACCAGGGAGGGACTTCCCTGGTGGCACAGTGGATAGGAATAGGCCTGCCAATGCAGGGGACAATGGTTCGATCCCTGGCCTGGGAAGATTCCACATGCCACCGAGCAACTAAGCCCGTGGGCCACAGCTAGAGATGCCCGAGGAGCCCAGGCACCTTGATTACAAGTAGCCCCCACTGGTCACAACTCAAGAAGGCCCATGCAAAGCAATGAAGACCCGGTGCAGCAAAATCAAAACAAAACAAAACCGTGCCAGGAGCTTCCCTGGCAGTCCAATGGTTAAGACTTCGCACTTCCCCTGCAGGGGGCACGGGTTTGATCCCGGGTCAGGGAACAAAAAGATCCTGCATGCTGTGTGGCATGGCCAAAAATTAAAAAAAAAAAAAAAGTAGCCCTAGGCCTATAGCGAGAGTTATACATACATGGATGAGCTATTTTCATTATGACAGTCACCTTGCTGGGAAATAACAGACCGGGGCTCCCTCCTGCAGCATGTTTCAAGCAATGAAGGAAGAAGAGTTGGCTGGAATTTGAACTGGGAAGGGTCTGGGCAGAGGAGGAAAGAGTCTGCCGGGTGGAGGGCACAGCCTTGGGGACGGTGCGACCTTCTGGCCAGAGGGGCCCGTTGCCCTGTGTCCCTTTCATCGTCCGCCGGGAGCCCGCTGAGTACCTCTCACTGTTTCCATTTGGTTTTGGCTGCAGGTCGAGATCTGTTTTTAGCTTCTCTGGCTGGTGTCACCGCCCGCCTCCCCCCTCACCCTGGCCCCCCTCTCCCCGGCTGGCTCTCCTGTTTTCTGTGGTCGAATAATGTTCCCGGACTTCCTGAGCTGTTTGTTTGAAGACTGCCCAGTATCGATTGGATCTGGTGTGTATTCAGCCTGAAATCTAACAGAGACCTCCTCTTATCCCCCGCCCCCACGCCAGGAAGCCGGGACTTGGAAAATGCTTGGGTGAAGAGTGCAGGGGGAAAAAAAGCAAGGTGGGGGCTTGCTAAGAAAATAAACAGATTTTTTTTTGTTTGTTTAAGGGTTTTCTCTTCTTTCAGGCTGTGTGTTTGGGCAGGTGCAGTCTCCTCTCTGAGTTTTTTTTTTTTTTTTTTTCTTCTTCTGGAAAATGAGGAGAGGAACATTTTCGACTTCCTAGGGCTATGGGGAAGGCTCACTCCACTGGCTCATTCAATGTCTGTTTCTTGAGCACCTACTGTGTGTCAGGCACAGTTCACATAACAGAGAATGAGGCCAAGTCCTAACCTTCGGGAAGATGACAACCTGCTGGCGGTGACAGAAAACAACGGGTTATATGCTCTGCTAGCCTGGTGAACGCACAGCGGGAATTCAGACAGGTGGGCTTGGAGGGACGGGAGGGTGCGGGTGAGGGGCACCATTTTTTTTTTGGCCACACCCCATAGCATGCAGAACATCCCGACCAGAGATTGAACCCAACCAGAGATTGAACTTCCTGAAACGGAAGCTAGGAGTCTTTACCGCTGGACCACCAGGGAAGCCCCAGAAAGTGAACATGTTAGTCCTCCGTTGTGTCCAGCTCTTTTCAACCCCATGGACTGTAGCCTACCAGGCTCCTCTGTCTGTGGGATTTTCCAGACAAGAATACTGGCGTGGGTAGCCATTCCCTTCTCTGGGGGATCTTCCCAACCCAGGGATCGAACCCAGGTCTCCTTCATTGCAGGCAAATTCTTTACTGTCTGAGCCACCAGGGCAGTCCAAGGTAGCCCCATGGGGGCGCTATTTTCAATAGGTGTTCAGGGAAGGCCTCCCTAAGGAGGGGATGGGAAAGTGAACCTTGGGAAAGGAGATCTAAGCAGAGGGAACAGCTGGTGCAAAGGCCCTGGGGTAGGGCATGCCTGGGATGCTGGAAGAGGAGCCAGAAAGCCAGTGAGGTGGGGTGAGTAAGGGAGAGAAGAAGAAAAGAGGCCATAGAGGTATGGATGTCAGATGGCATCTGTAAATGGGTGCAAAGAATGGGTGCCTGGCCTGCACTCCTAGGCATCCGGCCAGACTGGGGACCCCAGGGGTGAACGGAAGCCACCTGCCTACCCCAGACCAGTGCCCCACTCACCACGTTCAGCTGGCCTTTGCCGCTGGGGCTCTTGGGACACAGATCCAGCCGAGGGGGCAGGGGAGGACCTGAAGGGGCCATCTAGGGGAGACAGAGGGTGGGGAGGGCGTGTGAGCCATCATTTTCTGTTCACCTACATGTGCCCCTGCCAGGAGGCCCAGCATTCAGGTGCTTTGTAGGCTTTGGAGGTAGAATGGAGAATGAGACAAAGTCCTACCCTCAGGAGGGTTATACTAGAGAAAGTCATAGCCCCAGACCGTAGGGGAGGCGAAAGTTTGTGTCCTTGGGACCCCAGAAGCCTGTCACCAGCTCCCTCCTCTCTCAGACCCAGGGGTCCAGACCCCCATCCCTCCTCCCTCAGACCCTAGGGATTCCCGTTCCAGCTCCTGCTTGGCCCTGCTCACCTGCTCCAGCTCCTCCTCATCACTGCTGTGCTCTGGGTCCTCCACAGTGGCGCTGACGTGGAACTGATGGATACTCACAGCCTCTTGGCCCTTGATCTCGCAGCGGCAGAAGGGGCAGGTCTGGCTGTCTGAGCACTGGGGAAGGTGGAGAGGGAAAAGATCAGGGTCTCCCTGTTCCCACCATGTCCCCTGGGACGACAGGGGCCTTTATCCTCCACCAAGTCATGTGGGGAGGACAGAGGGAGGGAAACAGAGAGAGAGAGAGAGGAGGAGGAAGAGAGAAAGATGGAGAGAGAGAGATGCAGGATGGGAAGGAGGGGCTGCTTGAGGTCAGGAGGAGCATCAGCATCAGTCCTTCCAATGAATAGTCAGGGTAGGGATGCTATGGGGTAGGAATGCCTGGGGAAGACTCCTAAGATTCTCTTGGACTGCAAGGAAATCAGACCAGTCAAGCCTAAAGGAAATCAACCCCGAATATTCATTGGAAGGACTGATGCTGAAGCTCCAATACTTTGGCTACCTGATGCTAAGAGCCGACTCATTGGAAAAGACCCTGATGCTGGGAAAGATTGAGGACAGAGGAGAAGAGGGTGACAGAGGATGAGATGATTAAATAACATCACCGACTCTATCAAATGGATATGAGTTTGAGCGAACTCCAGGAGATGGTGAAAGACAGGGAAGCCTGGAATGCTGCAGTCCATAGAGTCACAGAGTCAGACACAGCTGAGCGACTGAGCAACAAAAGGAATGCCTGAGACACTTGCCTGGCCTGTACGTATTCATTGTGGGGGGCCCCCCATAGACACCCCCTGCCACCACCACTGGGGCCAGTGTCGGCTGGACCAGCCGTTTGGTTCTTAAGACTGCAGGGCGCATCTCAGCATCAACCATCAGGGAACTTTGAAGAACAAAACTTACTACTCAGAGGTCCTGGAGAGTAGAGGGCAGAGGAGGCAGACCTGGGGCTCTGCCTTTATTGGGGGTGGAGTGGGGTGCCTAGGATTTCGGGTGCTCACTGTTGACTGGCAAATTTAAAGCAGAAGAGGAAGAAGCAGGGACTGAAGAGAGAAGCAGGACACTCCAAGCTCAGTTACCTAGGGCTTTTTCAGGGGAAACTTCAAGACTCAGGGCTTGATAGTCCCTTATCTAGTTGTTTTGCTAGTTGCTGAGTCCGGAAGAGGGATGTCTTTGTTATGATAATCTCTCCAATCAAAAGCTTAAGGCCAAACACTTACATCACAAAGGATAGGCTGTGTATTAGGCACCCTTTACCCACAGGGGCTCCCTTTACCCACAGGGGCTCCCTTTACCCAGAGGCCTGAATCCTCCCTTGGGAGGTCACTAGCCTCAGCCGCATTCCCCTGAGAAGGCTCAGAGAGGTAAAGCCACTGGTCCAGATCACCCAGCGAGGGACTGCTACAGGCTCGAAATGCCCGGGGCATGTTAAATGTGGCCAGTCCCGAAGACACCACTGTCTCCCACTGGGGCCAATGCAGCGTTTTCCATGAATAATGTAACTGGAGACGGAGAAACAGAGGCAACCGGTGTAGAGCGAGAGAGACAGAGGCACAGGTGGAGCAAGCCTCTGCTCTCCCTGGGCCTCAGTTTCCCCATGTGGTTGACGAGGCATGTGGGAGATGCTCTCAGTTCAGTCGCTCAGTCGTGTCCGACTCTGTGCGACCCCACGGACTGCAGCACGCCAGGCTTCCCTGTCCATCATCACCAACTCCTGGAGCTTGCTCAAGCTCATGTCCATCACGTTGGTGATGCCATCCAACCATCTCATCCTCTGTCGTCCCCTTCTCCTCCGGCCTTCAGGGGAGATGCTCTATTGGAAGAAAGGGGTGGGGGGCAGGGTGGAGGCGGGGAAGGCAGGGCGGGGTCAGACCCACCAGCCAGGCAGCCAGGCAGCGGCTACAGAGCAGGTGCCCGCAGGGCTCTATCTTCACGTCCTTGTTGCTCTCGGCACAGATCTTGCAGAGCTCAAACGTGGAGTCCATGGCCCAGTACAGCTGCAGCTGCTCCTGCCAGGTGAGAAGGGGACGACCGGAAGCAGGGGTGCTGTCAGCCACGAGCAGGCAAGTCGGGCCACTGGGAGTGAGTCCTGAACCTCAGCACCAGCCTTGATTGAACCCTCTCCCAGGTTCAAGGCTGTGTGTCCAGCTGCCTCCTACATGTGCTTTCGTTATCAGACTTGTTCTCTGGGGCTGGTCTACACTCAGGGTTGCCAGATTCAGCCAATAAACATACAGGATGCCCTGTTAAATTTGATTTTTGGATGAACAGTGAACACATTTTGAGATCTAAGTGTGTCCCAAATATTGCATAGATACACCTAAAATTTTTTTTTAATTAAAAAAAATTTTCGATTGCACTGCATGGCATGTGGGATCTTAGTTCCCTGACCAAGGATCCAACCTGTGATCCCCTGCACTGGAAGTGCAGAGTCTTAACTACTGGACTGCCAGGGAAGTCTCTGCATGGGATACACTCATACTCGAAATTTTGTTTGTCATTTCATCCCCTTGGGATGGTTGGAAGACTAAAAGCTGCCACTGGTGAATGCACAAAGTGCATTAGCTGCCCTGATGATCTCAGCAGTATCATTTCCTGGCTTCATTATCAGGAAACCCCCGGGGTAAGAGGCAGGAGGGGCAGTGTTTTCCAGAGAAGGAACAGAGAGGTCAAGCAATTTACCCCAGGTCACATGGCCACCAAGCCAGCACAGAACCTGAAGGCTTCTGGGAGTCTGACTCATGAGAGAGGATCCTTGAGCCGCGGTGCAGTGTGGGTGGGGGGCAGGTGAGCCGGGGTGGGGGCCTGGGCCTCACCTCCGACACGTGGATGTGCTGATGCGGTTCCATGTGGCAGAGTTCGGTCAGGTCCGGGTTGTTGTTCTTCCCATCTGGGTAGAGGTAGCTGGGGGAAGGGAGGAGGTGGGTATGGGGAGGGGGGCATCCAGTGCCCCCACCCTACACTGGAGCGGCTGTCCCAAATACATGGCCGGCCTGGGGATAGTTGTCCCCTCAGACCCCCAAAGAAGGACTCCAGCTCTGGAAACTCCAGATGAATGAGAACCAGGAAGCATCAAACCTCAGGTCCAGCCCTCCTAGAGCTTCACTCATCCTAGAGTCTTCAGGCCGCAGCGTAAAAGCATCTTTTTTCCCCCTAAAACTGCAAAACCAGCTTCCTTCACAGCTCACCCCTCACCTTTCTTTTTAAAAGTTATTTGGCTGGGACGCGTCTTGGTTGCAGCATGCAGGATCTAGTTCTCCAACCAGGGATCAAACCTGGACCCCCTGCATTTGGAGTGCAGAGTTTTATCCACTGGACCACCAGGGAAGTCCCCATAATAGCATCTTTGTCACAGGTTGCAGGAGTGACCAGATCCTACAGTCTTAGGCCCACAGGGCTAGAAGGACCTCCTGGTCTGTCTACACTATTCTTACCTCACAGAGGGTGACTGGGTCTCTGAATGAGAAAGGCAATGCCTGAGGCCATGCAGTCATGCTGTGGGCCAGGTCTGAGTGACCGGCTCCAGGACACCCCAGGCTCTGCACACCCTGAGTCTCTCATCCAAGTCATAAGTGACCAGTACTGGGCAACTCTACCTCACTGGCCTCAGTTTTCTCTTCCGTAAAATGGATGTAATCATGCCTAGGCTAAAGATGGGTGATGAGGATCAAGTAAGACAGTGCTTAAAGAACACACAGGACTCAGTCCCCACACATAAACACCCAGTGTGAGGGGAACTGCTAGGATCAATGTCTAAAGACCCAGAAACTGTCTCACTGTGAGGTAGAGAGAGCTTGGGGTCCCTGCCCCGCCTCTCTCTTGACTTGTCCATTTCCAGAATTGTGTGTGTGTGCATGCACGCTCTCATGTACATAGATCAGAGGGGTTAAACCAGATGGAAGGTGTTCATACTTATTTTAACTCTGGAATCCTCCACTGAAATCTGACCTGGAACTCAATACCTTAGAGTATATAGTATATAGTATATATATATATATATAGTATATGCTATGCTATGCTACGCTAAGTTGCTTCAGTCGTGTCCAACTCTGTGCAACCCCATAGACAGCAGCCCACCAGGCTCCCCTGTCCCTGGGATTCTCCAGGCAAGGACACTGGAGTGGGTTGCCATTTCCTTCTCCAATGCATGAAAGTGAAAAGTGAAAGTGAAGTTGCTCAGTCATGTCCGACTCTTAGCGACCCCATGGATTGCAGCCTAACGGGCTCCTCCGTACATGGGATTTTCCAAGCAAGAGTACTGGAGTGGGGTGCCATTGCCTTCTCCGATATATAGTATATAGCATAAGGTATATAGCATGCCAGGGAAGCCTGGCGTGCTGCAGTCCATGGGGTTGTAAAGAGTCAGACATGACTGAGCAACTGAGCACGCACTCTTGCATAAATACACACACACACGCCCAGTAGATTTTCATTACTTGTGGATTTTGTATGTGCAGACTTGCCTACTTGCTAAACTGCCCTTGGAAGCTCAACATCCATACTCCCTGCGGCACTTTCACGGTCACTCACAGCCAGGCCTGCTCGCAGCTGAGGATGGACCTGGCGGCATTTGGCCTTTTCCTCTGAGCTCTCATATTATAAACGTGTTCTTCTCGCAGTCTGTGCAGGGCCCCATTTTAGTGCTCTGTCCTGGCGACCGCGCTGGTTTCAACGCCCCCACGCAGACTGCTGAGGTGCTGCCTAGGGGCCTAAGCACAGGAAGGCCAAGATGTGCCTCGTGGAGAAAATACGTGTGGGAGATGAACTTCGTTCAGGCGGGAGCTACGTGCTGCTGGCCACAAGCTCAAAGCGAATGTATCAATGACAGACATTAAACCAGGCGTCTTTAAATAGAAATACGGGCTTCCCTGGTGGCTCAGCGGTAAAGAATCCGCCTGCCATGCAGAAGATACAGGAGACGCAGGTTCAATCCATGGGTCAGGAAGATCCAGGGAGGAGGGCACGGCAACCCACTCCAGTATTCTTGCCTGGAGAATTAGATGGACAGAGGAGCCTGGTGGGCTACAGTCCATGGGGTTGCAAAGAGTCGGACACGACTGAATGGACTTAGCATGCACACAACTGGATATCTACCTACCTATCCATCCATCCATCTACTTATCTAGCTACCTATCTAATCTGCCTATCCTCCATTTCATCTGTCTCCCTATATCTATCTATCCATCCATCCATTCTATCTATCTATCTATCCAACGTCATCCATCCATCTACCTACCTACCTATCTAGCTGCCTATCTATCTGTTCATCTATTCTTTCTTCCTATCATCTATGTATCCATCTATCATAGATCTACCCATTATCTATCTCAGCATATCATATAGATATGATAAGGAGCTAAGGAGGCTCTGGTTAAACCTTCAAGGTGAGACTCAGGAACGCTGTCTACCTTTTTTACCCCTCCTGTCCCACACAAGTCAGATCCTGCAAGAGGGGCCCTGGGGCAGCCAAGATTACAGACTGAAAACCCCAGTCTAGCTTTATTGCTCAGTTCTCCTTCTGCTCTCACAGTCTAGATTCTAGAACAGGACATGGATATCTAGAAGCAAAAGCCTTGAGTGCAAGTCCAAGGAAGGGGACCTCTGGGGTTGTGCCTAGCTACCACACACTCCTCCTAGACCTGCAGCTAGCTTAACATGGCAGCTGTGTGGGAACTGACAAGGTGTTCCTTCCTGCGCCTCTGCCTGCCACCTGCTGGAACACTGCAGTATTGCAATTTTATGTTGTCAAAGGCATGCTGTCTGTGAACCCTGTGCTCTCAGATGTGCTCATCCCTCCTAGGATGGTGACTCACAAGCCTTCCTTCTGTCCTTCCAGGAGCACCTGGAACAGGGGTTTGTTGAGAGGGATGGTCTGCAAGATGCTGCCGTCTGAGCTCACATATCCGATGGCCCACTTCCCCAGGCGAGTGCAGCTGGGCCGGAAGATGTAGCTGGAGGAAGAGGTAGGGAGGGATGGGGGAGGGAGTGGCCACCGCTGACCCTCTGGAACCTCCCGGCCCCTCACCCTGCTGGGGATCCAGGTGTCTAGATTCTTGCTCCTTCATAAACTTCCTACCTTTTAGGCAAAAGAGGCACTACTAGGTCCCTTCCCCACTTCAGGGACTGTCTGCAGAGTTTACCTGTTAAGCTCCTCCTCCACCGTCACTGGGTTTAGACGACGTGGGGACTTTTGCTGGAAGTAATAGGAGCAAGGCACCCCATTTATATAGGGGATGCTAAGCTGGTAGGGTGTACAGCTGTGGCTTCTGGAAAGCATTTGCCACCACAAGGAGAGACTATGTCTGAGAATGAGGCTGGCACAGAGGAAAGCTGGGGAAGGACAGGAACTGATTTCTGACAACAGCACTTGAGCACCTGGATCCAGCTGTTCCTGAAGTCCACACCTGGTCTTCTCAATTATGACCACTGATTCATTCCTTTTTCTTTCCCTTTACACCAGTCTCAAGTGTAACTGGAAAAGTGCTAACATACCATCTTGGGGGTCCTGCACCTCCGTCCTGCAAAGACTCAGGAATCTGACATCCTATTCCTTTAACCTCTTGGTGTTCCAGGTAGCTCAGTCCCTCAATTTTTAGCCCTCTAGTGGGATCCAATGGCTCGAAACTCCTGGCTTGAAATACTTTAAGGACTCAGGTGTCTGGTTTCTCAGCAGGTGGGAGGTCATATTCAAAATATTTAACAGATGTGTGGGTTCTAACCTATGAGAAACAGATTGTATCCCAGGGCAGGATCTTCAGGTCCCCTTGCTGGACCAGGGGTATTGTCCCTTTAGTTGCTGGACTGTGGGCGGGTTTATGTGGTCCCAGGACAACCTAGGTGGCAGGGGCACTCAGCATTCTTCCTCTGAGTTCTCGACTCTCTGGGGTCCCGTGTACCACAGCCCTTCAGTTCTTACTTTCTGAAGGATGTCTCAGTCACCCAGACACCCCAGCCCAGGATCCAGACCCTGCAATCCCTGCAGCCTCCTCCTCACGAGGCCCAGCCGTTTTACCTGCCTGGCTTGTCTCTGAAAGTCTGCAGACGGGCTTGGACCTCGTCGTATGTGAGGAAGGCCATGTAACCCGGGTGGTTGACCGCCAGGAGCTGCCAGTTCTTGAGGAGTGTTGGCCACGGCTAGGGCGGGGCAGCACTGAGGTCAGGGAGGGGCTGAGGGAGCGGCCCACGCTCCTAGTGCCTCCCGGGGTCCAAGAACACAGACACCTCACTCACACCCACCGTGGGCCTCAGGAATATCTTTGACATAGACGACTCCAGGCCCTTCCACCTCCAGGAGTCAGGAGTCCAGGCCCCCAGGCCCTCCTCCCACAGACCCAGGAGTCTGGGCTCCCAACCTCTCCTCCCCCAGGACCCAAGAGTCTGGGCTTCAGACCCTGGCCTTCCCTGACCTGGAAGAGCCTGGTGAAGATGTCAAACTCGAAGATGGACACGTGGCCGCTGCAGGTGAGGTCGATGGTGGAGCGCAAGGCCAGGGCCGTGGAGCCTGGCTCCACAGGGTGGCAGATGCATAAGATCGCCTCAAACTCAGCCCAGGGCAGCACACATCTAGGTGAGGGTGGGGGTGGGGGGTGCAGATGAAGCCTCTGGGAGGCATAGCTCCTGGGAAGGAGCGGGGCTGCACTCCTGGGTCTGAGGGACTAGGGGCTGGGGGCCTGGATCCTGGGTCTGGGGGAGGAGGGGCTGGGGTCTGACTCCTGGGTCTGGGGAAGGAGGGGCTGGGGGTCTGATTCCTGGGTCTGAGGGAGGAGGGGCTGGGGGCCTGGACTCCTGGGTCTGGGGGAGGAGGGGCTGGGGTCTGACTCCTGGGTCTGGGGGAGGAGAGGCTGGGGGTCTGGGCTCCTGGGTCTGGGGTCTGACTCCTGGGTCTGGGGGATGAGGGGCTGGGGTCTGACTCCTGGGTCTGGGGGATGAGGGGCTGGGGGTCTGATTCCTGGGTCTGAGGGAGGAGGGGCTGGGGGCCTGGACTCCTGGGTCTGGGGGAGGAGGGGCTGGGGCCTGACTCCTGGGTCTGGGGGAGGAGGGGCTGGGGCCTGACTCCTGGGTGCCTGGTCAGGGGCAGGATGGGGCTCTAGCCGCTGTGGGCCCTGCGGTGGGCGCTCACTCACCGGGCTCCGCAGCGCTCCCTCCAGAAAGTGTGGGCGGAGACCTTGGTGAGCTGGTAGGTGTGGCCGCAGTACCTGCCTCCGGGGAAGAGCGCGTCCAGCTCCGCGTGCATGTAGCTGAAGATGAGGGCCAGCTTGGCAAGCTGCCGCCTGCGGGGATGGGCTCTGAGGACTTGGACTTGACCTTGGGAGCCCCACTGACCCTTCCACGCTGTGTGGGGAACACCCCCAGCCTCTAAGATGTTAGTGCACGATGAAAGTCGGTTCTGAGACCACCTGTTACAGTCCTGACGCGTCCCCTCTGGGGACCTCTCTTTCCCCATCTGTGAAGGAAAGGGAGGTACCGCCTCATATCTGAGGCATCCCCCAGCAAACGAATCCCAGTCTCTGTCCTAAGCCTTGCCTAGTCAGATGTGGGGAGCATTGGGGCTGGGGCCACCTAGGGCAGTCTGAGCTCAGAGACTCCCTGTTGGTTTAAGCAGCCCTGGGTGGTGAACCCCTGGGCTTCCTCCTGCTCACTGCCTCCCTGAGGAACCACTCAGGGTGTGGGGGACAGCAGAGGATAGCTCTGACACTTAGCTCTGTGATTTTTGGCAAGTTCCTTTTTCCCTCTTCAAGCCTCAGTTTCCTCAGCTGTGAAATGGGTATAAATACAGGATAAGTACAGCCCCTGCCTCATGATGGGGTGGGGGGTGGTGCACGATGAGGATTCTTACCCATCTTATGAGCACATAAGATGCCAGGCACCACCTGGTATACAGTTGGCATTCAGGGCATGTTAATTAGTTACTGTTCTTATTATTTTATATTAATAGCCTCCAGGTCTGTTGGATTCTTGATGCTTTTTATAGGGAAACCCTTGATAGTTTCTAAGCACCCTCCCTTCCCACAGTCTGTAACGCAGTCACTATTCGCATGTGACTGGTCCAACTTGAAATGTGTTCTAAATGTGAAACACACACTAGGTTTCAGAAACTCAGTGCAAAAGTGAAAGTGAAAGTTGCTCAGTCATGTCCAACTCTTTTCCACCCCATGGAAATACTATACAGTCCATGGAGTTCTCTGGGCCAGAATAGTGGAGTGGGTATCCTTTCCCTGGTAGCTTAGCTGGTAAAGAATCTGCCTGCAATGCGGGAGACCTGGGTTTGATCCCTGGGTGGGGGAGATCCCCTGGAGAAGGGAAAGGCTACCCACTCCACTATTCTGGCCTGGAGAACTCCATGAATCATATAGCCCATGAGGTCACAAAGATTTGGACATGACTGAGTGACTTTCACTAGTGCAAAAGGAAAAAAAAAAGAATGTGAATTATTGCATTAAGCATCACCTTATATTTATTGATTATAAGTTGAGCTCATAATATTTTGGATATAATGGATTTTTAAAAGTTTATGCAATTCATTTCACCTGCTTAAAAAAAACTTTTTGTAATGTGTCTACAGGAAAATGAAAAACTACATATGTTGCTTCCATTAGATTTTTGTAGAAAGTCCTGGTCTAGAATCTCCATCAAAGAGTTGCTACGACCTCATGACTCTAGAAAATCCACTGAGCCATTCACTGAGTCCCTAAGCTTCCTAGTTTCTAGAACCTACTGAATCTAGAACAGTGGTGCTCAGTGGAGTTACACTACCCTTCTAAGGAGCTTCTAGAAATTTGCTTGGGGCTAGATTGTGGGGGACTATCCCCTCCAGTCGGAGAAGGCAATGGCACCCCACTCCAGTACTCTTGCTTGGAAAATCCCATGGACGGAGAAGCCTGGTAGGCTGCAATCCATGGGGTCGCTAAGAGTCAGACACGACTGAGCGACTTCACTTTCACCTTTCACTTTCATGCATTGGAGAAGGAAATGGCAACCCACTCCAGTGTTCTTGCCTGGAGAATCCCAGGGATGGCTGAGCCTGGTGGGCTGCCGTCTATGGGGTCGTACAGAGTCAGACACGACTGAATCGACTTAGCAGCAGCAGCAGGATCCCCTCCAGTAAGATTTTACCCACCCCCTACTCAACTTTCCAATGTCCCATCACACATTTGTGAAGATGGAAAATCCAGTTACAGTGATCTGAGCTTAGAGTCCAATTCCATTTTACGTAAGTTTTTCTTTTCTCAGCTTGTGGGATCTTAGGTCCCTGACCGGAGATCAAATCCTGGCTCTGCAGTGAAAGCAGAGTCCTAACTCTACATAAGCACTTTTTTGCACATTGAAAATCAATTCTGAATTTTACAGAGATTCACTATCCTATGTGTCAAGGGACGTCTCTTTCATTCGGCAATGGATGATTATTTCTCCCAGGTGCAAGTGTACAAGAACCAGTCAATTCTGCCTTCCAGAGTAACTATAACAGTGCCTTGGCATTTTCATTCCAAATATAAATAATTTTATTATAAAGAACATTCCTTTGATTCCCTTATACTACAATTTGGGCATTATAGTGATTTTTTTTTTTTTTTTTAAGAATTATGAGTAGGTAGGTTATTCACCCGATGTATGTCATTTCAGGATAGATTTAAAGAGACACCAGGAAATATTTGCTCTAAAGAAAGGGCTTGGGGCCCTGTTGGGGTTGAGAGCTACTGTTCCAAGCCTTGTTCTGGCTCTAGACCTCAAAACTCTGCCCCTGTCACTCAACAGCCCTGTCTTGGAAATTCAGAGCAGGCAGCCTGCAGACAAAAAGAAAAAAAAAAAAGCCCTAGGTCCTGAGCTAGCCACCCAAGGAACTAAAGACAGGCTAAGGAACTAAAGACAGGCTCTGAGAGTGTCCCGGGCAGGGTTGGTGATGGGGGCTTCAGAGCTCTTTCTCCAATGCTCCCCATGCAGGAAGCTTCCTGGGGTCCCCACGTTCCATAATGTGTGTCTAAATCCTCGGGGCGAACAGCCCGCTTCTGAGCCAAGAAAGAAGGGGACATGGTGAGCTCAGGCTCTCCATGCCCAAAGAAGGAAAAAAACCTCGGAGGCTTAGTTTCTCAGGTTCTTTCACGGAGAAGGGCTTGCGATCGGGACTCCTGAGGCAGCCCCACTGACGATCTCAACCTTTGTCCCGGCCCAAGGGCTCACCTGAGTCTGGAGCCCTCCCGGAAGAGCTCGTCGTTGGCGATCTTTCGGCCGTGGGGGGGCAGCAGCGCCGCCACCTGCCTGCTCTTGGCCTGCATGTTAGCCAGATAGACCACCAGAAAGTCCCACGGCCCCCCGGGACCCTCGGGGACGCCTCTGCCGGCCTCCCGCCGGGCTTGCGCCACCTGGCGCAGCAGCTGCGCCGTGCGGGGCAGCAGGTCCCGAAGGGAGGGGGGACTCGAGGAGAGCCGGGGGTCCCCGCATTGTTCTTCCAGGCGCTGCAGCAGCCTCACCGCGCGGCCGAACGCGCGGGATTCTCCCCACTGTCGTCCCCGCAGGGCCGCCGCAGCCATGGGTCCCTCTGATGCCGTAGGAGGGACGGGGACCCGCGGAGAAAGGCCCGGCACCGCCCAGCCCCAGGTAGGGGCGGGACCGGGCGGAAGAGGTAAGGGCGGGCCCTGGAGAACCGGGGAAGGTGACTGCCGGTACCCGTGTGCTCCAAGGGGGCGGGGGCTGGGGTCTCTGGCACCTGGGTTCCTTAGAGATGGGGTTTCTCACGTCCGATCCCCAAAGGAAAGCCGGATGGGGTGGCTTTGGTGGGTGGCGACAGGACTTCCTGGGTGGGTGGGAATCGCAGGTCCGATGCCTGGGCCTTTTCTGCCGAGGGGTGGGGGGCAGGGTCCCAAGTTAGCAATGGAGGGGGGGTTGGGGGAAATCTAGGACTTTTGTTGGGGGCGAGGGTGGGGCTGGGAGTTTAGCTACCCAGACCGTGAAGGGGAGTTGTGTTGGGAGGTAGCTTTCCTGGGTCGTGGGTCAAAGTTTTGGTCATTGGTCGTGGCATGGGATTAAAGGTTAGAGCTGAACCTTCTAGGAGGAAACGTTAGGGAAATAGTGCGACCCTTCTGTCCCAGAGAAGAAACACAGCGTGCCCAGACCCGTGGGTCCCCTAAGAGCAGGAGTTGGGAGGAGGGTGTCTGAGGGAGCAGGAATCTGGTGACATAATTCCTGGGTCCCCATAAGCAGGGGCCTGAGAGAAATCAGGCTGGAGTTGAGACACTCAGATTTCCAAAGGAGGTGGTGGGGGCTTCTGGGTCCCCAGGGGGTGAGGCGGAAGATGGGGCTCATGGCTGCAGCAGGTGCCCAGAGCAGGGCTGAAGAGAAGCCGATACCTAGCCAGGGCTGCGCGCGGGGCTGGGCTCTGGTGGGTCGGACTGTCCCTCTGTCTCTCAAGGGAGCCAGGCCACGCCCCCTGGCTTCCTGGCCACGCCCCGGCCAGGAAACTGGCCTATTTGTGATTACAAATATGCCCATACCTAGAGAATTTCTTCCCTGGTGGCTCAGACGGTAAAGAATCTGCCTGCAGTGCGGGAGACCTGGGTTTGATCCCTGAGTTGGGAAGAGCCCCTGGAGCAGGGCATGGAAACCTGTTCCAGTATTCTTGCCTGGAGAATCCCCATGGACCAAGGAGCCTGGAGGGCTACAGTCCATGGGGTCGCATAGAGTCGGACACAAGTGAAGCGACTAAGCACACAGCACAGAGAATTTCTAATCAGAGAATAATAGTAATAATAATGGATCAAATCAGTTAATCCTAAAGGAAATCCCTGAAAATTCACTGGAAGCACTGATGCTGAAGCTGAAGCTCCAATACTTTGGCCACCTGATGCAAAGAGCTGACTCATTAGAAAAGACCCTGATGCTGAGAAGGATTGAAGGCAGGAAGAGAAGGGGACCACAGAGGACGAGATGGTTGAATGGCATCACCGACTCAATGGACATGAGTTTGAGCAAGTTCCGGGAGATGGTGAAGGACAGGGAAGCCTGGCGTGCTGCAGTCCGTGGGATTGTAAAGAGTCAGAAACCACTGAGTGACTGAACAACAACAAGGCATTTATTAAACACTCCGTCGACCCCTGTGTGTCAGGCTTTACATTTTCTCACTGAATCCTCAAAAACTGAGGTAGAAGGAGAGGGAGAAGGTTTAGGATGAGATGTGAGGCCCCCACTTCCCTCCTCAGCCCCCATCTCTTATCTCTTAGAACCTGAGAATCCTTAATTTGTGGACTCTTTGAATTTTCTTCTCAAACTAAATGAAGACCGGGTCTTTGTAGTCAGGGTGGAAGGGTCCACCTCCCAGTTCCTTGAGTTCCTGCTCTCTCTGAGCCTCAGTTTCCACCTCCAGGAAGCAGGATGACAACCCACTGGCCTGGCAAAAATTCAAAATTTTGACCATGCCAAGTGTTGACCAGGAGTTGATGGAAGTGTAAATGGACAAATTAGGTTTGAGAGTAATTTGACAGGATCCAACAAAGCCTTGGCAGGGCAAGTCCGTTGCCAGCCACGTCCTTCAGAGCCGTGGCTTGTAAACACTTCTGCTCACATTGAGACATTATATACCTGAAACAGTTCCATGGGGCAAGCCTTACCCCATCTATGCGCATGCGCTCTCATATCGTCTAGTTAATTTCGTTTCATTAAAGGGAAAATTATGTTTGCAACCCACTAAATTGATTTCACAACCACTAATGGATCTTGTTGGGCAGGTTGAAAAATACTGCCCTAAAAAACTCCAGGAGACAGGTTCAGGGAGATTAATTGCAGCCTTGTCGGAAATGGAGAAAACTGAAGACCAGGCAAGTTTCATTATCAGGAGAAAGAATGAATACATTGTGGTATCCTTCCACAGAGGACTTCCATACAGCAGTCCAAATGAATGAAATGGACACACATTCCAATAGTGTGGATCGTAAGAACGTAACGATGAGGGTTACTGGGTTGAATAGTCCCCCTCCCCCATTTGTGTCCACTGGGACCTATGAACGGACCTTATCTAGAAAATGAGGCTTTGTAGGCTTTAACCAAGTTTAGATGAGGTGTGCCATACATCCAGTCTTCCCAGGTGGCCCAGTGGTAAAGAATCTGCCTGCCCATGCAGGAGATGCAAGAGATGCGAGTTCCATCCCTGGGTCGGGAAGATCCCCTGGAGGAGGAAATGGCAACCCACTCCAGTATTCTTGCCTGGAAAATCCCATGGAGCCTGGTGGGCTATAGTCCACGGGGTCACAAAGAATCGAGAACGACTGAGCGACTGAGTACACACACACTACATCCAGTATGACTGGAAACTGGGATGCAAAAACAGGTATCCTGACTGGGCAGAGGTTGGAGTGATGCATATATAAGCCAAGGATTGCTGGCAGAAGCCAGAAGCTAGGAAAAGGCAAGGAAGGACACTGCCCTAGAGCCTTCAGAGAGAGCGGAGCCCTGCCAGCACGTTGATCTGGGGCTTCTGGTCCCCAGGACAGTGAGAGAAATGTGTTGTTTTAAGCCACTCAGTTTGTGGTTCTTTGTTACAGCAGCAACAGGAAACTAATACAATGACTTTAGGAAAAAAAAAAAAAAACCAGCAAGTGCAGAGGAGTTAGTGTAACACAATGTTATTTACACGTGTGTGCTCAGTCATGTCCCACTCTTTTTGCGACCCCATGGACTAGCCCTCCAGGCTCCTCTGTCCGTGGGATTTTGTAGGCAAGAATACTGTAGTGGGTGGCTATTCCCTCCTTTTTTATACCAAGTAAGAAAAATTGCAAAACCAGTACACTATATTACCTGGGGAATGCATTGTTTGTGATAATGGTATGAAACCATGAGTGGTTGAGCATTAAATGTAAGACACAGCAAAGGGAAAAGATGGGCTCTGAGGATATCATTAATGCTTTAAAAATATCTGGATCACATATGGCAAACTGGTTAAGAGTTCATGTAGCTGCAAAGCGGATACAAACAAAGTGATGATAAGAAAAGATACTGAAAAAGACATGATCAGTTAGGGAAACAAAAATCGAAACCACAAGGAGATCCAACTTCACACCTGCCAGGAAGGCGCTAATTAAAAATACAGACATTAGGATTTCCCTGGCGGTCCAGTGATTAAGACTCTGTGCTTCCAATGCAGGGGATGTAGGTGCCATCCTTGGTCTGGGGACTAAGATCCTACAAGCTGTGCAGCGCTCCCTCCTCCAAAGACAGACAATAATAAGTACTGGAGAGGCTGTGAAGAAACTGGGAGCCTCAGGCACTGCTAGTGAGGATGTAAAATGTTGCAGCTGCTGCAGAAAATAGTTTGGTAGCTCTTCAAAATGTCAAACAGTGTCATCACACGGTCCAGGAGTTCCATGCCTATCTCAACCTAGTGCAGAGAATTAAAAACATACATCCAGGAGCTTCCCTGGTGGCTCAGTGGTAAAGGATCTGCCTGCCAATGCGGGGGACACAGGTATGATCCTTGATCCGGGAAGATCCCACATGCCCTGGAGCAAGAAAGCCCGTGTGCCACAACTATTGAGCCTGTGTTGCAGAGCCAGGAGCCACAACTACTGAGCTCTCAAGCTGCAGCTACCGAAGCCTGCACAGCTTAGAGCCCCTGCTCCACAATGAGATAAGTCACTGCAATGAGAAGCCTGTCCACCGCAACTAGAGAGTACCCACCCCCGGCACTTGCCACAACTAGATAAAAGCCCATGTAGCAGAGAAGACCCAGCATAGCCAAAAATAAAGAGATAAAATTTTAAAACATATATCCACACAAAGATTTGTGGAAACAACTTAAATGTCTCTCAGATGAGAATGGATAAATGGGTAAATTGAATGCAATACTCCTATACAATGGAATATTGTTCGACCATTAAAAGGAATGGATGAACCTCAGAAACATTATGCTAAAGTAAAAGAAGCCAGTCATAAAAGACCACATATTATATGATTTGATTTATATAAAATGTCCAGAATAGGCAAATCTACAGAGACAGAAAGTATATTAGGGATTGCCTGGGGCTAAAGGAAGGGAGTTAGAGGGAACTAGGGAGTAATTTCATGCAAAAATGGGCACAATAAAGGACAGGAATGGTATGGACCTAACAGAAGCAGAAGATATTAAGAAGAGGTGGCAAGAATACACAGAAGAACGATACAAAAAAGATCTTCACGACCCGGATAATCACAATGGTGTGATCACCAACCAGACATTCTGGAATGCAAAATCATGTGGGCCTTAGGAAGCATCACTATGAACAAAGCTAGTGCAGGTGATAGAATTCCAGTTGAGCTACTTCAAATCCTAAAAGATGATGCTGTGAAAGTGCCGCATTTAATACGCCAGCAAATTTGGGAAACTCAGCAGTGGCCACAGGACTGGAAAAGGTCAGTTTTCATTCCAATCCCAAAGAAAAGCAATGCCAGAGAATGCTCAAACTTCTGCACAATTGCACTCATCTCACACGCTAGCAAAGTACTGCTCAAAATTCTCCAAGCCAGGCTTCAACAGTTCGTGAACTGTGAACTTCCAGATGTTCAAGCTGGATTTAGAAAAGGCAGAGGAACCAGAGATCAAATTGACAACATCTGGGATCATCAAAAAAGCAAGAGACTTCCAGAAAAACATCTACTTCTGTTTTATTGACTATGCCAAAGCTTTTGATTGGGTGGACCACAACAAACTCTGGAAAATTCTTAGAGATGGGAATACCAGACCACCTGACTCGCCTCTTGAGAAATCTGTATGCAGGTCAGGAAGCAACAGTTAGAACTAGACATGGAACAACAGACTGGTTCCAAATAGGGAAAGGAGTACATCAAGGCTGTATATTGTCACCCTGCTTATTTAACTTATATGCAGAGTACATCATGAGAAATGCTGGGATGGATGAAGCACAAGGTGGAATCAAGATTGCCGGGAGAAATATCAACCTCAGATATGCAGATGACACCACCCTTATAGCAGAAAGTGAAGAAAGACTAAAGAGTCTCTTGATGAAAGTGAAAGAAGAGAGTGGAAAAGTTGGCTTAAAACTCAACATTCAGAAAACTAAGATCATGACATCTGGTCCCACCACTTCATGGCAAATAGATGGGGAAACAGTGGAAACAGTGAGACTATTTTCTTGGGCTCCAAAGTCACTGCAGATGGTGAGTGGATCCATGAAATTAAGACACTTGCTCTTTGGAAGAAAAGTTATGACCAACCTAGACAGCATATTAAAAAGCAGAGACATTACTTTGACAATAAAGGTCCGTCTAGTCAAAGCTATGGTTTTTTCCAGTGGTCATGTATGGATGTGAGAGTTGGACTGTGAAGAAGGCTGAGCACCGAAGAACTGATGCTTTTGACATGTGGTTTTGAGAAGACTCTTTAAGAGTTCCTTCGACTGCAGGGAGATCCAACCAGTCCATCCTAAAGGAAATTAGTCCTGAATATTCATTGGAAGGACTAATGCTGAAGCTAAAGCTCCAATACTTTGGCCACCTAATGTGAAGAACTGACTTATTTGAAAAGACCCTCATGCTGGGAAAGATTAAAGGCAGGAGGAGAAGGGGATGACAGAGGATGAGATGGTTGGATGGCATCACCGACTCGATGGACACGAGTTTGAGTAAGCTCCGGGAGATGGTGATGGACAGGGAGGCCTGGCGTGCTGCAGTCCATGGGGTCGCAAGGAGTCCGACACGACTGAGTGACTTAACAGTTTTTAAAAGTGGAGGCCACACTTCAGGGTAGCCACAAGAGGGAGCTCTATGCACAGATTTACCTCCTCCCTTGGGAACTGAGTTTCTCAGGCCTTATTGGTAAACTCTGGCCACACCTCTGAGAATCTGTCCACACCCAAGGATTTGGCCGGCCTCTCATTCTGGCCACGCCTGAAACGTTGGCCACGCCCCCAGGGCCTTGACCACATCCCTAGACCTTAAACACACCCTAAAACCCAGGTCACACCCCAAAGCAGTCTGAAGCAGCAAGTTCACTTTTCCGACTCCCCAAGGTCTGAGCACAGATGCATGCACAGACTTATCCTCTTAGAAACGTGGAGCCTTAAAACCATGACTTTTAATTTGCAGACTTTCTTCTCTGTTTTGAAATCATTTAAAATTCACAGAAAAGTCGCAAGAATAGGACAAAGACGTCTTGAATACCCTTCACCCAGATTCACCAGTTGTCGATTTGCCAGTTTGCTTTATTATTTGCTCTGCCCCCTTCCTCGAACAGTTTGAGAGTAAATTTCAGATTTTATACCTCTTTGCTTAGAATCCAAGGACATTCTCTTACACAGTGACTGTATGTTTATCAACAGCAGGACATTTAACAGTGATCCAATACTGGCATCTAACAACACGGTTTATATTCAAATCGCCAGTTGTTCCCAAACTATCCTTCATAGCAAGCTATTTTTTTTCAGTCCAGCATTCAATCTGAGATCACAAGCTGCATTTAGTTTTTTTTTTTTTTAATGTGGGCTATTTTTAAAGTCTTTATTGAATTTGTTACAATATTGCTTCTATTTTATGTTTTGATTTTTTGGCCACATGCCCTGTGGGATACCAGCTCCGCCCCCAGGGATGGAACCCGTACCCGCTGCACTGGAAGGCAAAGTCTCAGCCGCTGGACCGCCAGGGAAGTTCATGCACTTAGTTCTGATGTCTTTTTTAGTGTCCTTCAGTCTGGAACACTCTCTCAGCCTATCTTTGTGTTTCATGAAGTTGACATTTTTGATCAATCGCAGGCCACTTCTTAGTTCTTTTGTAACAATGTCTAGGATTGGGTTTGTCTGGCATTTCCTTGTGATCAGATTCTGGTGGCAGGACTATTATAAAAATGATGCTGTGTCCTTCTCTGAGTGTCATATCAGAAGGTATGCGGTATTGGTGGTTGCACTCTTGATGATGAATTCCATCGCTCGGTGAAGGTAAATCATGGAATCCTGGACTCATCGCCGCACCAAGTCAGAGTCTCCCCTTTCTGGGCCTCAGTCTCCCTTTCTGTAAAATGGAGGTGTGGCTGACCTGAGGGTCTGCTCACATACCTGGAGCTCACACCTACACTCTCATCAAATCCTTATCAACCAGCTGAAGCACTCTGTTTAGTTCTAATGCTCTTAAAAGCATTTGAGGGGAATAGCACCCATATTTAAGATTTGGAAGATTTCTTGCATGCACTTGGAGCTTCCCAGGTGGTGCTGGTGGTACAGAATCCACCTGCCAATGCAGGAGACAAGGGTTCAATTGCTGGGTCAGAAAGATCCTCTGGAGAAGGAAACGGCAACCCACTCCAGTATTCTTGCTTGGGAAATCCCATGGACAGAGGAGCCTGGGGGTTACAGTCCATGGGGCTGCAAAGAGTCAGACACAACTGAGTGGCTGAGCACAGCACACAGAAACAGCAATGCATGCACTTGGAAGTGATATTCTCTGACTGAGCGTGTGGGCTTACCCAGGGTGGTGATTACAAATGAAACTTTGCAACAGGAATGGGGCTCGTGGAGAAATGCTTCGGAAGTATGACTTCTGGCTCAAGAATGCAAGGACTTTCACAGATGAGAACGGTCTTGGTGGCACTGGTTGAGGGAGGCATGTTTAATTCTGGGAGGGCTGGTGTAGGGGGCCTGGAGACCCTCTCTGTGACCCTCCTCTCCACCTCCTAGGAGTCTGCCTTTCTTCAGGGGAAGGGGGCTGGGTGTGGAAGGACACGTGCCCAGTCCCAAGGTCAGGAGGCTGAGTGGGGATTTCCATCCGTGGAGAAGCCAGATCCTTTGTTTTAGAGAAGTAGCTTGCCAAGGTCAGGGGCTGGGTTCAGCTTTTGAACCCGGAGATAGTTTCCCACACACAAAGAGACACATCACCCACCGTCTGGACCCACAGATACAAGGAGATCCTGACACACACATTCCAGGCCAATGATGGGGCTGGTACCTCTGCTCTCATCAAACCATCATCAACCCATTGACCCTGAGAAGTGGACATTATTCCCATTTTACAGTTGAGGACATGGAGGCTCAGGGCTGTGAAAATCACCCAATCCTAGGTCACACAGCTAGGGAGCAGAAGGGCAGGACTTGAATCCAGGTCTGACTCCAGGGCCTGTGCTCTCAATCACACAGCTGCTGTCTTTTCCACACACAGGTGCCCACACACACACTTAAAATAATGGACACAACCACACATTACCTTCCTGTGAGTCAAGAGGGCCCAGGGACTATGAATGTGGGTTTAGGAGGTAGCCGACCTGGCCTTGGACAAGCAGCTTGCTCTCTGTGAGTCTCAGTTTTCCCATCTGGAATATGGGCAACATTATGGTCAATGCAGGACTTCCCAGGTGGTGCTCGTGGTCAAGAAACCACCTGCCAGTGCACAAGACGTAAGAGACAGGGGTTCAATCCCTGGGTTAGGAGGATCCCCTGGAGGAGGGAATGACAACCCACTCCAGTATTCTTGCCTGGAGAATCCCACGGGCAGAGGAGCCTGGCAGGCTACAGTCCACAGGGTCTCAAAGAGTCAGACGTGACGAAGCTACTTAGCACGCATGGTCAATACATTGCTGCTAATATTTGCCCCCACATTGACCACACAGTGGGACAAGGGATCAGATACAGCCATGAAGAATCACAGACACCGTAGTGCATTCTGCCATCATTTCTCAGGGGTCTGCTCCGTGCCAGGCGGTGTGTTGGCTGCCGTGGGTCAGGCAGCAAGAGGACACTGCCCTCCCAGAGCTCACTGTCTGCTGGAGAGGGCACTGCCCTCCCAGAGCTCGCTGTCTGCTGGAGAGGGCACTGCCCTCCCAGAGCTCGCTGTCTGCTGGAGAGGGCACTGCCCTCCCAGAGCTCGCTGTCTGCTGGAGAGACCAGCCGTTGCACATGACCTTGCTCATGTGGTGGGATTATCACAAGGGAAGTTCTCACACGCAGCTGCTTACAAAAGTCACCTTATGTAGTGGGTTGAGCCGTGCATGTGTGTGTGTGTGTGTGTGTGTGCTCAGCTGTGCAACCCTATGGACTTCAGCCTGTCAGGCTCCTCTGTCCATGGGATTCTCCAGGCAAGAACACTGGAGTGGGTTGCTATTCCTTTCTCCAGGGGAATTTTCTGCATCTCCCGCATTGGCAGGCGAATTCTTTACCACTAGCACTACCTGAGAAGCCCTGGGTTGAATGGTAGCCTCCCACAAGGAAATATTCCGAACGCCCCAGAAATTGTGAATGTGATCGATCTTATTTGGAAAAAGGGTCTTTGCAGATGCGCTTCAAGTTAAGATGTCAAGAATTAGATCATGCTGGATGGGGTCTGGGTGGGTCCTAAGCCCAATGAAAATGGTCCTTATAAGAGACAGAAAAGAAGACACAGATACACGGAGAAGGAGGCCACATGAAGAGGGAGGTAGAGATGGGAGTGATGCGGCCACAAGCCAAGGAATGCCAGCTGCCACTGGAAGCTGGAAGAGACAAGGATGGATTCTCTCCAAGAGGCTTTGGAGGGAGTGTGGCCTATTGACACCTTGATTTTGAACTTCTGGCCTCCAGAACTGTTAGAGAATAAATTTGTTTATTTATTATTTATATGTTAGCTTGTTTGGCTGCAGCATGTGGGATCTTTAGCTGTAGCATGCAAACTCTTAGTTGTGGCATGTGGGATCTAGGTTCCTGACCAAGGATTGAACCCAGGCCCCTGCATTGGGAGTGCAGAGTCATAACCACTGGACTACCAAGGAAGTCCCCAAATTCCTTTATCGAATCTCTTATCCATATACCTTTTGTTAGTAATGTTGTTTCTCTGACTGAAGCAAAGGAGTTGGCTGAATTATATCCACATCCTAACCCCTGGAAATCTGTGACTGTTCCTTTATATGGCAAAAAGGATTTGGCAGATGTGAGGAAGTTAATGGTCTCGTGAAGGGAGGTTATCCTGGATTATCTGGGTGGACCCCAGGGAATCAGAGGGACCTCGTAAGAGGGAGACAGGAGATCAGAGTAGATGTGCAAATGGAAGACAGAAATTGCTCTGATACAAGGAAGGGGCCATGAGCCAAGGAATGCAGGTGGCCTCTGTGGGCTGGATAATGCAAGGGGACAGATTCTCCTCTCTGGCTTCCACAGGGAAGCAGCTTGCCTGGCACTTTGACTTGGTGAGGCTGATTTTGGACTGCTGACCTCCAGAACTGTAGGAGGATGAAGTTGTGCTGTTTTAAGGTACTGAATTTGTGGTGCTTTGTTACAGTGGCAACAGGGAATGAATGCAAACCCTGACTGCTACATAAGAAAGGTGTCCACAGAGTCAAAAATATATCTGGGGACTTCCCAGGGTGGGGGAGCCAGTGGTTAAGAATCTGCCTTCCAATGCAGTGGGTGAAGTTTCAATCCCTGGTCGGGGAATTAGGATCCCACAGGCCCCACAGTGAGGCATATATATGTGTGTGTGTGTGTGTGTATAATTATATACACATATGTATATATGTATATGTGTGTGTACATGTGCTAAGTTGCTTCAGTTGTGTCCAACTCTGTGACCCAATGGATTGTAACCCAGCAGGCTCCTCTGTCTATGGGATTCTCTATCAAGAATACTGGAGTGGATTGCCATGCTCTCCTCCAGATCTTCCTGATCGAACCTGTGTCTCTTATGGCCCCTGCACCGGCAGGGCAGGTTCTTTAACCCCTAGCGCCACCTAGGAAGCCCATATATGTATGTATACACATATGTACATATGTGCGTGTATATATATATGTATGTATGTTGGTGGGGGGGGCCCTGGAGCCACCGAATAAATGTGACACATGAAGCAAAGTAGTCACACAGAAACAATCACCCGATAACTGCAGGTCTCAGTGTTAAGAACACTCATGCCTAGAGACCCAGAGACAGCTGGAATGAACAGTTTACAACAGGTCAACACAGTCAGCTGTGGTACCACAAGGACCACACAAACCGCAGAGTCCTTCAGAGACACACACACACACACACCCCCAAGGTTACTATGGAAGCCAATAGGGTCCTCTGGAAAGATATCACACTTCACACCACTCTCCAGAAACAACGGCACGGTGACACAACGATGCCATGTTTACAACACACCTGGAAGTCCCAGCATCGCCCACACCTGTCATCGTCAGCCCGAGACAGCTGGATATGGCATCCAGGTGTGTGCATGTGCACACACACACACACACACACACACTTCCTCCCAACCTCCTCATGTAAGAGACCCAGCAAAGCCAGGGATATGGTACAAAAATAGTTTATTACAAAAGAAATCCAACCAAAACGCCTAATAATTTACATGGATATCAGTGCCTGGAGTCAGCCCATCTCTCCCTCCTCACTGAAGTGGGCAGAGTGCAGAAGGGAGAGCTGTTCCTTGGTTCCACCAGCTCTGGGAGAGGAGAAGGAAATGAACGTTTGGGGGCAGTTCCAGACTAAAGACTGGGAGACCAGGATGCCTGAGAAAAATGGGAGTAAGAGTCCTGGGTTGGGGGCGGGGCTGAGATGGAGGAATATCTGTGCTGAGAAGAAGGGGGTTGGGGGTAAATATATGTGCCTCTGTGCAAATCCTGATCCAAAAGATTGGGGGGGGGGCAGAGTGAGATCTTCACAGTTTCCAGGAGGGCTGACCCCACAGGGTAGCAAGGTCCCTCCTCACGAGTCCAAGATCTGCCCCCCCATTCCTCTCAGCTACCTCCTGGAGCTGGGGCGGGGGGCACCGGCCGGCCAGGGGCTCGGAGGACACCGGCATAGGGCAGGAAGGTCGGTGGAGATGAGGGTGGAAGGAAGAAACTGGGGGGAGCCATGGGGAATCCAGAAGGGTCCTTGGGGGGAGACTGGGAAGGCGAGGAAGGTGGTGACGCTGACAGAAGACCTGCGGGAACAGAAGAGAGGGGCGGGGGTGAGGGTGGCCAGAGGCCAGAGCTAGGGAGGAGGCTGGGGTCCCGAGCCCTGGGTTCCGGGAGGCTGGCCTTGGGGCCTGGCTTCTCACCATTGGAGCTGAGGCGGCTGCTGCTCTCAGGGGACGTGGTGGTGCTCCGGTCCGGGGAGGGCTCCAGCTGGGATGCCGGAGCAGGCCGTGTGGCCTTGCCTCTGAGGATGTCGATGACCTGTGGGACGCCGCCGCATGATCACCTCCGGGCCAGCCCTGTCCACACAGACCTGCCTCTCTCCATTTCTCCCGGTTCCCGAGTCTCCTAGCTCAGGGAGCCTCGCCTCTCTCTCAGGACGTGCAAGAGGGCACGTCACTTCCTTTCTTCGGGCCTCAGTCTCTCCTCTGCCTAGAACTCACACCCACGCGTCAGGCTGCACCGGCTCGCCTCCACGCCCTGGCACTTATGCGCACACGCACACTGCCGCATCCCTTGCACACACGTGCCACTCATCTGTCCCATCCCTGCAGACCGGCGCTCGGGCACAGAACCAACCTCATTCAGCCCCCACCCCTCCAACTCCCGCAACTCCTGCAATCCCCCGCCGCAACCAGCGTGCTTACTCACCCGGCGGCTGCGCGCCACCATGAGCGGCGTGTCGTTGTGGCAGTTCTTGAGGCCGCTGTCTGCGCCGCTGCGGACCAGCGTGCGCACGAGCGGAAGGAGCCCGCGGCCAGACGCCGAGTGCAGCGCCGAGCTGCCCGAGTACATCTGCGCGTTCACGTTGGCGCCGTGCTGCGGGCGGAGAGGCGCGGGTCAGGACCACCGCCTGGGTGGAAGGGGGCGGGACCCAGGGGGCGGGGCCAGCGTGAGGGGCGAGGTCACAAGCTGGGACGGGGCCAGACCTGGGGACGGTCAGAGAAGGGTGGAAACTGGAAACAGGGGCGGGACCAAGCGGGTCGCGGGGCGGCACCGAAGCCGTTGGCGACGGACTCGGCAGCCACGGCCAAGGCAAAGGGGGCGGGGTCAAAGAAGAGAAGGGTACAGAGATCTGGGCCTGATCGTGGACGGAGTCAGGGCGGAAGGACAGCGCGGGGACTGGGCCAAAGCCGGAAGACAAGGGTCAGCAAGACTCTAGCTGGGAGGGGCCTGGAACGTTTTGGGGGTTTAAAGGAAGGAATGCGAGATGGGCCGGGACTGGTTCGTAGTCTGGAGGAATCAAGTCCTAGGGTTGACAGAAGGAGGCCTAGGAGGAAGGGTCGGGGCTGGAAGCGTAGCAAGCACAAGTGCAAGAACTGGAAGGAGGAGGGGTCGGTGGCAGGGATGGAGCGACAGGTGGTCAGGGCCAGAGGAGAGGGTGGGCGAGAGGCCACGTAAAGGGGCCCGTACCCACCTGCAGCAGCAGCTGGACCATGCTCAGGCTGTTGTTTTCCACGGCGTGGATGAGCGGGGAGCGGCCGCTCTTAATGTCCTGCGGCAAGGAAGGAAGGTTTTGAGCGTCCCCTTGCTCTGCCCAAGCAGCTGGAGGCCCGCATCCCAACCAGCGCTGGGTCCAGCATCTGTTTCCTTAGGTACTTCGAGCCCTGCTCCGTTGGCCCCGCCCCTCCCTGCTCCTCCAGGCGCCCTCATCCCACCCCACCCCCCAGCCCAAGCGCGCTCACCACCGCGTCAATGTCCGCTCCGTGCTCCAACAAGAGCAGAACCGCTTCTTGGCACTCGGTGTTCACAGCCACGTGCAGGGCGGTAAGCCCTGAAAGAGCGGGAAACTCAGTTAAACGTAGGCCTGGGGTTTTGCAGCCTCAGAAGGACTCCAGGTCCTACCAGACAGCCCCACCCAGCACCCCGGTAGGTGCTCACCATCGTAATTGCGGGCCTCCAGGTCCATGGTGCCCCCGGGCGCGCTGTCCAGCAGGGCCCGCAGGCAGGCGGGGCTGCGGTGCTCACACGCCAGGTGAGCTGCCGTCTGGCCGTGGCGGTCCAGTGCCATGGGGCTGGCACCAGCCATCACCAGGAGCCGGACCACAGACGGCAAGGTGGTGATCACAGCCAGGTGTAGCGGTGTCTGGGGAACAGAGACTGTGAGGGACTCCTGTTTCCTGCCCTGCGACCCAGTCCTGCCTCCCTCAGAGTTTCCGGGTCCTGACCCTCAGCAGTAGTCTGAACCAGAAATCTGAGCACCTCCTCCCTCAGAGTCAAGCGTCAGGGCCTCCAGCTCTTCTTCCCCTAGGACTCAGGTCCCCAGGCTCACCTGCCGGAGGTGGTTGTATATATCCAGTTCCCGGCCTCCATGCTGGAAGAGGTTGACCAGGCGATGCACAGCTGGCAGATTGCCCTGCACCACGGCAATGTGGAGTGGCCTGGGGGTGGAGAATCACAGGCATGAGAGTGGTCACCTCTCACCCCTGTATGCCTAGCAGTGCTAACTCCAAAATGTGCAGGATGCTTTAGAAGTAACAGGGGTATCCAACCACTGCTCCCCATTCCCTCCATCCTGGTTCAGGCACCATCATCTCCCCCTTGGAGTGTCCCCTCTTTACTGGCCTCTCTACTACCACAAAGCCCTGCTGTCTGCTCCCCACATAGCAGCTAGAGAGACCCTTTTAGAACCTAAGTCAAATCATGCCCCTTTTCTGCACAGAATTCTCAAAGTCCTCACCATGGCCCACAGGCCTGGGGTGATCTTGTCTTTCCCTCTTCGATTCCTTTTGATGTCATCTCTGTTGACTCTCCTCAGTTCACTCTGGCCACTAGCCTCCTTGGTCTTCCTCAAACATACCAAGCATGCTTGCCTCCTAGGCCTTTGCACTGGCTGTTCCCTCTGCCAGGAACAGTATCTCCCCCGCCCCCATATCTTTGAGGCTAACTCCCCTCGCTGGGGCCTCTGCTAAAATGGTAGGGCAGAGGCTCCCCCCCACCCCCAGGCTTTATTTTCCTCCACATCATCACCTGACATCTTACACTGTTTCCTGTCTGAATCTCCCTCGATAGAATGTCAGCTCCACCAGGTAAAGCGTTTTTCCAGTGCCTATGACAGTGGTTGGTGCTGAGAAAGTGCTCCACAAACACCCTGAATAGATGAGGCCCTCTCAAGGATCCCTGGCCATCCTTGAAGCTGGGGACCATGTGCTCACCCCGTTCTGGGCCACAGTTTTCTCATCTGTGGAATGGGTTGGGGATGAACTGGATGGTCTCCATCTGTGGTGACTGGAGATCACGTTCAGCCTCCAACCCAAGAGTAGGTACATGGGGCAAGTTTTGCCCAGAAGGGAGATGATGGTACAGGTGGGACAAACAGGAATGAGGGTCATTGCTTGGGAGGCCGCACTGCGCAACCCTGATCCCCCCATTAGGACTGAAGGACTCCATTTCCTCAGCTTCTGGGAAGGTTGTCAAATCTCGGCTCTCTCTGGGAATTACCCTCCGCTGAAAAGGGCTGCTTGCTCAGGTCATGGGGGTGGGTAGACGCCACCCAATGGCATCCGCTGACTGGTCCGTGTGGGCATAGAAGGCCCAGCCTTCTGGCCCCAACTCTCTGAAAGGCTGCTCCAGCTGCCATATTCCCTGTGGGATCCCTGAGGCCCGGTTGAAACTACAGAGCAGCGAATTCTCCCTCTGCCCAGTCCGGCTTTCTCCATCCCCACGGGCACTGAGCTGGAGAACCCTTTCCAATAAACCTCCTGCCAGCTTCTCAGGGCCCCCGAAGCTGGAAGAGCCATTCAGAGCTGAGGACAATCTGGGATGGCTGTAGCGGGGTGGGGGGACGCTGGCGCTGAGTCCATAAGGCTGGCTGAAGTTACACAGGCCCCACAACCTCTATTTAAGGGCCACTTACTGGGGGCAACTTCCTTCTCACCCGCCGCTTCTTGCTGCCAAACCTGGGCCAGGCTAAGAGAGGTGAACGGCGGTCCTCCCCACGGCGGAATAGACTTCTAGAATCCACCTCCTAGGTGCTGGAGGCAGAGAAGTTCTGCTGCACCGGAGGGCTTTGCGGGGGCTGAGCCAGGGTTGCAAATCTCTCTTGCCCTGAAGCGTGGGCAAAGTCACGTGGCCCTTTACAGCCTCGGGTTTCTCCTCGGTAAAATATCTCCCGCCAGCTCCCAGGAAGAGATTCTGCAGGTGAAACTCTGAACCCGGATCCTGAACCGGGAAAGCCACATTTGAAAAAGAAATCTCGGGGAAGGGGTCGGACCTGGGCCAGGGGCCCCCGGGGAAAGGCTCCGTCCCCTCCCTGCACCTCTCAGGACGCCCCGCCTGGGTCCCCTTCGGGGCGGGCGGGGTTAAGCGAGGGCAGAGGGAGAAATGATTTCAGAGAAACCGTCCAGGCCTGAGTTCCCATAAACGCGCGGGCCGCAGGGGGTGGGGCGGGGCTGGAGGAAGTGGGGACGGGAGGGGCGGCCCAGCCCTCGGACTTCCAGTAACAGGTCTGCTGGGCGGGGCTCCGCTTCCTGCTCCCGGGGGAGGGAAGCCTGGCCCTTCGGGGATCTACCCTGGCCACCCCGGCACCCCAACTTCCATCCTCGAATGAGGCGGAGAGGGGAGCCCGACCCAAAGAGCTCTCTCTAGTTACCTTGGGGGTAAGAAAGGACCCCAATTGCTCCAGCCAGGGGACCCCGCTAGAACTCCATGCCTCAGGGTTCAGACTCCAGCTGCCTCTCTGTCCCCCACATCCTGGCATGCATCCTCCTGCGACCCTGGCATAGAATGCCCTAACTCTTGGCGGATACGGACTGTCCCCATCGCTCCGAGTTTTAGGCTCCCCCGGCTGCCCTGCCGCTCGGCGCCTTACACGCTCAGCGGTCAAGGCATGTAGTACCCCAACTTCTGCCCTCCGGGACTCAGAACGCGTCCCCCCTCCCCCCCACCTCGTGGAAACTCAGACTTCCAGCTCCCCACTGCCAGACCTTTGGGAGGGGGTGGGTGGGTGATTGCAAATGCCCTGAGATCTTACTGCCCTGAATACCTCGAAGTCCAGCCTCCCAACCGTAGCTTTGGCCCTTTGGGGATCCAGACCTAGCGTGTCCCCCAACCCCCGCCCCCGCCCGGCCCGCTGCCCATTCCGGTAAAGCCTCGGCCCCAGCGGAAGGGGTTAAGGTTAGAGGGAGAGCCAGGAGGGGGAGGCTGTGAGTGAGTGACGGGTGCTGACGTGGGGAAGGCAGAGCAGCTGGGCTGCGGTCAAGTTCTGCGGGAAGGGATTTCCCCCACCAGGCAGCTGAGGCAGAAGTGTTTGCTTTGGGGGAGAGGTGGGAGGGAGGCTGGGGCGTGGGGCTGGAGACTGGTGTGCCAGGGCTTCTGCACCCGGCTTTCACAGGCTGCAAACAAACCACCCCTGGGGACAGAGACAAATTGAATCTATTTCACAGATGACCCCACAGGTACCCAGAGGCGGCGGGAACTAGTTTTACCGAGGCCTTTGTGTATAAATATATATATCTTTATATATACATATATATAAAGATAACATTTATAACTCAGACACTTTGTCCTGCTTGGGTTCGCAAGGATAGTCCACAACCACCCTGGGAGCTCTGTTCCAACAAAATCCACTCCCATGTACTGAGCACCGACTGTGTGCCCGGCCCTGTTCTGTGCACAGCAAGTCCTGTACTTCACTGCATTGAATCCGCATTGTGATCATGAGGCCTGATTTCCAGATAGGGAAACTGAGGCTTGGGGATGTGAAGTTACCCAGGGGCCAGTGGTGGAGACCCCCCCACTTTCCTTGCATTTCCCCCTGTGGTTTCCAGAGTCCCCAAGCCCATTCCTGTATAATTGCTTTATTGAAATCATTTCTTTTCTGCCTCATAGAGACCTTCATCTTGTGGTTCTTGTTTGTACAGGGGGAAACTGAGGTAGAGAGGTGTGAGAAAGTGACCAGCTGAGATTCCATCCGAGGTTGGTAGAATTACCATAACCATGGTGGTCAAGTGTTTTTTTGAGTGCTAGGCCTGGGCTAAATACTCCCATGCAGGATTTCTCGGCTTCATGCAGCTCAGAAGCCTGTCCTTCAAACAGTAGATGATAAAACCATGAGATTTGTGAAATCAACTTAAAGAATTGTCAAATTAATTTAGTGGGCTATGACCAGGAAACAGCGACATGACTAGAATAGAAAACCCCAAAGTAGCTCCCATGTTGTAAGCATGAGTGCTGTTTGTTCTGTGCAATTTTTATTTCAAGTTTATATATGTGTGTGTGCTTAGCAAAAGGTAATAATGATAATAATAACATTAATTAATACAGATTGAGCACTTTCAATCTACAAGGCTCTGTGCAAGGAGCTTAACATGTCTAATTCGTATAATAAGTCAATCTGTAAAATGTCTTTCTCATTTTTGGCTTTTGGTAAAAACTTTTAAAGCCCACTGCTTCAAAAACAGTCCTGGGAGGTAAGGGTTCTCAGGGTGCCCATTTTTCAGAAGAGGAAACTGAGGCTCAGAGAGGGAAAGGGGCTTCCTCAAAGTCGCATAGACGGGGAGACAGGATTCTAATTCAGTGCAGGTAACTTGAAAGCTCGTGCTGAGTGCCCCTGTGTTGCAATGGGTGGGTGAGGTGGGTGGAGGGTTGGCCTCCCCACCCTTCTACCCCCCTCCATGAACGGGGGACTGTCACTCACGTATCTCCATCCTCATCAGCTCGCGTGGCCATGGCGATGTCAGCTGACAGGGGGTGTTCCATGGAGCACACCATGGGGTACAGAGGTGTGGGCAAGTTCAGCAGAGGAAAGGGGGAGCCCATGGTCGGGGTGGGGTACAGGGACAGTAAAGGTCCTGGGGAGAGAAAGGACATGCATGAGGCCAAGCCCACAGGTCATCAGCCTGCCCCCGGCTCCAGGCCTTCGCTCTGGGTCACCTGCCCTTTTCCCTTAGTCCCTTTTGCATCTCCTCCTGAGCCCTCAAGGCCCAAGACAAACTCCTCTACCACGGCCCTCTGCACTCCTGCAGCTCTCCTCCCCAGCCCTGGGCATTGTCACTTATCTTTACTTCTCTCTGACCCCTCATCTTCTACTAGGCAAAGATTCTGCACTATCGCCCAGCATGGGGAGCTCAGGGCCAGTTTGCTGAGTGAATTTGTGGCTGAGGAAGGTAAGGGTGGATGAAGCACCAGGTGTAGGGGGTGGGATGAATGTGTACAGAGTTTGGGGAGAGGGAGTAGTGCCAGAATCCAGCATAAATCAAACTGCTGGAAGGCACCGAGGTAGCTGGCAAATCTACATCTACCCATCACTCAGACGGGGAAAACTGATGCTCAGGTTTTCATGGGGGAATGGGAAAGGGGAGAAGGCAATGACAGGCCTCCTGATGGAGGGCTTGAAGCTGTACCCTGAGGGGATGAAAGGTGCAGAAACCAGGCAAAGTTCTGGAGGCCCAAGGCCTGGGGTCTCTGCAGCTCTGGGGGTCACTCGTAGATTGTGACGTGGGCACAGCTGTGGGAGAGACTGCCCCCTCCTGGGTATCAGGGACGGAGACAGGATGGGAAGAATAGTGCCTGTTTTTCTCTGTCATCTCCTGGTCCTTGGGGGCTCCATTCCTGAAACCCCAAGTTTCCTGGTCCTTGTATGTTCAATACCAGGCCTTGGTGCCCTCAGGCCTTCTGCCCAGAGACCCCCCAAATCCTCCCTGGCCCTAAATCCTTGAGGCCCAGAACTCCCCAGTCCTGCCCCCCAGTTCTTAGAATCCTCAGTCCCCAAATCCCTCCTAAGGCCTCCTGACCTCATGACACCAGTGAGACCCTGATCACTTGCAAGCACACAGAAGTGGGTGCTTAGAACCCCAGGTCTCTGGCCTGCTGACTCTTAGGACCCCTGGTTTTGGGATCAGTTTCCTTGGGTTTTTGTGATCCCAGATATTGGGGTGCTCAGTACTCCCACTCTGTTCCCATCTTCTCCCGACATCTGGGTTCCCGAGGTTTTGACAAATGGGGATCCTTAATATGTCTCCTTAGAACCCCAGCCTCTGTTCCCCTCACTCCCTTTGACCCCACATAAAGTTCAAGGATTCCAAAACCCCCAGCTTCTTGGGTCCAGCTGCTGATTCCTTATAACCCTATATATCTGGGTTCTTAAGAGTTTATAATTCTGTGTTCCTGGGACTTGACTCCCTGAGACCCCATATCTGGACTGCTGGGCACTGTCTCCTGGCTCCCTATAGGTGGGTCTCAGATCTCAGGACTTCGGATACCCAGCTTCCTAGAGCTCTGGTATCTGTGTCCCAAGGTGCTGGCTCCCTGAAGCTCCCATATCTGCACCCCTGGGACCTCAGGCTCTGCCCGCATCTCCCCAGGAACCCCCTCTCTGTGTCCTTGGGACCTTGGCTTCTGTCCCTCGGCTCCCAGAGGGCCCCCCCCCCCCCCGTGTTAAGGTAGTAGCTCTGCCGTCTGACTCGGGTGGTCACCCTCTGCACTGCCTGCCCCCCACCCGGCCATGACCTGCGGAAGCCACTCACCCTGGTAGTAAATTGCCTCTGGTCGCGCCAGGCCGTGAGGGGGCGCGGGCACAGCCGGTGTGTCGGAGCCACCGCGGAGGGAATCCGGGGGGACGACGGGGCCCGCAGCGCCGCGCGGGGTGGCGGGCTCCGGGGAGGGCGCGCGCAGAGGGCGCTTGCGGAGTGGCAGCGCGGCGCCCGGGGGTCCGGTGGCCTTGGGCCGGGTGCGCAGGTCCACGGGCCCCTCGTCCATGGTCCCCGCGGGGCATCGGGGCATGGGGCCGCCGGGGACGGCGGCCGAGCGGGCGGCCGGAGCGCGGCTGGGCTCGGCGGCACGGGAGGGTGGTTGCGCCGAGCGCCGGGACTTCCCCTGCCGCCGGCTGAACTGAAGGGACTTTTGTCGGCCCGGGCGGTGCCGGCCGCCCGCCTCCCCGCCCCCGGCCCCCCCGGGGCCACCCGTCCGCCCCAGGGGTTTCCTGGACCCGCCGCCTCTCCCGCCGTCCCGCGGTGCCGCCCGCCGATCGCCCCGCCCGCGCCGCGCCCCGCGCCCCGCGCCCGCCCCCTCCCGGCCCCGCGGCGCCCGGGGCGGCTGGGCCTCGGCGGGGGGCGGGGGCGGGAAGGAGGCGGGGTCGCGAGGTTGCGGGGTCCCCACCCCTGCGGCTGCGGGCCTCCGGCGGCGTCTCCGTGTGTGTTTGTGTGTGTGTGTGTGTGTGTGTGTGTGTGAGTGTCTCTTTCTGGCTGTAGGTCTCTATCTCTGTATCTCAGTCTGGAACTGTCCCTGACTCGAGGGTCTGGATGGATGTCTCTCTATCTCTGTTCTCACTGTTCTCACTGTCTCTGTCTCCATCGTCTCTGGGCATCCCTTTCTGTCCCTCGAGCGCTGTCTGCCTCTCAGCCTCTTCCTCTCCCCCCGACCCCACCTCCCCAGGGAGGCAGTTCCCTGAGGCCCTTGGGGTCGCCAGGACGTGGGTTCGATTCCAGACTCCCACTTCCTCGCTGGGTGACCTTGATCAGGCACTTCCCTTCTCTGAGTCGTTTCCTCCTTTGTGGGAGCGAGAAGACGCACCCAGGGCAGGGACTACCCTCGGCGGGCGCCCGGGCACGATCCCTCTGCCTGCCCTGCCCCCATCTCTGCCTCCTCCATGTGCCTGCTCAGTTTGGGGTGTGAACTTCGCTGGGGGCGTGGTGGGGGGAGATGTTCTGTGGGGAGTGCACAGAGAAACCGCGAACGTGTCTCTCCCCTCGGGGTCCCACGACCCAGCCTAAGCCTCCGGGCACAGGGTGGGTGCCCCCAAAATCCTCGATACACAGAGAAACAGATGTGGCGAAAGGGGTCCAGAGGTCGTGAGAGGCCAGGTAAGAGGGAGACGGGGAGACAGCAAGAGCCGTAGGGTCACAAGATCAGAGTCACAGCGGCCAAAGCCCGGGTCCAGAAGACGGGGGGGGGGGGGTGGGGGGCCGGCGGGCTTCCCTTCTGCCCCCGCGTCCCCCTCCCATCCCGGGCGGGGTTGGTGGGTGGGGAACAGGCCCGGCTGGTTGGGGGCATGACTCAGAGGCAGGCTGGAGCTGGAGGCGGCGGGGCCAGGGGGAGGGAAGGACGGAGGCGGGCCTCTCCCCTGACCCCGCCTCTGCCGCCCTTCTCTCCGCCTCGGGGAGGGGCCCCAGCGGCTCGGGGCTTTCCCGGATTTCCCTGGAGGCGGGGCTATCGCTGGGGTTGAGTCCCGGTCACTGACTTACGGGAGGTGGAGCGGAAGACTTGGGGACCTAAAGGGGCGAGGGAATGGGTGCTGAACCCCAGATCTGTCCAGGCGGCACGCAGGGTCTTCCTGGTTCTGTGTGTCTCCCCCGGTCTCTGCATCTCCTTCCCTGGTCTCCGTCCCTCAGCCTCCAGTCCCGCCTTGTCGCCTTGTCTCCCCATCTCTGTCTGCATCTCAGTCTCCCCATCCTGGGACCCTGAAAATGGGTGTAAGGCCCCCGGTTCTCAGGAAGGGACTTTGCCCAAGACTGGGACTCCACCCCAGTGATGTCAGGAGCAGCTGTGGGCAGACAGAAGCCTCACTCTCTTCCCTGCTTCTCTCCTTTCTGCCTCTCTGGGTCTCCCCCTCCGCGCCCTGTAAAGGTAGAGCGTCTGGGGGCAAGATCTGGGTTCAAGTCCCACTTCCACCCCTTGTTGACAGTGGACCTTAGGTCATTTCTCTTGAGCCTCAGTTTGTTCTTCTGGAAAATGAGGCTGAAATCAACCCTTGCCCCCAGAGTTGGGGGGGCTACAGGGGAAGAGGTGAGGGAATTAGGTTGGGAAGTCTGGCATTCCCACCCACTCAGCCCTCACCTCTGGTGACTCTCCAACACAGGGGAGGGATGGGGTGTAGAGCACTGCCCCGCTGTACAGAGAGCAGCTGAGCCTGGGAGAAGCAAGGCTTGTCAAGGTGATGACCCCAAGAGGTAGGGTTAGAAGGACGCTCAAGGTCCTCCCATGCCCCGGCTCCCTTGCTGCAGGTGGAGCAATGACTCTGGGCCCAGACAGGACTGGGGCGGGGGTGTCTGCTTTCTGCCCAGAGGGGGCTTAGAGGGCCGAAAGAGAGGATGCTGCTGGTTCTGAATCTGAGGGTGGAGGAAGGATGAAAGAGTCTGAGGGAGGAGGATATGAAGGAGGAAGACAGGTCCAAGAGGGAAGTAGGTGGTCTGAGGGAGGAGGTGAGGGTCTGAGTGGGGAGGTGAGGGTCTGAGGCGGGAGGTGAGGGTCTGAGGGGGGAGGTGAGGGTCTGCGGGAGAGAGAGAAGAACTAAGTGAGGCCAGTGGCTCTGAGAGAGGAGGAGAAAGTGGAGGGTGGGGGAAGAAGGGTTTGAGGGAAGATGAGATCTGAAGAGGCTGTGAGCGTGGAGGCAAATTCTGCGGGAGAAGATCTGAGGGTCTCAGGGTGGCGGCCATGGTCTGAGGGAGGGGGATCAGTTGGAAGAGGGCCTCCTTGGGGCAGAGGGAGGCATGCTTGGGGAACCAGCAGGGACTGAGGGGAGGGAAGAGAAGGGAGGCCTGGAGTCAGCCCCGCCCCGCAGCTGTCTCTAATTTCCCAGAATCTTCTGCTGCTCAGGAAAGTCCCAGCTCCCACAGCCGCCTCCCTCCTGTGTCGGGAATGGAGGATGCGGAACCAGGACGGCTCCCCCCTCCTTTCCCCCCTTGCTCCCTGCACTCTTGTCGGGGAGGACTAGGGTCTCCCCTCTCTGGGCCATGAGCTCTGGAGGGCCCCCCCCGACCCGCAGGGGCGGCCCCTGGATGAGTCCCAGAAACTTCCCAGAGGAGGCCGGGAAGTTCTGCTTGGTGTCTAACCACCTTCCCCACGCAGGCCAACCTTTGTACCTGGTCACACTGCTTCCTACTGCTTCTCCTCTTGTCCTTCTTCAAATCTCCCTGGGGAAGGAAGGGCCATGATTATATCTGCTCACGGTCCCAAGAGGGAAGTGAAGTCCCACAGCTAGAAGGCTGTGATTCTGGGCCAGCTTTCTTGCCCTTGGGGGCCTCCATTTCTCCTAAAAGGAGAAGATTGGGCTGGTCAGACCCTAAGTTCCTATTGGCTTAATTCCTGGCCTTTGTCCTCTTTGCTTCTGACTGAGGAGTCCTGTCTCCAGCTTTCATGAGCTTTGTGACTTGCAGCAGTTACTGAACGTTATGGAGTCTCAGTTTCCTCATTTATAAGACAGACTAAATCAAGAAAACATGCTTCTATTCTGTAGGTCCTGAACTATAGAAAGTGCTTGATACAATGTAGCTGCTATTATTATTTTTCCCATTATAACCATTCTTCCTGTTATAACCTGGCATAGGAATAACACCAATTCTTATTAATCCATTAACCCAAATTTTCAATAGCAGGACCAATTTCATCGATTCAACATGCTGGGTTTGAGCCTTAGTTCTGCTGCGTGTTAGCTGTGTGACCTTGGATAGATGGCTTTCCCCCTAAGGGCTTTCCTTGTGACTTTATGGTTGGGAATGATGACAGCTTCTGCCTCCCAGGATTTCTGAGCAGATCGACACCAGGTGTGCAGAGTGAATGGCTGACTGAATGAATGAATGGTATCCATGCTTCACGTTGTCTGCCTTCACCGCCAGGCCAGGCCTTTGATTATTTGTAATTTTTAATTAATTAATTAATTTGACTGCACCGGGTCTTAGTGTGTGGTTCGCGGGACCTTTGATCGTCATTGTGTCATGCGGGCTCTTTTGTTTATAGCTGCAGCACGTGATGTCTCAGTTGTGGTGTGTGGGATCTCCATCCCTGGCCAGGGATCGAACCCTGGGTCCCTGGCATTGGGAGTTCCGAGTCTTGGAGTCTTAGCCACTGAACCACCAGGGAAGCCCCCAGGCCAGGCCAGGCCTTTCTTGTCATGCTTTCCACCCAGAGATGAGACTAGATAGGCCCATTTGCTCTGCCCGAGCTCCTACTTAGGAACAGGCTAACTTCATTCTCTTAACACCCAGTAAGGAAAATTCAGTGAAAATCTCCATTTCAAAGGGAAGGAAAGGGACACAGAGCAGTGAAGTCACTGTCTAGGGGGAACATGATGAGAGATGGGTTGGGGAAGCACAATTTTAAACCAGGTCTCTATGGCCCCAGCATCTTGATTGCTGCACCACGGACCTGGAAGGGATGCTCATTAGTCCCAGAGACCGTCGGCCTCCCCTCTCGGCTCTCATCCTAGCCACTTCCTGGGAAGGAATCATTTAGATGGGGAAACTAGGGCACAGGAGAGGCAAGGTCTCGTGCCTGAGTCTGCACTCTTGCTCGGGTGCTCTTCGGCAGGCCATGGAGGGTGGAGCAGACGGAGAGAAGATTGCCTTGCAGCAGGGCTGAGTTAGATTTAAGAGAGGCTTGGGAAGAGCAAGTGAATTTTGCAGACAAGAGGGAAACAGAGATGCTGAGCTGGGATGGGAAGGGACTTGCCCAAGGTCACATAGCCTCCCAGTCACACAGTTTTGAGCTGCAAGTCCCTCCTGGGTCAGCAGACAGCTCCTGGGCTCCACCCCACCCCCAGGGGTGAATGCAGGCCAGCTTCCTGGAGGCTGGCCTGCACCTCCTGCTTCCTCCCCACCCTGGGGCCTTGGCAGCTGCTGGAATCCTTGGCACCAGGCAGCATAGCCCATTTGGGGCTTGGGCCAAGACTTAATCTTCCCCTTTCTCCCTCCTGCTGGGTCTGCACGCAGGCCGCCGCTGAGTCAGAAGATTGCAACATTCTCCCCAGGCGAGTTTGAAGACTGGACAGCCTCCCCCCGCCCCCCAATTCACTGGGTTGATCAGACAGGGGAGATGCAGTGGGAGGGGTTTGTGGATATCAGCATCTGCCCTGGGGGATGGGGGGTGGGAGTGGGGTTCTGGGAAGGTCAGGTGTAAGGCAGAAACGTCCCAGTGAGGTGATGGTGGACTAACAGGAGGTGTGCTACAGGACCTCAGTGTCCTCATCTGTAAACGAGGCTCATGCTTTAATTGAGGGTCTTCAACCCCCAACTCTGCCACTTAGCAGCTGTGTGACCCTAGGCAAGTGACTTACCCTCTCTGAACCTCAGTTTCCTCATCTATAACATGGGGCGAAACCAGTGCACGTCTCACAGGATTGTAGTGAGGGTCAAAGGCGTTAACACATGTTGGCACAGGCTGGTGTGGAGTAAGTTCTCAGTAAATGGAAGCTGTTATTTTCAAATGATTGCTATTATTAATATAGGGTATGGGAGGGCTGCCACAGAGGCATGCTGCTTGGATGCCTTTTGAAGAAAGGACTTGTGGCCCAGCTGCCAGGCGTGTAGATGGCTGACAGTCAGCTCCTTCAGGGTCTGCCTCAGCTTGCCAGCTGGGGATTCTGGCCATTGACAGAGCCAGGTGGGGTCAGAGGGTCTGGCCATTTTCTATCCACTGTGGGATTCCTCATGGGCAGTCTGCTTCCAGAGCTGCCCCTTGGGGCTATCCTGGCCTGATGGTCCCCCTACCCAATCCTGCTTCCCCCACACCCTCTTTCCCACATGCTGCTCTCTATAAATCTTTTGCCCTCCTAACTCTAGGCCACCTGATGCGAAGAACTGACTCATTTGAAAAGACCCTGATGCTGGGAAAGATTGAAGGCAGGAGGAGAAGGGGATGACAGAGGATGAGATGGTTGGATGGCATCACTGACTCTGTGAACGTGGGTTTGAGCAAACTCCGGGAGATGGTGAAGGACAGGGAAGCCTGGTGTGCTGCAGTCCATGGGGTTGCAAAGAGTTGGACGCAACTTAGTGACTGAACAACAACAACTCTAAGTATCTGCTTTCTGGGGGACCCCGTTGCGACAATGGGCTTTAGAGTTAAGACGACCTGAGTGTGAGTATCAGCTCTGCCTGAGTGGCTTTGGAGTGGCATCTGATCTCTCTGGGTGTCAGTATCCCCCTCTGAGTCATCATGGTGGTGATAATATGATGGCTGAGTGGATCCAGTGAATTTTCCTAGGGCCTTTGGCACAGTTGCCGACGTCACCCTCACCTGTAAGGAGTGAGATGAATCGAATCTGGGTCTACCTTCTACTCTGCCAGTTTCCAACCCTGTGGCCACTGCCAAATGCTTTGCCCTCTGAGCCTGGTCTAGTCATCCTCCAGGTCCTGCCCTCCTGCATCAGACTAGCTCGCTGAGTGGTGTCGCTTGAACCAGCCATCTCACTGGGAACACTTAATGAGACTGAATCTTGTCCCCAGTATTGAAGTGTGTGGGTGCTAAGTCGCCTCAGTCATGTCTGACTCTGTGGATTGTAGCCTGCTAGGCTCCTTGTCCATGGGATTGCCCAGGCACGAATACGGGAGTGGATTGTCATGCTCTCCTCCAGTATTGAAGTACAAGCTATAAATTCCCTAGGAGGAAACGGGGTGTCTGCCTCCCCCATCAGTCTACACCCTTACCCAGATGAGGCGACCCTCCCCCCAGTGAACTGGGAGCCACCCCGCCTTCTCGAGCCCACCTCCGCAGGGCAGAGCACAGAGGCCACCTCAGACGAAGGGACAGCACCTTCCCTGAAAAGCTGGCCTTTTCCCTGGAAGTCGGTGCCTCCCCAGCCCGAGGCCACAACCTCCCCAGCAGCCACCGGGGCTTAGAAACACAGATGCGAAAGTCCCCCAGGCTCTTGGGAAAGCAGGTCAGGCCAGACCCTCCCTTCCTCATTTGAGCGGGGGGGGGGGGGGGGGGGGGGGGCGGCACGCTGGACTCACCTTCCCTGGCTCCATCCGCCCGTCCCAGTCGGGGCCACCCCTGCCCTGCCGCACTTTCCCACGAGAGTGAGGACCCGGCGGGCGTGTCTCCGCTACCCCGCCCGGAGGAATCAGGTCTGTGGCTGCACCGCAGCCTCCCAGCTGCGCAGCCCTGGGTAGGCTCAGTCTCCACATCAGAAAGCCTGGGGGTCGCGCCAGGCGTCCTCGAAAGGTTGCGCCCCTCGACCCCTGGCTCTGGGCTTGCTGGTGAGAAGTGGGGCGCCCGGGACCTCTTACTGCCAGGCTCCGCGGGAGGTGGGGGTGGGGTTGGTTTGCGGCCGTACCCACCTCTGAACTTGTCCCTTCGGGCCTCCTGTGGTCACACGGTCCCAGAACCCTCGCTCACTGCTGGGAAAGTCAAATGGTATCTTGTGTTTCAGATCCCAGATTCTCTTCTTGTGGTTTCCCGCAGCCGTCTCCTGCCGTCCCCCCGCCCCTCCCCCCACCGGGCTCAGAAATCTTGCCCCCTTGGAGAACCGAGTCATAGGAGAAACGGAGAGACTGTGGAATCATGGGATGAAAAAGAATATAAATCTTCAAATTATGAAATATTAATATAATGTAGAGAATCGCATGACGGATGATGCTCCGTTTCGCCAACTCGTTTCAAAGGGACAGTTAGGTTCAGAAATGGTTCTGCTAGTTCCTCCAAGGGTTCTTCCCAATCGCAACTCTCTCTTTTCTCAAGGGAACGCATTCTTTGGTGATGTTATTATTTTACGTTTACTACCTATGAATACACACCTGACCACTACAGTTTTTAACTGATTAATTTATACTTTTGTTTATTTATCCTGACACTGAAGACTGACACTGTCTTCATTCACATGAGGCATGTGACATAGGACATTCCATATCTATGAAAAGCCACCATAAATAGTTATTTAGTGAGGCTTAGAATGTGAGGTCAATTTAAAAATGACAACTGTATTTCTTTTTTATTTCATTTCTTTTTTTGTTATTTAATTTTTTTTTTTTTTTTGGTGATAGTAGTGGTAAAGACTTTCATGCATTGGAGAAGGAAATGCAACCCACTCCAGTGTTCTTGCCTGGAGAATCCCAGGGACGGGGGAGCCTGGTGGGCTGTCGTCTATGGGGTTGCACAGAGTCGGACACGACTGAAGCGACTTAGCAGCAGCAGCAGCAGTGGTGAAGAATCCACCTGCCAAGACAGGAGATGCAAGAGATGTGGGTTCCATCCCTGGGTCCAGAACATCCCCTGGAGTAGGAAGTGGCAACCAGATCCAGAATTCTTGCCATGGACAGAGGAGACTGGTGGGCTATATAGTCCATGGGGTTGCAAAGAGTCCAACAACCTGAATGCACACAATAGTTGATTTACAATGCTGTGTTAATTTCAGGTGTACAGGCAAAGTGATTCAGTTATACATATATATATGTACACATAGATATATATGTATTCATTCTTTTACAGATTCTTTTCCCTTGTAGATCTTTATAAAATGTTGAGTATAGCTTCCTGTGCTATACAGTAGGTCTTTGTTGGTTATTTTTATATATTATAGTGTGTATATGTTAATTTCAAACTCTTCATTTATTTCCCCCACCCAGTTTTGAATTTTTTTTTTTTTTTTTTGGCTACAGCACGAGGCATGTGGGATCTTAGTTCCCTGCTCAGGGTTCAGACCCATGCCCCCTGCCATGGATGTGCAGAGTCTTAACCACTGGGCTGTCAGGCAAGTTCTTTGAATTTTTAATAAAGAGAATCTTCAAGTGCAGTCTCTTGGATCTGGCTTCTTGCACTCAATCTTATGTCTCTGTGTGTGTGTATGCTCAGTTGTGTCTGACTCTTTGTGACCCCATGGATTGTAGCCCACCAGACTCCTCTGTCCCTGGAATTTCCCAGGAAAGAATTCTGGAATGAGTTGCCATTTCCTTCTCCAGGGGATCTTCCCCACCAAGGGATCAAACCCATGTCTCCTGCATCTCCTGCATTAGCAGGTGGATTCTTTTATTTTTAACCTCATGGACTACACAGTCCATGGAATTCTCCAGGCCAGAATACTGGAGTGGGTAGCCTTTCCCTTCTCCAGGGAAGGATCTTCCCCCCAGGGTTGGATCTTCCCAACCCAGGGAATGAACCCAGGTCTCCCGCATTGCAGGCAGATTCTTTACCAACTGAGCCACAAGAGAAGCCCAGCAGGCAGATTCTTTACCACTGAGCCACCTAGGAAGCTCTCTGTGAGGTATGTCTGTGAGGTTCATGCATATTCTTACATCTGTTGAATTTCTTTCATTTCCCTGACTGGATCATTCTCTTGCATGGAAATTTACAAAACCGGGCATGTGAGTGGTCTCCAGGTTCTGCCTTCTTTTGACAATGCTGTGTACATCTCCTAGAGCCCATGAGCATACACATTTCTCCCCATAACCCAAGAATGAAATTGTTGGGACACAGGGTGTGCAGATGTCCAGATGTGGGAGATACTGCCAGACAGTTGCTCCAATTTTCACTCCCATCTCAGTGTCTGCTGTGGGGTGTCCTCCCCCCACAACCTTGTCAGCACTGAATCTGGTCAGACTTTGAAAATATGAGTCATCCTGGTGTGTGTGTATATGTGTGAATCTCATAGTGGTTCTAATTTGCAATTTCTCACTCCACAATGAGATTGAGTCCACTGTTCACTTGAATGGAAGGACAACAGACTCTTTAGGACAAAAAGCTCTAGAAACTTAGATAAACCATAATGGAAAAGAATATGAAAAACAAAATATATATGTATAAATGAGTCATTCTGCTGTACAGCAGAAATGAACACACATCAGAAATCAACTAGACTGCTTTAAACAACAAGACCAACAACTGTGGGACCTTAGAATCTTAGGAGCAAAGAATTCTTGAGTCCCAGACATGACTGAGTGACTGAACTGACTGACTGAGACTTTTAGGAGCGAGGCATTCCAGAATCCTGTGCCTTCGTTTCCTCCTTTGTCAGTTCAGTTCATTTGCTCAGTCGTGTCTGGCTCTTTGTGACCCCATGGACTGCAGCACTCCAGGCTTCCTTGTCCATCACCAACTCCTGGAGCTTGCTCCAACTCATGTCCATTGAGTCGGTGATGCCATCCAACCATCTCATCCTCTGTTGTCCCCTTCTCCTCCTCCCTTCAATCTTTCCCAGCATCAGGGAAAGGACTCCTTTTCCAAGGAGTCAGTTCTTTGCACCAGGTGGCCAAAGTATTGGAGTTTCAGCTTCAGCATCAGTCCTTCCAATGGATATTCAGGACTGATTTCCTTTAGGATGCACTGGTTTGATCTCCTTGCAGTCCAAGGGACTCTCAAGAGTCTTCTCCAACACCACAATTCAAAAGCATCAATTCTTCTGCGCTCAGCTTTCTTTATAGTCCAACTCTCACATCCATACATGACTACTGGAAAAACCATAGCTTTGACTAGGCTGATCTTTGTTGGCAAAGTAATGTCTCTGCTTTTTAATATGCTGTCTATGTTGATCATAACTTTTCTTCCAAGGAGCAAGCGTCTTTTAATTTCATAGCTGGACTCACCATCTGCAGTGATTTTGGAGCCCCCCCAAAATAAAGTCTGTCACTGTTTCCACTGTTTCCCCATCTATTTGCCATGAAGTGATGGAACCGGATGCTGTAATCTTTTTTTGAATGTTGAATTTGGTAATGGGGATTACTTAAGTCTCTAACTCATAAGGTTGGAGGCAGGATTAAAGGAGTTACATGTGGACACCTAGAATTGATCCTGGTACCTTAGCCCTCAATAACTGTGGTTTCCCCTAGGGCAGGAATTTCATCTTGTTGTTGTTCAGTCACTCAGTTGTGTCCAACTCCCTGCGACCCCATGGACTGGAGCACATCATGCTTCCTTGTCCCTCACCATCTCCCGCAATTTGCTCAAACACATGTCCATTGAGTCGGTGATGTCATCCAACCATCTCATCCTCTGTCGTCCCCTTCTCCTTCTGCCTTCAATCTTTCCCAGCATCAGGGTTTTTTTTTCTATTGAGTCAGCTCTTTGCATCATTTCATCTATTTTGTTCTTTTCTGTGTTCTTGGCACTCACACAGGACAGAGGCTCAATAAATGTGTACTGAGTGAACGAATCTGAGCCTCCAAGGATCAAAGATATTTGCCACTGTGGAACTTTAGAAGCCAAGACGAACAGAATTTAAGAAACGATCAGAACGGAGAGTCTGAGGAACTAAAGAATGAGAAAAAAAATGCATCTTTGGCAATGCATCTTTAAAGCATCATTGTGTTAATGCTTTAAAAATAACAACGCTCCATTAGCAGAGACCTCCTAGCTCTTGGAAGGGTCTTGGGTGGGACCTAGGAGGCAAGAACTCTGCCTTCTCACTCTACCTGTGAAATGGAGCAGGACCTCATGGTCCTCCCCTTCCCACCCCGTGTCCTCTGCCTGCCTTCTGTCTGTGGAAAACTTTAGTCAAAGAATAAGTTTAATCAGAGATACAAGAAATGAAGAAACAAAGGAAAACAGTCAAAGGAGACCAAATAATAAGGTAGTCATTAAGCAGAGTCAAGGACCTTTACACAAGCTCTTTCTCAAGGGCTATAGCTAAATATTCTGAGACATATCCTGTGAGCTGTCTTATAGATACCAAAACACCAGGGTGTAGAAGTTGACTACGTGAGGACCAGACTGTATCCAGGACATGAGCTGCCACGATTCTGAGAACTGGCCTCAAAGAAATGAGAACAAAGGACCCTGGAACTGAAGATTAACTGTCCCTAGAACAATCAAGGGAGAAGGCAGTGGCACCCCACTCCAGTACTCTTGCCTGGAAAATCCCATGGACAGAGGAGCCTGGTGCGCTGCAGTCCATGGGGTCACTAGGAGTCAGACACGACTGAGCGACTTCACTTTCACTTTTCACTTTCATGCATTGGAGAAGGAAATGGCAACCCACTCCAGTGTACTTGCCTGGAGAATCCCAGGGACAGGGGAGCCTGTGGGCTGTTGTCTATGGGGTCGCACAAAGTTGGACATGACTGACGTGACTTAGCAGCAGCAGCAGAACAATCAAGATGATGCTGGTCAGACCACTGATGACCAATTTGAAGATGACTGTTAGAGCTGACGCTACTGTTTCTGCAGGTAGCCCCCCTCCCTGGCCACTTCTGTCTATAAAAACTCTTGCCCCACTGGTTGCCAGGAGTGGGGGCTCGTCAGCCTTTGGACAGATGTCTGCCCCCACCCCCACCCCCACCAGCTGCTGGCATCTGAAATAAAGCAAACTCTCCTTTCCACCAGTCTGGCCTGTTTGTTGGCTTTTGAGCGGTGAGCAGCCGGGTCCACCTCACCTTTTGGTAACATGTGCACCCACTTCTCCATGTGACTCCTACAGTCACCTCATTCCCATCACTTCCCCTGACCTCTCCCAGCTTCTTCCCATCGCAGTCTCCCTGCACACGTGGATGGATCTTAAGCTGCTCCTGCCCGGGGCGTGAGAGGGAGAAAGTCCAGGCTCCTGCCAGGGTGGCCTTGAACCAGGTACCACCTCACTCCTGTCTTATCTCCCACTGTTCTGCTCCCCCCCACACCTCCGCTTTTAGCAGCAGCCTCTGCCCCCACCCTTCTGCCCACATACACCCCTTTTACTTCAGCCTCAAAAATAGGCTCTTCCACTGAGATCCAAGCCAGGGTGCTCAGTAGGTGTTCAGTCAGCATATTAGGGCTCAGCTCTGGCTGAGCCTGTCCTCCAGGAAGCCCTCCCTGATTTCTCTCCTTAGGCTGGGTCGTGCCCCTTCGGGATTCCCTAGCCTGAGTCCCCAGCTCTTCTGGGATATCGCTGATATAGCTCAGTCTCCCCTACGTGTGAGCCTGTGAGAGCAGGCCAGGGGCTGTACATACCCAAACTCTGCCCCGAACAGCTGAGACTGCAGGGAACTGATCCAGCAGTTCCATCTGACTACTGAAAAAGGCTCTCTTACAATGCTCTGAACTGTGCATCCCTGACGCCATCCCTCTGGGACCCACGGATGCTTCTCCTCGCTTTTCTAGGTCAACAAGGAGTGCCCGGTGGTTCAAAGGGACTCAGGAAGGGCCTGACAGGGCTCGGTTCAGGACCTGTCCTTCCGAGACACAGGAGCCATTGTCAGCAGCTCAGCTGTCTGACCCTAGTTTCACCCTAAAGCCTCATAAAGCCCCTCTGCTTTGTTTGTAAACGTCTCTTGCGGGTACTGGTGTACCTAGGTACCCACGATGAGACCCAAGACCTCAGCACCCACCTCCTCCCCAGATCTTTCCTCCTTCACTGGAGGCACAGAGACGTTAGGGGCTTTGCCTAAGGTCACACAGTCAGGGAGGGGCAAGGGGAGATAAGATTTTTTTTTTAACAAACATTTATTTTTTAATTTAAAAAAAATATTCACTAATTTGGTCATGCTGGGTCTTAGTTGCCGCACATGGGATCTTTGATCTTCATTGCAAACTCTAGATCTTTACCTGTGGCATGCGAACTTTTAGCTGTGGCCTGTGGGATTTAGTTCCCTGACCAGAGATCGAACCCAGGTCCCCCTGCATTGGGAGCATGGAGTCTTAGGCACCCAACCACCAAGGAAGTCCTGAGATAGGATATTTAAGACCAACTTTACTGGGGCTTCCCCTGGTGGCTCAACGGTAAAGAATTGCCTGCAATGCAGGAGACACGGGTTCAGTCCCTGGGTCAGGAAGATCCCCTGGAGGAGGAAATGGCAACCCACTCCAGTATTCCTGCCTGGGAAATCCCACGGACAGAGGGGCCTGGTGGGCTACAGTCCACGGGGTTGCAAGAGTTGGGCACAACTTAGTGACTAAACCACCACCACCACTTGAGATTAAATTATATTTAAAACCCCTCCAAACCCAATTTTATTGAGATATAATTTATAATACGATACAATAGAAGGCGCTCATTTTAAGTGTGTACAAGGTATGACTTTTGGTAAAAGTTTATAGTCATATCATCGAATCATACTCAAGATACCATCAAGTTCCATCACCCCAAAACCGCCCCTGTGCCCCTTTGCAGTCAGCCCCTCCCCTCATCCCCCAACCCGGGAACCCACTGGTTTGTTTTTTATTCCTATAGTTTTGCTATTCCAGCATGTCATATACATGGGCTCCTACATTAGGTACTCTTTTAGTAAAATTCATGAAAATATTTGCATACAGTAAAATTTACTCTTTTCTCTGTGCTGCTCTATAAGCTCTGTGCCACGCACGCAGTAGTCACCCAGAATCAAAATGCAGATGGTTTCCATTACCCCCAAAATCCCCTCCTGCCGGCCCTCCGTGGCCACACCCTTCCCCCACTCCGCCCCCACAACCCACAGCTCTTTCTGTCACTACCCAATGGCCTTTTTCAGACTGTCTTCTAAATGGAATAATAGAGCCTTCCGAGTCTTGCTTCCTTCACTCAGCTGAACGCATCCGCCACTCATTCAGGTTGTCGAATCCAAAGTGTGTTGCATTTTTCTTGCCATGTGGGGAGGAACCACAGTTTTGCTTTTCCATCTCCCAGCTGAAGAAACATCTGGGCTGTTTTCCAGCTGCTGGTGATTCAGAAGAGAGCTGCTAGAGACATGCACATACAGGTTGTGTGTGTGTGTGTGTGTGTGTGTGTGCGCGCGCGCACAGAGGTTTTCATTTCTCTTGGGTAAACACCCAGGAATGAAAGGGCTGGGTCATATGAGAAGTGTATATTTAACCTCTGGGGAGATTGGCAAACTGTGTTCCAAAGTGGCCACTCTGGTTTGCATGCCCACCAGAAGTGTGTGGGAGATCTTGACTGCAGAACCACAGTGTGAGTCCGGGGGTCTGTGAGATGGCGCTGAGCTCTCAGCCGCCGCTGCTCCTGGAAAACTGATTGCGACAAAAACTATTTCCCCCTTGGTCACCATGCATGCAGTTGCTTAAAAAGAAACAAAAAAGAATGAGGAAGCAATTGGAAACTGATGTGGTGATCTCTTAGATGTATTGCTAGGAGGAAACTGCAAAACAGGATAAGAGTGTGTGGCATTTGTGGAGAGAAAGGAAGGGGAAGAAATACATGTACACATTTTCTCATCCTTGCATAGACTATCTCTGGACAAGACACTGGGACCGGCAAACACCACTGGGAAGGGTCAGGCCAGGTCGATAAGTCGCTGTGGTGGGTGGGTTGCTTCTCACTTCCATTTCCTGTCTTCTGGATTTTGAAACTTGTGAATGTCTTACAGGTTCAAAATAGAGGCATGCAATCCACACACTTCACCGACAGGTATTTCAGGCCTTGCTCTGGTGGTGAACCAATAAGGTCTGGCCCCTGGGGATCAGAGTCTAGTTCTCAAGACAGACTATCAACAGGACAAGGAAAATATCGAGAGTGTCAAGTATTTGCTGGGGAGAAAAATGAAGCCGTCAAGGATTCCCCAGGCAGACGGGCAGCCACCTGCCAATGCAGGGGACATGGGTTGCATCCCTGCTCTGGGAAGATCCTACGAGCCGCGGAGCATCTAAGCCCGTGGGGTGCGCTACGACTACTGAGCCTGCGTGCTGCAGCTACTGAAGCCCTCCCGCCTAGAGCCTGAGCTCCACAGCAAGAGAAACCACCGCGATGAGAAGCCTGTGTACCACAATGAACGTAGCTCTGGCATACTGCAACTAGAGAGAGCCTGTGCACAGCAGCAAAGACCCAGTGCAGCCATAAATAAATAAAGAACCAAAAAAAAAAGAAGTCGTCAAGGGACTGGGTGGGGGGAGGGAGAGGTGGAGAGTGGTTTCAGTTCAGTGCAGTCGCTCAGTCGCTCAGTCGTATGGGACTCTTTGCGACTCCATGGACTGCAGCACGCCCGGCTTCCCTGTCCATCACCAACTCCTGGAGCTTGCTCAAACTCATGGCCATCGAGTCAGTGATGCCATCCAACCATCTCATCCTCTGTTGTCCCCTGGTTTAAATTTTTTTTAAATTAATTTATTTAATTCTTTAAGCTTCTTATTTCATATTGGAGTATAGTCAATTAACAATGTTGCGATAGTTTCGGGTGTACAGGAAAGGGACTCAGCTGTACATATACATGCATCCATTCTCCCCCTACATTTATTTAAAACATTCATTTATTTATTTTTGGCTGCGTTGGGTCTTCATTGCTGCTCCAGAGTTTTCTCGAGTTGTGGCCCATGGGCTTAGCCACCCCTTGGCATGAGGAATCTTTCCAGATCAAGGATTGAACCTGTGTCCCCTGTATTGGCAGGTGGATTCCCAACCACTGGACCACCAGGGAAGTCCTAAAGTGTTTGTTTTTTTTTTTTAATCCAGAGGCCCTTATTTATTGTTTGGTCGCTAAGTCATGATCCGACTCTTTGTGACTGCATGGACTGTAGCCCGCCAGGCTCCTGTGTCCATGGGATTTCCCAGGCGAGAATACTGGAGTAGATTGTCATTTTCTTCTCCAGGGGACCTTCCTGACCCAGGGATCAAACCCATGTCTCCTGCATTGGCAGGCAGATTCTTTACCTCTGAGCCACCAGGGAAGCCCAGACGCTAGAGTAATTCATTCTAATCACTGGATTAGACTTCCACATTCATGTATGTAAATGTTTTTTCAGGAGTACAGCTTTGCTTTCATCATGAGGTGTGAAATGTAATGCTCTCATCATCTTTCTCTAAATTGTCTGTAATTGCAGTTTTTATTTCCTCTTTTACCCAAACACCGTTAAGGAGACTGCTTTAAAAGTTCTAAGTGATTAGAAAATACTGTTTTGCAGTGAATTGAGACGCCCCTATAAAGAGTGACATTTGGGCAAGGACGTGAAGGAGGGGAGAGAAGGAGTCATACGGACATCTGGGAGGAAGAGTGTTCCAGGCTGAGGGGATAGCAGGTGCAAAGGCCCTGAGGTGGATTGTGCTGGCTATTTGAGGCCAATGTGGCTGGAATAGAGGGAGCAGGCGGGTAGGATGGAAATGAGATTAGGAAAACAAGGGGTAGAGGGAGGCTTGAACAGACTGTTCGGGTTTTCCGGGTCACAGTGGCACCCCACTCCAGTACTCTTGCCTGGAAAATCCCATGGACAGAGGAGCCTGGTAAGCTGCAGTCCATGGGGTCGCTAAGAGTCGGATACAACTGAGCGTCTTCACTTTCACTTTTCACTTTCATGCATTGGAGAAGGAAATGGCAACCCATTCCAGTGTTCTTGCCTGGAGAATCCCAGGGACAGGGGAGCCTCATGGACTGCCATGAATTGGGTTGCACAGAGTTGGACACGACTGAAGCAACTTAGCAGCAGCAGCAGCAGCAGCAGCATAGAGACTTTGGCTTTTATTCGGAGGGAGATGGGAGCCCTGAGAGGGTTCTGAGCCAGGCCCCAAGGGAGGGATGTGATCTGATTTAGGATTTAACAGGGTCCCTCTGGCTGTGATGATTCAGTGGCAAAGAATCCTCCTGCAATGCACGAGATGCAGGTTCAATCCCTCGGGAAGATCCCCTGGAATAGGAAATGGCCACCCACTATAGTATTCTTGCCTGGGATAATGCCAGGGACAGAGGAGCCTGGTGGGCTACAGTCCACGGGGCCACAAAGAGTCAGACACGACTGAAATGACCAAACAACAACTCTGGCTGCAGGGAGCCCAGGAAGGAGGAGGAGACTCAGTGGTCCAGGCCATAGGTGATGTGATGGTGGGTGGAGCAGTTGCGATGGAGAGAAGTGGCTGAATTCAGAGGCTATTTTGAAGGTGGACACCTTCAAATAAGTGTGTCTTATTTCTAGCTGTGAAAGGGGCTGTGTGGTGGGTACAGGGAGCAGGAAGGGGAGAAATGAGAGGATCAGGCCTGTTTTGTGGAGATCAGGGGAAACCATCCTTGGGGCCCTGATGTTTCAGCTGAGACCTAAAGCAGCTGGGGAAGTGTCTGATGGAGGAGAACACTAGGATCTTCTAGAAAAATGGAAAGGAGGGTGGAGGCAAGCAGTAGTCAGGCCATGCAGTGCCCAGCAGGCCTGGAACTGAGGTATAGCCCTCAGGCTTTCTCCCGAGGGCACTGGGAAGCCATAGTAGGTTCTGAGCAGAAGTCAGGATTGAGTCTTTTGTTTTTTTGGCCAAACGGTGGAGCTTGTGGGATCTTAGTTCCCTGACCAGGGATCCAACCCTTGTCCCCTGCAATGGAAGCTCGGCATTCTAACAACTGGACTGCCAGGGAATTCCCAAGCTTGAGTTTTGGAAAGACCCCTCTGACTGTGCAGGGGGACCAGCTGTCTGCCTCAAGACAGCAGGTGGCTTGGGTTGGGAGGGTAGGTGCAAGACGAGTGGAGAGGGTCAACTGGAGAGACTTAGGAGGTAGACCCCTGGGGACGGGAGATGGTGGGGGTCCATGTTGATTTCCAAGGTCACCGTCAGCCATTGAGCCAAGTGTTTCTCATGTAGGAACTCCATGAGTCTTCACAATCACCCAGGGGAGCATCCTCTTTTCATAGCTGGGGAAACTGAGGGCTGGGAGAGCCTGCATAGTTTCCACTCCAAGGCCGCACAGTGGGGAACCAGAAGTGGGGAGATTCAAACCCACGCCCTGTTTCGCTCTGCAGAGACCAGGATGCCGTCCTGCTCATTCCCCTCCAGGGGCGGCCTCAGGCAGGTTAGGTCGCCACCCCTCCCTCCTTCGGCGCCCTGAGCCCCAAGCCCAGCTCCGGACTTTACCCCCAGCCTCCGCCCGGTGCCAATAAAAGGCAGGCAAAGCGGTGAAGAGGCCTGTGGGCGAAATTCCCCTACTCCCGGTGCCAGGGGAGTTACCCAGGGCGCGGAGGGCAAAGGGCAGGCGCAGAGAAGGGGGCAAAAGGGGAAGGCGAGCATCTGCAGTTCCACCTGGTCGTGCAGCCTCGCGGCTTTGGGCCTCAGTTTACCCCTCGGTAAAATGGGCGTGGCTCCTTCAACGGACAGAAGAAGGACTGGCAACCGGCCAGTGAATCTTCTCCTCCGGAGGCCGGGTGGGAGGGGGTGGTGGTGGAGAGGGTGGAGGGAGACACCAGAAGTCCCAGCCCGATGGGGACAATAAAGTGCTCTTATCAAGTCTGAGGAGGGAGACAGGATTTCCCAAGTAGGACAGAGAAGATAATGCCCAGTTCCCTGGATGGAGAACAGGATTTCCAGTCTGTTGGGGGAAGGTAAGGAAGGTTCATTCTGATGTGTGAAATGAGTTTCTAATCTGAGGGAGGAGACTGGTAGCCCCAGTCTGAGGTAGGTAAGAAGGAGGTAAGAACACCGCTCCCCCCATCCCCAACACACACACCACGACCCCGAAGCGGGAAACTAGACCCTCCAGTCTGAGTTTCCAATGTGATGACAGATAAAATCTGCTGCCGCTCAGCCACCTCTTTCCGGAGCCCTCCGAGTCCAAGGAGCACCTAAATGCTTATAATATCACCGTGAGCAAGCCCCAGCTCTGGGGGGGCCAGGACCACAGGACACAGAAGCAAAGGGCCTGTGGGGTTTGCCCCAACCCGGGCTCGGTGCTGTAGGACTCTGGGCCGGACGCCCCTTCGTGAGCTCAGAACCTGGTGGTGGTGACGGTGGTGTCCTAGCGCCACCTAGCGGCTGCTACGGACCAAGCCTCCCGTCCAGAGCTGGGGGCCCCAGAAGAACGGGACCCCCTCCTTCGGAAGCTAGGTTCAAATCCTCCCCGCCCTCCCACCTCCAAAGAAACCAATCTGTGATTCTAAGGCTTCATCGCGCTCATCTTCCAGTGGTGGGGGGCAGTGTTTCTCTGACTTATCAGCCTACTCCTGTCTCTCCCCTGCACACAAATTTGCCGCCGCTCCCCAGTGCCCTGGAACGAAGTCCACACATGGGGGCTGCGAGGCTGGCCTCTCTAACCTCTCCCAAACCTCCCCGTGCCTCAACTGAACCTGAGTAGTTTTGGGAGCGTGTCGTTCTCGGAACTCATCTTCAGGCCTTCGCATAGGCTGTTCTCTCTGCCTGGAACGCCCTTCCCTGCCTCTTTCCCAGCATCTCTCTTATTATTATTATCTCTCTTAGTTGCAGCATGTGAGATCTAGCTCCTTGAAAGGGGATCGAACCTAGGTCCCTTGCACTGGGAGCTCAGAGGCTTAGCCACTTCCTTGGACCACCAGGGAAGTCCCCTTCCCAGCATCTCTTGTTCTTCTCCCTCAGGTCTTGGAGGAGATGTCTCCTCTTCCAGGATTCCCTCTCTGACCCCCTCTCCAAGTCAGGGTCACAGTCCCATGGGGAGGGCTGTGTCCCCACAGGTCTTGACACTAGCTGTAAACTTTAGGGAATGTTAGTTTGACTGAATGAAAGCAAGAATTAACGAATGCCAGGCTAAAGAGTTTGCCAGCAGCCACAGGAGAGTTTAATCAGAGGAGGTACAAGGTTAGATTTAGAAGTCTCCAGAGTCCTCCTCTTAATCCTGGGCCTTCGCATATGCTGTTCCCTCTGAGTGGAATATTTGCATGTAATTAACTCCCTCCCACTCATTGTCTAGGTCTCAGTGAGCCCCTCCTCCAGAAAGTCCTCCCTGACTCTCCAGCTGCCTCAGCCATCCCCAACCCAGACTCCTGGGCCCGCTCCATCTCAGCCCTGACCAATGCTGGGTTGTCACTGTCCGTGACAGTTATGTCTCCCCTATGAGGGTCCTGGGAGGACGGGACTGGGTTCCGTTCACCCATCGCTTTGTCCGCAGTGCTTACAATGAAGACATCCTTCTGTCAGCACCTGGGTTTCAATCCCAGCTTCCCTGTTGGCGGAGCGTTTCGGGTGAACTCGGGCCTCTCCTGGAGCCCCAGCTTTCTCGTGAGAAATGTGAAAAGGATGGTTGCTTCCTCCCCCGCCTCCCAGGACTGTGGTGGGACATCAAGAAGACGAGACCCTGGGTCCTGAGCTGACCGCGTGCCGGGTGACTGTGGGTGACCCACTTCCCCTTTTGGGACCCATCTGGCTGGCTGCATGGGTGGCAGGGGCCCCATCCTGCTGGGACATTTCAGGAGGCCAGCGCGGGGCTTCCCGAGGCGGGAGGGTCAGGGACAGGCAGAGGGGAGAGGTGTCTGCTGGGTTAGGGGAAAACCAGCCTTCCCCATCATAAAACGGATGACGGGAGGGAAGCAAACAAGGCTGGCTCCACCCGGGCGTGAGGGGAAGTTGGGGGAGAGGATAAGGGGCCCCTCGAGGTGGGTGAAAACCACAGTCCACAACTTGTGCCAACTTCCCTCTCGGAGCCTGTGTGCCTTGGGGTCCATCCAGGCCATCTGCCCGATCACTAGCCTCTGAAATGTCACATGTCTTCATTCCAACCTCAGATCCCACTCTGCCTGCAGCCTTCCAGCCTCATGCATGGTAGCCCCTCCTCCTGCGCCTGCTCAGAGAAAGGCTGAGAGGCCCCTTGACTCCTCTCTTCCCTCCGGTCCATCAGCAAATGCTGTCGACTCCGCCGGCAAAATCTCTCCCCACCTCCACGGCCACCATCTTGGTGCAGCTGCCGTTACCTCCGGTCAGCGCCGCTGTTACATCCTCCCTGCGTTCCCTGCTCTTATGTCTGCTTACCAGAGTGTCTTCCAAGAGACCAGAGAGATCCAGAGGTGGCCAGAGAGATCCTCTTAGGACCTGAGTCAGAGCCCGTCCAGCCTCTGCACAGAGCCTCCTGGGGCTCCCATCTCTCTCAAGGTGACAGCCAAGGTCCTCACCGCAGCCTACAAGGCCCTGCACCTTCCCTGTTCCCCCTTGGCCTCACCTCCTCCACGCTCCTGGTGTTGACTCCACTCCTGCCACACTTAAAATTTTTATTTGGCTGCGCTGGGTCTGAGGTGTGGCAGGCGGGATCTTTTAGTTGGGGCAAGTGAGCCCTTAGTCACGGCACATGGGATGTAGTGCCCTGACCAGGGATGGAACCTGGGCCCCCAGCCTTGGGAGTGCAGAGTCTTAGCCACTGGACCACCAGGGAAGTCCCTGCCACACTGGGTTGAATCTGCTTTCCTTCCTCCTGGCCCTTGGTTTGAAATGCTTTCTCTGCCAACTTTCTGCCCAGCTCCTCTGACCTTGTGATAGGCTGAGTAATGCTCCCCAAAGAAATCTGCTACCCTCATGGTTCAGGTGGTAAAGAATCCGCCTGTAATGTGGGAGACCTGGGTTTGATTCCTGGGTTAGGAAGATTCTCTGGAGGAGGAAATGACAACCCACTCCAGTAGTCTTGCCTGGAGAATTCCATGGACAGAGCAGCCTTGTGGATTATAGTCCATGGAGTTGCAAAGAGTTGGACACGACTTAACACGCAAAGAGGTCCAGGTCTGAATCTGGCTTGAGAATGGTACCTTGTGTGACAAAAGGGACTTGGCAGAGGCGATGAAGTTCAGGATCTCGAGCTGGAGAGACGATCCTGCATGATTTTGGTGGGTCCTCAGTGTAATCACAAGCATCCTTGTAAGAAGGAGGCAGAGAGAGAGCTGACCCCAGAAGAGATCGTGAGATGGTGATGGGAGTGATGCAGCCACAGCCCAGTTAGGCTGGAAGCCTCCAGAAGCTGGAAGAGGCAAGGAATGGATTTTTTTTTTTTTCCTGAAGCCTCCAGAAGGAACCAGCCCTGTGACCCCCTTGATTCAATCTCTGTAAAACTCATTTCTGACCTCTGATCTCCAGAACTGTAAGGGAAGTCATTTCTGCTGTTTAAAGCCCCTGAATTGGTGACAGTTTGTTACAGCAGCCACAGGAAACTGATACACACAGTGACTATCATCCCAGGGAGGTTGCTTTGGAGCCTCCACCTAAATTACATGCTCTGGTGTTTCTCTCTCAGAAACCACCCTTTTTCCATCTGGGCTTCATGACCCTTTGTCATGACTTTGTAACTATCTCTTAACACCTGTCCCCTGCTCTGGGCTGTGAGCTCTGTGAGGTCAGGCTGTCTCCATCAGAATATGCTCTTGTGACCTTGCATCAGGCCTCCTGAGGGTACACTGTGGTCATTGTTATTCAGTTGCTCAGTCTTTGCGACCCCATGGGCTGCAGCCCTCCAGGCTCCCCTGTCCTTCACAATGTCCCGGAGTTTGCTCGAATTCATGTCCATTGAGTCAGTGATGCTATCCAACCATCTCATCCTCTGCCACCCCCTTCTCCTTTTGCCTTCAATCTCTCCCAGCGTCAGGGTCTTTTCCAATGAGTCGGCTCTTTACATCAGGTGACCAAAATATTGTAGCTTCAGCTTCAGCATCAGTCTTTCCAATGAATATTCAGGGTTGACTTCCTTTAGGATTGACTAGTTTGATCACCTTGCTGTCCACGAGACTCTCAAGAGTACATAGTCAGCAGATATTGGTCAAATTCATCCATTCATTCATTTATTAAACTCATCAAGTATTTATTGAATACCAAGTATTTGCCTGGCACTGTTCTTGGAATTGGGGCATGCAGACAGTGATTCTGCCCCCATGTCACCCCTTATTATGTTTTATTGTTTGCTTTTGATCGTTTTGGCTGAGCCACACAGCATGTGGAATCTTACTTCCCCAACCAGGGATCCAACCTGCCCCTCCAGCATTGGAAGCACAGAGTCTTAACCACTGGGCTGCCAGGGAAGTCCTCTGTTGCCCCTTATTATGAACTGAATGTTTGTGTCTCCCCACCCAGATTCATATGTGGAAGCCCTAACCTTCAATGGGCCTGTGTTTGGAAATGGGGCCTATCAGGAAGTAATTAAGGGTGGGGCCCTGAGCTGATAGGATTAGTTTCCTTAGAAGAAGAGACCCCAGAGAGCTTGCTCTCTTTCTGTCTCTGTGAGCCCACAAAGAAGAGCCCAGGAGAGCACAGGGTGACGGGAACCCAGCTGCAAGCTGTAAGAAGAGGCCTCAGGTTAAAGTCTGCCTTGCTGGCCCCTTGATCTTGGACTTCCCAGCCTCTTGAACTATGAGAAAGAAACATTTGTTGTCTAAGGCACCCTGTCTGTGGTATTTTGTTATGGCAGCGGGAACTGACTCAGACACCTTCCAGCATTCATTGTCTCTCAGTTGTTTTTTCTTTATTCCACACTATTTTACTTATGACATCTTATTACATCTGCAGTGGTTTAAGAATATGTCCGCAACTTCTTTGACAATCTTCCCATTGAAAGGTGGAGAGGAATTCCCCTCCCCTTGAATGTGACTGGAAGTAGTGACTTGCTTCTAGTTGGTAGAGTATGGCAGAAATGGAGGTGTGTGACTTCTGAGACCAAATCGTGAAGGCACAGTGGCTTCTCTCGTGTCCTCCCATGCAGTCACTTTGTGAAAATCCAACTGCCTTGTCATGAGCCTTCTGCAGAGAGGGCCATGTGGCAAGGAACTGAGGGCTCCTGCCAGTGGTCATGTGAATGAGCCAGGAAGTGGGTTCTCAATCAGTCCCAGTCAAGCTTTCAGATGACTGCGACCAAGCCATCCTCTTAACTGTACCCTCACCAGAGACCTTGAGTCAGAACCACCTAGTGAAGCCACTCTTGGATTCCTTTTCTTTTTTTGGTTGCAGCAAGCAGCATGCAGGATCTTAGTTCTCTGACCAGGGATCGAACACTCGCCCCCTGCAGTGAAAGCACAGAGTCTTAACCATTGGACTGCCAAGAAAGTCCCAACTCTCCAATTCTTGACCCACAGAAACTGAGATAATAAAGCTGCGGAGTGTTGGGGTAATTTGTTACACAGTAAGTAGATACTGATACAATAAGTCTACTGTGCGTTTTGTTATCTGGTGGAGAAAGTCTCCTTATCATTATTACTACTATTTATTGAGCACCTACTTTGTGCTAAGCACTGATTTAAGGTGATAGTCAAAAGAAGGAAAATTTCTGCCTCGTGGAGTTTAGTCTGGTGGAAAAGACAGATAATGAGCAAGTGAAGGAAGAAATATAGAATGTGGAGTCCCCTGGAGGTCTAGTGGTTAGGATTCAGGGCTTTCACTGCTGGGGGACTGAGATCCCAAAAGCCCTTTGGTGTGGCCAAAAAAAAAAAGGAAAAACTATAGTATGAAGATATGAAGTGGTGGGTGTATGTGTCATAAAAGCTCTGAAGAACAAAGCTAGACGGCATTGAGTGTTGGGGGGATCTCCTTCTAAGGAGATGACATTTGAGCAGAGAATAGAGTGATTCAAGAATCCATGGTGCAAAGGCCCTGAGGCAGGAGTTGCATGGTTTGTTCAAACAATAACAAGGAGATCAGTGTGGCCAGAGTGGAGTGAGAGGAAAAAAGAGGAGGAGGAGATTGACCGTGATCCAAAAGGGGAGATGATTCAGAAAGGTGACCTTACTTCTGGGGGCACCTGAGACCTGCTCCTGATGGTCACCGTGTCTGTGGTCAGCAGACGAATGAGGCCCTTCGGCTGCCCTGGTCCTGTGCAACCTCGAGGGGCTGGGATGACCCCTCTGGACCCTGAACAGTGTGTGCTGACCAGACTCCCCACTTGGTTCCCAAAGTCCAGGCTTGGCACCCTGGTGCCAGGTACCCACCTCTTTCACCATTGTTCTCTTGCCCACTTCCTCCTTCCTATTCCATCCTCACCTCTCTTTCTCCTCTCCCCCCGCCCCCCACCCTGCCACCCCCCCTTTCCCCCTCCTTCTCCCTTTCTCTCTCTCACCCTCCTCTCTCTCTCTCCCTCCTGAATCAACATTCCAGCCCAGGGGAGAAAAACAGGGCAGGCTTCCTTCCTCTGCCTGGCAGAGCTCCAGAGCCTGACTGGGCCATTGTGTGTTTTGGCCTCAAGGTCATTGCCACCCCCACCCCGCCCCTCCCCAAGTCAGAAAGGTTACTTGAGAAAAGGCATCTTGGGGGAGCAGGGAGGGAGGGGGCAGAGAGAGGCAGAGACTGCATTGGATTTCCGCTTGGCTCCCACCCATGGCTAATGGAATCCGAGGGTCCGAGAGGACCCCAGGACCCTCTGGGCTTTGTCGGGAGGGGTTGGGTAGTGGGGGTGGGGGAGAAGGGGAGCAGTTATGAGGCCCGTGGGGCAGAAGAGGCCCCATCTCAGCCACCAGTCTGAACCCTGCTGTGTGATCCTGGGCCAATCCCTGGCCCTGCCCCTTCCTGGCTCAGGGACTGTGGGTAAGTTGCCTCCTACTCTTCGTGCCTTAATTTCCTTTTTTTGTCCGTCAGACAGTTCTTGCATCTGGGTCCCCCAATTTTGCAGCTGACAAAAATCACCCAGGCTATTTATTTTAAAAAATCCAGTTTCCAGGTCCCTTCCATGGAGACAACACAGATTTCCTGGGCCCAGGGGGAGACCTGGAAGGTGTATTTTTAATAAAGAGCTAGGAGACTGGAGAAATAGAGCTCCATTTCACAGGGAGGTGGTGAGACGCAAGCCAGAGGATCTGTGTTGAGGGCACATTCCCCCGGCACCTGTGATAAGCAGCGTTGGAATTACCTTGATATTTTTAGATTTTCTTTTTGTTTTTTTGTTCTTTTGTTGTTGTTGTTCGCCACATCACATGGCTTGTGGGGTCTTAGTTCCCCAACCAGGGATGAAACTCTGGAGCCCCGGCAGTGAATGTGCTGAGTCCTAACCACTGGACTGTCAGGGGATTCCTCATTATCTTTTATTTTTAAATTAAAAAAAAAAAAACACCTTTCAGTATCAGGATTCTAATTGTACACATGTATTATTTTTCTCATAAACTATTTTCAGATGATTACAGTTTTCCAAGAACAGCCTGTATTCCATAAAATGAGGGGAATCTGTGTTGTTGTGCAGTCACTAAACTGTGTCCGACTTTTTGTAAGCCTATGGACTGCGGCACACCAGGCTCCCTGGCCTCTGCTATCTCCCAGAGTTTGCTCAGATTCATGTCCGTTGAGTCGACTCATGTCCACTGAGTCGGTGATGCTATCTAACCATCTCATCTCATCCTCTGTCGCCCCCTTCTTTCTCCTTCAATCTTTCCCAGCATCTGGGTCTTTTCCAAAGAGGTGGCCACTGTATTCCAATCAGGTGGCCAAAGTATTGGAGCTTCAGCTTCAGCCTTCCTATAAACATTCAGGGTTGATTTCCTCTAGGATGGATGGGTTGGAGTTCCTCACTGTCCAAGGGACGCTCAGGAGTCTTCTCCAGCACCACAATTCAAAAGCAGTAATTCTTTGGCACTCAGCCTTCTTTATGATCCAATTCTCACATTTGTACATGACTACTGGAAAAACCATAACTTTGGCTATATGGACCTTTGTTGGCAAAGTGATGTCTCTGCTTTTTAACACCCTGTCTAGGTTTGTCACGGGGGACCTTGTGACATAGGCTTAATTAAGCCCCCCAGGAAGAAGCTATGACAGAAAAATGGTTATTGTTGGCTTATCCATCTGCATGTTGCCCAAACTACCACCTGAGTGAGTTAAAAAGCATTCACCAAGCACTTAGGTAACTAAATTCTTTCCTTATATTGGCTCATTTAATCTTTCCAACAGTCCTCAGAGGTGGATACTATTATTATCTCTGTCTTATAAGTGAGAAAAGTCACTTTGCCTGGAGTCCTTCGGCTCAAGTGTCTGCTCTCAGTTCTGTCTGGGCTCCGAGCCTGTGCCCTGGCCTGGCCGGCCCTGCGGAGGAGTGACGGAAACTCAGCTAGCTTCCTTCCAGGAGCCGTGGGAACTATGGGACCTGGAGCGAGGTTTTTGGCTCTCTGGGTCTCAATTTCCTCATCTGTAAAATGGAGGAACTGCCGGTAATTACTCAGGGTTCTTGTAGGAATTCATTGAGCTAGAGACACAAGAGGACAACATCAACATTTGAGATATCAGGAGCTATTGTTGTTTCCTGCGCCCAGGGCCCCTGCAGTGGGAGGGCAGCGTCAACCGCGGGACCACCAGGGTCAGCAGGGTTTAGTTGCCGAGCTGTTTCCGACTCTCTGTGACCCCCAGGCTCCTCTGTCTGTGGGATTCTCCAGGCGAGAATCCTGGAGTGGGTGGCCGTGCCCTACTCCAGGGGATCTTCCCGACCCAGGAATAGAACCCATGTCTCCTGTGGTCTCCTTTACTGGCAGGCAAATTCTTTACCACTGAGCCACCTGGGAAGCTTTGTTGCTATTTTTCTTTCCTGGACTGTTAAAGAGGAGAATTGGACTGCTTGGAGGATTCAGTCCAGAAGCCCAGATAGGCCTAGGGGGACAGGAGACTCGGTCCTGGGGACATCTGAGCCTCCACAGCCTGAGGATATGGGATCCGACTTGACCTAGAAAACTGAGCTGCCACCCCTTCTCCTCCTTTGCCCCTCCTGCTGGCCTCATTCTCCACTGCACAAAGCAAGCCCTGGAAGAACACCACCCCAGTCTTTCCCAAATCCTGGCTACTATATCTGGGACTCCTTCCCTTTGGGCTTAGGTGAGGAAGGCCATTTTGTCCAGCTTGGGAAGTAGGAGTTCCAAGGTCTGTCATGGCAGAGCCTGCCAGCTGCCTACCTGGGATCCATTCTTTCCTGTCTCTGAGAGCAGGACCCTGAAGTTCTTTGGAGCAGTGATATACCCAGGGAAAAGACTACATGTCCCAGCCTCCTTTGCAGCTAGGGTGGCCACATGACTAAGAGCTGGTCAATCAGATGTAAGTGGAAGTGGTAGGATGGGACTTTGGGGAAGGTTCCTTAAAAAGGGCACGGATTAGGACTTCCGTGGTGGTCCAGTGGTTAAGACTGTGCTTCTGCTGCAGAGGGCATGGATTTGATCCCTGGTCAGGAAAGTTTCCCGTGCCACGCAGTGTGGCCAAAAAGGAAAAAATGGGCAGGTGGGGGGTACAGTCCATAATCAGGCATGGAGCTGCTTTTACTTTTTGTTCCCTTCTTTCTGCTTCCAGCCTGGAACGTGGATGAGGCAGCTGTGGTTCCAGCAGCCATCTAGGACCATGAAGTGATCAGGAGAATGAAAGCCCCATGCCAGCGACGATGGAGCAGAAAGACAGAAAGGGCTGTGTTTCTAATGACACTGTGGCGCCATCATCCCAGCTCTGCTCATGGTCACCTTTTATGTGTGAGAGAAATAATCTTCTGTCTATGTAAGCCGCTCCTGAACGTATCAGTTTCTCTTTTATCTTGTATTCTAGTGTTGTCTTTGTTCGTGTTATGTCCAATCTCTCTTACTGGCCACTGAAGAAAAATTCTCACTGATATATATGTCACTGACTCTTATGTGAACTTGGAGGGGTAGGGTGAATACGGATGCTATTTCCCATTTTGGGTCTGGATAGTGTTCTTGGGGTTAACAGTATGGGCTAAAATCCATCCTCACTTCCTAGCTGTGCCATTGCCTGGAAACCTCATATTGGAGAACACTGATTTAGCCAGTAGTTTTCAACTCCATGGAATTCCCTTAGTGTCCACTTAGGTAGGGAGAGTCACTGGACAGAACTTTTAGTTCTCTCCTTCCTTCATTGGCCAGAATTGGTCACATGACCACCTGAAACTGCAAGACAGTCTGGGAAAGTGAGTATCTGGCATTTTCAGCTTCCTTTAAGGGAGGCAGTGCCTCGGTCATAAAAGAGCAAAGAGGAGTGGCTGCTGGGGAAGTATCCACATATCTTCCCTCGCTATATATATTTATTGAGCATCTAATCTACTCTACTTCAATCAAAACAGTTTCTTTTATATATTAGTCTTCTCTGTCTCTTATCATACTTGCCAAAAGTTTGTTGATTTCTCTGGTATTTTCAAAGAGCCAGCTTTAGGTTTTATTGACTAGCTCTGTTTGATTTTATATTTCATCAATTTCTGCTTTTACCTTTCTTAATTTCTTACATTTTTTCTTTGGTTTATTTCATGGACTTTTTCTAGTTTCTTGAGTGGTAACCTTATTTTGCTCAATTTCAAAATCTTTTCTTTTTGGTACTCTCAATGTATTTAAGCATTTTAATGCTATCATCCTGCTCCGAGTGTGGCTTTGATCATATCCCATAGTCTCTATATATAATATTTTCACTGTCATTTGATTTTGGTTGCTATTTTACATTTTAATTGCCTCTGTAATCCACGTATCATTTAAATGCAAGAATTTTTTTTTCAACAGTGTGTAGAAAGTTGGTGGTGGTGGGAGAAGAGGGCTATGGCTTTTGAATTGATATCTGCTTTTATTGCATTGTGATTTAATATATTAAAAATGTTTTAAAAATAATATATTGATATACCATGTAAGCTTGCATTTGAAGAAAGGGCTCTGAGGCTAATAAAATGGTTTGGAAAACTCTAGTCTATCCTAGGTCTTCTCTGGTGGCTCAGATGGTAAAGAATCTGCCTGTAATGCGGGAGACCTGGGTTTGATCCCTGGGTGGGAAGATTCTCCTGGAGAAGAAAATGGCAAGCCACTCCAGTATTGTTAAGTCCACACCTTTTTACTGGTGGACAAATGGAGGGTCTAGTGAATCCATAGCAAATGAAGGGCTCTAGCCCAGATTTTAGAACCCTCATTCTGGGTGCCTTTCACCACTCACCATCTCAGCTCAACATGCTGCTGCTAAGTCGCTTCAGTCGTGTCCGACTCTGTGCAACCCCATAGACAGCAGCCCACCAGGCTCCCCTGTCCCTGAGATTCTCCAGGCAAGAACACTGGAGTGGGTTGCCATTTCCTTCTCCAATGCATGCAAGTGAAAAGTGAAAGTGAAGTAGCTCAGTTGTGTCCGACTCCTAGCAACCCCATGGACTGCAGCCCACCAGGCTCCTCCGTCCATGGGATTCTCCAGGCAAGAGTACTGGAGTGGGGTGCCATTGCCTTCTCCCCAGCTCAAGGCCATCCCCAGAAAGACTCTGTCTTTAAAGTTTCTGAGAAATCGCTCTACTGAGTTTTTCCATCCCTGCCCAACCTCTCTTTCCACCCTAAGCCTGGAGTCTGCTATCACACTTCTGATTAACACCAGGTCTTGCTATAGTAGGGTCATCTTGGCTGGGTGGGGCTTGTGGCTCAGATCCTAGTGAGACTGGTCAGAAGACACTCTCCCTCTGGTTCCCACTCTTCCCTGCTCTCCAGCCCTCAACCCCACCCCTGCCCCGTTTGCATTCATTTATTCATAGGGGCTTTTTTGGTGTGTGTAGAGGAGGAGGGAGATATTTTTAGGATTCTGCAGGTGATGCTTGAGAGATACATGGAGTGGGGGTGGGGGAATCCCAACACAGTGGAGAGCACAAAAGGTCATCTTTGATTAAATCGATGTAGGCCAGAAGGTGCTGGAACTCTTCTTGAGAAATTTGGCTATTCCTTGTCCTGTGCGCAAATAGCTTTGCATCAGGCTCCAGGTTATGGAGGGAGGCGCAGTGTGTGTGTGTGGGGTGGCATGTCCCACAGCTGTTTGGTGCCACAGGAGGGGCACTCTTTCAGCCACTGGAAAGCAGGACCCTCAGAAATACTCTGGAGTGTTGTGGGAAGGGCCTGAGGCTGTGACATGAAGCAGTGGGGGCTTGGAGCCCTGCATTTTGGGCTTCCTTGTGCATGTATGTAGCCAGACCGAGATCACCTTGGGTGGGAAGGGAAGCAAGTGTGGCCACCAGGAACGACAAAGTTGGCAGCAGTGGAAGGAGAGGCTGACACAGGCGTGTGTTAACCAGGATGTTTATAGGCTGTGGCTCTCCGACAGCTCGGTGAAGGAGTAGGGCCCTGTGGGCTCTAACTCTAGGGTGAAAGCAGGAGAAGAGAGGACCATGGTCTGGCATCCTTGCTGAAAGTGAGTGGCCCTCTGCTCCAGGAGAGGAGACAGGAGAGTGACATGAAGAGCTCGTCTCTCTGGAGGTCTCCAGGTCCACAGTGCTACTCCAGGACTGTGGGGGAAGGACGGGGCACAGGGGTGGAGGAAGCCATCAGGGGAGGTAGGGGACCAGGTCCCCAGTGCCCCCATTCCTCCTGCGCCCCTGCCCGACCCTGGCCTCCCGGTGGCCCCACCCGCCCCATGCTCAGCCTGTGTCAGGTTCAGATTCAGGAAGGTGTGGCGTTGGTCCTTGGGCGAGGAAGGAAGGTTGACTGTGAGGAGAGAGACAGGGTGAAAAGGGGTTCCGAAGCATCATCAGGGGGCGACCTGCTGTCATGGACCAGCATTCTCCCCCCAGCGCTGACCCAGAAAACTAGGTTTTGATGAGTGAATGGATGAAGGATGGTGCTAGGGGTGTCTGGAAGTGATTGGGTCCTTGATCCTCACAGCTTCAAGTCTGAGGGAGGGGGTCACAGTCCTTGACTCAGGGACATGGCTTCTGAGACTGCCGGGTCTGATGTGGGAGGCAAGGCTCCAGGGACATGGCCTCTCACACCTCTGATGATGCTCGGTCTGATGGGAGAGACATGGTCCCTGCCTCTGGGAGCTCCCAGTCTGATGGAGGAGACAAGATCCTTAACTCTGGGAGCTCCCAGTCTGATGGAGGAGACATGGTCCCTACCTCTGGGAGCTCCCAGTCTGGTGGAGGAGACATGAGCTTTACCTCTGGGAGCTCTCAGTCTGATGGAGGAGACATGGTCCCTACCTCTGGGAGCTCCCAGTCTGATGGAGGAGACAAGATCCCTAACTCTGGGAGCTCCCAGTCTGATGGAGGAGACATGGTCCCTACCTCTGGGAGCTCCCAGTCTGGTGGAGGAGACATGAGCTCTACCTCTGGGAGCTCTCAGTCTGATGGAGGAGACATGGTCCCTACCTCTGGGAGCTCCCAGTCTGGTGGAGGAGACAAGATCCCTACCTCTGGGAGCTCCCAGTCTGATGGAGGAGACATGGTCCCTACCTCTGGGAGCTCCCAGTCTGATGGAGGAGACAAGATCCCTAACTCTGGGAGCTCCCAGTCTGATGGAGGAGACATGGTCCCTACCTCTGGGAGCTCCCAGTCTGATGGGGAGACACGGTCCCCAACATCTGGAAGCTCCCAGTCTGATGGAGGAGATATTATTCCTGACTTCTGGGAGCTCCCAGTCTGACTGGGAGTTATGGTCCCCAACATCTGGAAATTCCTAGTCTGATGGAGGAGACATTGTTCCTGACCACTGGGAATTTCCGGTCTGAAGAGGACACAAAATTCCCACCACCTAGGGGTCTCCATCTCGATGGAGGAGATCATCCTTGTTTCAGCTTGCGAGAGAAATGTACCCTCTGAGGGTAGAAATTCTGTTCTCTTACTGTAGCACAAAGCATGAAACATGATCCGCATTGTCTAAGATGACAGTCTGAGGAGGGGGCATGGACCCACCCTCACCCTATACCGCCCATCTGATGGGAGAGGTACAGCGTGAGGGAGGCGGCAATATCTCCTGTGTTTTATGTTCTAGGGAAAAGGGTACCTTACCCTCAGTCTACACCCTGTATTTTGAAACCTTTGGTCTGGTGTGCTTCTTACAGAAGAGAGAAGGCATGGAAGTCCCATTGAGTGCCCCCAGTCTGATGGAGAAAGCCAGTCTGCCCCTGGTCTGTTGGTTTGACAGACAAGGCAAGAGCTCCATCTGGGGAGGCCCAAGTCAGCTGGAGGACTGAGTCAGCTGGACTCCCCACTTTTGGGAGCCCTTGTCTGAAAAGAGCCGCCCCTCCCCCTCCCCTCCTGCACACTCACGGGCCACCTGCAGTTCCACTTCCAGCGTCTCCGTCTTGCCCTGCAGTGTGACGGTCTTGAGGGTATAGCGGCCGGCATCCGTGAGGTTCAGCTTCTGCACCAGCAGTGAGCAGTTGGGGAAGCCCACCTCCCGGCCTGTGTGCGCGGGGCCTGCGATCCAGTTCCCCGAAGGAAGTTGGCTGAGAAGCCGGTTGGGCTCGGAGGCAGGCCCACGGTACCAGGCATAGACCAGCAGGTCCTTGGGGTAGCCCTGGACGGTCAGCGTCACGTCCTGGCCCTCCATTGGCCGGGTGGGCACCGGAACGATGGTCATGACGACCGTGGCCGCTGGGGAGAGAGCGAGGGTTGCTGGGTCAGCTGGGCCTGCATGGGTCACAGCGCCCCCCGCCCACCCCCAGCCAGCTCATCTATGCCTCCCCCAACTGACTGGCCCTCCCCGTGCTGGGGTGCCAGGAGGGAGACAGAGGAAGGAGGTGGTGACTTGTGTGGCAGTGGAGGTGGATTTTGTGTCTCAACAATGCCTGCCCGCCAGGGAGCTGCATTTTCCCTCATCAGTTTGGGAGACCCCCGTGCGTGGGGGCCGTCTCTCTCCCATTAGACTAAGAATTTCCAGCTCTTGGGGGACTATCTCTCCCCATTAAACTGGAAGACCCTAGAGGGCCATGTCATGTCTCCTCCATCAGATTGGAAATTGTTAAAAGTCCAGGGGCTGCATCTCCCCCATCAGATTGGAAATTCTCAGGTTATGGGGGCCGTGTCTCCCCCATTAGATCGTTGGGAGCTATGAGCTCCAGGTATTGTCTTTTCTGTGAGCTTGCAAGACCTCAGAATAGGGGGAGCTATAGTTCTCCATTAGATTGAAAGATTGCACAGAGTGGAGGCCATGTCTCCTCCATCAGATTAAAAATTCCAATTTATTATTGGGCTGGGTCTTTCCAGTCAGCTGGGGACCCCAGAAGTTGAATGGGGGGCATGTCTATCCCATCAGACTGGAAATTCCTAGAAAGTGGGGGGCCTGTACTCCCCCATCAGATTGGGAGTACCCCCAAAAGTGGAAACTGTGTTTCCCCCATCAGACTAGGAATTCTCAAAAAAAAAAAGCCATGTCTCCTTAAGACCCTGTCTCCACCATCAGAATACAAAATCTGCTTCAGTGTCCCCTGTGTCTCCTCCATCTGATCAGAAGTCATGCTGTCTTCATCACTGCTCGGGTGGCGTGTGAGGCGTTGCCTCTTCTCTCTGACTGGCAGCTCTTGAATAGGGAGGCTTCTTCCCTAATTCAAGACGGTCTCTCCGAGGGCAGAGACCATGTCTCCTCCATCAGACCAGGTGGGGGCAGGGTTATGGTTCCCTTTCCTCTGTCTCCCCCCTTGGTACCTGCCACAGGGTGGCCAACAGTTCAGGAGGCCCTTGGGGGTGCTGTGCCCACTCCCTGCACATACCTGCACAGCTTGGACACCCCTATCTTGACCTGCAGAGACAGGGCTCTGGGCAGCGCCTCAGGTCATCTGGTCCACCCCCCTGTCTCTTGCCAAGACCAGCTGCCAAGGCCCCCCGTAGGGTGGGGCAGGAGGTACACTTACCTCTGGGGATGCCATTTCTGCTTTGGGTGAAAGAGATTCCACCCCTTGGATGAACCCAGCCTGTGAGTAGGAGGGAGGCACGAGGGAGGGAAGGGTTGTTCCCCCTGTCCCCGGGGGATGGTGGCCACTTGGGAAGGAACCAAGGCAGAATGAATGAGGCCCTCATGTTCAAAGCCATCATCCCCAGGGGATGAGCAGACGTCCCCTGAGGATCCTGATGGCTCTGAGAACACCAGCTGTGTCCGTGCTACCCCCACTGCCAGGTTGTTTAAGGACAGAGGCAAGACAGTGCCTCTCTCGCTGTGTTTTTCCATTTGCCAATAAACGGCTGTAATTTTCCCGGGAGCGCGTTTGCCTGTGTGAGGGTGTGCGCATGCGCACACCAGCATCCGCGCCAGATAACTGAATAATTGAGTTGGCTGCGCGGAGGTTCAGCTGTTTCTGCGGCAGGGATGGGGTCCAGCCTGCAGCTGCTGTGACAGACTGAATTTAAAACAGGGGCATTCATGTAAAGGGACATCGAATGTTTTTCCACTCTACCGCTGCACGGTTTGGAACACGTGGCCAGTTTCTGGCTTTGCCACCCCTCAAGGAAGAGAGTCTGATATGTCGATTTTTTTTTTCGGGGGGTGGGGTGTGTGATAAGGCACAGACTGCCTTCCTTTTGTGACCTGGGGATGAAGAGAGTCCACCTGAAATGCCACTTTGTCCTTTGGCCAATGAATGGGGTGAGAATCTCTCCCTTTCCCATCATCTGTTGGGCAAAGGGCAGCAGAATGGTGGGTGGAGCAGCCAAAGCTGGGGTCCAACTGGGCCTCCAAGGGGAGGGGGTGGTGGCCAGGCTGGGGGCGACTCACCAGAGAGTTTGACCACCACTGAGGCAGATCCAGAGAGCAGGGTCTTGGGGTTCTTAGCAATACACGTGTACGTGCCCTCCTGGGTGGCTGTCATGCTACTGATGTTCAGGTGGTCTTTGTCGCTCTTTAAGGCCCGCCCATTGAAGGTCCACACGTACTCAGGCTCCGGGCAGGACCGGGACACACACCACAGCGTGAGGGACGTGTTGAAGTCGACTTTGATGGTGCAGCCTGTGCGGGTCGTGGAGTCCTGGAGTATGGCCACGCGTTCAGGGCCAACTGTGAGGGTGGGAGGGAGACAAAAGGGGCAGTGGAGGGAGAGGGCCGTCGATGCGGGCACCCGCCCGGCTTTCTTTCCACCAGGAGGGGCCCCTGGGAAAATCTGGAGGAAAAAAGTGCTCTGGCCTTTGCAAATCCCACATGGATCTCTAACTTGCTCTAAGATCTTGACAATCACTTTCCCTCTCAGGGGATTTCAGTTGTCTTTTCTGTAGAAAAACGACGTTGGGGCACTGCACAAAAACACTGCAAGATGTTTTTGACATCTACGGGTTCATTAAGGGAAAAAAAGGTCTAAATGATTGGTTTCCGATAAGCCATTCTAAGAATCTAGAATTCTAGGGTTCCAAGAGCAGGTGTTTCTATGTTCTAGGAGGCTAAGAGTCTAGAAATCTATGTTTCTAAGATTCTAGGGTTGGGCACGGAGAAGGCAATGGCACCCCACTCCAGTACTCTTGCCTGGAAAATCCCATGGACGGAGGAGCCAGGTGGGCTGTAGTCCATGGGGTCGCTAAGAGTCGGACACAACTGAGCGACTTCACTTTCACCTTTCACTTTCATGCATTGGAGAAGGAAATGGCAACCCACTCCAGTGTTCTTGCCTGGAGAATCCCAGGGACGGGGGAGGCTGGTGGGCTGCCGTCTGTGGGGTCGCACAGAGTCGGACATGACTGAAGCGACTTAAGCAGCAGCAGCAGGGTTGGGCAGCTCTAAGTTTTTAGAATTAGAGTCTAAGAATCTCTGCCTCTAGAGTTTCTGGGGTTCTCAGAGTCTAGAATCCGGAGCTTCTCAAATCTAGAATTCCCTGGTTGTAGGATTCTAGGTTCTAAGTTTTTCTACATTGCCATCCCTTGTGTACCTGAGTGATTTCTTTTCTCTGGTTGTTGTTCTCGTTTAGTCGCTCAGTCGTGTTGGACTCTTTTATGACTCCATGGACTGTAGCCCCCCCCCCCCCCCCAAGCTCCTCTGTCCATGGGATTTCCCAGGCAAGAATACTGGAGTGGGTTGCCATTCCCTTCTCCAGGGGATCTTCCCGACCCAGGGATCGGATCTGCATCTCCTGCATTGGCAGGTGGATTCTTTACCACTGAGCCACCTGGGAAGCCCTTTCTCTGAATGCCACATGGTGCATCTGCTGCTCCTGGAGATGACTCCATACTTTGGTTATGTTTTTAATTTTATTCCCCCTCCCATTCCACCATTCATGTCCCCTCTCCCTTTTGAAAACAACCAGTCCTGGAGGTATCGATTCAAAGGGAAAGATGATTCAATTTCAAACGTGGTCTTCTTGTGCTTTGGAGATGGGTCGAGGGCATTTTGAGGGGACTCTTTGGTTTCTAACCCCAGCTGGCCTACTGACTCGCTGTGTGCCCTGGGGCACCCTCTCCTGGCCTCAGTTTCCCCATCTACGAGGCTGGGGGCTGGGCCGGGAGGACTCACAGTACACGGTAAGGTTGACGGGCTCGCTGCGGCTGACACTGACAGGGTTCCAGACCTCACACTGGTAGGCGCCGGCCTCCTCCCTGCGGATGCCATGCCGGGTCAGCACCCGGCCGTCGGGGGACAGGCCAAGGCGCACGGCGATGGGCAAGGTGTCGCCGTTGAAGAACCAGCGGACCTCAGCAGGGCTGGGGCTGCTGCACGTCAGGTGTAGGGTGTCCCGGCGCTCCACCAAGGCCGTGCTGTTAGCCACGACCACGGGCTGGGCCAGGATCTCTGTGGGGCAAGAGACAGAGGGGGAGGGGGCCGGGCACTGCCTGCTCCCAGGGTCTCCCCCTCCCCAGGCAGGGGGCATGGCTGGATCCCAGCACTACCCCTGAAACCCCAGCCAGAGGAGCAAAGAACAGGATGAGAGGGAGGTTTAATCCTGGAAGCCATCTGGGAGGAGGTGAGCATTTTAATGTTATTTTAGGACTTTTTCTTTTTTTTTTTTGATGGCACATTATTTATTTATTTATTTTTTTTTTTAAGAAGGATTGGGCAGAAGCTGGGAAAACCCAGCTAGGGTAGAGGGGGCTCTCAGGGGTGTCTCACCATAGACCTGCATGTGTCCGTAGCCCACCTCCGTCTGAAATTGCCTGTTGAGAGTCTGCAGGATGTAGGTGCCCGAGTGCCCAGGCAGGGCACCCTGGATGTCCAGGCCACCGTCGGGGCGCACAGCCTCCCGCCCCGTGTGGGCTGGGCCAGGGGTCTCATCGCCTGTGCTTACAATGTAGCTGGCTACCAGGTAAGACAGGCTGAGCGTGGGCCCTGCGTACCAGTTGTAGGCCAGCAGTTCCCCCGAAAGCCCTTGGACAGCCAGAGTGACGTTGTCGCCCTCGGCTGGCTGGGCAGGCTCGGGGGTGATAATGATCTCGGCCCCCGCACTCAGGAACACGGCTGAAAAGGAGCCAGAGGGGTGGGGTGAGGCAGGCTTGACCGCTCCCCACGTTTGATGGGGGAGGAGACATGGGCTCCTGGCACATGTGTTCCTTCCATACAGTAAGTGCTCAGTAACTGTCAGCCAGGTGCTAAAGGGGGTCTTAGTCCTGGGAGGACAGGGGCTGTGATCTGAGGACCAGATGTGATGGGCTGTGCTAAGGATCTAGCATCGGCCTTGCTCATAGCAAGCTCACAGCACCCACTCAGCCTATGGGACCTGGGACGAGACCCAGAGGGTTTTCCCCGGCCGTGAGAGTCATCAGGCCTCCACTTACAAGATTAAGCTGCCTCATCCAGCCCCCCCGGGAACCCCAGCTCCCGGTTGGGTGCCCTTCCTTTGCCTCCCCAGGCTCAACCACAGCAGAAAGTAGGGCTGTGATTAATCCACTCCACCCCTTCTGTTCTCAACCCAGGAGATAAGCCCCAAACCCGACTAGCTGGTCGGGTCTGCCTGGGATGGAATTGTGCGTGGTTGCCTGGATCAGGAAGCTGCGGCGGTTCTCACGTAAGAAGTGTTTACATGCCTGGCCTGGTTTCTGGTACTTTCCATGCTGATGGAGCCTGGCTATGAGCTAAGGCTCTGGATCTAGCACTCAGCCCTGTCGCTTTCTGGCTGTGTGACCCTGACCAGCGACTTCACCTCTCTGAACCTCAGGCTTCTGGTCTATGGAGTGGGGGTCATGGGTGCGGTGGTTATGAATACACAAAAAGTGTATAGGACAACACCCAGTAGATGGTAGTAAATGCTGCTGGGGATGACCTTCAAATGACCCCAGGAGTTAGACCCATTTCATAGATGAGGAAACTGAGGCTGAGAAGAGGAAAGCAACTGCCCAAACCACATCCTGAGGGAGGGGCTGAGCTGTTGATTACAACTCATGGTAGTTAAGGCTTCTGCAGCTCAGTAAGGGTTTGCTACATGAATGAAGCACAGCAGCGGCTCCCTAACCCTAACTTACACCCCGGTTTTAGAAATCTTCAAAGTTACCTCAAAAATCTCTTTGGGTGACAGTCCCCGGCCTGCCCCACACTGGTGATTCTTGGAGGAGCAAATCGTGCCTGCATGAAGCAGAGCTGTTGCCCCTACCTGCTGGGTTTCTTGCTCACATCTTCCCTCCCCAGGCTCCCCTCCCTTCCCTGAGACCATGGGGCTAAGGCTCTAGGGGTGCCATTCTCGCTCACCACTGAGAAAGAGCCATCTGCTTCGGATCAGCACCATCTTTCACCCCAAAGCCGGCTCTTGGAGACAACGGCGTTGGCGGCCCGGCGCTCCGAGGCCCTTCCTGGTTGGGGTTTGGCTCCGTCTGGCGCTGGACCTGGGAGGATTCGGTGATTTGCAGCTGGGGGAGATCACCTGAATTTGGAGGGATCGAGTCACCGAGGATCTGGGGCCCCGTTTGGGTACCAGAGCGGGTGTGGCAGGCACGGGCCAGGGGCCACGACCTGGTCAGGCCTCTTGGGGCGCTGCCTGACCTTCTTTGTGCCGAGGGCCTGGGTTTGGTACCGGGAGAAGAACCAGGTCACCAGGGAGGCGGGAGGAGGGCCAGGGGAAGATTTTAGGGCAGTTCTTACCCACGGCGCAGGCCGACTTGGGGGGGACACCGAGGGATAAAACACATCCACAGTGACTGCCATTTTCCCAGGCCCAAAGCTGTGGGTGACCCTCAGGTTTCATCTCAGCGGCTGCCCTGTGATGCGATCACTGTCAGGGCAGGCAGACGGGGAAACTGAGGCATGGGGTAAGGGCTCTGAACTTGCCCAAGTTCCTGCAGGCAGGGGGTTCTGAACTCTGCTCTGTTTCTGAACCCACACAGAAGGGAAGGAGGCCAGTGACTGTACACTTTCTCTGGGGCCCTGTTTTTTGTTTGTTTTTTATACATACTTATTTATTTGACTGCACCGGTTCTCAGATGCGGCACATGGGATCTTTAATCTTCATTGTGGGAGGCAGGATCTTTAGTGGCGGCATAGTGTCCAAGTTCTTCGACCAGGGATTGACCGGGTTCCCCCTGCATTGGAAGTGTGGGATCTTAACCACTGGAAGTCCCAGGGGCTGTGTTTCCTGTTGGTTTCATACATGGGGCTGAGCAATCCACATTCTCTCTCTTCTTCCCTTGAAGCCTAGTTCTTTCTGTCTGTGAAATGGGCATATGTGAACCCTTTGGGGCCAGAGAGAGTCTTGACCTTGGCTATACACTTTCTGGAAGTGAGGCTGGAAGCAGCCTCTTCCTGAGTCTCTGTTGACTGCTCTGAAAACCAGGGATGTATAGACTCTAATCAGGGTTGTTAAGCGGTTAGTGAGATGCCACGTATCAGGAACTTAGCACCTGGCAGAGTTGGGTTCCAAACACAAGGGGTGGTTGGCGTTATTGGACCTAGTTCCGCTGTTCCTAGTTTCCATGACCATAGGCAAGTTATAGAGCCCACTGGGCCTCAGTTTCCTCATCTGTAAAATGGGAGTGATGATAATACCCACATCATGGGCTGTTGGAAGAATGAAATGAATGACCTTGTGTAAAGTACTTACCATGATGCCTGGCACGGAGCAGAGGCTCAAGAAGAAATCACTCAGGGACTTCCCTGGTGATCCAGTGGCTAAGACTCCATGCTCCCAATGCAGGGGGCCCAAGTTCGATCCCTGGTGAGGGAACTAGATCCCACATGCTGTAACTAAGACCTGGTGCAGCCAAATAAACAAATAAAATATATTTTTTTAAAAAGATGCTCATTCATTCATCCTACAAATATTTAATCAGCATTGTTGGCCTGCCAAGCACTGTCCTGGGGCTAGTAGGTAGAATCCCTGCCCTTGTGGGGCTGAGATTTGTGGGGTAAACAAACTAAACATAAAATCTATCCCATGTCGGATGGAGATAAGTGCTGTGGGGAAAAATCAAGCCAGGAAGGGGGCTGGCGATTTTGGAATTGGGGCCAGAGGTGATGGGGCAGGGAGGCTCTCTCTGGGAAGGTGATGCTTGGTAGAGGCCATGGGGGGATGGGGCAGGGGTGGGAAGCACCCCCCGCCACCAAGTCAAGAACATTTGTTCTTGACAAATGTGTTATCAGTATCTCGATGGCGTCTGGGTCCTGGTGTCTCTGAGGTTCCAGCATCCTGCTTCTGGGCCGGGGGCCATACCTGTGGCTCACCTGTCCTGATTTGCTCCTCCAGCGCTGCGTCCTCAGCTGCCCTGGCAGGGCGGGGCTCTGACGTGGGGGACAGTGTGAGCTGAGAGGGGTGGGTGCAGCCAGGTGAGTTGTGGGTGACCTGGCATACTCCCCCCATCCCTCCTGTGACCTCAACTCACCCTTCTCTGTCCTAGCCCAGCCCTCTCCCTTGAGCCCTGGGAACCTCATCCAGGGGCTCAGGATATCATTCAGGATGCTTCCCCCTCTCCACCTCCCCGGATGTTCCTGGGCACCTCTCGCTCACCCCGTCCCAGATTGACCTCGAGATCTTCCCCTAGACCTGCTCCTCCTCCCCACCCTCTTATCAGAGATGGCGCCACCGTCTACCGTCACTGGGGCAGAGACGGGGCCTTGTCCCTGATTATAATCTACCCCCCACCCCTGCCACTGCATACCACACTCTATCATGCCTGCTTCTTAAATGCCCTATGCGTCTTTGTCTCTCTCCCTGTGGCTCCTGCCTTAGTCTGGGTCTCCCCAACCTGCACTGGCCCCCTCATCTGGCTTCCCCTCCCCAACTCCTCCCTGGTCTCTGACCAGGTTTGGCTCCCTCTCAGTGCCCAGAACCTGCTATGGCTCCTCAGGAGAAAGCTGTGCCCTCAGGAGAAAGCCCAGTTGTCACTGTGGCCCCGCGTGTCCTGGCCCCTGCCTGCTTGAATACCCGTTCCTTCTGGGAACTCTGCTCCAGTTATTCTGCTTCACTGGCACTCTCTCCACCCAGCACATCCCTGCTTCCCCCTGCTCTATTTCACTGCCTATTCAACAACTGCCCCTCCTCCTCCAGGAAGCCCTCCTGGACTCTTAGACTTCATGAGGTGCGCCCCTCATCCCCAGTCAGTCACAGCCCTGACCACCTTGGGTCTTCACTGTCAGGAGGTAGGTCTGTTTCTTCAAAGTGACTGAGTCATGGGAGGGCAGGACTGGGGCCGCTGTGCTGTGGGCATCACCATGTCCCCCGCACTGCTCAGCACAGGATCGGATGATGGAGCAGAGGCTGAGAGTGTTTGTGGAACTGGACACCAGGGGCGGATGACACAGACAGAGGAGTCTCCAGGGAGGTCTGGGCTTCTGGGGATTTGCCGTCTGGCTGAGTAGCGAGAAGAGGCTTTGGTTCTGAAAGTCTTGAGGACAGATCCTGGCTTTTGTCCAGACTCCACCATGGCTCTCTACCACCCTCAGCAACACACAGACCCTCCTTGCTCTGTGGTCCTTGTGCTTCCTGATTCACTCCCGGCTCCATCTCCCCAGCCCCTCCCCCTGGTGCTCCCAGACATGAGCCTGGACTTTTGGTCCAATTGAGTGCTGTGGTTTCTTGAGCACCTACTATGTGCCAGGCCCAGAGCTGGGCAGAAAGTAAACCTGGCCATCCTGGGCAGGGGCCTTTGCCTGTTTGGCAGGTGGGTGGTAGGTGATCATGATACTGACCTCTCTGGGGTTTCTCTGGGGGTGAGGGAGACCAGGTGCATGGGCTCAGTGCCATGCCTGCTCCAGAGTGGGCACTGGGTACTCACCTTTCAACATTTATTGAGCATCTCCTAGGTGCCGGGCACTGTGCTAGGTGCTGGTTTACAGCTACAAATAAGACTGGAAAAATCCCTGCCCCATAGAGCTGACCTTTTGTTCGGGGCAATAGTCAGCTGACAAATAAATAGATGTAATATATCAGGTGGAGATAATGTGATGGAGAGGAACAAAGCAGGAGAGGGGATGGAGGTGCCTGGGGTAGTGGTTTATGTAGGGTCAACAGAAGATGTTTTAGGAGGTGACATCAGAGTAGAGACTCAATGAGGGAAAATTGAATCTGGGGGATTCTGGGGGAAAAGCATTCCAGGCAGACAGAACAGCAAGTGAGCAAGTGCAGAGGCCCCGAGGCAGCCGTGTTTTGGTGAGTGGGAGGCTGGTGTGGCTGGAGTACAGTGAGCGGAGGGGGGCACAGAGGAAACATGGGCGGATCCTGCAGGGCCTTGTGGGCCACAGGAGGACTTTGGCTTTCACTCTGAGATAGGAGCCCTGGGAGAGATGTGAGCAGAGAAGGCATGGGAGCTGACTTAGGTGTTAATAGGGTCTTCTGGCTGTGTGTGGGGCACAGACTGTGGGAGGTGACAGCAGATGCTGGGAGGCAGTGGGGTGACTACAGAAGTCTAGACACGCTGTCCAGCGTGGTGGTGGTGGTTCGGTCACTCAGTTGTGTCTGACTCTTTGTGACCCCATGAACCGCAGCACGACAGGCTTACCTATTCATCACCATCTCCCGGCGTTTGCTGAAACTCATGTCCTTTGAGTCAGTGATGCCATCCAACTGTCTCATCCAGTGTGGTAGTCACTGCGATTAGCTTCTCCGAGTTTAGATGAGCTCTGAGTGAAAAGTACACACCGAAGAGGCTATTGTTTTGTAATATACAGAAGTGTTGAATCATTATGTTGTGCACCTGAAACGAACAGTGTCGCAGGTCAATTACACTTCAACTAAAAGAAAAGACACGTAATCACAGTATCCTAATAGGTCCTGCAGTGAACAATATTTACATTGTCATCATAATGGTGCAAACACTAATTATTGATATAATTAAAAGCATGGGCTTCTTAGGTGGCACAGTGGTAAAGAATCTGCCTGCAATGCAGGAGACGTGGGTTCCGTTCCTGGGTCGAGAAGATCCCCTGGAGAAGGAAATGGTAACCCGCTCCAGTAATTCTTGCTTGGAAAACCCCATGGACAGAAGAGCCTGGGCGGCTACAGTTCATGGGGTTGCAAAGAGTCAGACACGACTGAGCATGCTCGTGTGCATGCATGCATGATAAAATTTTGAAGAGGATGAGGAAGGAGAAGTGGAGATATTAAATCTTCATGTCTTATAACATCTATAAATTTAAAATTATTTTTCTCTTTTTTAATTGTATTTATAGGAAGCGATAGGCTTAACTAAACCTGTTGTGACAATCATTTCACAAAATATGTAAATCAAACCATCTTGCTGTGCACCTCAATCAGTGATATATTCAACTTTGTCTTTCTTTTTCCTTTTCGGCCATGCTGCCTGGCTTAAGGGATCTTAGTTTCCTGACCAGGGCCCTCTACAGTGACAACATGGAGACCATGAGGGAACTCCCTATATAAGGTTTTTCCTAATAAAACTGGAAAAAAAACAACCCTGAAAGTGAAAAGGAACAAAAGCTCACAAAAAATATTGAAGATTTATTACAGACACATACACAAAGAATACAAAACCTGTTGTTCACTTTTTATATTGAGTCCATGTTTAAATGATGGGAGCCAGTGATAAAGAACCCACCTACCAATGCAGGAGACATAAGAGACATGGGTTTGATCCCTGGATCAGGAAGATCCCCTGGAGGAGGGTATGGCAACCCACTCCAGTATTCTTGCCTGAAGAATCCCATGAACAGAGGAGCCTGGCAGGCTACAGTCAGTGGGGTCACACAGAGTTGAACATGACTGAAGAGAGTTAGCATATTGAAATGATAACATTTTGCCTATGTTGGGTGACATAAATTTGTTTCACCTGTTTCTTTTTATTATTCTTCATATGATAACCAAAACGTTTTAAAGTGTATGCTTTATTATTCTTCATATGATACCAAAACGTTGTAAAGTGTATGGCTGGCCCACGGAGGGGAGAAGTGGTTGGGTCACTGATATATTTTACTAACGATTTATGCATTATTTTGACATTATTGGCTTTACCTATTGTCTCAACTAGCATCACCCTCCCTCCCTGAAAACCCATTTTGCAGACAAAGAAACTGAGGCCCAGACCTTCGCTTTGGGAAATTGAAGTGGGCAAGCCTTAATCTTCTCTGCAGCTGGGGACAAAGTTCTCTGACCTTATTTTGTCCACTCTGTCCCCTGACCCCTGCCCTCTTATCTCACCAGCCACGTCATTAGTGCCCTAGGGAGCTGGGGGTGACCTGGGCCTCCTCCTTTCTGTCTCCTCTCCGAGACTCCGCCCATGACTGACGACATTCCTAAGGTGGAACTCGTGGCTGGGGCTCTCATGCCAGGACACTTGCCCTGTTCTTCTGGTTGGAGCCCTCGCTCTGAGAGCTACTCGCTTAGCGAGGCTGAAACAGGTTTCTGGACCCCTCTTTTCTGTTCCCCTTATCTCTCCAGGGCGAGGCTGAGGGTGCTGTAATATTTACTCATGGATCTGACTTCAGGGTGTGGCTTCCTGTGCTGGCTTGGCAAGGTCTGGGCTTGGTCTTGGGGAGGCTGTTGTTGGGGAGAAAGAACTCCACATCCCCTTAATTCCTCACCCTCAGAAGAACGTCCAGGCTACTGTGCCTGGTGGGGGGTGGACAGTGGACTGGAGGGGCCAGCCTCAGACCTTCGCCTTGGCTGTTCCCGTTGCCTGGATACCTGTCCCGCTCCCTGCCCCCATCCCAGTCTCACCTTATTCACCTGGGTTTTTCCAGGTCATTCAATCATTGAACAAATATTTATCAAACACTGACTACCTGCCAGGATGGCTGGGGAGACAGGCAACATCCCGCTCCTTGTGGGGCTAAATCCTATTGGAGGGAGACTGGTCGTAATGGAAAGACTGATAGAGAATATCATGTCAGGTGGAGATAAGTGTTATAAAAATATGAGATAGGGCCAGAGGATTGGGAGTGGCAGGGGTTGCTCTGTTGGTAGGGAGGTCAGGGAGTCTTTCTAGGAGGTGATGTTTGAGCTGAGACCTGAAGGAGGAGACCAAGGAAGACTGTGAGTATCTAGGGGAGCTGTGTTTTTGGCAGAAGTCTTGGGCTTCCCAGGTGGCTCAGTGGTAAAGAATCCCCCTGCCAATACTGCAGACTCAAGAGACGCGGGTTGGATACCTGGGTTGGGAAGATCCCCTGGAGAAGAAAATGGCAATCCACTCCAGTATTCTTGTCTGGGCAAAATCTCATGGACAGAGGAGCCTGGCAGGCTACAGTCCATGGGGTTGCAAAAGAGTCCAACGTGACTTAGTGACTAAATAACAATGGGCAAGTGCAAAGGCCCTGAGGCAGCAAGGGTGAGGATGAGTGTGAGGAAGGCAAGGAGACGGGGTGTGGCTGGAACTCTGCGAGACAGGACAGCGGGAGGAGCTGGTTGTAGAAGAGGTGGGGGACTTCCCTGGTGGGCCAGTGGTTAAGACTCTGCACTTCCACTGCAGGGGGCACAAGTTCAATACCTGGTCGGAGAGCCAAGATCCCTAACTAAAATCCCACATGCCATGTGGCACAGCCAAGAAAAAAATAGAAAAAGGAGCAGGGGACCCAGAACAGGGCCCTTTGGACACAAGACGGCCCATTATAGATGAGTCACGTGATGGAAAGGTTGAACTTGGGATAAGAGCCAAAGAGAAACAGAGTGAGTGAAGTGAGTGAAAGTCACTCAGTCGTGTCCAACTCTTTGCCACCCCATGGACTGTAGCCCACCAGGCTCTCCTCTGTCCATGGGATTCTCCAGGCAAGAATACTGGAGTGGGTTGCCATTCCCTTCTCCAGGAACAGAAGGGAAGGGTTTAGGTGTAGGGCGAGGGGCCACAGGGGGCCAGGTTGGCACGAGTGAGGGGGTGGGTTTTTCTGGAAGGTGGTCAAGGCCTGGAAGTGAAGGGCAGAATTAGGGAGGCGGAGGGGAGCAGAGAGAGTGCCGGGGTTCTCTGGGGACCCCAAAAGGACCAAAGGGGCCTGGGAGGGGCAACTTGGCTAAGTGTCCTTACTCTCTGGGCCTCATTTTTCCCCATCAAGAATATGGGAAGGGTCTGGACTTGGATTTTGAGTTATGGTTTAAAGCAATTTAAAAGCTTTGGAAAACTTCCGATTTTGCATGCTCATTCAAAACAGAGGGCAGGACACCCTTCCCCCGAGCTCAGGCCAATCCTGTTTCTTGTCCCTACCCATGCTCTTCTCCCATTTGATTTTGAAAGCAAATTTCAGCCATGGTATTGTTTTTATTCATACTTCAGACTGTGTCTCTAAAAGGTTCAGTTCAGTTCAGTTCAGTCATTCAGTGGTGTCCGACTGTTTGCGACCCCATGGACCGCAGCACTCCAGGCTTCCCTGTCCATCACCAACTCCCAGAGTTTGCTCCAACTCATGTCCATTGAGTCAGTGATGCCACCCAACCATCTCATCCTCTGTCGTCCCCTTCTCCTCCTGCCTTCAATCTTTCCCAGCACCAGGGTCTTTTCAAAAGGTAAGGACTCATTAAAAAAAAACCATACTTGTAATGTCATGGTTTCACCTAAAAAGTGAAAACAAAACCAACAGTGAACAATTCCTTAGTATCTTCATATACCCAATGGGTCCAAATTTCCAGTCACCTCCTGAACGTCAAAATCTCTTTGCTAGCTTCACTGGGGGGCATACTTTCCATCCCATAATATTCACCTTGGAATATTCATCCCATAATATTCATAATATGCGGCCATCCCCCAAATATAGTTTTAGAACCCTTTCATCACCCCTCAAGGGTTTCCCTGTGCCAAGATCAAAAAATGGCTCAATATTTTGAAGTGTTTGCTTCACTTCAGATGTATTTGCTTCCATTCAGTGGAATGCTTTCCTCAGACGAAATCATCTGTGGAACCCCAGTGCATCCAGCAGATAAAAGTACCTTGGGGCTCGACTCAGCCCCCTCTCCCGAGTAGAGGATCCAACCTGCACCCCCATCAAAGGTGTGGAAGGTGGTGAAGGGGCGTCCACACCTCTGAGGCCAGGCTACTCGCACCATCTGATCCCGGCCATCTCTTTCAGAGTGCAATGCCCTTTTGCACACAAAGGGGTTGAATTTGGGAGAGAAGGGTTTTCCCCATGAATCATTATCATTCTTGGTCATGGCCCAGCGCATTTCCTTCCCCACGCAGCCACTTCCTCGTTTATAAAACAAGGAGCCACAGGCCTGAGAGTCTGGAGGTGCCCCTGGACTCATGGGAAGTAGGTGGTGGGGGGCAGCGACCCCTAGTGGACAGAGATGGGGCCGAGAGAGCCAAGGAGCCTGGGGGCCCCCAGTCCCAGCCAAGGACATTGGTCTCTTCCTAACCGGGCCAAAAACTGGGCCAGTGCCTGAAATTCCACCATCAGCTATACCTCCTTCGGATTAAGCATTCCCCTCTGCTTGGACACGCAGATCCCAGCATTTGAGTGGTGTGGGTTACATCCTGGTCCCTTGTCCTTTCAGACTGGAACCGTGCAGAGGATAAAGCTTGGAGTTAGAAAGTCTTTGGTTCCATTCCCAGTTTGTCCCTTTACAGCCTGTGTGACCTGACCTTTTTCTTTTTTGGCTGCACAATGGGTCATGTGGATTCTTAAAGGTTCTCCAACCAGGGACTGAACCCATGCTCCCTGCAGTGGAAGCTCAGAGTCCTAAGCACCAGGCCGCCAGGGAAGTCCCTTACTTGACTTTTCTTAGCCTCTGTTTCTGCATCTATAAAATAGGAGGAATCATAGTACTTGCCTCATGAAACTTTTGAGGATAAAATAAATAAGTAAAGCACTTATTGCATGGCGTTTGGTAAATGCTCAAGAGACATTTATTATTAATTATTATTACATTGGCTTCCATATTTCCTCCCCCACTAGACTTTGAGCTCCCTGAGAGTGGGGGTTAGTCCAGTTTATCTTCCTGTCTCTGGTGCTCAGTTGAGTTCACTTGACAGAGTTTGATGTATAGTTCAGTTCAGTTCAGTCACTCAGTGGTGTCTGACTCTTTGCAACCCCGTGAATCGCAGCACGCCAGGCCTCCCTGTCTATCACCAACTCCCCAGTTCACTCAAAGTCACGTCCATCAAGTCAGTGATGCCGTCCAGCCATCTCATCCTCTGTCGTCCCCTTCTCCTCCTGCCTTCAATCCTTCCCAGCATCAGAGTCTTTTCCAATGAGTCAACTCTTCACATGAGGTGGCCAAAGTACCAGAGTTTCAGCTTTAGCATCATTCCTTCCAAAGAAATCCCAGGGCTGATCTCCTATAGTAATTGCTCAGTAAACATTTGTCAATGAATGAATGGAGATGCTGGACACAGGAAGAGAAGATACAGATAATGAGGATTCACACAGGTTCACTTATTCCACACACATTCCTGGAACCCTTACCCTGTGCCCCATGCTGAGTGGTGCTGGGACTCATCGGGTGACCCTGACTGTGTTCTCTGGGGATCTCACAGTCCAGCAGGGAGATAAACCCATCTCCAGACAGTGATGATGACCTAGCATGGGCAAGGCTGGGGTGGATAGGAACTCAGAATGGGAGATCTGACCCAGACTGGGAGTCAGGGAGGACTTCCTGGAGGAAGAGGCATCTGAATCAAGATTGGAGGATAAATGAATGTATAAGGCAGGTACAGTGGGGTGATATGGCTACAGGCATACTCCAGGCAGATAGAAGAGAATACCTTCTTCAAGGTTCTTGAAGAAGTTCAGCCCCTCAGATCACAGACCACAGGGTTGGGGGGAGGGGCAGAAGTCTGAGAGGTTAGACTGAGGGGGCCCCCAGGAGGGAGACCCCGCAGGTAGTTGAAAGCTGTGGTGACTTTAGAGAGGATGGAAGGCCTAGCTCAGGACACTAGGGGGCAGGGTCCGCTGCCTGCCTCAGTGAGACCGAGGGAGGGAGGCACCCATGTTTCGGGGTCTGGGCAGCCGTGTAGACTCCATAGGCGCCCAGAGGGGCAAAGAAAGGGGCCGAGGCTGGAGGCAGGTGGATGCGCGGCACCACGCCGCCCGGCTCTGGCCGGTGGGTCTGCGCGGTCCTCTGCTGCCCCCTGCTGGCTCCACTTTGACTCGCGTCCTGCCTGTAAGTCTTGGTAACCAGGATGGGTCCAGTAAGCCCAAACCCAACCAGTGACAAAGAGGATATTACCTGGGCAGCCGAGCTGCAGGGTGCACCCCATTCACTGTCCCCAGTCTAACACCACCGACCTGGATCTTCAGCTGCCTTCCCCTGCCGACACGCTGAACTAAACTCAAGACTGGCCTCCCAAGCCCTCCCTGTTTCTTTCTTTTTAAAGAGTGTTATGAGATGCAACACACGGACCAAGTATTAAGTGTGTTCCTAGAGTTGTACAACCATCACCACAATCAACCTTAGAACATTTCCATCACTCCCAAAAGAAACCCTGTCTCCATTAGCAGTCATTCCCCATTTTCTCTCCCTCCCAGTCCCCTGCCCAACACCAATCTGTTTTCTGTCTCTCTGGATTTGCCTGTTCTGGATATTTCATTCGCGTGCCCATGGACGGAGGAGCCTGGTGGGCTGCAGTCCACGGGGTCACTGGCAGTTGGACACGACTGAGCGACTTCACTTTCACTTCTCACTTTCATGCATTGGAGAAGGAAATGGCAACCCACTCCAGTGTTCTTGCCTGGAGAATCCCAGGGACGGGGGAGCCTGGTGGGCTGCCGTCTATGGGGTCGCACAGAGTCGGACACGACTGAAGCGACTTAGCAGCAGCAGCAGCCATACCGGGTGGTCTTTGGTGTCTGGCTTCTTTCGCTTAGCATAGTGTTCTCAAGTTTCCTCCAGTTGTAGTGTGGATCAGTATTTCATTCATTGTATGTACTTATTTCTGGTTTTGCTGGGTCTTTCTTGCTGCTGCACGGGCTTGTGTCTAGCTGCAGCGAGTAGGGGCTGCTCTCTAGTTGCTGTGCTCAGCTTTCTCATTGTGGTGGCTTCTCTTGTTGCAGAGCATGGGCTTCAGTAGCTGTGGCACACAGGCTTAGGTACGCCTTGGTGTGTGGGATTTTCCCGGACCAGGGATTGAACCTGTGTCTCCTGCATTGGCAGGCAGATTCTTTACCACTGAGCCACCAGGGAAGCTCCTATTTCATTCCTCTACGGGTAGATCACATTATGCTTATCCATTCATCTGCTGATAGCCAGTTGGGTTGTCTTAATTTTCAGCTATTATGAACAACACTACTATGAACATTTGTGAACACATTTCTGTGGGGATGTATGTCTTCATTTCTTGCAAACCTTGCCATCTTGCAGCTTGGATGGCACCACTGTCCTCTACCCCTCAGTGGCAAACCAGGAACAAGAAAGACCTGGGCATTCTGGTACCCTGGCTTCCTTGGTGCCTGTTTCCTTCTTCCTCATAGCCCCTCTCCCTCATCCCGCTCAGACATTACCTTCAGTGCTGCTTGCTGTCAGCTCTCTGAGGGTAGGGATCTCTGTATATGTTGTTCACAGGTGTCTCCTCAGAGCCTAGAACGGCTGCACACAGCAGGTGATCGATTAATGTGTTGAATAGATGAATGGACACATTGTTGACAACACCCTTCTCCTTCATCCGCCTCCTCTAATGCAGGATAAAATTATATAATATCAATGTTTCATTCTAAATATCTTTCAGCTCTGTGCACTTCTTCCCCAGCCACCCCCTCCACCCTGATCTAGCACTTGCTGAATGAATGTATGAGTCACTGAATGAATAGATGGGGGAAGGCAGACCTGCCAGAGAACTTCTTTCTAGAAAGCATAGTGGGTGAGAGTGTGGGCTCTGACATGAATCCTGAAGGTGTATTGACTGAGCTATTCACAAATATTTTGATTCTCCATATTCTGGGTATGAGGACTTCTCTGGAGGCTCAGAGAATCCGCCTGCCAATGCAGGAGCCACAGGAGACATGGGTTTGATTCCTGGGTTGGGAAGATCCCTTGGAGGAGGGCATGGCAACCCACTCCAGTATTCTTGCCTGGAGAATCTCATGGACAGAGGAGCCTGGCAGGCTACAGTCCAAGGGATGCAAAAAGCTGGACACAACTGAAGCGACTTAGAATGCACGCACGCACGTATTCTGGGTATGGGCTTCCTTGGTAGCTCAGTGGCTAAGACTCTGCACTTTCAAGGCATTAGGGCCGGGTTTGAGCCCTGGTCAGGGAACTCAAGCCCACGTGCTGCAACTAAAGATCCTGCATGCCACAGTGAAGATCAAAAACCCCACGTGCTGAAAGTAAGACCTGGTGCAACCAAATAGACAAATAATGTTATAAAAAAGAAGAGAGAGAAACAAACCTTTTGACGTTCTAAGCCATGGAACGTGTGGGGTTGCTTGTCACTGCAGCATAACCCAGCCCATCCTGATGCATCTCTGGTCTTTCCTTATGCTTGATGCGTGACCTGGAGGCAGTCACTCCACCTCTCCATCAACAAAATGGGAATATAATAGTCCCAGCCTCCCGGAGCTGTTCTGAGAACTTAAATTCAAATAGGGAGAGGCATAGTCGAGTCAGCAGTTGCAGCTTAGGCATCCCTCGACACGTGGAATCTTCCCCCATCAGAGATGGAACCTGTGTCCCCTGCATTGGCAGGCAGATTCTTAACCGCTGGACCACCAGGGAAGTCCAGTTATCATTATATTTAAATCTGGCTTCATCGTGGTGGAGGAAGAAGGAATGGTGCCCGTTTCCTAGGGCTGTAGTACAAACCTATATTACCCTGCTAGAATGGCCATGACAGAATACCACAGACCTGATGGCTTCAACAACAATTATTTTCTCACAATTCTGGAGACTGGAAGTCCAAGATCAAGGTGTCAGCAGACTTGGCTTCTTCTGAGGCTTCCTTCTTTGGCTTGCAAATGACTGCCTCATTATGATTTCACATTTTTTTTTTTCCCCATGCGTGTGCATCCCTAGGGTTTCCTCCTCCTCTTTTAATGGTATTTTTACTTTAAATTTTTATTTATTTACTTCTGGCTGCACTGCACAGCTTGTGGGATCTAGTTTCCTAACCAGGGATTGAACCTAGGCCTTTCACAATGAGAGTAAGGTGTCCTAACCCCTGGACCACCAGGGAATTCTCTCTTCCTCTTCTCGTAAGGACACTAATTGTACTGCGTTACAGCCCTACCCCCTGACCTCATTTAAACTTTCAGTTCAGTTCAGTAGCTCAGTTGTGTCCGACTCTGCGACCCCATGGACTGCACCGTGCCAGGCTTCCCTGTTCATCACCAACTCCCGGAGTTTGCTCAAACTCAAGGCCATTGAGTTGGTGATGCCATCCAACCATCTCATCCTCTGTCGTCCCCTTCTCCTCCTGCCTTCAGTCTTTCCCAGCATCAGGGTCTTTTCCAATGAGTCAGTTCCTCCCATCAGGTGGCCAAGGTATCAGAACTTCAGCTTCAGCATTGGTCCTTCCAGTGAATATTCAGGACTGATTTCCTTCAGGATTGACTGGTTTGGTCTCCTTGCAGTCCAAGGGACTCTCAAGAGTCTTAATCATCTCTTTAAAGGTCCTACTCCAAAAAGAGTCACATGGGGGATTAGGGCTTCAACATGAATTTGGGGGGGAACACAATTTATTGTAGAACAAAGCTGGTACCAAGGGAGCTAGAAGGCACGCAGTCAGCCTCAGAGAACTGACTCTTGAAAGTACTGCCATCATGGGTGTGGGGTTGTTTCATTTAGGATTTACAGGGAGCTGGGTGTAACAGAATCCCTAAGTAATGCAAGGGTCATTCTTCCACCTACCACACAGTCTGTTTTTTGGCTCCCAGAGGAAAAGCCAGTCTTTGCAGGGGCTTACATGCCCTGCATGGTCTGCCCCTGCCCATCTCCCTGATCTCGCCTCCCACCCTTTCCCCTTTCTTTATTCTGCTTCTGCCATGCTGGCCTCCTTGATGCTCCTGGGACTCACCAGGCAGACTCCTACCTCAGGGCCTTTGCTCTCGCTATTCCCACTGCCTGGAATGCTTTCCTTCTAGATCCCCTCAGGGCTCCCTCCCTCTCCTCCTTTAGGTCTTTGTCCACTGTTGCCTTCTCAGCTAAGCCTTCTCTGCCCTTTGTTTAAAACCTCAACCCCCAAACACTCTCACTCTTCTCTATCCCTCCCACCCCAACACATCACAGGTGGCTCAGTGGTAAGAATCCCTGGGTTGGGAAGATCCCCAGAAGAGGAAATGACAACCCACTCCAGTATTCTTGCTGGAAAATCAAATGGACAGAGGATCCTGGTGGTCTACAGTCCATGGGGCTGCAAAAGAGTTGGACACGACTGAGTGACTGAGCACGTGTGTGCATGTGTGTGCGTGCACACACACACACACACACACACACACACACAGTTCCCCAACAGTCTTGCCCTCCTTCTCTCTTTATGCCTCCCGCCAACACACCACATATGTTATTTATTTTGTTTCTTGACTCTTCATTGCAAGAGTGACCCTCCAGGAGAGCAGGGATGTTTGTTTTGAACTGTGCAAGGCACACAGTTTATTTATTGCTGAATGAATGAATAAATTAGAGGGTGAGAAATGGAACCCACATTGAGGACAGGGTTACGTGGGGGTAGAGGAGAAAGTGGCTGCCCCGAACTGGGGGTGTGGCGGGAAATGGGCAGAAGTTGGCCACAGGTTCTGAGAAACTGAATTTTAAGAGGGGCTGGATCTGCCTGGACAGGGAAGGGGCCCCGGCGGCCACGGAAACTGGCCTGGACTGTCCTCTGGGGCCACAGGTTCGTGAAGCCGGAGCTTGCAGTCATGTGTCTTGTGCTCTGGGGCACGTGTGGTGGGGAGCCCAGGGGAAGGGGCTTCTAGGGAGGTCAACAGAGCTGGGTGGGGCGCTTTGGGTTGAGACGAGGGAGCCCGGCCAAGCAGGGGCTTGTGCAGTCTGGCTGGAAGCAGGCCTGAGACCACCCTCTGGGGGCTTTGGAGTGGAGCGGGGGTAGCAAGAGCCTGCTTTTCCCAGGCATGGGCCCAGGCCAGGTTGCTGGAAGGCCAGACCTCAGGGCGCGCTGTTCGCTCGCGGCGGGGTGAGGAGCTAGGCCCGTCACCATCCTGCTGTGCTGCCTAAGCCACGGCCGCGTCCATCTTGTCGACCTTACAGCCTCGGGGCCCCAGTCGTGCTGCGTCTCTGCGGAGGCTTTTCTGCGGGTTCAAGGCGCGGGGGGAAGTCTGACGCGTCTCCTCTCCCTGGCTGGCCTCACCTGGGACCCCTTCAGGGCGCGGGCACCAGCTGGCAGTACGGGGCAGGGTCGGGGTTCAGCAGATCCTGGGGGGAAGGGGAGGGAAAGAGACGGAGGGGTTGTTGTGGTTTGGGGGTGAGAGCCAGGGGGAGACAGAGACACAGAAAAGGAGGGACAAGGAGAGTGAGAGAGACAGAGAAACAAAGTTCTGTGCAGAATACAGAAAAAAGAGTTAGGGAGAGACGCAAGATCACAAGGAGCCGGGGGCGGGGTGGGGAGACCCCTCAGGGGTAGAGAGACACGTACAGAGAAACGTAAGATAGGACGCACAGGGACACAGACGGAGGCAGAAGCTCAGGGGCAGACGGCGGGCGACTGGCTGAGACCCAGGCCCAGAAACGGGGGCGCCCTGCGGTGGGGCCCTGACTCGCTGTGTGACCCTGGGCAAGGCCCTTCCCCTCTCTGGGCTTCATTTCTTCCTGCATTGGCTTCCTTTGACGCAGGAAGAAACTGTAACCCACCCCTCCTCCGCCCCTCGCCACCGAGACGGGAAACGACTTGCCCGGGAAGTCTCGGCGAGGGGGCTGCGCACTTCCTTCCCGGGAGCTCGGGAGTCGGGGGCGGGGTCGGAAAGGAAGCCCCGCCCACCGAGCCTGGCGCTCCTGACCCCTCCCCCCTCCTCCAGCTCCATACCTGGTAGGGGTGGTTCTCAGGCTGCGGCAGTGGGGGCGGTGGGGGTGGGGGCGGGGGCAGAGGCAGGTCTGGCGGCTGCAAGGGAAGAACAGAGGTGAGCCAGGGCCCCGGCACCCTAACACCCCCCCCCACCTTTGCCCTGTGGTATCGGGACAGACCTGGACTCCGGGTCCCCATTGCCCCTCCCTGACTCTGAGGCCTCTAAGTGAAGGGAATTAACCTCCCTGTACTCAGTGTTCTCCTCTGAGAAATGGGTACATGGGAGGGGTAACTAATGGCCTGACAATCACCCAGATAATGCTCAGCCTCCCCGTCAACACATGTGGGTCTAAGCTTTCAGTCTTAACTGTTTAAGTCCCTTTTCCTTCTCCTCCACCTTCTTCTTATTTCTTTTTTTTTTTTTTTCTGATTGCGCCATGAGGCTTGTGAGACCGTAGTTCCCTAATCAAGGACTGAACCTGTACCCTCGGCAGTGAAAGTGCAGTCTTAACCAGAGCACCGCCAGGGAATTCCCAGTCTCTCTCATTTCTTACTTTAAGCAACCCTTTCCACCTGTAAAGGAAATATCTGCTTAGTGTAGAAAATCCTCTTTTAAGAATCCTGTCTTAAGTTGCCACACTTCTAAGAAGAAGATAAAGCCCACCCACCAGCCTCCATGCCCAGAGACAAATTGTCTTTGTGTTGTGCTGTTTCCTTTTAGTTTCTTTTGCTTATATTTTTAAAATAGGGAGTGGCCTAGCCAGGGAACAGCAGTTCCCAAACTGTGTGACAAGGCACCCTAGGGCGCCCCAGCGCACTCGGAAGGGAGGCTACAGGTCAAAAGGAGGCTTTAGGGGAGAGGGGCGGGGGCTCACCGTGGCAGTGCTCATGGGCCCCGTGTCACAAGGGGACACCAGGAGGACTGGCGATGGTATTGCTTCATAGATGCTGTCATCACCTGAAGCAGAGGACAGGAGGAGGAACCGGCTGACAGGTGGCCCACAGGTCCGTTCCAGCTACTGCAACTAACATTTGTGTTAAGCCCTCTTCTTGCCCAGCCCTGTGCTGGGGACACAGTCGTGACTGAGGCAGCGCTGGCCTTGCCCTGCCTTCCTGGGGCTCATGGTTCAGTGGGGGAGACAAACCTGTCCTCAGTTGAGGGTGACCCAGAGTGTGCAGAGCTGGAGTGGGGGAGCCCACAGGGCTCCTGGAGGGGGGCCAGGGAGGACTTCCTGGAGGAGGGGACCTCTGAGAAGAGCAAGAGAAGTGGGAGCCACGCAAAGGCAAGAGCGCAGGTGTGCAGAGGCCTGGCGGTGAGAACACTGGTGTTTGAGGGACTACGTTTCATCTGTCTGGATTGCATTGGGTAGGTCAAAAAGTTTGTTTGGGTTTTTCCATAAGATCTTATGGAAAAATCTGAATGAACTTCTTGGCGACCCCAATATATATATATATATATATATATATATTTGTTTGTATTGTTTTGGAGATGGAAATGTTACTTATGAGAGATGAACCCAGGAAAGACAGAGGGGACCAGTTAATGAGGGGCCTTGAGAGTCATGTTAAAGAGTCTGAACTTTGTCCTAAGGGTACTAGGGAGCCATAGAGGGTTTTTGAGCAGAGGAGAGACAGGGTCAGAGATATAGAGGGACTCTGCTCAGAAATGGGGTGGAGGCGAGGGTGGGAGCTGGGAGGACAGTGGGGAACTGGGTTGGGAGATCCAGAAGATGGAGCTTGGGTTGGGTTGTGGCCCGTTGGAGGACAGGAGCCAGCAGCGTTGTGGTGACAGAGGACAGGAGTGCTAGACATTGAGAAAAGGAGGAGAAACAGGTTTGGGGTGAGCGCTAATGTGCTCAGACTCCGTGGGCTGAATCTGGAGAGTCCCAGCAAGGTCTGGGTGGGGGAAGTGATTGGGAGGCCCCAAACTGGGGACCACAAGGGGGTTTTTGGCTGGGAGGCAGAGGAGGAGGGGGCCCTGAGGAGAGCCGGGTTGCGAGACGGGGGTCTCTGGCTTACCAGCACGATGACTGGGGCCCAGCTCTGGTTTCTCTGTGGCTGTTATCCTGGGGGCACATGGAGGAAAGGCTATTAGAATTGAAAGATGCTCAGGTGGCTGGAGAGAGACTCAGAGAAGCTGGAAACCCCATCAGGCCCTAGAGAGAGAGAGGATCCCCGCTTCAGAATGACCCTGGACAAGTTCTGCCCCATCCCAGCTTCTCCACCCATAATCCCCAGGCACACAGTCGTTCCTTAGGTTTCCCCTGCTGCCGCCTTACACAGGGCATCCTTAACCTCGTCAGTTACACAGACCACCTGAACGATTCAGCTCCACCTACCTGTTTCATGATTTCCTTAATATTCCTCTTTAAATCGGCTCTTTTGAATACCCTTATTTAAAAAGTACGTGACCTCCCTACCACAAATTCATTAATTCACTAAACAAATATTTATAAAAACACTGACCACGGGCTGGGCACTGTTGAAGTCACTGGGGGCACAGCTGGGAACAAGACTGACAAAGACCCCTGGTCTCCTGGAGTGGACGCCATAGTGAGGAGAGAGGGAGAGGATTAGAATAAATGATGGGACATTGAACATCAGGGAATGAAACCCCTTCCTTCAAAAGGGATGAAGGAAAATGAAGACTGCAGGGGCAGAGGGTGGTATGTGTGTGTGTGTGTGTGCGCAGAGGGTGGTATATGTGTGTGTGTGTATATGTGTGTGTGTGTGTGTAAGCAGTTTCAGGCAGGGCGGTTTGGGGTGCCACATCGAGAAGGTGACAGCTGAGCAAGGGCTTGAAGTAGCCAGGGGGACCAGATGTGCAGAAATCAAGAGAAGAAAGTTCCACGTAGAGATGACAGTCTGTGCAAAGGTCCTGAGGCAGGAGCCGGGACAGCAAAGGAATAGTAAGGAGCGGAGTGTGGCTGGGGCAGAGAGAGTGAGGGAAAGAGTGGCAAGAGGTGAGATCAGGGAGGCGAGAGGGTGCGTGGCAGATTGAGCTGGGTCTTGTGACCATGGTGTGGACTTTGGCCTTGACTCCAGGACCAGAGCTGACTGATTTATTTCTTTATTTGACTCTGTCGAGTCTTAGTTGCAGCCCAGGGGAATCTTCACTGCATCATGTGGGATCTTTGCTGGCTGAGTAGCTACAGTGCCCGGGCTTAGTTGCCTGTGGGCTCTTAGTTCCCAGGCGAGGGATCGAACCCATGTCTCCTGCCTAGCAAGGCTGATTCTTAACCACTGAACCACCAGGGGTGTCCCTGACCAATTTTAACAGACTCTCTGGCTGCTAAGCGGGATAATGGGAGACAGACTGTGCGGGTGGGAGTGGCAACAGGGAGACCAGTTGGAAGCTGTTACATTGTGAATGAAAGTACAACTCCATACAGCTGCTGCTAAGTCATTTCAGTCCTATCCGACTCTGTGCGACCTCTGAGATGGCAGCCCACCAGGCCTCCCCGTCCCTGGGATTCTCCAGGCAAGAACACTGGAGTGGGTTGCCATTTCCTTCTTCAATGTATGAAAGTGAAAAGTGAAAGTGAAGTCGCTCAGTCATGTCCGACTCTAGCGACCCCATGGACTGCAGCCTACCAGGCTTCTCTGTCCATGGGATCCATACAGCTGGACATAAGTATAGAAAGTGAGAAAGGAAAAGTCAAACAATGGTTTAGATTCATAGCTCCATATGTTGCTGATTTTCTCTTCGTAGAAGATAGCAAGCATTAGAAAGGCGTTAAAAAAACCTGATCAAGGTGTTCATTTGCCACTCTCAGAATCATGCAAAAAGAGAAGAAAAAGGAATTATTTTCCCCATCTGATTCAACGCCTTTAAAAATATCATAACTTTAAAAATGTCATCAAAAGGTTAAAATTTTTTTAGATTTCGCAATGTTTCAAACTTACCTAGAATCACTGGCCCTGTGGGAAGGAAGCTGGTCAGAGGGTCAAGTTATACGGTGTCTAGCTTTGGTTCTGAAGCTTACAAGGTAGGCAGGTAAGGTTCACTCTCTTGAGAACTTTTGCTATTCATGAGCCAGTTCGGTGCCATTTGTTGAATGACTTCTAGTCTCTAAGGCGCTGGTAAACTATGGTGTTTGTGTGTGTGTGTGTTTGCCCAGTCATGTCCTTCTCTTCGTGACTCCATGGACTGTAGCTCCCTTTTATTTACTTATTTATTTTGGCTGCATCCGGGCTTAGTTGTGGCGTGAGGGCTTCTCTAGTTGCAGGACACAGGCTTAGGATCTTAGTTCCCCGACCATGGATTGAACCCTCATCCCCTGCATTGCAAGGTGGATTCTTAACCACCAGAGCACCAGAGACGTCCCCCATCACCTCTTTTTGTATCACCTTTGAGATGACAAGGATATCTAGCAGGTATGGCTCATGTGCCTCCACTTCCTTTGATATGACTGTGGCAGACATTGTTAATCCATCGCAGCATCTTTTCTCACTAACTTAGATGGGACTCCCCACCTCCTTTTCCATTAAGCTGTCTAGTGCCTAGAATAGTACCTGGCCCATAGCAGGCCCTCAACAAATATGTGTAGGTTAATTTACTGATTGGAATTGGGCTGGGAGGTGAAAGCTGTTTGCCACCCCTAAATTAGAACATATTCAGGGAAAACAAAATCTTGAAGGTCAGGAAGCTATAACACATAAGGAAGAGTTGAGGGAGGAGACAAAATTACTGCTTTCATTTTCTAGGGATTACTGAGTGGAAGCAAAATTAGACTTCTTAACTCAGAATCAAGATAGGAGACAAAGTTCTGAAGAGGCTGATCTCATGAGAAAGGAATTTTTCATGAATACACTGTTCCCTGGGAAAATAGCCTTCCTCCCCCTTCTCTCTGTGCCTCTCCCTCTTCCTGCCTACCCAACCCCTCAGAGGTAAGCACCATCTGATGCCTTTGCCTGCCCGCCATCCACTCCCATTCTTTGGCAATTACATCTGGTTTTCTTTTGAGGAACCTTCCCCACTCTCAATCCATTTCATCATGTGGAGCCAGGTTTATCTCTCTGGCTTCAGGGTTATACAAGTAGCTCAACTTTGCATTCTAAGACCTGGCCATGGTGATTATTTCATGTAAGGACATGTGATGTAGTTAAGCTGGTGAGAGGCAGCTCTGGGGTTTTTGATGGAACTATCAGGAAAAAGGTACTATTTTTCCTCTTGGGTGGCTTAGCTGGAATATAAGGCTAGAGCCACTGAGAGCTATCTTGTCACACCTTAAGGGGAGAACCTTCCTGGAAATGGAGCCACTGTAGAGAAAAGGAGAGTTGAGAGGTCTACATTCTATCAGAGTTTCTTGATAGAATTGAGCCCCTGGATCCAGCCATACCTGAAGCTCACTTATATAGGACAAGAACGTTTCTTATTACTTGGTAAGCCAATATAAAGGTGAGCTCTCTGTCCCTTGCAATGCAGAATTCTGTCTAATACAAGGTAGGAAGATCCTCTCCACCTCAGGGGTTCCAGGATGGATGAGATTGTGTATGAGTTGGATGATGTGACTTAGGGAAGAAGAATCAAGGGGATCCAAGAGGGCAGGGGGAGCAGACTGACAGGGAGAGAGGGCTGGGGCTCCTGTACCTGTGGTTCTGAGCCCTCCAGCCTCTTGTCACCAGGAGATAGGCAATGGTGCCGACGAACAGACACCCAGTGGCAAGAGATCCAATGACGATAGCAGCCACAATCCCAGCACTCACAGGCAGGTTGGTAACGGGCAGCTCCTTAGGCTTTTCTGGGGAGTGAGAGAAAGAGAGAGAGAGAGGGCCATGTGATTCTTTGGAAGGCCTCCCTACCACCCTCCCCACTGTATCAGTGACAGTCCATAGAACGCTGAAATGTGATTTCATCTTCCCAGCTCAGAGCTTTCTCCTGTATTTCAGATCTGAGCATCCAACTGTCCGGTTGATTCTGCTGCACAGAAAAGTCAACATGTCCCAGATGGAACATCTTGGCTCCCCCCACCTCAAAATCTCTGCTTCTCTAGGATTTTCTTCCAACCTCAGCACATCCCATACCTACCTCATGACACGCTGCCCCACCCTTGCTCCAGTGACCGGCTTTTTCTTGCCTCAGCTGATGACCCCTCCATCCTTCCAGGAAAAGGGTGAAGTTCTGGACTGTGTTTTGTCAGGAACATAAAGGACTCGTAGGATTCTCAAACTCAACATGCCAGATCTGGGACCAAGCCTTACCTCACTCTGGCCCCCTCCTCTTAAGAGGACCTCCAGCCTTTAATCTCAGTCTGGACATCTGTTTTATCCCAGTCTTTCTTGGTAGCTAAGCCTGGGGTTTAGAATCCACTTGCCAGTTCAGGAGACATAGGAGACACAGGTTTGATCCCTGGGTCAGGAAGATCCCCTGGAAGAGGGCATGGCACCTACTCCAGAATTATTGCCTGGAGAATCCCCACAGGACAGAGGAGCCTGGTGGGCTACAGTCCACAGGGTTGCAAAGAGTTGGGCACGACTGAAGCAACTGAGCATGCAATTCAACAAACAACACGTTCCAAGCCTGGCTCCCTGCCATTCTGGAGACTCTCTGCGTTGTCTAGGATCCTTGAATTTGTTCCTTTTCTGTTTAAATCAGCCAGAAGCAGTTTCTGTTGCTGTAGCAGAAAACTTCCTTGATTCACATGATTTTCACAGCTTGTTTATATTTTCTGCTTTTTATTTTATTATTTTTAAAAATGTTATTTATTTAAAAATTTTATTTATGTTTGGCTATCTTTTCTGCCTTTTATTTTATTATTTTTTAAAAACATTATGTATTAAAAAATTTTTATTTATTTTTGGCTGCGCTGGGTCTTCGTTGTGTCCTGCATCCAGGGCTCTTCGGTGCGAGGGCTTCCGTAGTTGTGGTGTGCAGGCTTGGTTGCTCCAAGGCATGCGAACACTTCTCGGGCCAGGGATCCAAATGGTATCCTCTGCCTTGCAGGTGGATTCTCAACCACTGGACCACCAAGGAAGTTTTTCTGCCTTTTATTATAGACAGTGAGCTTGTGAAGAGCCAGCCTGTGAATCACTGTATTTTCCGAAGTTGATTGCAACTGAACACCCTTCTTCAATATGACTTTGCCATTCTCCTATCTATCGGAAGGTCTAATCTCCCTCCCTTGAATGTGGGCCGACCTTAGTGATTCACTTGAAAATCAGAAGAATACGGTGTAGACCAAGGTGAATTTCTGTTGTGGTCTTCCAAAACACTTCCTCTTCCCATGCTTTCCCATCATGAACCCAGAACCCAGCTACTGTGTTGTGAGGAAGCCCAAGCAGTCACACTGGCGAGGACGCATTGATCAATAGGATCAATGATCTTATTGATAGCCCCAGCTGAGCTCCCAGCTGACAGCAAGTGCATAAAGACACCTCTGGGTGCTTTTGGCTTCCGGCATTTGAGCCAAGCTCAGCCTTTTGAAGCCTTTCATCTAAGGCTGGATATCACGAAGCTCTCTGTATTCTTGATCCCAGAAATCATGAACATAATAAAATGGTTGTTGTTTTATACCATTGAGTTTGTCCCACAGCAAGAAGTAGCTGGAAGTAATTAGCCTCTAATTAAAATAAATTAATTAAAAAAAAAAAAGAAGAAGTAGCTGGAACCGAGCCTCACATTCTGTTTCTTCTTCCAGGACTGAAACATCTTTTCTTTTGGCTTTTCTCTTCACTGGTCTCTGGGACCATCTATTCTCAGTTCTACTAACAAAAAATCTGGGTCTTCCATGGAGTAGATTTATCCATGTTGATCCTTTTATTTTTAATTTTATTTTTGGCTGCACTGGGTCTTTGTTGCCGCATGGGAGCTTTCTCTAGTTGTGGAGCGGGGTCTGCACTTCATTGCTGTGTGAGGGCTTTTCATTGCAGTGGCTTCCCTTGTTGCTCAGTACAGGCTCTAGGGCGCATGGACTTCAGTAGCTGTGGTTCTCAGGCTCTAGAGCGTGGGTTCTGTACTTGCGGCATACAGGCGTACCTGCCCCACAGCATGTGGGAGTCTTCCCGGACCAGAGATCGAACCTGTGGCCCCTGTGTTGGCAGGTGGATTCTTAACCATTGCACCACCAGGGAAGTCCCTCCATGTTGATCTTTGGTAAGATAGAATCACATCGAAAAAGTGCTTTGAGAGACCAGTATGCAAACCGACAACTGTCAGACCAGCTCTGAAAACAGAATTCTGACTCACAAGGTACGGCAAACTGCCTAGGAAACCAACCCTCTTACAAACAGCCCAGGAAGCCAGCTAAAGTCAGACTTACAGGAAGCCAGATTTCTATCTCTAGTGACAACGCAGGAAGCTGAACAATAACTTATGTAACAATCAGTGCCAAATGGCCAGGACTTGATTAACAACTAACAGCCTCCCTAATTTTTGTCCCTTCTAACTCAGGGCCAGCCAGAGAAAGCCAAACACGTATCGTAACCAATCACTTAGGGTGTCCTGCCTTTCTGTGCCAACAGCCTCCCACAAGGACACACCTGTAGCCTTTCCTGTTTTTCATTCCAAGGCTTTTCCACCTCTCTGCCTGCCCTTGAGTCTCTGCCAAAATGCAAGGGATAGTGGATGATGCCCCTGCTACACACAAGCTCTGAATTAATAGCCTTTGTTTTCCTCCCTTGGTTATCCTTTATTTCCACAGCTTCAAAAGTAGCAGCTTCACATGGACTTGCCAAGGCAGTCCTCTAAAGCAGGGGGTCTCCAAACTCTGGGATCTAATGCCTGATGATCTGAGGTGGAGCTGATGTAATAATAAACAGAAATAAAGTGCATAATACTAGTAATGCGTTTGAATCATCCCCAAACTACTCACCCCACCCCACCTGCCACGGAAAAATTGTCTTTTACGAAACCCATTCCTGGTGCCAAAAATGTTGGGGATCTAAAGGATCCTGTGGTGGTGGTGATGTCGTTGTCCCCATTTTACAGACATAGGAACAAAGCCTCTGAAAGTTTTGGCCATTTCACTAAAGGTCATATTGACACCCGTGTTATGCAGTCTATGCAGTCCAGGTCCCAGGTACAGAAACTGGTTTTTTTTTTTTTAAACCACACAGGTTAGTTGTGTTTTATCAACAGGATGCTGCAAAGACCCGAGACAAAACCAGACTGAACTGGCTAGATCCAAGAAAGCCGACTGTCCTTGCCTCGTTTATCTCTGTGTTTTCATACCAGGCCCCGAAAACTGAAGAACACTTGCTCTGATTTATTTCCATGTTTGTTTCATAGCACTTGATATCTTCCAGCGATGCTTTGCAGCTGTGCGCTAAGAGACATACAGTGGTCAACCGCCCCAAAACCGGCTCTGACGTGACCCCATGAGTGCGCCTGTGCAGCTGAGACCCAGAGGTGTCCGAGAGTTACCTTTGTTTTGTTAGATCTCTGCCCGAAGAGGGGATTTATACTCTGCTAGGCAAAATTAGCTTCCTTGGTGGCTCAGTGGTAAAGAATCCGCCTGCCAATGCAGGAGACTTGGGTTCGATCCCTGGGTCAGGAAGATCCCCTGGAGAAGGAAATGGCAATCCACTCCAGTATTCTTGCCTGGGAAATCCCATGGACAGAGGAGCCTGGTGGGCTACAGTTCATGGGGTTGAAAAGAGTCAGAGGTGACTTAACAACTAAAACAATAAAGACTCAGTTAGAGCTATGTGCAAAGGAGCATGGGTGACTGCGCGTGCCCAAGGCTGCCCCTGAAATCTCCACCTCTTTCCTAGAGCCCTGATGACCTGTTTCCTAACCCTTAAAATCCCCCTACTCCTCTCCCTTCAGAGGGAAGAGGCTTTTAGAGTAGAAGTTCCCCTTCTGCACTCTCTGGCCACTCTCAAGCCTGTCTTGCTTGCACCAAATTCAATTTCATTATTGGCAGCTCAAACTTGAGCCTGAGTGGGAAAGAACTCCCTGAGCCGGGGGGCGGGAGTGGGGGCGGCTTTGGGTTCAGCTAGGGCCTCAAGGGCAGGCTTTGTGTCTAATTCCGTAACTGCATTGTGGGTCAGGACTAAACCCTTGACTCCATATAGTTAGTTTACGATGATAGCTGTTAACACTCAGGCAGAATCAAGACCTAACTAGGAGCATAGACCCTGGAGCCAACTAGCCCGGGTTCCAGTCCAGCATCTGCTTCTCCCTATGTGGATGACCTAGACAGGTTACTCAGATTGTGCCTCAGTTTTCCCATCTGTAAAATGGGGGTCATCACGCCATGATTGGGAGGGCATAGACGATACCTGTGTGAGAAACGCACTGTACATGGTCAGTCAGGGGCAGTCAGGCTCCACAATTAATCCCCATGGGTACCAAAGGGCCTGAAGACTGAGGAAACCGGGCAGAGTTTCTCAAAGGCCCCAAACCCTCATGACTAGGTTTCTGGGACTGTGGCTCCCCTCTGTACTTTTGAGCCAAGTTGCTGTTGCTTGCGGGCTGTGTGACCTCGGGAGACTGCCTTCCCCTCTCTGAGCCCCAGTCTTGTCATCTGTAAACTGGGGATGGTTTACAGTATCTACACATCCTGAGCCTTCACTTGTGAATCATGTGCCTTGGGAGTCCTGCCAGAGACTCCCTTTCTTAGGTTCTTTTTCCCTGGGGACCTGTCATGTGAGCCAGGCTCCCTGATTTAGATGGGTCCATGTGAAGCCAGATGCAGGTACCACGTGGGGCCTGTGATGGTGAGGCTGGAGCCGGCACGTCCGCCAACATATAAACTCCACAAAAGCAGTGATCTCTGTACTTTCCTTCTGTAAACTCAGTGCCTGGCGTACAGTAGGTGCTCAATGTAGATGCTCGTTGAATGAATACATGAATGAATGCAGCCTTCCAAGGGCCCTCAGGCAGGGGTTCTGAGCCCCAGGGGCCCAGATGTTGTGGGCAATGGCTACTCCAGTCGGAGCAGTTCCACCAAGGTATTTATACCTTGTTCCTTGTTTCTAGCCTCGGGAAGGTCCTGCGAACATGTACTACCCTTTTTATTTTTTTTTTTTTATAGTTTCTTTTTTTTTTTTTTAATTTAACCATAGTTGGTTTACAATGTTGGGCTAGTTTTAGCTGCATAACTTCAGATTCTTTTATTGTAAATTGTTGCAAGATACTGACTATGGTTCCCTGTAGTAATGTTAGTCACTCAGTCATGTCCGACCCCATGGACTGTAGCCAAGCTCCTCTGTCCATGGAATTCTCCGGGCGAGAATACTGGAGTGGGTGGCCATTTGCTTCTCCAATGGTTCCCTGTGCTATACAGTAAATCCCTAATGTTTATCTATTTTATATAAAATGCTCTGTATCCCATATTCTTCATTTATCCCTTCTCATCCCCTTTGGTAACCATAAGTTTGTTTTTCGTATCTGTGAGTCTATTTCTGAGTTTTTAATAAATTGATGTGTATTATTTTTTTTAGACATGCTAAGCTTTATTAAACCCCTTTCTGGGGACTTCCCTGGTGGTCTAGTGGCTAAGACGCTACACTCCCAATGCAGGGGGCTTGAGTTCAATCCCTGGTCAGGGAATTAGAGTCCACATACTGGAACTAGAAGGTCGCATGTGATGCAACTAAGACCTGGCACAGCCAAATAAATAAATTTAAAAGATAAATATATTTTTTAAAAAACCCTTAAAACACCTTCCTGCACATGCCAGTCGGAGTTGGCTTCTGTTACAGCCAAACTCCCTCATGATGAAGAGAGATTGAGTGTGCGAGTTACCTGGGATGCTGGAAATGCTGTTGGCCATTTCCATTCCCACCTAGGTTGGGGGGCTGAATTTGGGGCCCTCCAATATAAATGTCTGGGGCTGAGGACACCCACCCTAACATGAGGACCCTCCCAGCCAATCCTATTCCTAATTCCTCTGCCTTTTCCTCTGCTCTTCTTTTTATGCTGGGCTGAACTGCCTGGCTTCCCTGCTCCCTGTGCTCAGCCCCCTGAAATCAAGGCCATTCCCTGCCTCCTTTGCTTGCTTTCTCCACGGGGACCCCTCAGTACTTCCATGGGAGTCCGTGTGTAAGAACCTCGTGGCAGGAGGGCCAGGGCTATGCACTTGGTTCCTCCCCTTCCCAGAGGCGTGCTCTGGGACCTGCTCTGGGCCTCCATTTACCCTTCTGTAAAATGGGGACCATCCCAGGGCTACCTGCAAGGTTCTTATGGGAATGGAATGAAGTGAGGTTGGCAAAGCACTTAGTTGGAGGTGCTGGCAAGTAGTAAGTGCTTCATAAATCAGAGATGGGGTTGCAAATATTTACTGAGCTGCTCATGTGTGCTAAGCCATGCTCTAGGCAATAGGAGATTGATGATGAACAAAATGATAAAGTCTACCTTGTGACTGTTGAGTCCTGGCTCATCTTCCCAGCTGTCACCCCCAGCTCCCCTTCTGGTTTGTTGTACTTGATCCCATCTCCTCGGAAAAGGGGTGGGCCTATGACTCAAGGGGAAGCAGACCCACAGGCCAGATAGAGCCAACCAGATTCTCTGTCTGTCTGTCTCTCCAGCTCCCTTTCTCTCTATCTCTGCATCTTGGAAGAGAAGACTCAGAATACGCAAAAAAGCCTGTGTAGTGTCTTGGTAGGAATCCTTGGCTGTGAGAGCAGAATGGAGCCCTGGAGCAGAGATGAGACCAGAGATGGCACCCCCTGGAGGGGGAGGGAGAACCTGCTTTCTCGCAAAGCTTCCTTTCCCACCCTCCAGGCTGGGCGCCTGGTCCATTCATTCATGCAACAGTGTGACTGGCCCTATTCTAGGCTCTGAAGAAGCAGCTGTGAACCCAGGCCTAATATAGAGCCCACATCCCAGGGGCTACCTCTGGGGTTCTACAAGACATCCCCACTCTGAGTCAGTTGGAGAGAGCTTCTATCCTTACAACCCAAGTGTTAGTTGCTCAGTCATGTCCGACTCTTTACGACTTCATGAACTGTATAGCCTGCCAGGCTTCTCTGTCCATGGAATTCTCCAGGCAAGAATACTGGAATGGGTTGCCATTCTCTTCTCCAAGGGATCTTCCCAAACCAGGAATTGAACCCAGGTCTCCCGCATTGCCGGCAGATTCTTTACTGTCTAAGCCACCAGGGAAGCCCGTGGCCTTGGCTCAAATTTATCCTGCAGTGCTGACCTCCTAGGATGCCCCCTGTTCACTGCCCTGTCTCAGCCATGCTGGCCTCCTGCCAGCTAATTCATGAGCCCTGCAGCTTCCTGCCCCAGGCCCTATGCACAGGCTGAGCCCTCTGCCCATACACCTTCCAGAGCTCCTTTCTTCTCTAATTAGAACTTCCAGGGGAATTTTCTGGTGGTTGCAGTGACTAAGACTCTGTGCTCCCAATGTGGGGGGCCTGGGTTCAATCCCTGGTCAGGGAACTAGATCCCACATGGTGCAACTAAGAGATCGCATGCCACAGCTAAGGCCCAGAGCAACCAAAACAAAAAGTAGTGAAGAAAAAAAAAAAAAAAGGGAACTGTTGATCATCATTCAAACTGAAGGATCACCTTTTCAGGCAACCTCCCTGACACCCCTCTTTACAATCTCATAATTCCTGCACTTTCCTTCCCAGTACCTGCACTGTGCATAAGACTGTATTGTAGGTGTGTGTGATTATGAAGTTAATATCTGTCTCCGTCACTGGGCTGTGAGCCCCAGGAGGGGAAGGTCAGGGCTGCCTTGGTCACCACTCCGTCCCCAGCGCTGCCCAGCACCGGCCAGACACAGAGGAGGCCTGGAGGAGGTGGCTCTTAGCGGGTGCTTGCTGAAGGAAGAGTGAATGAGGAATTTAGTTCCTGCAGAGGCAGTTGTGTGTCTAATTCAGGAGGCACTGCATTCGAGTCCCATCTCTGCTGCTGATTTGATGGTGAGCTGCCTGATACCCTGCTTCAAACCTTCAGGATAAAACAGAGATTCCACCTGCCCTGTGCCCAATGGATGGGTTAAGCTGTGAATCGATCACTCTCCTGTTTAAGCCCTCTCGTGGCTTCTTGTCAGTCTTGCCATGGCCTATGAACCTGGCCCCTGTCTACCTCTCAGACCTCACACCCAACTCGCTCACTGTCTTCTAGCTATGGAGTCCATCTGTCTATACTTTAAACACACCAAACTAGTCTAACCTCAGGGCCTTTGCACATGCTATTCCCTCTACCAGGAACTCTTGCCCTAGAAATCTTCAGGACTCCCTTCCTTCTTTTGCCTACTTTCTCAGCAAAGCCTATTCTAGATCACATCATTATTTATTTATTTTTATTGGACAAGTCTAACCTCTCTGTGCCTCAGTTTCCTCATCTGTAAAATGGATCTAATAATGTTACCTACTTAGCAGAGCTGCAGTGAGGATTAAATGAGTTATTATGGGTAAAGCTGGCATTTACCTATTATTAAACAGGTCATTTAATAGTATAGCATAGGGACTCTACTTCACGGTGAGTTGAATGGGAAGGAAGTTCCAAAGGGAGGGGATGTATAGGAACGGTACGGTAATAACACAACATTGTAAAGCAACTAGACTTCAGTAAGGATTAATTAAAAAATAAAAGGGTGAGTATGGTCCATTTTTCTTACTCTGTGGTCTGTTTGTTTGGCCGCACTGATGCACATGTGGAATCTTAGTTCCCCAACCAGGGATCGAACCTGTGCTCTCTGCAGTGGAAGCAAGGAGTTGCAACCACTGGAACACCAGGGAATTGCCACAAGACGAGTTCTTAAGGTGATAAATTAGAACCCATGATGACAATCACAAAGGTAAAGGGATGAGCAGAGTCCTGTGGGGACCTAGGTGATGAGTGACCAAGTCTGCCTGGAAAAGTTAAGTCATTCCACTCCCAGCTTCATTGAGATATAATTGGCATATAATAGTTCATGGAGTTCTGAGAAAAGAAACACATGAATTAATATAGGGTATGGGCCGCCGTCTGTGGGGTCGCGCAGAGTCGGACATGACTGAAGCGACTTAGCAGCAGCAGCGGTTCTCAAACAGGGGTGACGTTTGGCAATGTCTGAAGACGTTTTTGGCTGTCACTACTGGGAGGGCACTATTAACCTCTAGTGACTAGAGCCCAGGGAAGGTGCTAGATACTTGACAGGGCACAGAACTGTGTAGCCTCTGCTACGAAGGAATAGCCAGTTGAAAATGTTAATAGTGCCCAGATTGAGAAGTTGTGTTCTAGGGCAGGTGTTTAGAGCTGTTTTTGATCCATAACAAGTACCTAAGAAATATTAGCTGTTGCTGTTCTCTGCCACCATATATCTGTTTTGCTCAGAGTAGATTCATCAATACATTTTTTTTTTTACTGTACTGTGAAGCTTGTGGGATCTTAGTTCCCTGACTGGGGATCAACCCTGGGTCGCCTCAGTGAAAGTGCCAAGTCCTAACCACTGGACTGGCAGGGAATTCCCAATAAATTCTTGACTTATGAACATAGATCCCTCAAGACTAGGCATACAGTAGGTGCTCAATACACATTTCATGAATTCATGCATGTGAAGAATAAATGAATGGTGCATTCTCCAGGGTCCGGCTCAGTGTCTGGCACAAAGTAAGCATTCAATAGATGTGTTCTTAGTTAATGCACCAGAGGATTAAATGACAACTTCGGGGCTGGTACTGAGTTAAGTGCTCAGCCAATATGTGTTGCATGAAGGAACAAGAGGACCAGATGTTTGCGCAGAGCTTGGTGGCTGCTCAGGTCGCACTAGCCTCCCCACTTCTTTCCCCAGTGCCCAACACTCACCGGCCACCTGCACCTCAGTCTTGGCCCGCATGGTCCAGGAAGGGTTGATGGCGACAGCTACCTGATAGGTGCCGCTGTCTTTGGGCTGGGCGTGACGCAGCAGCATGGAGCCATTGGAGAAGCCAACAATGTCTCGCTGATTCATGGCGCTGCCATCCCTCTGGGGTCGTAGTAGCTTGGGGATGTAGGTGAATAACATCGTGCCGCCATTGGCCTCCTTCCCCAGGTACCAGCTGAAGTCCTGGAAGGTGTTTGGGATGCCCTGGACAGACAGGAGAAGGTCCTGGTTCATTTGAGGCTGCTCCGGAATCTTCTGGATGCGTAGGGCTGCCCAGGAGCCTTGGGGGACCCAGAGGGCCAGGATGGAGGCTGTGGGGTTACAGGGGAGGCCTGGGGTCAGAAGTGTCGGGCAGGGACCATAGCATTCTCCTCCCTGTAGGTCCTCAACTGCAGGCTCTGAGTGCTGCTCATTGGAGCAGTGCTGGGATTGATGAGTGATATCTGTTCTGGGTGCAAGAGTGGGAACCCAGGTATGAATGGCACAGATATGCCATCCCATTGGTCCAGAAAGTTTTTCGGCTTGGAGATGGTATGTGATCTGCCTCCAAACACATGGACTCTGAACTAATTTATTAATTTGTCTAACTAATAATTGTTTGACCAATATATTGTTCATGCTACAATACCAGTTATATATGATATGTCTAAAATTCCTTATGGACTTCCCTGGTGGTCCAGTAGTTAAGATTTCCAATGCAGGGGGTGTGGGTTTAACCCCTGGTCAGGGAATTAAGATCCCATAAGCTGCGTGGTACAGCCAAAACAATAATAAAAGAAAATAAAATTCCCTAGATTTCTAAGCCCTGGGAATTCAGCAGGGAATCAAGCAGAAGTCAATTCCAGCCTTCGTGGCCCTGACATTCTAGAAAACTCACAGGTTAAATGGGGATGAGGTTGTGGTTCTTCTGCCCCTCCCTCCCATCTTAATGTCATAATTTCCTTTCCTCTGACAAATTTTCCCTCTTTCAAGAGGAAACCTCAGCCCCTGGGCTAAGAACCCCTTCTCCCCTCAGCACTGGGGGTACATTTCCTCCTTACCTGAGAGAAGGAGGCTCTTGGGGAAGGCGTGCTGGGACCCAGCAGGAATCTCCATCTTGGTGTCCTATGGAGATGCCAAGGGGCCACCTACTGGACGCCGAGGGGGCCCGAGGGTGGGCCCCTGGCTATCCGAAGTGAGCCCGCTCAGTGGGAATCCCGGGGTGCTTCTGAGACATGGCTGAGGCTGGCCCAGCCTGGCACCCCTTTTCCATAGGCTCAAGGCCTCACCTGTGCTCCTTCAGATGAAGGATGATCTGCACAGAAGCTGGTTGAACCAGTTTTCCAGGGTGACTGAGGAACTTCCTAGGGTTTCTCAAGACTCCTCCCTTGACCCCTTTACATCTCTTCTTCCCTGTCAGTAGCAAGGCAGTAATTATAACAGCAAAAACAACAGTCACAGCAGCCTCGGATTGAGCAATCCCCCTTGGGCCAGGCAAGGAGGTCGGTAATACCTTGTCCCAATACCTCATCCCATATCCACCATGCGTAACTTTCTGTTTCATGGAATGAGAAAGCTGAGGCTCAAGGAGAGAGGCAAGTCGATCAGCAGGTGGAGATGGAATCTGACCTGTGGCTGGCTCCCTCTGAAGCGCTCAGCATAGTTGTTCAAAAACATCCCTCTGTTCGTTCATTCCAAGATGCACACGCTATGCCCAGCCCTGGGCCAAGTGATGCTGAGAACAAGGTAATGACTGAGATGGCTCCTGCTCTGCCCTCGGTCCACAGCGGGGCTCACAGGTCTGTGTGTGTGTATGCATGCGTGTGTGTGTGTGAGACAGAGAGGCCCATCCCCAGACAATGATGATACAGAGTGATCATCAATGCTGGGATGGAGGAGCCTCGGGGCCTGGGAGAACCTGAGGGAATGCCTTACTCAGCCAGAGAGGCAGGGCAGACTTCCTGGAGGAGGGCATGCCTGTGCTGAGACCTAGAGTAGGAGGAGGAATGCGGTGGGATGGATTGTGGAGAGGTATACCAGGCAGTGTGAACAGCACAGGCAAAAGGCCTGGAGGCTGAGACAGCCCTCGAGGCGCACTGAGGAGTCAGCAAAATCCTGGAAGGATGGAGGGCCGAGCAGGGAGGAGGTGTGTGTTGGGGGGTAAAGCTGGAGAAGTGGGAGGGACCAAGTGTAATTTTGAGCTCTGTTGGGGCATGACCTGGGTGCTGGAGGATCCAGGATTGTGCTATGCCCATAGCCACATAAGGCTATTTAAATATAAATTTAAATTAATTGAAATGTAATGCCTTAGAAAACCTAGTTTCTTGAACTAGCCACTTTCAAGTGCTCAACAGCCCCATGTGGCCAGTGGCTACCACACTTGAGAGCATGGGTACAGGACATTTCCATCATCGTCAGAGAAATTTCTATGGCACAGCGCACACCTAGGGATCTGAGGGGGTTGATGCCAGCTGAGATTTCTTGTCTTGTAGGAGGAGAGAACACCTCCCTCCCAAACGGTCTCTATAGCCTGGAAGGTCTTGAGGCGGTGTTCCTGGTTGTGTTCCTGGGGTCAGAATTCTTCCAGGATTTTTTGCTGCTGTTTTGAGGTTTGCTCTGTCCATCTGCCTCAGAGGGATTGTTGCAAACCCAGCCTTTATTTCCAAGGCTGTTGCCCCAATCTTGAGCTGCAATCAGATTGCCCAGACCGGTTTCATTCTGGTAGGAATTTGGAGCACAGCAGAAGTGGAGTTTAGGGGCCACAGGGATTCTGATGAATTTTCCCTGTTAAACTTCAGGAGCAAAGGTTCTCTGAGCTGGGAGAGGGAGAGACAGGGCACCAAGCAAAGCCAGTTATTCTAGATTTTCCAGTTCCTAAAGCTCCTCTCTCTTTCTACCCCTCCCTCCCTCCCTCCTTCCTTCCTGCCTCCCTCTCACCTAAAGACTTTGATTGCTCTTACAACTACTAAAAGAAAAGTCAAGGTTTATTTAGAACATTTAGAATAAACTTAAAAGGAAGAGAGTAAAATTCAGCCAGCTTCCAACTGCCCAGAGAGAATCACTGTTAATTGTTGTTTAGTCACTCAGTTGTGTCCAACTCTGTGCGACCCCATGGAGTGTAGCCCACATGAGTTGCCATTTCCTGTTCCAGGGGATCTTCCTGATCCAGGCATCAAACCTGCATTTCCTGCATTAGCAGGTGGATTCTTTAGCGCCGAGCTGCCAGGGAAACTAGTCGCTGTTAACACCAGATGTTAGTTCCATCCTCCGCCCTGTAGTCCTCATCCTGGCTTTTCACCAGCCCCAGAAAGCAGGTCCTGGCTGGTTCAAGCCTCCTAATCTCAGAGAGGCAGCAGTGAGTGGTGACTTGAAGTGATATCTTAGTTCCCTGACCAGGAATTGAACCTGGGTAACCTGGGCGCCTGGAAAATCCTATGGGCGGAGGAGCCTGGTAGGCTGTGGTCCATGAGGTTGCGAATAGTTGGACACGACTGAGCAACTTCACTTTCACTTTTCACTTTCATGCATTGGAGAAGGAAATGGCAACCCACTCCAGTGTTCTTGCCTGGAGAATCCCAGGGACGGGGGAGCCTGGTGGGCTGCCGTCTATGGGGTCGCACAGAGTCAGATACGACTGAAGTGATTTAGCAGCAGCAGCAGCAGCAACCTGGGCAAAAACCAGGAACCCTAGCCACCAGATCACAAAGGGCTAGAGGCTAGAAGCACAATTTCCCTGTCTCTCGCTTCCATTTGAAAGCAAAAACGTTTTAAGGAGGCAAAAACTGTGAAAACGCATGCAAGGTTTATTATTGGAGGCAGAGTACAACAAGTGGGAAAGCACACAGAGAAACAGTTTGTTTAGTTAAGACAGAAGTGAGGCAGAGATGCACACCTGGAGAGAAAGCGTGTGGGCTTCCCCCACTAACGAGGAGGAACACAGTAGACAGTGCAATTCTTCTGGGTCTTTAAGCATGTGTGCTAAGTCGCTTCAGTCGTGTCCGACTCTTTGGGACCCTTTGGACTGTAGCCCACTAGGCTCCTCTGTTCATGGGATTCTCTAGGCAAGAATACTGGAGTGGGTTGCTATGTCCTCCTCCAGGGGATCTTCCTGACCCAGGGATCCAACCCACGTTGCCTGCATTAGCAGGCAGATTCTTTACCATTAGTGCCACCTGGGAAGCCCAGGTCTTTGTTTACCTTTGGCCAATTATCTGATTTCTTTTTTCACTCCTGACCTGCCCTAGGACCCTCCCCAACAAGGATGTGCAACTTTCTCCAAGATGGGTTTCATCCCAGAGGTCTATGGAGGGCCTTGGCATTGCCTATTATGGTTTGGCGCCTCCTCCTTTTTGACTCCCCAAGGAGTCTTTCTGCACATGTGCTGTGTCTCCCTTGCCCCAAGGGTGGGAAATGTGTGACCTCTTGATCTTTTACTCAAACAGAATTTAGCCTGTCTCTGTCCCTGCTGTGACTGTTATTTTAAAGTGTCCACAGGAGACAAAGTCCAGTTATTTACCCCGTTCCTGTTGTTATTTCTAACTCAAAGTGCAAACAGGAGGCTCATTGTAAATATCTAGCCTAGAGCCTGCCTGCCCCTTTCCCCAGGAAATGTAAACAGGAGGATAATTGTAAATGCCCAGCCTAGAGCCCATCTCTCTCCTGCCTCACTCCCAGGTGGTCCTATTCTCTGGTCAGGGATTGGTTGAGCAGTGGGTAGTGCTGGCCAATCAGAGCTGAGGGGAGGCTCCTGGGGAAGCTCTCCCTGAATGGAGAGCGCTGCTTCTCCCCACAGTCATTTGGCTGTGATGGCCGGAATGCAGCAGCCACCCTGGCACCAGCTTGAGGATGAAAGCCAGTATGTGGAGGAAAACAGAGTAAATAGCAGAGAAGCAGAGCTGAACACCACACGTAGTACCTGGAGTTGAACTAGACAATCCAGTTCTTTGTTTTTAACCTCAGCCTGGGGGGTGGGGGTGGGAGGGGCGAGAGGGGTTTTCTGCTGTTGGAGTGTGACATTTTCAAACACTGACAAAGATTCTCTCATTGACTGAACTCCGCTTAAGCTTTCTTGAACTCCTTTCCCAGCTAGGATTGATGTTTGACTTCTGTTGTTCATCTTGGCCTTGTCCATTTTGAGCAAGAATCCTTCTAAATCAGTTCAGCTAGAACTGCCGTCCTTTGATATCTGATCGGGTTCTTCTTCCTCCACCCCCCACCCCCACCCCCCAGGTGATATCTGATCCAGTAAGAATCCTGTTAGGTCGGCATAGCTAAACTCTTTCTTACCCTTGAAGCTACTGAAGCTGAATCCAGCCTCTGTATCCCTCTGCTGAACTAAATCTCAGAGACGCAGTTTTGGGAGAAGTAGAAAAGAACAGTTTCCTTGTTTTGCCAGGTAAGGGGATGACAGGGGACTTGAACAGGATGACATGACCTTGAAACTGTGTCCTGACCTGCAGGGGGTTGTGAAGAGTTTTATTTTAACATATGTTGAAAATTTATTGATTATGATTATTAACATAGGTTATTATTATTTATTTGGGGCTGTGCTTGGTCTTGAGTGCTGCACAGGCTTTTCTCCAGTTGTGGCGAGTGGGGGCTACTCTCCAGTTGCGGAGCACGGGCTTCTCACTGCAGTAGGCTTCTCTTGTTGCAGAGCACAGGCTCTAGGGCGCTCAGGCTTCAGGACTTTCGGCACCGGGCGCTCACTAGTCGTGGCTCCCAGGCTCTAGAGCACAGGCTCAATAGTTGTGGTGCCCGGGCTGAGTTGCTCCTCGGCAAGTGGGATCTTCCTGGATTAGGGATCGAACCCACATCTCCTGCATTGGCAGGAGGATTCTTGATCACTGAGCCACCAGGGAAGCCCCTAATTTATCGTCATTATTACTTTTAGCCATGCCAGGTGGCACATGGGATCTTAGTTCCCCCACTAGGGATAGAACCCGTGTCCCCCGCAGTTGATCTATGAAGTCCTAACCACTGAACCACCAGGGAACTCCGGTGAGGAGTTTTAAAATAATGGTTCATAGAGGGCGTAATTAGTTCATGGACATTCTTCTGATTGGTTGGTGGTGAGGTAAGTAGGAGTCAGCATCACCAAACTTCCAGTGCCAACCGGTCTGGGGTCTATGTCCTTGTGGGCAGCACACCCCTTAACCTCTCCCATCTAGTGGGGGTTCCAGCGTGTGCCAAACAACTCAAAGATATTGTTTATGTGTATCCCTTGAGGGTGAACCAGGACCCTGCCCCAAGTGTGTTCTGTTCTTTCTCTTGACTGTTCTTCCCTTGTCTCCACACCCTCTCCTCTCCCTGATATTGATAGCAACTGTTTGGACCTACTCTTGGAACTCTGGGAAGGTCAGGGAGGCTGAATGAAGCATCTTTCCTGTAATCAAGAAATGGGGGACACAGAAAGGCATTTGCGCACAGGAGCCCCACAGGGGTCTCACTCCCTATCCCCACCTCTTAGTTGGTTCCCATCCACTGACTCCCAGCCTGCTCCTTGGCTATGAATCCCCACGTGCCCACACTGGATTCAGAATTGGGTCCAGTCCCTCTCCCCTTGGCAGATGCTTCCTATACCTAAGTTGATGACCCCATCTCCCTAAATAAAGTCTGCCTTGGGCTTCCCTGGTGGCTCAGATGGTAAAGAATCTGCCTGCAATGTGGGAGACCTGGGCTGGAGCCCTGAGTCAGGAAGATCCCCTACAGAAGGGAATGGATCCACTCCAGTATTCCTGTCTGGGAAATCTCATGGACAGAGGAGCCTGGCAGGCTACAGTCCATGGGGTTGGAAAGAGTCAGGCATGACTGAGCCCCTAACACTTTCACTTCATGCTTTAACTGGGCTCCCCAGGTGGCACTATCAGCAAAGAATCCACCTGCCAGTGCAGGAGATGGAAGAGATGTGTGTTCAATCCCTGGGTGGGGAAGAATGGAGGAGAAAATGGCACCCTACTCCAGTATTCTTGCCTAGGAAATCCCGTGGACAGAGGATCCTGGCGGGCTACAGTCCAGGGGGTCACAAAGAGTCAGACATGACTGAGTGTCTGAGAACACCATGTTTTAACTGGTGTCATTAAGTAATTTTTTCTTTAACAGTTAGAATATGATTTTTTCTCCAACAATTCACCTACCTTTCATGAGTTTAATTGGTTCCTGAAAATTCTTCCAGTAATCTCTGGGGAATGAAAAAATTCTTTAAATAAAAATTTTAAATTATTTTTTTTATCGTGACAAAACCCACATACAATGTACCCTTTTAATGTGTACAATTGAGTGGCATTTGTAGGTCCATGATCTTGTGCAACCATCACCGTTATCTATTTCTAGAACATTTTTTATCATGCCAAAGGGAAACCTTGAACCCACTAAGCAGTCACTCCCCATTCCCCCTCCCCCCAGGCCCCAATAAACACTGATCTCTTTTCTGTCTCTATGGATTTGCCTATACTGGATATTTCATTTACATGGACTCATGCAAGCAATGATCTTTTGTGTCTGGCTTCTTTCATTTAGCATCATGTTTCTAAGACTCGCATGCATTAGTACCCCATCCCTTTTCGTGGCTGGATAATATTCTGTTGCGTGGATAGACCGGATTTTGTTTATCCAGTCATCTATTGAGGGACTGAGCTAAACCCTCACTTTATTACTTCTGTGCAAATAAACTCAAAATGGACCCCTGATATCTTTTTATAACTTTTGGTTTGAGGGTTTTATGTACAGGCCCACCTCATTTGATGGCTCTTTGCCTTATTACCCTTGGCAGATACTGTGTGTGTTTGTGTTATTTTTAATAAATTGAGCAGCTCCACATTGAGCAAGTCGGTCTGTGTCATTTTTCCAAAAGTATCTGCTGACTTGGTGTCTCTGTATCATATTTTGGTAATTCTTACAATATTTTAAGCTTTTTTCATGATTATCTGTTATCATGGTCCATGATCTGTGATCTTTGGTGTTACTGTCGTAAAAAGATGATGACTTACTGAAGGATCAGATGATGGTTAGAATTTTTTTTTTTTTAGCAATACAGCATTTTAAAATTAGGGTGTGCACATTGAAGTCCAGGTGGTGGTGCAGTGGTAAAGACTCTGCCTGCAAAGGCAGCAGACACCAGAGCTGCAGGTTTGATCCCTGAGTCAGGAAGATCCCCTGGAGGAGGTTATGGCAACCCACTCCAGTATTCTTGCCTGAGAAATTCCATGGACAGAGGAGCCTGGCAGGCTACAGTCCATGGGGTTGCAAGAGCTGCACACGACGTGGCAGCTAAACCACCACCCCCATTTATCTGCTTGGCTGTGCTCGGTTCTAATTGTGGCATTCAGGGGCTTTCGTTGCAGCGTGTGGGATCTAGTTCCCTGACCAGGGATCAAACCCAGGGCCCCTGCATTGGGAGCTTTAACCACTGGACCACCAGGGCAGTCCCTCTTTGTGGCCCTCTTGATTCAAGGTCTTGCCTCCATGCCTTTGTTTCTGTCTCTCATAGTGACGGTTTGGGCAAAACTCTGTTTCTCCCCAGTATCCACAAAAGACTCCCTTGCACACAGCCACTCGAGGTGTAATAAATTAACTTTAATAAGGTGTTTGGGGCTGGGAACCGACAAGGGGTTTATGTGGCAGCTAGGTAATCACTCTCCCTTTATGTCCCTGCACTGTGGAGCCCCACTGGCCTTGTCATGCCCTCAGCCCTCCCATTTGGCTGGGTCCCATCTCTTCCCCATGCTTCTCTGTTTTGCATTCTCCCATCTGCCCAGATGGAAGCCCACACGTCCTTCTCACTTTCTCTTGCAGAGTGGCTCATGCCCTGTTCTCTGGTTTAGCGTTCTGACCCAAGGTCTCTATCTGCCTATTTTCTCCAACAGACAGAGGAATTCTGGTGCCTGCCCCCAAGATCACAGACAGTTATAAACATGTCAGTGTATCACAGAAGCTCTTCGTCCTGGGGCTCGGGCTATGTCCATCCAGGTCTGAGGGCAGCCTGTGCTGCACAGCTGTAGTTTCTGATTCTTCAGCATCTATTTTTTCCTCATTTTGGAAACAACTTCCTGCTTTCCTCGGTGGATGACCAAGGTCTTGTTAACCCCAGCACGCTGGCCACAGATGCTTTCCAGGCACCGCATCAGTTCAGGGCCACCACTTGCTCCTGCTCTTTGGACAGTCCTGGGGCAGCTGAGTTCCAGCCTCTGGTTCTCACTGAGATTTAACTAAATCAGAGATTTAGAAGCTTAAGGCTGGAAGTCAAAATTTTATAAAAAAAACCTCTGGTAGTTGCAACATTCTGTGTGGCCCTACTTTGCAGGAAAGGATTAACCTTGTTCAAAAAAAGATGTGGCCCTTTGCCCCTGGTTCCTGTGAAGTAACCTCTTGGCCCTTCTTTGGAATGTCCTGGCTGATAGAAGGCTTTGTTTACCTGGGGCTGTGGGCTATACAGGATAATCTGTGCCGATAGTGTGATTCATGGTGGGGGCATTAGGCCACACAATAATGGCTTGACCTATGTTGGTGCCAGGCTTCCCAGGGGGCACAGCGGTAAACAATTCACCTGCTGATGCAGGAGATGCAAGAGACACGGGTTCAATCCCTGAGCTGAGAAGATCCCCTGGAAGAGAAAATGGCAACCCACTCCAGCATTCTTTCTTGGAGAATCCCATGGACACTGATGGGGTCGCAAAGAGTCAGACATGATTGATCATGCACGCAATCTTTCTTCAACTCTTTCTATGTTGGTGCCAAGGTCAGCTGCATGGGTGGTCAGCCACGTCTACATGATTGACACCTCTGGAAACCAAGGCTCGGGCACGCTTTCCTGCTTGGCAACACTCTGTGTGTGCGGTCACATGTCATCGGGCGGAGAAGTAAGTGCTGTCCATATGACTCCACCGGGACTGAACAACCAGAAGCTTGTGCCGGGACCCTGCCCTGTGTGCCTTTTCACATTGCTGCTCTTGATCTCATCCTTGCAGTGTAGTAAATTATATCCGTGAGTAAACAGCTTTGCTGAGTTCCATAGTCCTTGTAGCGAATGACTCAACCTGAGGCTGGTCTTGTAGACCCCTGAACTTGCCCTCTGCCCGGGTCACTGTGTTGTGAGGCAGAGGGGGCATCCTTGAGGTCTGGCAGGGGAAGGGTGGCCAGTGTCTTTGGAGGGAGACTCCCTCCATTGAGGCAGGGGAGGGAGTCCGCTGGAAGACTCACGTCAACAGCTCTTCTCACCATCCAGCTCCACGCTGTCACCTGGTGCCCTCTGTTGATGGATCCTGGGAATTGCTCTCAACAGCTGAATAGATGACCGTCTAGGGAAATACACAAACTTTAGCCTCTAGTTCAGTTGCTCAGTTGTGTCTAACTCTTTGCAACCCTATGGACTGCAGCACACCAGGCTTCCCTGTCCTTCACTATCTCCTGGAGTCTGCTCAAACTCATGTCCATGATGCCAACCATCTCATCCTCTGTCCTAACTTTAGCCTCAAGCCCTTATAAAAAAAATTCTTCCTGCCGAAGCCCAGCATGCAGAAAGCTGCAGGCCTGCCCCTTTCCCAACCCTGGAAACCAGGGCAGCGCTTCTCCATGAACGGGGAGGAAAGGGGAGATCTGAAAATGCAGATTCCCAGGTTAAGTGCTGCGGGGGCACAGAGATGCCTGGCCCTTTCTTGGAAACGTCCACGGAGATTAATCTGGGGTTTGTGCAGACCCCCACCCCCTCCTCAACTCCACCATGACACTTACCCCATTAGCAGTGGGACTGTACTGGTTCCGACCTGAGGACACAGGAGGAGAAGTAATCAGAAGTGAATGACAACGCTGAAAAGCATGGGAAGACACACGTGGGTGACCAGGCCCCTTGATTTCTGCTACTGACAGACGAGTCCTGGCTCTGCTATTGTCATGGGGGAGTCATGTCCCAAAATGGTTCCTACATTTAAAAACACAGCTGGGGTATAGGCTTCATCTAGTTATTCCTTCAGTTATTAACTATACATAAATATTTATTGAGCATGAGCTCTGGAACCAGATGGAAGAGTTCAAATCCCAGTCCTTTAGGAGCCATGTGACCATGAGCAATTGACTTAACCTCTCTGTGCCTCAGTTTCCTCAACCATCAAACAGGGATTTATTTAGCAAATAGCAAATGTTTACTTTGTGCCAGATGCATTCTGGGTGCTGGGGATATAGATGTAAACAAAACAGACAAAAATATCCAGCATGTGGCTTACAATGTGCCAAATGCTATGGTAAGTCTACACTAACAGGTATGGAAATGCCCATTTCACAGATGAGGAAACTGAGTCATAGTAAGGCTTTTGCCCATGGTGACTGCCTGTGGGCTCAGACACAGGCAGTCTGGCTCTGGACGTGATGCATTCAGCAAACATTTCCTCAAACACCTCTTTTGTGCCTGACCCAGTGGTGGGTGGTGCTGGGGACACAGCCATGGTCGACAGTCTAGCTCTGTGCTCCTGGGTTTCCCAGTCCACTGGAGAGACAGACAAGTCCCCATACCATGATGCCCCTGAGTGGGCAAGGGGTGGGGGTGGGGACGCCCAGAGCAGGTGCTTGGTTCATTTCAGGGAAAGATCAGGGAGGACTCCCTGGAGGAGAGGGCTTCCCACTGGGATGTGAGGAGGCCTTTTTGTTTACTGGTTGAACGAATAAAACTTTGTAACCAACAGATCTGCCTTCAACTCTTGACTTTCCAGCTGTGTGCCAGCTGGCAGGTAATGTCACCTCTCTGAGCAAATGTTTCCTCATCTGTAAAATGGGCTCACAGGGGGACTCTCTTTACAGGGTGGTTGTGAGCATTCAAGGGGGCTGTGCACAGGAAGTGCCTGGAGCAGAGAAAGTGCTCAGCAAAATGTAGCTCTTTTGATTACAGAATTAACCACAGGACTTTGCCAGAGGGAGCCATGGGGAAGGGGGCTCCAGGTAGGGGAACAGCCTTGCAAAGCCCTTGAGCCAGAGATCTGGGCACCTTTTAGAGCTAGGGATTGGGGCAACCCCTCCTTTCAGGGAGCCAGTCCTGAGCAAGGCAGATGAAGGAAAGTGACGGTGAAAGGGTTAAGTGTTATTCTACACTACATCCCTTTGGCAGGAGCGTCTCTGTCACCTGGATTGAAAGCCAAAGTCCTTACTGTGGCCTTTCAGGACTTGCAGGAGCTGCTCCCACTTTGTAAAAACGAGTCAATGATCCAATGAATAAAACTCCCCGGTCTCAGTGTCCCTGTCTGTCAAAAGGGGGAACCTCATGGTGTTGGCATGAGGGTTCAGGGAGAGGTTGCCACGTGGAAGGCTTAGTACAGAGCCTGTAGGCTCACAGTAGGTGCTTAATTATGGCAGCTGTGGTGATGTTCATTTACAGCAGGCAGGCGGGGGATATTGCGAAAAAGAGGGGACTCACGGGAGTTTTTGCGCCGGCAGAGACAAATCAGGAGGAACACCAGGAAGACAACAAACAGGATTACCAAGGCCAGGATGATATAGATCGTAGAGGACAAGCCCTCTTGTGACTGCTCCCTAGGACGTTCTGCCAGAAGAGAAGGAAGCAGAGATTTAAGCTGAGAGACTTTTGGGGGGGTTTCACCTGCCCCCCAAAATATTAGACTTCACTTTTGAAGGAGGCTACCATTCTGCCTCCCTCAGTCTATATGGTTTATCTGAGCTTCACTCCACCCTCTGGTTCCTAGGATGGGACTTGAGTTTTCTTTTTTTTTCTTTTAATTTTTTATTATGTGTTGGGGTAGAGCCGATTAACAAATGACGTTGTGTTAATTTCGGGTGAACAGCTAAGAGACTCAGCTATACATATATGTATCCATTCTCCCCCAAACCCCACTCCTGCCCAGGTTGCCACATAACATTGAACAGAGTTCCACCTGCTATATAGTAGGTCCTTGTTGGTTATCCATTTTAAATAGAGCAGTGTGTACAAGCTGGAGGATGGGACTTTGACCTGGGCCTGGCCAATCAGAGCATTCCATTCTCTCTGGCTGCTGCAGTTGGTTCATGAGGTGGGATCTAAGTTGAGCCAATGAGAGCCAGCCTTCAGACTCTGGCTAGAGCTATTGAGAGTGGTGTATTCTTTCCCTTGGGATCACTAAACTGGTGGGCTGTGAGCCTATAAACTGCTGGGGATCATCTGACCTTCCTGAGGGGAAAGCCTGCCAGGGAATAAAGCCGGCAAAAGAGAAGCAGAGACAACAGAGGTCAAGAAAAGTTCCTGGGTTAAACAGCTGGAGCACTTGGATCTAACCATACCTGAAGGTGAATTTCTAATAAAGTCCCATTTTTGCCTGGACTATTTTGAATTGAGCTTCTATCAATTGCAAATGACAGAGTTCTGTCTAATATACTTGGAAAAGCCTTCCTGAGTCCATTGGGAAGAGGCATTATGCAACTACCCCAGCCTGGGTTTGCAGAGGGGCTGTGTCCAGGTGGCTGTACAGTGGTTCCAACGGTTCAGATGGTGAGTTAACAGACAGTAAAGCTGAGCCCGTTGAACCTTCCATGAAGGGGCTTAGGGAAAGAATGAGAGCTTGGGAGCATGCTTGTGGTTGAGGGACTCCTTTAACCAGGGACCACCTCTAAACCCCTCCCTCAGAGGGAATCCTACTTCGATATCCTCTTTGATATCTATCCTGAGTTCCTCTGTTCTCCCCACCCAGGGGGCTCCTCACCTCTGACCAGGATGGTCACGTTTGCCTGGTTGGTCCCTAGGGCGTTGGTGACAAGGCAGATGAAAGTCACATTGATGGTCTCGTCCACAGTGTGAATCAGAAGCTGAGTGCCCTGGACCACAGCAGAGACTGGCAGGGTTCCGTTGGGCCTAGGAGAGACAGATGGGTGAGGAAGTGGTCTCAGTCAGAGGCCTAGAGTAGCCGGTGTTGGGGCCCTCACTGTACAGCAGGAATATAGCAACTCTCACGCCGTCTATAATACAAGTTCAGAGCAAGCCTGGAGTTCCCCCAACTCTGCCTCTCACACTCCCATCCAGCCTATCGGCAAACCCTGTCTGCCCCATGTTCAAAATCCACACAGATGGACTTGCCTGGTGGTCCAGTGGTTAAGAATCTGCCTGCCAATCAATCCAGGGGATGTGAGCTCGATCCCTGGTTGGGGATCTGGGATCTCACATGCTGAGGGGCAACTAAGCTTGCAAGTCAAAAGTACTGAGCCCAGGCACCTCAGCTAGAGAGCCTGTCTGCTGCAAACCACAGAGTGCATGTACTCTGGAGCCTGCGCACCATGACCAGAGAGAAGCCCACGCGCGAAGCCCACGCGCTGCAAGGAAGATCCCGTGTGTAGCAACTAAGACCCAACTCAACCAAAAACAAATAAACGTTAAAAACAAAGAGAACGTAGCCAAAGTCTCTCCTCTGTCTAGTTACTGTTGCTGTTCAGTTGCTAAGTTGTGTCCGACTCTGCGACCCCATGGACTGCAGCCCTCCAGGCTCCCCTGTCCTTCACTATCTCCCGGAGTTTGCTCAAATTCATGTCCATTGACTCGATGATGCTATCTAACCATGTCATCCTCTGCTGCCCTCTTCTCCTGCCCTCAATCTTTCCCAGCATCAGGGTCTTTTCCAATGAGTCGGCTCTTCCCATCAGGTGGCCAAAGTATTGGAGCTTCCGCTGCAGCATCAGTCCTTTCAATGAATATTCAGGGTTGATTTCCTATAGGATTGACTGGTTTGATCTCCTTGTAGTCCAAGGGACTCTCAAGAGTCTTCACCAGCACTGCAATCTGAAAGCATCAGTTCTTCAGCCCTCTGTCCAGAGTCCTTCCTTAAAGGAAAAGTCCTGACCATGGGCACAGGTCCCACACAAGCTGGCCCCCTGATGCACTGATCCATTTGCTCCTGCCTCTATATCCATGGTGGCTGACTTGTTGACCCTGGAACGCTTCAGTTATGTTCCCACCTCAGGTCTTTGCATATGCTGTTCCCTATGCCTGGAATGCCCTTCTCATTGGTACCCACACAGATCACCCTCACTTCCTTCAGTCCTCTACTCAGACATCACCTTTCTGACACCTTCCTTGGTTACCCTCTTTCAACTGTAGCAACCCCCCACCTCCTCTGCAAGATCTTTCCCACAGCATTTATCACCACCTGAAGACTCTTAAGAGTCCCTTGGACTGCAAGGAGATCCAACCAGTCCATTCTGAAGGAGATCAGCCCTGGGATTTCTTTGGAAGGAATGATGCTAAAGCTGAAACTCCAGTACTTTGGCCACCTCATGCAAAGAGTTGACTCATTGGAAAAGACTCTGATGCTGGGAGGGGTTGGGGGCAGGAGGAGAAGGGGATGACAGAGGATGAGTCTGAGTGAACTCCGGGAGTTGGTGATGGACAGGGAGGCCTGGCGTGCTGCGATTCATGGGGTCGCAAAGAGTCGGACACAACTGAGCGACTGAACTGAACTGAACTGAACTGACACGCTCCATCCTTAAAAATGGTATCTTGTTTATTTTTCTTTAAATTAAAAAAAATTTTTTTTAATTTTGGCCACACCCTAAAGCTTGTAGGATCTTCGTTCCCTGACCTGTGATTGAACTCCAGGGGCCCTTGGCAGGGAAAATGTGGAAACATAACTTGTGACCCACCAAGGAATTCTGACATTACCTTGTTTGTTTCTCTCCCCAGATCTGGAGATTTGAGAGGGGGGAATTTGGTTCTTTTTTCATTTACCGAAGCCTGTGGGTGGTGCTAGTGGTAAAGAACCCACTCTTAGGAGTCCTAAGAGGTACAAATTCAGTCCCTGGGTGGGGAAGATCCCCTGGAGGAGAGAATGGCAACCCACTGCAGTATTCTTGCCTGGAGAATCCCACGGACAGAGGAGCCTGGCGAGCTATAGTACATGGAATCACAAAAAGTCAGACATGACTGAAGTGACTTAGCACGCAGCACGTGGGTCAGTAGCATCCGACACACACTAAGTAGTCAAGAAACACTGGTTTAGGGACTTCCCTGGTGGGCCAGTGGCTAAGACTCCGCCTTCCCAATGCAGGGGGTCCATGTTCGAACCCTGGTCAGGGAACTAGATCCCACATAGCACAACTAAAACCCGGTGCAGCCAAATAAATAGATAAATATTTAAAAAGAACGAAAGAAACACTGGTTTAATGGACAGAGGAGACCGGGTCATGGGTTTGGGTATTCTGCAGAGCTGGCATGGAAAGCTGGCCGTATGGTTCGAGAGCCTGAATTGCGTTGCTTTGAGACAGGAAGGTAAAGGCCAGCTGTCAATACCAATCAAAAACCTTCAATTGGCAGCTCCGCTGGCTGACCATTGACACATGACTGGCTGTCCACAGAGATGGACTGCCGGGGATGCCCGCCGCCGCGACATTTGCATAGTTGAGAACGGGAAAGCACCTCTGTATCCCCAGGTGGGACTGGTTATGTCATCGACAGCCTCATCTGTAACAGAGTCCTAGACCCTCAAAGAAGCAGGTGGTGGGGTTTTGAAATGCATAAATGATGAGGACTGTTGGATAGATGGCGAGAGGGATGGATTGAAGGGCAGGAATGTGATAAAGCAAGTCCAGGAAAATGTTAGTGAGAGAATCCACACAGCGGGGTTTTGAATGTTTACTGGAAAATGCTTACAAGACTTCTGTAGGCTTGAAACATTTCCCGATAAAATGCTGGGGGAAAATAGATCTATGTGTCCTGACTTGGAAAGGTGTTCACGAGAGGGACTTCCCTGGTGGCCCAGCAGTTAAGACTCTGCGCTTCCACAGCAAAGGAGCGTGGGTTCCATCCCTGGTCAGGGAACTGAGATCAGATATGCTGTGAGGTGTGGCAAAGACGAAACAAAAACGAAAGAAATGTATTCATGGACAGAGGAAAGTTTTCAAAATTATACATACAGCACAGTTTCTTTCTTTTTTTTTTTAGAAATATTGAAAAAAAGACAGGAAGGATATATGACAAAGGGTAACAGTGATGTTTCTGGAGATGACTGGGTACAGGACTATAAGAGCTATTTTCTTCTTTTTACTCATAACCATATTGCCTAAAGTTTCTACAGTGCTCATAAGTTATTTTTGTAATAACAAAAACTGGGCCCAATAAAAATTAGGTTAAACCATTTACCCCTTTGCCTTTATCTTTCCCCACTTTTATCCTTGGTCTCAATAGGAATTTGAGGAAGTTTTTTGATTGCTCTGCTCCTCAATCAAGAAAATCAGGAGGGGGCTACTTACCTGGTGGTAGCTTCCAGTGGTTAAGAATCTGCCTTGCAATGCGGGTTTGATCCCTGGTAGTTCAGTTGGTAAAGAATTTTGGTAGCTCAGTTGGTAAAGAAAATTTGGTAAAGAATCTGCCTACAATGCTGGAGAGCCAGGTTCGATTCCTGGGTTGGGAAGATGCCCAGGAGAAGGAATAGGTTACCCACTCCAGCATTCTTGGGCTTCCCTTGTGACTCATTTGGTAAAGAATAAGCCCGCAATGTGGGAGACATGGGTTTGATCCCTGGGTTGAGAAGATCCCCTGGAGAAGGGAAAGGCTACACACTCGTATTCTGGCCTGGAGAATTCCATGGACTGTATAGTCCACGGGGTCACAAAGAGTCGGACACGACTGAGCGATTTTCACTTGGGGAACTAAGATCCCACATGCTTTGGGGCAACTGAGCGTGTGCGCTGCACCTGCGGAGCATGCACGCCACAACTAGAGAGTGTGTGCGCCACAACAAAGATCCCACGGGCCACAGCTAAGACCCGATGCAGCCAAATAAATAGATATTTTTAAAAAATGAGAATGGGGATGGGACAAAATTTGCTCTGTAAGAGGTGACTGAGCAGGTTACACAAGGTGGCTGGGGAGGTGGCACAGTCCAGGGCTTAAGAGGATTGGGTTTGGAGCCAGACACCGACGGGAGAGTCACCTCTATACCCGTGTGCCCGGGCAGATGACCACAGCTCCCGGGCAGATCTTTAACTCGGTCCTGGCGATAGTGCAGACTCTGGCCGGAGCGTGGGGATCACGTGGGGTGCAGGTAAGTACCTGGCACACAGCAGGCACCCCATAAAGAGCAGGTGTGTCAACAAACCTGGACTTTATCACCTCATTAACTCTGTGCATACAAGATAATTTCCTGGGGGCCCACAGTTGACTTCTTGTTTTGTTTTTAACTTTCCTGCCTACATCCCTCCTTCCTCAGACCCAGGAGTCCAGGCCCCCAGCCCCTCCTTCCTCTGACCCTTGAGTCCAGGCCCCCAGCCCCTCCTTCCTCTGACCCAGAAACTCACGTGCTCCAGTTGTAGTCTGTGGGCTCTGGTTTGCTGTGGATGTCACAGTTCAGGGCAACGTCTCTACGGCCGATGTACCAGTTGTCATCATAGCCGGATATGGAGACCTCGGGGGGGTCTGGGGGAAACAGACACACAGGCTCAGAGACAGGGAGCCTTCAGGGGGCCTAAAGATAGCTGGGATTCATGTCACAACAGGAAGAGGGCCTTGGCAGGTTTGGGGAACAGCTCAAGGTGGAGAGGCCTGGGAGGGGTCTGGGCAATGGGTTCCAGCTTCTGCACCAAAAATAGAAGCCTGGGAGTCCTCAGCAGGGTGCTAGGACGGGGGTCACAGAGAGCGCGTCTCAGGACCTGCTTCTCTATTGGTTTTCCCTATAAAGCCAGGTCCTGGCATGCCTGGGATGTCCTGTGAGAAAAAGCCTCCTTCTGGGTGTTCATAACACACATGAGCATATTCAAGGCTCTGACAAGTCCTGCAGGAGAGAATCCTGGATGACTGCATTTCAGTCTGTGTGTTACCCAACTCAAATACGATCAACAGGGAAGATTTTTAAAGTCCCCAGGGGGAAGGCCAATGAGACAGGGGGTTTTTGTATGTGTGTTGGGAAGGAGTCAGTTTAGACACCCTCCTCACTCAGATCCAGTTGAGGGGGTCGGGTGTAGACTGTGCAGCAACTGTCAGGCAGAGAGTAGTCAGTCCAGACAGTGATGGGAGGACCCAGTCCGTAGATGAGCCAGTGTAGACAACAGTGGGGCAAAGGGGAGTGTAGACTCCACGGGGGGTGGGGGTGGGGACACTGTAGGCAGTTCTCCAGGATAGCCAGTGTAGACAATGTTGTGGGTTGGTGTGAGAGAGTATCTAGGAGAACCTGAGTAGAAAATGCAGGGTGTCAAGGCAGCAGTGGTCAACTGCCAACTGCCCTCAGCTGGTGGCCTAAAGGAGTGGTGTAGACAGTGAGGGCAATGCTGTCTGGGGCCCACAGGAGCCTGTGTAGACAATAGTGTGTGTGTATGCTCAGTAGCGTCCAACTCTTTGTGACACCATGAACGGTAGCCCACCAGCTTCCTCTTGTCTATGGAATTTTCCAAGAATACTGGAGTGGGTTTTCATTTCCTCCTCCAGGGGATCTTCCCGACCCAGGGATCAAACCTGCATCTCCTGCATTGGCAGGCAGATTCTTTACCAGTAGCGCCACCTGGGAAGCCCAGACGGTATTATGGCAGTGTAGGAAACACAGGGGAGTTGGTATCGATGGTGAGGAAGCAGTGTAGCAGTGTGTACAAGGTCAGTGTGGACAGTTGCCCAGGGAAGAGGGTGTAGGCACTGTGTGCGGGCTCAAGAGAGCATATGTTGGGTGTCCGTGTAGACAGCAGCCCCCAGGGAGCACTGTGAACTGTGGTATAAAAAGCTGGTAGAGTCCTTCCCTAGCAGTCCAGTGTTTAAGACTCAGCGCTTCCATTGCACAGGGCATGGGTTTGATGCCTGGTCAGGGAACTAAGAGGCTTCCCTCGTGGTGCTAGTGGTAAAGAATCCGTCTGCCAATGCAGGAGACATAAGAGCCTCGGGTTCACTCCCTGGATGGGGAAGATCCCCTGGAGAAGGGCATGGCAACCCACTCCAGTATTCTTGCCTGGAGAATCCCATGGACAGAAGACCCTGGGACAGTCCATGGGGTCCCAAAGACTTGGACACAACTGAAGTGACAGCATGCACGTAGGCACCGGGAACTAAGATCCCACATACCCTGTGGTATGGCCAAAAGGGGAAAAAAAAAAAAAAAGAAGCTGGTATAGACAATAAAGGACAGGGTTATCTATGGCCCAGGGGAGTCGGTGTAGATGATGTGGGGATGGGTGTAAGGCAATAGTCAGAGAGCCAGCTCTGATGATGAAATGATGTAATGCTGAAAGTGCCCCTTGGAGTCAGTGTAGGGGGAGGGTGGAGACAGCTGTTCAATGGCAGGGGGAGGATGGAGACAGCTGGCCAATGGCAGGGGGAGGGTGGAGACAGCTGGCCAATGGCAGGGGGAGGGTGCAGACAACTGGCCAATGGCAGGGGGAGGGTGGAGACACTGGCCAATGGCAGGGGGAGGGTGGAGACACTGGCCAATGGCAGGGGGGGGTGGAGACACTGGCCAATGGCAGGGGGAGGGTGGAGACAGCTGGCCAATGGCAGGGGGAGGGTGGAGACACTGGCCAATGGCAGGGGTAGGGTGCAGACAGCTGGCCAATGGCAGGGGGAGGGTGGAGACACTGGCTAATGGCAGGGGGAGGGTGGAGACACTGGCTAATGGCAGGGGGAGGGTGGAGACACTGGCCAACGGCAGGGGGGTGGTGGAGACAGTCTGGCAGCCCCTCCCGCCCTTGCTCACACTTAGACCCACTCACAGGACACAGCCAGGGTCATGGGGATCACCACGGGCTCCTCAAAGCTCTCGTGCTCCACTCTGCAGGTGACGTTCCTGCCGTCCACCTGGCTGGAAGGTGTTAAGATTAAGAGGCTGATGACGGTGACGGTGCCAGGCAGGGGCCCTGGCACCTGGGTGGTATTGGTCTTTTCATCTGAGGACCAGGAGATGCGGGCAGGTGGGTGACCTCCGGTGGAGTTGCAGCGGGCCACCGGCACAGGGTTTGGGCTGAGCGGGATGTCCAGGGTCTCAGCCTTGTTCTGGGGCTGGGCTGAGAAGAGGAGCAAAAGACACGGGTTACGCCTCACCAGCAGTTATGCAACAAACATCTCAGCAGCAGGGGAGTACCAAGATGAGGGTACCGGATGTGGCCATGTTCAAATCCCTGCTCTGGCCTATCCGTAGGGTGGCCTTGGGCAAGTCCATGCCTCAGTTTCCTTGTCTGTCAACTGGGGATAAGGGGAGGATGACCAGCGATGAGAATTTATAGGTAAAGCTCTTAAAAGGGTACTTGGCAGGTAATATGTCAATATATATAATTATGATTGATAATTGAATATGGTGCCTGGCTCTGTGATGGGCAGTATTGAAAACTCAGGAAGGACTGAGACAGCCCCACCCTTGCCTTCATGGGGTGGACTATCGGAAGTGAAGACGGATTTCCCCAGACAGAGATGACTCAGGCTGGGCAAGGCTGGGATGGGGGATCCCAGAAGGGGTGCCTGAATCTCGGGGATGGTGGTTACTGAGGGCTTCACGGAGGAGGGGAGGGCTGAGCTGTGCTCTGGAGATTCAGACAAGAGTGACTGGCTCAAGGTTCCATAGTCGTAAATGACAGAACTGGATCTTCCCACAAGGTCTGTCTGACTCTAAAACTACCTTGCCCATTTCTTAATCATTCTGGTGATTCCCAGACCTGAGATTTCATGTGGTTCCTTTTCCCTCAGTACCTGTGTTCTTGTTACCCAAGATTTCTCTTTAATTTGACTCACCGGTTCTGTTTTACTCTCATCCTAAATCATAAGACCTGAAGTCTTAAGTTTTCTGAAATGATGAGAGATGCCTTTGGTTGGGGGCATGTATCAGCCACTGTTCCAAGGAATTAACCTTTCATGAGTCATTCATGCAAGGCCCGGGACAGTTCCTGACACAGAAAGTGATAGTGAGCTCCCCTGGTGGCTCAGACGGTAAAGAATCTGCCTGCAATGCAGGGAACCCAGGTTTGATCCCTGCATTGGGAAGACCCCCTGGAGAACGGTGAGTCATTCATACAAGGCCCAGAACAGTTCCTGACACAGAAGCAAAAAAGAAACATGAGCTCTTATTCATCCTCACAGCAATCTCCATTTCACAGATAAGAAAACCGAGGCAAAGAGACTTCATACTCAGTTGCCAAGAGGAAGACCTGTCATATTTTCTCTGGTACTCATAAAAATGAACGCATGTTTCCATGACAATGCCAAGGGCATCCCCCCCACCCACCTTGGTTGGAGAAAGCCCTCCACTCCTGGATATCAGAATCTACCCTCCCCCCCTCCCCCCGCCCCCCCCAGTCTATTTCAACTCTCCCTTTGGCTCAGTGGGTAAAGAACCCGTCTGGAACCCGTCTGGAATGCATGAGACACAGGAGACAGTTCGATCCCTGGGCTGGGAAAATGCCCTGGAGCAGGAAATGGCCAACCACTCCAGTACCCTTGCCTGGGAAATCCCACAGGGAGGAGCTTGGCGGGCTACAGTTCATGCGGTCACAAAGAGTCAGACATGACTGAGCAGCACTCACTCACTTCCTCACCAAAGGGAGTAACAATAACTGACCCACTATCCCCAGCCCACAGAGGTCTCTGCTCTAAGCGGTTCACCTGGATGAACTCCTTGGACCTTCAGGATAGCTTTCTGAAGGCAGCACTATTGTTACTAAGCCTCTTTTACAGATGAAGAAAGCAGGTTTCAAGATGAATCCACCTGCCCAAGCTGGCAGTGGCTTCCCAGCTTCCCAGGCCAGTCTCTGTCCCCACCTACTTCTTTCATCAGCCACTCCCCTCTATACCACCAGCATCCCCAGATCCTCCAATCCCCTTGGCCCACAGTCTCCAAGCTCTTACATCCCAGGACCTCGGACTCTCTTCCGGTCTTTGACCCCCTCCCCCTTCACATCTCCCCTGCATCCCGCAGGGTCATTGTTTGACCTCCTTTTGTTCCCTCGGAATTTCTCCCTCCCTCCTGGCCCCTTCCCTCTCTTTGCTCACCTCCCTATCCGACTCCACATCCCTCCCTTTCGGTTCCCCCCGCCTCCCGGCTTACCGAGCACACGGAGCTGGGTTCGAGCGCTCTTGTCACCATTAGGGAACGTGGCGAACTGGCAGGTGTAATTAGCCTCATCTTCCACGCGCAACTCCCGCACAGCCAGTGAGGCGTCCTGCAGCTTCTCGCCGGGCTTGGCGGCCATAAATTCCAACCGGCTGGACTCGTGGAAGCTGGGGCCCTGGGTGGGGTGGAAGACTGCCACGCTGCGGGCGGGCTCTGCCTGTCTCTGCTTGGTCCAGGTCACTTGCGTCACCGTCACATTGTGTTCCAGGGGGTGCAGTTTGCATGGCAGTGTCACATTTTCTCCCAGGAAACCAGACACCTGGACTGGGGCCAGCACTGTGATTATCTTGGTCCCTGTGGGGAAACACAGGGTGGGTCACATCTGAGTGTCCCTGATCTGGGTGGGGTAGGGGGCTCCTGGAGCTTGGAACCCCTTGGGTGTGTGTGTGTTGAGGGGAACGGGGATGCAGAGCACCAATCCTGGTCCAGGGGTGAGGATGAGATGGGGGCTGGACTGGGTCTGCCACTGGGTCCCGCACCCCACCCCCCAATTGGGTTGTTATTACCATATATCCTCTATCTCAGCATCATCAATTTTAAAAATTGCGGTCTGTGTTGTGGTTAAAAATTAAATTTGTCTCTTAAACCACTTTAAAACATATACTCCAGTGGCAATTAAGTACATTCATGATGCTGTGCAGAGAGCATCACTATGTAGTTCCAAAACTTTTTTTTACCTCCAGTCATCAGTTTTAAAATGCACTGGGACGCTGTTAGAGCATTTCCAATTTAGAGGAATGGGAAGGGGAAGAAGGGGTTCTCAGGTGGCTCAGTGGTAAAGAATCCACCTGCCAATGCAGGAGATGCTGGTTCAATCCCTGGGTGGGGAAGATCCCCTGGAGTAGGAAAAGGCAACCCGCTCTAGTATTCTTGCCTGGAAAATTCCATGGACAGAGGAGCCTAGTAGGCTACAGTTCATGAGGTCACAAAGAGTTGGACACGACTGAGTGACTGAGCATACATGCGCACGTGCGCGCGCGCACACACACACACACACATACACACAAGGGGGAAGAAACTCAACATCTTAGGATCCATGAAATAAAGTAGTATTATCCCAGTGCTCCAGCCCCAAGCATCCAGTATCGTGCATCGAACCTGGACTGCCGACTTGTTTCATATATGATATTATACATGTTTCAATGCCCTTCTCCCAAATCATCCCACCCTCTCCCTCTCCCACAGAGTCCAAAAGACTGTTCTATACATCAGTGTCTCTTTTGACCCAGAGGGATGGTACGGGGAGGGAGGAGGGAGGAGGGTTCAGGATGGGGAACACGTGTATACCTGTGGCGGATTCATGTTGATATATGGCAAAACCAATACAATATTGTAAAGTTAAAAAATAATTAAAAAAAACCCACAAATCCTAAAAGAAAAAAAAAAGTAGTATTATTACTCTTTGTGGCCTTAGGTCGGGAAAATGTTTGTAGGGGGGTCCAAGCATAAGAAGGGAATTGATGGGACTTCCCTCGTGGTCCAGTAGTTAAGACTTCCAAAGAAGGAGGCACAGGTTTGATCCCTGGTCAGGAAGCTAAGATCCCATATACCTTGCAGCCAAAAAGCCAAAACATAAAAGTAAAGCAGGATTGCAACAAATTCAATAAAGACCATTAAAAAGCATCCACATCCAAAAAAAAAAATTTTTTTTTTAAAAGAAGGGAGGTGATTATAGCCCCCAGGTTTTGGATCCCCTCAGCTCTCTGCTGTGAGGGCTTCAGGCAGATTCCTTAACATCTTGGATTCTTTTCTGCTAGTTTGTAAAATACGACTAATTACAGTTAACATTCTGGGGTTGCTTACACAGATTAGGAGCTGTTCTGAGTGCTTCACACATCTCCCAGCATTTAGTCCTTAAGCAGCACCTTGAGGCAAAAGTACCACTGTCGGCCCCACTTTGCAGAGGGGAAATCCAAAGCACAGTCTTCTGCTCCAGGTCACACCGAGTGCAAGTGACAGAGTCGGGATTTGAACCTGGGCCATCTTCAATCAAGACTCCTGATCTCTAATCCACAGACTCCATATGAAAATCATTCTCCCTAGAGTCCCTGCACACACTAGATCCTCAACATGTGTTGACTTTTATCCACATTGATAAACACAATGCTATGCATCCTTATTAATAATAATAGGGATAAAGGAGAAGGCGAGAAGGAGTTAAATGCTTTGAATCTCAGTCTTTCCACTCACTAACTGTGGCCTTTGTGACCGTGGTTTCACTCCCCTGAGCCTCCGTTTCCTCATCTGTAAAATGGGGGTGTTTGTAACTTAAGAGGGAGTTGGAAGGACTAAATGATGAGATTTATGCAAAGATATATGCCAAGCACTCTCTACCGGTGAATATTATAATTATTGCTATGAGGAAGAGGAGGTCAGGACATAGTGGACTGGGGGGCTTGGAGCAAGGCGTGTGGAGGGAGGACACGGTCTGGACACGAGGGGATTGAGTGGTGAGCTGAGCACACTAGTCTCGGATCAAATGCCAGCTCTACCATGGATGTGCTGTGCAGCTCTGGGCAAGTGTGTCTCCTTCTCTGATGGTAAGACCTCTGTGAGGATGACATTGGGTGAAGTGGCCTTTCTCTAGGCTTACTCTAGGCTTTCTCTAGGCCCTGTGCCATAGCCAGGGCCAAGTTCCACTGCATGCCAGGCCCCTGAGCTGCTCCCTTGGGCCAATCCTCCTCCAACCCTCTCCAAGTCCACGAGATCCACACTTCTAGCACTAGGATTTTCACCCTCATTGGACAGAGGGGTCAAGTGAGCCTTGCATGGTCAAACTATCTGCCTGGGTAAACCAGAAAGCTAGGGGGCAGAGCCTGGGTTGAGACCTTTTGAGAAATGAGGAGACTCTGGTTTCCTCAAGTCTGTGTTCAGTATTATTACTGTTCATGTGAATCATCACAGTCATTATTGATTTTCTTCAGTGCATCTAGCTCAGGGTGTTTGCAAGACACCATTTTACAAGGTAGGTGGGATTCCATTCTCCCCTCCTTCCTCCTCCCAGCCCCCAACAGACATTTCAGGGAAACAGGGAGGCATTAAATGCCAAAAGCTATTTTGAACTCACCGCTGTCTGACATCAGAGTTATACTCCCAGCAGGCGGAACGCGGCCCATACTAGGCACTCAACACACTTGTGTGGGGTGAATGCGTGAATGAATGAATGGCCGCGGCCTAGAGCCAGACGCGGTCGAAGGGGAACGAGAGAACAGGGTTGTCTGCCGCTGCCCTCCTCCCCCTCATCAAGCATCTTCGGTGGCTGTTAGCTTGGCTGTTGAGGGCTGGGGAGAAGGGTGCGCTGGTATAGCAAGCAAGTGCGCGGGTGTGTAGCCCGGGCAGGTGTGGCACGGAGAAAGTTCACCTTCCGCTTTATTTTTCCCCGGAGGCCTGCCCGCCCTGCCCTTCAGAAATCTCCCGAAGTCCGGCGGTTTTCGGGGAAGCTATCAGGAGAGTCTGGCCCAGGCCCGGCGTGGCCGCACCACTGGCGCGCGGCGAAGGGCGGCGAGCAACTCAGGGTGGGGCGAGCGCCCGGGCCGGTGGGGAGGGAGAGGGGGAACGGGGGCCGCCCGATCGCGCGGGGTCACTCACCGGCTCCCAGGTTCGTCCAGAACAACAACAGCAGGAACTGCAGCAGCCGCCGCCAAGTGGAGAGAAAAGCAGGGGCCATGCCGGCTTCCTCCCGGCGCCCCTGGGCAGGGCGTGCCCGGCCTTCTTCACTTGAGCCGGGCGTCCGCTCGCTCTGCCAGCCGCGTGTGCGCGGCTCGTGCTGATTCCGCACCTTCTGCTCAGGAATCCCGGCGTCACTCAGCCGCCGCAGCCCCCGGGAGGACCTCCTCGGACTAGCAGCGAGGAAAAAGTAGAAATGCGCGCCCTCGCAGGTACCCGTTTGGCTCCTCCGACGCCCCCGGAGGCGCCGGGTACTGCCCTTCCCTCCGCCCCTATGCTACATTCTACTGACGTCACGTACGACGGTGACTTCGCTAGGACATGGGTTCGGATGTGTCGTTGTTTCAGTCGCTGAGTCGTGTCCTACTCTTGGTGACCCCACGGACTGTGGCCCGCCAGGCTCCTCTCTGTCCATGGGATTTCCCAGGCAAGAAATACTGCGGCGAGTAGACATTTCTTTCTCCAAGGGATCTTCCCCACCCGGGGATCCAGCTGGGGTTTCCTCCTGCACTGCAGGCAGGTTCTTTACTGCTGAGCCCCGAGGAAACTGAGGCGCTGGCAAAGAGGTTCAGCGACTTTCTAAAGTTCAGGATTGGCGAGGGACAGAGCGGGGATTTGAGTCTATCATGGGGACAGATCCTGAGTTCCTAACCCCCAAAGCTGCCACCCCTGGGGTCATATTGGGCAAGTTGCTTCTCCTTGGACTTTGGCCAGTTCGGAGGGTTCTGCTTCTTGCTGACCCCTCTGCCTTGGTCCCGGAGCCCACTCCTGGCACACAGCCGTGGGTGGGCGGTTCTGATGCTGGGCCTCTCTCTGCATGTACGTAGGTGAATTTCTGAATGGAAATGTGGAAGCTGGTCTCTGGGAAATCTCTGAATTTTCTGGCACTCTTGTTCAGGGCCTGTGAGTAATTTCCAAATTGGGAAACTGGCTGTTGCTTTGTTCCTCCCCTGAACTGTGATGTCACCTCTGGGGTTCCCCCTCTTCCCAGGGCTCCCAGCTTCGGCTACTGTAGTTTCAATAGTCACCTCTCTGACTCTGGATGGTTAGCGGCTGCCCCCTGCCCTCACCAATGTTTGGATGTCATATTTGAGGCCCAAGTCACCCCACTTTCTGTCTTCTCCCCACTGGACATCTGACTTCCTGGCAACAAGAGTGGGGCCTCTGCTTCAAATCAGACCATTAGAACCTTGGTCCTGAACAATTCATGCGATGGGGATACTAGAGGCTCTGTTATTGAAGCTGAAAAGTGGGGTCAAGGCAGGGCTGAGGGTCAGGGATGGGGTGAAGGTTAGGGATGAAGTCAAAGATGGGGTCAAAAAAGGGAGGGCCTTGGGGATAGGGTTAGGATGTGGTGAGGGTCAGTAGGAGGGGAAGGTCCTTTGGTGGCTGGTATTCCCAGGGAAAAACCCTTTGAGTCGCTAAATACTTGGGAAGGCCAAAAGCTTCAGGCTGTCAAAATCTTCGAATTAAATAAAATGTCCTGGACTTCCCTGGTGGGCATTGCAACCTCCAGTATTCTTGCCTGGAGAATCCCATGGACAGAGAAGCCTGGTGGGCTATGGTCCATAGCGTCGCAGAGAATCAGGCACGACTGAGGCAACTTAGCACACATACACAGTGGATGAGAATCCTCCTGCCAATGCAAGAGATATGGGTTTGAGCCTGTGGGAAGATTCCACAGGCCTCGGAGCATGCTGGCCACAGCATGTGAGCCTGTGCTCTAGAGCCCATGAGCAGAAGCTACTGAGCCCGCACCACACAATTACTGAAGCCCATGCTCCTAGAGCCTGTGCTCTGCAACAAGAGAAGCCCTGTCTAGTCCCAACTAGAGGAAGCCTGTGTGCAGCAATGAAGACCCAGCACAACCAAAATAAAATAAATTAATCAAATAAAATATCTTGTTGCAGGTCTGGATATGGCTAAGGCAAGGACATGATGGAGAGAGATGGGTGCCAGCTGGAATGGGTGGGTGGAGTTAAGGAGTTGTCTGGTTCCTGATAGCCCCCGACTGCAGGCCCTTTCCACCTCTGAGCCCTGAGAGTGGTCTGGAGTTCCATTGAAACCACACTCCTCTGGCTCTCGCAGCTCCCTGGGCCCTCCCACCATGGCCCTTGGCTCTTTATTAATTCAATCAATACATGTTGATTGAGCACCTACTTTGTATTTGGCCCTGTCCCAGGTGCTTCACTTTCTTAGCTGCTAAAGATACAGTGATGTTCAAGAAACAAAGTTCCTGCCCTCCTGGAGGTCCTGGGTTGGATGAGAGTTGAGGAGAGGAAGATAATAAAAAAAAAGTAGACAGGTACTATATATACCAGGGGATGGTAAAAGCTATGAAGAAGAATAAGTGAAGGAGACAAGGACATTAAAAAACTAAGATGATGGAATCTGGTCCCATCGCTTCATGGCAAATAGAAGGGGAAAAAGTGGAAGCAGTGACAGATTTTCTTTTCTTGGGTTCCAAAATCCCTGTGGATGGTGACTGCAGCCATGAAATTAAAAGATGCTTGGTCCTTGGAAGGAAAGTTATGACAAACCTTGACAGCATATTAAAAAGCAGAGATATCACTTTGCCACCAAAGGCCTGTATAATCAAAGCTATATTTTTTCCAGAAGTCATGTATGGACTGAACTGAACCATAAAGAAAGAAGACTGAGCACCAAAGAACTGATGCCTTTGCATTGTGGTGCTGGAGAAGACTCTTGAGAGTCCCTTGGACTGCAAGGAGATCAAATCAGTGCATCCTAAAGAAAATCAACCCTGACTATACTTTGGAAGGACTGCTGCTATAGCTGAAACTCCAATACTTTGGCCACCTGATGCAAAGAGCTGACTCATTGGAAAAGACCCTGATGCTGGGAAAAACGGAAGGCAAAAGGAGAAGAGGGCAGCAGAAGATGAGATGGTTAGATAGCATCACTGACTCAATGGACATGAATCTGAGCAAACTCTGGAGATAGTGAAGGACAAGAGAGACTGGTGTGCTGTAGTCCATGGGGTCGAAAAAAGTCGGACACAACTTAGCAACTGAACAATCACAAGAACAGGTCAGGATAAGACATTGACATTTTAAGAGATCGGAAGACTTTGGAGGGTTTTGAGCCAATGTGATAAGATTTGTGTTTTAACAGAATCACCTGGAAGCTTGTATAATTAAGCAAATATGAACATATTTCCTTATTCTTTTCTTATGTATATAAGGAATTTATTTTGTATATGTGTGTATTTTCCTTATATATACATACATATGCATATTTCCTTATATACATGTATAAATATTATATATATTCCGTATACATAATTTCCTTATTCTTTCCTCCCACATTGAAAAAAAATAAATAGTAGCATTGTTCTGCCTTTTCCTGCTTTTTACCTAGCAACACATCTTGGTGATCTTTCTAGGCAAGGACACAGCATTCATTCATTCATTCATTGGTTCTTTCATTCACAGCTATGCAGCATTCCAATGCATGAACCCACAATAAATTGTGAACCTGTCCTCAGCAGATGAGCCCTTTGGGTGTTTCCCACTCTTTGCATTTGCAAACTATCCTCTGATGAGTGACCATGTCCACGCCATTTCCCACGCCTGTGACAGTATCAGTTCCCTAGGTTCCTAGAAGCTGATTTGCCTGGTCAAATCACATGCACATTTGTGGTTTTGGAGGATACTGGCTAGGTGTCATTCAGTACTCTTTCCAGCCAGCTAGGAACGCGGCAGTGTTTCCTACCCAGGGAATCCTGTGGTAGTGAACTGAAGCTTTTACAATCTCAGATGTGAAGTTTTGTCCTAGACGATTTGATGTAGGGACCTGGAGGCAGGGTGGGAGGGTTGGAAGGGAAAAAGAGAAAAAGAGGGAGGGGGAGTGGCAGAAGGGGCAGGGGAGAAAGGGAGAGAGGGAGACAGAGGCAATGGGGGCGGGGGAGAATGGAAGAAGGTGAGACAGCAATGATTCGGTGGGGGCTCCTGAATGCGACTCCCTTGGTTCAAATCCCACCTTCACCAACTAACAGCTGGTGATCCTAGGCAACCTGTATGGATTTTCTTGCCTCCTTTTTCTCATCTGGAAAACAGGAGCTCCCCAAAACATAGAGTGATGGTTAAATAAGTTATATGGATAAAAAGGTTATTTATTTTGCTGCTCTGACAAATGGCAGCAGTTATTACTGACGTCCTGGGGCTTGGGAGGCCACCTTGTATGGCCTTGCCGTGCACCCTGGTTACGAATGACAGTCTTGGGCAGCAGAGTCATTCAGTGCTGTGCAGGACGAGGACCTCATGGCAGATAATAAAGCTCATGTTCCTCATGTGGAAAATAGCAGTGACGTGCCCTGTTGTCCTGCCCTCTTTGCGGTTTGGGACAGAGAATGGGGGGCTGGGGTGGGTGAGGGCAAAGCTTTCATCTTCTGTACTCCGAGGCTAGGCAGGAAAAGCTGACAGAGAAACCCCCAAATAAAAACCACTTTCCTGCCCTTCCCCAAGGGCTACCAGAGCACTCACTTCCTCCCTCTCACCTCCCACCAGCCCCGCTGACCTCACTTCTATTTGGGATGTACTGGTGTCTCACAAACCCACTCCAGTGTTCTTGCCTGGAGGATCCCAGGGACGGGGGAGCCTGGTGGGCTGCCGTCTATGGGGTCGCACAGAGTCGGACACGACTGAAGCGACTTAGCAGCAGCAGAGGCAGCAGCAGCAGGTGCTTCGCAATGGTTGTTCCCCTCTATCCTTCCCTTCCAAATCCCACAGTCCTCTCGCTCCCCCGAGGAAGGAAATGAAACATTCCTGCCCTTCCTCTGCCCACAGATGACTCATCAGAAACAGCTTTTGATGCATTCCTGGCATTCGCGGGAACAAGTCCCAGTTCTAAATCCTAGCTGACTAGTTCCTGCATGACCTGGCCCTTGATCAAAGGCTCTTCCACTCCCCCTTTATGTGTCAGCCAGACGGAAACCCTTGTAATCCTTTTAAGCAAACCATATTTATTCACCTTCAGGCCAGAAGACTTTCCCTCTGGTCTTCACTAGTTAATGGCTCCCACTTCAGGTCAAGCCACCCCCTCCTCCAGGAAGCCTTCCTGGATTCCCCAGGCTGGGTTACCCCTCCTCAGGTCTCCCTGAGCCCCCTGAGCTCAGCCTTGCCCACTCTGAGTTATCACTCTCGAGGGATGGATCTGTCACCTGCTGGGCTGTAAAGTTCCACGGAGGCAGAACCCAGGTTGTGTAACTGATAGCTCGGCAGTGACAATTCAACTTCCTCATCTTGTAAAATGGAACTAATAATAACATCTACTTTCCAGGGTTTGGGGAAATGATGTGTTAAAGCCCTTCAGTACAATGTCTGGTAAATATCAGTTTCAGGATATATGGCTGCTCTTGTTGTTAATCATCTTAATGTGTTCTCCAATACAGCTGACCCCTCCCACAAAATGACCTCTTAGAGCCCCAGACTGGATCAGGAGCCCTCTCTAGGTTCTCATGTCCCAGCTCCAACTACTCTGGGTTGATACTATCTGGGCATGGTTCTGTCTCCCCCAGTGAACTGTGAGCCCTGGGATGACAGGGGCGTGGCTGTGATGGTCACCTCTGGGTCCCCAGTACTGCCCAGCACAGGATTCAATATCAGTGGACAGAGGAAGGCGTGCTGGATGAATGAATGAATGACTTTAGTGATTATTTGATCTCTGATTGTTATATAACCTTAATTCCTCTTTCTTGCTCTAGCATATACAATTATGTTTTCTGTAATTACTGTAATTTAGACAAAACTTACTCATTGACTTGTGTGGCTCAGGTGGTAAAGAATCCACTTGCAATGCAGGAGACCTGGGTTAGATCCCTGGATTGGAAAGATCCCCTGGAGAAGGGAAAGGCTACCCACTACAGTATGCTGGTCTGGAGAATTTCATGGACTGTATAGTCCATGGGGTCGAAAAGAGTCAGACACAACTGAGCAACTTTCACTTTCACTACTCATTGACTTGTGTCGGTGTATATGACAGATAGGTAGAGAGTGAGCTTGAGAGAACTTGAGGAAGAGCCTTTGACTGTGTTTGAAAGAGGGAAGAAATTGAGGGTGGGCTGGAAGTTGGGGAGGGGGGAAGGCTGAGAATTTGGGCAAGAAATGGGCTGGATGCTGGAGACTGAATTTGTAAACTATTAAGAAGAGACCAAGTCTGTCTTGTTCATGGCAGTATCGCTGGCCTCTAGCACGAGCCTATCACACAGATGGTGCTCACCACATATTTCTTGGCCCAATGAATGTGTCAGACATTGTTAAAATAGCTCAGAAATGTTGCTGTGCCTCTGTAATTGTGACTCATAGTATACTCTGAGTAAGCCTAAAATTCTTTTGGTTCCCATCAGAGAGTACAGAGAATGTGACACCTGGCTGATGAGCAGCAGAAGCAAATATGGGGTTGCTGACATCACTCTCATGCCCAAGCTCTCAGCAGGTGTCAACGATCAGCGCAGGCATTCCTTCCTGGGGAGCGTGAGTAGGTTCCCAGAATTCTTAATACTGATCTTGGAGGACCCACTGCCAGTGTATCAACAATGGCAGTTGAGGGCTTCCCTGATGGCTCAGTGGTAAAGAATCCTTTAACAGTTTAGGAAACATGGGTTCGATCCCTGGTCTGTGAAGATCCCATATGCTGTGGGGCAACTAAGTACCACAGCTACTGAGCCTGTGCTCTAGAGCCTGGGAACGGCAACTACTGAAGCCCGGGTGCTCTAGAGCCCAGGCTTGGTAACAACAGAAGCCACAGCTCTGAGAAGCCCATGGACTGCAACAAAGAGTCGGCCCTGCTTGCCACAACTAGAGAAAAGCCCACACGGCAGTGAAGACCCAGCACAGCCACAAAGAAAGAAAGAAAGAAAAAGACACTGGGAATTAAAACAATGATAACTTTAAAAAAAAAAAATGGTAGTTAAGAAGAAATGTATTTGTCATCCCTGGCAAATAGATGTGAAAAATAAGAGTTAGGGAGAGAAATGATGGCTGGAAATTATAGTTAGGCATTCCCTATGCATTTGGGTTTGTTTATTCGCCTTCTCTGAGATCCTGGATGCCTTGGTTCACCACATGAGGACAGAAAAGAACTACATTAGTGTTTTGCTCCATGCCGCAGAACTTTGGGGGCTCAAAAAGTGTTTCACTGTCTTCTATCCATTCATTGATTCCTTTAGCAGGTGTTTATTGAGTGCCCATCATGGCCTGGCATTACTGTAGTTTCTGAGGGCAAGATGCTGAGCCAAGGGAGACACAGTTCCTGCCCTTTGGGACTTCATTCTTGACCAGGGAGACAGACATTGTCAAAGTGTCACCCAAACACTTATAAATCGGCAACTTTCCCCCACCTCCCCCGGCCACACACTGTGTAGCATGTGGAATCTTAGTTCCCCAACCAGGAAACCAACCTGCACCCCCTGCAGAAGAAAAGCAGAATCTTAACCACCGAACCTCCAGGGAAGTCCCTAAGGTGGGAACTTGTGATGACTATTGAAGAGGGATTTCCTGGGTGTGTGCAGCTAGAGTGAAGTGAACTGAAGTGAACTCGCTCAGTTGTGTCTGACTCTTTGCGACCCCGTGGACTGTAGCCCACCAGGCTCCTCCGTCCATGGGATTCTCCAGGCAAGAATACTGGAGTGGGTTGCCATTTCCTTCTCCAGGGGATCTTCCCGATCCAGGGTTAAAGCGTCTGCCTGCAATGCAGGAGACGCTTTAACCTCTGAGCCACCAGGGAAGCCTGGGTGGGGGAGTGAAATCCAGGCAGGTGGTGGTGACTGAGTTGAGATTTTTTTAATGACTAGGAATTAACTGGTTGAAGAAAGGTGAAGAAACTTTCCAGGCAGAGAAAATAGCACGTGCAAACGACTGGTGACATGCGAGCACTGCGTTAAGTACAACTGGCTAGCTGTTCCCCTAAACCTATTTCCTCTTATTTCCAGGAGCTCAGGAAGATTTAATTTCTCAGAATCTCTCATAGTACTATGGTCATATGACCCAGAGCAGGGCAGAGACTCAGGCTAGAAGCATAGTAGGTTCGGGAATGACTGTGTAGGGACAGTGTCCTCAGTGACCTGCAGTGAACTATGGTATGAGTGGGTGATACGCTTTTATTGGGTCACACTGCTGACATTTTGGAGATATTGGTTACAGCAGTTATCCAGCCCTGACTAAAGACGGTGCAGCTGGAGAGGGGCGACAAGGGGGCAAAGTGAGACTAGAGATGTGAGCGGGTAATTAACAGTGCATCACTTCATGGCAAATAGAAGAGGAAAAAATGGAAACTGACAGACTTTATTTTCTTGGGCTCTAAAATCACTGTGGATGGTGATTGCAGCCATGAAATTAAAAGATGCTTGGTCCTTGAAAGGAAAGTTATGACAAAACTTGACAGCATATTAAAAAGCAGAGACTTCACTTTGCCAACAAAGTAAACAGTTAAAGCTATGGTTTTTCTCCGGTAGTCATGTACAGATGTGAGAGTTGGACCATAAAGAAGGCTGAGTGCTGAGGAATTGAGGCTTTCAAACTGTGATGCTGCAAAGACTGTTGAGATTCCCTTGGATAGCAAGGGGATCAAACCGGGAAATCCTAAAAGAAATCAACACTGAATATTCACTGGAAGGACTGATGCTGAAGTTGAAGCTCCAATACTTAGGCCACTTGATGCGAAGAGCTGATTCATTAGAAAAGACCCTAATGCTGGGAAAGATTGAGGGCATGAGGAGAAGGGGGCAACAGAGGATGAGATGGGTGGATGGCATCATCGACTTAATAGACATGAGTTTGAGCAAACTCCAGGAGATAGTGAAGGACAGGGCAGCCTGGTGTGCTGCAGTCCATGGGGTCGCAAAGAGTCAGACATGACTGAGCGACTGAACAACAACAACAAATTAACAGTAGAGTCTTGTGGGGTCATGTGACCAAGTTCTGACCCCTGGAATGTGAGTACAAGTGATGTGAGAAACTTCTCATGTCACCTTTGATGGTTGTGCCATCAAAGGAAGGCAGTGAGACTGTCTCCAACATTGCCACCTCCTTCTGGCTGGAATGGGGACTTGGTCATGCATTATTCTGACTGTTTAACACCCTGGGGATGGCTAGACCACAAGGTAAAGAAACCAGGGCTCCTGGATGACGTCACCAAGCACAGCTTCTATGCCATTCTTGGCTGCATCCATCAGGACTGTTACATGAGAGAGAAACCCACTTCTATCTTGCTTTGTTTTTCTGGCCATGCTATGTGGCATACAGAATCTTAGTTCCCTGACCAGGAATTGAACCCATGACTTCTGCATTGGCAGCATGGAATCTTTCCTTTTTTTCCTTTTAAATATTTATTTTTGGCTGCACTGGAGCTTAAGTTTTGGCACACAGGCTCTCTAGTTGTGGCATGTGGGTTTAGTTGCCTCTTGGCATGTAGGATCTTAGCTCCCTGACCAGGGATGGAACTTAGGTCCCCTGCAAGGTGGATTCTTAACCACTGGACTGCAAGGGAAGTCCCCTTCTATCCTGTTTAAGCCTCAGTGATTTGGGGTCTCTGCCAAGCTTATATCCTGTCAAGATGGGGGATCCCTGGGAGAAGAGCAGGTTGAGAGGATGAGCTGCGAGTTTGGGACAGATCTTGGAGGTAACCTTGTCTCATCAGTTTCTGCTCCTCTTTGAGTCTCCTCTAATCTGAAGGCAGTTCAGCTTTCTCTCTGCCCTCTCCTTCTACCCCACATCTAGTCTAGTCTTCCTTCCTTGCTTCTGCCTATGGACACTGAGCTCATCATTGGCAGATGTGGCTGCCCGGGAGGGAGAGAATTCCTGCCCAGAGAAGGAAAGTTCCAGTTTGTCTTTGTTTTTATCTTTCTTTTGTCTGGATACAGAACATCTACACAATCAGAGCCAGAAAACCAGAACCAGGTGTGGGATTCTCAGTTCTTTCTTGTTTCTGATAGTTGCATTCCCCAGCCTGCCCACCCCCCGCCCACTGCCACCATGGGAAGTTGGCATATTATTTTCTTTGTTCCTGTCTCACACTTTCATCGTGGCCCAATTCATTCAAGCCTATATATGGTCACAGGCTCTCTTCCAGCCACTCAATCTCTGTTTTGCCAAGTGGAATTTATTTATTATTTTGTTTTAACATTTATTACTTATCTGTCTGTGTTACATCTTAGTTGTGGCCCTTGAGATCCTTCCTTGTGGTGCGTGGGTTTCTCTAGTTGTGACGTATGGGTTTAACTGCCTTGAGGCATGTGTGATCTTAGTTCCCTGACCAGGGATCGAATCCTTGTCCCCTGCACTGGAAGTCAGAGTCTTCCACTGGACCACCATAGAAGTCCCCCAAGTGGCATTTAAATATTTGACTTTATGGCTTAAATCTTAGGGTTAGATATATCCATTAGGAGTAGGCCAGGTTGGGACTTCTCTTGTGGTCCAGTGGCTAAGACTCTGAGCTCCCAATGCAGAGGACCCAAGTTCAATCCCTGGTCAGGGAACAAGATCTCACATGCTGCAAGTAAGACCTGGTACAGCCAAACAAATAAATATTTTAAAAAAGGAATAAACTGGGTTGCAAAAAACAATGGAACTAAAACAAGATTGGCTTCGGCAAGATAGACTTTTGTTTCTTCTTTCATGTAAAAGGAACTGGACATGTGTTTAAGACAGGGCTAGTTGAATAGCTTCACAAAATCTCCAGATATCTGTTTTTCAGTGGAGGGTTGGTAAATTATCTCTCTGGAAAAAAATTTCCTGATTTGTAGTAATTCCCAATTTCCTTGGTGCAAATATCACTATAAGAATTGATTTCAGTCTACCAACATGTCATCATTGAATGTAGAGTTAGGAAGAGATGAACACAGTAAGTTTTTTTTTTTTTTTAAGATTATTGATGTGGACCATTTTAAGTCTTTATTGAATTTGTTACAATATTGCTTCTGTTTTATGTTTTCTGGGGTTTTTTTTTGTGTGTGTGTGTTTTTTTTTTTTTTTTTTTTTGCCCTGAGACATATGAGATCTGTTCCTTGATCAGTGATTGAACCCAAGCCCACTGCAGTAGAAGCCCAGAGTCGTAACCACTGGACTGCTGGGGAATTTCCCAAAGTAAGTTCTTGTGAGCCAGCACAAGCTGGGTTTGGCACACTTCACACTTGCCACTCTGTCCTCCTCCATGTGAGATGGTCGCCTCCTGATCCTATATATCTGCTTGGTTCCAGTCATCACATTCTCATTCCTGCCAACAGGAGAAGATGCTCCTTCACCTGAAGGGCATGTTCTGCAAGTCACACATAACCCTTACACATTTTACTGACAAGGTTGTTTTTCTTTCCCCTTGGACATCATGTGCCCAGCTGAAACTGAAGATTTGGTTATTACAGAGGGAGGAGAGAATGAATTCTGGGACTCTGAGGGTAACTGCTACCACAATTGCTGAGAGTGGGCTCTTCTGCTACAGCCAGATGATCGTTTACCCTCCACGTGGGGTTAGGGGAGGGGCCTCAAGATGCCTGACCTTTTTATTTTTTTCTGATAGAGAGACAGAGTGAGAGGAGTTCAACTCAGGTTGTCATTCCTGTTAAACTCCAACTTAGAGAAGGCTGGAGACTCAGTCAGTGCTTTCATTTCTGAGCTTTTGAATTTTCCTAGTGGTGTGGTTTTAGTCTCTCATTCATTCATTCAACAAACATTTAATTGAGCACATACTGTGTAGCAGATACAGGTCTGGCTATCATGGGGCTGACATTTAACATGGAGATGTTGCTGTTGGTGAGTTGCTAAGTTGTGTCCAACTCTTTGTGACCCCATGGACTGTATGTAGCCCACCAGGCTCCCTGTCCATGGAATTTCCCAGGCAAGAATACTGGAGGGGGTTGCCATTTCCTTCTCCGGAGGATCTTCCCAACTCAGGGACTGAACCAGAATCTCCTGCTTGGAAGGTGGATTCTTTACCACTGGAGCCCCCTGGGAAGCCCTATCATGGAGATAATTGTTAAACTATCAATTGGTATAACCAATAAATATTTAATGACATAATGTGCTAAGTACTATAAAGCAGAACAGTCCTATGGGCAAGTTCAATTAGGGGAGTGAATTTATAACAGAGGTGGTCAGGAAATCTCTTTGAGAAAATGTGCACAGTTTATTTTTAGTGAGGGAGGAACATCGTAATGATTCTCAGCTGTTCTACAGCCCTGGCCAGCTGTTCTCTAGCTGGTGGCCAAGTGGCAGCTGCAGTCAACTCTGAGACCCAGGGAACCAGCTGCCTTCACCACTGCCCAGGCAGGAAATGATTTATTTGTCCTTTATAGTAGAGGGATGTGGGAGGGCGGGATGCCTCAGGTAGGAAAGGATCTGGTTCAATATTAGGGGTTTCTGAGCAAATCTGGACCCTTGGATAGATCAGGGCAAGGACCCCAGAACTGCCACAGAGTCAGTAATATACACATATGGTTGCTGGGGGATTTATTATTATTATTTTCTAACAATTAGGAGTTTGAGTTGCACTGTCCAATGCAATAGCCATTAGCCACGGGTGGATATGTAAATTAAAATGAATTAAAAGTCAATTAAAAATTCAGTTCCTCAGTTACATGATGTCTATTTCAAGGGCTCAATAACCACTTGTGTTGGATAATATTGCAGTGGACAGTACAGATATGGACACTTCCTTCACTGGAGAGTGTTCTTGGACAGTGCTAGTCTAAGAAACAGGCTTTGGTATTGGGCACACTTGAGCTGGCATCGCACGTGGCTGTGTGACTTTGGGCAAATCACTTGCCCTCTCTGTACCTTGCTTTTAGCTTATGTACATGAACACAAGGACACCTCCCTGACATAGGAGGGAGTAATGGGAAGGGGGGGTCTGGCTCCAGGGAGGGAGCAATGGGGCAGTAGAATGATTGGAAATAGGGATTTCAGAGCCCAGGAGCCCATTTTCAGCCATGCCGAATGGCACGTGGGCTCTTAGTTCCCCGAATGGGGACTGAACCCACGTCCCCTGCGTTGGAAGCACAGTGTCCTAGCCACTGGACCACCAGGGAAGTCCTACTATGTAGTATTTCACTGTGGAACCCGTTGTCTGAAAATACACTGAATTTGATTGGAAAACAGTTATCGATGCTCCCAAACTGTTTTATAAAAACTGTTCGATAAAAGCTGAAGATATACATATTCTACAACTGTGAAATTCCACTACTAATTATATACTGAACAGAAATGTACACATGTTCCATAAAATATATATTTTGATGGGATATGGTAAAACAGCTGTTAGTATTTTAATACCATGGGAAAATTCATGATTCAGATCTGCTTATAATGTCTCCTTTTGTCTAGATTCATTTGTCTGTATTTTTATTTTTATTCAATTTATTTAAACTGAAAAATATCCCAAATGGTTCACCCATCTCTTTGTTGTCAGCCAGACCTACAATGGAGAGAGAAATAATAATAATAACAAAAATAGCCATAATAATAATACATGTGGCTGACATTTTTTGAAGGCTCACCATGTGCCAGGCACTATGAACAGTATCTCACTCCCACCATTTTATGTAATCCACACATCTACCTTGTTTGTTTTTTTTTTTAATATTTATTTATTTTTATTTTTTGGCCACATGTGGGATCTTAGTTCCCTGACCAGGGATCAAACCCATGCTCCCTGCAGTGGAAGCACAGAGTCTAAACAACTGGATCACCAGGGAAGTCCCACATCTATCCTTTATTTAAAAAATTTTTTTAAATTTGATTTATTTATCTGGCTGTGCCAGGTCTTAGTTGCCCCATGGGGGCATGTGAACTCAACTTTTAAGTTGTGGCATGTGGGATCTTAGTTCCCAGACAAGCGATTGAACCCACGACCCCTGCATTGGGAGCACCGTGTCTTAGCCATTGGACCACCAGGGAAGTCCCTCACACACCTACTCTTTGAGGCAGATATTATATTACCATTATCCCTGTTTTACAGATGGAGCATAGAGCAGTTAAAGGGGTCACCCAGAGTCCCAAAAGCTAGCATATGGCAGAGCTAGGATGAGCTTAAGGCGTCAGGGCCCAAGAACTTAATTGCAAACCTACGGGGAATCTCCCTTGGCCCTTGGTGGGTTTGGCAGGCCTTCTTGGGGGTGCTTCTCAGTCCAGACCCCTCTCTTCTGGAGACTGCCTCTTCCCACCGGGAGAGTCAAGAGAGCCATGCTTGTTCTCATGACCTCATCTCCAAGGTCCCAGCTGATTGGACAAGGCTGGTTCCTTCTGGATGACGTCAGCAGTGGTCTGTCATAAATAGGTCTTGGCCAGAATGGCAGGGAGGGCAGGAAGTGACCCCTTCTGCTGTTCATGGAGGCAGGGACTCTGAGTAGTCTGAGTGAACATTTTCATACTCCCTGATATCTCACCTTTCCCCTCTAAGAATATGACTTTGGAGTTAGACCTGGGTTTGATTCAGGGTCAACTCTTTGTTAGCAGGATGTCTTTGGGCAGGTTGATGGATTTTTCTGTGATTTAGTTCTACTCATGTGGAAAATGAGGACCATATCCCAGGCCCTGCTTTAAAGTCTTTTTTTTTTTTTTTTTTGCTGTGAGTCTTGTAGGATCTTAGTTCCCCACCAGGGATCAAACCTGTACCCCCTGCAGTGGAAGCGCAGAGCTCTAATTACAAGACCACCAAGGGAAGCCCCAAAAAGCTTGAGAAATCCAAATGAGAGCCCCATGAGTCAGGTGCTATTAATACCACCCCCATTTTGCAGATGTACAAACTGAGGCTGCAGGAGTGGTGGCTGCACAACGGCGCAGGAGCAGCCAAGAGGAGCTACCCCATGTCCAAGGTCAGGGGAGGCGGCCGAGAGGAGCTACCCCACGTCCAAGGTCAGGGGCGGTGGCCAAGAGGAGCTACCCCACGTCCAAGGTCAGGGGAGGCGGCCGAGAGGAGCTACCCCACGTCCAAGGTCAGGGGAGGCGGCCGAGAGGAGCTACCCCACGTCCAAGGTCAGGGGAGGCGGCCGAGAGGAGCTACCCCACGTCCAAGGTCAGGGGAGGCGGCCAACAGGAGCTACCCCACGTCCAAGGTAAGGAGCAGTGGCTGCGCTTTGCTGGAGCAGCCGTGAAGAGACACCCCATGTCCAAGGTAAGAGAAACCCAAGTAAGACAGTGGGCGCTGAGAGAGGGCATCAGAGGGCAGACAAACTGAAACCACAATCACAGACAACTAGCCAATCTGATCACACAGACCAAAGCTTGTCTAACTCAGTGAAACTAAGCCATGCCGTGTGGGGCCACCCAAGACAGGCAGGTCATGGAGGAGAGGTCTGACAGAATGTGGTCCGCTGGAGGAGGGAAGCAAACTCCTTCAGTATTTTGCCTTGAGAACCCCATGACCAGTATGAAAAGGCAAAAAGACAGGACACTGAAAGAGGAACTCCCCAGGTCAGTAGCTGCCCAATATGCTACTGGAGATCAGTGGAGAAATAACTCCAGAAAGAATGAAGGGATGGAGCCAAAGCAAAAACAACACTCAGTTGTGGATGTGACTAGTGACAGAAGCAAGGTCCGATGCTGTAAAGAGCAAAATTGCATAGGAGCCTGGAATGTCAAGTCCATGAATCAAGGCAAATTGGAAGTGGTCAAACAGGAGATGGCAAGAGTGAACGTCGACATTCTAGGAATCAGCAAACTAAGATGGACTGGAATGGGTGAATTTAACTCAGATGACTATTATATCTACTACTGTGGACAGGAATCCCTTAGAAGAAACAGAGTAGCCATCATGGTCAACAAAAGAGTCCGAAATGCAGTACTTGGATGCAATCTCAAAAACTACAGAATGATCTCTGTTCGTTTCCAAGGCAAACCATTCAATATCACAGTAATCCAAGTTTATGCCCCGACCAGTAATGCTGAAGAAGTGAAGTTGAACGGTTCTATGAAGACCTACAAGACCTTTTAGAACTAACACCCAGAAAAGATGTCCTTTTCATTATAGGGGACTGGAATGCAAAAGTAGGAAGTCAAGAAACACCTGGAATAACAGGCAAATTTGGCCTTGGAATACTGAATGAAGCAGGGCAAAGGCTAATAGAGTTTTGCCAAGAGAGCGCACTGGTCATAGCAAACACCCTGTTCCAACAACACAAGAGAAGACTACACATGGACATCACCAGATGGTCAACACCGAAATCAGATTGATTCTATTCTTTGCAGCCAAAGATGGAGAAGCTCTATACAGTCAACAAAAACAAGACCAGGAGCTGACTGTGGATCAGATCATGAACTCCTTATTGCCAAAATCAGTCTGAAATTGATGAAAGTGGGGAAAACCACTAGACCATTCAGGTATGACCTAAATCAAATCCCTTATGACTATACAGTGGAAGTGAGAAATAGATATAAGGGACTAGATCTGACAGAGTGCCTGATGAACTATGGACGGACGTTCGTGACATTGTACAGGAGACAGGGATCAAGACCATCCCCATGAAAAAGAAATGCAAAAAAGAAAAATGGCTGTCTGAGGAGGCCTTACAAATAGCTGTGAAAAGAAGAGAAGCAAAAAGCAAAGGAGAAAAGGAAAGATATACCCATTTGAATGCAGAGTTCCAAAGAATAGCAAGGAGAGATAAGAAACCCTTCCTCAATGATCAGTGCAAAGAAATAGAGGAAAACAATAGTTTCGAAAGACTAGAGATCTCTTCAAGAAAATTAGAGATACCAAGGGAATATTTCATGTAAAGATGGGCTCAATAAAAGACGGAAATGGTATGGATCTAACAGAAGCTGAAGATATTAAGAAGAGGTGGCAAGAATACACAGATCAGATCAGATCAGTCGCTCAGTCGTGTCCGACTCTTTGCGACCCCATGATTCGCAGCACGCCAGGCCTCCCTGTCCATCACCAACTCCCGGAGTTCACTCAGACTCACATCCATTGAGTCAGTGATCCCATCCAGCCATCTCATCCTCTGTCGTCCCCTTCTCCTCTTGCCCCCAATCCCTCCCACCATCAGAGTCTTTTCCAATGAGTCAACTCTTCGCACGAGGTGGCCAAAATACTGGAGTTTCAGCTTTAGCATCATTCTTTCCAAAGAAATGCCAGGGCTGATCTCCTTCAGAATGGACTGGTTGGATCTCCTTGCAGTCCAAGGGACTCTCAAGAGTCTTCTCCAACACCACAGTTCAAAAGCATCAATTTTTCGGCACTCAGCCTTCTTCACAGTCCAACTCTCACATCCATACATGACCACAGGAAAAACCATAGCCTTGACTAGACCGACCTTTGTTGGCAAAGTAATGTCTCTGCTTTTGAATATGCTATCTAAGTTGGTCATAACTTTCCTTCCAAGGAGTAAGCGTCTTTTAATTTCATGGCTGCAGTCACCATCTGTAGCTATACAAAAAAGATCTTTATGACCCAGATAATCACATGGTGTGGTCACTCACCTAGAACCAGACATCCTGGAATGTGAAGTCAAGTGGGCCTTAGGAAGTATCACTACGAACAAAGCTAGTGGAGGTGATGGAATTCCAGTTGAGCTATTTCAAATCCTAAAAGATGATGCTGTGAAAATGCTGCACGCAATATGTCAGCAAATTCGGAAAACTCAGCAGTGGCCACAGGACTGGAAAAGGTCAGTCTTCATTCCAATCCCAAAGAAAGGCAATGCCAAAGAATGCTCAAACTACCGCACAATTGCACTCATCTCACACACTAGTAAAGTAATGCTCAAAATTCTCCAAGCCAGGCTTCAGCAATATGTGAACTGTGAACTTCCTGATGTTCAAGCTGGTTTTAGAAAAGGCAGAGGAACCAGAGATCAAATTGCCAACATCCGCTGGATCATGGAAAAAGCAAGAGAGTTCCAGAAAAACATCTATTTCTGCTTTATTGACTATGCCAAAGCCTTTGACTGTGTGGATCACAATAAACTGTGGAAAATTCTGAAAGAGATGGGAATACCAGACCACCTGACCTGCCTCTTGAGAAACCTATATGCAGGTCAGGAAGCAACAGTTAGAACTGGACATGGAACAACAGACTGGTTCCAAATAGGAAAAGGAGTACATCAAGGCTGTATATTGTCACCCTGCGTATTTAACTTATATGCAGAGTACATCATGAGAAATGCTGGACTGGAAGAAACACAAGCTGGAATCAAGATTTCTGGGAGAAATATCAATAACCTCAGATATGCAGATGACACCACCCTTATGGCAGAAAGTGAAGAACTAAAGAGCTTCCTGATGAAAGTGAAAGAGGAGAGTGAAAAAGTTGGCTTAAAGCTCAACATTCAGAAAACTAAGATCATGGCATCCGGTCCCATCACTTCATGGCAATTAGATGGGGAAACAGTGGAAACAGTGGCTGACTTTATTTTTCTGGGCTCCAAAATCACTGCAGATGGTGATTTCAGCCATGAAATTAAAAGACTCTTATTTCTTGGAAGGAAACTTATGACCAATCTAGACAGCATATTAAAAAGCAGAGACATTACTTTGTCAACAAAGGTCCATCTAGTCAAGGCTATGGTTTTTCCAGTAGTCATGTATGGATATGTGAGTTGGACTATAAAGAAAACTGAGCACCGAAGAATTGATGCTTTTGAACTGTGGTGTTGGAGAAGACTCTTAAGAGTCCCTTGGACTGCAAGGAGATCCAACCAGTCCATCCTAAAGGAAATCAGTCCTGGGTGTTCATTGGAAGGACTGATGCTAAAGCTGAAACTCCAATATTTTGGCCACCTGATGCGAAGAGCTGACTCATTTGAAAAGACCCTGATGTTGGGAAGGGTTGAGGACAGGAGGAGAAAGGGATGACAGAGGATGAGATGGTTGGATGGCATCATCGACTCGATGGACATGAGTTTGGGTGGACTCTGGGAGTTGGTGATGGACAGGGAGGCCTGGCGTGCTGCGGTTCATAGAGTCACAAAGAGTTGGACACGACTGAGCAACTGAACTGAACTGAACTGAAACTGAGGCCCAGAGCAGGGTGGCGACTTGCCATGGCCTCACTTTGGGTAAGTGACAGAAGGGGGATTTGGACGCAGCTCCAGGACCCTCTCCTGTCTCTTTGTTTCCCTGGGGCTACTTTGGAAACTGACTAGTAGGGTGGGGCACATCGGGGGTCCATGTCATCCTCTCTGAATGAACTTTATGCTCCCTGGGATAAGGCTGTTGGCTTGGCTTCAGTCTTGCTGCAGAGAGAGCTCTGTGCCTTGTGGAGGCTGAGTGGATGGGAGGAAGGGAAGGCAGGTACCTTAGCTTCTGGATGAAGGTGAAGAGCACGCTTCCAACCAGTACCAAGCCTGCCACAGATGCAGCCACAATGAGAGCAATGGCAGATCCTCCTGACAGGGAGAGCGGGGGCTTCTGAGAGATGGGTGCAGGTTCTGTGGGTTCCACGTCAGCTTCTGGGAACCAAGAAGGGGAGAGACTGGAGGAGACACCCTCCCTCCATACCCCCACGCCCCCCACCATTCCACCTCCTTCCTCATCCTCCCCTTCTCCATACCAGCTTCCTCCCTGCTCTCTCGTCTCAGTCTCTCCCCAAACCATCTCATCACCACACAGAAGCCAGAGGGTTTTTTAATTTTTTTGGCCACATCTTGTTATGTGGGATCGTAGTTCCCTGACCAGGGATCGAACCCATGCCCCCTGCATTGGAAGGACAGAATTGTAACCATTCGACCACCAGGGAAGTCCCCGGAGGGGTCTTTGTAAAGTCCACACTTGACCCTGTTCCTCTCCTGCTAAGAACCTTCCCGTGGCTTCCCAGGACTTCACCTTGACCTTCAAGAATCTGAGTCTGGCTAGTCTCATCTCTCTCTACCCTCTACATTTATAACTAAGCCTTGTTGGATTCTATTTAACTTTCTACTTCCCTCTCCTACTTCCAAGCCTTTATCTGTGCCCCTGGAATGCCATTTTCTCCCCCTGGCCTGGACAATTTCTACGTGTCCTAGTACCAACTCAGATGTCCCCTCTTCCAGGAAGCCCTCCCTGATTCCCTTGCTGGGTCGGGCGCCCCCTTGGGTCTCACAGCTGGAGTTCCCCCACCCCAGCCCTGCCGACTCTGGTCATTACTGTTTGTGGACAGGCCTGTCCCCTACTGCACTGGAAGTCCTGTGATGGCAGGACCAGGACTGTCTCTGTTACCAGTTGTCCTCGGCACTGCCCAGCATAGGCCAGTCACATAATAGGTGCTCAATAAACATTTCCTGAACAGTTGATGAACAAGGGAAGGGGGTCTTAGAAGTACTGTCATTCTCAGTGAACGTATCAGGGTCACCAGGTGCTCCAAGATTTATATTTTTTCTCACAATAAATTACCTAAAATCGAATCCTGAAACCTCCCACTGAACCATGGCTGGGGAGAGGAAGCAGGTCTAGGAATGTAGCCAAGCCAGGCTTTCCACCCTCTCCATCTTTCCCTTGCTCTGGACCTTGGCTCAAGTGATTCCTGCTGCCCACATGCCTCCCCTTCTTCTCTAGGCAGCTCCTCCGCACCATTCTATGAATAGAAATACTAAAAATAACATGCATGGCTACTGCTGCTATTTAAAGCACCAGCTAACTAGCTTCCAGAGTTTACCATTTCAGCAATTACCTTAACAGCAATTTTGTAGAGGTCTACACGATCACATTGGTTATACACAGGAGGAAACTGAAGCTCCAGAGAAGGGACACCACTTGTCCTAAGTCACTCAGCCAAGAAGGCACAGGGGCAGGAACTGAACTCCACTTTGGCTCCCAAACAACTTTTTTTAATCCCAATAACTGGCTCATCTTGTGATTGCTGTCTGAGCCTCTGTACACACTCTTGCCTCTGGTAACAGGCACAAAATTAATAACAATAGGGATAATACTGATCATAGCAATGATACTAGTTCATGTTTATTGAGCACTCATTAGTGTTCCATCGGAGAAGGCAATGGCCCCCCATTCCAGCACTCTTGCCTGGAAAATCCCATGGATGGAGGAGCCTGGTAGGCTGCAGTCCATGGGGTCGCTAAGAGTCGGACACGACTGAGCGACTTCACTTTCACTTTTCACTTTCATGCATTGGAGAAGGAAATGGCAACCCACTCCAGTGTTCTTGCCTGGAGAATCCCAGGGACAGGGGAACCTGTTGGGCTGCCGTCTATGGGGTCGCACAGAGTCGGACACGACTGACGCGACTTAGCAGCAGCAGTGTTCCATAGTGCTATGCCCTCTTACTTTAAGCTGTTCACCTGCTTATCTCACTGAATGCTCACAGCTGTATTTTGGGGGTGGGCACTATTATTTTCCCAGTTTATATTCCTCAGAACACTGAGGAAACTGAAGCACAGAGAAGTCAAGGCACTGGCCCAGAGTCACACAGCCAGCAAGTAGTGGAGCCAGAATTCAAATTCCAAAGCCCTTGCTTGGAACCACTCGTTACATTACCACCTTCATTTTTCCTGTGGCATGTGCTGAGATTCAGAGAGGCAAAGAGACTTCTCAAACACACACAGTAGAAAGTGATTGGAGCCAGGAGGACCCAGACAGCCGGCTCCAGATCCTGCCCTGAGCTTTCATTAGCATTCATGTCTTTGGGGCACAGCTTCTCATCTGTAAAATGGGCTAATAATCCCCACTCTGCCAGGAGGATGGAAGAAGGGGATGACATCTTGACTATAAAGGGTCTCAGAGGGAACTGCTCACAGAAGGCTCAGTGGAATCAGGAAAGCTGGCCACTGACCAGGGGTCCGGGGTCAGGGTGGGAGACTCACGTGGCAGCATGATAGTCACAGGCTGGGAGAGGTACACCCTCTCACTATTCTCAGCCAAGCATAAGTAGGTGCCCAGATCCTTCACGGGCAACCTGTGGATAATCAGCCTTTTCCCAGTTCCACGAGGTCTCCCATTGAAGGTCCACCGTAGCACAGGTTCAGGTGTGATTAAAGCCGCCCACTGCAGGATCACAGAGTAGTTGAGTTCACTCCGGAGGATGCCTTGTCTATTTCCTGGGAATGTCACCAGCTGCACCCCATTGTAGGTGGCTGCGCAAACAAGGGGGCAAGGTCACATGGGTGGAGACCACTCAGAGAGGCCGAGCCCTTCCTCTGTTCACCACAGAGGCATTCGTTCATTCACTCACTCACTCATTCATTCATTCCTCAACATGTTTGGAGGGCCTGGTCTGTGCCCACTGTTGATCCAGACACTGGATGGAGCTGAGCTGTCCTCAGCGCATATGACTGCCAACACTGCATCTGTGGCTTCAGGGCGTTCACTGGCTGCCAGAGCCTGCTCTGCTCATGGAAGCAGCAGCCAAAGCACTGGAGAGTGGGCACACAGCCTTCCACAGTGACCAGTGTGGACTGGTACATAAATAACCCAGGTCCCCTGCCCTCAGCTGGACCAGGGTAAAGGCCAAGGAGCTTCTGGAGGAGTGGCTGGATTCTGGATTATTTTACAGGTAGAGTCCACAGGATTTGCTGATAGATTGGGTGTAGGTGAGGGTGGTGGTGGTCAAGGGGTCCTCCAAGGCTTGGGGCCTGGGCCGCTGGCTACTGGGAGGGCTCCTTACAGACAGCATACATCATCCTCACCATTTTTGTTATTATTGAGTCAATAAGTCATGTCCGACTCTTTGTGACCCTATGGACTGTAGCTCACCAGGCTCCTCTGTCCAGGGGATTTCCTAGGCAAGAATACTGGAGTCGGTTGCCATTTCCTTCTCCAGGGGATCTTCCTGACCCAGGGATGGAACCCACATTTCCTGCATTGGCAAGCAGATTCTTTACTGCTGAGCCACCAGGGAAGCTCCCCTCCCCACTTCCTCACCTTAGTTCTTTATTTTTTTTTTTTTCAGGTGAAAGACTCTGAGGTCTGGGGGTCTTAGGGCCAGGGCTCATGGTCAGAGAGAGAGAGGCACAGCTGGGATTTGGATCTGATGTCATGGTGAGTGCTGGGGACCTCCATATGGAGCTGATTACCATTCAATGCAATATGAAAAGTGAAAAAAACTTCAATCCAGCCAAAGAGCTCAGAGAAGTCTTCCTGGAGGAGGTGGTACATGAGCTAAGCCTTGCAGGAGGAGAAAGAACCCACGGGTGTGGAAACAAGAATCAATGTAGGGGCTCAGTGGTAAAGAATCTGCCTGCCAATGCAGGAGACACAGGTTCGATCCCTAGTCTGGCAAGATCCCGCGTGCCACAGAACAACTAAGCCCCTGTGCTACAACTACTGAAGCCCATGCACCTAGAGCCTGTGCTTGGCAAGAACAGAAGCCACCGCAGGAGAAGCCTGCGCACCACAACCAGAGAGTAGCCGCCACTCAATGCAACTAGAGAAAAACCCACAAAGCAATGAAGAACCCAGCGCAGCCAAAAAGAAATAAAATTATTTTTTTAAAAAAGAATTGATGTAATAGCCATCTAGTTTGGACTCTTACTGTGAGCCAAGCACCATTCTAAACACACGTTAACTACAGCTCGTTATATTACTGGCTTGTTATGTTACGAGTAAGACCCATGCTTGGGTGAAGTCGTTTAGTAGGTTGTTTTAGTAGGTTGTAATCTGTGGGGTTGCACAGGGTCGGACACGACTGAAGTGACTTAGCAGCAGCAGCAATCAGCATTTAGGGCTGCAGTCCATGGGGTCCCAAGGAGTCAGACATGACTGAGCACACTGAGTGAATAATCAGCATTTAAAATGTGAAATGAGCTGTAAAAGGAAGTATCAGAATGCATTACACTTAGCAATAATTGTTATTTTATGACACTTATAAAGACAAATGACTCGTGATTTGTAGATATATGAACATACAGGGTCATGATTTAAAAAACTTGAAAGCCACTGGATTTACTCATTTAATCCTCACACCAACCCTACAAGGTAGATTTCATTGTTATCATCCTTTTAATGGGAAAACAAGGGCTCAAAGAGGTCAAGTCCCCTGAAATACTCATGGCGAACATTTGCTTACTCTGTGTGTTGCAGCAAAGATAGAAATGAGACTTTTCTGTTAAAGAAGGAAAATAAGGAACCAATGAACAGCCTGGGGAAATAGCATAAACTGGCCTGAAAGAGTTAAGCAATCCTAGTTTTACTTTAACTGCCACTGATTCACTGTGCACGCCTGCCTTTCACAAAGCTAATTCCTTAACCACTCTCAGACTCTGTGAGTTACACCCTGCACCTGGGATTCACCTTCCCCCACACTTCTTGTAACAATCCCCTATAGCATTCTTCCTTTCAGAAAGAAGATAATGGGCCAATAACCCTGGGAGACAGACAGCCAGAGTCACAGAGTCGCCTGATGTCAACTAGGGCTGTTTTGAAACTCTACAAAAGGAAGAAGAATACAAGACCTTTCTTACTTTGATCCTTATCACTTTTCCCAGACCATGAGCCCCATTATAATGATTATAAAACTCCTCACTAGCCCCTCCAGCAAGGACATAGTTCTTATAATAGAGTAAAAGTAAAAAAGTGTGTTCCCACTTTGCCTGGCAAAGAAATAAAGCGACTCTTTCCTCTTTCCTCCAAAACCCTGTCTCTGTATTTTTACCCGGCATCTCCCACAGAGAACCAAGATTTTGGCAACAGGTGTCAGGCACTGTTCTAGGTATTTGGTGTGGATTAATTCGTTTGTTCCTCAGAGCACTCCTACAAGGGTGGGTCTACCATGATTCTATTTTACAGAGGAGGATGCTGAAGCACACAGAGGGCAAGTCACTTTGCAAAGAGACGTGGCTAGGAAGTGAAGGAGCAAGGACTCAACGCAGGTGGTTTGGGTTTCAGAATCTGCACACGCTCTAGGCAGTTCTAGAAGAACTGGCCTTCAAATCACAGATATGTAGACTGATGGTGGTGGTTTAGTTGCAAAATCAAGTCGGACTGTTGTGACCCCATGGACTGCAACCTGCCAGGCTCCTCTGTTCATGGGATTTCCCAGGCACGAATACTGGAGTGGGTTGCCATTTCCTCCTCCAGTGGAGCTTCCCGACCGAGGGATCAAACTCCATCTCTTATGCCTCCTGCATTGGCAAGCGGGTTGGCAAGCGGGTTCTTTACCACTGAGCCCCCTGGGGAGCCCAGACTGATAGACCTCAGACTATTTCCCTCCCATTGGAGCAAAACCGGTCATGTGACTCACCTTGGCCAATAAAACATGGCGGAAGTACTGGCAGGCCGGTTCTGAGCCTGGGCCTCCAGGGCCTTTCAACTTCTGCTCCTTTGATAACCAAATGAGCTCAGGCTACCGGGCTGGAGGATGGGAAGGCTCGTGGCCCAATTACCCCCATCGCCCCAACTGCCAGCCAGGCCACTGCCAGACAGGGAGGAGGCCATTCTGCACCAGTGCCCAGGCAATCCTTCCAAACCTGCTGACTGCAGACACCGGAGTGAGCCTGGCTAAAATTAGCTGAGACCAGAGCTGTTCACAAGAATCAAGAGCTAAAAAAAAAACTGGTTGCTCTTCTAAGTTCTGGGATGTTTGGAACGGATGATGGGTTCAGAATGGGTCCCCTGGGGCCCTGCGGACTGAGAACTCCGTCCCTCCCGCCCTGCCGTGGAGGGAGGTGAAATTACCCTTGATCGGTATCTGCTCCGTCGCACTCCTGCGTCCCCTGCTGGTTTCCAGTACCACCGTGTAACTGCCCGCATCTAGAGTCGTCACGTTTCTGATGATCAGGCTGCCCTGGGTGTCCAGCGTCTCCCGGCCAGTGTGGCCAGGTCCTGGGAGGCCCTCGGGAGAGAAGATCATGGCTTCTGGCCGGACTTCATGCCCTCGGAACCAAGAGGTGGCGAGAACCCTATCCAGGCTTCTAGGGACTGGCAGGTGGGCATCGGCTCCTTCAGTCAAGGGGTCCAGAGACACAGAGGAGAGCAGCTCCAAGGAGGCAGACCAGGTACTGAATGCGAGCAGGGTGCCTTGTAGGAGGGTGGGAGGGAAAAGAGAGAGCGAGGAAGCAATGGGACCAAAGGCAAGATGCTGCCCCAGCCGCTAACCCCGTGCTGGTGAGAATGTGTGCCATGGAGAGCTGATGTGACAACGGTGATAATAATAAATAAAAAGGGGCTTCCCAGGTGGCACAGTGGTAAAGAATCTGCCTGCCAATGCAGGAGACAAGGGTTCGATCACTGGGTTGGGAAGATCCCCTGGAGGAGGGCTTGGCAACCCACTCCAGTATTCTTGCCTGGAAAATCCCATGGACAGAGGAGCCTGGTGGCCTACAGTCCACGGGGTCACAGACAGCTGGACACAACTGAAGCAACTTAGCATGTACATGCAATATATATATATATATATATATATATATACACACACACACACAATACGTATAAAACCTATATATATAATATATATATATATAATTCCATATGTGTATACATATGGAATTTCAGAGCTAGAACCATAGAGATAATTCCAGAAGTCCTACTTGACTGGAGCATAGCTATTTTATTTCACTTCTAACCTTCAATCAAATGTGAAAAAATCACTATTCAATTTTTTCCTGTTTGATCCCAGAACAGGTCCCTGAATCACTATATATAAATATAAATACACCAGAATGTTAAACTTGACTTCCATTGTTGCAGAATATCCCCAAAGTTTCCAGAGGCTGAGAACAAAAGAACAGACACCAAGAACTCCCTATTCCTAGCTGAGGTCTAGCTAACAGGGGTTGTTGTTGAATTAGTCACTCAGTTCTGTCTGACTCTTTGCGACCCCAAGGACTGTAGCTCGCCAGACTCCCCTGTCCATGGAATTCTCCAAGCAAGAATACTGGAGTGGGTTGCCATTCCCCTCTCCAGGGGATCTTCCCAACCCAGGGACTGAACCTGGGTCCACCTGCATTGCAGGCAGATTCTTTACCATCTGAGCCACCAGGGAAGCCCAGCTAACAGGGGTTACCCATCACCAGTTCTGCCAGCACCAGCCACTTTACCCCTGCCAAGAGAGCTGAAGAGCTCACAGAGAAGAGGAGATGGCTCAGAGTGAGGTTTTTTGGGGGACTGGAGGTCCCCGCTGGGGCTGGGAGTTTCTTCCACCTCCTGCTAAGTGAGGGGGGCTCCAAGGGAACCTCTTGGAGTGCTGGAGATGTGTGCTGTGGAGTTTGTGGGAACTTAGACCTGTAAGTCTTCAGGTGACAGATGGAGGCGGAGTGGGCAGGATGGATGTGGTCCATACCTCCTGCATTTGGTGGGACAACAGAGATGTCCACGAGTTTCCCATGAGCCAGTGTGAATGCCGCTGAAGGAGCCAGTCAGAGCTCCGAATGGGGGCATCTCTGGAGCCTGTCCTGGCAAAAAGCTCCATAGGAGACGACTTGCCGGGTAGATTCCCCACCCAGGAAGATCTCTTCAACATGCCTCAGCCACACAGAAGGCCATGTCCCCACCTTATCACTACAGCAGTCAAGTTGAAACCTTCCTGCACCCTCCTTGCCTTCCTCTCCTCTGCCCATGGCCTTGGTGGGTGGAGGGGGTGGGCACAGACCTCACCTCTGGGTGGGGAGAAAGGACACAGAGAGACATAGGAACAAGGCCCACGACATCCCACTACATTCTCTCTGCAGCCTGACTCAGGTCCAAGCTGGGGCAGAAGTGAAATTCTCAACTGTGGCTGAAGTTTTGAAATTACACAGAACTGGACTTTTTAAGGACTGGAAAAAGAAGCAATTCATTTACTCTCCAAGAGGTAAATGTGGGTGGTTTCTGGAAAGTGTGTTCTTGGTGGCCAGACCGTCTGGGGCCAAGTCCTCCTTCTGTTACTTTCAAGCTGTGTGGCCTGGGGAGGACCCCTAACCTCTCTGTGTGTCAGTTTCCCGCTCTATGAAATGGGTCTCCTGTGGCTCTAGCCTCCTGGGGTTAAGAATGAACTGTTACTACACGAAAGCACTTAGAAGAGGCTGACATGGAGAAGTACTCAGTCACAATGGCCTCTTTTTATTATGATTGTTATACTATTTTCATTGTTATTGAAAAATTATTATTAGATATGGATTGCTAGGGTTAGACAGGGTGCTCTGGTGGAAAAGGGCTGGCGTGGGGGTACTGAATTCTTATTTTGCCTTTGCCAGCCGCCTGCTCTTGAGCAAGTGACCCCACCCTTATCTGAGCCTCACTTTACTCCTTTGTAAAAGGGGTCAATCACAGAGGCCTCTTGGGGATTTCAAGAGCTCTTGTGCATCGGTTGCCCATGCTGGATGGGCTGTAACATGACCAGAGTCAGAACTCAGAGTAGGGGCGTCTCTGATTTGGATAAAGACTCTCTTCCTCCCCAAGGATGTCTCCTCTTTGTCCCCAACCCGTGAGTGCAGCCCTTGTCTCTCACGCACCTGTTAGAAGCAGCCTTGTCCAGGCGGGGCTGTGGCTGGAGCTGGTGCCCAGAGGCCACATCATGCCGCGTTCTGTCCTGCAGCGGAGGCAGTTGCGCAGGAGAGGCCGCCTTTCTGGAGTGGGGTCTCCTAGACCACACAGTCAAGTACACAACCTTGGCCCCGCCCCTGCAAGGCCCCGCCCATTCCCTGGCCACACCCACACGGTGCCCAGCCTTGGTCTCCAGAGATGAGCTGGGAAGTCTCTTCTCTAGCACTGGGTTCGTGGCAGTGGTGGGTGGCGAGCAGGCTGGGGAAGGGTCTTTGGAGAAGAGGCTCTGGAGTTGAGCTCGCCTCTCTCTCCGGCTCCCGCTCCCAGCCCCTCTGGGCCGGGAGGACGATGAAGATGGAGAACTAGGACAGAACTGTCCTTGGAACCCCACATCAGAGGCGACGACGGGCCAAAGGTCATCAGGTAGGCGGGGAGCTAGGCCTCGTGCTGGCCTCCTGAGTTTGCTCTAGACCTTCAGACTATTAACTCTGAGCCTCTGTAAAATGAGGGGGTTGATAGTGCCTTCCCCAGGGTCAGAGGGGCCCATGTGTACAGAAATCAGGTGCTCAACAGAGTGTCTGGCATGTCCTAGGTACTCAAAAAATGGCCGTGGCTATTACAATAATGCTAATTATAATTATTATTATTGGAATCTTGGATGTTCTCAAGTCATGATCAGGAGCCCTTTCTCATGGCTGTGCTCATATTATGTATCCTAAATTTTGGATTCTAGAAGGAGAAGCCACCAAAGCTTCTTTCTCTCATCCTTTTGGCCCTTCAGGCCTAGTCTTTCCTTCTCAAGTTAATAATAGTACTGCCCAAATACTAGCTTGGATTTACTGAACACCCATTGGGTGCCAGTTATTGCTATTTACAGTTGTTTTCTGGTTGGCTCCTCATAGTACCTTGAGGGGTTGATATGAACATCCTCATTTTCCAGGGTTCACAGAGGCTAAGAAATTTATGCAATGCCACACAGCTATTCATAATGGCTTTTGTCAGTTCTTGGAGTGAGCCACCTCAGGGCCTTAGCACTTCTGCTCCTTCTTGGAGGCTTTCATGAATCATCTCATGACTGGCTGAGATGAGAAAAATCATCATCTTATTATTCTAATCTCAAGTCAAATATCAATTCAAATAGTAATGCCCCACAAAGGTCTTCCCTAAACACCTACTATAAGTCAGGCCCCTCCTGCTTCTTGCTAGCAAGATACACTGCTTTATTTTCAGTATAATATCTATTATTATACACTCTGAAATCATTTCTTTTTTTGTTTATTATTTGTCTCTTATCCCCCACACCTACCTCCCTGGCTAGAATGTCAGATCCAGGAGGAGCCCTTCAGTCATGTTTGGCTCATGACTATGTCCCAGGGTCTAGAGCAGTACTAATACCTGGCCCATCATGGGTGCCCAATAAATTTCCTTTAGTGAATGAATGAAAGAATGAGTGTTGGAAATAATGAAATAATGGGAGTGTTGGAATTTGAACTCATGTCTGACTCAGAAGTTCCTATTTTTCTCTCCCAGAGATGTCTAGGTTCTACCCAACCCTGGGACAAAGTCTCCCCCTTGAATCTCTAAAAGTAGTCATCATCAAGTGACAGAGTTATGTCTTTACTGGTACTAGCCATGCTGCCTTTTTTATGATTTTTCTGAAGGCCTCTGCTAGGGCAACTAGCCAGGCCAGGGGATCGGGGATGGGTAATAAACAAATATTTGCAGTATGGTTAATAACCATCTATGGATGATAACTCTGTGGTTTCTGATCTGCCAGTGTTCATGTTATTTTATCCAGGTGATAACAAGTGGAGCTTCTTTTGAGAAACTAACTTCCTCTTGGTTCCAGGGAGCCGAGGAGCCCAGGCCTGACCTATCAGAACACTTTACACTCTTCAACCACAGTGATTGAGTGAGGGCTGGAGTTGTGACCCGAGCTTAACCGATCAGAGCATTTTAGCCTCAAGCCTCAGTAATTTCTTGAGACTTGGGCACATACCCAAAGCAGGCCAAGGAGGAGAAAAATGAGGACTTTTACTGGAATTCTGGGAAATATAGCACTGCTTTCTCCTGGGCTTGCTAAGCAGAAGGGATCTAAATGTGGAGCTGCTTGGGGCCCTCTTTCTACCTTGAGTAGAGAGGCTGTAAAGGAATGAGGCCAACACACAGGAAAGCACAGCCAGAATGAACAGAAATTTCAGGGGATATCATTTAAACACCCAGATCTAGCTGTGCCTGAAGTTGGTACTAATGTTGACTTCACATTTTGTGTTGCGTGAGTCTATATATTTCCATTGATCTTCCCAGACCAGTTTGATTTGGGATTCAGTTACTTGTCTCCAAAAGAAATTTGATTGAAAGAAAAAGTGAAAAAATAGAGTTTTGAGACCATATGATTTAAGATCTAGCAGAGACTGAGGATGGTAGGGGAAGTGCCCTGTGAAGGAGATGGTTAAACTGACCCTGGGGGAGGAGGAAGATTTAGCAGGTCAGTGTTTCGCAACTTAACACATTCTCTTACCACATCATAATACCTTCCATATGCACACCCACATAGATTTCAACTTATTTACTTAATAGTTTTCCTTAAAACAACTCAACTAAAATAAGCTCAACTCAGTTTTTAAACACTAAAATTCACAAAATTATATACTAATATGTAACTTATATTAACGCAGATGAAAATTAAAACATAATGATGAATATAAAACCTATTTTTCCACATAACTGGTGTAATTTTTTTGGTGTGTCACCAAAAGAATACGAGTCCCAGTCTGTTGCTTCATGATGAGAAGATACTTAACATTTCTGAACTGTACCTCAAAAATAAAATTAACTGTACCTTAAAATTTTGTATCATGAGGTGTTTTTTGAAACCACAATTAAAAAAAAAAATTTTTTTAACCAGAAGAGAGCCAGGAGCAATCATGTACATAGCTTGTCTTTACAGTCTAAAATAAACCCTTGCTTATATTCCAATAAATGGCAAAATTACATATGTAGAAATCATAACAAACCATATCAAGTCTGTAGTTAACTTGGGGAAGGGACTGAATACTCAAATAGGAAGAAAGAATGCAAATGGGAGATGTAATATCTAATAAGTTACTTCTCTTCCATTTGAGTCAGATAGCTTAGTCTACCATTGGTAGTGATGTCATGTGAGTGTTATGTAGCTCCTCATATGATGTGATAAGAAGGGGACTTCATCTCTATGGTATTTCTCCCCTCCCTCCAAACCTATAACCCCAGTCTGAGAAAAACTCAGACCAACCCAAACTGAGAGACGTTCTACAAAATAGCTGACCAGTATTCCTTAAAACTTTGACAACCATGAAAAGCAAGGTAAGACTAAGAACCTGCCACAAAGGAAACCCAGGAGACATGGAAACAACATGTGATATGGTAATCTGGATTACATCCTGAAACAGAACTTTAATGGAAAAATTGGTGAAATTAGAATACAGTCTAGAGTTTAATGGAAACAAACAAACAAACACGAGTCCTACTTGGAGGACATAATCCTGACATAGCAATTGCTAACATTTACAGAGAACTCAACTCTGAATGGGGCACTGCTGTAAACACTTTAGCTCATTTATTATCTGTTAGCTCATTTATCTGTTAGCTCATTTATCCTTTCAACACCCCTCTGAGGCAAGTGCTGCCATTCCCCTATTACAGAGGAGGAAATGAAGTCATGGAGAGGGTAAGTGACTTATCTAAGGTTACACAGCTGGTGGATGGCTGGGCAGACCCACATGCCAGTTTCCAGAGTCTGTGATCTTAAACATTATATACAACAACCTTTTAATGTTGTTTGGGAAACAAACACAACATGGTAAATCAACTATACGCCAATAAATTTTTTTAAAAAAAGTCATTTAGGCCTTCTAACATCCCTAAGTGGTAGATATTATTGTTTTCATATTTTCATATGAGGAAACAGAGATACATGGTTGAGGTTAAATAAATTGCTCAAGGTCACACACATGTAAGTCACAGTCACCCCAAACCAGCCTCACTTCCTTCCTCCTGTCCTCAGACAATGCATTCCCTGAGGCACAGGTCAGATCCTGTGTCCTTGGCTCCTTGAATACGTGCAGCATCATTTATTTCTTCGCACGCGCACGTGTGTGTGTGTGTGTGTGTGTGTGTGTGTGTGATGGTGCATCAGAGGGGAGCAGTAAAGCATCATTTTAAAACAATTTATTTATTTTTGGTTGCCCTGGGTATCTGTTGCTGCACGCGGACTTTCTCTAGTTACAGTGAGTGGGCTTCTCGCTGCAGTGGTTTCTCTTTTTGCAGAGCACAGGCTGTAATGTGCATGGGCTTCAGTAGTTGTGGCATACCGGCTTAATTGCTCCCTGGCATGTGGGCTTTTCCTTGTCCAGGGATTGAACCTGTGTCCCCTGCATTGGAAGGCAGATTCCTAACCACTGGACCAGCAGAGAAGTCCAAAGCATCATTTTGTTAATAACAGGACAAATAGCAATGAGGTGCAGTCCTGGACAGAGTTGTGAAATGCAACTTGAAGGCCAAAAGAACTCCCAGTCCCGCCAGGGGCTAAGTGTGGATGGGGCAAACCTTATCCCACATGTTTCACATTTCCATGGCAGGATGTCCTGCCATTCATCAGAGGCAGCCACAGCCCCTTCCAGGAGTTTTGGAAATATCTCCCTACATTTTGGTTGTCACATGCCTGAGGATGAAATAGCACTGACATTTATTGCTGTAAAGATCCAGCAATAATAGATGGGACTGTCCCATATACCAGAGATTTGCCTCACCTGAAAAGCCAATAGTGGGACTTCCCTGGTGGTCCAGTAGTTAAGACTTGGTGCTTCCAATGCAGGAGGCAAGGGTTTAATCCTTGGTTGGGGAACTAAGATCCCACATGCTGTGTGGCCAACAAATAAAAATAAATAAATAAATACTTAAAAAAAAGAAAAGGCCAACAGCACACCAGTTAGAAAGGTATGGGGAGGGAGGAGGGAGGAGGGTTCAGGATGGGGAACACATGTATACCTGTGGCGGATTCATTTCGATATTTGGCAAAACTAATACAATATTTTAAAGTTTAAAAATAAAATAAAATTAAAAAAAAAAGAAAGGTGGGATTGGAGTAAGGCTCATGTGGCTCTGGTTTTTGTCCTGTTTCGTGTTCCTCTTGTTTTGGATCTGCACATTTTGGTCTGTCGCCTCCTGTCATGTGATTATAGGGCCTGTGGAAGGTAAGTTTATAAGGAAGAGAAACCAGTGGTGTCCCCATCCCTGACCTATTAGCCTCCTCTTTCATAGTTAAAGAAACTTTAGCGGGACCCTTAATTGTTTGGAATAAGGACTATATTTCCCAGCTTTTCTTACAGCAAGTGCAGTCATGTGACCAGATTCTGGCCAATGAGATGTGAGCAGAGGTGGAGTTTTTAGGTCATGGTCATGTATGGATGTGAGAGTTGGACTATAAAGAAAGCTGAGCGCTGAAGAATTGATGCTTTTGAACTGTGGTGTTGGAGAAGACTCTTGAGAGTCCCTTGGACTGCAAGGAGATCCAACCAGTCCATCCTAAAGGAGATCAGACCTGGGTGTTCATTGGTAGGACTGATGTTAAAGCTGAAACTCCAATACTTTGGCCACCTGATGCAGAGAGCTGACTCATTTGAAAAGACCCTGATGCTGGGAAAGATTGAGGGCAGGAGGAGAAGGGGACGACAGAGGATGAGATGGCTGGATGGCATCACTGACTCGATGGACATGGGTCTGGGTGGACTCTGGGAGATGGTGATAGACAGGGAGGCCTGGCGTGCTGGGGTTCATGGGGTTGCAGAGTTGGACACGACTGAGCAACTGAACTGAATTTAAAGGAAGAGGGCCTCCCTTTCTCGTTTTCCCTTTCTTCAGGCTAGAGTGGGGTCATCATGAGCTGGCATCCTGGGCCAAGGGGACAAGTATCACAGTATCGAAGAACCCTTGGCACCCTCACAGAGCAGAGCTGCACACCAACTTGGACTGTGGCAGGAGAGAGAAATAACATTTCTGTGTAATGATAGCTATCATTATTTTGAATATCTCACATGTAGCCAAATTTTAAGCTGTTCAGTTTGGGGGCAGCAGAAAGGAGGGGAAGGTGATGGTAAACCCATTGGGCCACAGGACTTGGCCATGTTCCCTGCTATTGCTTATAGTTCAGGTAATAAAACCATTATGTTATCCCCTCTCTTACACACCCCTGCATCTCTTTCTCTCTCTCAATTGTTACTACCTGAAGATCAGGACAAAGGGTGATATTCACCGAGATCTTCAATCTCCACCCAGTTGCTGGTAGAAAAATGGGTGTAAAGAAACCAGAGATTATCTGGACTTTCTTCTGCAAAGCAGGCCTTACTTACGCAGGGGACAGATCAGCAGTGGAGTTCCCCCTGGATGTAGGAAGCTGAAGAGAAAATGTCCCAGGGGTTTTAGATGGTTGCATTTCTTTGCTCACCATCTGAGACTTTCCCCTTTTAGAATACCTTCCAGTACCACAGAGGGTGGGAAGCTATATTTCCTTACTTCCCTTGAAGCCAATATGACATACTTGCATGAGATTTGGAAAATGAAAGTGAAATGGAAGCTTTGCTCATGATGCTTCTGCTATGGATTTTTGTAAAGCCAGTCATGGACAGACTGGTGTTTATTCTAAGGCACCACCAGCGGCTTTGTGTGTTTTGAGAGGCTCTTTGTGAATTCAGCAAGTATGATGTGGTTCTGGGGCCAGTACAGACCTACTCGTTTCATTGTGCTTCGCAGAGATTATGTTTTGTACAAACTGAAGGTCTGTGGCAACTATGTGTTGAACAAGGCGATTGGTGCCATTTTCCCAACAGCATTTATTCACTTCATGTCTCTGTGTCAGATTTTGGTAATTCTCACAATTTCTCAAACTTTCTCATTATTACTATATTTGTTTTAGTGGCCTTGATCGATGATCTTTGGTGTTGTTACTGCAACTGGCTGAAGGCTCAGATGATGGTTAGCGTTTTTTAGCAATAAAGTATTTTTAAATTCAGGTATGTGCATTTTTTTAAACATAATACTGTTGCACACTTGATAGACTCCAGTATAGTGTAAACATAACTTTTATCTGAACTGGGAAACCGAGAGATTCCTGTGGCTTGCTTTATTGTGATATTCACTTTATTGTAACGGTCTGGAACTAAACCTTTAATATCTGTAGGTGCGGGTCTGTCCCTTTCAGCCAATTTAAATTAATCCAGGGCTTCCTTAGTGGTCTTGTGGTTAAGAACCTGCCTGCCAATTCAGGGGATATGGGTTCAGTCCTCGGTCTGGGAAGATCCAATGTAACTAACCATTTGCCTCACAACTATTGAGCTTGTGCTCTAGAGCCCATGCTCTGCAACAAGAGATATCGCCACAATGAAAGCCCATGCATTGCAACTAGATCCTTCTTGCTGCAACTAGAGAAAGCCTATATGCAGCAATGAAGACCCAGCACAGCCAAAAATAAATAAATAAATAAATTTATTAAAAAAGTCAATCCACTCTTAAGTCAAATCATGTACACAAGAATGTCATAGCACCAGATCATCTACCTTCCCAATATATAGAAAACACAAGGGCAATATTATCTAAGTGAAAGCAATTTTCTCACCTTCCTCTTTTAAGTCACGGCCCATAGCAATAGGAGGTAAACATTAATTTAAGTGACACAACACTATTTGTTTAAATAAAGGATCTAGAAGAGTCATGAGTGTTCTTCTTAGCTCCATGGGGGTAGAAGAAGAGAGAAACAACAATGAAAACTGATCTTGGAATTTTTCAGGAAAAGGGAGTATCAATATAGATATTATTATCAGGGGCAACAGATTATTATTAAAACAACCAGTCCAGATTTGGGGGGTATTAGCAACTAAATTGTGTCCTCCAAAATCCATATGTTGAAGCCCTAAACCCTCATGTGACTGTATTGGAGACAGTTCTTTAAAGGGGTAATTAAGTTTAATGAGGTTATAATCATGGAGCCCTAACCCAACAGGCCCAGTGATCTCATAAGAAAAGACACCAGGGATGGGCATGCATGCAGGGAAAAGGTCATCTGAGGACACAGTAAGAGGTCACCCATCTGCAAGCCAAAAAGAGAGACCTTAGGAGAAACCAAATCTGCTAGCACCTTGACCTTGGACTGCTGGAAGTATGAGAACATTTTTTCTATTGTTTAAGCCATCTCGTGGTTGTTCAGTCATTAAGTCATGTCCGACTCTGTGACCCCCTGGACTGCAGCACATCAGGCTTCCCTGTCCTTCACTGTCTCCTGGAGTTTGCTTAAATTCATGTCCATTGAGTCGGTGATGCTATCTAACCATCTCATTCTCTGCCACCCCCTTCTTGTTTTGCCTTCAATCTTTCTCAGCACCAGGGTTTTTTCCAATGAGTTGGCTCTTTGCATCAGGTGGCCAAAGTATTGGAGCTTCAGCTTCAGTATCAGTCCTTTCAATGAATATCCAGGGTTGATTTCCTCCAGGGGGGCTTCCCTGGTAGCTCAGTTGGTAAAGAATCCACCTGCAATGCAGGAGACCCTGGTTTGATTCCTGGGTTGGGAAGGTCCGCTGGAGAAGGGATAGGCTACCCACTTCAGTATTCTTGGGCTTCCGTTGTGGCTTAGTTGGTAAAGAATGTTCCCACAATGTGGGAGACCTGGGTTCAATCCGTGGGTTGGGAAGATCCCCTTCCCAAGAGAAGGGAAAGGGAAAGGGAGAAGGGAGAAGGGAGAAGGGAAAGGGTACGCCAGTATTCTGGCCTGGAGAGTTCCATGGACTGTATAGTCCATGGGGTCACAAAGAGTCAGACACAACTGAGTGACTCACTTCCAGAGCTTTCCCTTCAGGATTGACTGATTTCATTTAAGCCACCTAGCCTGTAGTATTTTATTAAGACAGCCCTAGCAAACTAATACAGCAGGTTAATGGGGGCTTTCAAATGATGAAGCAACATCAGCTTTTGAAGTCCGGGTTTCTTATAAGACTCCTTTATTCAAAATACATGTACAAAGAGGATTTCACGAGCCAAAGTCTCTGCTTTTCAGAAGCTGTAGAAGATAGATTGTTGCTAAGATTTCTGTTACCAGTTAAAATAGCCTAGAGTTTCAAAGCAGTCTTGCAATCACACTTTTTTTTTCAGTGTTAAGAAAACAAAGAAGTAGTCTCAATATGGTCAAAACTTACAATGTAAAGGCAAATGGGATTAAGATGATTATTAACAAATAGAACATGAGGCATGCAACAGTTTGCATCCATTAAAATGAAGAAGTTGGAGAGAAAAGTAAAAATTGTAGTTTGAGGGGTACCAGGATGGCTGTGAACCCAAACCAGTCTTTTGGACTCAGGTTCTGTCACTTTTTATTTTTAATGTTTTGAGTATGAAGGCGATACTCTCTCTTTTTAAAATTTGTTTGGCTGCGCCAGGTCTTAATTGCAGCACACAGGATCTACAGTCTTCATTGAGCCATGCGGATCTTTAGTTTTGGCCTGTGGGATCTAGTTCTCTGACCAGGGATCAAACCTGAGCCCCTTGCATTGGGAACACAGAGTCCTAGCCACTGGACACCAGGGAAGTCCCATAAATAACCTGTCACCTTTAAGCTGTATCCCATTTGGAGGTTACTGATGACATTCAGATACCCCAATTATTGGGGGGAAAAATCTACCTTGCACAATCGCCTCACTTCTCAGAGATTTGCATTTGAAAAACTGTTGTTTTCTTGCAAAGTTAAGAACTCCACAGTGGTGACAAGTCCAGTCTTCAAGTCTTATGTGGGTGGGTGGGGCTCTTCCCCTTAACGTTCAGCTCACATTTTAAAACCTTTTAATAGACCTTCCTTCTTGCTGCCTATGTCCCTGCGCCTCACCTCATATCATGCTTAATTGAGTGGGGACTATGATCAGGTGAGAAAATCAGCCTCCAAAATATGTTTGGTTGCTTTTGGTTGCAAAAAAAAAAAAAAAATTGGGTAACCCGACTCAAAATGATTTAAAAATCTGACATGTATTATCCTATGTAGCAGGATTTCAAGGATAGAGCAGTTCTGGGTTGGTTAACCCAGCAGCTCGGTGATAACACCAAAGACCCAAGTTCTGCATCTTCCTTCACTGCTCTCAGCAGGTTGAACTCTGAGGCCAAATCCCTTCACAGTCCAGGATACTCACTACGTGGGCCAACAACTTCCAAAGGCAGAAAAAAGGACCCCTGGTGACTAGCTCTCTTTAAGACAGAATAAAATCTTTCCCATCAGCACCCCCGAGAAGAAGTCATCTCACTTGGTACCAGGTCATGTGTCTATTGCTGGGGATGGGAACATCATGATTGGTTCAGCTGTTAACCAATCAGGACTTTTTTCTTTTTTTTTTTTTTTGGAGGGTTCCTGTCCTCAATTCCCCACAGAGGGCAGGGGGCACGGTGGTCATTTTACAGCTGTGGGGGCACTTCAAGCGAGGGAGACAGGGAGGAGTGGATGCTACTGGGAGGCACCCCACCAGCCTCCGCTAGTCTCCCACACCTGCTACATTTGAGGCGGGTAGCCGCCTCACCAAGCCGGGTTTACAGCCCCCCTTTCCACCCGTTCCAGTCTCAGGCTCTTCCCTCTGCGTTCCCTCACACTTCAAAGCAGCCCTCAGGAGAAATCCGCCTGGTGGAGACCTGGGGCCTTCAGTCAACAGCCAAGGGAATGAACCATCTAGAAAGCAGATCTTTTAACCTTTAGTTGACTGCTACTTTGGTTCTCATCTTGACGGAAACCTCGTGAGAGACATTCTTAGCCAGAACTATCCAGGTAAGCCGCTCCTAAATTCCTGACACACAGAAGCTGTGCTTAAAAACTTTTTTTTTTTAAGCCATGAGTTTTTGGAGTAATTTGTTACACAGCAATTTGTTACACTCCTTCATGGAAACCACGGGATTCATCGGATTCATTGAGGTAATAGATAAACACATGTGCTTGGCACATAGTTTGGTCTGTTTAAATGCTACCTATTACTGTTTCAGTATTTCCTAAGGCTTATCAAACTCCCCCTGCCCCCTCAACAATTTAAAATAAGTCTCTTTTACTTATAGACTTAAGCTGAACTGAGCCATGTACCAATCCTTGGGAAGTGGGTAGCATTGCAGACTGAAGCAGCTCTGAACAATGGAAATATATTGCATGCCATAGATATATATTTTTAAATTTTCTAGGAGTTACCTTAAAAAGCAGAAAGACAAAGACTTCCCTGGTAGTCCAGTGGTTAAAACTCCACCTACCACTGCAGGGGGCATGGTTTTTGATCCCTGGTCCAGAGAAGGCAATGGCACCCCACTCCAGTACTCTTGCCTGAAAAATCCCATGGACAGAGGAGCCTGGTGGGCTGCAGTCCATGGGGTCGCTAAGAGTTGGACACGACTGAGTGACTGCACTTTCACTTTTCACTTTCATGCATTGGAGAAGGAAATGGCAACCCACTCCAGTGTTCTTGCCTGGAGAATCCCAGGGACAGGGGAGCCTGGTGGGCTGCCGTCTATGGGGTTGCACAGAGTCGGACACGACTGAAGCGACTTAGAAGCCAGGGAAATAAGGTCCTGCATGCTGCAGGGTGGGGCAGGTGAAGGGCTGTGGGCAAAAATTGTAAATAATAACAAAAAGCAGACAGGATACTTATTTTCACCTATTTGCTACCATGTACATAAAATTGGTTTCAGGTGGTCATCTTCTGGTGCATTTGGATTTGTTAGTAATTGTAACTGAAGCTAGATGTAGTTAAGATATATCATTTTAAGAATCATTGAAAATTATAACTTGAAACTTGGGTATTGTGAATTATTAGTGAAAGAAAAACTAGATGAGAATGTAGTATTCTTATACATTTTGAGAGACTCTGACTTGGTATTTCTTACACAAAATCGATTGTCATAAACCTTTTTATAATTTGTAAAAATTTTTCTTTTTTCTTTTTTTTAGTTTCTGACTGTGCAGCGAGGCATGTGGGATCTTAGCTCCCCAACCAGAGATCTAACCCATGCCCCTGAATTGGAAGCACAGTGTCTTAACCACTGGACCACCGGGGAGGTCCCTTTTCAAAAAAATTTTTTTTAATGTTTTGACACAGTTTTAATAGAAGTGAATAGAATAGAACCATACTCAAAGAGATTACTATCATATGAATCTGTGCTGGAAAACAATAACAACAACTAAGTTGGATGTTTCCTCCTTAAATTATTTTCAGTTCTCCAGATGGAAACAGTGACATTCTTAGCGTGGTATTTGATGTTCTTCATGTTCTAATCTCTACCAGCATTTCCATTCTGATTCTGTCATTTCCTCCATATAGTCTCCACCAGAGTATTTGGAGGTGTATACTCTGTATATGGCCACAGCTAAAATAGCCCTATTATTTGAGAGTGGATAAAATCCAGCAATACGTGAACCATGAACTTCCTGATGTTCAAGCTGGTTTTAGAAAAGGCAGAGGAACCAGAAATCAAATTGCCAACATCCGCTGGATCATGGAAAAAGCAAGAGAGTTCCAGAAAAACATCTATTTCTGCTTTATTGACTATGCCAAAGCCTTTGACTGTGTGGATCACAATAAACTGTGGAAAATTCTGAAAGAGATGGGAATACCAGACCACCTGACCTGCCTCTTGAGAAATCTGTATGCAGGTCAGGAAGCAACAGTTAGAACTGGACATGGAACAACAGACTGGTTCCAAATAGGAAAAGGAGTACGTCAAGGCTGTATATTGTCATCCTGCTTGCTGCTGCTGCTGCTAAGTTGCTTCAGTTGTGTCTGACTCTGTGCGACCCCATAGACGGCAGCCCACCAGGCTCCCCCGTCCCTGGGATTCTCCAGGCAAGAACACTGGAGTGGGTTGCCATTTCCTTCTCCAATGCATGAAAGTGAAAAGTGAAAATGAAGTCGCTCAATCGTGTCCAACTCTTAGCGACCCCATGGACTGCAGCCCACCAGGCTCCTCTGCCCATGGGATTTTCCAGGCAAGAGTACTGGAGTGGGGTGCCATTGCCTTCTCCTGCTTATTTAACTTATATGCAGAGTACATCATGAGAAACGCTGGACTGGAAGAAGCACAAGCTGAAATCAAGATTGCCGGGAGAAATATCAATAACCTCAGGTATGCAGATGATAACACCCTTATGGCAGAAAGTGAAGAGGAACTAAAAAGCCTCTTTGATGAAAGTGAAAGAGGAGAGTGAAAAAGTTGGCTTAAAGCTCAACATTCAGAAAACGAAGATCATGGCATCTGGTCCCATCACTTCATGGGAAGTAGATGGGGAAACAGTGGAAACAGTGTCAGACTTTATTTTTAGGGGCTCCAAAATCACTGCAGATGGTGACTGCAGCCATGAAATTAAAAGACACTTGCTCCTTGGAAGGAAAGTTTTGACCAACCTAGATGGCATATTCAAAAGCAGAGACATTACTTTGCCAACAAAGGTCCGCTTAGTCAAGGCTATGGTTTTTCCAGTGGTCATGTATGAATGTGAGAGTTGGACTGTGAAGAATGCTGAGCACCAAAGAATTGATGCTTTTGAAGTGTGGTGTTGGAGAAGACTCTTGAGAGTCCCTTGGACTGCAAGGAGATCCAACCAGTCCATTCTGAAGATCAGCCCTGGAATTTCTTTGGAGGGAATGATGCTGAAGCTGAAACTCCAGTACTTTGGCCACCTCATGTGAAGAGTTGAGTCATTGGAAAAGACTCTGATGATGGGAGGGATTGGGGGCAGGAAGAGAAGGGGACGACAGAGGATGAGATGGCTGAATGGCATCACTGACTCGATGGACGTGAGTCTGAGTGAACTCCGGGAGTTGGTGATGGACAGAGAGGCCTGGCGTGCTACGATTCATGGGGTCACAAAGAGTCGGACACGACTGAGCGTCTGAACTGAACTGAACTGAAAATCCAACTGGGCTTCCCCGGTGGCCTAGTAGTAAAGAATCCACCTGCCAATGCAGAAAACATGGGTTGGATCTCTGGATCAGAAAGATCCCCTGGAGAAGGAAATGGCAATCCTCTGCAGTATTCTTGCCTGGGAAATCCTATGGACAATGGGGCCCAGCGGGCTACAGACCATGGGTTTACAAAGAGTCAAATGTGACTTAGAGACTAAACAACAAAATCCAACTCTTCTTCAAGGGCCAGCTCAACTTCCTCCATGGTCCCTTTGGTAACCATTTACCATTCTGCTCCCAAAGCACTGGACCCGTACCTTATTCATAGTTCCCATCACATTTATTTGAGGGAATGCCACAGCTACACTCTATGCTACCTGAACATAAGGATGCTGCTATGTCTGTGTATCCCCAGGGCCTGCAGGCAATGGAGGCAATATTGAACACATGTTTAATTGATTGGTACAGGAGGCATATTACATGCCAGAGAGGTACTTTGCATTCCTGTGTATATATCAGAATCATTATACAGCTCTGTGAACATACAGATCCTCAGGCTCCATATGAGAGCCACTGAGTCAGTGTCTCCCAGGGCTGGGCAGAAGCTCCATACCTGATTCAAATGCGGGAACAATTGCGTTTGTAAAGAGGTCAGTATAAACTGGAACTGCCAGGGAAGGTTTGTAGAGGACGAGATATGTACCAAACTTTGAAGTTTTAGGGAAAGACGTATCAGGTCAAGTTAAAAAAAAAAAAAAAAAGCAAAATTACAGATATGAAAGTCAAGATGACGGTAAGGAAGCCAGATTTTTGACTAGATGGTTTATGTGAGACTGATAGCTGCTAACTGTGAATAAGCATGTTAGGACCAGATCATGGGGGATTTTGAAAATCTGTGCAGGTTCAAATCATTTTGCTCTACACTTGAAACCAACAAAACATTGTAAATCAACTATACTTTGATCGTTTTCCAAGTGCACATTTGATGTATTTCATCCATGTAACCACCACTGGGCTTCCCAGGCGGTGCTGGTGGTAACGAACCTGCCTGCCAATGCAGGAGGGCATAAGAAACACAGGTTTGATCCCTAAGTTGGGAAGATCCCCTGGAAGAGGGCATGGCAGCCCCCTCCAATATTCTTGCCTGGAGAATCCCTTGGACAGAGGAGCCTGGCGAGCTACTGTCCATAGGGTCCCAAAGAGCCAGACATGACTGAAGCGACTTAGCACGCACGCACAACCGCCACTACACTCAAGATACAAGACATTTTTGTGACTCCAAAAGATTCCTTTGTGCCTCTTTGAAGTTAATCCCTCCATCCCAGGCAACCATTGATTGGCCTTTTTTTAGGGGAAAAAAATTAGATCTGTCTCTCTCAGCATTTCTTATCAGGGGAATTACACTGAATGCCTTCTTTTGAGTCCATTCTGAAGCAGTCTTTTAACTCAGCATGTTTTTGAAATTCAGCCACATGGTTGCTTGTCCCAGTCCTTCATTCCTTTTTACTGCTGAGTACAGTTAACCCTTGAATGACACGGTTTTGAGCTGCATGGGTCCACTTACACGCAGATTTTTTTTTCAATAAATACACAAGAATATATGTGTAGAACATCATGTACAAGCCTTGTTTTGAGGTGCCTATCCTTACACAGGCATAAGCTGAATATATTTATACATTTAATATAAAATTAACATGTTAGCTTTCTTAGTGTTTTTATGACTTTGCTTTCAAAGAATTAAATTCCAGTGTATCTTTCTCCCTCCCCCTCATAATTGAAGAAACTGTGTGTCCTCCTACACTTACTTAGATAAGTGATTTTTTTAAAAAAAGCGACAAGGTCCCCAGTACTGTATTATGAGTATGACTGTAATACTTGTATGCCATAAAAAATTTATAGACCCCCTCAACCTAGTTCTTCTGCTCCCTTTCCACCCCACTGGGATGTGGACCAGGATGCCACTGCTTTGCATAACTCTGTTGGATATGCTTTGTGAATGGCGCCTCCTGTTGGTGGAGGTGTGTATTTTAAAAGGGGACATTGGTAGGATGGTCCAGACAGTAGGCCAGGGGATAACTGGGGGTAGTGGGGGTCTTCTATCTCTGGGGGTGGCAAGAGAGCAAAGCCCCTCCCCATTTACAGCTCTTGGGAGTCACAGGTAAGCATTCATTGTTGTTGCCTCATGGGAAGTCTGGATTCTTGATTAGTGTCAGCTCCCAGCTGGGCAGCAGGGAACCTTGCCCTGGGTGGGGCTGGGATGGTTTTCTCTGTTGATAAGAAGGGATGGAACTGGGCTCTAACAGAAGATCAACAGCTCTTTGGCTTGTGTCTGCTTCCCAGGTCACCACCTGTCCCCTGGTGAGCTACATCCACGGGCCCACTGTGGATAGTTTGTTTTTTGTGCAATCAATTCTCTGAAGGCCTGTGAGGAAACCTCTCAGTTTAGAGGATCTTGGTGGAAGCTTCAGGATTCCCTTGTATCTCTGCTGAAGGGTAAGATTCTGGAAGAGAGTCCTCTGATATCCCTGCCCCTTTCTCCCTTAGTAATACAAACCTTGATTTTTAAATGGACACATTAAACCAGCAAAAACTAGATTGTCTTTGTTTCCCTAAGTGTGGCCAGGTGATGACATTTTGGCCAATAGGTGCCAGTAGAAGCATTGTGTGGGCCTTCTCGGGGTTGGTCTTAAAGAATTTTTCTAAGTCCTTTGTCCTTTATACTACTGACTGGAATGTGGATATGATGGCTGGAGCTCCAGCAACCATCTTGGACCACAAGTTACATACTGAAGATGCCAGAGCAGTAATATTGAAGGAGGCTGGGTACTAATGACTATGAAGCTGCCACATTAGCCCTGGATGCCCTACCTCTAGACTCTGTAAAAACAAATTAAGCTTGCAGCTTGTTTAGGTTATATGATTTTGGGTTTTTCTATTATGTGCAGTTGAACCTAGTCTTGACAAAAATACTCTCTCATGGAGAAGAAAGTCAGGATACATCCTGTCAAGTCAAGTGTATCTCTTGAAATTCTTTTGGGGCTGCATGACAGGAATCCCACTGGAAGGAAAAAGGAAAACTTGTTGTAGGGGAATTCCAAGATAAGAGTGGGCTGCGTTTCCAGGACACCCAGACCGGAAGCACAAACCTCTGCAGGGACTTTTTTTTTCCCTTTCACATCTGCCTCCCTCTGTACCTTGCATTCATTCTTCTCTCTTCTTACAGCTTGACTTTTTCCCCAGAGGCAAGAACATAACTGCTCCTAGCCCCTAAGCTCTCTTGCATTTTTGGCCACCCAAAGGGAAACAGATTCTCTCAGGCTCCCCTGGCTGGGAATCCTGAGTGAGCACAGTGGCATACTGGAGGGGTGCTGGCCTGAGGCTCTGATCATGGGCAGCATCTGAGCTTCCCTACCTCACAGCCTCCCAAGCCATGCCCGCTGCAACCATTAGGATCTGTCTCCCCAACCTCCCCATTCCTTTTTGCCAGGTGTCCCTTGTCCTGACTGTGCCAACTACAACAATCCCCGAGCCACTAAAATCTGGGCTTTAGACAAACTGAACAATGGGAGGAAATGTTGGTGACATAATAGGGACTGGACTAAGAGTGGGATAAAATTGCTTGTTGCTGAAACCTCTGAGCTCAGCTTCTCAGTAAGATTCAGTGATCTGAATTAAGGGTGGGGAATGCAGCCTGGCCTGTGAGTGGCATAACCCAGAGGTTGAGGGCATAGTCGTGGAGCCAGCCTGCCTGGGTACAAGTCCTGCCTTCATCATCAGCCAGCCATGAGCCATCAGACAAGCTATTGTTCCTTCTACCCACAGTTTCTCTATCTAAAATGGAATTATAATGGAATCTACCTCCTAGGTTTGTTAGAAGTAACAGTCCTAGGATAGTGCCTGTTGGGTGATGAGTGGCTCAGTTCAGGAAGCTTCTGGGTCATAGCAATCAAAGTATCAACACTTATACAGCCTAACACTATACACAAAAGTAAACTCAAAATGGATTAAAGATCTCAATGTCAGGCAGGACACAATAAAACTCTCAGAGGAAAACATAGGTAGAACACTACAGCAAGATCTTTTTGGATCCACCTCCTAGAGTAATGAAAATGAAAACAAAAATAAACAAATAGGGCCTAATTAAACTTTAAAACATTTGTATACAAAAGGAAACCATAAACAAAAAGACAACCCCCAGAATGGGAAAAAATATTTGCAAACAGACCAACAAGGGATTAATCTCCAAAATATACAAACAGCTCATGCAGCTCCATATAAAAAACAAACCCCCATCAAGAAATGGGTGCAAGATCTAAAGAGACATTTTCAAAGAATACATACAGATGGCCAACAGGAACATGACAAGATCCTTAACATCTCTAACTATTAGAGAAACACAAATCAAAACTGCGAGGTGTCACTGCACATGTGAATGGCCATCATCAAAAAATCCTACAAACGGTAAATGCTGGAGAGCGTGTGGAGAAGAGGGAGCCCTCCTACCCTGTTGGTGGAAATATAAATAGGTGCAACCATTATGGAGAACGATATGAAGTTTCCCCAACTAAAAATAGGGCTGTCATGCGATCCAGCGGTCTCACTCTTGGACATATATCTGGGGAAGATGAAAACTCTAATTCAAAAAGATACACGCGCCCCAGTGTTCACTGAAGCACTATTTACAACAGCCAGGACATGGAAGCAACCTGAGTGTCTACCGACAGACGAATGGATAAAGAAAATGTGATACATATATACACAGGAATGTTACTCAGCCACAAAAAAAGAATGAAACAATGCCATTTGCAGCAACATGGGTGGACCAGAGATTGTCCTCCTGAGTGATGTCAAAGACAAATATCGTATGATATCCCTTATATATGGGATCTTAAAAAGTGATACAAATGAACTTATTTACAAAACAGAAATAGAGTTACAGATGTAAAAAGCAATCTTATAGTTACCAGGGGGATAAGAGGGGAGGGATGAATTGGGAGATTGGGATTGATATATACACACTACTACATATAAAGTAGATAATAAGGACCTACTCTGTAGCACAGGGAACTCTATTCTATAATGACCGTGTGGAAAAAGAATCAAAAAAGAGTGAATATATGTATACATATAATTGATTCACTTTTGCTGTACAGCAAAAACTAACACAACATTATAAATCAAAAAGCAAAGCAAAACAAAATACGTGCAGCACTCCATCTGTTTGCTGAGTCTTAATCCCAATTTTTCCACTTGCATTTGGTGGCTGAGGCTTTGAGCAAAGCCCCCCTCTGTGTCTCCATTTCCTCCTCTGACAGGAGAGCACATTGTGAAAACTGAAGGAGACAGGATGCGTTACAGCTGGGGCAGAATTAGTGCTTGCTAGATGTTCCTTCTCAGGATTGTTACTGTCTCCACCCCTTGATAATGGCTGCTGGAGCCAACCCCTACCAGATTGGTTGAGCTGTTAAATATTCAGGAATGCCAGCTTCTTGTGAAGCCATAAGTAGCTTGAAATTGGTGGGAATATGCATTCAACAGAAACCGACAAGCAGAAAAAATCAGGGCTTTTACTCTTCTTTCAGAGGACTAGTTTACTAGCACACACCATGGCCCCCATTCCATGTTTCCCCAAAATCCTCTTCTGTTGCCCACCTCTCTTCTGAGAACCAGAACAATCTTTTCACCTGTTTCCTGTAAGTTGCCACATAGGACCCACAGGCCCCTCAAGCCCCATATGGGAACTCAGCATTGTTACCTCCACTCTGCCCTGTTCTGAGTACATCCATGCTCAGCCTCCCACACCTCGCAGTCATCCCCAGCACCTCTCTGTCTCATACTACTTGACCCAGTAGGTCATCAAATCCTGTTAACTCTACCTCCAGAATATCTCCTGAATTTCCCATTGCTTTCCCTGTGGGTCCCCCCGTCCCTGACACCCCAGGCATCCTCTGGTCAGCTTTCTGTCACTATAGGTTAGTTTACATTTTCTCATCTTTTATGTAAGTGGAATCACACAGCAGATACTCTGCTTCCGCCTGACTTCTTTTACTCAGCATGACAATTTGGAGATTTATCCATGTTACTGAGTTATCAATAGCTTATTCCTTTTTATGGCTGCATAGCAGTCCATTGTATGGAGTTTGCATCATTTGTTTATCCACTCCTCTACTGATGGGCACCTGGGTCGTTCCAGTTTCATGAAACTAGAAATACCCTGGTCTGGGCCCTGTCCCCCATGGTCTGGGTCATCACAGTCTCCCCCATCTCCCTGAATTGCCCTTTTGCCCCGCCATCTTTCCTCCTCATATAGCCCCAGGGATTCCATTAAAACCGAAGTTGTGTCTTGTTCTGCTCCCTCTCAAGCAGAGTAAATATCAAGTCCTCACCTCACCGACACATTCACCCCACCTTCACAGTTAGCTTTCTGCCCTCATCTCTCACCACCCCTCCCCACCACACTCATTCTCCTTTGGCCACCCCCTTGCCTGAATGTTTGTTACCGCACCATGCCCAGCCATGCTTTGACTCAGAGTAGACTGCTGTCCTCTGCCCGGTCTGCTCCCTCCATCTGGATGCTCCTCCTTTTATAAGGACACAGTCCTAATGGATGAGGGCCCACCCTAATGACCTCAGCTTGATGAGCGCAAAGACCCTATTTCCAAATAAGTTCACACTCACTCCAGGTCCTGGGAATCTGGAACTTCATCTTCTTGGTGGGAACACAGCTCAACCCACAGTAACTCTTTGGTCTCAACTTGAGCTCCCTGTGGAGCCTCAGAGTGGTCTGAGGCCTGCCTTTTTTTCCCACAGTAGATCAGCTTCTCTCTCCACCCAACCCTGCCTTCCCTACCACCTCACAAGGCTGGACCTGAAAACACTGTCCCGGCAGACCTCTCACATGCAGCTTCCTGTCTCAGAGTCCGTTTCCAGGGATACCAGGCAAACAGGGATGCAGTGAAGTCTGGTGAGGGACTTGGAAGGGACCACACATGACCACAGTCTGAAGCCAGGCCCGTGACTCAGCCTGCTTCTGTAGCAGGGTGGTGAAGATCTTGTGCTGGATGGCCAGGGTTCAGATTTCAGTCTTATCACACATTGGCTGTGTGATCTTGTAAAACTACTAATACCTTCTTCCTAGAGTTGACATTTCACTGGTAGCTCAGTGGTAAAGAATCTGCCTACCAATGCAGGAGATTCCGGTTCAATCCCTGGGTCAGGAAGATCCCCTGGAGAAGGAAATGGCAGCCCACTCCAGTATTCTTGCCTGGAAAATCCCATGGACAGAGGAACCTGGCAGGTTACAGTCCATGGGGTTGCAAGAGTCAGACACAACTTAGTGACTAAACAGCAACAGGGTTGATGTAAAGATTAAGTGAGTTAATCCAATAAGGCTCTTAAAACTGTGCCTGGCACACAGTAGGCACTCAATAAATGTTTGCTTTCATTATACAGGTTTAGGTTGAGCTGGTCTGCAGACAACACCTCCACTTACCCAAAGGAGGCAGGTTCTAGGTTCTGAACTTCTGCTTCTAAATCTTGGGTGACTTCTCTGAATGAGTGGCTTACCTTACATTCAACCCCTCTGGAATGTATTTGCATCTGAGTGTTGTAAAATTTTACATTACATTTAATGGACAATGAAAGCTAAATTTAAATTTTATTTTCGAAAGGAAAGGTGGTTAGGCGAATTGCTTCAAAAGTCCACAAAGTCGTGCCAGGGTAGATAAAATAGAGAGGTGTGTAATATAATGCTGTCCTTTGCAAAAAGCTGCAAATTTGAAAAAAAGTTTATTGTAAGTGAAAAATTAAATCCAAGTGCCCTTCACATATTTTTTTAAAAAATTATAGCATTTCATTTTGAAATAGTTTAACTCAAAAGAAGTTGCAGAAATAGGAGCAAGCGTTCCTGTATGCACCCTTTACTTACTGAGATGTTTTTACTCACAATACTACGGATACCAAATGTGTGGTTTTCTTTTCTCATACTGTCTCTGAGTTTCTAACACCAGCTAGAGTGCTGCAGTTCATTATGACAACAGCTGCCCAGAGTCAGTCAGACTCCACAGGTTAGGGGCTCAGCCCAAAAGATTGCCCTCCCTTCAGATGCCAGTAGCAAGCATTGGGTCCCCAAGTTAGCTGAACTTCACTCAGACTTGGCTACAAGGTTGGGGGTTTCCACAGCCTCCTCCCTTTCAGGTTCAGTCATTTGCCAGAACAGCTTGTAAAACTCAGGGAGCACTTAACTTGCATTTTGTGGTTTATTATTAGTATTTTATGGCTGAACCTCGGGGCATGTGGGATCTTTGTTCCCTGACCAGAGATGGAACCCATGCCCCCTGCAGTGGAAGCATGGAGCCTTAACCACTGGACTGCCAGGGATGTCTCTCTTTTTTTTTTTTTTTTTTTTTAATAAAGGATGCAACTCAGAAACACCCAAATAGAAGAGATGCATAAGGCTAGGTATGGGGTATGTGTGTGCAGAACTTCCATACCCTCTCTGGGAGCACCACCCTCCTAGAAACTTGATGTCCTCTCCCACCCAGAAGCTGTCTGAATCCTGTCACTTAGGGTTTTTATGCAAGTTTCATCACACAGGCATGATTGATTACACCATTGGCCACTGGTGATTCATTCAACCTCTAACCCCTGTCCCTTCCCCAGAGGTCCAAGGTGGGATGAGGGTTAGGGTTAGTTTAGGGTTAGGGTTAGAAAGTTTGACCCCTCTAATCGTGCCTTGGTCTTTCTGGTGACCAGCCCCTATCCTGATGCTTTCTCAGTTCAGTTCAGTTGCTCAGTCGTGTCCAACTCTTTGCGACCCCATGAATTGCAGCATGCCAGGCCTCCCTGTCCATCACCAACTCCCGGAGTTCACTCAAATTCACGTCCATCGAGTTGGTGATGCCATCCAGCCATCTCATCCTCTGTCGTCCCCTTCTCCTCCTGCCCCCAATCCCTCCCACCATCAGAGTCTTTTCCAATGAGTCAACTCTTCGCATGAGGCGGCCAAAGTACTGGAGTTTCAGCTTCAGCATCAGTCCTTCCAAAGAACACCCACGACCAATCTCCTTTAGGATGGACTGGTTGGATCTCCTTGCAGTCCAAGGGACTCTCAGAGTCTTCTCCAACACCACAGTTCAAAAGCATCAATTCTTTGGTGCTCAGCCTTCTTCACAGTCCAACTCTCACATCCATACATGACCACTGGAAAAACCATAGCCTTGACTAGACAGACCTTTGTTGGCAAAGTAATGTCTCTGCTTTTGAATATGCTATCTAGGTTGGTCATAACTTTCCTTCCAAGGAGTAAGCATCTTTTAATTTCATGGCTGCAGTCACCATCTGCAGTGATTTTGGAGCCCCCCAAAATAAAGCCTGACACTGTTTCCACTGTTTCCCCATCTATTTCCCGTGAAGTGATGGGACCAGATGCCATGATCTTTGTTTTCTGGATGTTGAGCTTTAAGCCAACTTTTTCACTCTCCTCTTTCACTTTCATCAAGCGGCTCTTTAGTTCTTCTTCACTTTCTGCCATAAGGGTGGTGTCATCTGCATATCTGAGGTTATTTATATTTCCCCCGGCTTTCTAGGGACCCCCAATAACCAATCACCTCAGTTGCCTACACAGAACACTCTCACTTTGAAGGTTTCAGGAACTGTGTGCCAGGAACTGGGGTCAAAGACCAAATATTTAGTTTCTGTTGTGTCACACCCAGCTTTCCCTCAAGGCTCACATTTTACATAACAATAGCACCTTGTCAAAATCAGGAAATTGATATAGTCAGCGCTGTTAATTCAGTATCACATTGTTTTTTTAAAGAACCTAGAAAAACGAAAGAATGAAAAAAACCCTTTCAAGAGGGTGTGAGTTATAGGTAAACTGCCGAGTGGGTTGGATCTTTAGGAAACCGTCTGCCGGGGGCTTGTTTCAGGCAAATTCCCCAGCCAGCAGCTGCAGGCTGTTAGGCTGGAGGGTGAAGCCCAGGTGGATGCGGTGCCTAGTGGTGAAGTACCAGACCCTGGGTCCAGCCGGTCTGTCTGCAGTGTAGTGATTATGATACGATTTCAGATCCACTTGTTTATGGCAAAAATGAAGTTGTTTTTAAGAGTGAAGTTGTTTTCAAGGATGAAGGTACTATTTTGAGGTAAAAATGAAATCAGATGTCAGGATGGCATCTTCCACATCTGTGGTTGCTGATAAGCACTAGTAGCTTGGAGACCCCACTGGGGGCTTGTCAATAAGAACAGGTGAAAAGGCAACTGTGGGCATCGGGTGTTTAGAGTATAAACGCGCAGAATTTACGAGGACCATCCAAGAGTGTCCGGTCTGGACAAAGCTACCTTTTGCTGATCTAAATAAATCTCTCTACGGAATCTAAGAAAAAAAGGGAAGGGGGTACAAATGAACTTACAAAACAGAAGTAGAGTCATGGATGTAGAAAACAACCTTATGGCTACCAGGGGATAAAGAGGAGAGGGATAAATGGGGAGACTGGGATTGACATATACACACTACTATATATAAAATAAAAAACTGCTAAGAACCTGGTGTAGAGCACAGGGAACTCTACTCAATACTCTCTAATGGCCTAAATGCTGGTGGTGGTTGTTCAGTCGCTAAGTTATGTCCAATTCTGTTGATACCCTGTGGACTGCAGCACGCCAGGCTCCTCTGTCCTTCAGCATCCCTCAGAGTTTGCTCAAATCCATGTCCATTGAGTTAATGATGCTATTTAACCATCTCATCCTCTACCGCCCCCTTCTGCTTTTGCCTTCAATCTTTCCCAGCATTGGGGTCTTTTTCAATGAGTTGGTTCTTCCCATCAGGTGGTCAAAGTATTGGAGCTTCAGCATCAGTCCTTCCAGTGAATATTCAGGGTTGATTTCCTTTAGGATTTACTGGTTTGATTTCCGTGTAGAATATGGAAAATAAATCTAAAAAAGAGTGGGTATGTGGATATGTATAACTGACTCACTTTTCTGTACACCTGAAACTAATCAATTGTGCTCCACATTTTAAAAAGAGAAAAAGTAAAAATAACTCTCTGAAGACCTTGAGTTTTTAGCTTTTGCCACTGCAGAGGCGACTCTTTTCCTCTCAGGGGCAAAAAGCCATCAGCAGCCTAGAGAAAGATCATCCTGCCGGCCAACACCTACATTTTCCCCTAGCAACGTGCTCTAGCAATGAAAGGACTTTTGTTTTCCCTGGTTGGTAGCTGGACATCATCTCACGGTTGGTTAAGCAGCCTTTCCCAAGAACCAATTTGTATAAGGGTACAGCTCAACTGAACTTCGGAGAAGGCAGTGGCAACCCACTCCAGTACTCTTGCCTGGAAAATCTCATGGGTGGAGGAGCCTGGTAGGCTGCAGTCCATGGGGTCGCTAAGAGTCGGACACGACTGAGCCACTTCACTTTCACTTTTCACTTTCATGCATTGGAGAAGGAAATGGCAACCCACTCCAGTGTTCTTGCCTGGAGAATCCCAGGGACGGGGGAGCCTGGTGGGCTGCCGTCTATGGGGTTGCACAGAGTCGGACACGACTGAAGCAACTTAGCAGCAGCAGCAGCAACTAAATTTTGACTATATTTCTTTCATCTTCCCTTGCCTGGAACAATAGTGTAGTTCATCTGTCACTGATGTGCAGAAAAGTGAAAGTGTTAGTCATTCAGTCATGTCTGACTTTTTGTGACCCCACGGTCAGTAACCCACCAGGCTCCTCTGTCCATGGGATTTCCCCGGCAAGAATACTGGAGTGGGTTGCCATTCCCTTCTCCAGGGGATCTTCCCCACCCAGGGATTGAATCCAAGTCTCCTGCATTGTAGGCAGAGTCTTTACCGTCTGAGCCATCTTTCTTTATTGACTTCTTACATACATACTTACATTATCTTGTATGCTGCTGGCTTTTGAAATTATTAAAATTCTCACAGTGAACCTGTTAGATAAAATATTTGACAAAGACTGTCTCAGTCTCTAAGCTCAATTTGCCCCAAACAAAACACCGTCCCACTCCTACTTGCTTCTGAGAAAGAAAACATTTCGTCCCCAAACTGAAACTGAAGCCCACCATGTGTTCTGCATCTTTACTCACTAGAGAAATGTACAGATCACTGCTCGTGGAGCCCCTTTTCCGGACAGACCCCCATCTGACCCTTTGGAGATGGACTGTTGGTGCCTGGCTGCTAATTGGCTTCTGCTAGGGCTGGAGAAGGAAATGGCAACCCACTCCAGTGTTCTTGCCTGGAGAATCCCAGGGCCTGGGGAGCCTGGTGGGCTGCCATCTGTGGGGTCGCACAGAGTCGGACACGACTGAAGCGACTTAGCAGCAACAGCAGCAGGGGATCAATCGGAGAAGGCAATGGTACCCCACTCCAGTATTCTTGCCTGGAAAATCCCATGGGCGGAGGAGCCTGGTAGGCTGCAGTCTATGGAGTCGCTAAGATTTGGACACGACTGAGTGATTTCACTTTCACTTTTCACTTTCCTGCATTGGAGAAGGAAATGGCAACCCACTCCAGTGTTCTTGCCTGGAGAATCCCAGGGACGGGGGAGCCTGGTGGGCTTCTGTCTATGGGGTTGCACAGAGTCGGACACGACTGAAGCGACTTAGCAGCAGCAGCAGCAGGGAATCAACTCCATGGCCTCAGGTGGATTGGCTTCGCTTCTCAGAAGTTGCTTATTATTTCCAATTAACGTCTTCTGCCTAAAGATGTCCTCCCACATCTAATGCTACGCTAATGAGAATGTGGTGTTTTGACATCCTGGGGAAATAAACAAGACTGTGCCTGGCTGCTCTGCTCTCTCCCTGCCCACCTCCACCAGGCTCACTCTATCTTCTGGTCCCCCACCCCCAACCCTGGCCTCCCACCATTCCCTGCCTCCTGCAATCCCACTGTTGGTGAGAAATCAACTTTGACACATGCTCAAGACTAAGAAATTTATGTCTAGCTTTTTCCACTTGGGAGTCTGGGATGGATTAGAAGCCCTGGGGTGGGTGAAGGAGGGGGTTCTGAGTGCGCCCCTCTTGGTGCCCACACTGCAGTCTGGGAAGTATTAGACTCCAGGCTCTGGAGCCAGATAGGTATGGTTTGCTGCTGAATCAGTCATGACTTAGAAAAAGAGACTTATATTGCTGAGCCTCAGTTTCCTCATCTGTGAAATGGGTATTGAATAGTATTTATCTGTGAATCTGTAAAATTGCTTTTGTTAATTAACTTCCAAGGACAAAAGGTGGAGAAGCATCATTCTCTAAAATTGACTCTCAGAAACTTGGACATTTGAAATCAAACTAATGAGAATGCGACATTCCATTTTTGCCTGAGGGGTCTAAATAACTCTGACCTGGAGACATAAACTCCAGCTCCAGCCCAGGTTCAGAGCTTCAGATAAGGGGTCTCCAGGCTCAGTGTTACATACTGAGCTTAATTTCATAGCTTCCAAGGAAACGGGGCGCTGAATTCTTTTCGCAGCCCAGGCCTTATTGATCCTCTTGCTCACAGCCCTGCTTTTCTTTGTCAGTCAGTACACCGAGTCAGCAATCCCCTGGCAGTCTAGTGGTTAGGACGGCACGCTCTCACTGCTTAAGGTATGGGTTCAGTCCCTGGTTGGGGAACTAAGATCCCACGAGCTGCTTGGGATGGCAAAAAAAAAAAAGTACCATTTAAATTTCACCCACACACTACCCTTCCCCACATCTAATATAACCTTAAGTCTTCTGCTTGGGGAGACAGCGTAGAGGATTCGGAAGTCCTCTGCTGCAACATGAATAAATTTGAGTTGTCAAACTGGGAAACCTTCCCAGTGTCCTTATCAGATAAATTTGATCACGCCTCATAATTTCGCTGCCAGGGCTGAAAGAGCTAACGCAGAGAAAGTGTTTAACAGATTTCTTGGCTCATGAATTGTTTTAACCGCATTTTACAAGTTTTCTGTATTATGATGCATCTGGGGCCTTGGTGACCCTCGACAACCTACAGAGTTGGCTGATTCCTAAAGATAGCAAAAGGCTTGCCTGCTAGCAGGCCTTTCATATGCAAATTAACCAACCCAGAACTCGTGTCCCCAGCCGCTTTCTTTTTCTGGAACGCTCCTGTTTGGGCCGAATATCGCCTTCCTTCATTACCCAAGGGCCAGGTATCAATCAACTAGGGACAGCCCCTTAATGCCTCAGGGCCCACTGAAATGATTCAAACAAGCCAATTTTAAGCTGACTTAACCCTGCGGGGGGTTCCATCCCGTATAAACCACAATAAAGGCTCTCACCCACCTCCCCACCCAGGCCTGAGAGCAACCTCAGTGTTCTCTCATGGGGCCTTTCAGGGCTTGGCTTATCCCCCTCCTCTTGGGACCTGTGAGTCATTACCTATCTTTCCATTGGCAGTTGAGTCTTGATCTCTTGGCCTCACCACGCCTGAATAGAAGTAAAATCTACATTCTAAAACGTCCCACCTGTGCTCACGAACCCATCAGTCAGCCCTGACTCCAGTCCCACCCTAGCTTGTTCACGTCTGCCCCCTGACTCAGATGACAGAGCCAGCAACCGTACCAAAGGGCATCCTCTGGTCACTTGCAGAGGGAAGCAGCTAGATTCCCAGGGGAGGAAGAGGAAGGCCAGGCAGGACTCTTGCTGATCCTTGCAGAACGGCCTGAGCCAAGTCTCCCAGGAGCCCCCGGGAGCCAGCTGTGCCTGCTTCCGCCTTTTCCCGGAGGTTCATTCTGGGGTGAGCTTCAGGGCTGGCCATCTCTACAAGTTGAGTGGCAACTGGTGTGTGTTACCTGCATTTTCAGCTAGGAGAGAGGCCTGGAGAGCTTTCTGCTGATTCTCCAAGGAAACTTTAATCCTCCCTAGAAGGATTATGATGAGAACAATCTCATTTCAAACCTGCCCCATCGATGTGGTTTGAGAAGCATGCCGATAGTTGCTTTTGGGGAGGAGGGTGGGTGGGGGATGAGGGGAATCAAGGGCAGCATCTGTCCCTGGCAGGCTCTAGCTCATGCTTACGTGGGCGTCATCCTTTGTGATAATTTGAACTCTCTGCTTAGGTCCTGCATACTTCTCTTCTAAATGCATGAGAAAATTTTTGGAGTGTGGTAAAACTGATGTGGAAAATGTTAATCATTTATGAAATTGATGTAAAGGGATGTAGATGTTCGTTGTACTGCTCTTACCTAATTAAAATTAGAAATTAGATAATCTAATTCATAATTAATAAGTCAATTTGTAAAATTTAATTCCTAATTAAAAATTAGGTAGAGGGCTTCCCTGGGGGCTCAGAGGTAAAGAACCTGCCAATGCAAGAGACACAGGTTCAATCCCTGATCCAGGAAGATCCCACAGGCTGCAGAGCAACTAAGCCTGTGAGCCACAACTATTGAGCCTGTGCTCTGGAGCCCAGGAACTGCGACTGTTAAGCCCATGGACTGCAACTATGGAAGCCCGAGTGCCCTAGAGCCTGTCCTCCATGACAAGAGAAGCCACCGCAATGGGAAGCCTGTGCCCTGCAACTAGAGGTAGCCCCGGCTCACCTCACTGCAGCTAGAAAAAGCCCACACAGCAGTGAAGACCCAGCACAGCCAAAAATAAATAAGTGACCAATTTTTAAAATGAGGTAGAATTACAAAGAAACGAACAACTACAGTAAAACTAAAGGCAAATAAAGCTTTCCCAAAGAAACAGGCCAGAGTTAGACCATCTTCTCTGTTCTCTTCCCTTGTCTGTCTTGCTTTAGGTTAATTCACAAAACTTCCATCCTCCCCTTTCAGGAAATCATTAAACCTGCCGCCTTCCCCAACCGTCACCACCTGCAGCCTCCCAAAAGTCTCCTGGCCCTCCCCAGGCTTGGAGCTTCAATATTTTCTAGGGAGAAAAACACTAGTCTTAGATCTCAGTCCAAGATGTCAGCTCTGCCGCTTTCTAGGTGTATTTATTATATATTGCTGTGTAAACAAATTGCCCCCAAATGTGCTGGTTGTTCAGTTGCTAAGTCCTGTCCGACTCTGCGCCCCATGAACTGCAGCATGCCAGGCTTCCCAAAGGGGTGTGTGTGTGTGTGTGTGTGTGTGTGTGTGTGTGAGCTTAGTCACTCAGTCACGTCCAACTCTTTGTGACCCCATGGACTGTAGTCTGCCAGGCTCCTCTGTCCATGGGATCTCCAGGCTAGAATACTGGAGTGGGTTGCCATTTCCTCTTCCAGGGGATCTTCCCAACCCAGGGATCGAACCCAGGTCTCCCGCATTGTGGGCAGATTCTTTATCATCTGAGCCACCAGGGAATCCCAAAGGTAGTGACTTAAATAAGAAGCAGTGATATCACCCCTGTGGGAAGTGGCATGGCTAGTTGCACCTGTGTGAAGGGTCCTAAACCAGAACCACCCCATGGAGCCCTTCCTCCATTCCTGACCCATAGAAACTGGGAGAGAGAGTAACGTGGTTGTTTCAAGCTGCTCGATGTTGGGGTAATTTGTTTTGCATCAATAGTAACTGGGGCACTAACCCAGGATGCCTTAAAGAAAACAGGAAGGAGGAAGGGAGGGTATGCTAGGACGCAGCACATACTGTGAGAGGGCTCAGCCAGGCCTCAGAAGAGAAAGGAAAAAGAAACAATGTCAGAGCATCATCAGTTCCCTGCACTACCTCGCCTGTGTGCTCCTCTGTCCATCTTTCTCCTCCTTTCCTGCAGCTCTGCTTTCCCTGTCTCTCAGGGCATGGCATGGGGAAAGCAGGCTTCCTCCAGCTCTGTTTTTTTTTTTTTTTTAATTTTTTAAATTTAATTTAATTTTATTTGGCCGAACCATGGGATGTTAATCGCCCAACCAGGAATGGAACCTATACCCCCTGCAGTGGAAGCATGGAGTCTTTACCACTGGACCGCCAGGGGAGTCCCCAGCTCCCATTTCATAACTTCTCTTTGAGAGGCTGAGCCAGAATCTCTTGGTCTCAGTCCCAAATTCCCTGGGAAAGAGACTCTTGTCAGCCAGTGCCAGTCAGGCGTCCAGACTGGGATTCTGAAGTTGCACAGGTGTGCTCACCCCTTAAAGAAAACAGGAAGGAGGAAGGGAGGGTATGCTAGGACGCAGCACACACCCCAGGAGCGGCCAGGGTGGCATCTGGCCGCTCCTCTCCCTGCCAGGCTGGAGATCTGGTTCAAAGCTGGAGGTAGGGGCACCAGGTGAGTTTGGAGTCCCCAGAAGCAGCGCCTGTGACCAGGATTCAAGGGCATGTGGTTGATTTGGCTGCGGGATCCCTGGAAGCACCTATAGAGGGTGGGGACATGGGAGGAAAGGGAGGCAACCCTAGGGGTACTGATGAGCAGGTGACTGCTGGGGACCTCTGAGAACCATAGCATGACATCCCCTCAGTCCCCCTCCTTGGGAGCAAAGTAGTTGTTATGGACCAAATCTTGCTCCCTGACCATGAAATTCATATGTTGAAGCCCTCACCCTGAGGTGACTGTATCTGGAGATGGGGCCTCTTTACAGGTTCTCCTTTTACCCTTGGTCATGAATAAGTAACTAGTGGGGAGGTGCTTTGATACTATATAAATCTCTTGTTCCTCATCACACATTGGCTTTTTGAGTGAATTAATTTATTTAAATCAGTATTTATATATCAATATGGACCTGTGGCTTCCTGTTGATCCCTTACATTACAATCTGCTATCATGTATTACAGGTTGAGTTGTGTACCCCCCCACAATTTAAAATCTATTGAAGTCCTTACTCCCCAGGACTTCAGAATGTGACCTTATTTGAAAATAGGATCATTAGTTAAGATAAGGTCAGACTGAAGTAGGGTGGTCCCTACTCCAACATGACTGGTGTCCTTTTAAAGGGGAAATTTGGACAATGACCTATGGGGAGAATGCCCTGTGAAAATGAAAACAGAGATCAGGGTGATGCTTCTACAAGCCAAACAAAGCAAAGATTGCCAGCAAGCCATCGGAAGCTGAGAGAGAGACAGGGGACAGATGTTCCCTCAGAGCCTCAGAAGGAGCAAGCCCTGCCAACACTTGGATCTTGGACTCCAGGCCTGTGAGACAAATTTGTTTCTGTTGTTTGAGCCACTGTATGGCACTTGGTTACATCAGCTGTAGAAATCGAACAAGTTACTATGATTTCTTTTGATGTCCCAGTTATCCCTTTTTAGGCCAGAGGACGTCAGGTGACTTCTGCATCCTCTCGACATGACCCCATCCTTCCTCGTGCACGTCTTTACTTTCCGGCATAACAAGATGTCTCAGACTCACCTTGAACTTTTGCTGCCTTGGTTTTCCCTGGTGGCTCAGATGGTGAAGAATCTGCCTGCAATGCAGGAGACCCAGGTTCGATTCCTGGGTTGGGAAGATCCCCTGGAGAATGGAATGGCTAACGTACTCCAGTATTCTTGCCTGGAGAATTCCATGGACAGATGCTACAGTCCATGGGGTCTCAAAGAGTCAGACATGACTGAGAGACTAACATACACACACAGTCCCCTCAAAATGAGTCCATTCTACAAAGATCCCTGGTTCTTGTTAGTGGTTAATGGTACTTAGAGGCCGATATCTGTGTGCTCAATACCGTTTAGTGCACACACACTTTTACGTCTACCTGTATCTCTTGACGACTTATGGAGAACCTCAGGTTCACACTGATGTCTAATTCCAGCCCACAGCCAGTGTCGTGTTGGCTTTCTCCCTTCCTGTTTCAGCCTCGCCGCTTTGACAGTGAGAACCCCGCTCCTGTAATCGTGAATTCATTTGCTTACTCGATGGACCCTGTTGCATGTTATGTGTGGCCTTCTCCCATGCCTACTCCCTGCCTCCATGTCTCCTTCCTGCTGGGCAGACTCTGACTCCCTTCTCTGGGCCAGACGGCCCTCCCCCAGCCCCTGCCTACTAACTCTGTCCCACCTAATGGCTTTTGTCCCAGAGTGTTCAGGGAGAGGCAGGAAATGACCACTGTGGAATTGCCATGTCTACCAAGTGGAGTATCAGGACTCCAGGGGCACAAGCTGGCCCAATGTCTGGTTTGTTTTTTTTTTACCCCTTCCTTGTTCCTGTGGACAACTATAAGGACAATTCCTCCATGCCCTTTGGACACAGTATCGGGCAAAATGCAAATGTTTCAGATCCTCTTCAGTAATAAAAGGCCTTGAAACTGCCTTTTGTCCCAAGAGCTGTCTCAGTTCAGTAATAAAATTATGCAGCACCATTTCATCATGACAGCTCAGAATGTTACCAAGATTCTTGCTTCCCCAAGGCGGCTTCAGACTGGGAAGCTGAGGACAGAACAAAAAAGGGTGGGTCTGCTGTGCAATGGCTGCAAACAGCAGCCGCCTCAGCCGAGTCCGCAGCCGGTTGCCCTAAGGGACCTTGGAGACAGCCCTTTCCAGTGGACACTCATGACTGGCCTGCTGTCCCCAGTCTAGGCTCTAGACAGGTAGGTGCAGTGCCTTTGGAAAGCCCCGGAGCATAGTGGCCGGTGTCCACATTGGGCTAGTCATAATGTCTGTCTGCACCAAGCTGCAGAACAAGGAGCATGTGATGGAGGCCCTCCACAGGGCCAGGATCAAGTTCCCTGGCTGCCAGAAGATCCAAGACATGAGGATTTACTAAGTTTAAGGCGGATGAATTTGGAAACATGGTAGCAGAAAAGCGGCTCATCCGAGATGGCTAGGGGTTAAATACATCCCTAAGGGTTAAATACATCCCTAATCGTGGCCCTCTGGATAAATAGCGGATCCTGCACTGGCACCCCACTCCAGTACTTTTGCTTAGAAAATCCCATGGACGGAGGAGCCTGGTGGGCTGCAGTCCATGGGGTCGCTAGAGTCGGACACTACTGAGCGACTTCACTTTCACTTTTCACTTTCCTGCATTGGAGAAGGAAATGGCAACCCACTCCAGTGTTCTTGCCTGGAGAATCCCAGGGACGGGAAGCCTGGTGGGCTGCCGTCTATGGGTCGCACAGAGTCGGACACGACTGAAGCGTCTTAGCAGCAGCAGCACTCATTAGAACCTTGGCGCTGTCCCCTCCTTACACATGCTCACCAATAAATCCTACTTCCCTGTCAGAAAAAAAGAACAAAAAGAATGGAATATTCTCCTCTATTTTCTCTGCCTGGGTTGCTGACCCGCTCTCCTCGCTCCCTCTGTCGTTAGAGTTGAGCCCTGGCACGTGCGCATGCTCAGTCGTGTCCAACTCTCTGCGACCCCACGGACTATAGCCCCCCAGGCTTCTCTATCCATGGGCTTTCCCAGGCAAAAATACTGGAGTGGGTTGCCATTTCCTCCTCCAGGGGATCTTCCCGACCCAGGGATGGAGCCCGATTCTCCTACATTGCAGGTGGATTTTTTTACTGGAAAGTTCTGGATGGCTGGGCCCAAGTGGGACAGGCTCTGGCACTACTGTTATCCCCTCAGGGGGCACTGGAGCTGAACCCAGCCATCCAGCACCAGAACCCATGTGCCTGCCTCCACGTTATAATCACAATGATAAACAATATGCCAGGTACTGTTCTGAGCACATTCCATGTGTGCCTCGGGCTGGGTGCTCTGCAAAGCTGACATCAAGACTAAGTCAATAGTGCAAGAGGTTTGGTAGGAAGATACACCTGTGACAGGAGAGAAGAGAGGGACACAGACCATGTGCTGACTTGACAAAGTCCCAGCCACTTGGGGAGGAGCTCTGGAGCCAAGACAGCCCCTTGGAGAAGTCGTGCGCTGGGCAGAAATACGCAAGGTCCAGTGGCTCCACCAAGTTCAATCGCTGAGGATGACCATCCCCCACATGGCGTACATGCAGTTCAAACCTGAGACAGAGCCTTCACACAGAGACTTGGGCGTGAATGTCCACAGCAGTGTCTGTCTGTTTATGCATTATTCATGACAGCCTCAACTGGAACTCATCCAAATGTCCATCACCAGATGAACAGAGAAACAAAATGTGGGCCATCCACACTGTGGAGACCTCTTGGCAAGAAAACAGAATGAGCTCTTTTTTTAAAAAAAAAATGTTTTTTATGGAACGATAATTCATTTGCAACGTGTTACTAATTTGTGCTCTACAGCAAAGTGATTCAGTTATATATATACACCTTCCATGTTCTTTTGCTTTACGGTTTATTGCAGGATATTGAATATCATTCCCTGTGCTAGACAGTAGGACGTTGCTGTCTGTCCATTCTATATGTAATATTAATAGATTGCATCTGCTAGTCCTGAGCTTTCAATCCACTCCTCCCCAATCCCCTTCCTCTTGGCAACCACAGATCTATTCTCTGTCTGTGGGTCTGTTTCTGTTTCATAGATAAGTTCATTCGTGCCATATTTTAGAGTCCATATACATGTGATATCATATGGTATTTGTCTTTTTCTTTCCAACATACTTCATTTAGTATGTTAATCTCTAGGACCATCCATGTTGCTGCAAATGGCATTATTTCATTCTTTTTTATGGCTGAGTAGTATTCTATTGCGGAGAAGGCAATGGCACCCCACTCCAGTACTTTTGCCTGGAAAATCTTATGGACGGAGGAGCCTGGTAGGCTGCAGTCCATGGGGTCACTAAAAGTTGGATATGACTGAACATCTTCACTTTCACTTTTCACTTTCATGCATTGGAGAAGGAAATGGCAACCCACTCCAGTGTTCTTGCCTGGAGAATCCCAGGGACGGGGGAGCCTGGTGGGCTCCCGTCTATGGGGTCGCACAGAGTCGGACATGACTGAAGTGACTTAGCAGCAGTATTCTCTTGTGTGTGTATACACACACACCCCCACACATATATATATATCACATCTTCTTATCCATTCTTCTGTTGATGGGCATTTAGTTTGCTTCCAAATCTTGGCTAGTGAAGAGTGCTGCTGTGAACTTAAGGGTGCATGTATCTTTTCAAATTATAGTTTTGTTGGGATATATTCTCAAGAGTGGGTTTTCAGGAGCCCATAACTCTATTTTTAGTCTTTTGAGGAACGTGCATACCGTTTTCCATAGCGGCTGCACCAATTTACATAAAACAGATCGAGCGCTTGATCCACAGAGTAACTTGAGTATCCACAGAGTCTCAGATGCATGATGCTGAGCAAAATATGCTGGATAGGAAAGACCACACGACTTATGCTTCCATTTCCATGAACTTTCTAGAAAAGAGACCTCAGAATATCCCGGACTGTGGCACCAGCTGGCTTCAGGAAGTTGTTCAGTTCAGTTGCTCAGTTTTGTCTGACTCTTTGTGACCCCAAGGACTGCAGCACTCCAGACCTCCCTGTCCATCACCAACTCCCGGAATTTACTCAAACTCATGTCAGTTGAGTCGGTGATGCCATCCTACCAACTCATCCTCTGTCATCTCCTTCTCCCGCCTTCAGTCTTTCCCAACATCAAATGACTCAGTTTCAAATGAGTCAGGAAGTTGTATCTGGGACTTAAAACCAAAGAGTCTGGCGCCCTCTGGTGGCTGCCTTTCAGAGGCATAAAATCAGTGAGAACTTGTCAGTGAGAGGATAATTAAGAATGTTAATATACACTACATGTAACATATGTAATTATATGTTATAGTTGCACATCATATATATGGTAACATGAACTTGGGAAGACTCCGGAAAACGGTGAGGGACAGGGAAGCCTGGCGTGCTGCAGTCCATGGGGTCACGAAGAGTTGGACACCACTTGGTGACTGAGCAACAACATATGACAACAAGCCCCTGATGCTGGGAAAGATTGAAGGCAAAAGGAGAAGAGGGCGGCGGAGGATGAGATGGTTGGATAGCGTCACCGGCTCTGGACATGAGTTTGAGCAAACTCTGGGAGATAGTGAAGGACAGGGAAGCCTTGTGTGCTGCAGTCCATGGGGTCGCAAAGAGCCAGACACAATTTAGCAACTAAACAACAACAAAAATATGACAAGAAACTCAAAGCCATACTGTGGGTCAGGCAGTGTTCCCACCGGAAGGAAAGTTAGTATTATCCCTCTTGTGTGTAAGAACAGATAATGAAACTGAGGGATATAGGGGTCTAGCAAATGGAGATCACACAGCTTGTGGGCTGTGAAGTGGAATTTGAACCGGATCCATCTGAGTTCAGGGAGATGGAGAGAAGCCACACTGAGGGTGTGGGGGCCCTGGCTGCTCAGGTCCTTGAGACCAGCCCCGTCCTGTCTTTGATTTGGAGGCACCCTTTGCTCTCCTGATAATAAACCTCTTTTCATTTGGATGACTTCATGTTGGACTTTCCTGTCCTGTGAGGCCAGTAGGCATGGGCCTCCTCAGGGACCCCAAACCCTGACTTGCTCTGGGTGTCCATCTCTGGGGGTGGTTTGATTCGTTGAATATGGGGTCCATCTAGTGGGGCAGATTCCCTCAGCCTCTTGGGAGTGGCTTGCCTCTCCCTCTCTTGTGGTCTCATGGGGCCTCCTTGGTCCACTGCCCATTGATATCTAGTTCATGTCTCATGACCAAGGGCGTGAAGTGGGGATGACCCACAACACAAGAGCTCACAGCTTTTTTTGAAGGGGGACCCCTTCCCTCAGAAGGCCCAAGCAGCCTCGACTGGCAGTAAGAGCTGGAAAAGTATCAAAATGTGTTAGTCGCTCAGTCATGTCTGACTCTTTGTGACCCCATGGACCATAGCCCACCATACTTTTCTGTTCATGGAATATTCCAGGCAAGAATACTGGAGTGGGTAGCCATTCCCTTCTCCAGGGGATCGTCTTGATCCAGAGATCGAACCCTGGTCTCCTGCACTGCAGGCAGATTCTTTAGGGCTGTGCCTTAAAGCAGTCCTGGCTGGGTGTGACAGTTATCCTCCATGACCTCAGGATTGTCACCGAACCAAACTTAGGTCTGCTTACCTGAGCACAGGAAAGCCAATCTCCTGACATCAGGTTGTGGTGAGAGAAAGTGCAGCATTTGCTGCAGGCACCAAGCAAGGGGTACACCCAGCAAGGCAGCTAATGCTCCAAATACCCAAACTCTACAATGGCTTTCAGGGAAAGGTTTGTAAAGACAGGGTGAGGAAGAGGGGTGTGTGATCAGCTTGTGGACATTCTTCTGTTTGGTTGATGGGGAGGTAGTGGGGAGGTGGTGGTGGGGTCTTCCCAGGTTGGAAGGTGCTTCCCAGGTGGTGCTAGTGCTAAAGAACCTGCCTGTCAATACAGGAGATTTAAGAGACGAGGGTTCAATCCCTGGGTTGGGAAGATCCCCTGGAGGAGGGCATGGCAACCCACTCCAGTATCCTTGCCTGGAGAATCCCATGGACAGAGGAGCCTGGCAGGCTACAGTCCATGGGGTCACAAAGAGCTAGACACGACTGAAGCAACTGAGCACACACGCACGAGATAATTGGGAGTCAGCATCAACAAACTTCTGGTTCCAAACGGTTTGGGGTCTCTGTGCTTGTGGTCAGCATGAAGTTAGCTTCTTCGAGGATATGGCTCAGGTTATTATCTGCAGGCCTTGAGGAACTAAAAGCCCTTGCCTTTGTTGAGTGGCTGCTGCTGCTGCGAAGACGCTTCAGTCGTGTCCGACTCTGTGTCACCCCATAGATGGCAGCCCACCAGGCTCCCCCGTCCCTGGGATTCTCCAGGCAAGAACACTGGAGTGGGTTGCCATTTCCTTCAATGCACGCAAGCGAAAAGTGAAAGTGAAGTCGCTCAGTCATGTCCAACTCTGAGCGACTCCATGGACTGCAGCCTTCCAGGCCCCTCCGCCCATGGGATTTTCCAGGCAAGAGTACTGGAGTGGGGTGCCATTGCCTTCTCCGTGTTGAGTGGCTAACCTATCATTATTTTGTCTTGTTTGACAGTTTTCCTTTGTTTCCACACTTTTTCACGTCTCTGATTGAATTTACTCTTTGGAACGTGAGGAAGACCTAGAAGGCTACATTTTTTCTACACTCAAGAGGCAGGTGGAGGACTTCACAGGGGAGGGGTCCTGTCGCAGGAAGGCCCCATGGGGTCCTGCTTGGTGACAATCTCCTCTTTCCTTGATATTCCTCAGTCTTGAGGGGGAACCAGTTCAGGAAAAGAAAAGGAAAGAAAGTTTATTTATTTATTTAAATTGAAGGATAATTGCTTTATAACATCGTGATGGTTTCTGCCATACATCAGTATGAATCGGCCATAGGTACCCATGTGTCCCCTCCATCCTGAAACCCCTCACAGGTCCCTCCCCACCCTATTCCTCCAGGTCGTCACAGAGCACCAGCTTCGGGTGCCCTGCTCCATACATCAAACTCGCACTGGCTATCTATTTTGCATATGGCAATGTATATATTTCAATACTATTCTTTCAAATCATCCTACCCCCTCCTTCTCCTGCTGAGTCCAAAAGTCTGTTCTTTATGTCTGTGTCTCCTTTGCTGCCCTGCACGTAGGATAGTCAGTACCATCTTTCTAGATTCCATATATATACGCCTTCAGTTCAGTTCAGTTCAGTCGCTCAGTCGTGTCTGACTCTTTGCGACCCCATGAATCGCAGCACGCCAGGCCTCCCTGTCCATCACCAACTGCCGGAGTTCACTCAGACTCACATCCATCAAGTTGGTGATGCCATCCAGCCATCTCATCCTCTGTCGTCCCCTTCTCTTCCTGCCTCCAATCCCTCCCAGCATCAGAGTCTTTTCCAATGAGTCAACTCTTCACATGAGGTGGCCAAAGTACTGGAGTTTCAGCTTTAGCATCATTCCTTCCAAAGAAATCTCAGGGCTGATCTCCTTCAGAATGGACTGGTTGGATCTCCTTGCAGTCCAAGGGACTCTTAAGAGTCTTCTCCAACACCACAGTTCAAAAACGTCAATTCTTCGGCGCTTAGCTTTCTTTACAGTCCAACTCTCACATCCATACATGACCACTGGAAAAACCATAGCCTTGACTAGATGGACCTTTGTTGGCAAAGTAATGTCTCTGCTTTTCAATATGCTATCTAAGTTGGTCATAACTTTTCTTCCAAGGAGTAAGTGTCTTTTAATTTCATGGATGCAGTCACCAACTGCAGTGATTTTGGAACCCCAAAAAATAAACAGTGGAAACAGTTTCCCCATCTATTTCCCATGAAGTGATGGGACCAGATGCCATGATCTTTGTTTTCTGAATGTTGAGCTTTAAGCCAACTTTTTCACTCTCCTCTTTCACCTTCATCAAGAGGTGCCTTAATAAACGGCATTTTGTCTTTCTCTTTCTGATTGACTTCACTCTGTATAATAGGCTCTAGGTTCATCCACCTCATTAGAACTGACTCAAATGCATTCCTTTTTTATAGTTGAGTAATATTCCATGCGAAGAGTTGACTCATTAGAAAAGGCTCTGATGCTTGGAGGGATTGGGGGCAGGAGGAGAAGGGGACTACAGAGGATGAGATGGCTGGATGGCATCACCGACTCAATGGACATGAGTTTGAATGAACTCCGGGAGTTGGTGATGGACAGGGAGGCCTGGCGTGCTGCAGTTCATGGGGTCACAAAGAGTCGGGCACGACTGAGCGACTGAACTGAACTGAATATTCCATTATGTATATGTACCACAACGTCCTTATCCATTCATCTAATGATGGACATTTAGGTTGCTAAGAAAGGGAATAAAATTTTGAATAGACAGATGAATTATAAACTGGGCAGAGGAACTTGGTTTTAGGGGACTTGGTTACAGGATTAATCCGTTCAGCTTGGGTGCATTCTTATCCCTTTCACCTGGATGTAATAATACAAACATCTCCAGGAGATGTTCTCAGAGCTTTGCCGTCATCTCTCGGATGTTCCGTGGTGCCCTAGTGGACTTCTAGTGTGCATCTGGGTACCTGTGAGCTATTTTCTGGAACCACAGAAGATCACTCTGCCTACATGGGCCAGACTGGGAGTGCCAGGAAATTAACACCCTATGAGAATAGCCCTCTGGCAATAACTAAGAGAAACTGGAGCAAAAATAGCACCCTTGCCCCTCAGGTGTGCACTGGGCCCCTCCTCCCAGACTCTCCCTGTTGGCTTGCTCTCTGGTTACCTGCAGTGGCAGCTGGCAGACTGCTGCTGCTGCTGCTAAGTCGCTTCAGTCGTGTCCGACTCTGTGCGACCCCATAGACGGCAGCCCACCAGGCTCCCCCGTCCCTGGGATTCCCCAGGCAAGAACACCGGAGTGGGTTGCCATTTCCTTCTCCAATGCATGAAAGTGAAAAGTGAAAGTGAAGTGGCTCAGTCGTGTCCGACTCTTTGCGACCCCATGGACTGCAGCCCGCCAGGCTCCTCCGCCCATGGGATCTTCCAGGCAAGAGTACTGGAGTGGGGTGCCACCACCTTCTCCCGGCAGAGTGACTACCCTTTATTATTTAATTTCTCTTCCCTGCATCACCTCCCACAGTGCACTCTTTCCTGCACTTCCCAGATTGACTGTTTGGTTTCACTGTCATCTTCTGGGAGATTCTAAACTAAGAAAATAGCTGATACTTTTGAGCCCTTCTTGGTGCTGGGTCTGCTTCCAAGCACGTATGATTTCATTTAATTTTCGAGACAACTTCAGAGCTGAGTACCACTGTCACCTTCATTTTAAGGATGAAGAAACTGAGGCACAGAAAGGCAACCTCTATCCAGCTGTGCTCGGCTGAATAATGGCCCCCTAAACGTGTCCATTGGAGAAGGCAATGGCAATCCACTTCAGTACTCTTGCCTGGAAAATCCCATGGGCGGAGGAGCCTGGTAGGCTGCAGTCCATGGGGTCGCTAAGAGTCGGACACGACTGAGCCACTTCACTTTCACTTTTCACTTTCATGCATTGAAGAGGGAAATGGCAACCCACTCCAGCATTCTTGCCTGGAGAATCCCAGGGACAGGGGAGCCTGGTGGGCTGCCATCTATGGGGTCGCACAGAGTCGGACACGACTGAAGCGACTTAGCAGCAGCAGCAGCAGCAGCAGCAAACGTGTCCATGTCTTAGTCCCTTGAACCTGTGAGTATGTTACTTCACATGTCAAAAGGGACTTTGAAGATATAATAAGGTCAAGGATCTCGAGATGGAGAGATCATCCTGGCTTATGTGGATGGACCCATGTGATCACAAGAGTCCTTATAAGGGAAGCAGGAGGATCTGAGCCAGAGAAGGTGACATCACGATGACGTAGAGGTCAGAGTGATTCGAGGAAGGAGCCATCAGCTAGTAGGTGGCCTCTTCTAGAAGCTGGAAGAGGCAATGAGATGGATTCCCTTCTAGCACCCAGAAGGAATGCAGCCCTGCCAAGCCACTTAAATTTCTGACTTCCGGAACTGAAATGATACCCTGCTGTTTGTTTAAGCCACGATGTTTGTGGCAATTTGATACAGCAGCCACAGGAAAGTAAGACACCAAGAGAACCAGTGGAAACTCCATGAGCTTTTATAACCTCACCAGGAAGGTCGTGCAGCGTCACTCGTGTCTTGGTCAAAGCAGTCCTGAGCTGGCCTAGATTCCAGGGGAGGGGCCATGGTCCTCACCTCTCTGTGGGAGTAGTGACAAAGAATTTGCAGCCATTTTAATATCTTAACAACCTTATGATAAAAGTATATTGTAATCTCTTTTTGTCAGATGAGGAAATGGAGGCTCGGAGAGGTCTAGAAATTTACCCAAGATCACTCAGCTGGAAAGTGGTGAGCCAGAATTCAAACCCAGAGCCCATACATGAAAGCATTTCCAGTTTGCTCTCTGAATCAGTATGTTCAGAACCCTCTGCTTCCAGAAGCCAGGCTGTTGACACCTCTCACTTCCTTTTTTAAAATTTTAATTTATTGAAGTATAGTTGATTTACAATGTTGTGTTAGTTTCTATGATACAGCAAAGTGATTCAGTCATATACATATATATATTTTTTCATATTCCTTTTCATTATGCTTTATCACTGGATATTGAATATAGTTCCCTTTGCTGTACAGTGGGACCTTGTTTTTTATCCATTCTGTATATGATCATTAGCATCTGCTAATCCCAAACTCCCAGTCCTCCCCTCCCCTCTCTCACTTCCTTTATTTCTTCCTGCCTAAGTGAATCTGGCCAGGTGCTGATCACACATGATTCTGGTGTCAGTTCAGACAGACCAACCTCAGTTCCACGTGTATTTAGGAGAACTAACACTACAGCACAAAGACATAAGAAAGCTAGTGGCGTGTAATAAAGAGAATGTCAATCACCTATTTCCAACGGCAGAATAACTGGAGCAGACTGTACAGGATGTGAATGTAAGCTTGATCTTCTCTGGTAGATGAAAGAGTGCTGGGAGTAGGAAGCTGGAGGAGCACAGTTTTAGCAAGACGACCCCACCAGAGGCATTCGTCGTGAAAAATATGACATCTGAAATGAAAAGCTCAGTACATGGACATCGTAGCATGCACCCAATTCTAACCACTAGACTACCTGGAACTCCCTTGTCCAGCTATTTTATATCACTAGCTCTCAATTCAAAGTCCAGGGAAGACGGGTCAGGTTGCCCGACCCCTGGTCATGTGTCTGTTTCCCGACTCAGAGGAGGATGGGAGAACGAGCATCCGACCTTTGAGACTTCCATGGAAAAACTAGAGATCGCTTCAAGAAAATCTGAGATGCCAAGGGAATATTTCATGCAAAGATGAACACAATAATGGACAGAAATGGCAAGGACCTAACAGAAACGGAAGAGATAAAGAAGAGGTGGCAAGAATACACAGAAAAACTGTACAAAAAAGATCTTAATGACCCTTATAACCAGGGTGGTGTGGTCACTCACCTAGAGCCAGACATCCTGGAGTGTGAGGTCAAGTGGGCCTTAGGAAGCATTAGTACAAACAAAGCTAGTGAAGGTGATGGAATTCCAGCCGAGCTATTTCAAATCCTAAAGGATGATGCTGTTAAAGTATTGCACTCAATATGCCAGCAAATTTGGAAAACTCAGCAGTGGCCACAGGACTGGAAAAGGTCAGTTTTCATTACAATCCTCAAAAAAGGCAATGCCAAAGAATGTTCAAACTACTGTACAATTGCATTCATTTCACATGCAAGCAAGGTAATGCTCAAAATCCTTCAAGCTAGGCTTCACCAGTATGTGAACCGAGAACTTGGGTCAGCCATTTTTTGGGGGGTGGTTAACTTTTAGTGGAGAATAGGATTAGGGACCAAGATCAGGGTGTACTCATTACTACTGGGGTGTCTTTGTTTCTAGGACATTTCAGGGAACAGAACTAGGCTTCCCTGGTGGCTTAGTCAGTAAAGAATCTGCCCGTAATGCAGGAGACCTGGGTTCAATCCCTGGGTCAAGAAGATTCCCTGGAGAAGGAAATAGCAACCCCTCCAGTACTCTTGCCTGGAAAATCCCATTGACAGAGGAGCCTGCCAAGCTCCACGGGGTCACAAGAGTCAGACCTGACTTGGTGACTAACCACGATACACACGTACATACACATATACACACCTATATGCATGCATCATATATAAGTACACTTATGCATACATATACACAAAATTATGTATATTTTCAAAATCATGAGTTTACACCAATACCTCAAATTCCAGGTTCTTTCTTAACTTCCTCCGTTCCATAATTGTGCACCTCTTCTTTCACAGTGAGAATGCTGGCTCCCAGCGACATTAACACACTTACTTGCATGAGTGTGTGCTCAGTCTCTTCAGTCATATCTGACTCATTGCAACACTATGGACTGTAGCCCGCCATGCTCCCCTGTACGTGGGATCCTGCAGGCAAGAGTACTGAACTGGTTTTGCCATACCCTCCTCTAGGGGATCTTCCCGACCTGGGGATTGAACTTGCATCTCTCTGTGTCTCCTGCATTGCAGGCAGGTTCTTTACTCCCTGAGCCACCTGGGAAGCCCAACACATTTACTTATATTGCTCAATATAACAATTTCCTCATTATAATGCATCTAAACTATTTTTTAATTGCTTAACCTGCTAAGTCGCTTCAGTCGTGTCCGACTCTGTGCGACCCCATAGACGGCAGCCCACCAGGCTCCCCTATCCCTGGGATTCTCCAGGCAAGGACACTGGAGTGGGTTGCCATTTCCTTCTCCAATGCATGAAAGTGAAAACTGAAAGTGAGGTCGCTCAGTCATGTAAAAATCCTACTGAAAAGAGTTCTGAACTTATTTGCAATTCTCCTGCCAAAAAGGGAGTATATATAGTCAAATAGTATGTTTACAAATTACTTGGGTTACCTCTCCTCACACCTTCCTCCCTTCCTTTCCCCTCAGTACGATTCTGATATTCATTTGAAGTGCAATTAGGTTTAGTTGCTTTAGTTTGCTTTTCAGTTTTCGTTCCCTTTTCCAACTCTTAATGATTTAATTTAATTTCTTGAATACGTACAGTAGTAATGTGATTCCAGAAGTCAACAGTACACCTAAAGATGTACTCAGAGAACTGTCCTTCACTCCCAAATCTCTTCCATCCTTGTGGGCAACCAGCTTCATTGTTTTCTGGTTTATCCTTCTTATTTTTTTGTAAACATAAGCAGATATGTGTATGTTTTCTCATTATCTCTTTTTTCTTATACAACAGATAGCATATTGTGAATGCTCTTTGTACCTTGCTTTTTATTTTTTAACTTTACAGAATGTCTGGGAAATCACCACATGTCAGTTCATAGAGCTCTTCCTCATTTTTACAAAATAGCTGCATGGTACTCCCTTGACTCTAGGTGCCATGTGTATTCAACTGCTATCCTATGCTTGGGCATTTAGGTACTTTCCAATATTTTTCAATGGCAAACAGTGTTGGAATAAACAGCCTTGTGCACATGTGTTTTCACAGTGTTGGAAATGTTTCTTCAGGCTAACTTCCTAGGAGTAGGATTGCTGGTTTGAAAAGTTAAAGCAAAATAACAAGCATTGATGAGGATGTGGAGAAAAGGGAACCCTTGTCACTGTTGGTGGCAATGTAAATTGGTGTAGCCATCGTGGAAAATAATATGGAGGTTCCTTAAAAAATTAAAAGTAGAGCTACCGTTTGTTGTTCAGTCACTCAGTCATGTCTGACTATTATTTGCGACCCCATGTACTGCAGCACGCCAGGCTTCCCTGTCCTATACTATCTCCCAGAGTCTGCTTAAACTCATGTTCATTGGGTCAGTGATGCCATCCAACCATCTCATCCTCTCTTGCCCCTTTCTCCTCTTGCCCTTAATATTTCCCAGCGTCATCAGGGTCTTTTCCAATAAGTCGGTTCTTCACATCAGGTGGCCAAAGTATTGGAGCTTCATCTTCAGCATCAGTCCTTCCAATAAATATTCAGGGTTGATTTCCTTTAGGATTGACTGGTTTGATTTCTTTGCTGTTCAAGGGGCTCTCCAAAGTCTTCTCCATCACCATAAATCAAAAGCATCAGTTCTTTGGTGCTCAGCCTTCCTTATGGTCCAACTCTCAGTCCCGTACACGACTACTGGAAACATTTGTTGGCAAAGTGATGTCTCTACTTTTTAATACACTGCCTAGGTTTGCTATAGCTTTCTTTCCAAGGAGCAAGCGTCTTTTAATTTCATGGCTGCAATTACCCTCTGCAATGATTTTGGAGCCCAAGAAAATAAAATCTGTTACTGTTTCCACTTTACCCCATGTTTCTATTTGCCATGAAGTGGTGGGACCCGATGCCACGATCTTAGTTTTTTGAATGTTGAATTTGAAGCCAGCTCTTTCACTCTGCTCTTTCATCCTCATCAAGAGGCTCTTTAGGTCCTCTTCACTTTCTGCCATTGGAATGGTATCATCTGCATATCTGAGGTTGTTGATATTTCTCCCAGCAATCTTGATTCCAGCTTGTGCTTCATCCAGACTGGCATTTCACATGATGTACTCTGCATTGAAGTTAAATAAGCAGGGTGACAATATACAGCTTTGTCATACTCTTTTTCCCAATTTTGAACCAGTCCATTGTTCCATGTCCGATTCTAACTGTTGCTTCTTGAGCCGCATACAGGTTTCTCAGGAGACAGATAAAGTGGTCTGGTACGTCCGTTTTTTGTTTCTACATCTTCACATTTCCCAATCATTAACTCTTTTAAAAAAAAGTTTTAAAAAATATTTATTTATTTGGCTGCTTTAGGTATTAGTTGCAGTTCATGGTCCTCTCTGATCGTGGTGCAAGGACTTAGCTGCCCCGAGGCATGTGGGATCTTAGTTCCCTGACCAGGGATTGAAACTGTGTGCCCTGCATTGGAAGGCAGATTCTTATCCACTGGACCACAAGGGAAGTCCCCTAATCATTAACTCTTGAGTCAGCCTTTTAGTTCAAAAGACACGGACACAGAGGCTTGTGTACAGTTTCAAGTCCTATTTCCGCTTCCTCAATGGGATGGTGGATTTATGGGTAGGATGGAAGGAAGGAAGTGTTCACCATTGACTGGATAGATGTATGAACAGCTGAGTCGGTGGGTAAACAGATGAACTTAGGGACAGGTGTATGGACAGGTGATTGGGTGGACAGATTATTAGAAGAATGATTGATAAGGGTACTGAATTCTACCCAGGCATTCTGTCCCTAAGCCTATTACCTGTCAGGACTCAACATTTCTCTCTTCCTAATTTTCCTGCAGAGACAATTCCCCAGCCCAATGTCACAGTCAACAACTCAGCCCCAGGAGCATGTAGAATCCATCAGCCTGCACAGCTTGAACCCAAAGAGCACTGTGGCCATCCAGTGGTACATCCGGGGCCAGAAGCTCTTCACTGGGGGTCACAGGGAGCTGTCCTCTGACCACAGGACACTGTATAACATCACCAGGAATGACTTGGGCTTCTACCAGTCTGAGAGCTGCAACTCAGCCACCAGCAGCATCAGCAACCCTGTTCTCATCAAAGTCATTTGTGAGTTGAGGGCCTTGCTAAAAGGTGGGTGGGAACACTACAAGAGTGTATCTGAGGGGTGAAGCAGGGGTTGAAATCTAGCTGGTTCTGTTGGCCAAGCTGGTGGTGTCTGCCCTAAGGGAGGGGGCTTGTATTATTTGCATAAAGGCCTCATGTTAGTTGAGGGTCCTGTTTAAGTCTCTTCAGGCCAGAGATGCTCCATCCCACTGTGAGACATTTTACCGACTTCTCGGGAGCAGATGATCCATCTGAGTACTTGGAAAAGGCCTGCAAACCCTACGTGCAGGACATGAAACCCTAGCTCCACCAGCAACGTACGACTCCACTGGGTGGGAGACTAGGTCACAGATCTCTTTTCAGCACCCAAGTGGGTTCTCAGTAAATATGTGTTAAATGGATGAAATTTTACATTTTTAATTAGTTTGCTATTTTTGACTGTGCTGGGTCTTCACTGCCATGCGCTGGCTTTCTCTAGTTGCAGTGAGCGGGGGTAGATTGCAGTATGTGGGCTTCTCACCGTGGTGGAGAGCAGAGCGCAGGCTCTAGGCACATGGACTTCAATAGCTGTAGTACACAGGCTCCGTAGTTTCAGCTCCAGAGCGTGAGCTCAGTAGTCATGGCACATGGATTTAGTTGCCTCACAGCATGTGGAATCTTCCCGGACCAGGCATTAACCCATGTCCCCTGCATTGGCAGGCCGACACTTATCCGCTGCGCCACCAGGGAAATCTCAGATGAATTTTTTTTAATGGCTTATTTATTCTAGGATCAAGGAAGATCTCTGTGTGTGACTTGAGAGGTGGAGTACTTTATGGTGATTTCAAGATGTGAGGTCTCATGCTAAGATTGAGGGGCTGGAAATTGGGCTGGCTGTATGAGTTGATGACTGAGAACATAGTCTATGATGTTAGGGAAACTTGAAGTTGCATCCCAGTCACTAACCTTGGGCATATGTGTTAATTTCTCTAAACTTCTAGCTCTTCATCTGAAAAATGGTGTTACTAATAGTATTTTCTCAGGGACCTTGTGAGAATTAAATGAATGGTAACTTATGAAAGCCTGGCATGCTGCAATCCATGGGATCACAAAGAGCTGGACATGATTGAGCAATTGAACTGAACTGAATTTATGCAACAGGCTTCCCTGGTGGCTCAGTGGTAAAAAAAAAAAAAAAAAAAAAAAAAAATCCACCTGCAATGTAGGAGATGCAGGTTCGATCCTGGATTGGGAAGTTCCCCTGCAGAAGGGAATGGCTATCCACTCCAGTGTTCTTACCTGGAGAATTCCATGGACAGAGAGAGGAATCTGGTGGGCTACAATCCATGGAGTCACAGAGTCGGACGTGACTGAATGATTAATACTAGCTAGCTAAGACCTATCACAAGCCTCATGAGACCAGTGTGGTCCAAACCAGTCATCTCCCCCAACCTACTTCTTCTCTATTCTGGATGTATCTGCTGGTCTAATGGCCCTGAGATTCATCCTGGCCCTGGTCTTCCATACAAAAATCACAAAGGTCTTAGGCTTCCTCCCAGTGCCTTGTATGTATGAGCTCATTTACTCCTCCCACTTCATTGGGAGGTGCCTCCTATGGTACCTCCACTTTACAGATGGAGAGAGCGGACTTCACAGAGGTGAAGTGACCTGCCAAGGCCACCCAGCTAGTGAATGGTGAGGCTGGGATTGGAACTGGGAACCCTGTCTCGAGAGTCTGTCTTGCATGCTCTTAGGAAGCCATGCTCATCACTCCTTCCCACAGCGGCCACCTTAGTCCAAACTGCACAGGTGGCATGCCTCGTCCGGACACCTACAATAGCCTATTCTTTACTGGTATTCCTTTTCTGTGGTGCCATCCTTCCACCCTACCTACATCAACTCTGCAGCCAGAGTGAGCTTTTAAAAGTGCAAGTGGGGGGACTTTCCTGATGGTGCGGTGGGTAAGACTGTGTGTTGCTACTGCAAGGGGCGCAGGGTCAATCCCTGGCTGGGGAACTAAAGATCCCACTTGATACTTGGTGCAGCCAAAAAAGAAAAGTGCAAGTCAGTGGCCTTGCCCTCCCGTTGCTCTTAGTACATATTCAGAACACTCGGGTGACTTTCAGAACCTGATGTGATCTGATTCTGCAGGCCTTGGCAGCCTGTGACTCCACTCTGGCTTCTGCTCCCAAACTCCTCTGACTGGAGCCCTCTTCTTGCCCCATCTTGTCATTTCTCATCTCTGTCACTCCCCTGCAAATAGATCCTGTCCAGGTTCATGGCCCGTTCACACCAGCCCTATGCCCATGAATCTTCTTTGTATACCTAGCCTGGTCTTCTCGCTGAGCTCCCACTCATGTATTCAATTGATATATATTCGCTTGACACCTCCACGTCCACCTCCACTTAGAGTTCTGATGGGAATCTCCAGCTCAATGCAGCCCATACTGCACCCTTCACTCTACTCAAAACCCACTCTACCAACTTCTTTTCCATCTCATTTGGTGGAAACTCCATCCATGCAGATGCTCAGGTCATATTTGGACTCTGACTTCCCTCTCTCTGCATATCTGATCCCATTGGCTCTACCTTGAAGATATATCCAGGGACTTCTCTGATGGTCCAGTGGTTAAGACTCTGTGCTCCCAATACAGGGAGGCTTGGGTTCAATCCCTGGTCATGGAACTAGATCCCACATGCTGCAACTAAGACCTGGTACAGCCAAATTAATAAATAAATATTTTAAAAATATATCCCACCAGACTTCTCCATCCATGGAATTCTCCAGGCTAGTAGAGTGAGTTGCCATTCCCTTCTCCAGGGGATCTTCCTGACCCAGGGATTGAACCTGGGTCTCCTGCATTACAGGCAGATTCATTACCATCTGAGCCACCAGGGATGCCCCAGATAAATAAATATTTACAAAAATATATCCAGAACCATTTCTCAGCTCCTCCCTTGCCTCCACCTTGGTCTGGCTGCCACCGTCTGTTCCTTGACCCGTGGCAGTCTTCCAGTTTCCACACTCACCTCCTGTGGTATGTTCCCCACACTTCCAAACTCAGCTCTCATGACTCTCCTCTCACTTTCAGCCACACCAGCCACTTTGTGGTTCCTCAGACAAGCCTGACATACTCTTGCTCAGGATTTCTCTTCCCCTCGGTGACGTCCTCGGCTCCCTCTCTGTGTTCAGGTCTTTGTTCAGATGTTCCTATTTTGTGATGTCTACCTTCACTGCACTATTTCAGATTCTAAACTAGCCCACTCTCCTTCTCCTCCTGGTCTCTTCTCTGTGGTTCCTTTCTCTGACCCCTGCCCTTATCTCCTAACACAGTAGATAATTTACTTAGTTATCATGGTGATTTTTTTCTCAGTATTTTTTTATTAAAAAAAAATTGAGTATCGTTACCTTCTGCTGTGTAGCAAAGTGAATCAGATATATATATATATATATATATATATATATATATATATATATATATATCCACTTTGTTAGATTCTTTTCCCATATAGGTCATTACAGAGTGCTGAGTTCCCTGTGCTATACAGTAGGTTCAGTTCAGTTCAGTTCAGTTGCTCAGTCGTGTCTGACTCTTTGCAACCCCATGAATTGCAGCATGCCAGGCCTCCCTGTCCATCACTAACTCCCGGAGTTCACTCAGACTCACGTCCATCGAGTCGGTGATGCCATCCAGCCATCTCATCCTCTGTCATCCCCTTCTCCTCCTGCCCCCAATCCCTCTACTTGCTATCTATTTTATATATAGTAATGTGTATGTGTTGATTCCAATCTCTCCCATTTTATCCCACCCCCTCTAAACCTCTTGTAACCCTAAGATTGTTTTCTACATCTTTAACTCTATTTTTCTTTTGTAAATAAGTTCATGGCTTCCTGGTAGCACAGTGGTAAAGAATCTGCCTGCCAATGCAGGAAACTTGCAGGAGACACAGGTTCGATCCCTGGGTCAGGAAGATCCCCTGGAGGAGGAAATGGCAACCCACTCCAGTGTTCTTACCTGGGAAATTGCATGGATAGAGGAACCTGGTGGGCTACAGTCCATGGGGGTCACAAAAGAATCATTCATGACTGAGTGACTAAATGACAACAAATAAGTTCATTTGTACCACTGTTTTAAGATCCCACGTATAAGCCACATCATGTGATACTTTGCCTTCTCTGACTTCACTTAGTCATACTGATTTTTTTAATCATCAGTCAGTCTCCCCATTAGATGGTCAGATCTATGAGGGCAAAGACCTTGTTTACCTTGTTGCCTGCTGTGTCCTTGGTGACTAGAACAGTTTGCTGAATGAATGAATGAATGAAACTCTAGTCACTCTGCCCAGGAGACTCACCCTTAGACCTACTGATCTTGGATTCAACCTTTGGATCTCAGTTTAAATGTCATTACATCCAGCTCGGCTTCCCTAATTACCCCGGGTTAGATCTGATCTTCCTGGAAGCACCTCACAGAACATCCTATTCTGCTCCTTTATCACACTGGTAAAACTTTAATAATACTTATTTGCCCCACTGTGTGTTTGGGGTCTCATATCTCTCCTAAAGTGTAACTCCAGGACGGCAGGGGATTTCTACCTGCTCTGTTCCTGCTGTATCTTCAGTACCTAAAAAAAGTACCTGGCACACAGTAGGTACTAAATAAATGTCTATTGAATGGGGGAATAGATAAATATGATCCCCAGAGGCTGAATGATGGAGGGATTCAGACTGTGGGCTCTGGCATCAGTATGTTTCAAATTATAACTCTACCATGTGGGTGATATTGGCTTGGTAGTTTGACCTCTCTGTGCCTCAGTTTCTCCCTCTGAAAAATGGGGATATTAACAAAACCTATCTCGTAGTTATGTTAAGCAGTAAATGAGATTATATACTTTACTAGTCTTAATCACTGTTAGCTATGACTAGCAGTGATTATCTATTATATAGATAATTATTATATTATTATTATCTATCATATAGATAATAATCATTATCTATTCCTTCTCTGGGCCTCAGTTTTCAAATCTGTAAAATGGAGGGAGAAAAGGGCATACAAAAGGCATGCCCAGTCCAGAGGACCTGAAACTCAGAGCCCTTCTACCTTGCTCTCTCTCCCAGTCTCTCTCTTTCTCTCTCTCGCTTCCCCTCTCTCCTGCAGAGGCTCCAGAGAGCATCCTGCAGCCAGTCTTCCTCAGGACCACCATTCCTGCGGGGGCCATCGCAGGGATCACTATGGGTGTCCTCATCGGTGTGGCACTCACAGGGGTGGCTGGCTCCTTTGTCAGGGTCATGAGGTCCCAGGTATCAGCTCCGGGCTCTTCAGAGGTCACAGAGCTGAGACCGAGTGTCTGGGAAGTTCAGAGGGCTGCACTGCTGGAAGCCATGTGGGCTGGGAGCTGGGGGATCGCCTAGGGCAGGTCTTCGGGGAAGGAATGTTCCTGAGGACCTGGAGACCAGGACTGGGGCTGGAGGTGGGCACTTCTCACTTGTTCCCAGTTTAGTGTAGTGATTAGATCCTAGGCTCCCCAGTTAGCAGAAGTGAGCTTAAATACCCGGTCACCATTTTCTAGCAGTGGTACTTTTGGAAAAGTGACCCACCCCCTCCTGCCTCAGTTTCCTCATCTGTGAAATGGGGATAAATGTAGCCATAGCAGGCTCTGCTAGTGGCTCAGTGGTAAGGAATCCACCTGCAATGCAGGAGACAAAGGTTCAATCCCTGGGTCAGGAAGGTCCCCTGGAAGAGGGCATGGCAGCCCACTCCAGTATTCTCACCTGGGAAATCCCATGGATAGAGGAGCCTGGTGGGCTACAGTCCATGGGGTCGCAAAGAGTCAGCACAGCTGAAGCTACTGAGCACACAGCACATAGCCATAGAATTGTCATGACAGTTCACTGGCATCACTGGGGCTTAGCCAGTGTCTGCACGTGGTAAATGGTCACTAAGCCTATTATTATTAATAATATTGTTAAAGTAAATGACAAATTATAGCTCGTGTAGTGCCTGCTAACTTCTAGCTATTATAGTATTATAATTGCTCAGTGTGCTCGGTTGCTCAGTCATGTCTGACTCTTTGCAACACTTTGGACTGTATAGCCCACTGGGCTCCTCTGTCCATGGGATTTTTCAGGCAAGAATACTGCGTGGGTTGCCATTTCCTTCTCCAGGAGATCTTCATGACCCAGAGATTGAACCTACATCTCCTGCGTCTCCTGCATTTCAGGTAGATTCTTTACCACTGAGCCATCTGGGAAGCCCAATATTATAATTACATCATCATTCATCATAGATACTGCTAAATTACAAAGAGCTAACTGCACCAATCATGGTTCTGGGTTTACTCTGAAATCCTCCTAACAATTTTAAGAAGAAGCTATGCATATTATTTTTTCCAGTTGAGAGGAAGAGAAATGGAGGCTCAGAGCCAGGGTCACACAGGATCTGCACTTGACCTCATATGCCAAGCTGCTTCCCAAGCAGAAAGGCCTGCGTTCAAGTCCCTGCTCCACCACTTCCGGGCTTTTGTTACCCTGGATGAATTCTTGAACTTTCCAGTCTTGGTTTCTTGACCTATAAATTTGAGGCTGGTAATAGTGGATTATTGTTTGTTTTAGTTGCCAAGTCGTGTCTGACTCTCACGACCCCATGGACTGTAGCTGGCCAGGTTCCTCTGTCCGTGGGATTTTCCAGGCAAGAATATGGGAGTGGGTTGCCATTTCCTTCTCCAGTGGATTATTAGGAAGAGTTAAAGAGTTGATACTTAGGCCTGTGTAAGGGTAAATACAAATGGGAAATAATTAAAGAATTAATTTAAAGAGTTTACTTCACTCCTTGCTGAGCTGTTAGGTTCAGCATCTCATTGAGAGGGAGGTGCTATGGTTACACCCATTTTGTAGAAGCATTAACTGAAGCTTAAAGAGGTTCAGCCTTTTGCTTAAGGTCACACAGCTAGCTGGTGGGAATAGCTGGGCTTTGAACCCATTTCTGTCTGGCCCAGAGCCTGGCTCCTTAACCACTCCACTGTAAGGCTCCCTCAAACATGTGAAGACTAGAGCAGAGGGTTGTGGAGGGCCGGGACTAAGATGCCACGTCAGCACACCACATCTGAGTGGACCCTGAACAAGTGAGTGGACCCCAAACAAGCACACCTGCTGGAATGGACCCCAGTGTCATCACATCAAGACGACAGGTTTGCTCTGCCTCCAAGGTTCTTGGGGACCTCAGGCTCATCCTTAAAGCAGCAATCTCATCTTTTTGCCCTCTTTCCCCTCTTTTGAAAATGCGAGAGGGAAGACGGCCTTGTTCTGGCTCAGCCATAGAGGCAAGTACTTTCCCTACCTTTCTTTTGCAACTTCTTCCTCCTTTTGAGACGTCTTCTCTTTCTCTCCAGCCCAAGAATCCTGTGGAGTTCACCTTTGAAATATTCTTTCAGAGGAAAAATACTCTCTAAAATGCATCTAGGTAATGCATGAGACAGAGTGTTCAGGGCTGGTGCACTGGGATGACCCTGAGGGATGGGATGGGGAGGGAGGTGGGAGGGAGGGTCAGGATGGGGAACACAGGTGCACCCATGGCTGATTCATGTGAATGTATGGCAAAAACCACCACAATATTGTAATTAGCCTCCAATTAAAATAAATCTTTTTTAAAAAGAAAGAAAAAAAATAAAATCCATCTGGGTAAAATGACCCCGAGAGCCCTGCCTTGTGTCTGTGCAGGAGCTGTTGAGGACAGAAGCAAGAGAGGGCAGCCCCCAGGCAATGAAGCTTCAGATGCTAGAATTAGGAGTTTCACGTTCACCCTGGATTTGTCGGGGGAGAGATGGGAGTATCTCAGACTTCTTGTAGGGTTTGCTGGGGATCTTGGAATCTCTCTGTGTTTTTTTAAATTTTCTTTATTTATTTGTTCTTGGCTGTGCTGGGACTTCATCGCTGCATGGCTTTTCTCTAGTTGCGGCGGGTGGGGGGCGCTGTCTAGTTCCGGTGTGCAGGCTTCTCTTTGCAGTGGCCTCTCTTGCTGTGGAACACAGGCCCTAGGGCGTTCAGGCTTCTAAGTTGCTGCTCCTGAGCTGTAGAGGTCACACAGGCTTCTGGGGGTCACACAGGCGCCTGGTCACACAGGTGTTCAGGCTTCTGGTTGCAGCTCCTGAGCTCTAGAGTGAGGGCTCAATAGTTGTGCACCGGCTCAGTTGCTCTTCAGCATTCAAGATCTTTAGCTGAGGCATGTGGGATCTAGTTCCCTCACCAGGAATTGAACCCAGGCCCCCTGCATTGGGAACATGGAGTCTTATCCACTGGACCACCAGGGAAATCTCTCATACAGTTATTGAAATGCAGGAAGCAGGGGATGGCTCTTTGGGACCTTGCCTCCATTTTTTTTTTCCAGAAGTGAATTAATTCCCAGGAACCTCTGGAGGTTTGCTTGACCTCCTTCAAGTCATTCTCAAAACTGTGAGGCCGACCCAGATCACCGGCTTCAGTCCTACATTCTGCATGTCCACCACAGCACTCTGACTCCCTTGCCCTGATCCCCTGTGACTCTATTACTTTCTAACATCATAGATAATTCAGTTATATATTATGTAGCTTGCTTATTATTTGTCTCCCTCCACCCTTCCCCCATCCTTGTATAAAACGTAATTTCTTTAAGGGCTGAGAGCTGTATTTCATTGCTAACAGTGTGCATCTTATCTAATTAGGACAAACAAAATTGGGTGAATGATGCATATTGTATGAGATCAATATTGTAAGGCCTGCTTTTGTAACCAAAACTGAGAGATTGCAGAGCACTGTACCAGCCAGTATCCCTCCTCTTTTTAAAATCATGTATGAACTTGTTTTCATGGACTAGCTAGTCAGAATTGGCAGGTCCCTACATTCTGTTCAATTCAATCAATACAGGCTTTTTTGTTTTGTTTGTGTTCTAGTGGGCTTCCCTGGTAGCTCAGCTGGTAAAGAATCTGCCTACAATGCAGGAGACCTGGGTTCAATCCCTGGGTTGGGAAGATACCCTAGAGGAGGCCATGGCAACCCACCCCAGTATTCTTGCCTGGAGAATTCCATGGACAGAGGAGCCTGGTGGTCTACAGTCCATGGGGTTGCAAAGAGTTGGACGTGACTGAGTGACTAAGCACAGCACACACAGTGAGGGATCGGTTTTGTGATACCAATACAGAGAACTTGATACAGTATTTGTATCCTTACAATTTTTAAAAATTAATTTATTTTCTTTATTTTTTGGCCATGTGGCCTGCAGGATCTTAGTTCCCTGATCAGGGAGCAAACCTGTGACCCCTGCAGTGGAAGTTTGGAGTCTTAACCACTGAACCTGGTATCTGTAGCTTTTAAAAAGCACCTAAAATAGTGCTTGGCATGTAGTGGAGTCAAATAAGTCTTTGCTGAGTGAATGGTGGGGGCAGCCCTAGGGCAGCAATACAGGTTGGAAGGTGAGCTGAGGTCACTCATGGAAAGACACAACCGTGAGTCAGCCCGGCCGGCTGAGACCGCTAGGAAAGGGTATGCAGGCGGGAAGGACCTGGCTTTATTTTCACCTGTTGGAAAGAAAGTGGAAGTTATGCTATGGGAAGGACTCAGAAAGTCCCTCTTTCTTGTGGGACAGGGAAAGACAGAACCTTCATGGGGGATGAGGGGAGGCTGGGTAGGTGGGGTTTAGGGAGAGAAAACCTTATTGCTTATAAAGAGGCAAATTTGGGAAGCCTCATGCGAAGAGTTGAGTCATTGGAAAAGACTCTGATGCTGGGAGGGATTGGGGGCAGGAGAAGGGGACGACAGAGGATGAGATGGCTGGATGGCATCACTGACTCGATAGACATGAGTCTGGGTGAACTCCGGGATTTGGTGATGGACAGGGAGGCCTGGCGTGCTGCGATTCATGGGGTCGCAAAGAGTCGGACACGACTGAGCTACTGAACTGAACTGAACTGAACTCCAGTGGCAGCTGTGTCCTCTTGGGTGGGGTGGAGGAGAGGAAGGAAGGGGCCCCAAGTAGGTGGCACAGATCAGAGAATGTCAGGAGAGGAGTGGGTGGGTGGTCAGAAGACTCAGATATTCCAGGAAGAACAGGGTAGATGGTAAAGACCTTGAAGTCTGACTTGTCTACCCCAGGTGCCCTCCACCCAGGGAACCATAGAGTTTAAGAATGTACGGGAGTGATGGGGTCACAGGCATTGACCAATTGGGGTGTACAGAGGAGATGGGGCTGGAGATCGCCAGAAGCCACCTTAGGACCTTGGAAGGTGGCACACAAGAAGGTTAAAAGACAGGTAGACCAGAATCCCTGGCCTCATTTGGACAAGTCTTTGCACCTCTGTAAGCATCAGTGTTCTTAACTATGAAATGGAATAATATTATCACTTAGCCTACTCTACTTTTCCTTTTTCCATAGTATGTGTCATCTTCTAAGATCCCACATAATTTGCCTATTTGTTACATTTCTTTATTGTCTCTTGCCCCACTAGAGCTGGGTTTTCTCTTTTCTGTCCCCTGCATTCTCTCCAGCACCTAGAGCAGGAGCAGTAGGGACTCAGGGAGTGTGTTGAATGACTGAGTAAGTGTGTTTCTCACTTCCTGTGAGTTTTACAACACACCCCAGTCACAATGCCTAGAGGGGTTTCGCATGTTCTGAGCGCTCACTCTGTGCCAGTACTCAGGCACTGTTCCCAGTACTTTCCCAGCATTAACTTGCTTGATCTTCACAGAACTGTGTGAGGGGAGACTGTTGTTCCAGTCTGCAGATGAGAACACTGACACCCACGGGATGATATAACCTTCTCAAGAAACCACTTCTGGGGCATGGAGAGCTTGGACCACAGCCCCCGAAGAGGCAAAACCATTACCATCTTAAAGCTGAGGAAAGTGATGACCAGAGAGGGGGACTGACATGCCCAAGGCCGCACAGCTCACAGATAGGGGAGCCAGGATTCCAACCCCTGCAGTCTGGCTCCAGAGCTGGTTTGCTCAGCCTCAGCCTTCACTGGAGCAGATCCTTGGTGAATGCTGTGGCGTGAATGGGACCCAGACAGAAGCAGCTGTTGGAGGTGAGCTGAGATCGCTTTCCCCTGATGCCAAACTGCCCCTCCTGGCCTAAGTAATCACGGTGAAGTGTTCTCAACCTTATCTTGAACCACCCACCCTCTCACTTCCTCTCTTCTGGAGCCACTTGAATTTTCTTTGTGCCTCCAACTCAGCACCTTCTCACATCCTGCTCCCTCTGCCTACCAGACTCACCCCCTGGCTCATCCCTGTATCCTCGTCTCTGATGCCCTCTCCTCCAGGAAGCCATCTCTGATCCTCAGGCTGGGTCAGGCACCCACTCTGGGCTCCCCCACCCCAGCCCCACTCACTCTGGGTCATCACTGACTGGGGAAAGGTCTGTCTGCCCTGCTGGACCTTGAGCTTGTGAAGGTAGACCTGGAGATTTCTGCTGTATTATTATATACTATTAGGTCCAGGAATCAGCCCAGAGGAAGAGTTTGGGGAACAGCTGTTATTATGAAGGAATGAATGAACTGAAGTAAAAGATATAGGTTGAAGGTAGTTCTCTGACCGGGTCGATTACATTCAGTCTTGGTTTTTGAGGCTCCCAACAGCATGTCTTGCCCAAAGGGAATTTTTTTAAAAAGAAGAATTAACACTCAGATACAGGGCTTTTTTTTTTTTTTTTTTTAATCTTCCAGGTCTCAGCTCAGATGTCCCCTCCTCCAACAAGTCTTCCCTGCCTCATCCCAGAAGGCTGAGTCAGGTACCCCTTGGGGCTATCCCCACCCAACTCTAGGCATCCCGCCCTTCGGACTCCAGCGTGTTTGTGACCAGGACTCCATATCACTTGTCACTTTAGTTCATTTTGTATTTCCAGGCAGCTCATGGTGAACTACTAGAGAAAAAAATGGCAACCCACTCCAGTATTCTTGGACTGAGGTACAGTTCAAGGGGTCACAAAGAGTCGGATGCGACTGAGCTTATGGTGAACCTGGCGCTGTTTTATTAAGCTCTGGATAACCAGGAACCATCATTATTGACTTTATTGTTGTAGCTGTTGACCATTATAATTTCAGTTCCTGGTCCCTTTAACGCTGATATGCTTAAATTGCCCCTCCCTGGCACTGCTTCTCCCTGGCAGCTCCCTCACCCCCATCCCAAGTGGGCCTTTGAATGGGAAGAGGCGTAATTTTCAAGGGGATCCGAGGCCAGAAGGCGGGGCTTCTTCCTCCTTTCGAGCCTTGGGGGAAACCCCAGGGTTCCGGGACGTCGGGACTTTGGTTCTCTCCGTGTTGGGAGGAGGAGGAAAGTAAAGCCTGGGGTAGAGGGCTGAGGAGGGTGCAGCCAAAGTTCCTCCTCTGCCACCCTCGCTGTCTGTCCCGGGAGCCACTGTCGCCGAAGTGCCTGTAAGTGGGCAGCTGGGCAGAGTGGAAGAGAAGAGAGCTGGAGAGGCTGCAGACGGAGTGAGGACCGGGTCATCGTGCGGAAGGCGGGAAGATAGCTTGGCGCTCTGAAGTCAGGTGTCAGGACCCATGGAGTCCGCTGACCTACGGGGCCACCGCTGGGCAGGAATCCTGCTCTCAGGTGAGTGTCCAGCTCCCTTTAGGTGGGGTAGGGGAGGGTGGGTGTGTACATGTGCACGAAAGAGACCCAAATAGAGACAAGAGAGAAACAGAGACAGGAATAAACACAAATACAAGAGATTGGCAGAGACTTCCCCAGCAGTCTAGTCCACGCTCCCAACTCCCAACGCAGGGGGCCCAGGTTCAATCCTTGGTCAGAAAACTAGATCCCACATGCCTCAACTAAAACCCGGTGCAGCCAAATAGAATAAGAGAGAGACTGACAAAGGGGGACAGAGAAAGAGACAAAGACATATACACAGAGGAGGAGAGAGAGATGGAATCAGAGCCATAGAACCAGAGAGAGGCAAGAGAGAGTGAAAATTACAATAGAAACTGTACCAGAGGGGAAAACAGAGCAAAGAGGAGAGAGGGAGACTGAGGACAAAGAGCAAAAAAACTCTTCAGGGCTTCTCTGGTGGCTCAGTGGTCAAGAATCCGCCTGCCAATGCCGGAGATGCAGGTTTGATCCCTGACCTGGGAAGATCCCACATGCTGCGGAACAACTAATCCGGTGTGCGGCAACTACTGGAGCCCGAATGCCCTAGAGCCCGTGCTCCGCAACAAGAGAGGCCACCATAGTCAGAAGCCGGAGCACCGAAACTAGACAGAAGCCCAGGCAGCAACGAAGACGCAGCACAGCCATAAATACATACATACTCAAAATGAATTGTTTTTAAAAAGAAAGCTTTTCAAGATACATACAGACAAATAGATTCAGGGGAGTCGGGGCGGGGAGAGACAGAGAACCAGAGCTGGAGTATAACAGACAGGAGTGAGACTGGCAACGAGAGGTTATGCCAGCCCTGAGAGGCATGCCAGGCTGCTCTGTCACCTGGAGTCTGCTCACATTCGTGTCCATTGAGTTGGTGATGCTATCTAACCATCTCATCCTCTGCCACCCCTTCTCGTTTTGCCTTCAATCTTTCCCAGCATCAGGGTCTTTCCCAATGAGCTGGCTCTTCCCATCAGGTGGCCAAAGTATTGGAACTTCAGCTTCAGCATCAATCCTTCCAATGAATGAGCCTATGGACTTCACCTCCAATAGCACTGAGGATAGAGAATTTCAGATGGTTTTCCACTGTCAGTTATTACAAGCACAGGAAATAACAATGACAATAATAGTAATAATAACTAAGTGCTAATAATAGTGACGTCTGATATCAGACCTCACGATACCCTGGTGCACTAAGTTCTAGCGTTCTCCCCGTTTTGCAGTTGAAGAAACTGAGGCTCACAAAGAGAAAGCCCCTTGCCCATGATAACAGACAAAGTCCATTATCATTATCAGAGTCCATATTTGCTCCTAAGAGCCCTTGTCTTTAACCCAAATGAGCAGGGGATGGGGCAATGCTTGATCTAAATTGGGGTCATCTGAGGGCTGGAGATGGAGAAGGCAATGGCACCCCATTCCAATACTCTTGCCTGGAAAATCCCAGGGGCGGGGGAGCCTGATGGGCTGCCGTCTATGGGGTCTCACAGAGTCAGACACGACTGAAGCGACTTAGCAGCAGCAGCAACAGAGGACTGGAGAAAGTCATGGCTGCCTGCCTTTGTTAATTGGGCTGATGGTTAGGGCAAGGACAGGAGTTTCAAGGTCAGCGGCACATGGCCATAGCTGCTGGGGTTGGGCATCCCCACCTATGCCCACAGTCTCTGAGCTTCCATAAAACTGTGTGCAGAATGACCAAATAGAAAACCGAAAGCTCATGCTATCTCTTTCCCTTTTCTCCCCTCTGTGCAGAGGAAATCTTGCCTGAGAGCAAGCGGTTAATTTCTCCCATCAAAGATAAGAGAAGAAGTTCTCCTTTATTGGGGGCTGGCTCTGTGCCCATCCCTGGACCAGAGGAACTGCACAGTATTGACAGCAAAGTCTTTAGGAACTGGCAAGCCACGTTCAAGTCTAGCTTCTGACGCTTACTATCTGGTTTTGGAAAGTGACTTCACTGATCTGAACGCAACCCACTCCAGTACTCTTGCTTGGCAAATCCCATGGACGGAGGAGCCTGGTAGGCTGCAGTCCATGGGGTCGCTAGGAGTCGGACATGACTGAGCGACTTCACTTTCACTTTCATGCATTGGAGAAGGAAATGGCAACCCACTCCAGTGTTCTTGCCTGGAGAATGCCAGGGACTGGGGAGCCTGGTGGGCTGCCATCTCTGGGGTCGCACAGAGTCGGACACGACTGAAGTGACTTAGCAGCAGCAGCAATGGAAGGGAGAGGCATCTTCCATGGAATGAGCATCACTGGAGAGAGTGCAGTGACCCTCAGGGGACCCAGTCAAAACTGGTCAGTGTTCATTACCACCCCCTCCAATCCTAGGAGGCAGACGATATTATTCCCATTTTATAGCTGGGGGAACTGAGGCTCAGCGACAACAAAACATGCCTCAAGTCACATAGCCAGGAAGTAGTGAGTAAAAGTCAAGCCTCTAGGGGTGGAGGGCCCCATTCATGACCTCAGACCTCCCTCCACTTACCCCCTCCCCACGCACCTTCCTCCCTGAACGCCTCCTCTTTCTCCCTTCAGCCTCACTTTTGACCGTGTGGAGCTTGGCAGCTGCAGCCCAGATCTCCCGTGATGCTGTCGTCCAAGGTAAGGAGGATATTGTTCCGTCTACATTTGGGGCCCCTTGGTTACCCCAGACTCATGGTAGATTAGGGGCACAGAAAACAAAGCTCTCATTCTGGTCTCCATCTCCACCCTGAAGTGCTCATCAGGGTTCCGTGCCCAAAGTCCCAACAGGACAAACCTGATTGGCCCAGTCAGGCAACAACTGGTCCAGTCAGTTGTGTTGGAGAGGGGGCGGGGGGTGTGAAGGGGTGGCTGTCCTGGCTGGGGCTAGGGAAAATTGGCTAAGAAGTGGTAGAGGGACCTGGTTGTTGTCCCCAGTACAAGCTTGACTTCTTTGCAGCCAATAATAATTGACCCACCGTCATGTCCCTGACCGTCTGTTTTATTTGCAACATCTCATTCACTGGGGGACAGGAGACTTGAGGGTCCCAAGACCTCACCTAGAATGAGAACTAGATCCAGCATGGGAGGCCAGTCATGGAGCTGAGGGGTGTCTGCCTGCAACTCCAACCCCTCCCTGTTTCTCGGGGTCCCTCTGTGACTGTATTTTGCTTGGTCTGTCCTTCACCTGTGTCTCTGCTTCTGTCTCCCCCTACTCTGTTTCTCCCTCTGTAGAACCTCTGACCAAGCCCACCATTTCAGTAAGCCAGGGCACAGTCATAGAGCACAGGGAAAATGTGACCTTCTACTGTGACACCCCGGACATCAACATCACCATCCACTGGGTCTCCAACCACCAGCCCCTGCCATCCCACGAGCGCATACAGCTGTCCACAGATGGCAAGATCCTCACCATCCTCAGTGTCCAGCGGAAGGATGCTGGGATATACCAATGTGAAGCTTGGGGTGTCCTCGGGATGAAGAGCAGTGACCCCACCTACCTGATTGTGCACTGTGAGTCCCTTTCCATTCTCCCCAGCCCCTCAGCAATACCCACTTCCTCGGTGATTTCATCTAGTCTCACAGCTTCACATACCATCCAAATGCAGGCTTGTCCATCCTTGAACTCCAGACACATAGCTGTTTGACATCTCTAGTTGGATTCTCCTGGGAACGTCCAACGTGATGTGCCTAAAATCGAGCTCCTTAACTTTCGAATGTTTGATCCAAAATATTGCCTAGGTAGTCGTGAGGAAAGAGCAATTGCCAGCATGCTGTATTTTTTTATGTATTGTTTTTATTTTTACTGCTCTGGGTGACAGGCGGGCTTCTCTTGTTGTGGGGCACAGGCTCTAGAGCACTTGGGCTCAGCAGTTGCAGCACAGGCATAGTGGCCCCACGGCATGTGGGATCTTAGTTCCCCGACCAGGGATCAAACCTGCATCCCTGCATTGGAAGGCAAATTCGTGACCAGTGGACCGCCAGGGAAGTCCCTTGCTGGCAAGCTTTAGGTGTGTCTTTCAATCCTGGCTCACCCAGGGATGCATGTGACATATCCTCATTGTCAGACTCTAACATCTCCTTTGTAATGGCTCCAGAGTTTGAGGGGAGAGAAGAGAAAAGTTCCTGCTTATTGAATGGCTGGGTCCCCCAAGAGAGCTCTCTCACTGATGCTGTTGTTGCTGCTACAATTGTTCTTGTCCTTCCAGATGGCCCTGACCCAGTCACTATTAAGGTGGAGCCTGGTGTACCCAACGGGGACACGGTTGAGGTGATGGAGGGCTCCAATGTGACCTTCTCAGCAGAAACTGAGTCTTACCCACAAGCTTCATATTCATGGTTTTTCTCCAATGACTCCAAGCCCATCACTTGGAGCTTGTTCTTCAACATGAGCAATGTTACCATCCATGCTGTGTCCAAGGAACACGAGGGCACCTACAGGTGCTTGGTGTCCAACAGTGCCACCCAGAAGTCCCTCTGGGATGCTGTCAAAGTCCGCGTCCTTGGTGAGTCTCTTTCCCCCATTCCTCTCCTTTGTGTCTCTGAAAATCAGGGCTGCACTGACGTCCTGGAGCTTGAGGAGGACATAGTGGAGTGGGGCTTGCCCTTGTGGCTCGTGGCAGATTGTGGCTCTGGACACAGGGAGGACCTGGGTCCTTGTTGGCACATCCTCCACAAGGCTTTGGAGGCTCTCTGTGGGATGTCTGTCACTTTATTCTCATGAAGTGTGGGAGGTGAGTCTTTAAACATACAAACACTAACACAGCACTCACACACCCTGTACACACGTGGACACACACACATAACAATCACACATGCAGGGGATTCTGGTATTCTGGTGGTTAAGACTGTGCTCCCAGTGCAGGGGCCTGGGTTTGATCCCTGGTTGGAGAACTAAGATTCCTCATGCCGCATGACATGGCCCCAAAAAAAGAAACAGTCATGCATGCATCGCAGATACATACATGTGCACCACAGACACATACAACTCACATACAACACATACAACTCACACACAACACATAGACACAGCATACAAAAGCACATAATACACACACGCACAAGACATATAACATGTACCCAACAGACACACACAATATGTGAAACACACAGGACGTAATGCATCACACACACCACACGTACACATAAAGCCCATGGCATGTACATAAACGTACTCACACACAGGCAAAGCACGTACACAATACTTACAAAACACAGACACACATCTCAAATGTGTGACAAACGATACCACAGACACACAACATATTCTCTCATAAAACACGTATACACACAAAACATAATATGCACACAATAGACACCCACAACACATATCACAGACACTCAACATCCTCATGTCCAGCACAGAAAACACCCCACACACCACACATTTAACACCCTCAACACATGCAGAACACACACAGTACATGACTGCACTTCACACATGGTAGTGATATACCAAGCATGTAGGCGTGTACATACATGTGCGGTGCTTGTGAACACACAGTATAGCATATACACAGAACACATACATTACCACAGACACATAACATATACTCATGTACAGAAGATGTATACACACAACATATACTCACTTGCACACAAAGTACATGTGTGTGTGTATATATGTATGTATGTATGATATACACACTGCCATACCTCACAGTCACAATACGCGTATACACAACACGCACATGTAGATGGACACAAATGGGACTTCTCTGGTGGTCCAGTGGTTAAGTCCAGTGGCCAATTCAGGAGACAAGGGTTCAATCCCTGGTCTGGGAAGATCCCTCATGCCAGGGAGCTCCTAAGTCTGTGTACCACAGCTACTGAGCCCGCATGCCCTAGAGCCCATGCTCCACAACAAGAGAAGCCACCACAATGAGAAGCCCATGCACCGCAACTACAGAACAGGCCCCACACAACACAACTAGAGAAAGCCCTCATGCAGCAACAAAAACCCAGCACAGGCAAAAATAAATAGACACAAAGCACACACTCACACACGAAACTCATCCATATACCACACCCTCCATGCACACAAAACCTGTAACAGTCACATAATTGTCACACAACACACGCTCATACACAAAAGACCACCCACACAGCACAGTCATATGCAAAGCACACACACACACACCACACACCACATAAACACACATCCCTGGTAAATCCTGTGGGCCCCATATGGGCAGGAGACTGGCATAGGGTGTCCCTGGACCCTGTCCCGTCTCTCTCTGTGTTTCCAGAAAGAGTGACCAAGCCTTACGTCATGGCCCCAAACCGGACTCTCATGGAGGACACCAGCTTTGTGGTCCTGACCTGCCAGACCACCCATGAGGGAGTTGGAGTCCGGTGGTTCCTGGGGGACCAGCTCCTCCTGTCCAGCGAACACCTGGTGCCTGACAACAGGGCCCTGATCATCCACGGCCTTCGGCGGAATGACACAGGGCCCTATGCGTGCGAGGTCTGGAACTGGGGCAGCCAGGCACGGAGTGAACCCCTGAAGTTGAACATCAGCTGTGAGTCATCCCTAGCTTGGATCTTCTTCTCCTTCCTCCTCTCTCCCTTGCTGAAGTTCTTACTTCCAGCCACTCATCCCATAATTATCAAACACCTGCTCTGTGACAGGCATGTCTGAGTAGGGGACAAGGCCACCCTCATGGAGCTTTATGTTCTAGTCGGGGGAGACAGACTATACACAGCTGAACAAGGGGAAATCCATGCTGTGTCAGATGGGACTAGAGGCAGTGAGAAAGACAGGCAAGGCTGGGAAGCCGGGGAGGTGTTGCAGTCCTGGCTGGGGTGGTCAGGAGAGGCTTCCTGGAGGAGGTGGTATGTGTGCAGCAGGAGGTAGGGAGAGAGCTGTGCAGGTGACCAAGGGAAGTGAGTTCCAAGGCTGGGGAGGTGGGACTTGCTTGGCCTGTCAGAGGAATGCCCGGAGGCCAAGATGACTGGAGAGATAAATTATAGCGAGAATGGAACAGAAGAAGCTGGGAGGGTGGGGGGCCGTCGTGAGGACACTTGAGCTACACAAGGCTCTGAGCAGAGGAGAGAGAGGATTAGACTGGGGTTTGCACAGTCTCTCTGGCTCTTGTCTAAAGGGTGGGAACAGGGGAGAAGGAGGAGGTGATGCAGTTGTTTTTGTCTGATTCCATGGAGAGGCAGACCCCAAAACGGGATTCAATGGGATTATACATGCAAAGATTTTCTTAAGGGAATGCTCTTGTGCAGAAAAAGTAGGGAGGGAGCCTCAAAAGAATGGCATTGCCCTCAGACTGAGGTACTTGGAGCGAGGGAGGAAGACAGAGTACAGAGTTGGTGGGAGCATGTAGACCACCGTGGAGTCTAAGGAACGTTGTCAGGACTCTCGGGGAGCCCAGGTCTCCTGGGAAGGGGTCTGCCTTACTTTCTCCAACACTCTCAGGTCCTGACAGGGTGCAGCCCAGGAGAGGTCTGGGAGTGGATTGCGGGGTACCGCAGCTGGGCCCTTGGTCAATTCCACTCTTACCCGTGGAGGTCTGTGAGGCGTCCTCTCGTGGTAGCCACAGTCATCCATCAAGAAATGACGAGGCTGAGCCAGCGACAGCTGTAGCGATCAGGCCATGAATATATTTAAAATATCTAAGTCACGGGGTTTACTGCTAGTTGACAAGAAGCAAGAGAGAAAGGGAGGAGTCAAGAATGACTCTAAGATTTTTTTTTTTGGGGGGGGTGCCTAAGCTACCATCAGAACTATAAGAACTATAAACATGTTGGAAGTTAGGGGCTACATGTCACAGGACACAGCAACAATTTCTGAAGCCTGGATGTCTTATGAGGCTCCCTTGTTAGAATTCACTTTTGCAAGGGCAGGGGTTTTTGTTTTTTATTTTAATTTTGTTTTGTTTTGGACTTTCCCCCTCTGTGTTGTGGATTACATTCTGCTTGCTCCGCACCTAAGGGAGGAAAAGGGACCTTTTTATCCTCCTTCTCTTGCCGAGATTCCTTTCAGCAGCAGTTGGAAGAGCCTTTGACTCCCAGGAATTCCCTCAGTTAGAATTGAGAAGGGGGAAAAAAGAAAGCAGAACTTCATATGTGGAATTGAATGGGATAAAATAGGTTATCTCACCGGTGGAGGATGGGAGCATAATATTCGGCTCTGCACGCAGACGGCCCCGATCGAATGTATTTCACCAGCGGGTCGGAGACCCTGGCGGACGCCACCGTCAGCGCGGAGCTCAACTCCCGCCTAACCCTGCGGTGTTGGGCTGAATCCCAGCCGGATGCTGAGTTTAACTGGACCCATGACAACACCAGTGTGTACAAGGGGGAGCAGCTGGTTATCGAGGCCCTGACTTGGAAACACCAAGGGAATTACAGCTGCACAGCTTCTAACTCTGTCACACTGCTGACCTGCTCTGCCTCGGTCATGGTCAGCGTCATAGGTGAGTCTTTCAGGTACACCTTCCCCTTGGGTCCAGGTGACTTTCTCTGATGCTGGCCTTAGCACTCTGATCTTCCCTTACTAAGGACTGGAGTGTGGCACTGACTGTCCTGCGTGGGCAGGTTCCTAGTCCAGAGCTGTTGAATTCCAGCCACTAACACTCAGACTCAGGACTTCCCTGGAGATCCAGTGGTTAAGAAGCTGTGTGCTTCCACTGCAGGGGGCGAGGGTTCAATCCCTGGTCAGGGAACTAAGATGCTGCATGCTGCAAAGTGGTCAAAAAATAGAAAAAAAACAATTCATGATCTCATTTCATCTTCAAAACATCCCTATACAGTAGGTACCATTTCCCCCACTTTGCAAATGAGGAAATGAGACTCAGAAAGAGTAGTTACTTTTGTCTGTGTCCACAGGACCCCAGAGAGTCAAAGGTGACTCAAGTTTCCAGTTGCCAAAGCCCTTTGCTGTGATGACCATATTTGATTCATCCTCTTAATCAGTAACATCATCACACCAACACTGACTGATCACTTTCCATGGGTCTAAATACTTCACCCACATTGAACATACCGAAACTTACATTTACTGAACATGAATACACATGTGTTTAATCTTTTCAGCAACAATATGGAGTAGGCTTCATATTATCTTTGTTTTTACAGAAGAGCCAAAGGAAGCACAAAGAGGTTAAGTAGTATGGCCAGGGTCACACAGCTGAGATGTGAACTTAGGACATTTGACTCCAGAAATGATTCTATTACTACTACAAACTTCTGCCTCCCAATGGCTGGAAAACAAGTACTCATCAAATGATAGTGGAGATAAAGCCCCAAGATTGGGAATGAGGTTGGGGACAGGGATGAGGTCCTGATTCTCTCTCCTTGCCCAGGTCACCGGTCATCCCTGTCTGTAGGGGCCATCGTTGGCATTACCGTCGGGATCCTGGCTATTGTTGCCCTGGCCATAGGGCTGGGCTGCTTCATACACACTGGAAATGCCAGAGGGTAACTCTCCGAATGGGGTGGGGGTGTGGCCTATGGGGGACCTGCCCAGTAGAAGGGTTGCTGACCATGGTGCTGAGTGGTGCCTGTTGAGCACTGAGAGGGTTTGGGACGTTGCCCAAAACGGGAGCCTGCGGAGATGGGCAAGGGCTAGAGGCATAGTGAACAAGGGTCTTGGGGTTTCAGGCTCTCAAGGAGAACAACAGAGGATACCGCCTATGAGAACATGACACCCACTTCTGAAGAGGGTCACCCTGAAGAGCTCGGTCGCAGTAAGTGACTCCATAGCTGATACCCAGGGCAGCAGTGAGGTCTGGAGAAGAGGCTGGTGCCGAGAGCCCAGGCTTCTGCTCCCAGCTTCACCCCTGGGTCACTATGACATCATGGGCAAGCCCTGTAGTCTTGGACCCTCTGTGTCCCCATCTGGAAAATGGATGAGATCAGGGTCGAGAACTCTGAGGAGTTCTGCCTGTCCCAACAGCCACAACACAAATACAACAACGTACCACCATTCTAGTCTTCCTCACTCTCAGAAAACTTTGTTAATGGATTGCTATAAGCAGAGAGAATCAGTCATGACACTCCTGCCTGCTAAATTCAAAACAAGTCTCATTGTCCATCTCAATATAGTACCTCATGCAGCCTTCTCTGATCAAAGGCAAAACAAAACATCTTTGCTATATATGGTCTAAGATTCTGGTAAAATGGGCTCATGAAGCAGAAGTCCTCTGGGGACTGTCCAATTCAGCTCAGTTTTACAGAAAAGAAAACCAAGGCCAGGAAGGATATATGATAAGCACAGGCTACAGAGGACCCTGGTGCACCTGGGGCTTGATCTAAGACTTCTGCCCTCATCTGTGTCATCAAACAGCCTTATCTAACCCAGAACTTGATTTCCAAGACCTTCCCAGGTCAAGATCACTGGAGATGTGATGGGGTAGTCCTGGGGATAAAAGAAGGAAGGTTTCTACCACATCCTTCCTGGGGATAGAAGTGCCCTGCCTGGACAAATCGCCCCTTCCCTCACGCATGCGTGCGTGCTCAGTCGCTTCAGTCGTGTCCGGCTCTTTGCGACCCCATGGACTGTAGCCCACCAGACTCCTCTGTCCATGGGATTTTCCAGGCAAGAATACTGGAGTGGGTTGCCATGCCCTCCTCCAGGGGATCTTCCCAATCCAGGGATCAAACCCGTGTCTCCTGCATTGCAGGTAGATTCTTTACCACTGAGACACTGGGGAGGCCCCTTCTTCCCTCATATCTCTCCCTAACTCCAGCCTTGGGCTGGCATTCACTTTCTCTAGACTGGCCCATGCCTGTGTATGCCAATGCACCCGCCATTGAAGGACAGATACCAGTCAAAAAGGTGGGTAATTCTTCAGAGGCACCCCCTCTCCTCCCCTGACTGTCCGGCACTTCCCAGCCCAGCAGGGCTGTTACGTCTCACCTCTTGGGGTGGGGGTGAAGTTCAGGCATGTTCTCTTAAAGATGCCCAGTGGTAGCTTGGGTCCCTACTTTCTCTGGGGATCTCAAGACCTTCCATGGCTTTTTCATCTCTTCTCTTTGTTTTCTTTCTCTTTCGCTTGACAATGCCTAACCTGGAGCCCGCTCTGGGAATCAGAAGAGATGTAACTGCCTCTGAGGCCTGAGCTATTTCCAAGAATTTCCAGGGGTGATCTTTTATCCCAGGCCTCAGGACCTCTTCACTATTTTCTTTTTCCCCCAGATGCTGCCAGTAGACCCTCCAGAGCAATTATATGAGGTAGGTTGGCCTTGCTTGATTTTATTAAAGAAGTTGCAAAGGAATACAATCTGAGAATGTTATATTTGACAAGTATGAGAAATCATCTTGTCTAGATCTTTCTTTGAGCATTGCTGGGCCAGGAATGGGAAGAAAATGGCTCTAGGCCTCACAGGGAGCTGGGCTAGATTCCTTTTAAAAAATATATTTGTTTGCTTATTTATGGCTGTGTCAGGTCTTAGTTGCAGCACACCAGGTTTTCATTGCAGCATGTGGGATCATTGTAGTGTGGTGGGCTTCTCTATAGTTGTGGCTCGAGGGCTCCAGAATGCGTGGGCTCAGTGGTTGCAGTGTGGGCTTAGTCTCCCCAAGGCCTGTGGGATCTTAGTTTCCCACCAGGGATCGAATCCACATCCCCTGCATTAGAAGGCGGATTCTTAACCACCAGGGAAGTCCCTGGGTCAGAGTCTAGGATTCTAGCTCCTGCCCTGTGCTGCTTCCGCTTCCAGTGCTTGCAGTGGGGTTGCAAATAAGCTAATACTGGCCTAGCATGTGACGGGATGCAAAGGAAGTTTTGGAGTAGAAGTTGCAGACGTAGCCAGGTGAAAAGGAAGAGTTCTGGTCCTAGACCTACTTTTGCTTCTGATCCTTTGAGAGACCCTGGTTGGGAATCTCTTTGTCTCTGGATCTCTGAAGAGTGCACGTTGGTACTTTCCAGACGCTGTGGTTCTAAGACAAACTGCTTGTGGGCCTAACTGATCTCTCTGTTCACTTGCAGCAGTTATCACCTCCCACCAGCCACAGCCGGTATTCTCATGGCCCCAGGAAGCCATCCTCCAAACTTGCATTGGATCCCTTGGTCCCAACTCCACAAAAAGAAAATGCAGAGTCAAACTATCAGGTATTTTTATGCCACACAGAGTCTTTGGACAGACGGAGAGCTGCCACCAATCTCCCTTTTCCTTCTTGCTAAAGAGTCTGTAGGATAACCTATCACGAGATTTCCTTTCAAAAATCTTTTCAATCCCTTTGCACCCGCTTCCATCCTCTCACTTTCTGGTTCATTTCATTTCATTCCCTTCCTGTCCATCCATTTCACTCCATCCCATGTTCCCATCACACTTATTTTCACTCTACCCGTTTAACTTTCTATACATTTAATTTCATTTATTCTCATTTTATTCCAACTGTTTCCTCTCCAGTCCATTTGTTGTTTTTTTTTTTTTCCATTCCATTCCACTCCCTCTCACTCCATTTCTTTCCATAAAATTCCTTTTATTTCCTTTCCATTTCTTCTGTTCCTCTTCTTACTTCCCATTCCATCCCTTGTCATCGCTTCCCACCACTCGGTGCATTCCTATGCATTCCATCCCATTCCATTCTGCTTCATCCATTGTGTCACGTTTTTTCTTTCTTCTTTCATTCCTTTCCATTCTTTCCCACTTCTCCCTGTTACCTTTTATTCCTTTTTATTTTTCCTTTGTAATCCCACCTGTTCATTTCTTCCACACTCCGTTTCTGTCTATTTTAATCCTGGTTATCACTTTGCCATGTCCATACCTTAACTTTCATTTATTACTCTTATTATTTCACTTTCATTTTTCTCTTATTTCATTTCCATTCTTTTCCTTCCTGTTCCCTATCACTCCTGTCCTTTCCACCCACATGTTGAATCCACTCCTTTCGTTCTGTTTCCTACTCGTCCACTCCTTTCTAGTCAGTGTCCTATTGACGTTCATTTCCATTTGGTCAGCTTTCATTTCATTCCACCACCTTCCATTTCTTCTCATTCTATTTCTTTTCATTCCCTTCTTTCTTTCATTTCCTCTTCCTCATCCCTTCCCCTGCCATTCAGTTCTGTTTCATTATTTTCTGTTCCCTTTCATTGCATTGTCTTCCATTCTATTTCTACTTTCAAAAAATTATTTTGTTGATGTCTACTTGATTTACTTCACTGAGATAATGTGGTGTTATCTTCTTGTGTACAGAAAAGTGACTCAGTTATACATATATATTTGTATATATATGTATACACACACACACGTAATAGTTTGCATCTGCTAATCTCCAACTCCCAGTCCACCCCACCCCCACTCTTCTGTTTCCTGTTCATTCTTCTTTAATCCATCCCACCCTGTTGTACCCCATTCCATTCTGCTCCATTACCTGTCATATGAAGCATTCTCAAAAGATGTGAATGTCTAAATATCTTCGGGATTTTTAATAAGAAAAACAAACCCCGTGACAGTAGTTCAGATTAATTAAAGTGGGGATTAATTGAGAAAACACTGAGGAATCTCAGGTAATCAATGTCAGAAATTACTTGTGGGCCTTGTGGGGATTAGAATCAGGAAGTTTTTCTCTCTTATGGCTGCTCATTTTTTTTTTTAATAAGGAAAAGTATTTATTTGTACATTTTAATAAGGGTGGTTGCTCATTTTTGCTGATCAATGAATTTGTTCCATTCTCCTTGGTTCAGATTGAATTCCTATGCAAACTTCCTGGTCACTGCTCCTCTATAACTTCAAATTATATATGACAACACCCTCTACTACTATCTAAGGGTTTCTAGGTTCAGATTCTTCAGAGGAGAAGCACAGTTGTTCAGGCCATTGTATGGATTGTGCTGACATTTGTCAGCTCTCTAATTAGCTGTGAACTGGTACAAACATAACCTCTTAGGTCCCTCTCTTCATCAGGCTCTAGGGGAAAGGAGTCTCATTTGTTCCTTTTTAGCAGTGGAGCAAAAGCTCTTCGTGGAAATCTCACCCACTAAACTTCCTCTTATGTCTCCTTGGGTTGGGATGCTGTCGTGTGGCACTTGTTGCAAGGAAGGCTGAGAAAATTGCCTGTTATCCTTCCCAGTCTCTCCAATAGAAGCAGGCAAGAGGGAAGATACAGGAGTGTCAAGTCAGCCACCTCAGTGTCTGCTACCTTCTGAAGGGATGAGAAGGAGCAAACATGGCAGAGGGTTTGGAGTAGAGTGTTCTGAGTTGAGGAGCATCTGGTGAAAAGGTCCTGAAGTGAATGTATTTTTTATCTATTGCTGCATAAAGAATTACCACAAACTTAGCAGCTTAAAACACCACCCACTTATTATCTCACAGTTTCCTGGATCAGGAGTTCAGGCAATTCGCAGATGGGTCTTCTGCAAGGCTGCAAGAAAGGCATTGGCCAAGTCTCAGGTCTCATCTGGGGCTCTACTGGGAAGGGATCCACGTCTGAGCTCTTACGGTTGTTGGAAGCATTCAGTCCCTTGCAGGCTGTCATAATGAGGGCCTCAGTGTCTTACTGGCTGTCAGCTGGAGGCTGCATTCAGTCTTTTCAGTGCTTTCCATAGGCAGCTCAGAACATTGTATCTCGCTTCCTCAAAGCCAAGACAGATGTCACACTGTTATATAACAGAATCACTTAATGTGAGCAGATACCGCCTGTCACCTTTGCCATATTCAAATGGTTAGATGTAAGTCACAGGTCTTGCCCTCAAGGGGAGGTCTGCATCAGGGCATGAAAATCAAGGGACTTCCCTGGTGACTCAGATGGTGAAGAATCCTCCTGCAATGCAGGAGACCCGGCTTTGAGCCCTGGGTTGGGAACATCCCCTGGAGAAGGAAATGGCCATCCACTCCAGTCTTCTTGCCCGGGAAATCCCATGGACAGAGGAGCCTGGCACGCTACAATCCATAGGCTGGCAAAGAATCTGTCATGACTGAGGGACTAAGCACAGACGCATGCATGAATACCCAGAGGTGAGGATTATTGGGGTCACCTTAGACTCTGTCCTCCACAATGGGGAAGCAAAGGCCATTACAGGTATGGAAAGGTGTCAGCATGACTGAAGTACAATGAGAAAGGAAGCCCTTTGGAATTTTCCAGGTTGAGAAAGGAGAATGCCAGCGAGTTTGAGCCCCTACAGTAGGTAGCCCAGGAAAGCCCACCAGAACTGGAACTTACCTCTTCTCTTTGTGTCACAGGCACTTGTGAATCCAGAACACAGCATCTACTGCCAAATCAACCATTCCACCTAATGGAAGCAGAGATCCTTTCTCCAGAAATCCTAAAGAAGTTACGCGCCATCATATATTCAATGATGTTTATTACATACACATTATGTTCCAGCCATTCTCTTTGCAAACCTTGTGACATTCTGTTTCGATGTCTTTTTCAGGCTCTAGACCCTAACTCTCACCAAATCTTAAGCTTTGGGCTCATGTTTCTTTAAAAGCAATAGAAACAAGTAAAAAGCCACCTAGAATTAAAGGACCAAAGTCTGATACCCAGAAGCTGGGGATGTCATAGTGTTTACTACATACATTGTTGATGGACAAAGCAGGTGGGGAGAAGTGTGAGCCTGAGTCAGCCAGAGTGGAGCATGAGATGTATCCACGGGTCAGACAAGCAGTGTCTTTTCACATCATGGTAGAGGATAAGGAACAAGGAGCTGTTAAGAGATGACAAGAGAAAACACAGAATGAAGCATGGGAATGAGGCACCTAGGGAGGTGCAGGCACGAGATGCTTTGAATCCCAAGAGACTCAGGGATGGAGATGTGAGGATGAGATTTGCTAAAGGGAACAAGGAGTCCAGGATGACTCCCAGGTTTCTGGCCAGAGCAACTGGATGACAGTTTCTTCAGGCCACTTTCTGAAGCAACAATGGGGAAGGAGTAAATCTGGGATAGAGAGAGAAATCAAGAATTTGGCTTGACACATCAAGGATCAAGCAGAGAATCAAGCAGGCAAATGTTCATAACAGTCTAGGTAGCTCCCTTTCCAGCTTCGGCCCCAAATGCAGCCGCAGTCATGATGTTGATGCCCAAGAAGAACTGGATTGCCGTTTATGAACTCCTTTTAAGGAGGGGATGATGGTGGCCAAGAAGGATGTCCACATGCCGTATCACCCGGAGCTGGCAGACAAGAATGTGCCCAATCTGCACGTCTTGAAAGCCATGCAGTCTCTCAAATCACGAGGCTATGTGAAGGAACAGTTTGCCTGGAGACACTTCTACTGGTACCTCACCAACAAGGGCATCTTCCAACCTGCCCCCTGAGATTGTGCCTGCCACCCAGCACCACAGCCATCCTGAGACTGGCTGGCCACGGCCCAAGGTCTGCAGGGAGAGCGGCCTGCAAGGCTCACGCAAGGGGAAGCTGACAGAAACACCTACAGACAAAATGCCGTGCTCCCTGGTGCCGACAAGAAAGCTGAGGCTGGGGCTGGGTCAGCAACTGAATTCCAGTTTAGAGGCGAATTTGGTCATGGATGTGGTCAGCCACCTCAGTAAAGTTGAAAGAGATTGCTTTGTGTTGAATAAACCTGTAAACAGAAAAAATTTTTAAAAAGTCTACATAGAGCAGGGCTGGAAATATACATTGGGAGTTGTCAGTGGGATTTGAAGTTATGGGGTTAGATGAGATCTTGTGTCAGGGGTCCCCAGGACCACCCTCAGGCTCAATGATTTGCTAAAAGGGTTCACAGGACCTCCAAGTTGTTATGATCATTGTTATGGCTCATGACAGCAAAAGCACAGAGAGTAAAATCAGCAAAAGGAAAAGGTACAGATGAAGTTTGGAAGAAACCATGTTCCTCAGTTTCCAGGAAGTTGACCAAGAACTAGTCCTTGGAAATAGCTTTTTGGGGGGAATAGGTAGGGTTTGAGTAACTCAGACCTGCTGAGTTAACCTCTTCCCCTACAGATCCCAAAGAGAGTAGATGAAGACAGAGAAGAGTAGAGGCTGATAAACTAAGCATGGGTCCCTCCAACATTTATAGTTTGAGGTAGAGGATTCAGCAAAGGAAAAGGACTGTCCTTTTTATCCTGCTGAGAACTTCCTCCTTGCTTCCCCCGAATATCAGAGAGACAGATTACACTCTCCCTCTCCCTTATCTTTGTCTCTGAAGCAAATGAATTCATAACTTCCTTGTTCTTCCGTAGATGTTGAGCCCTCAACCAACTCCTGGCCAATAGAACCTCAGTATGACACTTGGGTCTCAGCCAATTCTCAAGCAACTGAAAGAGAAATCTCTGGGTTAGATGCTCATCTGTGTAGAGTGAGTTTCTGTTCCTCAGGAGTAGCTATTCCAAAGTCTGTAATATTCAGGTTAGGTCAGGGATTCAGGTGCTCTTGCAAGTAGATATTACCATCTTATTTGTTTTTAAAGAAAAAAAAATGGCGAAACAGAAGACAAAGTCAGTTTTAAGCTATATAGTAGTAGTGTCTAAATATTCAGATTTAATGTCTGAATATCTTGAAGTGAAAAAAACAATGAAAACAAAAAAGTGAACAGAAAAAAGAGGGGATAACACTCCAAAGACCCCATCGTGATTTTGTCTTGTATTAAATCTGTAGATCAATCTACAATGTTTGACCTCTTTACAACACAACCATTGTAATGTGGCATTTGTATGTCTTTGATCTCAGTAGTTTCGAAGGCTTCTACTAATGTCTCTATATATTTTACTAAATTTATTTGTAGGGCTTCTTTTTTGCTTCTCTTATAAATAAATGTGAACCTTTCTCTGTCTTTTTAAAAAAATTATTTTATTTACTGGCTGTGCTGGGTCTTCGTTACTCCTTGGGCTTTTCTCTAGTTGTGGTGAGCAGGAGCTACCCGCTAGCTTTGGTGCGTGAGCTTCTCTTGCTGAGCGTGGGTTCTAGGGCCCACAGGCTTCCGTAGTTGCAGTTCCTGGGCTCTAGCACAGGCTGGATAGATACACTCCATAGATACATTCCATGGTAAGTGGGATCTTCCTGGAACAGGGATTGAACCCATGTCTTCCGCATCGGTAGGCAGATTCTTTATTGCTGAGCCACCAGGGAAGCTCCTTTCTCTGTCTTGTTTGTAAACTAAGTATTGCTTATGTAGAGGAAAGATCCTGGTATGTAGGCAAGGAGCAAATTGTGTAATGTAGAAATTAAGAGCATGGATTCCAGAGTCAGACTTCTCTTTTATTGTGGTAAAAGTCACATAATTTAAAACATACTATCTTAACCATATTTAACCATACAGTTCAGTGGCACTAAGTGCATTGATATTATTGTGAAAATCTCAGCGTCTTCCATGTCCCGAATTTTTCACCTTCCTAAACTGAAACTGTCCCCATCCCATGTTTCTACCAATGTACTTTGCAGAGTCAGACTTCTTGAACTCAAATACTAATTCTGCCCTTACAGTACAACCTGTTACTTAATATTACTGGGCTTCAGTTTCATTTTTTGTAAAAGGGAGTATCTGGTTTAAAATACCGGTAAGGAAGAGATGAAAATTACTATCTGTAGATGACTGGCTCACTGGAGAAGCCAGGAAAATAAAATGGAATACTATGAGAATTCAGAACATTTCAGTAGGTTAACCAGATACAAAATAAATACTTAAAAAATCAACCACAATAACCAGCTATAAGAAACTTGGGGGGGGGGGGGGTAGAGATTACATTTCAAACGGCAATAATTTTTTGTTGTTAAAGTCAGATTTACGTGAGGAAAACTACAGTTTCTTGATAGTATTAAAGGAGAAAGCTTAAAAATAAAGCTGTATGAAAACACGTTTCCAACCGCATCCCGTTTTCACTGTCACTCCTGAACGTCTAGCCGAGCCCAGGGCCGGCCTTTCCCAAGACAGCCACTTCCCACGCATCGGTCTTTTGGCCTCCATTTCCTAGTCTCAACGCCGCCAAAAACTTGGACCGCACACTCTCACCCCTCAGCCGCTAATTCAGTTTTCACTCCTGGTTCTTGTGTGGCCACCTCCCGAGTCCACCCCGGGTATGAAGCTGGAAACACCGCCCAATCACCGCCCGCACCGCCGAGGCTTCTGGGAATTGTAGTTCTGGCTCGCAGAGTCCAAACGCACTTCCGGGTTCGGGCAGAAGTGCAGCCATTGTCCCGTGCGCGGACGCTTGCAATCTCCGTGCACCTCGGACCTTCGGCGGTTAAGCCGAGCGGCCTTGTGGATGCCGACTAAGAGAGGGGATAGAACTAGGTTAAGCCTAGTCTGTCGTGTGCAGAGTCGTGGTAGAGAATTGCCTAGCCGAGCTCGTCTTGCCGCAGAGCAGTGGTGGGCACTGAAGCTGTGACAGGCCCTGCCTGGACCTGGAGCTGGTGGACGCTCAGGTTGGTGAGGGGGCGGGGCAACGCCGGGTGCCTGGTGCGCGCATGCGCAGGGTCTGGGCGGGTGGCTGGGACCGAGTATGTGGGTGGGCGATCTGGGACCTGCGTGGACGGTGCTTCATCCTTAGATCACAGAGGTTGGTGGTGATGCTGGGGCAACTGCAGATCCCGGTACTGTGCTCTTGGCGCGTCCCAGGTGCGACGCACGTAGGGGCCTGGGGAGATTGGTGAAGAAAGCGGTTTGGGTGCAGGTTCAGGGTACAGCTGCATTATGAACTCACACTGTACTGTTTGAGTGAGGGTCCAGGGGGGCTGAGGGATGGGTAAGAGAGAGCAGTGGGGCAGGGATGGCTTGTGGAGGCGGGGATTTGCCAGGAACTGTTCGAGTCTCAGACCCAGAAACTTCGAGCCGGTACGCAGACAACAGGTCCACATTCAGGGCCTAGGAGGGGCTAGCAGGTACTATGTTTGTCAGGGCGACCCCCAGCCCCATGCCGGCCACGTTTTGGATTCAGCGGTGAGGACACCGGGTTGATGGGGGGCCCAGGAGGATTTTGAGTGGTGGGGAGTCTGGGCTGGTACTCTTCTGGTAGGGGCCCACCGATCCCAGGAGGGAGGAGGTCGTGTGTGCAGCTGAGCTCTGTGCCTATGCTTGGCTTTTTGAACAGGTGCTGGAGGGTCAGTGGAAGGATAGGATCCTGGGAGGGGCACGGCTAAGTAATGAACTTCACGCAGTTAATCAGGTGTTTGACTGTGGATCATCAAGCCCAGGGGGCTACATGGTGGTTCAGTGCTAAAGAATCTGCCTGCAGTGCAGGAGACAAAGGTTCGATCCCTGGGATGGGAAGATGCCATGGAGAAGTGAATGGCAACCCAGTCGAGTATTCTTCCCTAGGAAATCCCATGGACAGAGGAGCCTGTGGGTTTACAGTCCATGGGGTTGCAAGAGTTGGACATGACTTAGCAAGTAAACAACAATAACATCAAGCCCAGAGCCCTGCTCTTTGCCTTAGGAAGAAGTGCTGGTTTGGGTCTGCAGATTCAGGTTGAGGGTGGCAGGTGGACACTAGGGGATCCTCAGTGTGCTGGGTGTTTGTGGGGGTGGGGAGTGTCCCAGGATCCAGTGGGACAGAGACTGATTCATGCTGCAGATTTTGGTGATGGGTGTAAGGTGGAGCTCGGGCACATGGTGGGCTTCCAGGTAGGTGGTCCAGAGGCCCCATACACTGGACCATCCAGTGGAACTGCAGAGTCTTGGCCTGGGAGAGGGACTAGCGACTCTAGGTACAAGCATAGCTATTCAGGCAAGACTCTATCTGGGCAGAAGCTTCTAGAAACACAGTTGCCATTGAGACTGCATCCCTAAAGTAGAGGCTGATGGTGGGGTGTGGCCCACAGTGGACCTACAGGAGGATGCTATACTCAGGGCTTCTCCTCTTGCAGCTCAGGATCTCAGGTCCCTGCCTGTGCCTGGAGGAGAGCATGGAAGAGCAGGATGAGAAGCCCCAAGGGTCCCTGAAGGCCTGCGTGCAGGTGAGTGGAGCTTCCCTTCTCCTGGGAGACCAGAGTTTGCTCCCCCTATGCCTCACAGTCTGATCCTCTGGGCATGGGAGGCTGTCTGGCTCTCTTTGTCATGTTTTGGGGCTTCTGGTCCCTCCCAGTCAGCAAGCTTCTCACACTTTTTATACATTTTATGGAGCTCCCTACTCTTCCTCACCCTTTTAACCCAATAACTCTTTCTGGAAGGAATTTGGCATCTCGTATCGAAAGCACTGGGCTTCCTTGGTGGTCAGTGGTAAAGAATTTGCCTGTCAATGTAGGAGATGTGAGTTCAGTCCCTGGGTGGGGAAGATGCCCTGGAGAAGGAAATGGCAACCCACTCCAGTATTCTTGCCTAGAACATTCCATGGACAGAGGAGCCTGGCGGGCTACAGTCCATAGGGTTGCAAAGAGTCGGACACAACTGAGCAACTAAACGACAACAATGCAAAGCCCTTAGGCTACTGTTTCCCTCTTGACCAGCAACTCACAGCTTTGCTTGGGAATAAGCAGTTGGAAAGAAATTTCAAGACTATTCAGTGCAAGAAGAGAGTTAAATGAGTTATAGTAAAACCTTGAATGGAATTCACTGTAGCTACTGATAGGCTGAAAAGATATTTATGATCTGGGTTAAGTAAATAGCATTTCAAAATGCTTTTTATAAAGGGGTAAAATTTGCATGTACATGGAAAATATGTTATAAATTTATCAGTTAACAAAGATTATCTGTAAGTTGTATTCCAAATGACTTTCTGTTTTCATTTAGCTCTATTTTTGTCCTTTTATGCAGTGCATTTTAAGTTTAGGAAATAAACAGTTTAAAGCATTTTCCTACAGCACATCTTCTTTGAGAACATTTCATTTCTTTAAAATGTTAAATTAGGGGCCTTCCCTGGTGGTCCAGTAATTAAGACTTCTCCATCCAATGCAGGGGGTGTGGGTTCAATCCCTGGTTGGAGAGCTAAGATCCCCCATGCCTCCCAGCCAAAAAAACCAAAACATAAAACAGAAACACTATTGTAATACCTTCAATAAAGACTTTAAAAATGGCCCACATCAAAAAAAAAATCAAACTTACAAAAAAAATTAGTTAAATTAGAATTTCACCTTTCCCTTCCTGAACAGTTCAGTCCTGAAGCTGTTAGGTGGAGCAGAGCCAGTTAGGCGTCTGCAGCTAAGGGAGGGCTACCTACCGTGGGGCATCAACAGCCTGATCAGGGTGACGAGGGTGTCCATGTGTGGGGACGTCAGTGACCAAGCAGGGTGAGGATGGTGGCATCAGGAGTCCGAGCCCAGGTCAGGTGAGGTAAGTGCCCATACAGAGGAGGAGATGCTCGTTTGGGGTGACAGGAACAGAGCTGGTGAGAAGGACTTCCTGAGAGTGGATGCACCAGTGTGGGTAGCCCAAGTGCAGTGGGGATGTCCACGCAAGGGCTGGTCCAGCCTGGGGTGTCCGAGCCACAGCAGGGTGAGACAGGCACCCATGTTTGGGGGTGGAGGTGCATCCTGGTGTGGCATGTCACAGCCTGAGCAGGCAGAGAGCATCTACATGTGAGAGTGCCCCAACGTGGAGTATCAGAGCTCAGGCAGGATGATAAGGACATCGACACAGAGGCCACAGCCAAGTGGCACGTGAGAAGAGACCTGCAGAGTCAGAGCCCAGGCAGCATGACAAGGGCTTTTTGGCAGAGGCCGGCCTCCTGTGGGGCAGCAGAGTCCTGGTGGGCCAAGGGGTGCCTGTGTGGGAGAGAGCGTGGCAGTGGAAATGGGAGATCAGTTACTTACAGAGGAGTTGATCAGATAAGTAAATCTAAAAAGGGTCATGGTGAAACTACTTTAGGCCAATCCTAAGGGAAATCAACCCTGAACATTGATTGGAAGCATTGATGCTGAAGCTGAAGCTCCAGTATGTTGGCCAGCTGATGTGAAGAGCTGTCTCACTGGAAAAGACCCTGATGCTGGGAAAGATTGAGGGCAGGAGGAAAAGGGGGTGGCAGAGGATGAGATGGTTAGACAGCATCACCAATTCAATGGACGTGAATTTGAGCAAACTCCAGGAGTCAGTAGAGGACAGAGAAGCCTGGTGTGCTGTAGTCCAGGGGGTCACAAAGAGTCAGACATGACTTAAGGACTGAACAACAACAACAGAAACCGCTGGGTGGCATTTCTGGGGCTCCGAGGAGCTCCAGTTCTTTCTATCTCAGCACAGTGAGGCAAAGTGATAGCTAAAAAAGTGACTTATTAGGATAGGACACTTGTGAGGCTTACAAGCAGGCGGGCGAGAGGGGGCCATGCCCCTGAAACTTAGTGGGCTACAGTTTTATAATCAAGGGAAAAGTGAGGAGGGGGAGAGGACCACCTTCCTCCTTCTTGAGTAGATGTCATGCTTCTATCATTAACTCCTCCTCCACATTGGGCAGGGAAGTTTTCTTGTTCCTACATGGTCATGGGACTATCGTGGCGCAGTGGAAATGAACAAAAGAGATTATGCTCTTTTGCATAAGCGTAAGTAACATATGAATTGATGCTTTTGAACTGTGGTGTTGGAGAAGACTCTTGAGAGTCCCTTGGACTGCAAGGAGATCCAACCAGTCCATTCTAAAGGAGATCAGTCCTGGGTGTTCTTTGGAAGGAATGATGCTAAAGCTTAAACTCTAGTACTTTGGCCACCTCATGCAAAGAGTTGACTCATTGGAAAAGACTCTGATGCTGGGAGGGATTGGAGAAGGGGAGATTGGAGAGGAGGAGAAGAGGACGACAGAGGATGAGATGGCTGGATGGCATCACCAACTCGATGGACGTTTGAGTGAACTCCGGGAGTTGGTGATGGAGAGGGAGGCCTGGTGTGCTGCAATTCATGAGGTTGCAAAGAGTCGGACATGACTGAGCAACTGAATTGAACTGAAATAACATATGCTTATGCTAAAAATGGTACATTGTCTCAGGTTTTAGTAAACAGAATGTCACCGTTTACTTTTATTTTTGTTTTTGTGCACACAGAAGAGCGTGTCATAGGAATCATTAACTTACTGAGCTCGCCTATCAGGATGTGGGTCTCACACCACCATTCTTTTATTCTTTTGGGGGTGTGTCTCCTGTGCTCCTGCTGCCTGGTTTTGTTGCTAGGCAAGCGTGCTTTCTTGAGTGATCATTAACTTACAGGGGTCTCCTATACATTTTTCTTTACTTAAAATCCCCTAGTGGGATTAACTGTTTAATTACCTACTTTGTCCCTTTACTCTGTCCCCTGTCAGTGGGAGGCACATGAATGTTTTGGTTTCCCAGCGCATATCAGAGTTACGTGTACACTACACTGGAGTCTGTAAAGTGTGCAGTAGCACTGTGTCTAAATAAGCAATGTTTTTGTTGTTTAGTTGCTAAGTTGCATCTAACTCTTTTGCAACCCCATGGACTGTAAACCTGCAGGCTCCTCTGTCCATGGGATTTCCCAGGCAAGAATACTGGATTGGGTTACCATTTCCTTCTGCAGGGGATCTTTCTGACCCCAGTCTCAACCGGATCAAACCCCAGTCTCCTGCATTAGTAGGCAGATTCTTTACCTCTGAGCCACCAGGGAAGCTCCACAAGGTACACACCTTAATTTTAATATATCTTATTGCTTAAAAATTGCTGATCAACATCTGAGCCCTCAGCAAGTCATAATCTTTTTGCTGGTGGAGGGCCTTGCCTCATTGGTGGCTGCTGACTGATTGGGGTGGTGGTTGCTGAAGGTTAGGGTGGCTGTAGCAATTTTTTAAAAGAAGGTAACAGTGAAATTTGCCTTATCAATTGACTTGTTTGTTTATGAACAATATCTCTGTAGCCTGCAGTGCCGTCTGGTAGCATTAACCCACATAACTGAAAATATAACTTCTTTCGGAATAGGAGTCAATCCTCTCACCCTCCTGCTGAGTTATCAACTAACTTCAGGTCATATTCTAATCCCTTTTTTTTTTTTTTTTAGGTTTTCTTTCTTTCTTTCTTTTGGCTGCACTAGGGTCTTCGTTGCTGTTCGTGGGCTTTCTCTAGTTGTGGAGAGTGAAGCTACTCTCTAGTTGGGGTCCGTAGGCTTCTCACCGTGGTAGCTTCTGTTGCGGAGCACAGGCTCTAGGGCCCTTGGGCTTAGTTGCCCCACAACTTGTAGGATCTTCCCGGACTAGGAATTGAACCCATGTCCACTGCTTTGGCAGGCAGATTCTTAATCTCTGGACCATCAGGGAAGTCCAATACTTTGTTGTCATTTCACCACCGTCTTCACCAGGAATTGATTCCAACTCAAGAAACCACTTTTCTTTGCCCATCCATAAGAAACCATTCCTCGTTCACTAAAGTTTTTTTCCATGAGATTGCAGCAATTCAGTCCCATCTTCAGGCTCCACTTCTAACTCTAGTTCTCTTGATATTTTCACTTCATCTACAGTGACTTCCTCCACTGAAGTTTTGAACTCCTCAAAGTCATCCATGAGGGTTAGCATCAGCTTCATCCAAATTCCTGTTAATATTGGTATTTTGACCTCTTCCCATAGGTCTCCTGGAGGAGGATATGGCAACCCACTCCAGTATTCTTGCCTGAAAAATCCCATGGACAGAGGAACGTGACAGGCCACAGTCCATGGGGTTACAAAGACTCAGACATGACTGAACATGTGTGCATGCGCATACACATGTGCATGCACACACACAAATAAATCTCCTTAATGGCATCTAGACTGATGAATCCTTTCCAGAAGATTTTACACACACACACACACACACACACACACACATGAATCTCCTTAATGGCATCTAGACTGATGAATCCTTTCCAAAAGATTTTATACACACACACATACACATACACATATCTCTTTAATGGTATCTAGACTGATGAATCCTTTCCAGAAGATTTTCAATTTTCTTTGCCCAGATCCACCAGCAGAATCACTGTCTTTGGCAGCTATGTATGACCTTATGAAATGCATTTCTCAAATAAGACTTGAGAGTTGAAGTGATCCCTCTTCATGGGCTGCAGAATGGAAGTTGTGTTAGCTGGCATCAAAACAACATTAACCTCATTGTACATCTCCGTCAGAGCTCTCAGGTGAGCGGTAATATTTTGAAAAGAATCTTTCCTTCTGAGCAATAGGTCTCAACAGCAGGCTTAACATGTTTGGTAAACCATGTTGTAAAGAGGTATGCCATCATCCAGGCTTTGTTTTTCGATTTATAGAGCACAGGCAGAGTGATTTAACATAATTTTTAAGGGCCCTAGGATTTTCAGAGTGGTAAATGAACACTGGCATGAAATTAGTCACCAGCTGCATTGGCCCCTAACAAGAGAGTCAGCCTGTCCTCTGAAACTTTGAAGCCAAACATCGATTCTCCTCTCTAGCTAGGAAAGTCCTAGATGGTATCTTATTCCAGTATAAGGCTGTTTTGTCTACATGGAAAATCTGTTGTTGAGTATAGCCACCTTCAGTAACTACTTAGCTAGATCTTCTGCATAACTTGCTGCGGCTTCTTCAGCATTTGCTGTTTGACTTTGCACTTTTATGTCACAGGAAACAGCTTCTTTCCTTAAACCTTATGAACCAATCTCTGGTAGCTTCAAACTTTTCTTCTGCAGCGTCCTCACCTCTCTCAGCCTTCACAGAATTTAAGGGATAGGACGTTGCTGTGGATGAGGTTTTGGCTGAAGGGAATGTTGTGGCTGGTTTGATCTTCTCTCCGGACTACTCACTTTCTCCATATCAGAAATAAAGCTGTTTCGCTTTCTTGTCATCCGTGTGCTCACTGGAGTAGCACTTTTCATTTCCGTCAAGAGCTTTCCCTCTGTATTCAGAACTTGGCTAACTGTTTGGTGCTAGAGGTCTCGCTTTCGGCCTGTCTCAGCTTTCACATGCCTTCCATGTTAAACTTAATCCTTTCTAGCTTTTAAATTGAGAGACATGAAACTCTCCCTTTCACCTGAACACTTAGAGGCCCCTGAAGGGCTATTTATTGGCCTAATTAGGAGAGGGAGAGAGAGGAAGGTCTAGTCTGTAGAGCAGTTAGAATCTACACAACATTTATGGGTTAAATTTGCCCTCTTATATGTGGGCACGATTCTTGACATCCCAGAACAATCACAATTTTGTTGTTGTTTAGTGGCTGAGTCCTGTCTGACTCTTTGCAACCCCATGGACTGTAGCCTACCAAGCTTCTCTGTCCGTGGGATTTCCCAGGCAGGAATACTGGAGTGGGTTGCCCTTTCATTCTCCAGGGGATCTTTTGGACCCAGGGGTTGAACCCAAGTCTCCTGCATTACAAGAGGATTTTTTACAGCTAAGCCACCTGGGAAGCCCCAAACAATCACAATAGTAACATCAGAGATCACTGATCATAGATCACCATGACAAATACAGTAATATTAAAAAGTTTTAAATATTTTGAGAATTAATGACACGTGACACACAGCAGGAAGTGGGCAGATGCTGTTGGCAACATGGAACCAGCAGACTCGCTTGATGTGATGTTGCCACAGACCTTCAGTTTGTAAAAGGCAGTATCTGTAAAGCACAATAAAAAGAGATAGGCCTATTCTTGAAGGGACTGTCAGTTGACGGATTGAGTCATTATACTCAGTAGTAAAAACTTCAGGAAGCCACAAAGGAATTGCCTTGTTTCAAAGTGATTATTCAAGAGGAAACATTTTTTGCCTTTTTTTTTTTTCTGTATTGAATATAGGAAAACAAATGTCATTTAAAAATGGATACAGTGTGAACCTGTCCCTCAATTCTGCATTTCCAAAATACAACTGCTTTTAATGCTTTTGAGACTGTCTTTCCAGACTTTTCTGTGCTTGTTTATAGTCTATAAAAATTTATGCATAGTCCATATGCTGTTCTTATTTTTTTTTTTACTTAGCAATATGTTACAGACATCTTTCTGTCATTTGTATGCCTCAATCCATGCAAATCTATCTTTTCTTCTCTTAGCTGCTGAAGAGTAGTCAGTTACCTGGATGAAGCATAATTTATTTAAATAGGCACTTACTAATGGACACTTAATCCCTCCTCCCATTTTTGCTATGTTAATGTAACTTTTTAATGAGGTTTCTTGTACATATGCTTAAATGTACTTTCTTTTTTTCTGGGGCTGGAGGGGAGGGCGGGAGGGTGGGACTGTGCTGCAGGGCTTGCAGGATCTTCGTTTCCCGACCAGGGACTGAACTCAGGCCACGACAGTGAAAGTCCTAAGTCCTAACCACTAGACTGCCAGGGAATTCCCTAAGTGTATTTTCTGTTATTTCCTAAGGAAATACTTTCAAGTAGACTTATTGGCTATTACATATTTTTAAATATTACCATTAAGAAACAAACATAAAGGCAAAGAGTATATATAAAAACTGATAAGATCAGGATAAAGTGTGTACCCGAGTTAAAAATGTGGATCTAATATCAGTTTCATGGTTTTGACAGTGTGCTGTGGTTGTATACGATACTATCATTGGGGGAAACTGGGTGAAGGATACACATGAAATCTGTTTTATTTTTGTAACTTCTTGTGAGTTTTAAGCTATTTCCAAGTAAAATGTTATTTAAAAAAATATATCACCAATCCAGGAAGGTTGTATCAACTTAAAACTCCACTAAGAGTATATGAATATGAATCTCTTAAATCGTGCGCCACCAGGGCAGGGGACATCAGCAACAGGCCGAAGAAATAGTCCATGTGGTTGGGATATTGGTTACATACAGGGGTTTGAGCAAAGAAGTAAATATAAATAGAATAATGGGATCCAGGTAAGGAAGGTAAAAATATAGAAAGCAGGGAGGCCAGAAATATCAGTGTGAATTTATGGTCTCTAATGGGCAGAGATAGTTATAAAATAGAGATGTGATTTTATCTGATTGAAAGAAATGAGCATCTTTTTGTGTATTCACTGGCTGTTTTATTTCTTCATAGTTGGGTTGCCTGTGCATTTTCGTTTGTCCATTTTTCTGTTGAAGCTACCTTTTTCTTTCTTTCTTTTTTAAAAAATATGTATTTATTTGGCTGTGTTGGATCTTAGTTGTAGCATGTGGAATCTAGTTCCCTGATTAGGGATTGAACCTGGGCCCCCTGCATTGGGAGCTCAGAGTCTTAGCCACTGGACCACCAGGGAAGTCTCTACCTTTTTCTTCCTGATTTGGAAGAAATCGTAACAGCATAGATTCTTACTAGTGGTGCTCTTATCGGTGGTATTTTTTGCCAAACATTTTATGAAGTTAATTTGGTGTTCTTTTCCTTTATCATTCTTTAGTCATGCTGTATTCCATCCTATTTGCTTACAATTCTGTGATCCAGGAATTCAGGCAGGGCACAGCTGGACAGTTCTTTCTTTCTATATGGTGTCTGGGGTCACTCAACTCCATTCAGCTGCTAACTGGGCTGGTCTGAAAGAGGCACAGAGATAATCAGGCCATGTCTTGTGCCTCATTGCTCCTCTGGGTATCCCATGTCTCTCCCCACGTGGCCTACCTGAGCTTACCGGTGGGAAGGAGCAGAAGTTTTGTTGGTGGGATGTGTTAAAACAGGTGGTCTCCTGGGTCCTAGCCAACTCACAGTGGGCGTTTTGAGCCCTGATTATTCTCCTTTTTCTCATCTGCTCTGCCTTCTCAGGACTCTCTCCTTCCTCAGGAGATTATCATCAAGGTTGAGGGAGAAGATGCCCGGTCACTGGCCGTCCCATCCCAGGTGAGTTGGACAGGGCCTTTGTGTCTTTCGATTGAGAAATGTGCATGGCTGGCAGGCAGCAGAAGCCACATTGAAGTGAACTGATTAGAAAATGATTAGAAAATGAGGAAATTGAGATGAATGGATACCTTTTACACAAAGTTGGTTATAATGTAAGGAGAGTGATAACTGCATGGAAATTTGAGAGTGAGGGTTGTCATTTTCTTCCCCCCTAAAGGTTTGAAAGAATTTGGCTTGGTTTAAATGGTTGCAGGACAGAGTAAGTGAAAAAAAATTCAGGGTCAGGAGAGAGAGAAGCTACAACTATAAAGCAGAACTCACAGATACAGAGAACAAGTGGTTACTAGTGCTGGAGGTGGCGGGAGCTGAGGGGAAGAATTGGGAGGTATAAAGTATGGAGTATAAGACAGGCCTGAGGGTAGATTATACAACGTGGGCAATAGAGCCAATATTTTGTAATAACTGTAAATGGAAAGTAACCTTTCAAAATTGTATAAAAATAAAAAATAGCCATTAAAAAAGCAGTCCTTGATTAGTGTCAGGGGAATTAATTCAGAACATATGTGAATGCATTGGCTCTGTTAGAGGAAGAAGGGCTCATATAAGAAAAGTGAGGTTGAGGGAATTATTGGAAGCTTGCATTTTTCTCTGTGAACCATCAGATGAAATTATCTGTTGAGCATGAGGGTGGTAATCAGAGTGGAGAGATGTTGGATGAAGAGTGGAGAAGGCTTAAAGTAGTAACTTGGATTAGGGGAGACAGGCTGCTCCAGGAGGTACAGTGAGGTTTCTGGTCAGTCCCAAAAATTCATTCTGAGATTGTTGTTTGGTCGCTAAGTCGTGTCCAACTCTGCAACTCTATGGACATGCCAGGCTTACCTGTCCTTCAGTATCTCCTGGAGTGTGCTCAAACTCATGTCTGTTGAGTCGGTGATGCTGTCCAGCCATCTCATCCTCTTTGACTCACTTGTCCTCCTGCCCTCAATCTCTCCAAGCATCAGGGTCTTTTCCAATGAGTTGGCTCTTCACATCAGATGGCATTCTGAGATAGTAGCCATTAATAATAATGGAGAGCAGGTTGATATTTAGATGTATTTAGTTACATTCAATGGAAGCCCCACAGCCCACAGGTTTAAGGCAATATTTAAAAGGGAATTTTTGACTATATCAAATAGATTAAGATGAATGATCCATAGACTTTCAACTGAATAATTAAGATAGAAAAGATAAAAAGGATACTAAACAGAAAGGAAAAGACTATAGACTAGAGAATAGTAATAGTAGGTGTTTCAATAGAATAAAATAAAGAGCTTCTCTAGTGGCTCAGAGGGTAAAGCGTCTGCCTGCAGTGCAGGTAGACCTGGGTTCGATCCCTGGGTTGGGAAAACCCTCTGGAGGAGGAAATGGCAACCCACTCCAGTACCTTTGCCCAGAAAATCCTATGAATGGAGGAGCCCGGTAGGCTACAGTCCATGGGGTTGCAAAGTCGGACACGACTGAGCGACTTCATTTTCAATAGAATAAAGACCCCAAACCATCAAAGAATGAGAAGAGTAAAGGGACAATTGAGCAAGTAAAGTGGAGAAATCTGATGTTGTAATGAAAGAGTGAGCAGTTCTCTGTGTGTGACTTGGGAGGTGGAGTACTTTATGGTGGTTTCAAGATGTAGGGTCTCACGCTAAGAGTGAGGGGCTATAAGTCAGGCTGGCTGTATGAACTGACCACTGAGAACATAGTCTATGATGTTAGGGAAACTTGAAGTTGCATCCCAGTTAGGCATTTGTGTTACTTTCTCTAACCTTCTAGCTTTTCATCTGAAAAATGGTGCTGCTAATAGTATTTTCTCAGGGACCTTGTAAGAAATCAATGAACAGTAATTTATGCAGTGGGCTTCTCTGGTGGCTAAAGTGGTAAAGAATCCACCTGCCAGTGCAGGAGACACAGGTTCAGTCCCTGGAGGAAGATCACAGGGATTCAATCCCACAGGAAGGTCACCTGGAGGAAGAAATGGCATCCCCCTCCAGTATTCTTGCCTGGGAAATTCCATGGTGGGCTACAGTCCATGGGGTCAAAAAAGAGCTGGACACAGCGACTGAACAACAAGAACAAATTTATGCAATAGGCTAACACATTGCCTGACACCGCACAGTAAGTGCTTCATTAGAGTCAGTTATTTTTCTATTATTACCAGAAAACTCTACAAATGGATGCTATAGACCATCCAAGACAAGACAATACAACTTGTTGAATTAGAGGATAAATCCTAGGTGTTATTAATATAAATCTTCAGTGGAATGGAAGGGAGGTGGTGGTCAAGTTATTGGTAGAACAAGGCTCCAAGAAGTGAGGTAAATGGCATGAGTTTCAGGGTTTCTTGGAGGATACACACTCTTTTCCAGCTTTGATGCTGAGACCCCTGGATGGGAGAGCATGACCACCCTGAGCCTGTGAGGTCTGCAGAGGAGGGAGTCCTTGCGGGGAAGTGTAGGTTTCTATTAACTCAGGAATGGGGCATCCCTGATGGGTCAGTGGTAAAGAATCCACCTGCCAATGCAAGAGACATGTTTGATCCCTAATCCAGGAAGATCCCATGTGCCACAGAGCAACTAAGCCTGTGTGCCACAACTATTGAGTCTGTGCTGTGGAGCCCACATGCCATGACTACTGAATTCCGTGCCATGGCCCTAGAGTCCAAGATTCCATGCTCCACAACAAGAGAAGCCATTGCAATGAGAAGCCCACATACTGCAGCTTTAGAGTAGCCCCCACTTGCTGCAACTACAGAGAAAAACCCACATAGCAATGAAGACCTAGCACAGCCAAAAAAAAAAAAAAGACTACTTATTAAAAAAGAAAAAGGGATGTAGAGAGAATATTTGGTGAAGATGTAGGATTTCATTATTACAGAAGAATTCCCAAACTGAAAGGTTTGGGAAGGAATTTTGAGCAGTGAGGAGCTGGGGACAAGTAGATGAAGTATAGTATAAGGGATAGAAGTCTAGAAAAGCCAATATCCATACTTAAGGGACTTTTTCTAATGAGTATGTGATAAGCCTTGTGAGATTCAGGTGAACAGAGAGGACTTAAATCAGAATTTGAACCAGGATTATTTTGATGTATTACTAAGTCTGTTGATATACTGTTGATTCACTTACTGAAATAAGTTACCAAATATGTAATTAGTCTGTACTGTACACCAATACTGTACTAAACATAAATAAATACCTTGTCCCTGCCATCATAGATTACAGCCTAGTGACCAAGATGACCACTATGCAAACGATAAGAAAGGGTGGTGGGTCTTATGATAGAAATTCCTGGAACTTTGAGAATATAAAGTTTGAGGTGGAGGGGGGGTGAAAATCTAGTCTAGTATTATTTATTTGACATTTGAAGAAGTTTGATATTAAAGGGACCTACATTAAACACTGAAGGGACATGTTAATTAAAAGGAAGCATGGGGCTTCCTTGGTAGCTCAGTGGTAAAGAATCTGCCTGCCAATGCAGGAGACACAGGTTCTGTTTCTCTGGGAAATCCCACATATGGGCCTGTGAGCCACAACTATTGAGCCTGTGATCTAGAGCCCGAGCCCTGCAACACGACAAGCCACTGCAATAAGAAGCCCAGGCATCGCAACTAGGGAGTAGCCCCCACTCAGCACAACTAGAGAAAAACCCACACAGCAACAAAGACCTAGTGCAGCCAAAAAATAAGGAAATAAATTTAATTTTTTTTAATTTTAAAAAGGAAGCATGGATTGGAAGTTGGAAAACAGTACCTATAGATCCATGGTGAACACACGGAGCAGTTTTCTGAATCTCATTTTGGGCTCATTATGAAAATCTTTGAGATTTTTAGTGAAAATTATGAGCCATAGCTTAGAAAAATGCAAGTACAGTAGCATTTTGCATCAAGTTTCATGGGCTTCAGGGACCTTGTGTCCTATTCATGAACCACAGCTTAAGAACACTCCATCTATTTTAAAATGTCTTGGCAAGTGGCATTCGACTTCAGTGGCTTTTGCTGCCCTTGGATAAAGACAGATCACATCCAGTACTTTTTTGGAACAAAATTCCTGCCCAATAGTGTTTTTTTTAACTCAATTTAAAAAAATTTATTGGGGTGTAGTTTGATTTACCACCTAATAGTTCAAAAAGGTGAAGAAGGAAATGGCAACCCACTCCAGTATCCTTGCCTGGAAAATTCCATGGACAAAGAAGTCTGGTGGGCTATAGTCCATGGAGTTGCAAAGAGTCGGACACGACTGAGTGACTAAAACACACGCACACACACACACACACAGAGTCCTAAATGGAGGGTTCTTCCTGCTTACAGGAGGCAGCTCAAGAGACCCCTTTTACATGGCAGTAATGACAGGCTCTATGGTGCAGCTCATAGTGTGGACAAAACAGAACTGTTTTCTGAAGACTAAGAGTTCAGGATAAAGGTCTCTCATTGACTATCATTCAATTTTTCAGTGTTCTCAAACCTAAGCATCCTGATAATTACCAGCCTTTGTTTTTTGTTCAGTAAACTCTGTTAATGGCTTTTTATGTATCATTACAATTTAATTCACTCAACAACATAATGAGTTGGGTATGGTTAAGCCTAATAAGTAGAAATGGAATAACCTCACCATTAAAAGACAGTCAGATTAGATACATTTTTTAAAAAAAATTCAGACATATGCTCTTAATAGAGGAAAAAACCCAAGTCTCTTTTCCAAATCCAGTGCTCTTAGCTTATACATCCTGCCTTTCATTAAGGCCTACATTTCACTTTCTGTCCCACATTTCATTCTTTGCATCAATAAAGCTGTGTGCTAAATCTGGCCCATCACCTGTTTTTGTAAGTAAAGTTTTATTGTAATATAGCCACAACCATTTGTTCATATATTTTCTGTGGCTGCTGTCTTGCTATAGCAGCAAAGCTGACTAATTGTAATAGAGGCTGTATGGCTTGCTAAGCCTAAAATATTTGCTCTCTGACCTTTGACAGTTAAAAATTTGCTGAACCTGTTCTGTTAGTTTTTTGATAATTTGGAGGGAATTCCTAAGTTGATATTCCATATTCACCAACACAAAAATCAGAATTAGCATTTTCTTTAAGGTCTACAAGAAAGAAAATAGTTTGTCAGTTCTTTCTGATGTTCCTCTTTGGGGTTATATATAAACAGGTCCAGCATCCAAAACCCAAAGGGGCTTGCCTAAAAGGTACTTGTACCCCTAGAAACTTTTGAATGTTGACTATCTCAGGACTCTTTCCAGGCCATCAGGTTTTCCTTCTTCCATCTGTCAAACTTTTCCTCTCTGAACACTGGAAGGAAATGATACCCAGCTGAGTAGGAATTGTGTCCTGTTTTAGGAGGGAGTGAACTTCAAAGTAGTGACTGTGGACTTCACTCAGGAAGAAGAAGGCACTTTGAGCTCTGCTCAGAGGACCCTGGACAGAGATGTGATCCTGGAAAACCACAGGGACTCTTGGGGTAAGAGTACAGTCCCCTTTAATGGTATCTGTATATTGAAATAATTTCTCATTTCCACAGATCAGGATCTAGGGAGTTCAGAGGCCAGAATGATTTTGGCCACACAAAGATTAGCATGGTGAAGATAGAGTTTTAGTTTGTAGGGTAGCAAAGGTACAACTTTGTGAGTTTGAGCTTATTCAGTCTTCTAGATTCCTAAGAGCCAAAGACAGGGACCAGATTCTGCAGTGACTTTCTTTTGTCTCCAGTCCGGACACCCAAAGTTCTATATCTTTCCTCTCAGCTTTCCAAACTAGATGTAATCTAGTTCGAATAAGAGGATGAGTATAAAAAGAATTTTCCCACATGCATATCCAGGTGAGAAATAGACATTTAGGAGTCATTACAGGTATAGACTTCCTTGGTGGCTGGGTGGTAAAGAATCAGCCTGCCAGTGCAGGAGATGCAGGTTCGATCCCTGGGTCAGGAAGATCCCTTGGAGAAGGAAATGGCAATCCACTCCAGTATTATTGCCTGGGGAATCCCATGGACAGAGGAGCCTCGTGAGTTATAGTCCATTGGGGTTGCAACGAGTCAGACACGACTGAACGACTAACACTTTCACTTTCTTTCACAGGTATAGATTTGTTTGAAAAATCCCCATAGGGCATGCCACATATTTCTCTTTTCTCCCACTTGAAGAGGACTATATACATCACCACTTTTCCCCAAATGTACCTTCTGTTGCTTGGCCTAATAGCCACTCAGGCTTCTGTGTATGAGCAAATCTCCATCCTCTCTCACTTGGGACCAAAGGAATCCATGGGGCCATATTAGCCTCTAAGGCATTTAGGGAACCTGGGATAACAGTGCACTCATTATTTTTTCCTGGTTTATAAGGTAGTTTGACTTCATCTTACTAACACAACTGTACTAACAAGTTTCATGCCTTCAGAAAGTCCTAGAAATGTAGACACTAATTTCTATTTCAATGAACATGTGTCTAGCACTAAAGAGGGTAGAAAGGATCCTCTGTGTTTTTACTAAGAATTGCAGAATTGTTTTGCAATCCTGTAAGTTCTGCATAGATGATCCTATTTTGGAATATGGAGATATTTGACATTTAAAGTCTTTATTCAGCAACACTAAGATTGAAATAGTTTCATATTAATTCCTTGTTATGCTATCTGACTGGTAGTTCTCTGCTTACTGTTCATCTCATCCTTTTGCTTTTCAATTCATATTATAGGTCCATAGCTGAAAAAAAAAATCCACATATAATTTTCATACTTTCTTGTCAGCTTTTCCCCCACTATTCCAGCTCTAACAATTTTTGGCTAGGGTGTTCTATTTTGCTTTCTTCCAGACTCGGCAGCTGCACTTGGAAGAAGAGAATCAAGATTGAAGCAGAAGATTTTTGATGACAAACTATCCCATAGCGTGAAGATAGAAAAGTTGACAAGAGATGATCCTTGGTTATCTTCATGTGAAGAATTTCAAGATTGTAAGGAGCTGTTGGAGAAGCAACAGGAAAAACAAGAGAGACTTTTGAAGGAAGAAACATTTACTCACAGGAAAGCCATTACTCATGAGAGAGACTGCAAAAATGATAGCCCTGAGGAGAAGGCTGGTCTGAATTCCAATCTTCTTTCATCACAGATGATACCCATAAGAAACCATTTTCATAAACATGCTTCACGTGTTAAAAAATTACATTATAATTCTATGTTAAACACTCATCAGATGATTACTGATACTGAGAAACTCTGTGAAAATAATGAATTTGGAAACCTCCACCAGAGTATTCATTTTATTCAGTTTACAAGAACTCAAACAGAAGATAAATCCTATGGATTTAGTGACAGTATTCGACCTTTTAACCATGGTACACCCTTAAATATACATGAGAAAATACATGCACAAGGAAGATCCTTTGATTTTAAGGAATGTGGGCAAATTTTGAACCACGGCATGTCCCATAACGAACAACAGAGAAACTCCATTGGAGAGAGTCAGTATAAATGTCGTAAGACCTCCCAGAGTTCATCCCTTGCTCAAAACATGAGAAATCATCCTGAAGAGAAGCCCTTTGAATGTAATCAGTGTGGGAAATCCTTTAGTTGGAGCTCTCATCTTGTTGCACATCAGAGAACTCATACAGGGGAGAAACCTTATGAATGTAACGAATGTGGGAAATCATTCAGCCGCAGCTCTCACCTTGTTTCCCATCAAAGAACTCATACTGGAGAGAAACCTTATAGATGTAATCAGTGTGGGAAATCCTTTAGCCAGAGCTATGTCCTTGTTGTGCATCAGAGAACTCATACTGGAGAGAAGCCTTATGAGTGCAATCAGTGTGGAAAATCATTCAGACAGAGCTACAAACTTATTGCACATCAAAGAACTCATACTGGAGAGAAGCCCTATGAATGTAATCAATGTGGGAAATCATTTATCCAGAGCTATAAACTTATTGCCCATCAAAGAATTCATACTGGAGAAAAGCCCTATGAATGCAATCAATGTGGAAAGTCTTTTAGTCAAAGTTACAAACTTGTTGCCCACCAGAGAACTCACACAGGAGAAAAACCCTTTGAATGTAATCAGTGTGGAAAATCCTTCAGCTGGAGCTCTCAACTTGTTGCACACCAAAGAACTCACACTGGAGAGAAACCCTACGAATGTAATGAGTGTGGGAAATCTTTCAACCGCAGTTCTCACCTTGTTATGCATCAGAGAACTCATACTGGAGAAAAACCCTATGAATGTAATCAGTGTGGTAAGTCCTTCAGCCAGAGTTATGTCCTTGTTGTACATCAGAGAACTCACACTGGAGAAAAGCCCTATGAGTGCAGTCAGTGTGGAAAATCCTTCAGGCAGAGTTCATGCCTTACTCAACATCAGAGAACTCATACTGGAGAGAAACCCTATGAATGTAATCAGTGTGGAAAAACATTCAGCTTGAGTGCTCGACTTATTGTACATCAAAGAACTCATACTGGAGAGAAACCCTTTACGTGTAATCAGTGTGGGAAAGCTTTCATTAATAGTTCTAAACTTATTAGACATCAGGCAACTCATACAGAAGAGAAACCCTATGGATGTAACTAGCCTGGAAATCTTTCAGCAGAGTATATGCCTTCCTCCTTGCCTCCCTTTCTCCCTTGCTCTTTCCCTTTCTCCCTTCAGCCCCTCATTCCCTTGTTCCCTCCTTCCATTCCTCCAGGATTACATGTATTGGAAAGAACAAGCATGAAAATAGTGTGTGTGGAAAAAAAGCTTTCCATTAGCTGTCTGTTCAACTGTGTATCTGAAAACTCTTTCTGGAGAAGAAAGAAAAAGTATGAATCATGTATTTTACTTAGCAATTCCATGTTTTTAAAAAATCAAACTTGACCCTTGTTAAACATTCCCACGAGAGTGATAACTCTTGGCACTTTTCCTTGCAGAAAGCACTTCGACCTGAATTTGAAAGAATTATCATTAAATGGGCAATATGCTGTGGAGTGATTGCCAGTGAGGTAGACCTATTTTCCAATAAAGAATAAATGAGAGGGGACATATATACACCTATGACTGATTCATGTTGATATATGGCAGAAACTAACACAATATTGTAAAGCAATTATCCTGCAATTAAAAAAAAGATAGTAAATCTAAAGAGAATAAAGCTGTGGCACCTAAAAAAAAAAAGGAATAAAAGAATGTTAATACTGGTCAGCTTGTTGAAAACGTTGGGAAATTGCTGTAGTTGTTGCTAACCACCCCAGTATTCTTTCCTGGAGAATTCCGTGGACAGAGGAGCCTGGTGGAGTACAGTCCATGGGGTTGCAAAAGAGTTGGACATGACTGAGGTGACTTAGCACACAGCACGTTAGAACTTAGACTGGAAAACAGAATTTCAGTGCATCATTTTCCAACCTGATTTCTCCAGCACTACTTGGTAATTTGTTTCATAAGTACTTTCTCTTATCTGTAAAGATTTTGTAAGGAAAAAAAAAAAAGAAAGAAAAGGAAATGGCTATGATGTGAACTGAAAATTGCAGGGCAAGAGTATAGAACATTCATTTCTAGACTCAGGAAAAGATATATTTGTGCTTGGATCAGAATCTAAAGGGATTCTAGGTGTATCTGTTTTAATTTTAGATTTATACTTGATTTTCTTTTGTTTTGTTTTTTGGACTGTGTGCTTTTTTTATAATACTAATGAATGATATGAGGAATGATTAGTCCAAAAATACAAAAATACCCATTTCCTTTGACCATTTAGCCAGAGAGCAGAGATCCCTCATGTATCTGAGAGTTCATTTGGATTAGCATGAACAGGTCACTCCTTAGGACCTAGATTCCCAGGAATATTCCTTATTGAAAATAAAATATTTCAGGCTTCTGTGGTGGCTCAGTGGTGAATAATCGACCTGCTAATGCAGGAGACATGGGTTCCATCCCTGATCCAGGAAGATCCCACGTGCCAAGGAGCAACTAAGCCTATGTACCACAACTATTGAGCCTATGCTCTAGAGCTTAGGAACTGCAGCTGTTGAGCCATATATCCTAGAACCTGTGCTCAGCAACAAGAGAAGCCACCACAATGAGAAGCTCACACACCACAGCTAGAGAGTAGCCCCCACTCTCTGCAACTAGAGAAAAGCCCATGTAGCAATGAAGACCCAGCACAGTCAAAAATAAATAAAATCAGAACTTAAATATTTTCCTGGCAATGTGGAACTGGAAATTTTTGCCAGAGAATTAAATGAGAATTCATGGGTAGTATGGAAGGCAAATGAGTTTGTTTGTTTGTTTGTTTTCTTTTAAACCCATTTTATCCAAAGCAGTATAAAAGAGCTCTGTTTTTTAAGGTTTTTTTTCTTTTTCTCTCCTCATGTAGTATTATCTTTTTAGCCTCCAAGATATGTTCCCTAATTCGAGAATCCTCTGAGTGGGAAGATATTGCCTTGGCTAAGTGCTCACCACCTAAATTAAGTTCACAAGAATGCTTTTAGTGAGGTAATAATTGTAGTTTCTCATTGGGTTTGTGTATGTGTGTGTGTGCTTTTAAGATTTGGTTCACAAATCTTTCTAGCCCTTGCCCCTAAATCATGAATTCTAATCCTATGGATTATCATGGACCTGAAAACTCTGATCCTGGAGAGTTACTGAAAAATAAACAGTTGAACTGAGAGAGCACAGAATAGAGGTAAATTCCCTGAAGAAACAAAAAGCTAACATGACATCTGATAGAGATTTGTTGTTTAGTGTCCAACTCTTTTGCGACCCCATGGACTGTAGCCCACCAGGCTCCTCTGTCCATGAGATTTTCCAGGCAAGAATACTGGAGTGGGTTGCCATTTCCTTCTCAGGGAACCTTCCTGACCCAAGGATGAAACCTTGGTCTCCTGCATTGCAAGCAGAATCTTTGCCACTGAGCCCACAGGGAAGCCCTGATAGGGGTTCCCCATAGTAAAATCTGTCCGCATGAGATGACCCTAAGTGTTTTTAATGAGGATTAATCCAGAGAGTGCAGCACACCTGGCAGTGACTGAAGTTCTGGGGGAACAGTTGTTGATGACTGGAAAACTGGCTCCCCACCCCAGGAGAATCTTCAGTCAGTCCATGATTGCATAGGTAGAGGAACAGAAGGGGTTCTCCATGCACTGCAGTTTTAGTGCATGTGATAGTGAAAACTCTAATAATGGGATCTGGTTAGGCTTCTTTTTCTCCAAGTTATAGATAAAGCAAGTAGATGATTTTCACTGGGCATGTTGAATCTTATTTTGAAGGCAAGGAAACAGGATTGTACAAATAAGTATAAAACCAACCGGGCTAAGAAAGCTCTGAAGATTCAAGTTTGGGAAGGGATTTATTCCAAAGTGATCTCTTTAGTGAATATTTAAAATATTTCATTGAAAATATAAAAAAAAACTGCCAAGAAATTTTAAGTGAGTATTGTTTGTGTGTTCCTGGGCCAGGTTGAATACGTGGGTCATCTGTGTGCACTAAGTCATACGTCAGTTCCTAGGTGGTGAACTATGGTTGCCAAGTGTTTTGAAGTAAGATAGATCCAATAGATAAACAAAAATGTTCATTTCTCTTATTTGCTCATTTATTTCCCTTTGTAGAAAAGGCATTCTTCTAAAAAAATAGTCAAAAGAATGAAGAGACATTAAAGTGACAGCATATCAAAAATACGTAATTAAACTTCTGAACCTAATATGTAGGGTTAAAAAAGGGAGTCAGTAATTGTATTTTAGTGACACACATATGACACATTTAAAATGACATACATCCCTTGCATAAAAATTTTTGTAACATTCACAAAAATAAAATTATACTTTGCAACTTCCCTGGGTGGTACAGTGGATAGGAATCAGCCTGCCAATGCAGGAGACATGGATTTGATCCCTGGTCCAGGAAGATTCCACATGCCTTGAAACAACTAAGCCTGTACAACACAGCTGCTAAAGCCTGAGCACTCTAGAGCCTGTGCTCCACAATATAGGAGAAGCTACCTCAATGGAGAAACCCATGCACCACAACTGGAGAGTTGCCTCCACTCTCTGCAACTAGAGAAAACCCACAGCCCACACACAGCAACAAAGACCTAGTGTAACAACAACAACAACAAAAGATCATACTTGGACATAGAAATACGCATAGTTATTTTACAGGCCAAATTTCTTTCACCATACTCTAGTAAAATTAGAAATAGATGAAGAGTGGCCAGATGTTTTTATGTATTTATTACTTTGGCCACAAAGCACAGCTTGTAGGATCTTAGTTCCCTGACTAGGGATTGAACCCCAGCCCTAGCAGTGAAAGTGCCAAGTGCTAACCACTAGACTGCCAGGGAATTTCCCAGAATGTTTTTAAACACATGGATGTTAAGGGATACTCTCCTAGAACCAAGTTTTTAAAACACTAGAGTGATAGGCATATATAAAATTTTACATGTAAACTACATATAGTATATATAAAATATGTATCAGTAAATCTTATAAACTGTTATAAATTACATATTATAAAATATTTACATATATCTGTGTGCTCAGTCACTTCAGTCATGTCCCAACTTTTTGCAACCCTGTGGACTGTAGCCTGCCAGGCTCTTCTGTTCATGGAATTTTCCCAGCAAGAATCCTGGAGTGGGTTGCCATGCCCTCCTCCAGGGGATCTTTCTGACCCAGGGATCGAACCCAGGTCTCCTGCATTGCAGGCAGATTCTTTACCGTCTGAGTCACCAGGAAAGTCCCTTCTCTATATGTAATTTACACCAAAACATCAATAATGCTTTTGCATCCTGTGAAAGATTGTGGATTTGTTCGAGAATATTGTCAGACTTTCTGCAATGTGAACATGTTAGTACTAAGAGGTAACTTTAAGAAAAGTACTTGTTGTTTAGCCACTAAGTCGTGTCTCACTCTTTGTGACCCCATGGACTGTAGCCCACCAAGTTCCTCTGCCATCTGCTATTTCCTTCTCCAGGGGATCTTCTAACCCAGGGTTCAACAGGTAAGTTCTTTACCACTGAACCAACCAGGGAAACACAATAGCTGTTCCCCAGGCTAGAGTCCCAGCCTGACAGTGAAGGGTTAGCTGGCCATGCAGAGGCCATTCCCTAACCTTGATCTTACCTGTGGTACAGCAGGTGATTGTTGTGCAGCCTCATTTCTCTTACTCAGTCCCCATCTTTTCATGCTGCCTTCATGCTTTCCAGAGAGTAGCATACCCAGAGGGAGCAAGTGGTCTCTGGAGTGCCTTTTCTCTGATAGAGACAGGCAGTGTAAAACAAGCAAGCCGGTAGTAGACAGTCTGTTCCAGAAGGTTGACTCTATCCTCTGATGGATTTCTCATTTACCTCCAATATTCTACAGATTCATGGCCATAAACAGGTTCGTGTTACCTGAACCTTAAAAGAGAAAAGCCAATAAAGAGTGTCAGACAGCATGGACACATTTTTCAGGTCACATGGAATGCTGCAGTAAATACAACAGTCTGCTGGCTCGCCAGCAGTGACCTGGGTATGTTGAGATTTTTATGTCTCCAGACCTATCCGCATTGCCTGATTCCTCCTGAATATGCTCACAGAACACACAGCCACAGATGGAGTCCTTCGGAGGTTCAGCTCACATGTACCCAGCCTCACAGTTCCCCTGCGAGGCGGTGTGATGAGAATGCCCACTAAGTGTGGGCTCTGAGACCAGGCTTGTGTGCTGCAGTCCCAGCTCAACACTTCCTCAGGCATGCTGGAGTAACTTAACTCGGCCACTTACCCTCTCTGTGCCTGGGTGTTCTCTGTAAAATGAAGATCATGACAGTTCCTACCTCCATGCTCCTCTGAGGGTTAAAGAAGTTAGTATGTGTACCTCTTTGGTACATAGAAGTGTTGTAATGGTGTTTGACATTGTTGTTATCAACAACAGCATTATTAAAATAAAGAAGTAAATGTGTATGTAAAATATTATTCAGAATTTCTCTTGGACTTCCCTTGAGATCCAGTGATTAGGACTCTGCACTTCCACCCCGGTGGCGCAGGTTTGATCCCTGGTCAGGGAGCTAGGATCCCACATGCAATGTGTTGCGGCCAATGTGTGAAAAAAAAAAAAGAAGAAGCCCTACAGATGTGCAGAGTGTGGGAAAGGCTTCAGTTATAGCTCAGGTCTGTGAAATCATCAGAGGGTGCATGTAAGCAAGAAGCTTTACCAGTAGATGTGAGTCAAGTTAGAGTCAGTTAGAACTTTGCCTTCATCTCAGAGCCAAAACAAAAAAAACATTATAGACGTGATGTGTATGGAGATCCTCAGGAAAGGCTGATGTTTTCATAGCTACTGGTCTGCCTAGGAAGGGAAAATCCAGAAGTTTGGTAAATAGGGAAAGCACTTCAGTCACAAACTTCAGTCTTCAAGAGTCTGTTGCACAGTTGAATACTCCTTAAGGCAATGACCTGGCCAGCGGCTTCAGTGAAAATGGTCACCTTCATCAGAGCTGGCCTAGGAGGGAGGTTTTACAAATAATGACAGTAACGAGAATGTATCCTAGGAGCAGATTATACACAGTCCTCGTAGTGGGGGGAAATACCTATAAACAGGACAAATGTAGGAAAAACATTGTCCTCTTACTCAAACCAATAATGTCCATACCTTTTAGGAGATGGTTTTTATAGGGACTTCCCTGGCAGTCCAGTGATTAAGCCTCTGTACTTCCAATGCAAGGGTGAGGTTTCCATCCCTGGTCAGGAAAATGAGATCCCATATGCTGTGTGGCACAGCAAAAAAAAAAAAAAAAAAAAAAAAAAAGATTTTATAAAAAGTAAAAATGTTGACATTCATTGAGGCAAGTTACCTTTAGAAGGCCAGGAATGGCTTCAAGGAGAGACATTCTCTTGGCAGGCCTGGGTAATGTATCTCTAGCACATTTTCATCATGCTTCTGTGATGGGGTTTTATCTCACAGAGATAAACTGCTCTCATAGCAAAGGTTCTGTAAACTGAAGGAATGTTTTATCATTTTAAGTAAAATCTGATTGGGCTTTTAATTGGCATTGTATGGAATTTATAGGTTAATCTAGAAAGAATCTACATATTTGAAATGCTGATTTTTTTTCCATTTTGAAAATGCTATTTATTTCCACTTACTAAAGTATTTTAAATGATCTTTCAGTCATATTTTTTTAGAGATTTTCAAAGATAGGTTCTGAATATTCTTAAATATATTTCTAGGATTTTGTTTTACCTTAATCATGAATATATTTTTACCCATTTTATTTCATACAGGGTTGGGTTATTTTTAACTTATAAGACAAATATTCATACACTTTTAAAATTCAGAAATAGCATTTTTAACTTGTCAGAACAGCAGTGGTAAAACAGGGTCACCAAAGCCATGTCCATGGAGCTGTAGAAACATGTACTCTTACACACCTATTGATGAGAATGAAAATAGGTAGCCTTTTTTGAAAGAATTTGTCAGTGTATCAGATTCAATTTGTGTAACCGTCAAAGTGGCAATAAGTGTGTAATAATTTATACTTAGGAGATAGTTACAGATGTGGGAAAAGATGTGTGCATATGACCAAGCTCAGTATTTTTTTTTTAACCATAGGAAAACCCGACAAATGTTAATTCTCCAGTTGTAATAAGTTTAGGCATATGTATATGAGGACAAACCACTAAAAATATTCAGGCACACCTGTAATGACATCGAAAGTTGCCTACAAACTATTTAGAGAACAAGAAAACTTGTAGAATGACAATTATACTATTACCCCATTTTGTTCATATTGTGTGTGTGTGTGTTTATAAAGAGAAGGAAAAATATGTATGAAAGGTCAGTATCGTAAATGCTTATTTCTAGCAGACGGAATATGGGGTCTGTAATACTTTCACGGACTTCTACATATTTATTACAAAAAGTATACATTAATTTTATAACAACAGTAAAGCTATTGTTTAAAAAAAAAATAGTCTGCTGGAATAATCCCGTATGGTCAAGGATCCATGTTATAAACTCTATAATTTTTTTTTCTTTTTCTACTGTTCACTTAGCACCTAGTACCAAATACAAGGTATACAAGTGAACTGTGAAATTTGTGATTTAGATACTTTCAGAGGCTGCATCATTTTTGCTGGCTGGTAGAAGATGAGGTGTTCTGGATCATTGGGAGGACCTGTTTAGTACTCTGTCCTACATTTTGGCCCTCTGGGATCTGGGAGCCCACAGCCTGGCTTCAGTAGAGGATAGTGCACCGTAACTCCAGTCTGATGTCTCCACCTGGATGACTCAGGAGGCCTGAGGCATGACCTGGGCTGAGTCCCTTTCTGCTACCTGGGGCTGCAAGGAAAGGGATCTAAGTGACACACATATCTCAAAGATTTGCAGGTTTGATTCCAAACCACTGCTATAAGCAAATACTGCAGTAAAGCAGGTCACATGAATTTTTTGGTTTCCCAGTGTACATGAAACTTATGTCTGTAGTACTGTATGTTGTAGTCTATTAAGTATGCAGTAGCATTATATCTAAAAAATAAATACACACCTTAATTTAAAAATACTTTTTCCCTGGGGAATTCCCTGGGGGTCCACTGGTTAGAATTGGGTGCTTTCACTGCTGTGGACCCAACCTCTGATTGGGAAACTAAGATCCTGCAAGCCACACAGCACAGCCAAAATAATAAAATACTCTTGCTAAAAAATGCTGACCATCATCTGAGTCTTCAGTGAGTTGTAATCTTTTTGCAACAGTTAACATCAGAAATCACTGATCACAGTAAAAGGTTTTTAACAAACAAATTTTTTTTAAAGGTCACCAATCATAGATCACCCTAACAAATACAGCAATGATGAAAAAGTTTGAAATATTGCAAGAATTGCCAAAGTGTGACACAGAGACACAAAGTGAGCAAATACTGTTGAAAAAATGGTGCTAATACACTTGCTTGCCACAGGCTTGCTACAAACTGTCACTTTGTAAAAGCACAGTATCTGTGGAGTTCAATAAAACAAGGTATCAGTTCGGTTCAGTTCAGTGGCTCAGTCGTGTCCGACTCTTTGCGACCCCATGAATCGCAGCATGCCAGGCCTCCCTGTCCATTACCAACTCCTGGAGTTCAACCAGACTCACGTCCATCGAGTCAGTGATGCCATCCAGCCATCTCATCCTCCGTCATCCCCTTCTCCTCCTGCCCCCAATCCCTCCCAGCATCAGAGTCTTTTCCAATGAGTCAACTCTTCACATGAGGTGGCCAAAGTACTGGAGTTTCAGCTTTAGCATCATTCCTTCCAAAGAAATCCCAGGGCTGATCTCCTTCAGAATAGACTGGTTGCATCTCCTTGCAGTCCAAGGGACTCTCAAGAGTCTTCTCCAACACCACAGTTCAAAAGCATCAATTCTTCGGCGCTCAGCCTTCTTCACAGTCCAACTCTCACATCCATACATGACCACTGGAAAAACCATAGCCTTGACTAGACGGACCTTTGTTGGCAAAGTAATGTCTCTGCTTTTCAATGCTTGCCTGCATTTCAGAAGGTAATAAGTACCAAAAAAGGAAAGGGAAAGTGGGGTGAGGCAGGTGATGAAGTGCCTGGGGCTGTTAAACTTTTAAATAGTAGACCTCTCTGAGAGTAACATTTCAGCAAAAAATAAAGAAGGTGAAGCAAACTTTGTGGCCACTGAGGTAAGGAACATACCAGCAGAGGAACAGTGATCAGGTTTGACGGATAACACAAAGCCCAACATGGTTGGACCCAGAATGGGCAAATAAGGAAGTAATGGAAGATGAGGTAAGAGAGGAGGGGCTAAAGTGGATAAATTAATTCAGAAATGGAGGATCTACTTATTTATCACAAATATTACTGAGATGTATTATAGAAACCATCCTCCTCTCCATCTGATAAAAAAAAGAGTTAGGCTCTGCCATAATTAAGGGTGACTCTCATCTCTATGGCAGATTTTACTAGATTTTTTAAAAAGTCACAGTGAAACTGAAATGTCAAAACATCAAATGACAAGAGACAGGCAGAAAGCATTTATTTCACCATTCTCTTTGTGTGCCCCACGTTTCGATGTTAAGCTATTGTTGAATGTAATCCTTTCAGCTCCTGCCAATCACCAACTGTCTAATCTAGACTTAGAGCTGATAGAGGTAGTTCTCATCCATTTTTGGGGTGTTTTGTTTGTTTTGACTCTTTCTCTAGGTCAGAATTATAGGCTCAATATACTCCTTATTTAATTTTAAGGCCCAATTCAATCCCAATTCAAATTTAAGGCATTGAAAAATGAAGATGTTTAATAGAAATCTTAAAATGAGGAAAAACATTAAATCCCAACATGGGAGATTTCAAAGAGAATGTGAAAGCTTTCAATTTTTTCTTAATTTGTTGAAATGTATCTCTTTAAAGAGAACCCCAAACTCCTACAATTCCCTGATAATGGACAGCACTTACTGACTAGTTCGTATGTCTTTCTGCTTCTCCTAAGGGGAAAAGTCAGATGTCCTGTGGAAGATTTCCCAGAGTTTCCTTAAATGGAAACAAATCCTGAAAAAAAGGGAAGTAAATTTTAATTGAAAAGTTGTGTGTTTATAAAAGTAAAAGATAGCCTCTTTCCCTGCTGGCACCATGGAGGGAGCAGAAGAGAAGAAAAAGAAGGTTCCTGCTGTGCCAGAAACCCTTAGGAAAAAGCGAAAGAATTTCGCAGAGCTTAAGATCAAGTGCCTGCTAAGGAAGTTTGCCTAAAAGATGCTAAGAATGGCAAGGAGGAAGCTTATCTATGAAAAAGCTAAGCATACCACAATGAGCACAGGCAGACGTACAGAACTGAAATTCGAATGGCTAGGATGACACGAAAAGCCGGCAACTTCTATGTACCCATGAAACCCAAATTGGCATTTGTCATCAGGATCAGAGGTATCAACGTTGTGAGCCTGAAGGTTCAAAAGGTGCTGCAGCTCCTTCGCCTCCAGCAGATCTTCAATGGCACCTTTGTGAAGCTCAACAAGGCTTCAATTAACATGCTGAGAATTGTGGAGCCATACATTGCATGCTGCTGCTGCTGCTAAGTCGCTTCAGTCGTGTCCAACTCTGTGCGACCCCATAGACGGCAGCCCACCAGGCCCTGCCGTCCCTGGGATTCTCCAGGCAAGAACACTGGAGTGGGTTGCCATTTCCTTCTCCAATGCATGAAAGTGAAAGGTGAAAGTGAAGTCGCTCAGTCCTGTCCGACTCTTAGCGACCCCATGGACTGCAGCCTACCAGGCTCCTCTGTCCATGGGATGTTCCAGGCAAGAGTACTGGAGTGGGGTGCCATTGCCTTCTCCGTATCCAAATCTGAAGTTCGTAAATGAATTGATCTACAAGCGTGGTTATGGCAAAATCAACAAGAAGCGAATTGCCCTGACAGACAACGCATTGATTGCTCGATCTCTTGGGAAATATGCATGGAGGATCTGATTCATGATATCTATACCATTGGAAAACGTTTCAAAGAAGCAACTTCCTTTGGCCCTTTAAATTGTCTTCTCTGCGAAGTGGAATGAAGAAAAAGACCACCCGTTTTGTAGAAGGTGGAGATGCTGGCAACAGGGAAGACCAGATCAACAGGCTTATTAGAAGGATGAACTAAGGTATCTAGCAGGATTATTTTTGTAATCTGGTTAATAAACAGTTGAAACAAAAACAAACAAACAAAAGTAAAGGATATGCCTACAGAATAAGTACCTTTAAAGATTTTCACTAAAATATAAAAAGTGCTCATTTTTAGGTGGTAAGACATTGACTCTTCACTCTTCTTTTTTATCTTGGGTAGAGAGTTTTAAAAATTATTTTTAACATTTTGCTGTTATTTTATCGCTGCTGTGATTGTTGTTATTATTTTATAAAGATAGAGTCCAGGTGGTCCCTGCAGCACCGTAAACCACGAGCAACCTGGCGCGCCCCCTAGTGCCGCGCAGGGGCTTCTGGAGGTTGTAGTCCACAGGCTACCTCGCGCATGCGCCATGGGCCGGGACGGATGCTGTGGGCCACATTGTTTGGGGCGCTCAGGTGAGTGTGGTTCGGACCTCGCCCCCTTCCGAGGTGTCACTGTGTATGGGGGGTGGGGGTTGTGAAATTGTAACCCGACCTTGTGAACTGGAATGGGAGGCGTAGGAAGCGGGGACTAGTGACCGATAAAAGGACTTCTTTGGCGAGGTGGAGTGGTGAGGGGCTCCGGCCCGACCTCCCTGGAATGGGATCCGGAGTGGGGAGCTTGGGCTGGTTTGCGAGGTGGTGCCCCTGCAGGTTTGTAGGATGTGCAACTCCGGGTCAGAGTTTGTGTGAGTCTTGGCAAGTGCATCTCAACCCAGGCGGGGGGCAGGGGGCGTGGCCTAAGGTTTTGGAGATGCTGATTTGGGCCATGCGCCCGTGATGGGGAGGGTTTTCCTGGTAGCCCAGTCAGCAAAGAATCTACCCGCAATGCGGGAGACCCGGGTTCGATTCCCCGGGTCAGGAAGATCCTCTGGAGTCGGGAATGGCAACCCATTCCAGTATTCTTGCCTGGAGAGAACAGGAGAGCCTGGCGGGCTACAGTCCATGGGATCACAAAGAGTCGGACACGGACAACTGAGCGACACACACACCCACACACCCTCCCTTCCTGATGGAGAGAGGAATTGACCCAAGCAGTTGGGTCATCTCCGATAGGGGACAGCTTGGTCTGTTCATTCCTCGTTTCAGCGGAGGGGCGATTCCGGCTCAGCACCCTGCATCCTTGGAGTCTTAGTTTCTGAAGGTTTCTGCGTTTGGGGTGTGGCAACGCTTGACTCCAGCGGGGCAATCTTGACTTTAGGGCAGAAGTTCTGGCCTCTGGAAATAGGGGGGCAACTCAAACTGTACATCCCTTCTCTGTATGTCCTGGCCGGGAGTATGTCTCTGAATAGAGTATGAAGACAGAGAGTACTATCTTTGAGGATTATAAGACACATAGCAAATTGTAAATTGTTAAACTGCAGTCAACAAATATGAACACTGACTCTACATTTGATAACATTAGAGAATTGTTGAGGTGTCATATTAACATTTTAAATATGATTTCATATCTTTTAGAGCTACTTCTAACCCCTCATGGCTCAGACGGTAAAAGCGTCTGTCTGCAATGCAGGAGACCCGGGTTCGATCCCTGGGTTGGGAAGATCCCCTGGAGAAGGAAATGGCAGCCCACTCCAGTAATCTTGCCTGGAAAATCCCATGGACCATGGAACCTGGTAGGTTACCGTCCATGGGCTCGCAAAGAGTCGGACACGACTGAGTGACTTCACTAGAGCTACTTACTGAAATATGTATGGACAAAATAATATGTCAGGGAATTGCTTCAAAATAGTATGTGAACATGTGGGGAATGGGTAGAGGTGTAGTTGAAACAAGAGTGACCACATGTTAATAATTGTTTAAACCAAGTGACTGGTACCTGGGGGTTCACTGTGCTATTCTGTCTGCCTCTGTATATGTTAGAAATTTCCATAATACAATATTTTGGAAACAGTTTTCCAGTTAACTAGCTAGGAAATGCCTAAAGCATAGGAAAGTTGGATTTTCCTCTTAGTTGCACATAGTACATGAGGCCAGACCTTGGAAATCCCCCCTCAGACTAGACCTCAATGCCCTGGGAGTCCCTGTGGGCTCTGAGGTGTAGTCAGAGTTTCAGGCCTTTCAATAAAATTCTGTAGTTTTCTTCCTTTCTCAGTGAAGTTGAGGTCATTTATGTCTTTTGTCCCTTGTAAATGGGACAGTTTTTCAATTCTTTCTCTGTGAATATCTGTGTGTTTTTCAACATCTCAAACCTATTATTTCCAAAACTGAACTTCTGATCCTCCTTACAAAACCTGTCCCTCCTATGGACTTCCCCATCTCTGTCAAGGACAACTCCGTCTTTGCAGTAACTGAAGCCGAAGTTCCCTCTCCTTTCTTTCTTTCTCTGCCCACATGCAAATCATCAACAGATCCTATTGACCAGATCATTGGTATAAATCCTGATCCCTGCCATTTCTCACTACCTCCACCTCTGCTTCTCTGATCCAAGGCACCGTCATCTCTGACTGGGATTTCCTGAAAACCACCTAACTAGTCTTCCTGCTCCCCTTCTTACCATTGGTAGTCCTTTCTTTGTGTGTATGTCTATTCTGGTTTTGTGGGGATTTAAAGTTAATTTTTATTGGAGTATAGTTACTTTACAATGTTGTGTTAGTTTCTACTGTACAGCAAAATGAATCACCTATGTGTGTGTGTATGTGTGTGTGTGTGTCGCTCAGTCGTATCTGGCTCTTTGTGACCCTAAGGACTGTAGCCCGCCAGGTTCCTTTGTCCATGGAATTCTTCAGGCAAGAGTACTGGAGTGGGTAGCCATTCCCTCCTCCAGGAGATCTTCCCAACTGAGGGATCGAACCTGGGTCTCCTACATAGAAGGCAGATTCTTTACTGCCTGAGCCAGCAAGGAAGCCCTGAATCAGCTATACATATATCCCCTGTTTTTTGGATTTCCTTCCCATTTAGATCAACACAGAGCATTGAATAGAATTCCCTCAGCTATACAGTAGGTTCTCACTAGTTATCCATTTCATACATAGCATCAATAGTATATACATGTCAATCCCAATTGGCAGTCCATTCATCACAGCAGCTAGCATGATCCTGTTAATACCTAAGTTAAATCATGTCACTCCTTTGTTCAGAATCCTCCCATTACTTCTAACTAATGAGACTAGCAGCCCAAACCTTCAAGTGTTCTTATAGCATCTACCACCTGGCTCCCTTTACCTGCACTCTGCTCCCTCTGGCTCATTCTCACACTCACTCCACTTGAGCCATGTGCATGCTGCCACCCCAAGGTCTTTGCACTTGCTATTTCCTCTGTCTAGAATGCTCTGTACACATACTTGCATTGCCCACTCCCTTACTTCATTAAGTATCACCTCAGTGAGACATTTCCTGACCACCCTGTTTCACTTCCAGTCCCCCTTCCCTGCTTTTTTAATTTTTTGCTCCATAGCATTGATCACTGTGGTATCTTCAGTGTCCAGATCACTGCCTGGCACTCAGTTCAGTTCAGTTCAGTCGCTCAGTCGTGTCTGACTCTTTGCGACCCCATGAATCGCAGCATGCCAGGCCTCCCTGTCCATCACCAACTCCCGGAGTTCACTCAAACTCACTTCCATCGAATTGGTGATGCTATCCAGCCATCTCATCCTCTGTTGTCCCCTTCTCCTCCTGCCCCCAATCCCTCCCAGCATCAGAGTCTTTTCCAATGAGTCAACTCTTCGCATGAGGTGGGCAAAGTATTGGAGTTTCAGCTTCAGCATCATTCCTTCCAAAGAAATCCCAGGGCTGATCTCCTTCAGAATGGACTGGTTGGATCTCCTTGCAGTCCAAGGGACTCTCAAGAGTCTTCTCCAACACCACAGTTCAAAAGCATCAATTCTTCAGCGCTCAGCCTTCTTCACAGTCCAACTCTCACATCCATACATGACCACTGGAAAAACCATAGCCTTGACTAGACGGACCTTTGTTGGCAAAGTAATGTCTCTGCTTTTGAATATGCTATCTAGGTTGGTCATAACTTTCCTTCCAAGGAGTAAGCGTCTTTTAATTTCATGGCTGAAGTCACCATCTGCAGTGATTTTGGAGCCCAGAAAAATAAAGTCTGACACTGTTTCCACTGTTTCCCCATCTATTTCCCATGAAGTGGGGGGACCAGATGCCATGATCTTCGTACTCAGTAGGCACTAAATAAGTATGTGTTACATGAGGGAATGCAGTCCCTGTCCTCTCTGAGCTTAGAGACAGAGGCAGAAGACAATTAAGCCACTGCAGTATAATGCTATTGTAGGAGAAGTGGTACCTGCTATAGTCTGAATGTTTGTGTCCCCCTCAAATTCATTATGTTGAAAACCTAATGGCAGGATTTCCCTGGTGGTCCAGTAGCTAAGGCTCCACACTCCCAGTACAGGGGGCCCAGGTTCAATTCCTTGTCAAGGAACTAGATTCCCACATGCCACAACTATGCTGCAATCAAGAGTGAAGATCCTGTGTGCCACAACTGAGGCCCAGCACAGCCAAAAAAATAAATATTAAAAGAAAATGTGACAGTTTGACCCAAAAGCTTGAGGAAAGAGGAGTTATACAGGTGTCTGGAATGGGATTGGTGGGTGGGGGGCTTGAGGAGGTGGGAATTTGGTCTGGTGAGAGTAAGAGGAGAGGAAAAGACATCTTGGAAAAAAAAGAATGTGTGAGAAAACTGTCCAGTCCAGAAGGAACCAATATTCATTCACAACTTGTTAAACCCCCAGTCTCATGGATTCTCCTTTGCAGTTCTGGTTTCTCTGGCTTCTGCTCTCTCTAAGAGGAAGACAGTATGATTAAGCTCCAGGTAAGTTGAAGTTTCCTTTCTTTGTCTTAAATGCTATGTCCATTCTGAGGAGCTGGGTATCTCTATTTTCCAAAAGGAAGTCAGCAATTTTTGAGTGACTTCTGTATGGTAGGCACTTTACCTTATTTATAACAGCTGGGAAAGGTAGTGGTATTATTCCCTTTGGAGAAATTAAGCAACAGGCTCAGAAATGTCAGGCTGTCTGATCCAGGGTTGCTCTCAAGTTCAGTTTGCTTACCAGTGCCAGTCAATGAGGTGCTTGTCCCTGGTCCATGAGAGATAAGTACAGAAATCAAGAGTAAGGGACTTCCCTGGTGATCCAGTGGTTAAGAATCCACCTTGCAATGCAGGGGACATGGGTTCAATTCCTGGTCTGGGAACTAAGATCCCACATGCTGTGGCACAACCAGCATGCTGAAAGGCAGCCAAATACATAAATCTTTTTTTAGAAGAAAAGAAAAGCAAGGGTTTGGAGAACTCCTTGGTGGGGTTAGAACTCCATGCTTTCACAGCTGTGGCTCCAGGTTCAATTCCTGGTCAGGGAACTAAGAGGATTTGGAGCAAAAAGATAAAAACTTAATGACTGATACAGAAGCTTCCAATGTAGCTCTTCTTCCAGGAGTCATTGGTACAGATGATGAACGTGGCGTGTGCTTGATGTTTCAGGAAACCTTGACCTTCAACGATGTGGCCATGGTCTTCTCCAAGGAAGAGCTGGCACTCTTGGACTCTGCCCAGATAAACCTGTACCAAGATGTGATGCTGGAGAACCTCAGGAACCTGGTCTCCGTGGGTGAGGGCAACAAGCCCCTATAACTAAGCATCAAACCACTGGTCCCATTTCCTCAAGTGATCAGCTTCAAACTGGATAGAATATTTCAGCTGGAGCACATAGGGAAACCTCCTAAGGGATACACAGACAGATGACAACCTGCAGTTAATGAGTTTTAATAACTGTGAGCAGGTGGTCCCTTGTGAGTTGTGGGTGGGTGAGGGAGCTCTCCTCTGGCCTGTGCCCCCTGCCAGTGGGCATCCGGTGCAGTTGGCAAGCCTACGTTGACCTCATCACATGTTTAGGCTCTCATTCCCTCATATTTTCCAGAACAGGACTGAGGAAGTTCACACATTACCAAGGCCTTGGTCCCTTGGTTGCCTCTAGAATAAAACCAGGGTGGGGTTTGTTTGTTTTTTTTTTTTTTTTTTTTCAGTTTTCTTTTTTTTTAACCAATGTTTTGGAAAAACTGGTATTAAAGGAACCCAATTAGGATCAGGTTGGTAGTCAGTACACTATGAGTGTCCGCTTATTTGCCCTCTTGCTGATCAATATCTATCCTAGCTTCAATTTCTCAGAGCCCTGTATACAGGTATCTGTGACCTCAGTTTAGTTTATGAGATAGTTGCTCTTATTGTCCCCCTTCTACAGAGCAAACAACTGAGGCGCAGCGTGGACGAGTAACTTGCCCAGGATCACCCCGCTTGTCAGAGGAACTAGGATTTGAACCTCCCAGTCTGACCCTCAGCCCTGTGCTTGTAATAACCAGGTGACATGAAGTACTGCCATGTCCATAGATTGTAAACAGAGATCCTTGGCCTCAATGTGCGGGACTGACCCCATTGGTGAGTCCTGAAATCAAGTGACCATGCCATAGCTAGCAGTTTTTAAAAAGCAAAACAAATCCATGGACTAGAACATGAAAGGATTTATCAGAGTACGTTGCACCTGGTAAGGTAAGCCTCAACTGATGACAGTATTTTAGTTTCTGGTCTGTGTGTCTGTGTAGGTACTGGGTCACAGTGTAAATGCTTTTCTTGCTATGGGTACAGTCCAAACAGTTGGAAAACTACTGCTTTAAGCCTGTTCCTGTTTCCTCTGACACCACTTTATGAACCAAAATCACTCAATAAAATGAATCAGAAAATTACCTTGAACTAGAAGCAGTGTCCAGATGATATTTGTGACATTTTGTGAAGCCTATTTTTGGGTGCCAAGGTGTTGTGACCATCTTCAACCCTCTATTTCTTATGAACCTTTCGTACAATCTTGCTTCCTGGGTGCCAGGCCGTGAACAGTTCCACGCTGCCCATTCTCCTATCCATGGCTGTTAGAGATTCTGCAATAACCTCAAAGGGGAGAAGTTGGGAATTGGACTACAGGGTCTTGATGGATTTTGTCTCTTCGCAAAGCCAGAAAACCTCAGGGAAAATAAAAAGGATGTCCCATATTTCACAAAATTATCCCCATTTCAATCCCCACTGCAGCTGTAGGCCCGCTGTGTTCAGTTGTGCATGTTGTACACAAATATACATGATAGTTCTATCACATTTAATAGCTCATGTAAAGGCAAGGACTTGGTTAGGAGAGAGGACTTGTTGCTTGTTTCTGCAACCTTCTACAGGATTCTGGAGGGTCTCTGTGATCCTTTATATCTCTCACCATGTCCAGAACTCCATTATTATATATATTACCTAAATCATATAGGAACCTTCCCCTTATGTTTGGGGGTTTTTGTTTTTGTCTTTTTACGTATTTTTGTTCTTCTAACTTCATATCATGTAATAAATAAATAGTCACATGGTGTGGTAGCTATGATGATTCTTTCTGATGTATACTCACCCCTTCAGTCAGAAACAGCAATAACCAAGAATATGTTGAAAATGAATTCACAGTGAACAACACATTTTAAGTATGGTGCATTCCATTTCAATGTGGTTCAATACGTACAGTGTTTAAAAGTGCATCTCCCTTTAAAGCCTCACTGCTGCTGCTGCTAAGTCACTTCAGTCGTGTCCGACTCTGTGCGACCCCATAGACGGCAGCCCACCAGGCTCCCCCGTCCCTGGGATTCTCCAGGCAAGAACACTGGAGTGGGTTGCCATTTCCTTCTCCAATGCATGAAAGTGAAAAGTGAAAGTGGAGTCGCTCAGTTGTGTCTGACTCTTAGCGACCTCATGGACTGCAGCCCACCAGGCTCCTCCATCCATGGGATTTTCCAGGCAAGAGTACTGGAGTGGTGCCATTGCCTTCTCCTTAAAGCCTCACAGATATACATAATTCTTACAAAAGTACCCACACAGAGATTTATTAAGTTTTAAAGTTGTCTCACAGTAAATATGTGCTTAAAAACTATAAAAGCTTGTGTGTTTTGGAAGCAAAGTTATTCTAGATAAATTTATTTTTAAATATTGCTGAAAAAAACTATAGGCTTTAGAGGTCATGGATATAAAATCCATTACTTAAAAACAAATTAACAAAATGACTAAAGTCTTTTTATGGACTACTCTAATAGCAGAGAGGTGAATTTCTTCCTTTATAAATTGTTTCCAGTATTTCTTTTGATGCATCTGCAGTCAGTGGTTTTTGATTGGCAGCTCACAGATTAGAATGATTAGGTTTCTAATTGTTTCATACATAACTAGGATCCAGTGGCAACTTCTCATCCCACCCAGCTTCATATCCTCAGAGCCTTTGGATAGATGATCTACTTGTTTGCTTAGCCAAATTCTCTTTCTCCTCATAGAAGACAGGATTAAAAACAACCTTATGAACCTTCAGGAAAAAGGCTTGAGTTACCTCTCACCAGAAGCACTCTGCTGCTGCTGCTGCTGCCAAGTCTCTTCAGTCGTGTCTGACTCTCTGCGACCCCACGGACTGCAGCCCATCAGGCTCCTCTGTCCATGGGACTCTCCAGGCAAGAACAATGGAGTGGGTTGCCATTTCCTCCTCCAATGCATGAAAGTGAAAATCAAAGTGAAGTCGCTCAGTCGTGTCTGACTCCCAGCGACCCCAGGGACTGCAGCCCACCAGGCTCCTCCGTCCATGGGATTCTCCAGGCAAGAGTACTGGAGTGGGATGCCATTGCCTTCTCCAGAAGTGCTCTACTTTTGGCAAATTTGGAACCAAAGGATCAGTGAATTGACCATGAGTCATGATTATGTTATTATGAATCTTCAAGGAGATTGTCCCCAGTATTTAGGAGACATTTCCCTCTGTGAAGAGTGGCCAGGAGTGTCTCTTCAGATTTCTGAAAATGAAAACCATGTAATAAATGCCATCAATTTAGAAAATCAAGACATCACAGCTTAGAAAAGCCTGACACAGGTCCTTACCCCAGAATCCTGGAAGAAAGCCAACCTAATGACTGAGCCCCATAATTCTCGGAGAAAGCAGAAAGAAGAGAAACTGGATGGATGTGCTCGGTGTGATGACAGCTTCTTTCAGACCTTGAGTGATTATGATGATTCCCAAGAATGTAAAGGAGAGGAACTTTGTAGATACACCAACTGTGGGAAACACTTGGTTATAAAGTCAATAGTCAAACACAGTCACATGGTCCATGCAGTGTGGCACACTTTCAGATGTAATAACTCTAGAATGGGCTTCACAGATGATGCTCATGTTCGTCACAGTGCTCACACGGAGGAATATCTTATAAACACCATAGGTATGGAAGGGACTTTAGCCAGAGCTCAGAACATACTGTTCACGATAAAACCCATTCAGGGGAGGAAACTTGTGAAGGTCAAGAGTGGGCTCAGGGCTGCAAACAGAACTCAAACCTTCCTAGAAATCCCAATGGCCCTCCAGGAGACAAACCCTATAAATGCATGGAATGTGGCAAAGGCTTCAGTTGCAATTCCTCTCTTCATAACCATCGCCGAGTCCACATGGGGGAGATACCCTAAACCTGTGATGTGTGTGGGAAGGGGTTCAGATTTGGTTTGCTCCTGTGTTTCCATCAGAGGGTCCACAGTGGGAAAAGGCCGTATAAGTGCACCAAGTGTGGGAAGGACTTTGATCAGAGCTCCAACCTTCTTGTCCATCAGAGGGTCCACACAGGGGAGAAACCCTACAAATGCAGTGAGTGCAGGAAGTTCTAGCTCCATTCTCCAAGTTCACCAGAAGCTGCACATGGGGAAGAAGCCTTACCAGTGTGACGAGGGTGGGAAGAGCCTCAGCCAAAGCATATAACTGCACATTCACTAGAGGGTGCACACAGGGGAGAAACCCTACAAATGTGATGTGTGCAGGAAGGCTTTCACGTACAGCTCAGTTCTGCACATTCATCAGAGAGTTCACACAGGAGAAAAGCCTCACATGTGCCAAGTGTGTGATAAGGGCTTCTATTTTCACTTACATCAGAGAGATCACACCCAAGAGAAGCCATATAAATATGACGGTTGTGGTAAGGGCTTAAGTTGGAACTCAGATCTTCAGGTTCATCTCTGAGTCCGCACAGGAGAGAGGCCCTATAAGTGTAAGGAGTGTGGGAAGGGCATCAGTTGTAACTCAGATCTTCTTGCCCATTAGAGAGTTCATAGGGATGAGATGGACTATGCATGTCATGAGCATGACAAGGCTCAGGAAATATATAGCTTGGACCTTCTTACTCAGCCAAGACTCCACAAGAGGACAGAAACATTATAAATGTAGCCAGTCTGGGTTCAATGAGGAAAACAGAAGACACTCTAGGTTTCCAGATGATAGACACTTACTCAGCTATTGGGAGGGCTGGAAGAGCAAAGGACAGGGACGCTACCACCCATGATGTCAGCTTGCAGCACTAAAGCACATGTTTCTTAAGGGCATTCTGGAAACTACTGTGGATCTCAACACCTTTCTTGAAACGCCCATCAGCTGTCATGGGCCAAGAAAGTGATTCTTGACAAATGGGCTGTTTGTGGCAATGACAGTAGTTAGAGGTCAAATTTCCATTAATGGGTGTGCCCAGGAAGGAAATTCTAATTGGGATGGGGCCAGCTTCAGTCCAGCCAAAACCTGTAGGTGTTTTTGTTTGTTTTTAGAATCTCCTCTAGAAATGTATTCTCTGCTAAGAACATTCAAAATAGTGCTCAGAGATGAAAGCTGTGTTATTATTATGGTAAGAATTAGGCCATACTCAGGTTTTCAAATCCATTAGATTCTTCATACAGTCGAGAAGCTCTATGGAAGTGATATTTTAAGGGTGCGGCAGAGACACTGATATGTATTCATATTCCCACTGGTTCTGTTTTCCAAGCCAAAGTGTTCATTGTCAGAAGCAGACACCACTCTTTCTCAGCATCTTGTTTAATAATGGGTTTTTAGAAGGTGCTCATTTTGTCAAGTTCCTATCAATACTGTGATTCAGTTTGGGATTATAGTTGGATTTTGGAGGAGGACATAATTTTACAGTATCTTTATCTTCAATAACAATGTATTTTTGTATCTGTTTATTTTGTTTGTTATTTTGATCATATTTTATTCCTAGTTTTCTTTCCTTTTTAAAAGAATATTTATTTGGCTGCATTAGGTCTTAGTTGTGGCCCGTGGGATCTTAGTTCCCTGACCAGGGATTGAACCTGAAACCCCTGCATTGCAAAGTGAATTCTTAACCTCTGGACCACCAGGGAAGTCCCTTTAGTTGTTGTTTTTTTTTTTTTAACATTACATTTTCACACTGGTTATTGTTTGTATATGAAACAGCCATTCAAATGCAAATAAAACCATCCCTGAAGTATTACATTCTTACCAATTCAGGTCGGCAATAGTGACAGATTAACTAAACTCAGTGTCAGTAAGGGAGCAGAAAGAAGTTAGCATCCTTACTATGTGTTAGAGGAAAAAAAAAAAAAAAAAACAGGTGTAACACTTCTGAAGAGGATTTTATATATATGTATCAAAGTGTATAAGGAGCATTATCTTTCAACCACTAATGCAACTGCTCAGAATTTGTCTTTAAGACATGATTGCACAGGTTGGAAAAGATGGTTTAAAGGAGGGAGCATATTCTAAGAATATTTGCAATAATAAAAACTGCAGACAACCTAAAGTTCCATGAATAAGAGATTGAGCAAATTATGTCATCCTCATATAATGGAATAATGTGTGGGTGTGTCTGACTCTTTGTAACCCCATGGACTATAGCCCACCTGGCTCCTCTGTCCATGGAATTTTCCAGGCAAGAATACTGAAGTGGGTTGCCATTCCCTTCTCTTAGGAGATGTTCCTGACCCAGGGATCAACCCTGCATCTCTCGAGTCTCCTGCATTGGTAGGTGCATTCTTTACCTCACTGTACCACCTGGGAAGCCCACAGAAAGGAATAATATCAACCATTAAAATGATTTAGACCTATAAGTTTTCACATATTGTTTGGAGAAAACATCAAGTTATAAAAGATCAAGTATGATCTATAATAGACAAGAGTAGGATGCAGAGCAGCACTGGGACCAATGCTCCACCACTGCTCTACATTTCACTTTTCAGTGTTGTTGCAAGGTTTGCTTGGGGGATTTAACACAAGTGGGGATATGTCTAACATAGGAAATGTTTTCTCCAAATTATTTTCCTCATATGAAAAATCTTTGCTGTTATCTTATCCTGTTTAATATATGTGAAACTTCAAAACTGAGATTACCAAATATTCTCTTTCCTTTCTCAAAGATAGAATCTGTAATATAGAGGATCATGAGATGTGATTTGTGGTAATGGTTTCCTTGTTTTAAGTTAAGTGTTTTTAACATATTTGCTGTTATTTATTTTGGCTTTTCTCTTCAGAAACTTGCCCAGGCTTTGCATTGGCTTTGTTTGAACAGAATATGTTTCATGTTCAAATATTTCCATTCCTTTCTGTGACATGTTTTTGCCAAAAGGAAAAAAAAAAAACACCTGTATCTAAGATAGCCTTTAAATAAAAATTCTACTTATAGGACGTTTAGAAGTTTTGAGGAGAAAGTACGAGAAGCCAATAGACAAATCCAGAATTCAGACACGTAATTTGACATCTTTGTTTCTCCAACAGTTCAAGGACATGAGAGATGGTGGTGGCTGTAAATGGTGTAGGATATAGTTTTAGAATAAATGAGCCTCAGGTGAGATAGCAATCAAATACAAAGAATTCATCAATTTGGATACTGACTGGAGTAAACCAGCTGTAAAATAATTTTATTATTTTTAAGCAATATGATATTTGAAAGGAAATGATAGTGTTAAAGACTTTTATAAAATTCTTTATAAGTGTGCTTAGTTGCCTCTGACTCTTTGAAACCCCATGGACTGTAGCCCACCAGGCTCCTCTGTCCATGGGATTTCCCTGGCAAGAATACTGAAATGGGTTGCCATTTCCTGCTCCAGGGGATCTTCCTGACCCTGGGATCGAACTGCATACCTTGCGTTTCCTGCATTGGCAGGCAGATTCTTTACCCCTGCACCACCTGGGAAGTCCTTAAAATTATTTAGTAACAAAATTTTAAAGTGATACATGAAGCCAGTGTGGCATAATGTTGATAAGTGTTGAATTTAACCTATATGTATTTAGTACTTCATGTTACAAAAAAGATCTTCACGACCAAGATAATCACGATGGTGTGATCACTCACCTAGAGCCAGACATCCTGGAATGTGAAGTCAAGTGGGCCTTAGAAAGCATCACTACAAACAAAGCTAGTGTTTTGTACAATGGAAACAGTGTCAGACTTTATTTTTTGGGGCTCCAAAATCACTGCAGATGGTGACTTCAGCCATGAAATTAAAAGACGCTTACTCCTTGGAAGGAAAGTTATGACCAACCTAGATAGCACATTGAAAACCAGAGACATTACTTTGCCAACAAAGGTTCGTCTAGTCAAGGCTATAGTGTTTCAGTAGTCATGTATGGATGTGAGAGTTGGACTCTGAAGAAAGCTGAGCGCCGAAGAATTGATGCTTTTGAACTGTGGTGTTGGAGAAGAATCTTGAGAGTCCCTTGGACTGCAAGGAGATCCAACCAGTCCATTCTGAAGGAGATCAGCCCTGGGATTTCTTTGGAAGGAATGATGCTAAAGCTGAAACTCCAGTACTTTGGCCACCTCATGCGAAGAGTTGACTCATTGGAAAAGACTCTGATGCTGGGAGGGATTGGGGGCAGGGGGAGAAGGGGACAACAGAGGATGGGATGGCTGGATGGCATCACCGACTTGATGGAAGTGAGTCTGAGTGAACTCCGGGAGTTGGTGATGGACAGGGAGGCCTGGCGCGCTGCAATTCATGGGGTTGCAAAGAGTCGGACACTACCGAGCAACTGAACTGAACTGAACCTCATGTTACTATTTGCAATACTATGTACTATTTTTAGAAGTTTCACTTTTTAAATTATTTCCTGCCCAGAGGAAAGTGCTAAGTACATACTTCCTGTAGTTTCACTTGTTGTCGTTATATGGACTCCATCTCCCACATCAACTTACTTATCCCCCAGCCCTAAATAATAATGACCTCACCTTGTCTAAAAAGATTCATAGCAAATATACAGTATCAAAAAGAACAATATAGGAGTAGTCAAAGGAAAGCTTGAGTTTGAACTTAAAAAATTCCAAGGAAAGAGGCTTTTTCCCCTATTACAGTATTTTCTCCAGTTCTTTGCCCATGCAGCTCTTCTCATTTGTCAGAAACAAGGAAGCAGTTTGTTTTATGGCCTGTGCTTGGAACTCCTTGTGCTTGGCATCTTGGAGTAAATAGTATATGCTAGACAGCAAAGTAGTCAAACCAAGTCGGAGAATCCATGTTCCTTAAGGTCGACGTCCAATGCAGCACGAATAAGTCTTCTTGTCATAGGCATAGCTTTCCTGCTAAAATGTGTTCATTTTCTTTACATGTGAGAAGCTTCTCTTTTTCCCCCCTAAATATCTGTATTTCCTTTAAATCCCCACGTTCTAGTTTTCTTTTTGGAAAAAAAAAAATTACAATAAAGAAGAAGGCCAAATGCTAACCGTGCTTAAATGACTCAGGTTGAGTTTAACCCAAAGAAATAGTGGAGGGAAGGCGGAAGCACTACCATGCGGAGGGTTCTGGGAGGTGTAGTCGGAAGCAGTTCCACCCCAGACAGGCAGGGCTGTAGTCCCATACCCCTTTGGGATTTCTGGGAACTGTAGTCCAGAAGTTTCGTGCAATCAACAACACTTCCTATTCAGGAGTGCGGGGAGTTGCCCTCTCGGAGAGTCTCCGGAACCTGCGAAGTGACTCGCAAGAACTTCCGTTTTACGGGAGGTTGCGGCCATCACTCCCTCTGTGCAGAGGTGACTTGAATCCTAGTAACAGCTCCGCGCTTCCTTAGTCTAGGCAAGGGGCCAACAGTGGTCCCGGAAGAGAAGCGATGGTCGCTGGGTGACAAGGGTTAGAAGCATTTGCTTTTCCTTCTCGGCAGAAAATCCTAGCGTTTGCAGAGGAGTTGGTTGGGATCGGGCTGGTATAGCACATGGCTTTTTTGATGGATGGGCTTCCCTGGTGAACCCGCCTGCAGTGCAGGAGACCCAGAAGAGACACGGGTTGGATACCTCCGTCGGGAAGATCCCCTGGAGGAGGACATGGCAACCCACTCCAGTATTCTTGCCTGGAAAATTCCGTGGACTGAGGAGCCTGGCAGGCTACAGTCCATGCGGTTGCACAGGGTCGGACTTGTTTGAAGCGACTGAGCACGCACTATACTAGTGACCACTAGCAAAATTTTGGACTTCCCCGTAGCTCAAAGGTAAAGAATCTGCCTGCAATGCAGGAGACCATGGTTGGATCCCCTAGAGAAGAGAATGGCAATCCACTGCAGTATTCTTGCCTCGAGAATCCCATGGACAGAGAAGCCTGGTGGGCTACAGTTCGTGGGGTCGCAAAGAGTCAGACACGACTGAGTGATTAACACTTTCATTTCATTTCACTTCACTTCTGGGTTCTGCATTCCACCAGCCTCTCCGTGATTCGCAATCAGCACGGCCACTTGCTACTCTTATAACTTTGGGCAAGTTAATCTCTGAATCAGTCGCTGAGGTATAATTATATAGTACTTACTCAGTGGGATTGTGGAAGTTAATGAAGTTAATAATTTTAAAACACGTGGAATAGTAATGGCGCACAGAAAAAGCTGCTCCTTATGGATGCACAAAGCTCCAGCCAACAATAATCAATTATGTATGAAACAATGTTAATTTCCCTGTGTTAAAAAGGCATCATATGTAAAAGTAAAAGACAGTCAACTGGGCTGAAAATATTGACCTATTTGACATATATTAACCTATTTGACATATACTGGCATATATGCTAGAAAATGGATTAAAATCCTTAACATTGAACCTTAAGATAAACTCCAATAGGGATATGGATATGACTACAAAGGATGTGAATAGGCAATTTTTAAAAGAAGCAATTGCTACAGCAAGTAAATACATGAAAAATTAGATTGATTATCCAATAAATAAACATGTTTAATCAAGTTGCTTGACTGTGCTCTGGAATCATATGAAATGTAATCCAGGCTCTAAGGGTAGTAGCTGACCTTCTGTCCTAGGAAGGCAATGACATGGGGGTTCTGGAAAGTGTAGTCCAACAGCTCTGTATAGGTGGCCAACTGCCTCTGCAGAGGGGCATGGTGTGACCATTATCTCCTGGGGAATTCTGGGAGCATAATCAAGAATTGTGGGTACACAGGGAACTCAACCTGGTGCTCTGTGACAACCTAAAAGAGGTGGGATTTGTTTTCTGTAAAATAAGGGGCCTGACATTTACGTACCTAGTAAAGTTGTTTGGAGAGTTAAATGAGATAGTCACAAATAAAAGGGTGAAAGTTTTCTTTAGTTAATGTATTTCCTGAGGAATGTTCAGTTTAGTTCAGTCACTCAGTCCTGTCCAACTCTTTGTGAACCCACGGACTGCAGCACGCCAGGCTCCCCTGTCCATCACCAACTTCTGGAGCTTGCTCGAACATGACCATAGAGTCAGTGATGCCATCCAATCATCTCATCCTCTGTTGTCCCCTTCTCCTCCTGCCTTCAATCTTTCCCAGCATCACGGTCTTTTCCGATGAGTCAGATCTTCGTATCAGGTGGCCAAAGTATTGAAACTTAAGCATCAGTCCCACTAATGAATATTCAGGACTGATTTCCTTTAGGAGGGACTGGTTGGATCTCCTTGCAGTCCAAGACATCTCAAGAGTCTTCTCCAACACCACAGTTCAAAAGCATCAATTCTTCGGTGCTCAGCTTTCTTTATGGTCCAACTCTCATATCCATACATGACTACTGGAAAAACCATAGCTTTGACTAGACGGACCTTTATCAGCAAAGTAATATCTCTGCTTTTTAATATGCTGTCAAGGTTGGTCATAGCTTTTCTTCCCAGGAACAAGCATCTTTTAATTTTATGGTTGCAATCCCCATCAGCTGTGATTTTGGAGCCCAAGAAAATAGTCTCTCACTGTTTCCATTGTTTCCCTTTTTATTTGCCATGAAGTGTTGGGACTGGATGCCATGATCTTAGTTTTTTGAATGTTGAGTTTTAAGCCAGCTTTTTCACTCTCCTCTTTCACTTTCATCAAGAGGCTCTTTAGTTCTTTGCTTTCTGCCATAAGGGTGGTGTCATCTGCATATCTGAGATTATTGATACTTCTAGCAATCTTGATTCCAGATATTCAGTTACCTGAAAACTTGTATGAGTCCAGGAAGAGATCAGATTTCCACCTGCAGTACTACTAGTCCTCTGATCCCTGCAGGAATCTGGGCTATTCCTTGATTCCTTCTGGATTCATTTTCCATCTCAGAAGTGGAGTTGGTATGTGTGTATGTGTCTCCAGGATAGTGTGTGTGCACAAGGGAGACAGAGTTCTGATTTCTCCCTGCTTCCTTTCCTTTCTTAGCCCTAACTTGAAGAGGGCTGTAGGAAGGAGAATTGAATGACTCCAGATCCTAGCAGCAGAACCTTAGCCTGAGTAGGATTTAACATCCTTCTTTTGGCCATATCATCTCTCTTCTCAGTGGAGAAGTTTCTTTTAATAATTATTACACATTCTGCTACATATTTAAATATTTGTTGAATAAAATAGGAGTGGGTAGGAGGAATACTTGGGCATAAATAATATTGATAATAGCCATTTTAAGGGCTTGATACAAATCACCACATTTAATTCTCACAAAAGCCCAGGGAGGTGGGTTATCTGCCCATTTAAAAAGGAGGACATTGAAACTGAGAGCAAAATTTTCCTAGCTGACGTCATCAACTATTAAGAACCTGAATTGGGAATTGAACCAAGGTATTTGCAGTCCCCAACCTCATTTTGATTTGTTTGTTGTCTAGTCTAGAAGGAATAGTTTGTAAAAGACCAAGAAAGTGTGTAAATGATTGTGTTTCCAGTGAGCTTTCTCATGCATATCCAGCTTTTTATGGTATTTTATTTCAAGTAATAGTAAGTTGATACTTTACTGAAATAATGGTTGGATAACTGAATAATGAAACGTTGTAGATAATTAAGAGACTATATAAAGCATAAAGAAAATGTTGAATTCTTAATAATCCCAGAGACAACTACGCTCTGAAAAGGCGGTGTTAATGCATTGTCTGCTGAAGAAAATACAGAATTGTGTAGTAGAGCGCTCTAGGTTTGGAAACGTTTCGGCTCCAGGGAGGCGGGGTTACGAAATTCGTTCCGAGCAGGGATGCTGTGAAAATACAATCCACAAGCTCAGTATAGCAACCAGCCCTTTCGAAGGCTAGGGCGTGCCTGGAAATTCTGGTTAGTGTAGTACGGGAATACCGTCTTTGAAGAATTTCCGCTCCAGGCGGTGGTTGTGTCCATGCTCCTGTCGGGAATTCTGGGAAGCGTAGTCCGGGAGGTCTCTGTAGGCAGAGTCACTTCCGGCTCAGGTACGCGAGGCCGCGGCCTTCGTTCCTCTCGGAAAGGTGAGCCCTCCGTTTGCCGGTCCCCTCTCTCCGCGTCCACACTGACCTTTCTTCGCTTTGTTGTGGGCCAGTAGCGACCTGGCCCTCTGTCTGGTGGAAGGAACCGCCTGCGGCGCAGCGGGGATGGTGCTCCCTTTGACTAAGCCTCCTGGAGCGCGGGACTGGCGGTGTATCCCCCGTTTAGGGGCCCCGGCCAGGGCCCTCTGTCGCTGGGTTTGGTTTGTCTCCTGGCTTCTGTACTTTCCCAACCCGTTTCCTGACCACCAGCCCGTGATGACGCTTCCTAACAGTATATTCCACGAGAGTCTTAACGTCTCTGCCTCCGTTTCCTCTTCTTTAAAGTTGATATTAGTGTCTACCTGTGTATGTGTGCTCAGTCGTGTCCAACTCTTTGCGACCCCATGAACTACAGCCCGCCAGCCTCCCCTGTCCATGGAGTTTTCCAGGTGAGAATACTGGAGTGGGTTGCCGAGCTGTCCTCCTGGGATCTTCCCAACCCTGGGATCTAACCCGCGTCTCTTGCGTCTCCTGCCTTGGCAGGCGGATTCTTTACCACTGAGCCATATGGGAAGCCGCAGTGTCAACCGGGTAGTTTGAGAGTTAAATGAGAATGTATAGGGAAAGACTTAGAACAGAGGCTAACCTGTGGTTAAAAATCACAAGGTCTCTTGTTACTAGTATTTTTTAATTTCCCGAGGAGCGCTTGGTGTTCTAAAGGCTTCTGTGAACCGGGGTTGAGGTCAGAGCTCTTGCAGCAGTGTTCCTGGCCGTTCTCTGATCCCGGAAGGAGTCAAAGCTGTACCCAGATTCCTAATGATTTTTGAATTTAAATTTTTGGAGAGGGTCAGTTCTGCCCGTAGTCTGGGATGTGCACTGAGATTTATGCGGGAATGCTGATGGAGTTCCGATTTCTCTCAGGTTCCTTTCTTCTTCACAGCCTTGACTTCTTGAAAAAGGCTGCAGTGAGAAGGGAATGCCCCTTTGGCCCCAGACAGCAGAGCCTCACCTGAGTGGGACTTAGCATCCTTCTTCCTCTTACATCATCTCTTCACAGGGGAGAAGACATTCATGCCACTCATGGACAAATTCTTCTACAAAGATGCCCTGATATTTGTTGAATAAATGCTAGAAGGGATGGGGGAGTGCTTGGGCATAGTTAATAATTACAGCTTGTACTTGCATGCTCGGTCATGTCTGATGCTTTGTGACCCCAAAGCCTGTAGCCCGCCAGTCTGCTCTGTCCATGGAATTTTTCAGGCATGAATATTGGAGTGGGTTGCCATTTCCTCCTCCAGGGGATCTTCCTGACCCAAGGATCAAAACCCTGTCTCCTATGTCTCTTGCATCGGCAGGGGGATTCTTTTCCACTGAGCCACCTGGGAAGCTAACAATGACAGTATTTAAACATTATTCTCGGAGTTTTCTATGAATGAATGTAGTTAATCCTTACACGAGTGGATACTGTTATTCCCATGTTGAAGATGAGGAAACAGACACAGAGAGTATGATGCTTTCTTTTTTAAGTAATTTTGTCAATTTGGTTGCGCCGGGTCTTAGTTGTGGCATGTGGGATTTAGGTCCCTGTTCAGGGATTGAATCCTTGCCTCCCTGTGTTGGAAGCATGGAGCCTTAGCCCCGGACTACCAGGGAAGTTCTGAGCATGAGCTGTTTATTCTAGACCACATAGTAAGAGGCTTAACTGGGATTAGAATTTAGGTAGTTTCAAGACCCTGATGCTGGGAAAGATTGAGAGCAGGAGAAGGGGATGACAGAGTATGAGATGGTTGGATGGCATCATCGACTCAGTGGACATGAGTTTGAGCAAATTCCAGGAGATAATGAAGGACAGGGAAGTCTGGCATGCTGCAGCCCATGAGGTTGCAAAGAGTTGGACATGACTGGGCAACTGAACAGCAACGAGAAGTTTCAACATGCTGCTTTGGTTCTTAATGTGTTTAGTGTCACGTTGAGAAGGCAATTTTGGATTTTTGTAGGGGGCCATGAAAATTTTGAGTTTTTCATGATAGCTTTTCAGTCTGCGGTTTGCTGCTGCTGCTGCTAAGTCAGCCCACCAGGCTCCACCGTCCCTGGGATTCTCCAGGCAAGAACACTGGAGTGGGTTGCCATTTCCTTCTCCAGTGCATGAAAATGAAAAGTGAAAGTGAAGTCTCTCAGTAGTGTCCGACTCTTCGTGACCCCATGGACTGTAGCCCAGCAGGCTCCTCCGCCCATGGGATTTTCCAGGCAAGAGTACTGGAGTGGGTTGCCATTGCCTTCTCCGCATCTGTGGTTTATTTGTGTTTTATTTGAAATAATATTGTAACTCATATTTTGATTATTAAATAATGCTTGCATATTATAGAGAATTAAGAAAATACATGACGTATAAGGATGTAGTACAGGATATAGAGATAACAATAATAATATTAATGTTTTCCTGTTCTATAGATTTATTTTTGGATTTTTACTGAAGTTTTACAAAATAGGTATGATAGGTTTTTATTTTCCTGTTAAATTTTTACAGTGGAAATTTACAAGCAGAGCCAAATGTAATAAGAATAAAATAATGAACCCTTGGAGAACCATCACCCAAATTTAACCCTTGTTATCATTCATCAGTCTTGTATCAACACATCCTCCCTCCCAATTTTTGTTGTTGTTGTTGTTTAGTATTTTAAAACAAGTCTCCAACACTGAGTCAGTACCATAGTGATTGATTTGTGATTATAACTGCCCAAAATGGATTATGACACATTGTTTATATGCAAAACCAAGAAAGGGAAATGTCAGCAGCTACTTTAAGGCTTTTATTTTTGCAGCTTGGAAAATGACACTCATTTGAGAAAGCGCGGGAACACGAGAGCATTGCATTCTGGAGAGTGATGGTGATAACATTTGTTTTCTGCTGTACAGTTTGACTTACCTATGTCTTAGGGCTCTTTGTTTCCTTTTCTTATTTTAATATTTATTTATTTGGCTGCATTGGGTCTTAGTTGCGGCACTCAGGATCTTCATTGCGGCACGCGGGATCTTTTGTTGTGAGGTTCTCTCTAGCTGTGGCACACAGGCTCCAGAGTGCACAGGCTCAGTAGTTGCCCCACAGTGTTTGGGACCTTAGTTCTTCCACCAGAGATCAAAGCTGGGTCCCATGCATTGGAAACGCGGAGTCATAGCCATTGGACCACTCTTTGTTTCTTGTCTCTTTTTCATACACTGAAAATTCTTCTGTTCCTGGGACCATGTCATATTTTTCTTTGTGTGACCAGCACACCGGACAAGATTGGCAAGGGTTTGAAGTTAGAATAGCCGCTCAACAGACTGTCAGCACCAAGGGTTTGCAGTGCAAAATTCCTGAAATTGGAATTAGGTAAAAACAGAAACAAATAAACAAACAAACAAAAAAACCAGAAACAGAAAAGAAATAACCCATGGGGATACTCCTTAATTGCCTTTAATGTTGGCAAGTTATAGAGTCTACCATTTATTTCAGGTTATTGAAATGTTTCTGAACACTTCTTTTCATGATATAAAACAAGCTTCCTAAGAAACACATTGATAGAAATGATGACAGCAAACATTTATAGATTGTGTTTTATGACTAGGCAGTGTTTCCAGTGACTTACAGATATTACCTTATGTCTCAACAGTTACCCTCATTTTACAGATGAGAGGCAGGCTTTTTAAAAACAGTCATCATACAGTAAAGTTGTTTATTTTTCCCTTTTAGGGGTACAATTCTATAAATTTTGCCACAGGTATAGATTTGTATAATCACCCCCATCATCAACTACCGAACAGTGCCATCACCACCCAAAAATTCTTCTATATTTCCTTTATAATCACCCCTCACTGTGTCTATAAGCACTGGAAACCACTATAATCCTATCAGTTCAGTTCAGTTCAGTCGCTCAGTCGTGTCCGACTCTTTGCGACCCCATGAATCGCAGCACGCCAGGCCTCCCTGTCCATCACCAGCTCCCGGAGTTCACTCAGACTCACGTCCATTGAGTCAGTGATGCCATCCAGCCATCTCATCCTCTGTCGTCCCCTTCTCCTCCCGCCCCGAATTCCTCCCAGCATCAGAGTCTTTTCCAATGAGTCAACTCTTCACATGAGGTGGCCAAAGTACTGGAGTTTCAGCTTTAGCATCAGTCTTTACAGTGAACACCGAGGACTGATCTCCTTTAGAATGGACTGGTTGGATCTCCTTGCAGTCCAAGGGACTCTCAAGAGTCTTCTCCAACACCACAGTTCAAAAGCATCAATTCTTCAGCACTCAGCTTTCTTCACAGTCCAACTCTCACATCCATACATGATCACAGGAAAAACCATAGCTTTGACTAGACGGACCTTTGTTGGCAAAGTAATGTCTCTGGTTTTCAATGTGCTATCTAGGTTGGTCATAACTTTCCTTCCAAGGAGTAAGCGTATTTTAATTTCATGGCTGCAGTCACCATCTGCGGTGATTTTGGAGCCCCAAAAAATAAAGTCTGACACTGTTTCCCCATCCATTTTCCATGAAGTGATGGGACCAGATGCCATGATCTTCGTTTTCTGAATGTGGAGCTTTAAGCCAACTTTTTCACTCTCTTTCACTTTCAACAAGAGGCTTTTTAGTTCCTCTTCACTTTCTGCCACAAGGGTGGTGTCATCTGCATATCTGAGGTTATTGATATTTCTCCCAGCAATCTTGATTCCAGCTTGTGCTTCTTCCAGCCCAGCGTTTCTCATGATGTACTCTGCATATAAGTTAAATAAGCAGGGTGACAATATACAGCCTTGACATACTCCTTTTCCTATTTGGCACTAGTCTGTTGTTCCATGTCCAGTTCTAACTGTTGCTTCCTGACCTGCGTATTAGTTTCTCAAGAGGCAGGTCAGGTGGTCTGGTATTCCCATCTCTTTCAGAATTTTCCACAGTTTATTGTGATCCACACAGTCAAAGGCTTTGGCATAGTCCATAAAGCAGAAATAGATGTTTTTCTGGAACTCTCTTGCTTTTTCGATGATCCAGCGGATGTTGGCAGTTTGGTTCCTCTGCCTTTTCTAAAACCAGCTTGAACATCTGGAAGTTCACGGTTCACGTATTGCTGAAGACTGTCTTGGAGAATTTTGAGCATTACTTTACTAGTATGTGAGATGAGTGCAATTGTGTGGTAGTTTGAGCATTCTTTGGCTTTGCCTTTCTTTGGGATTGAAATGAAAACTGACCTTTTCCAGTCCTGTGGCCACTGCCGAGTTTTCCAAATTTGCTGGCATATTGAGTGCAGCACTTTCACAGCATCACCTTTCAGGATTTGAAATAGCTCAACTGGAATTCCATCACCTCCACTAGCTTTGTTCGTAGTGATGCTTTCTAAGGCCCACTTGACTTTACATTCCAGGATGTCTGGCTCTAGGTGAGTGATCACACCATCGTGATTATCTGACTTGTGAAGATCTTTTTTGTACAGTTCTTCTGTGTATTCTTGCCACCTTTTCTTAATATCTTCTCCTTCTGTTAGGTCCATACCATTTCTGTCCTTCATCGAGCCCATCTTTGCATGAAATGTTCCCTTGGTATCTCTAATTTTCTTGAAGAGATCTCTAGTCTTTCCCATTCTGTTGTTTTCCTCTATTTCTTTGCATTGATCGCTGAGGAAGGCTTTCTTATCTCTCCTTGCTATTCTTTGGAACTCTGCATTCAGATGCTTATATCTTTCCTTTTCTCCTTTGCTTTTCGCTTCTCTTCTTTCCACAGCTATTTGTAAGGCCTCCTCAGACAGCCATTTTGCTTTTTTGTATTTCTTTTTCTTGGGGATGGTCTTGATCCCTGTTTCCTGTACAATGTCACAAACCTCTGTCCCTAGTTCATCAAGCACTCTGTCTATCAGATCTAGTCCCTTAAATCTATTTCTCACTTCCACTGTATAATCATAAGGGATTTGATTTAGGTCATACCTGAATGGTCTAGTGGTTTTCCCTACTTTCTTCAATTTAGGTCTGAATTTGGCAATAAGGAGTTCATGATCTGAGTCACAGTCAGCTCCCAGTCTTGTTTTTGCTGACTGTATAGAGCTTCTCCATCTTTGGCTGCAAAGAATATAATCAATCTGATTTTGGTGTTGACCATCTGGTGATGTCCATGTATAGAGTCTTCTCTTGTGTTGTTGGAAGAGGGTGTTTGTTATGACCAGTGCATTTTCTTGGCAAAACTCTATTAGTCTTTGCCCTGCTTCATTCCATATACCAAGGCCAAATTTGCCTGTTACTCCAGGTGTTTCTTGACTTCCTACTTTTGCATTCCAGTCCCCTATAATGAAAAGGACATCTTTTTTGGGTGTTAGTTCTAAAAGGTCTTGTAGGTCTTCATAGAACCGTTCAACTTCAGCTTCTTCAGCATTACTGGTTGGGGCATAGAGTTGGATTACTGTGATATTGAATGGTTTGCCTTGGAAACGAACAGAGATCATTCTGTCGTTTTTGAGATTGCATCCAAGTACTGCATTTTGGACTCTTTTGTTGACCATGATGGCTACTCCATTTCTTCTAAGGGATTCCTGCCCACAGTAGTAGATATAATAGTCATCTGAGTTAAATTCACCCATTCCAGTCCATTTTAGTTTGCTGGTTCCTAGAATGTCGATATTCACTCTTGCCGTCTCCTGTTTGACCACTTCCAATTTGCCTTGATTCATGGACCTGACATTCCAGGTTCCTATGCAATATTGCTCTTTACAGCATCGGACCTTGCTTCTATCACCAGTCACATCCACCACAACTGGGTATTACCCTATAGTTTCATCTTTTTGAGAATGCCAGTTAAATGAACTTGTACCATGTGTAACCCTTTTAAGGTTGGTATCTTTCACTCAGATAATGCCTTTTTTTTTAAATGGAAAATTTTATCTGTGCCAAGTTGAGGGTTATAACCCAGGAACAGCATCTCAGAGAGTTCTGAGAACCTGTCCCAGCGTAATGCCTTTTACTTTCATCCAAGTTGTTGTGTGTATCAGTACTTTGTTTTTGTTGCTGGGTAATATTACGTTTATGGTTATACTAGTTTATTTATCCGTTGAAGAAAATTTGGAATGTTTTTGTGCTGTGCTTAGTCACTCAGTTGTGTCCGACTCTTTGTGACCCCATCGACTGTGGCTTGCCAGGCCTCTCTGTCCATGGGGATTCTCCAGGCAAGAATACTGGAGTGGGTTGCCATGCCCTTCTCCAGGGAATCTTCCCAACCTGGAGATCAAACCCAGGTCTCCCACATTGCAGGCAGATTCTTTACCGTCTGAGCCAACAGGGAAGCCCAAGAATACTGGTGTGGGTAGCCTATCCCTTCTCCAGGGGAACTTCTGACCCAGGAATTGAACTGAGGTCTCCTGCATTACAGGCGGATTTTTTAACCAGCTGAGCTACCCAACTTTTGGCAGTTATGAATAAGCTGTTATAAACACTTGTGTACAAGGTTTCGTTTTGTTTTGTTTGCTTATTTCTCTAGAATTTATAACCAGGAATGGGATTGGTGGGTCATATAGAAAATGTATGTGTAACTTTGTAAGAAGCAGCCAAACTGTTCTCCAGGATATCTGCTGTTTTGCGTTCCCGTTAATGATATACGAGAGTTCCAGGTGCTTCACATCCTTGTCGGCACTTCGTATTTTCTGTTGGTTTTTTAAAAAACTTTATTATGATATACCTGTGTTGTTATATTATTGTGACTTTAATTTACATTTCTCTAATGACCAATAATGTTCAGCAGATACATCTTTTCTTCAGCTTATTTATCTTCTTTACTAAAATGTTTATATGTTTTGCTAAATTTTAAATTGAGTAACTGAGTTGTATTTTCCTTACTATTGATGTTTGAGAGTTATTCATATATTCTAAATGTAAGTTCTTTGTCAAATGTCATTTCCAAATATTTTTTCTCAGACTGGTTTGTCTTTTCATCCTCTGAACAGTGTATTTTGCAGAGCAAAAGTTTTAATTTTGATGAAGTCTGATTTATCAGTGTTTTATGAGTTGTGCTTTTCACGTCTAAGAACTCTGCCTAACTCGAAGTCAGGAAGAGTTTCTCTTATGTTTTCTTCTGGAAGTCATGATATGTACTCTTTCATTCCTAATATTGGTAACTTTTAAAAAATCTTTTATTCTTTGCCATTCTTGCTAGAGTTTTTGTTACAGTAAGAAAAAAAAAAAGAATACTTTTGGTTTCATTGACTTGGCTCTATTACACATCTGTTTTCAATTTCATTGATTTCTGCATTTACCTTCATTTTTTCCTTTCTTTTGTTTGACTTGGGTTTATTTTGCTTCTCTTTTCTAGCATCTTAAGTGTAACCTAGAGGTTTTCTTTTAAGAACTTGAGCACATCCCAAACAGGATAAACTCAAAACTAAAGACAAAGAAAGAAACTAAAAAACATTACCCAGAGAAAAAATAATGCATTATGGTTATGTTCTAGTTGTCATATAAAAAACTCTTATGGACAAATCAGAACTTTTTGGCCAACCCAATATATACTTTGAAAACTTTCAGTGTTATAATTTTTGCTTCCAATGGCAAAATATATTTTAAAGAACTCAAGAGATGAGTCATCTATCATGTTTTCCCAGATATTTACTGTTCTGTGACTCCTTCCTGATGATACAATTTTTTTTCCCCTTGTTGCCTTTGAAAGTTTTCCTTTACCAGTCCTTTTAAGGCAAGTAGGCTCCCTATGAATTCTGAGTTTATTGGAGAGCATTTTCACGAAACTTCATCCCTAAATATTTTTCTAAACTGTTGTCTTTAGTATACAACTCTGCTTTGACAGTTCTTTACTTTCACTCCTTTAAAAATATTGTGCTACTTCCTTCTGGCCTCGTGATTTCTAATGAAAAATCTGGAACCGTTTGAATCACTGTACCCCTGTAGACAATGCATTGTTTTTCTCTGTCGTCTTTCAAGCACCATTATCACCTGGGAGCTCTGTATAGAGGTCCTGGGATCCAGTTTCACGCCAATTTAGGTAGAATTTTGTAGGTAGGGGTGGGACCAAGGTGCTTCCTTTTAATAGGAACCCCAGGTGATCTTTATTTATTTTAAGGTTGGAAAAGTGCTTGCTGAACAGCTTCATTCAATTTTTTAACATTTATTGTTTAACCGACATACAGTAGAATTACTTTTAGTGTAAATCCTGTGAGTTTTGGCCATCATATCACACTAAAAGATTGTGCAGGAATGAAGATCTTCCTTGTTTTAACTTTCGACAGCAGTGGAAATTGATCAAGTCACTTGGCACTACTTGTGACTCCAACAGAGTGACCTGTCACTGAAATGACTTTACTTACATACACGTGTCATATCGCAGTCAGTTTTGGTGGGATGCTGAAGCCACCAGCTTTTTAGGAATAGTCAAGAGGCGATATACGCCTACTGATAATTACTACCTAAAATAAATGTACTTAGAAACAAACCAGGGCTAATGTGTGGCTTCTGTATATTTCATGGTGACAATGAGGATGACACTGATAATAGCTGGTCTTTCTTGGCTGCTTATTAGGAACCTCACTGGCTTTCTAATGCTTTGATGCACTAACATGTTTTCTTCATGATAAACTTATTTTTATTTCCATTAGAAACATTTATTTTGGGCCATGTCGTGCTGCCCGTGGCGTCTTAGTTCCTCAACAAGGGATTGAACCAGCACCCTGGACAGTGAAAGTGCAGATTCCTAACCACTGGACCACTACAGAATCCTTCCTGTTTTTATTCACATTTTACCGATGAAGAAACAGAGGCATTGAGGAGTTAATTAACTTGCAAAAATTTACTTTGCTACATAGGTGCTCAGTCCTGTTTGACTCTTTGTGACCCTGTGGACTGTAGCCCACCAGGCTCCTCTGTCTATGGGATTCTCCAGGCAAGAGTACTGGAGTGGGTTGCCATGCCCTCCTCCAGGGGATTTTCCCAACCTAGGGACTGACACCTCTCCCACACCCCGTTTCATCGCCTGCTTGGACAAAGCATTGCTTCTATTACACTGGCAAAGTGGGTTTTAGGGATTAATAAGACTGCAGCCAAGCTTGTTAAAAGGTGTCTTGGACCAGCTGAGTGTTAAAAGCTAAGAGGGCTAGGACTTCCCTGGCAGTCCAGTGTTAAGACTTCTCCTTCCAATCCAGCGGGTGTGGGTTCAATCCCTGGTGGAGGAACTAAGATCCCATGTGCCTCGTGGCCCAAGAATACACAAAACAAAAGCCGTATTGTAACAAATTCAATAAAGACTTAAAAAAAAAAAACACCCAAGAGGGTGGAGAATGCAGGCGGGAAAACTACTGCCCATGGCTTATTTTTGTGAAGCTCCTCTCCCTCCCCAGCTGACAATGGTTTTTACATTTAAAGGTTGTAAAAGGAACAAAAGGAACCTTATTCCACAGAGACACTATGTGGCCACAAAGCCTGTGATTAGCCCCCTCCCCCTTCTTTTGAGTTCTTTTTCTTCCACAGATGACTTGGAAGTTGCTTGGGAATAGTAAAGAAGATAAATAACAGTAAATGACTGTTGAGAATGGTAAATAACCTTGAGGGAGAACCCAAGAAGTCAAACTCGTGGTTTCCAGATCCTCCCATGGGTCAAGCATGGAGCCTGTGCTTCACACAGATACAGTATCATCATGGGCTTCTGTAATCTTTATCACATCCACATGGGAAGAGGGATGTACCGCTGGAATCTCCTTTGGCTTCAGGAGGAATATTCACCAGCCATTAAACTTCTCAGAAGGGTGGTTTCAAAGTCTAAACAAATGTTATTGGGTTGGTGAAAAAGTTCTTTTGGGTTCTTCCCTAATATGGTATGGAAAACCCAAATGAACCTTTTGGCCACCTGCAATATTATCAGGGCAACAAAAGTGAAAAGCCATAATCTCTGCTGCCCAGATTTCTTACAACCCCCATTTGAAGGACTGTTTCATATTGCAGAATAGTGCCTGCTTCTCTGAAGCTACCAGATATTAATCTAAAACACCGGTATAGTTACAGCAGTTTTCCACTGCTCACCCATGTATCCTAACAGCAGTCTTATGGTATTTGTACTATTACAATCCTAGTGTTGCAGCTTGCAGAAGTAAGCCTGCTGCTGCTGCTAAGTCGCTTCAGTCGTGTCCGACTCTGTGCGACCCCAGAGACGACAGCCCACCAGGCTCCCCCGTCCCTGAGATTCTCCAGGCAAGAACATTGGAGTGGGTTGCCGTTTCCTTCTCCAATGCATGAAAGTGAAAAGTGAAAGTGGAGTCGCTCAGTTGTGTCTGACTCTTAGTGACCCCATGAACTGCAGCCTTCCAGGCTCCTCCATCCATGGGATTTTCCATGCAAGAGTACTGGAGTGGGGTGCCATTGCCTTCTCCGCAGAAGTAAGCCTAGAGGGGTTAATTAATTTAACCATGGTTTAAAAATTTATAGCAGATTTTTAACAGTGCCAATATAGAGCAATTCCCAGGTGGTGCAGTGGTAAAGAATCTGCCTGCCAATGCAGGAGATGCAAGAGATGTGGGTTTGATCCCTGGGTTGGGAAGATCCCCTGGAGAAGGAAATGGCAATCCACTCCAGTATTGTTGCCTGATTCCGTGGACTGAGGAGCCTGGTGGGCTACAGTCCACTGGGTCACCAGGAGTCAGACATGACTTAGCACACACACAAGGAATATAGAGCAAATGTGCAGCAAATATATAGCAATTAGAGGTTTTAAAAGCTAACTGTCCCCAGAGGTGCTTTTAACAAGCACCTCTTCTCTCCCACTTAACTGTGTCTCCTTTTCCATGTTCCCCAGGTTCACAGTGTGTATCTGGGGAGGCTCGAGCTGTGTGAGGGCTGTAGGATGTGGCGGTGCAGGCTGCCCCTCGCTGCTGGGCATCCTGCTGGGTTAGCCTAGGGATGGTTAGACCCCAGCCCACACCCTGCCTGTGAAGGTGTGTGTGGCTGCATCTGCCCAGGAGAAGGGACACCTTTTTCTGATTTGCACAGAGATGCATTTCCCCCTCCTTCATGGCTTCTTTCTTGTTTTATGTCTCTTCAGGTCTCTGCCTTTCCCTAGGAAAAGGACAAGAAGATGATGAAGTTCCAGGTGAGTTGGATTTTTTATTTCTGCCACTTAACAGGTAATTTCATTTCTCAGTGGATACCTTATTTCTCTTCCTTGCCAAGAGTAAAGAATGGCGGCAGACATTTAATACAGCTTGTGTGCCATGCTCTCTTGATTCACCTTCTTTAAAATTTCCTTTCTCAGTTTTATATATTACCATTTTGTTTCACAACTAATAGTGTAAAAGAGAATGGAAATTTTTAAAATGGGAAGGCCCACACATTATTACCCTGCCTACAAATCACTTGTTTTTTTATGTTAATTTTTATGTGCATTCATAACTAGACTTGCAATAATAAATACAATTTTTAATTGTCTTTTTTTCACTTAAGATTATAGCACTCAATTTTTGTCATTATTTCAATGAACTATTATACATTCTCCTCCTTTTTAAAAAAGTATTCCTCATTCACAACCTTTAATGTCTTGATGATTCTTGCAGTTTTACACAACAGACTCCTTTTCCCTTTATTTAATCTTTACTCAGAGTAATTCTAAGAGAATTCTAATATTATTTGTCCAATGTTCTAGGGACTATAAACTTTAAAAAAATTTTTTTAAATACGTTTTTTTTAAGTGGTACCCCACAGACTTTGTAAAAAGAATACCTAAAGAGTAGTTTTGTCTAGTAGAATCATACTGAGGCTGAACTCAGAAAAAGAGTGTTAGCTGTTTTCATTCAGAAAGATCTAGATTCTTTCTTTCCGGGACCTGAAAGCTTTCTTTGTGTGTGTCTGTGTCTGTTTGTGTACCTTTCTGTGTTATACCATTCATGAATTAATGAGAGCATCACAGGTACTTAATTGTAAAATTTTAGTCATACTGTAAGTCATACAGACACTGTATAGCAGAAACTATCACACCATTGTAAAGCAACTATACTCCAAAAAAAAGACACAGGTACTTTCCATCTGTAACTCTATTCACTGCCCTGAGAGGGACTGAATCATCTTCCCCATCAACATGAAAATAAGAGGTTCATGTAAGTTCAGATCCTGTTGAGGTTTCTGCAGTAGGCACGTGTCTGGCCGATTCCAAAGTCTTTCTGGACCAAGAGTATCAGGCATACAGTTGGGGTGGAAAGAGACACAAAACAAAAACCAAAAATCAAACCAAACCAGAGTTCTCATTCAGGGACCAAGACTTGAAGTTGTGGTGTTTGAAGCTCCAGCCAGAACAAATGCAGTGTTGAGCAGGTCTTCATATAGAAATTTTAAATTTCCCTATAGCAAAAAAATTAAAAGACAGATAACAAGGTAGGAAGAAAAGAGTTTATATCATATATGGAAGAAAAGGCCTACTGTCCCCAAGTGAATGAATGTTATTACAAAACAAGAAACAGAGATGACCAGTAAACATATGAAAGGAGAGTAATATTCATTACTTATCAATTTTGTGAAAGTTTTTGAGATAACTAGTTTTGGCTTCCCAAATTGACTTCTGAGACTATCAAAGTTTTTTGGGTTTTGCTTTTAAGTATTCATGTCCACTGTTGTCCAGAGTATGGAGGCTTAGGAATTTATACTTTCTTGGAAACAGAATAAATTAAGAAAAATCTTTTTGGAGGAAACACTTGCTATTATGGTCTCAAAACTTTAAAGTTTGTTTTTCTTCAACATTACCATTTCTACTTTTTGTAATTTATCTTCAGGAGATAACCAGCAGAGTTCTAGGGACTAAGGTCTATATGGAAACAATCTTGCAACATTGTTTACTCTAAAAGTAAGCATGCATTATTTGTATCAGTTCACTATATTCTCAACCATCAATTCCTTGAATTACTGTGTAGCCCTGAAGTGGAATGTCAGCAATGATGATGGTAATAGTAATCAGAATAATAGTTAGCATTTATTAGGTACTTGGGCTTCCCAGGTGACTCGAGTGGTAAAGAACCCATCTGCCTGCTAATGTAGGAGATGTAAAGAGATGCGGTTTCGATCCCTGGGTTGGAAGATCTCCTGGAGGTCATGGCAACTCACTCCAGTATTCTTGCCTGGAGAATTCCAGACAGAAGGGCCTAGTGGGCTACAGTTCATGGTGTCACAAAGAGTCAGACACAACTGAAGCGACTTAGCATGCACACATTGGGTATATACTATGTACCAGGCACTGTTCCTAAGTGTTTTACTTATAGTCACTCATTTTATTATTCCCAGTACCCTAAGGTACAGTTAACAGCCTGCAAATGAAGAGAGGATGAAGACTGGGTCCAGGGCCCCACAGCAGAGTGAGGCCCCAGAGCTGTGTCCATAAATGCTATACATCTGGATGGGGGCACAGAGGAGGGGCTCCATACTTGAATAGGAAAGGTGACTCATGCCCTATAAGTCTGGCACATCAAATAAGCGGTTCAGTTCAGTTCAGTTCAGTTGCTCAGTCATGTCTGACTCTTTGCGACCCCGTGAATCACAGCACACCAGGCCTCCCTGTCCATCACCAACTCCCGGAGTTCACTCAAACTCATGTCCATCGAGTCGGTGATGCCATCCAGCCATCTCATCCTCTGTCATCCCCTTCTCCTCCTGCCCCCAATCCCTCCCTGCATCAGAGTCTTTTCCAGTGAGTCAACTCTTCGTATGAGGTGGCCAAAGTATTGGAGTTTCAGCTTCAGCATCAGTCCCTCCAATGAACACCCAGGGCTGATCTCCTTTAGGATGGACTGGTTGGTATATGTATATAAAAAGAGGGAAAACAGACTCCATCGCACACTGTTGGAACTAAAGCTTTTCTAGCAGCCCATGCAATGCAGCAGAGCTCCAGGGACTTACCTACAGGAGTACTATCAAAAGGCAGCCGTTTAAAGTGCAAGGATTCCTTTTCCTGCAGCCTTTCTGGTGGATGGAATCAGCAGTGTGAAAGGCAAACAGAAGGCAGCTGCTGAAATGTGACTTGGTCCTTAGGAATCCGGAACCACCTCCCGTCCTTGACACTTTCTCGGGGCTGTCCCTCTTCCATAAACATTGTGTGTGTGTGTTTGGTGTCATAGGAGCCAGTGTCCTTCAAGGACGTGGCTGTGGTCTTCACCGAGGAGGAGCTGGGGCTGCTGAACTCGGCTCAGAGGAAGCTGTACCAGGAAGTGATGCTGGAGAACTTCCGGAACCTGCTCTCAGTGGGTGAGCACAGTGCCTCGGGGACTCAGTGTCAGCCTCCTGGGATTCCTTTGTGGGTGCAGTCATTTGAAGCTCTGGAACTCCTAAAATCGTCCTCTCAGCTTAGGTACCTACAAGTCCTAGTAATCCCAGAGACAGAGACAATGTGTTTCTGTCCAGGAAAAAAATCTGTCCCTTGAACTATTAATATGAATGGGAAGCTTGTGGTCCTGTCCCATAAAGTCGAGTTGCTGCAGCTTTTCGGATTTTCATGGTGCCAATAACTGTAGCTGTGGTTTTTCAGAGGTATTTTGTTTTTTCTGCTTTAGTGACATACTTGTCTTCAAACATACAGAAAATTTGCAAAAGTATAGAACAAGAATACCCCTATCGCTTTTACCTATGGCTCAGTGGTAAAGTATCCGCCTGTAATGCAGGAGACACAGGAGACTAAGTTCGATCCCTGAGTCGGGAAGATGCCCTGGAGGAGGAAATGGCAACCCACTCCTATATTCTTGCCTGAAAAATCCCATGGACAGAGGAGCCTGGCAGGGTACAGTTCATGGGTGACAAAGAATCAGACATGACTGAGCACAGCATACAAACCTAGAGTAATATTTCACCCCATTTACTTTATCGTTTATGTGAATGCTCTTTTCTCATATGCATAATTTATATCTGAACCATTTGAGGGTAATTTACACATGCCATGGCCCTAATATCCCTAAATGCTTCTGTGTGCAGGCCGAGTTCAGGAATCCCCAGGACTACACTCTGACACCAGTGGCAAGCTGGGGGGTGCCCAGAGCCTCAAATAATTTGCTAGAGGACTCTGAGGACTCACTAAGAGCTGTTATACCCAAAGCTACACTGTTATATGGAAAGGTTACAGAATAGGCCTTGGATGCTAGAAACTGTCCTTGCCACTGTGGTATCTTTGTTTCCTGGTCTTAGGGCTTAGAGCTAGGATTAGGGGTGTATCTGGATGTGTACACCTGTATTCATATACATAAACATACATGCATATATAAAAATATGTATACATATGAATATTTATTCAGTTTCATTCAAAGTAAGAGAGGTACTAATTCAAATTATACTGAAACACCATTTTTCATTCATGAGGTTAGCAAAAATTCAAGAACTTTTTTTTTTTTTGGGCTGTCTCATGAAGGTTGTTGGATCTTCATTCCCCAACCAGGGATTGAGCCCAGGCCCCAGCAGTGAAAGCACCGAGTCTTAACCGCTGGACTGCTAGGGAAGTCCCCCAGAATTCAGAAACTTAACACTATTTGGGGGGGGGCAAAGTTGTGGGGAATAAAGCACTTTCATGTTTTGACAGTGGGAATGCAACAGGATACCACCCCTATGGAGAAGAATTTGACAGTGTCTAACAGAAGTATGGATTTACCCTTTCTCAGCAACTCATTGTAGGAATTTTCCCTGAATATAACCAAGTACAAAAGAGCATTAATAGTATACTTACTAGTTTGTGTAAGGGAAAAAAGGGAAAATAAGTAAATATATGTAAGCAACACAAGGATTAATCAGGAAATCATGAATTTAGTTTCTTGTCAATGGTGAGTTGTGATGGCATGGAAGGGATGTTTGAGAGGGTCACACTTGTCTGAATAACACCTTTTGGTCTAGTTTGGGCTTTTGAAAATATGTTAGGGGACTTCCCTGGTGCTCCAGTGGTTAAGACTCCACCTTTCAATGCAGAAAATGCAGGTTCAATCCCTGGTTGGGGAACTAAGATCCCACATGCCTCGCAGCCAGAAAAAACAAAACAGAAAACAGAAGCAATACTGTAACAAATTCAATAAAGACTTTTAAAAAATGATCCACATCAAAAAAGTCTTTTAAGAAAATATTTAGTTCAACACATTCTAAAAAGTAAATCAAATAAGAATGTGAAGGGATGATCATCGAAAAGAAAAATGAGTTGTGTTTGAAAGGGATACCTTAACCACAGTAAACAGAGAAAAGAAAGGATTCATGGAAGTAGCTAAGGAATACAGTTTATAACTCTATATACCTTTAGTTTTAGGTCTAGTGGGAGGAGGATGGCAGAATGAATTGCAATCCTCAATACTCCTTAGTGGCTTTGTTTACTGCAGTGAACGGAATAAGCAATTCTTCTGCAGGGGCCAAGGCAATTCACTGGAGAAAGTATTTTTTCAACAGATAGTGCTGAAACACTTGGACTTCTGTATGCATATATTTGCATGCCTCCCACCTGCAAAATGAAAGATTAACTCGAAGTGGATGAAGGGCCTAATGTAAAATGTAGAAGTGTGAAACTTGTAGATGGAAACACAGGAGAAAATTTTCATGACCTTGGGTTAGGCAAAGATTTCTTAGATATGATGCCAAAAACATGAATCAGAAGAAGAAAAAAACCCCCCAAAAATGAAAATATGATTCAGGAGGGGAAAAAAACAAAAAAACCACAAGTTAGACTTGGTCAAAATTGAAAACTTTTGCTCTTCTCTCCTTTTTTACAGGAAATCAGCCCTTCAAACCAGAGCTTATATTCCAGCTGGAGAGAGAAGAACGTTTGATGATGGAGTCCCAGAGAGATGGGTGTTCAGGTGAGAACCATCCGGCAGTCACCCAGCAGCCAGCGAGCCCCTCCCAGAACACGAGTCGGAAGGGGCCAGGCCCTTCTGTACCCTCACTGCTCTAGCTTCTCCGATCCTAGCTCATTGCTTCTGTCCCAGCTGCACTGGCCCACTTGCTGCCCATCAGACCTGTCTCAGTGATGCTTCTGCTTCAGGTTACTTGGCTTGCTTTGCTGTGTGCCTTGAATGAGTGAGTCAGTTAATACATGCATGGTCTTCCCTGTCTTCAGTCCTCCCTGAGGCAGCCAACAGGTATAGAGTAAACCATGTGATAGAGAGATACTCCAGAGTGTCCTTTGACGTCAGATAAACGCCTGTCCTAATTCTGTGTAGGTGTCCTTTAGTATTCATGGATAGGTACTCATTATTCCTTAAAGGATAAGAATAGCCAGGCAACTAAAAGAAATATCAGAAATGATCAGTGCTAAAGGATAATCTGCCCTCCCATGCAGCAATTTCAGGTGAGACACTCTTGCATTAACTTCCTCATTTAAATGCCCAGTTCTTTATCTTATTCTGTTCTTCTTACTCTCCCATCCTCTAATATGTAACAGTCTCTTGACCTAGCTACAGTTTTCTTTTCTTTTTTTATTCAGTTTGTTTAAATTAAAAAAATCAGTTCACCTATTTCTCCTATCCCCAAACTGCTGCCTCTTGCAACCAACCATCTGTTTTCTGTTATCTGTGAGCTTGCTTGGTGTGTGTGTGTGTGTTGGGGAGTGTTTTAGATTCCACATATAATAGAGATCAAGCAGTATTTGTCTTTAAATACCTCCAAGGTCTACCTGTATTGTTGCAAATGGCAAGATTTCATATTTATTTATGGTTGAATTTTCTTTATCTGTTTATCCATCAGTGGACACTAAGATTGTTCCTTTATCTTGACTGTTGTACATAATTCTGCAGTGTACATGTTGTACAGTGTACATTTGTTGTTGTTTAGTCATGTCTGATTCTTTGCAACCCTATGGGCTGTATCTTTTCAAGTTAGTGTTTTCTTTTTCTTCAGATAAATACCTAGAAGTAGAATTGCTGAATCATATAATTCTATTTTTAACTTTTTGAGGAACCTCTATAACGACTTCCATAGTGGCTGCACCAACTTATATTCCCACCGAGAGTGTACAAGGCTTCCCTTTTCTCTACATCCTTGCCAGCATTTGTCATCTCTTGCCTTAGAGCCTGGTGAGCCACAGTCCATAGGGTCGCAAAGAGTCAGACACAGCTGAAGCGACTGAGCACACACACACCTCTTTTTGATAATAGCCATTCCAACAGATGGGAGTTGATAGCTCATTGTACTTTTGATTTGCATTTCCCTGGTGATTAATGTTGTTGAGCATCTTTTTATGAACCTGTTGGCCAGCTGTGTGTCTTCTTTGGGAAAATGTCTATTCAGGTCTTCTGCCCACTTTTTTTAAATTGAATAGTTTGTTTTTTGCTATTGAATTGTATGAGTTCTCTATGTAGTTTGGATATTAACCCCTTATCAAATATATGATTTACAAATATTTTCTCCCATTCAGTAAGTTTGACTTTTCATTTTGTTGTTGGTTTCCTTTGCTATGCAGAAGCTCCTTAGTTTGATGTAGTCCCACTTGTTTATTTTTGCCTTTGTTGCTTTTGATCATATGATTTTTATCCTTCATTTTGCTAATATTGGGTGTCACATGTAGTGATTTGAAGATGTTGAACCATCCTTGCATTCCTAGAATAAGTCCCATGTGATTGTCTTGTACGATCTTTTAATGTGCTGTTGAATTCAGAATGTTTTGTTTGGGCGGTACTGGGCTGTAGTTTTCTTTTTAAAGTAGAACTTCTAAGCTGGACATTTATGTGAGTCCAAACATTTTAGTAATGTTTCTTGAGTCCTCAGATTCTGATGTCAAAAGCCGTGGTCACAGCTGTGGAGCTGGAAATGCTCCTGGGTAGGAATGAGAGTCAATTGAAAATTTCAAAACAAATTACTTCACTTCTATGATTTTTCTGTTGTCATCTCAGTTCAGGTTCAAGGTCATACAGGCAATATATTCTTTAGAGAAGTGTCAGCAAACTTTTTCTCTGAAGGTCCAGATGGTAAATATTTTAGGTTTTGCTGACCATGTTTGATCTCTGTCAAAGAGACCAAATGCTTTTTCTTACACCAGTTTAAAAAATGTAAAATCTATTCTTGTTCCTAGGCTATACAAAAACAGAGCTAGGGCCATAGTGTGCTAGTCCCCCTGCCTGATAGTATCAGTAGGAATGTAATGTCATATTTTGAAGTACCTTTTTATTTAGTATTTCCATATATTACCATGTTTATACCTTATATTCATGCAAAATTTTGAAAATATATATTCTTATTTTTAAAGTACTAATTTTTCTCCTTCACGGTACCTTGGGGAAATCCCTCCCAATCTGAGATTATAACTCTTTTTTAAAAAAAAATCATTGCTACATAATCCAATATGTGGCTATAACATGCAGCATTTAGCTGTATGCTGCATATTGCATGCAGCATACTGGGTCTTAGTTGCAGCAGCAGTGGGAGCGTGGAGTCGTAGCCACTGGACCACCAGGGAACTCCGTTTCATCTTTAGGTGACAGAATGTTAGTATAATAACTGAAAGCCTTGCTTTTGAGAAACCAAAGACATCGCTAAGCATTCTTGTTTTTAAGTACTGAGATGAGTACTCGTGGACGTGCCGTAGGCCCTGCAGCCAACGCATTGCCCCAGAGCCTGCTGCCACGCAGTCGTCAGTGTCGCCCTTTATTTTTTCCCTTGTTTTAAAAGTTGGCGATAGGGTGGGGCTAAGAGTTAAGATTTTGTGTGAGAAAAACTACACCGTTTCAAAGGTTATTTTCAAAATTAAAAAGACACAGTCCACAAGATTCTTGTGACCTCTGCTTTTCTCACTGGCAAGTGGTAACTGAGTGTAACCCTGCCTCTCATACAGCCTTCCAGCTGTGCAGTAAAACTGCCATCACCAGCTGCTTTCCCATAAAAAGTAACTTACACATGCATGCCCTTTCAGTTCTGTGACTGAGAATGACTCAAGCTGTGATCTATGCATTAAATGCTTACTGAGCAGCTACGGTTCACTGGGGGTGTTAGAGGCCGTAAGGGTGAGACAGCGCGCAGCAAAGTGCTCTTCCTTGTGTGTAACACACTCCCGTGTTTAGAGACAGGAGAACACCAGTAGCTAAGGAAGAATTATTGCATTTGAAGATAATATTCACATTGTGAGAAAAAAGTTCCCTTTTACTGCCTTTTTCCCCTCACCTTGGATACTGAAAGAGGATTAATATTTTGCCAAGTTTTAGGAGAGTGCGTGTTATTGCTTCAGTCCTGTTGGACCACTTGTTCTCCGGGAATAAATGTACTTCTCACTAGGATGTGAATGATATGTTGCCTGCTGATAACCTGAGCTTTCGTAACTAATAGACAAGCCATTTCCACCCAAACATGCCCATCTTCAACTCTACCAGTGCCTCAGATTCCTTAAACATCAAAGTACTTTATCAGCAAAATGACAGTCAGTGTTCATTGAGTTTTGCTTGTTAAGTTGCCTCAAAGGACCATGAAACTTGCCTGTGCAATTCTCTTTTGAATTAAATTTATTTATTTTTAATTGAAGGATACTTGCTTTACAGTATTGTGTTGGTTTCTGCCAAATGTAAACATGAATCAGCCATAGGTATACCTGTGTCCCTTCCCTCTTGACCCTCCCTCGCACCTCCCTTCTCATCCCACCCCTCTAGGTTGCTACAGAGCCCTGGTTTGAGTTTCTTGAGTCATAGAGCAAATTCCCATCTTGCCTTTGCAATTCTGCCACAGTGTTTCACATTTCACCTGCCCCATGACCCTTGCTAATTGCAAAATATCTTTTAAAAGGAGTTTAAACTGGTTATGGCTTACAGTGACATAGGAGAACGCATTATTCTCATGAAAATGAACTCATTAGAGATAGGCCATACAAGACATCAAGAATCGATTAAAGGTCTCTGTTTACCTTCATCTGCATAGCATTTAACACACGATCTTGTGTGTGGCAAAATACATTTGTCCACCTGAAACTATATTCTTTCCAGTTTGAGACTACCCCCTTCTGTTTTTTCCTTGGAATCTCCAGGCAGCCCATGATAATGTGTGCACGGTTTAACTAGGCCTTTTGAACAGAGCCACTATCTTTGATGTCCAGGTTGCATTGCATAGCCCTGATTTTGAGGCATATGCATAGCCTGAATTCTATGAATCCTACTTCTATTCCTGGTGTAGCCAAAGGTAAATGATATTCTAAGTATTGCCAGAGGTACTAACAAACTTTCCTCCAGTTTATTGAAGTTTCATGTCATGATCTAAGTGCAGAATCTTGAAATCTCTGAATAAAAGCATTCATTGCACACATGTCTAAAATCTCTTTATTCTTATAGGAACCAAGAGTCCACATAATATGGAAAGTATTCAAGAAGTGGGATTAAGCTGCTTTTCCCCCAAAGAGCTTTCCACCTGGCAGTCCTGGCAACAAGGTGCAGGCAGGTTAACTGGGTGTCAAGATTCCATGAGAAACTTCCAAGAGAATATTTCTCAGTTGCAAAAACAAGGTGATTCCACCTGCCAGGTTTGGGCAGGAGTACCAATTCAGATTTCTGAAGATGAGAACTATGTCTTGACTCACATAGGAGACGGTTCCAATGACATAAAAAGTCAAGAATTTCCCTCTTGGCGAGCCCACCATTCTTGGAGGAAAATGTACCTCACAGAGTCACGTAATTATCAGTGTCGATGTCAGCAAGTTTCCAAGGAAAATGATTTCTGTAAATCTGACAGCATCAGTTGGATCTCACATCATGGTGATAATCTGGGTGTACACAAAACAGGAAAAAACTCTAGCTGCCATGACTGTGGAGAAGATGTCATGAAGGTTTCATTGCTTAATCATATTCAAACAGGACAAAAACCCTATCCTGGTAATGAGTACAGAAAAGCCTTCAGCGATGACTCCAGCTCTGAAGTTCATCAGCAATTAGACTTAGAAGGAAAGCCCTGTACATACAGTCCATGTGAAAAGGACTGTAGTTATAGGTCAGTTCTTCATATTCATCAGAGTGTTTGTAGAGGAGATCATTGTGTTTTTGAGAATTCACATCTTCAATCACATCAGAAAGGACACGCAAAAGAGAAGCCATTTAAATGTGAATACAGTGAGAGCATCAATCAGTGCTCCTCTCATAACACATATGAACTTATACCCAGAGGAGAGACGTCTGATAGATGCAGCGTGTATGAGAAAGGCTTCAGTCATAGCTTAGACCTTAGTAGTATTGTTAGGGTCTACATCGAGGAGGAATCCCATGAATCTGAGGAGAATGGGAATGTCTTTAATGAGAATTCTTGTCTTCAAGCCCATCAGAAAATCCACACTGAAGAGAAACGATACACAGACATGGAGTGTGTGAAAGGTTTCATTTGTAACTCAGATCTGAACATTCAGCACAGAGTTCACATGGAAGAGATTCCCTACAATTCTGAGGCATGTGCTAACGGCTTCAGTCTGGCCTCACATTTTCAAAACCTTCAGATAGTCCACACTAGGGAACAACCCTATAAACGTTACACACGTGGTAACAGCTTCAGCCAAAGTTCGTATCTTCAAGGCCATCAGAAAATTCACATCGGAGAGAAACCCTACAAGGTGTGTGGGAATGGCTTCAACTGGAATTCAAAACTTAAAGATCATCAGCGAGTCCACACTGGCGAGAAGCCGTACAAATGCAGTGCATGTGGTAAAGGCTTCAGTCATAGATCTGTTCTTAATGTTCATCAGAGAGTCCACACAGGAGAGAAGCCTTATAAGTGTGAGGAGTGTGATAAGGGTTTCAGTCGGAGTTCATACCTTCAAGCCCATCAGAGAGTCCACACGGGAGAAAAACCATACAAATGTGAGGCATGTGGGAAGGGCTTCAGTCGTAATTCATACCTTCAAGGGCATCAGAGAGTCCACACTGGCGAGAAACCATACAAGTGCGAGGAGTGTGGGAAGGGCTTCAGTCGGAGTTCACACCTTCAAGGCCACCAAAGGGTTCACACGGGAGAAAAACCATTCAAGTGTGAGGAGTGTGGGAAGGGCTTCAGTTGGAGCTTTAATCTTCAAATTCATCAGAGGGTTCACACAGGAGAGAAACCCTATAAATGTGGAGAATGTGAGAAGGGCTTCAGCAAGGCCTCAACTCTTTTGGCCCATCAGAGAGTCCACACAGGAGAGAAACCCTATCAGTGTGATGAGTGTGGTAAGAGCTTCAGTCAGAGGTCTTACCTTCAGAGCCATCAGAGTGTCCACACTGGAGAGAGACCGTACATCTGTGAGGTTTGTGGGAAGGGCTTCAGTCAGAGAGCATATCTTCAAGGCCACCAGAGAGTCCACACCAGAGTGAAGCCGTATAAATGTGAGATGTGTGGGAAGGGCTTTAGTCAGAGCTCACGCCTTGAAGCACATCAGAGGGTCCACACCGGAGGGAAACCCTACAAATGTGCAGTGTGCACAAAGGGTTTCAGTGAGAGTTCCCGCCTCCAAGCCCATCAGAGGGTCCACACAGAAGGGCGGCCCTATAAATGTGAACAGTGCGGCAAGGGCTTCAGTGGGTTTTCAAGTCTTCAAGCCCATCACAGAGTCCACACTGGGGAAAAACCATACAAATGTGAAGTGTGTGGAAAGGGCTTCAGTCAGAGATCAAACCTCCAGGCTCATCAGAGAGTCCACACAGGAGAGAAACCCTACAAATGTGACGTGTGTGGTAAGGGTTTCCGTTGGAGTTCAGGTCTTCTAATTCATCAAAGAGTCCACAGTGGTGATAAATTCTATCCAAGTGAAGAGTATAGTAAGGGTTATCCTTCATCAGAGAATCCGTACAGAAGCAAAGTTCTGTAATGCGGTGTTCCATTTTGTTCTGAAGTCTTCAAACAAGAGCTTAAATTTTCCACTCACTTGAGTTCTCATAGTAGAAAAAGAATTTCTTTCATGAAAACGTAATGTTTCTGCTCAATATCAACATTTACAATAGTCCATACAGCAGAGACTTATCTAATGAGAAGTGTTCCATATGGGATTTCATGAGAACTTGAATATCAGTCACTGCAAGTGACTTTAATCAGCTCTTGCACTAGAGCTTAGAAAAGACATGAGTATGGTTAGCCACCTGCTGCTGCTGCTATGTCGCTTTAGTCGTGTCTGACTCTGTGCGACCCCATAGACGGCAGCCCACCAGGCTTCCCGTCCCTGGGATTCTCCAGGCAAGAATACTGGAGTGGGTTGCCATTTCCTTCTCCAATGCATGAAAGTGAAAAGTGAAAGTGAAGTCGCTCAGTCGTGTCCGACTCTAGCGACCCCATGGACTGCAGCCTACCAGGCTCCTCCGTCCATGGGATTTTCTAGGCAAGAGTACTGGAGTGGGGTGCCATTACCTTCTCCGAATTTATACAGTGATGAGCATACCTAAATTTACATCCACTGGAATGTAAGCTTATTAAGAGAAGGGGTTTCATGCATTGCTACGTCTCCAACTCAATGTAGGTGCTCAGTACTTTGTTGCTAAATGACTAAAAGTATGTAAAGTTGTCATGTTTGAAATGCTGATTTTCCCCCAAAAATAATTTAAAATGTATTTGGAGGAGGAATCCTGCAAGTCACATTAATGTAAGCAAATAAGTAAGTGTAAACATTATTTGAAATGTAGAACATGGGCAGTATCGCAATCTTAAATGACATGAATTTGGTTTAACCCCCCCAGGATTGGTCCTCCCCATTTGTCCCTCATCAGCAGGGATGGGCTGAGTTTCTTAGCATTTGGTCTCTTTCTCTACAGTGTATTATCTGGTTAAGTTTAGTTCTCTGTGTGTGTGTACGTGTGTATACCTATGTGCACTTTAAAAGGACAATACAAACTGATGAAACAGTGTTTGTGGTTAACTTGGCAAAAATGAAATGCTGCATTTTACATAACTGAATTTTTACTCCTGCCCTGTGTGTTAAGACAGTTTTACTATAATATTTGGAAAGTGTCAGAAATGGTTATTAACAGTAACAGTAACTTTCTTAATAAATGTTCAAATTACAATATTTGTTTTTCTAGCTTCCATATTTCCATTAAAATCCTTTTGATCTGACTGGTTTCTATATAGCCTTTGTCCAATTCAGACCTCTTTAGCAGGATCTGTGACAAGTTTGGAGGACTTTAATTTTGTCAAATTTTATATCACCATACTTTTCCCACTCATGCAAAGAAAGGAAAAAAAGTTGAAGTATAGTTGATTTACAGTGTTGTGTTAATTGCTACTGTACAGCAAAGTAAATCAATTAAAAATTTCTTTTAAAATATTCTTTCCCATTGTGGTTTATCATAGGATATTGAATATAGCTCTCTGTGCTATCCAGTAGGACCTTGCTGCTTATCCATTGTATATATAAAAGCTTATGTCTGCTAAGCCAGCCTCCTACTCCATCCCTCCCCCAACCCCTTGGCAACCACCTGTCTGTTCTCTGTGTCCATGATTCTCTTTTTGTTTCATAGATGGGTTCATTTGTGTCATATTTTAGATTCCACATGTAAGTGATATCATATGGTATTCGTCTTTCTCTTTCTGACTTATTTCATTTAGTGTAATAATCTCTAGTTGCATCCATGTTGTTGCAAATGGCATGATTTCATTCTTTTCTATGGCTGAGTAATATTCCACTATATATATGTGCTGCATCTTCTTTATCCATTCATCTGTCAATGGACATTTAGGTTGCTTTCCATTTCTTGGTTGTTGTGAATGCTGCTGCTCTGAACATAGGAGTGCATGTATCTCTTTGAATTATAGTTTGGTCCAGATGTATGACCAGGAGTGGGATTGGTGGATCATATGATAATTTTATTTTTAGTAAGGAAAGGAGAAATATTGAATTTTTGTAGACATTTTTTCAAATGTATTGATTATTAGGATAAGATTTCCTTTTGCTTGCTAATCTGTATCTTCAAGAACAATGCATTTTATTGGAGGAAGTGAAAAATACAAATTTGTCAGAGTTGTACAATATGTATCAAAATGTAAAGTGTACATTTTTGTTGTCCAGTCGCTAAGTCATGTCCAACTCTCTGTGACCCCATAGACTGCAGCACACCAGGCTCCTCTTTCCTCCACTATCTTCCAGAGTTTGTTCAAATTCATGTCCATTGAGTTGGTGATGCTAACTATCTCATCCTCTGCTGTCCCCTTCTCCCTTTGCCTTCAGTTTTTCCCAGCATTAGGATCTTTTCCAGTGAGTTGACTCTTCACGTTACTGGAGCTTCAGCAATAGTCCTTCCAGTGAATATTCAGGGTTGATTTCTTTTAGGATTGACTGGTTTGATTTCCCTGCAGTCCAAAGTACTCTCAAGGGTGTTCTCCAGCACTGCAATTCAAAAGCATCAATTCTTCAGTGCAGAGCCTTGTTTGGCAACACACTCCAGCATTCTTGCCTGGGAAATTCCATGATCAGAGGAGCCTGGTGGGCTATAGTCTGTGGGGCTGCAAAGAGTCTGACATGACTGAGCATGTGCACACACACACAACCTTCTTTATGGTCCAGCTCTCACATCTGTACATGACTGTTGGGAAAACCATAACTTTGACTAGATGGACCTTTGTCAGCAAAATGATGTCTCTGGTTTTTAATATGCTGTCTAGGTTTATCATAGGTTTCCTTCCGAGGAGCAAGTGTTTTTTAATTTCATAGCTACAGTCACCATCTGCAGTGATTTTGACCCCCCCAAAATAAAGTCTCTCACTGTTTCCATTGCTTCCCCACCTATTTGCCATAAAGTGATGGGACCAGATGCCATGATCTTAGTTTTTTTAATGTTGAATTTCAAGTCAGCTCTTTTACTCTCCTCTTTCATCCTCATCAAGAGACTCTTTGGTTCCTCTTCACTTTCTGTCATTAGAGTGGTATCATCTACATATCTGAGGTTGCTGATACTTCTCCTGGCAGTCTTTGTTCCAGCTTGTGATTCATCCAGCCTGACATTTCGCATTATGTACTCTGCATATAAGTTAAATAAGCAGGGTGACAGTATATAGTCTATTGTCCTCCTTTCCCAATTCTGAACCAGTCAGTGTCTGGAAATCTTAGAATAATAGTTTATGATAAAGTGGTTTTAAACAGGCTGTGTACATAAGGGTAATTACTAAAACTGCAAATTAATAAGATAAATTTCTCAATGTTCCTATAATATGGTGCTATGGGAAACATTGAATCAATGTAAAATGACAGAGAAAGCTCGTGCATATTGTTTAGTAAAAAATGCAGATTGTACCTTCATAATATCCAGTTACCTTTGGTCTGTATACATATATGTTCAAATACATGCTTAATAGATAATCTGTGAAAGATTATTCACTATCACGTATATAGTGGTTTTCTGTGGCAAGCAGAATTTTAGCTTAGTCTTTTTTGTACCTTTTAAAATTCACAATTAATGTCTTACCAAAGCAATAAAGTACTGAGACATTGTCCCTTATAGTTAAGAACTCATAATGTGATTGTTCTATTTCTTTAGATGGCATTACAGCCAAAATTAAAGAATAAAGCTCCTGAAGATAATGTTCAGAGGTCTCTAGAGGATACAGATAGATTAGGTGTCAGCAGCTTTAACTTCCTATAAAATTTTCTTTAGGTCTCAAAGCCCATGCAGCCTTAAACAACCTGGTACAACTCAGACATAGTATAAATTGGTGCTCCATAGTTTTTCGGTCATATATCAATCTGTTAGGTGAGTGGGGTGACCAAGGCACAGGCTTAATCTGGCTTCCAAGGTGCTAGTTCAAGTTTTGCAGTATCATCAGAAATTCAGGGCTTTTAATGTGTTTTAGTACTCTCATTTCCAAGGGAAGATCATGAGAGCTCATGGTGGTTTTTTCACTCAGGATACTTTAGTTGTAGGTTAACAAACTGTAACCTATAGAGTTTCATTAACCTACAGAATTGCTTAAACCAAAATTTCTTCTCAGTTCATTTAAGTGAAAAGATACTGGTAAGGTAAGACTCGGGTCTGGGTCACTCAAAAGGGCATTATGTTGCTCTTCTTTAATTCTCTTTTCTCTGGACTTCAGTTTCCTCACAAAGAGGCAGTATCACCTGCTTTTTTTGTTCACAGCCTAGAGAAGAGAGTTTGTCTCATTATTAGTGTTATGTAGTCCTAGCTCCCCAAAATGTATAAAGTCTCTGATCACTCCAATCCCCACTCAAGAGTAAGACTAAACCAACTCAATAAAGAACATCCCTGGTCCCCATAAACAGGCTAGCTTTCCCCTAGTGACAGGCCAGTAGCAGGCTATGTAGGGAAAAGGAGAAGAACGTGGATGGAGAGTCCTTCCGTGGCACAGGGCACAGGGATAGCCAGAAGCTGAAGGTGGACAGGAACATTGAGGAAAATCCTCCAGCACCCACCCTAAAACAAGGTAACGTTAGAAAAATTTGAAGCAGTGTATGGAAGATAACTATTGTAAAAACAGAATCCAATTTCAACTTAATTCTCAATGAGACTGATTCAACATCCCAGCAAAACAGGTGTGCCCAGTTCCAGCAAAAATACTATTTACTTAAGTCTCTACTGTTTGATACATGGTACCTGGCATTCAAATCAAGAATTACAAGATTTTAAAAAAAAGAACATGCAACCCTCTGCTAAGAGACAGCAGACCCATCAGAACCTCACTTAGAGATGACCATATTTTAGAAATACCAAATAAAGAATTTTATATATTTCTGGTTGATGTGTTAAATGTTTTCATGAAAGGGACAGACAATGTACATGAACAGATGGGGGAATTTCAGTGGAAATTAATAAATAATCAAATGGGAAATGCTAGTAAAGAAGTGTTATAACAAAGGATTATTTTGAAGAACATGTAAGTGGCTAAAAACAGCTGAGAAAAATGTCAGGGAACTTGAATAAAGGCCAATGAAAATAATCCAAACAAACAAAATGTGAAGAAAATGGAACAAAGTATCCAAGAACTGTGGGAAAATTTTTTTGTGGTTTAATTTATGTGTAATTGGAAACCCAGGGGGAGAAGAGGGAGAGAATGAAAAGAAAAATATTTTAAGAGATAGTGGGTGAGAATTTTTTCTTAAACAGTAAAAGACTTTGCCCAATCCTAGAACTCTACACAAGAAGAATTTAAAAGCAAACAAAACAAACCTCTAAAAGTAGGTGCATTATTGCCAGTGTTCATATTAAAAATGAACAATGCAGAGGAAATATTAACAGAAAAAAGCCACAATGCATACAAAGAACAGAGACGAGGAAAAAAGGAGACTTCTCATCAAAAACCATGCAAGCCCAAAGACAGTAGAGTAACATCTTTAACATTCTGAAACAAAATGCTGTGAATCAAATATTCCAAGTCTGATAAAAGAAAAAAAATCTTCCAGAGAAGTATACCAAATATACTTCCAGAGAAGTATACCAAATTTTTTGTCTTTTTTCATAGTATAGTTGATTTACAACATTGGACTGCATCATTTTAAAAATATTGATGTATTTGGCTGGGCTGGGTCTTAGCTATGGCACACAGGATCTTTGTTGCTATGTGTGCACTCTTAGTTGTGGCTTGCATGTGGGATCTAGTTCCTTGACCAGGGATTGAACTTGGGCCTCCTGCATTGGGCATGAGAAGTCTTAGCCACTGAACAGTCAGGGAAGTCCCTGGATTGCATTATTTTTAATGGTGAATGATTGAAGCTTTCAGTGAAAAAAAAAAAAAAAGTGGCTTTAAAAAAGTGAAGAAACTGGCTTAAAACTCAACATTCAAAAAACTAAGATCATGGGATCTGGTCCCATCACTTCATGGCAAATAGATGGGAAAACAATGGAAACGGTGATAGACTTTATTTTCTTGAGCTCCAAAATCACTGCAGATGGTGACTACATCCATGAAATTAAAAGACACTTCCTTGGAAGAAAAGCTATGGCCAACCTAGACAAAATATTAAAAAGCAGAGACATTACTTTGCCAACAAAGGTCCATCTAGTTAAAACTATGATTTTCCCAGTAGTCTTGTATGGGTGTGGAGAAAGCAATGGTAACCCACTCCAGTACTCTTGCCTGGAAAATCTCATGGATGGAGGAGCCTGGTAGACTGCAATCCATGGGGTCGCAAAGAATCTGACACAACTCAGCGACTTCAGTTTCACTTTTCACTTTCATGCATTGGAGAAGGAAATGGCAACCCACTCCAGTGTTCTTGCCTGGAGAATCCCAGGGATGGCAAAGCCTGATGGGCTGCCGTCTATGGGGTCGCACAGAGTTGGACACGACTGAAGCAAATTAGCAGCAGCAGCATGTATGGATGTGAGAACTGGACCATAAAGAAAGCTTTATGGTCATAAAGAGTACCAAAGAATTGATGCTTCTGAACTGTGGTGTTGGAGAAGACTCTTGAGAGTCCCTTGGACTGCAAGATCAAACCAGTCAGTCCTAAAGAAAATTATTCCTGAATATTCATTGGAAGGACTGATGCTGAAGCACCAATACTTTGGCCACCTGATGTGAAGAACTGAGTCCTTAGAAAAGACCCTGATGCTGGGAAAGATTAAAGGCAGGAGAAGATGGTGATGACAGAGGATGAGATGGTTGGATGGCATCATGGACTCAGTGGACATGAGTTTTGAGCAAGCTCTGGGAGTTGGTAATGGACAGGGAAGCCTAGTGTGCTGCAGTCCATGGGGTCACAAAGAGTTGGACATGACTGAGTGACTGAACTGAACAGATTGAAGCTTTCACCCAAAGTTTGGAAAGAAGTGAAAGATTTCTACTCTCACCACCCATGTCAACATTATATAGGAGCTAAAAGCCAGTGCACCAAAGTGAGAAAAAGAAAAGATATACAGATAGAAAAGGGAGAAACAAAACTCTCTAATTGCAGAAGGCAAGATTATGTAGAAAAGTCTAAAGAATCAACAGAAAAACTCATAGAAGTAGTGCGTTTAGCAAAGTCACAGGTCAGTATACAAATATACAAAATCAGGACTTCCCTGGTGGTCCAGTAGTTAAGACTCCTTGCATCCACTGCAGGGGGCTTGGGTTCAAAACTTGGGTGGAGAACAAAGATCCCATATCCTGCCTGCCTTGGGTCATGGACCAAAAAAAAAAAAAAAAACAAACCACATAAAATCACTATACTTGAACTATTGGAAACTGAAAAAAGCAGGGACTTCCCTGATCATCACTGGTTAAGAATCTGCCTTCCAAGATAGAAAACATAGAGTTGATCCCTGGTGGGGGTACTAAGATCTCACGTGCTGCATGGCAACTAAGCCTGCCTGCCACAACTACTGAACCCATGGGCTCTGAAGCCCACAGGCCACAACTAGAGAGAAGCCCATGTGCTGCAATGAAAGATCACTCATACTACAACTAAGAGACTGGCACACCCAAACAAGCATTACCAGTTAAGGGCTTCCTAGGTGGCACTAGTGGTAAAGAATCTGCCTGCGAATGCAGGGGATGCCAAGAAATGCAGTTTGATCTCTAGGTAAGGAAGACCCCCTAGAGTAGGAAATGGCAACCTGCTCCAGTATTCTTGCCTGGGAAATCCCGTGGACAGAGGAGCCTGGTGGACTACAGTCCATGGGCCACAGAGAGTCGGGTAGCGCTGATCAATTAAGCATACAGCATAGTACCAATTACAGTAGTGCCAAGTATATAATGTGGTGGTTGGGATGGGGGTGTGTGATCTCTATACTGCACAGTACAATTACTGATGAAAGAATTAAAAGACTAATCAAGCAAATAAAGAGCTTGTTCCATAGAATGGAAGAGTCAATATTGGTAAGCCATTTATCCTAAATTGATCTGTAGGCCCAACATGAACGTGAACATGAAAGTCACTCAGTTGTGTCTGACTCTTTGCAACCCCATGGACTACACAGTCCATAGAATTCTCCAGGCCAGAATATTGGAGTGGGTAGCCTTTCCTGTCTCCAGGGGATCTTCCCAACCCAGGAATCGAACCCAGGTCTCCCACATTGCAGGTGGATTCTTTACCAGCTGAGCCACAAGGGAAGCCCATGGTTCTGCTCAATATCCCAGCAGGAGATGTTGCAGAAATTGACACGCTATTTAAAAAAACCTATGCAGAAAGCAAAGAAACAAGAATAGCCTTAAAAATATAAAAAATGAAGAACAAAATTTGAAGATTCATAATATCTGATCTCAAGACTTACCATAAAGTTACAGTTACTGTAAATTGAGACAGTGTGTAAATCGATAAACATATAGAACAGTAGGATGTTAAATAGAGTCCAAAAATAGAGCCACATATGTGGTCAATTGATATTTTTAAAAACATGCCAAGGCAATTCAATGAGAGAAACAGTATGTCATTGAAATGTGCAGGAATAATTAAACATCAACATGCAAAAGAGTGAATCTTAACCTATACACCACACTGTATAAAAAGTTTATTCAAAATGGATCTTCAATGAAACTTTTAATCCTAAATAATAAAAAGTTCTTGAAGAAACTGGACAGTTTTTTTCATCACCTGTCAGCTTGAATAGGCAAGTTTTTCGTATGATCCATACAAGAAAATTTTATAAGTTGGGCTTCATCAAAATTTTAAACCTCAGCTTTTCAAAGGACAGTTGTAAAAATACAAAGAGAAGCTACAGACTGGGAGAAAATATTTGTGAAACATAACACTAAAAAAGAACTTGTGTTCAACACCAAGAAAATAACCCGTTAAAAAAAGTATATAAGCAAAAGTTTTGAACAGACACTTCACCAAAGAACATATATGACTGAATTAAGGACATATTAGAATCAGCATCACTATCATCAAGGAAATTCAAGTTAAAACCCCAATGAGATGGAACTACACACTTACTAGAATGAAATATTTTTCTAGTGAAAAAAAAAAGACAATATAAAGATGCAGGAGGGTCACAAGACATGCAAAAATCATGCATTGAATGGACATATTTTGATATTGATTTTTTAAAAAGTGTAAAACTCTTGGAAGAATTTGAAACTTAAAGTAAGGATAGAGTAAATTAATATTGAGACTATTAATTTTGTTCAGTGTGATAGTGGTATTACATGAGTACGTGCGTGAGTGCATTTTCACTTGTGTCCCACTCTTTGCAACCCCATGGACTGTAACCCTCCAGGCTCCTCTGTCCATGGTATTTCCCAGGCAAGAATACTACAGCAGGTTGCTATTTCCTGTTCCAGGGGCTCTTCCTGACCCAGGGATTGAACCTGTGTCTCTAGCTTCTGCAGGTAGATTATATACCACTGAGCCACCTAGATTGTGGTTATGAAAATAAATGTCCTATATTTTTGAGAAATATATGAAAATGTTTTAGGGAAAAGTGACAAGATGTCATGGATTTGTACTTATGTCAGTTATTAAAAAAAGAAAGGAAAAAATGAAGCACGTGGGGAAACATGTTGATAATGTTTTATTTGTAAGATGTGTTTATGCACATTTAACTTTTTTCTCCAGTGTTTTTTTTTTTTTTTAAGTTTTCACTATAGATTATTTCATTCTTATGCCATTGAAAAGTAGACAGGACAGCCTTTTTGGATTTTGTGAGATTTTTCAGTTTTGGTGGTAATCAGTTTTGTTGTTGTATAGTTTTTCTAGATTTGAGCCCCTATTTCACAGGATAAATCATGGCCTCTCTGATTTCAGCTGGCATGTGGAATAATAAGGCATATCATTAACTCATTGGATTTACTGTGCCAAGAGCAAGTTTATAGTAGGTGATGTGATATCTCAAGATAAAAAAGAAATATTCTCAAGATTTTATATATGATTTACCCTTTTAAGTATTGCAGTGTTTACTCCAGTTCCCTGCCAGTGTAGCCTTCATTCACTTTTAAAGTGAGAAATTAAGACTAAGGAAATGCTGGGAGTTTTAAATACTTCTGCATCATGACCTAATGAACATTTGTCTTTTTGTGATTTCGTAGTACTTCTGATGGTTGGCATCACCAACTCAATGGACATGTTTTTGAGCAAGCTCAGGGAGTTGGTGATGGACAGGGAAGCCTGGCATGATGCAGTCCATGGGGTTGCAAAGAGTCGGCATGATAGCGACTGAACTGAACTGAATACTTCTGAATCAACAGTCTACACCAGCTGACACTGGTAGAAGTTTCAGATGCATCCAGGTACACATGGAACAAAGAAGGCAAACCAGTCGAGGTAAGACTGAGATCTTGTGCTCCTTGGCCAATCCTCTTTCAAGATCTCCATTTTTAACTCACACATCACTCCCATTCTGTAATGATTTTTATTTTCTTCCTATAGTTCAGGCTTCACTTTTCTCTCCTATACAAGGTATTTTCTTGACAATAGCTTATTAGTATAGTTACATGAAAAAAGAGGGGAGAGTGATAAAAGGGAAAACTGGGCTCAGTCAGCGGCACAGAATTCATCCAAATTGAACCCACTTATTCATAACACCCAAGGGCTTCATGACAGTAAGCACTACCTTGCAGCCACTCTAGAAACTAGAAAAAGAAACTTCTGGTCAGGCAAGCTGTCAGTGGTGCTCAGTCCGCTAGAGCTTTTTTTTTTTTGCGCCATTTGGGCTCCACAACAATGTCTATCGAATATTTTCCCCTCTAGGACTCTGGGAAATTTAACCCAGATACTTAGAGTAGTATTCCACGTTTCCGTCCTAGAAGACTGGGCTGTAGTCTTCGCTGCCCTAGGCCACTGTAGAAAGTGTTGTCCAGGCGCTCCCCTTAGCCACAAGCACTTGGCAGGACCATGGACAGCGGTCTCCCGCGGCATTCTGGGAAGCACCTCTCTGGAATTCAGAATACTCTCGGGCACTTCCGCCCAGAGGGCCCGGGCAGTGGATGTTGTCTCCTCCCGCATTCTGGGAAGTGTAGTGCTGGAACTCCGTGGTGTCCCAGGCACTTCCGTTCCCAAAGGGCCGTGATGCGGTATTCTGGGAAACATTGATCTAGGGCACCTGGTAGTTGCAGGCACTTCCGGCCCAGGCGGACGAGGTTGTGACTAACTCTTCCTTTGTAGTGATTGTCAGTTTCGCTTCCGGCAACTTTTCCGAACCTAAGAGTTGCTCTGCAAGCAGCAGCAACCCGGTTGTGGGTTTAAGGAGGCAAAAGGATGTTTGAAGTGTAAGGACGACATTTTTAGTTCAATTAGACGGAGTCGGCTAGAGTTTGGGGAGATATCCTCACCCGGAGTTGGGCGCGGGGCCCGGGTTGCAGTCCCTTCCATGCTCAGTTCCCCCAGCTCATCTCTCCCATCTGTCAGCTATTTTCTAGCAGTGTAATATTGGGTTAATTTTATAATCTCTCTATGCCTCTGTTTGCACATCTGTAAAATGGATTAATAGCAATTCTTTCCTAATAGCGTTGGAAGCCCTTCTGTGGTTCATTTGAGCCACGGTGATATTTCACAAATTCCTTTCCTTCCCCAGTCCTGACTTCATAAGAAGGACTTGCACCGACGTGAAGGGAGTGGTCACTTCCTTGCAATGCTTTGGCTACTTGAATCGAAGAACTGATTCATTTGAAAAGACCCTGATACTGGGAAAGATTGAAGGCAGGAGGAGAAGGGGACGACAGAGGATGAGATGGTTGGATGGCATCACCAACTCGATGGACATGAGTTTCAGCAAGCTCTGCGAGTTGGTGATAGGGAAGCCTGGCGTGCTGCAGTCCATGGAGTTGCAAACAGTCGGACTCGACTGAACTGAACTGAACTGGAGGGAGTGACTGACCCCTCGGCTCCTGGCCCAGGGCCCCATGTGAGTAGGACTTGGCATTCTTCTCCTGTAAAGATATTTGCACTATTTATTTGGTTGTGAGGGATGCCAGTAGTTACACCTTAGTTAAGTTCCAGTCTAAGGGCTTTATACAAATTACATTTAGGGTGACCAGATGAAAAGTGTTATTTACTGTTTAGGAATAGTAATACTTTTTAAAAATTACTTTAAAACTTTTATTAATCTATTTTTAAAATAAACCAATAACAGAACTAGATTTTATGAGAAAACGGTATTTCCAAAAACAAATTTAACAAGAGTAGCAATGTTTTACATTTTTTGCACATCTTTTTGTTTTTTATGAGAAAAAAAGCTGGATTTTCATATCTTCTGTTACCTGTGGTGATATATTATTTTGGTTGAAGTAATGACGAAAACCCAGCCCCACAGTTAAAATTAAGAAAGAAAAGATTGATAGACTTTACAGGTAATGCTCCCCTTTGATACTGCACCCAAGTTCCGTATGTGATAGTTTCTTAAGGTTATTGCAGTGTACAACCTGAAACCTTCTCAGAGTACCTTCTTACTCTATTCCATTAAAATTCTTTGGTTTGTCCTGTACTTTTTTGAGTCTTTTTATCTATTCATGGTTTTGTGAAATTATGCATCCCTCATTTGGAAAATACTAAATGACTGAGTTTTATTGATTTCATAATACCTTTAAAAAATCACATTTGTCGATACTATCACCCATCTCATCAGAAAAGTTCTATCTTTAAAGACCTGAAGTCTTTAAGCACTGGGAACCTGTCAAGCTCTTAGTGATACAAATTTTCCAAAATTCTGATACTTTTTTTTTCTTTTTCTTTTGGACACAATGCATGGCATGAGGGATTACCAGGGATTGAACCGTGCGCCCTACAGTGGACGTGTGGTGTCTTCCCACTGGACCATCAGGGAAGCCCCTTATAGTTTCTCGAAAGCATAAGTTTTGTCACTGGCAACAGATGCTGACAGTAACTTTCTCTGAAGTGCCAGTGCTCACTTCCTAAAGTTCTGCCAAATACCTGGATGTAACCAACTGTAGTTTCCCAGTTCTTTGAAGAAAAGGGTGTTGTCCATAAACAAATGCCTAATTTACCCGAGTTACCAGGTAAAATTAATAACTTTTACTGTTTCATCAAGTATATTCTTAAGCAAAACTATCACTGTTTTTTTCTGAGTGAACGGCAATTAAGAATACAATAACTGGGAATTCCCTGGTGGTCCACTAGGTAGGACTCCATGCTTTCACTGCTGAGCTTGGATTCAATCCCTGGTTGGGGAACTAACATCCTGCAAGCCATATGGCACAGTTTTTAAAAAAAGAATACAATAACTGCTTACATATTTGGTAACCACTGTTTTATGACCAAGGGGCCAGCAACTTTAACCAACGTTCTTATCTATCCATTCTAAATGTAATAGTTTGCATCTACCAGCCCCAAACTCCCAGTCCATCCCCCTCCCACTGCCCACCCTCAGCCCAGCAACCACAATTCTGTCCTATGAGTCTGTTTGTGTTTTGTAGATAGGTTCATATGTGCCATAGTTTAGATTCTGCATGTAAGTGATATCATACGGTATTTGTCTTTCTCTTTCTGACTTACTTAGTATGGTAATCTCTAATTGGATCCATGTTGTTGCATAAGGCATTATTTTTTATGGCTGAGTAGTATTCCATTGCATATATACATGTACCATATCATCTTTATCCATTCATCTGTTGATAGGCATTTGTTTCTGTGTTTTGGCTGTTGTGAATAGTGCTGCTATGAACATAGGGGTGTATGTATCTTTTTTAATTATAGTTTTGTCTGGGTATACGTCCAGGAGTGGAGTTGCTGGATCATATGGTAAGCCGACTTTTTTCCTGAGGAACCTCCATACTGTTTTTCATAGTGGCTGCACCAACTTACATTCCCACCAAAAGGGTAGGAAGATTCCCTTTTCTCCACACCCTCTCCAGCATTTGTTATTTGTAGACTTTTTAATGATAGCCATTCTGACCAGCTCGAGGTGGTAACTCATTGTAGTTTTGATTTGCATATCTGGAATAATTAGTGATGTTGAGCATATTTTTCACATGCCTATTGGCCATCTGTATTTCTTTTCTAGAGAAATATCTCTTTAGGTCTGCCCATTTTTCAGTTGGTTGTTTTTTTGTTATCGAGTTGTAGACATATAATTATTGATAATACTTTCATGATCTAAGACACGTTTCTTTAGAAACAAACCGGCACTAAATATGAGGCTCCTGTATGTATCACATGGTGACTTTAATCATAATGATGATAATTATTAGCAGCTATGAAGCACTTACTAATAGGCAGAGACTCTAACGCTTTGCACATATCAGCTTGCATAATCCTCATATGACCCATCCGTTACAGGTGAGGGAATAGAGGCACAGAGAGGTTCCTTGAACAATGGCTTGTACTGAGGGTCACACAGCCAGGAAATGGCAGAGCCAGGAGTAAGTCTCAGCAGCCTGGTTACATTGCCGGGCTCTTGGCCACCACATTCAGCTTTCATTAGGATGTGAAGAAGACACACGTGCTGACAAAGCAAGAGACTTTATTGGGAAGGGATGCCCAGGTGGAGAGCAGGCAGCTAAGGGAACCCAGGAGGACTGCTCTGCCACGTGGCTCTCAGTCTCGGGTTTTATAGTAATTGGGTTAGTTTCTAAGTTGTCTCTGGCCAATCATTCCGACTCAGGATCCTTCCTGGTGGTGCTTACATCGCTCAGCCAAGATGGATTCCAACCAGAAGGATTCTGGGAGGTTGGTAGGACATGTGGATTGGAGTCTTCTCTCTCCTTTTGACCTTTATTGAAGTCTTCTGATTGGTGGCAGCTTGTTAGTTCTGCACTCCTTACCAGGACCTCCTGGTCCTGGTAACTCGTGCAAGTGGTTACTCTGATGCCTGGCCAGGATGGGTGGTTTCAGTCCATGGTTCCCCTAACAATACCAACCCCCAGCTGGTTGGTGACCCCTACCTTCCCTCCTACAATTTACTGTTTATATTAACATAACTAGTAAGTTTTATTGGCATGCCTTTATTATTCCAAAAGATTCCTGCCCAAGTAAATGGCTTGAGTTTTAGAGAAACTTCCACAAGCACCCATCAACTCTTCCATCTCGTCTAAAGAGAGCGTCAGCAATTTCAGCTGTAGTTTCCTCACCTCACAAAAATCGTTGCTGCTCCCACCAGTCCTGGACTACAGCATCCTGACTGTCAAGCAATCCTATTCCTCTTCTGCATTGAAAAACCCGCCTTAAATCGAACTTCCAATTATCAGTAAATTCCAACCTTGGCTTCCGGGCTCTGTGCACACCGTCATGGTGCTGAAGCTCTGTGGAGGTGTTCTTCCTTACTGCGGTAAGCAATAAACTACGTTTCTGTCTCATTAACAAATTTTGTTGCTGATATTTGGGGAGCCAGAATTCGAAGCAAGTGAAAAAATCCAGTGTTCCATAAGTTCTGTGTTAGGCAGCCCAGCCTAAGTTACTTTTATTTTTTTTTTTTTTTTTTTTTTTTAAGTTACTTTTATATTTCCCATTTCTTAGTCTACCTTTTGTCTTCCCTTAAAAAAATTGTTTTTTAATTTATTTTGGTAGCGCAAGCCTTGCTTTTCTCTCTTATACGGCTGCATTTTTTAAAAATTCGCATTTACAACATTATTTTCTCATGAGTTTTAATAACTGAATAAAACAGAAAGGAATTTGACAGGTCCAGCACCTGCGACTTTAAATCCGAACCTTCTCCAGTCAAAACCCAAGACAGCTGGTAGGAAGCAGGGACGAACTTCATTCTAGGAAATGTAGTCCAGGAGTTGCGTGAAATCTGAGGCGCTTCGTGGGGGTTCTGGGAAGTGTAGTCCGGGAACTGTGTGTAGCCCAAGGCACTTCCGCTTTGGGAAGGCCAGGTTGGGGCCGAGATTGCTTCCCCGGAGGTGAGTTAACACAGCGTCCCTGCAATCCTTGCCAGCCTCTGCGTGGGGCCAGCAGAAACCCGGTCCTCGCTCCTGGGGCAGGGAATCCTCGGCGATCGGCCGGGAGCGGGAGGGAGCCGCGGCGCTCCCCTCGAGTCGCGAGTTGGGGGCGGGCTCGCGTTCTGCGTCGAGTTTGAGGGTCTCCCGCGCGCTCTGCTCCCCCAGCCCTCCTCGGGGAACCAGGGGCCAGCTCTGTCGCTTTCTTGGGCAAATTATTGAGCGGCTTGTTTAATCTCTCTGCCTGTTTTCTCGGGTTAGTTCTTTAGCAGTGGTGGTCTTCTGAGGATTGAGATTATATTCGAAAAGAACAGGGCTGAGTACGGTAAGATGTTGGATGTTACCATAAAGTCCACTAAACACTCGGGCGCCCTGTTGTTTAGGAAGTTCCTGCGAGCCGGGATGGGGTCGGAGCTCCAGCTGCAGCCCCGCTGTCCTTTCCCTCGTCACTGACCGTGGGTTTGGTCCTGGATTCCTGGACTCTTTCTGGACACTTGTTTAGGAAGGAAAGTTGTTTTCAGCTGGATTCAGGGAAAAGTCCTCTGTGGTTTATTCCAGACAGAGAAATTATAACAGCGGAGTCTGGCTGATTGTTTCTCAAAAGCTGGTAAATAGACCAGATTGGTGGAAAGGAAAGTTTGCTTTATTTTGGATGCTGGCAAGGAGAGGAATACCTGTCCAAAGACTGAGTACGCTCACCCCCAGTCAGTGGGCAAGAACTTTTATAGACAGAGGGAGGAGGGGACGACCTGCAGTAACAGCACAGTCAGCTGTGACAGTCAGCTGGACATTCGTCATCAGTGGTCTGACTAGCATCATCTTAGTTGTTTTAGGTACAGCTAATCTTCACTTCCAGGGTTGGTTGGTTCCCATTTCTTTGAGGCCAGTTCTTGGGATGGCAGCTTATGTCATGGCCACAATCTGGTCATCATGTAGTTAACTTCTTCCACCTGGTGGAGGTTCCAGTAGCTAGAAGACAGCTCACAGGATACAACTCCGAATATTACCTATAGCCGCTGAGAAGGAGCTAAAGGTCCTTGACTGTGCTTAATGACCAAACTATTATCATTTGTTCTCCTTGGACTCTTTTCCCTTTTTTTCTGCATGTTCTCACTTCTCTGATTAAATTTCTTCTTTGGCTAAAGTTTGTCCACAGACAAAAGGCAGGCTGAGACTATACGGGGGAGGGACCACAGGGTCCTGCTTCATTTCAAAGTGATCCTGCTCACAGCTTAGCACGGTGCCTGCAGCCTAGCCGGGCCTTAATTTTTAAAAATGCCTAGTATTGTGTAACAACTCTGTGTCATTAATTTAAATGAAGCATGATTTCTTAGTCTTAGGTTTTTATTAGTCATTGTTTACCTTCATGCATATTCTAGAAGAAACTTAGTTGAGTGCCTCCAGCTTAACAGCACATGCAAGTAGTTAAGCTTATTAAGGAGGCAAATTCCTGGACCATTTAACCTTCATTAACAACAGCACAAATCACCTGTGAGACCACTTGTCCGAATTAGACTTTTTTTCTGAAAGTGAGGGAACTCAGGAGCCATCATCTGTGAAGTCAGTGTTTCCTAAGATCCGTCTTCTGTGAAGCAGATTCACAAAGGAAGTTTTATGAGTCTTAAGAGGACCTCCTTGTCGGAAGCTGCAGGCAACAGGGAGTTAGGGCACTGTTGTGCCCATTTATTTACAAGTAGACTGGACTGAGGTCAGAGAGATTAACAGCCCGCTCAAGGTTTATGTGACAAGTAGAAAACAAGCAGAAAGGCCGGAATTGGATCCCAGACATTTTGGCCCCATTAAGTTGTTGGTGCTGCCTGTCTGCATCTCATTTCCTCTGATAGCCAGCCTCAGGAATACCCTGGGAGCTTATAAGAAACACTTAGGGTAGGGCTGTTTCCGGATTGTTCATGAACTCAGGCAGCTGGCCAAGGGGGGCCCAGGGAGCTGGAATCGAGCTCCATTCTCACGGGGTTATGTCGTCACTGCGATTGCCGAGAGAAAGGGGACCCTCTTCCCGTACATTTAGCCCCATGTGCTCCAGCCATCCCGGCAGCTGTCTCACCGTGGCTTTCTTTCCCTTCCCCAGTTTTGCCTTCCCAGAACTCGGCCTTTCCCCAAAAGGAAGAGGGAGAAAAAAATGACCAAACTCCAGGTGAGTCGGATATGCCTTTCTGTTTCTTAAAATGACATCTCATTTCACAAAGACTGGACATGTTTTTCTCCTGCTCAGGAAAGGTAAGAGGGAACCAAAGGCACCTGAGGAACTGTGTGACGGGCCCTTGCTTTTTATTTCCAAATAATGGTGTGAAAATATTTAAAAAAAAAAATACTTATTTGGCTGCATCAGGTCTTAGTTGCATCACGTGGGATATTTTATTGCAGGACAGTCTCTAGTCATGGCTCCCGGGCTTCAGTACTTGTGACCCATGGGCCTAACTAATTGCACCACGACATGTGGGATTTGTTCCCCCACCAGGGATCAAACTGGAGTCCCTTGCATTGCAAGGTAGATTCTTAACCACTGGACCACTAGAGATGTCTCCAAAATTAATATTGTTAAAAAATAACTCCCACATTATAAACATGTTTACAAATCAGTTTTCATCTTCCCACATTCCTTTTCATTTGTATTTACGTGTATAGATTTGTGATTATAGTTTCAGTACTGTTTTGGATTTTTAAAATTTGATTGTATAGCACCTGCAACTTAAATGGTCATATCACTTTCCATAATTTACCTAATATTTTTCCCTGTTGTCCATATTTATGTGGTTAATGAATTTCAAAGGGCTTCCCTGGTGACTCAGTGATAAAGAACCCACATGTAAGGCAGGAGACTTGGGTCTGATTCTTGGGTCGGGAAGATCCCCTGGAGAAGGAAACGGCAACCCACCCCAGTATTCTTGCCTGGAGAATCTCGTGGACAGAGGAGCCTGGTGGGCAACAGTCCATGGGGTTGCAAAGAGCTGGACATGACTTAGCAACTAAAAAACAATGAATTTTACCATTTCAAAATGTTTGCAGTGACAGTTTTCCTTCATATAACCTTTCTTCCCAAACAGGAATTCTGAGTGCTCTGCCGTTTTCTTTCTAAAATTTTCAGAGCTCATTTTTCTCATGGGGACCCTCAAGTTTTGTGTCTAAATTGTCTAAAATATGGTTTAGTGTAACAGAATCCAACTGATATTGAATTCAGAGAAAATAGTTTTGTTTTCAGACAAAAAGAACTAGAGGTATGTTTTTTTTTTTCCTTTGAGTAATTTATTTATTTATTTGGCTGTGCTGGGTCTTAGTTGCAGCATGTGGGATCTAATTCCCTGACCAGGGATCAAACCCCGGCCCCCTGCATTGGGAGCGTGGAGTCTTAGCCACTGAACCACCAAGGAAGTTCCAAGAAGGACTAGATTCTGTAATTCTGAGTTACATGCGTATCTATTATAGTTAAGTGTCTGTTTTATTCATTGCCGTGTGAATATATTTTAGAGGGACACACTTGAGTTTGGAGAGTCTAGTAGCATCAGGGACTTACCAGACATTTACTCTATGGAGCAACTGTGTAAGGATATGTGTGTGTGCTTAGTCATGTCCGACTCTTTGCGACCCCATGGACTATAGCCCCCCAGGCTCCTCTGTCCGTGAATTTTTCCAGGCAAGAATACTGGCGTGGGTTGCCATTTTCTTCTCCAGGAGATCTTCCCGACCCAGGGATTGAACCCGAGTCTCCTGCATTGGCAGGCGGGTTCTTGACCATAGATGCCCTGTATCTGCATTACAGCTAAAATACAGTTAGCTGTATTAAGACACAGTTAAAATACAGCTGCATTTTAACAGATTTGTGAGCTTTCAGTTTCCTGTTAAAATCTGCTCAGTCCCCAGCTGACACTAGAGTTTCCATTGCCTGGGCTAGATCTTTTCAGGAGTTGGATGAGGGTAAATGGAGAGAGCCAGGAGAAGAGACTGCTCTATTCTGGGCCCTGAGGCCGAGTCGTGTAGACGCCTGGCAGGGCCAGTGGCTGGAGAACTCCAAAAATAACACTCCCCTCACGTCCTGCCTTTTCTAAGTGCCTGCCTCTTCTTTGCCAGATGTGCCAACTAGTTGTTTAATACATCAGTGCTCAGGACTCCAGTCAAAACAAGTGCAGAGATGAGCGAAGCCTTTAGGGAAATAGACTCATTTGTTTATCTGTGGCTCTGCTGAGTCTTTTTTGTTGCTGCCTGCAGGCGGTGAACGGGCTTCTCATTGCTGTGCCTTCTCTTGTGGAGCATGGCCTCTGGAGCTCGGGCTTAGTAGTTATGGTGCAAGGGCTTAGTTTCCCCGCAGCATGTGGAATCTTCCTGGAACAAGAATCGAAACTGGGTCCCCTGCATTGGCAGGCAGATGCTTTCTTTTTTAAAAAATGTTTTATTTTGTGCTGTGCTCAATCACTCAGTCATGTCTGACTCTTTGCGGCCCTGTGGTACCTTACTTTATTTACTGGCCTTTGCTATGCTGGGGTCTTTGCTGTGTTCGGGCTTTCTCTGGCTGCGGAGAGCGGGGGCTACTCTCTAGTTTTGGTGCACGGGCTTCTCGCTGCGGTGATATCTCTCGTTGCAGCGCAGGGGCTCTAGGCACGTGGGCTCAGTGGTTGTGGTGCACGGGCTTAGTGCCCAGAAGCATGTGGGATCTTCTCGGACCAGGGATGGAACTACTTTCCCCTACCTTGGCAGGTGGATTCTTTTTTTTTAACTGTAAGGATAATTGCTTTAGAGTATTGCATTTGGCAGGTGATTCTTAACCACTGGACCACCAGGGAAGTCCCTCAGTTCAGTTCAGTCGCTCAGTCGTGTCCGACTCTTTGCAACCCCATGAATCGCAGCACGCCAGGCCTCCCTGTCCATCACCAACTCCCGGAGTTCACCCAAACTCAGGTGCATCAAGTCAGTGATGCCATCCAGCCATCTCATCCTCTGTCGTCCCCTTCTCCTCCTGCCCCCAATCCCTCCCAGCATCAGGGTCTTTTCCAATGAGTCAACTCTTCTCATGAGGTGGCCAAAGTATTGGAGTTTCAGCTTTAGCATCAGTCCTTCCAAAGAACACCCAGGACTGATCTCCTTTAGAATGGACTGGTTGGATGTCCTTGCAGTCCAAGGGACTCTCAAGAGTCTTCTCCAACACCACAGTTCAAAAGGATCAATTCTTCGGCACTCAGCTTTCTTCACAGTCCAACTTTCACATCCATACATGACCACTGGAAAAACCATAGCCTTGACTAGATGGACCTTTGTCCCTAGAGGCGCATATTTTTTGATAGGCAGTTGCCACTTCTTGGAACTTAACCTAAGGAAATAACCAGACAGGTTGGCTGAGGTCTATATGAAAATATGATTGTTTGTTTTTGCAGCATCTTCAATAGGTTTAAATCCTTAAATTTTTGTATCATTTATTTGGAATGATTAAATGTATTTTTCACTTGTGCGAAGTACCAGGCAGACACAAATAATGATAATAGGAATAGTGGTGGCTGACATTTGTTGAATATTTATTTAATGACACGTGTCAGGTACTATCCTAAATCTTTTGCACATTCTCATTTAATCCCTTCAAGTACCCTATGGTGAGTCGCCTTTTTATTTTAAAAAAAAGTAATTATTTATTTGACAGCATTGGATCTTAGTTGCAGCATGTGGAATCTAGTTCCCTGACCAGGGATTGAACCTGAGCCCCTTCTATTGGGAGTTCTGACTTAGCCACTGGACCACCGGGGAAGTCCCTGATGATGTTCTTTTGTGCAGATGAGGAGATTGAGGGATTGAAAAGTTAGGTGACTTGTCCAAGACTGTAAAGTTAGAAGTGGAGTCAGAGAGTGTGAACTGAAGCATTCAGTCTCTAAAACCTGTGTTCTTCACCTTGGCACTGAACGCTGCTGCACTGTTAGATAGGGCACGCTCCTGAGACAGAATGAACTAGATACCTGCCTCCACTCGAGGTACTGAAGGCTGGTTAGATGGGCAGGCATTGACAAAATTACTGTACTGCCCACTCAGAGGAGGAGATGGGCACTGTTAAATACTATTGGGAGCCAATGAACTCAACATTTCTTAAAAACGTGGCACTTTCAAATTGTAAAATGCATGTATACCATGATTGAAGGACGACAATTCTAGAGACACGACCATACAAAGGGTGCAGTGTTGCGTGCCCGGAAGGTTTTAGAATTTTTCCTTTTCATTCCTTCCTCCACCATCCCCCTCCCACCCCCTGCGTCTCTGGTGTGACTGTGGAAGGGGAAGAGGAAACCATCTCCTAAAAGGAGGTTCAGGTCACTTAGAATCTGGAACAGCTTCCCACGTGTCTCCTCCACCGTCTCCGTGCTGCTCTTCCCTCAAAGGCAGTTGGTTGTAGGACTGAGGCTACGTGTGTTTGGTGTCGTAGGAGGCATTGACCTTCAAGGATGTGGCTGTGACCTTCACTGAGGAGGAGCTGGGGCTGCTGGACTTGGCCCAGAGGAAGCTGTACCGAGATGTGATGCTGGAGAACTTCCGGAACCTGCTGTCCGTGGGTGAGGATGGCGCCCTGTGGCTTGGCATCACCCCCGTAGGGTTCCCTACGTCGGCACTACTGACTTTTGGGGCCAGGTGATCTGTCGTGGAGACTGTCCTGAGCATTTTAGGATGTTTAGTAGCGTCCCTGGCCCTCTGCCCGCTACTTCAAGACTTTGGGACTCCTCAGAGACCAGTTTTCCAGTCCCTTTGGAAAACACAGAGACAAAACGTTCCTAGTCTTTGTTCCAAGGTAAACATTAGTCTTTTGTAAATGAATTGTGTGAACAGTCGAGCTTGACTGTACCTGGCTCCTTATTTCATATTATAGCTTGCTTTTTTTAAATCCCAAATTTAACCCTCGCCTTGAAACTTCCCCAGGTGGTCCAGTGGTTAAGAATTTGCCTTCCAATGCAGGGGGTGCGGGTTCGATCCCTGGTTGGGGAGCTAAGATCCTACATGCCTTGTAGCCAAAAAAGAAAAACCACACAAAACCCTTTCCTATTATATTTTTTGTAAACCTGTGGGTCCTGACCCATTGGTGCATCATGAAATTAGTAAATGGCTTGAGCATTCTTTCCATAATGTAGAATAAAGTAGCAACATCAGAGCCCCGCGGCCAGAACGGTGCACGTTGTATCAGCAACTGCAGCGCTCACAGTAAGGAGTGTGGGAGCCGACAGAGGATGTGATGGCCACCACGAGAGCCAGGTCATTCTGGCTTCTATTTCAGCAGTTTATGTGGGGTAGTCACTAAGGACACTAGATGTATTTTTCACAGTGGGTCTGATGAAGAATGTTCATCATGGGATTGGAACCAGAATTGTTCAGTACTTCCCCCCCGCTTTTTTTCTCAGGGCACCAGTCCTCCAAGCCAGACATGATATCTGAGTTGGAGAGAGAGGAGAAGTTCTGGATGACAGAGATCCAGCCCCAGAGAGGAGGGTGTTCAGGTGAGAACCGCACGGCCGGGCCATTCCCCGGCGTCTGTCTGGAGCATCTGTGTCTTCTCCACGCAGCAGCCAGAGTGGCCCTTTGAAGAGCTCAGTCACCGCACAGTCTGGTGCTCCGGTCCTCCCGCGCCGCCCCCAGCGCCCACTCCACTAGGAATAAAGGCCGCTGTGTTTAAGGACCCCCTCACCCAGCCGTGCCGTCCTGCACTTCCGTCCTGTCGAATCCCCTCCCATGTCCTCTGTTCTCACATCCGAGGTTTATGTTTGTACACGAGGATCGTTTCCTCTTTTTCCTCTGGCCGGAAGGCTGCTAGCCCGCAGACCTCCGACCCCTCATCCTCTGTTCAGAAGGTGTCTCACCCACGGCCTTCCCTGGCCGCTCCTTTTACTCTTAATTCATGTTTGTTTGTTTTTTTGGCTGCGCTGTGCAGCATGTGGGGTCTTAGTTTCCTGACCAGGGATGGAACCCGAGCTCCCTGCAGTGGAAGCAGAGGGTCTTAACCACTGGACCACCAGCAGAGTCCCTGGATTCTGTATGAGTTTTCGGATGAATTTTCCTATTTCTGTATTGGGATTTTGACAAGCATAGCGTTGAATCTGTGGATCCCTCTGGGTAGCACTAGCGAAGCAGTATTAAATCTCCCCATATGTGGACCAGCGTTTTGTAGCTTTCAGCGGACAAGCCCTTCACCTCCTTGGTTCATTCCTAAGTATTTTATTCTTTTTGACGCTATTATAAATGGAATTTTTTTCTTTGTTTTCAATTGTTCATTGAGGATAGAAATGCAACTAATTTGGGGTTTTTTTAATTGCAGTACAGTTGAGTCACAATGTTGTATTTTCTGTTGTAAACAAAGTGATTGAGATATACATACACACATTCTTTTCTACATAATTCTTCCATTTTGGTTTATCACAGGATATTAATACCGTTCCCTGTGCTATATAGTAGGACCTTGTTTATCCATTCTGTATATAAAAGCTTTCTCTCCTAACCCTGGACTCTCAGTTCATGCCTCCGTCCCACCATGTCCCTTCACAGCCGCCAGTCGTCTGTTCTCTGTCCGTGTTTCTGTTTCATAGATAAGTGTGTTTGTGTCAGATTTCAGATTTCACATATAAATGACATCGTGTAGTATGTCTTTCTCTTACTTCACTGAGTATGATAATCTAGTTGCAGCCATGTTGCTGCAAGTGGCATTACTTCATTCTTTTTACGGCTGAGCAGTCGTCTATTCTATGTACATGTGTACACCCCACATCTCCTTCCTCCGTTCATCTGTCGATGGCTGTTTAGGTTGCTTCCATGTCTGGACTATTGTGAATAGTGCTGCTCTGAATATAGGGGTGCCTGTATCTTTTGAATTTTCGTTTTGGCTGAATATATGCCCAAGAGTGGGATTGCTGGCGCATATGGTAATTCCATTTTCAGTTTTCTGAGAAACCCCCCTACTGTTTTCTACAGTGGCTAGAAATGCAACCTAATCTTTGTATGTTAACATTATACCCTGCTGCTTTGCTGAATTCACTTATTGGTTTTAGCAGTTTTTTCTGTGTGGAGTCCATATTCCCAGTCAGGCAGGCAGTCACCTCACCTTCTCTGCCCCTCTCCGGTACTTACTTAAACAGTCACATGGCCTCAGTGACATTTTCTACATTTCAAACGTGACATTTATAGACGTCACAGATTTTGCAGCTGGGGTCGACGAGGAGGCTCTGTGTAGGAACAGAGAAGAAATTACAGAAATGAACCTTATGCCATTCTAAGTTTAATTTGCATAATTTGGTATTACTCTTAATTTGTCTTTAGTATTATAAGAAGCTCCTTGTGAATTCCCTGTGGACCAGTAGTGAGGACTGTGTGCTTTCACTGCCAAGGGCCCGGGTTCATTCCCGTGGGTGGTGATTAAGGAGGAAAAAGATCTGCACTCTGAAAACTGTAGTCCCTGTTAGCATTTCCACGGACCCCTAAGCTGCCTGTTTGCCATCTCCTGGCAAGTGCAGCATCTACTGCAGAAGTGGAAGAATCTCATACAGAAAATCAGTTAATTCTAAAAGTGTGAATGTGATTAAGATAATCATATACGAAAGCACCAACCTGAGGGTATACATGATAAAAATGAGTTCAGTTTTAACACCCATTTTTTTTTTAAAACTCCACCAGAGAATTTCCATCATCATGTCTTCTGTTTGATTTCTTTCATCAGTGTCTTACAGTTTTCAGAGTACAGATCTTTTTCCTCCTTAAGTTTTTTATTCCTAGGTATTTTTTTTTGATGCAGTGGTAAATGGGATTTTCCCCTTAATTTCTCTTTCCGATCTTTTGTTGTTAGTGTAGTAGGAATGCAAGAGATTTGTTGTATTAATTTTGTCTCCTGCAGCTTTGCCGAATTCATTGATGAACTCGAGTAGTTTTCTGGTAGCATCTTTAGGATTTTCTGTGTATAGCATGGAGTCATCTTAAGCCAGGTGGCCTTCTTAGTGATCTTCTGTACCTGCATTTCAGCTTCTCTGAAAGTGTTAACCCAGGTGCAGCAAGTGGTGCTGGCCACAGCACAGATACCACCTCACTCAGCTGGAAGATAATCAAGGGCCATCCTGTTAGGCAGGCTTCTCAAGTGGCTCAGTGGTAAAGAATCTGCCTGCTAAGCAGGAGATGCGGGTTCAATTCTTGGGTTGGGAAGATCCCCTGGAAGAGGAATGGCACCCCACTCCAGTATTCTTGCCTGGGAAATCCCATGGACAGAGGAGCCTAGCGGGCTACAGTCCATGGGGTCGCAAAGAATCGGACACGATTAAGCAACTAAACAACAATCCTATTGGCAGCAGCCTCGACCAGAAGGGCCACATATTTCTCTAGGCAGCTAGTGTCATGGCAACAGAATCTGCAGTCTCGTCAAGAATTAAGGTTTCTGATCACAGCCTCACTTACATCTACTCTTAATCAGGGAAGTAGAGCCCTGCCCAAGGAAGCGGATCCTGAATCAGGAAAAGCCTCCTGGTAGGCCCTTTCTAGAGCAGGTAGGGGGCATGGTTATGTAACTGACCGGCATTACCCAGCTGTGTGCCACCAATGAGGCATCCACAGGCCCGAGGAGAAGCATAATCACCCCAGAGAAAGAGGAACCTTGTCAGGGCACAAACCACTTCTGTGAAGACGGCCCGTTAGTGGATTCATTTGTAAGAACCGTTATCTGTTATCATTCAAACCAGGGGTCTGTTAACTTTTATATAAGGCTAGGACAAAATCTATTCTAAATTCCAGGCATTACCCCCTTAGCTGTGGCCTGGGGGATGCAAGTGAGGGTATAATCTCCCCAGGTCAACGCCGGAGTAAAGAACAGGATTCACACTTAGTTAAAGCCTGGATCCGGCACCTTGGGCTGAGGCAGTTGTCTACCCTGGTGTCAGCTGCCTCTTGCCTGTGTCACTGTGGTCGGGAGGTCCCCAGCATACCCTCTAGTTTCCCCGAAGCGGCAGTGGATAAGCACACTTGGTGAGGCCCTTTCTGAAGGGCTGCTTTTCTTCTTCCTGATTCCAAATCAGAAGGTGGGAGAAAATTGGAAGTGTTAATTTGAATCAGAGTTAGATATTTGAGGAAACTAGAAAAATTCAGGATCCAGGCCAGTTTACAGATATGTGAAAAAAAGCTCCAAGACAATTAGCAGGAGTAGAATCTAATAGCCACAAAGGTAAAACCATTTTTTTTTCTTTATAATTACTCCCCCACCCTTTTTTCTTTAACCAAAGATGATGGCAGTAAAGCTCATTTGTTTGTGTTAAACTTGGCCTGATTGTTTATATAAGCACAGCAGGAAAGGTGACTGATCACATTAAATCTTTTCTAAGATTGCTTTCCTGGAGGCCTGAAAGCCAGGTACTAGCTCAGCTGCTCCAAGCAGTTCCTTGAAGCTGTGTGGGCACACCCAAATCTACACCCGTCTCTCAAATACGATATTCCAGTCAAGCCTGGGTAAATGATGGTGTTTCAGTTTGTGTCCTGTCACCAGGAGAACAGATTCTTACTGAATTTATGTGAACAGATATACTGTCTGGAAAATAAGGATAGTCACTGAGACTTCCTGAATTCTGGAAGGATCAGTTAAGGATAAAAAATAGATGTCTCGGGGCTCGATGTCCAGTGGCTAAGACTCTGCTGTCCATGCAGAGGGCCGGAGTTCAATCCCTGATCAGGGAACTAGATCCCACATGCTGCAAAGAAGACCTGGTGAAACCAAAGAAATAAGTAAATTTTTTTTTTTTAAGTAGATGTCTCATCTTTGCTAACAAAAGTATATTTTACCAGATTGCTGTTAAGTCATAGGTAACCTAAGAGAAAAAGGTCTCTCTAAATCTGGAAAAACAAAAAACATCAGAGCATCCTCCCCAGCCTCTGTTGTCCCATAATTAACACAATTCTGCTTGAATTTGTTTTTCCCCATTAATTCTTTCAACGTTGCCTGATGATTGAGGTCAACAGGGCAGCAATCCTTCCAAGAAGTTCGTAGGGTTTTCATGTGATTTTCCCGGTTGATGTGGGTGCCTCGATCATTAGAGACTGGAAGGTGCACCCCAAGCAGGAAACTCAGTCTCTAACAGTTTCTTTGCCGCCATGAGGGCTCTGGTCTTGTGGCCTGGAAAGACTTTACCACCTGGAAGACATCCTGCCTAGTGACCCACAGTGAGGGGCCCTTGAATGAATCCCCGCTGCTGCCGAGTAGTCAGAGGATCCACAAAGAGCAGGTCTGAGGCCTCTAGGGACAAAGACGGTTTTACTTTTTCTTTTAAATTTTTTTAAATTGAGGTAATTAACATTAATTTCAGGTGCACAACGTAATGAATCAACATTTGTATACGTGACAAAATGATTGAGTCTAGTTAACATCCATCACCACGTGGAATTTTTTTTTCTTGTGATGAAAACTTCTAAGGTCTCCTGTCTTAAGGTCTCCTCTCAGCGACTTTCACATATGCAGCACAGTATTATAACCGTAGTCACCAGGCTGTACAGAGAGTTTTGACTTACAGGTTTTTCTTAAACGCACTGTGGTGAGTGAAGGAATGCAGACACCAACAACGGGGTTTTCCAGGGAGCTGGAGAGATCAAGCAGCCACCTGGGGTTTTTCCTGGAGCCCTGACTATCCCTTGAATTTACAGCCATTGTTCGTGCATCTCAGTCTGATTCAGGAGCTGGCTGTTGCCAGGTGACAAGGATGTCAGGGTGGCAGAAGTCTGGCATTGAGGGGTCGCTCTCTACAAAAGCAGAGTGCACTTCGTCCACACACACCACACTGAACAGATGCTGCTGCTGCCTTTGTGTAAAAGTCAGCAAGGGTGCTTCCCTGAGACTCGGGTGCAGTCCTTTCAGTCTGAGCCTCAGTTTTGATGACAGACAATGTTTATAACATTTCATGCCAGGACACACAACACAATTTCAGGAACACTTGCAACATGTACCACCAGTCCCCAGAAATGGCGAGAAAGGTAGTGAACTCAGAATGGTTTTCCCGACGCCGTGCCTGTGTTTCTTCTTGACCCAGAACACCCTCAGAAGTTCTGCTTGGGGATCTTGTTGCTGCTACTGATCTGATACGAGACAGAATTCAACGGAGTACATGTGAAGATCTAAATGGACTTATTCATCAATTCATGAAGCATCCCGGGCTTGTTATGAATAATAAGACACCCATTTCACCCTTAGGGCTCTGAAGCCATTTTAGGAAGAGACCAAAATATTAGAACAAAGTAAAAAACCAAATATTAGAACAAAAAACACTCCCATTTTCTTTCCCCTTAGGAGCCATGAGCCAGGAACCATGGAAGACAATGAAACATCTGTTATAAATCACCACTCACCTTCATAGCATATAGTGTATAGGAATTGTATGTCCACTTTTTCAGAAGTGTTTTTTTTGATGCTATATAAATGGAGTTAATTCCACTTTCCAATTACTTCTATTACATCTGAATATATTTTTGTATAATTTTATTTTCTTGTGCAGCAAAAGTTTTATTAAAGTGAAAACAGAGAAAACTTCTGACACAGACCTCAGAAGGGAGCAGAAAGACTGCCCCAGATTTTCGTACCATCTTGTAGCTTGCGACGTCCCTCTATTCACCTATTCTAAACTCATTTTTGTATATTCCTAAAGACTTTTCTTTATGTAGATTCATAACCTTTGCAAATATATTCTTTGCTTTCCTTCCCAATCTGTATGCCTCTTGCTTCCTTCTGCTTGAATGCGGGTAGAGATTTTAGGGGAGTCTGCGTCCACACAATATGGTTACTGAAACAGGTATATTAACAATCACTTGTTGGGGGCGGGGTTCTCCTCTGTTTTATGCATCTTTGTCTCTTCTCATTCTTTTGGGTAAATCACGTGTGTTGGCGTCACACTCCTGTGTCTGTCTTGGCTTCTAGCGGCTGTTTTTCAGTCCAGACCCTCCATCTCTTCCTTGTCTGCATCCACCAAGGATATGGGCACATCTCACTCTCAACTGATCCCAAATAGCACTTTTTAAAAAATTATTTAATTTTTTTCTACTCCCCTGCCATACTTTTTTAAATGTGGCTTTTTCTTCATTGATGTTCTCTTGGTTTCTGTAGACCTTTGTTTTTCGGAACTCTGATGAAGGCATTTTCCCTAGTTGCTTACTGAATGTTTCCACGGCGGGAGCAACGGCTTGGTGATGCCATGCTCTCCTTCCTTAATTCCTTATTCTTTCCCTTTCAGGAGGCGGGAATCACGAGATGGCAGCTGTTCAGGACACAGGAGTGAGCTGCCTTTCACGGGTAGAGCTTTCATGCTGGCAAATCAGGAGACATGTGAGCAAATCAACCAAAAGCCAAGACTCTGTGATAAATACTCAAGAGAAGAGTTCTCAGTCCCCCAAACAACATAATTCCCCTGCAGGAGTGTCCGCTCAGGCTTCCATGGAAGGCAGCTGTTTCGTGACTCTTATAGAGGATCATTCTGATATTATTGAAAATCAAGAATTTCCAGCTGGGAGAGCTCCGAATTCCTGGAGTAAACTCTGTCTGAGCAAGACACAGAATTACCAGAGGGGTTGTCAGCTGACTTCCATGAAGAACAAGATCTGTATGTTTGCTCCATGTGTTGACTTTTTCCCATGTATCTCCCCCCACCACGATGACCACACGGTGCCCCAAAAAGAGAAGGCTCAAGGCACAAGAGAGTGTGGCAAAGACCTCCTCAAGGCATCACCACTAGCCCAGCAAAGCATCGTTGAGGCTGGACCGAAAGCCTACCTGTGCAATGAGGGTGAGAGAGGACTCGGTGACCGCACCAGCCTGGAGCTTCATCAGCGGCTACACTTGGGCGGGAAGTCCCCGACCCACAGGACGCCCAAGAAGGACCCAGCTCACGGCTCAGCGCGCCCCACTCCGCCGGGCGCCCTCCCAGGGACGAAGCGCTACTGGTGCCGTGAGTGCGGGAAGGGCTTCAGCCAGAGCTCCAACCTGCAGACCCACCAGCGCGTCCACACCGGGGAGAAGCCCTACTCGTGCCACGAGTGCGGGAAGAGCTTCAACCAGACCTCACACCTGTACGCCCACCTGCCCATCCACACCGGGGAGAAGCCCTACCGCTGCGAGAGCTGCGGCAAGGGCTTCAGCCGGAGCACCGACCTCAACATCCACTGCAGGGTCCACACCGGCGAGAAGCCCTACAAGTGCGAGGCGTGCGGCAAGGGCTTCACGCAGAGGTCCCACCTGCAGGCGCACGAGCGGATCCACACCGGCGAGAAGCCCTACAGGTGCGCGGACTGCGGGAAGCGCTTCAGCTGCAGCTCCAACCTTCACACGCACCAGCGGGTGCACACGGAGGAGAAGCCCTACAAGTGCGAGGAGTGCGGCAAGCGCTTCAGCCTGAGCTTCAACCTGCACAGTCACCGGCGCGTGCACACGGGCGAGAAGCCCTACAAGTGCCAGGAGTGCGGCAAGGGCTTCAGCTCCGCCTCCAGCTTCCAGAGCCACCAGCGGGTGCACACGGGCGAGAAGCCCTTCCGCTGCAGCGAGTGCGGGAAGGGCTTCAGCCAGAGCTCCTACTTCCAGGCCCACCAGCGCGTGCACACCGGGGAGAAGCCCTACAAGTGCGAGGTGTGCGGCAAGCGCTTCAACTGGAGCCTGAACCTCCACAACCACCAGCGCGTGCACACGGGCGAGAAGCCCTACAAGTGCGAGGAGTGCGGCAAGGGCTTCAGCCAGGCCTCCAATCTCCAGGCCCACCAGAGCGTCCACACCGGGGAGAAGCCGTTCAAGTGCGCCGCGTGTCAGAAGCGGTTCAGCCAGGCCTCACACCTGCAGGCGCATCAGAGAGTCCACACCGGGGAGAAGCCCTTTAAGTGCGGTACCTGCGGCAAGGCCTTCAGCCAGAGGTCGAACCTTCAAGTCCATCAGATAATCCACACGGGCGAGAAGCCCTTCAAGTGCGAGGAGTGCGGGAAGGAGTTCAGCTGGAGCGCGGGGCTCAGCGCCCATCAGCGGGTGCACACGGGAGAGAAACCCTACACATGCCAGCAGTGTGGCAAGGGCTTCAGCCAGGCCTCGCACTTCCACACCCACCAGAGGGTCCACACGGGGGAGAGGCCCTACATATGTGACATATGTTGTAAGGGCTTCAGCCAGAGGTCACATCTTGTTTACCACCAGAGGGTCCACGCAGGAGGGAATCTATAGGGGTGGGGGGTGTGGAACCGGCCTCAGTGAGAACCCACCTCTTCATCTCTGTTGGAAAAGTCCTGTCCCAGGGGTCACGGGAGGTTCCTGTGGGCCTCGGAAGCTCCGAGCCATCTTCATGGGAAAGAAGTTGTAGAAAAGGTAGTGTTTGCAAGTTTCAGCTGGGAGGTGACCTCTTTGTAGAGAATATATTCTATAAATATGGTCAGTAGTTACACCAGAACCCTGAGTGCCCTCTCAAGATGTGACACGAGAAGAATCGTTGCCCTTTTCCCAGGAGAGAAGGCTTACACATGAAGGTTTTATGGGCGGGACTTGAACTAACAGAAGTATAGTGCAGACAGTCAATGCCACCTGCAGGGTGCCCTGCACACAGGGTGGGCTGTTCGTCGCCACTCCGTCTACCGTGTAGAACTGTGTGTGGCTTCTAATAGGTCCCCGGCAATTACTGAACCAAGTGGAGAAAAACCCTCTAATCAGGACAGATACTTGAAAATTCTAGTCCGTTCCCTAAATTTGTAACAACATACTCAAGAGGAATCCTGCAAAGTCGCCTTAATAAAATTAATTTCAGGAAACATTCATCGACAGAATCACATTAATACTGCCACCCACAACACTATAGATTTGGACAAGGCTTGTGAATGGCCACCAGCCTCCATCCAGCTTCAGTCATATGTATGGAATTACCCATTGTGAGCAGTAATATTGAGTATCATTAGCTTGTATTTTATACACCGAAAAAGACTTATTAGTCTAATAACATATTACAGTTTATATGATTGGAAATTTTGTACCCTAACTTGTTACAGTAGGGTGTTACTGTAACTGAAAGTGTTAAAAGTAGTTACTAGTGACAAAAAGTTTCTTAGTAAACTTGAATTGTTAATAATTGATTTCTTTGTACTGTTTCCATTCAGGTCCTGGTCACAGTGTCTTTTCTATGCATGACCCTTCGTCCACACTTCAGGCAGTGGGTTTGGCAGAAACCAAGGATATTGTTTGTCAAATTCCACCCAGTTCCTTCCCTAAAAATGGTTGAGGGGGGAGGGTCGGGGGTAGACAAGAACGCTTTTGGATTTTGAGATTTCATGTACACAGCATTCTGTGTTCAAGGATTGAACGTCTTAGTGAACATTCCCTGGTTAATATATATCAAAATACTCTGACCTGGCAAGTCCTAGCAGTCGGGGTTTTGCTGACACAAAGGAAGATTGTCTTACTCGTTCAAGGGGCTTCCCTGGTGGCCCAGTGGTCAAGAATCCACCTGCTGACACAGGAGATGCAGGTTCAATCCCTGAATCAGGAAGATCCCCTGGAGAAGGAAATGGCAACCCACTCCAGTATTCTTGCCTGGGAAATCCCAGGGACAGAGGAGATGGGGTCAAAGTCGGATGCGACTGAGCACGCAAGGAAAATTGTACATAAAGATGCTTATACTGATTTAAAAAGGGGTGGGGGGGGAATACTTACATAAATATATTCTAATAATACACAGCCATGGAAAATATGTTACAGGTTGTGATGATAGGAAAAGAGACGTTCATGAGAAAACGAGGTGAGAGTTCCTGGTGTAGTCCAGGTCATTAAAAGATGTATATACCTAATGATGCGATCACGTGCACGGAGGTGTGCCCAACCGTGTGATCATGGGCACGGAGATGACAGGTGGAGAGGTACTGATTAATATGCTACCTGGTTTACTCCAGCAGAGGTTGGGATGGATTTTCTTTACAACTTTTTTGAAAAATTATTTTACAGTGACCATTACCCATTTTACCAAAGCAGTGAAACTGGGACAGCAAAATTACTGAATGACAATCCCTTACAGCTGAATCTTAACCGCTTTATCTCACAGCATATAAACCTGTGTCATGGATGTACATAGAAGGGTGTTCACCGTTAGCATCATTGGTAGCAGCACACGCTGCATTCATCAGCTGGATCTGAAAAAACAATCTGTGGCTTATCCATTCGGTGGAATATGATACAGCATCAAATGGAATAGGTAGATTCAGTTACTGACATTACTAGGTATGCAGAATATCCTGAGGAAAGTGGACAGAGGCAAAGAATTCTGTATGAAATGTTTCACATAATGCCCTCCTTTTAAAGGTAACTAGATCATATCATATATATATGTCACAATAAAGATACATCACAGATACCTAAGGGCATTATTGTAAATTTTTAATTTTTTGAAATTAAAGTGTTTTAGAGCATTTTAGTTCATTCTAAACACTCAGAAAGAAGAAAAATAGAAATCTCATTTATACTTTTTGAGTAATGTGATTACAAGCAAACCTATTTATCTAATAGCTGAACTGAGAACCAGGGAGCCTTGGCCTGTCTCTACAAATCGGCATGGCCTCCAGCATGACCGCATCACAGTAGCTGGACAGGACAAGGGGCCGAGTCTGCTGAGAAAAACCAGCAGACGCACTATGGCCTTTGCTGATCTGACCGTGGAAGTAACAATGTCAGCCAGTCTGTAGAAATAGTCACAAAAGCCTGCCAAGATCAAGGGGAGGGGATATGGACCCCACCTGAGGTGAGGAATGTCAAAGAATTACCAAACATAATAAGACTATCATACATTGCTACAACACTAATAAAGAGTTCATTCAAATTCCACAGTTACCCCTATATATATATACACACACGCAGATATATATGTATAACATCCCCCCCTATTTCTGGATGGAATCTTAAGATGTGTCATAACCTGCATTTGATTGTCATGTTCTTTAGGCTTTAAATCTGGATCCGTTCCACAGCCTGCCTTTGCCTTCCATAAAACTCGCCTTTTTGAAGAGCCCAGGCTTGTTATTTTGTAGGATGTTCCTAACTGGGGCTTTGACTCCTCATAATTAGATTCATGTTAAACATTTGTCACGTGAGTGTTATGAATGATGCATAGGTCCAGCGTGGTAGGACAGGAAACACAATGTACCTGTTACATGAATGACGGTGACTTCAGTCACTTGGACACACTGTAACTACTAGATTTCTCCAGCTGTGAAATTGCTATTTGCCTTCGAAGTTAGTAACTAATCTGTGGGGACGTCTTTGGGACTGTGTAACAACTACCTCCTCATAACCTTCACCTGCTAGTCTTTGCATTCATGGATATTCTTGGAATCAATTATCACTGCCACGATGGCAAAAGGGTGACTTTCTTTATCATCCCTTTTATATTTAGCAGTTGGCGCTCTGCCGTTAGAAGAGCTTTCCCTTCTCCCCCAAGTCTCTCCCTCAGTATGAATCCTTGTTTTCTTGCACAGTAGGATCCTGGGTTTATCTTACTGTGTGCTGGATCCACAGACTCTACAGAGCCCTGAGTCCTTGGAGTGGAGAAACCACTCATTGTTCTCACTGTTACTGGGGTAGCAGTCCTTCGTGTACATGTGTGTAGATGCTGACACCTTTCATTTCAAGTAAGTCTTTCCCTATTCCATATTGACTTCTTTCTCCAAAAATCAGAAATTGGCTCCCAGTCATCAGTCTGTTTACTCATTTGTTCAGTCCTCCAAAATGCAGCTCTGCTGGAGAAGGGATAGGCTACCCGCTCCAGTATGCTTGGGTTTCCCTTGTGGCTCAGCTGGTAAAGAATCTTCCTGCAAGGCGGGAGACCTGGGTTCGACCCCTGGGTTGGGAAGATGCTCTGGAGAAGGGAAAGGCTACCAACTCCAGTATTCTGTCCTGGAGAATTCCATGGACTGTATAGTCCATAGGGTTGCAAAGAGTCAGGCATGACTGAGTGACTTTCACTTTCCAAAACGCAGCAAGAACCTTTAGAGTTCCTAAACAACGTCACTGCAAAAAAACACACCTGCTTGTGTGGCAAGGCAGATTCTTAACCACTGGACCACCAGGGAAGTCCCTCTTCAGATATTTAAAGTGGGCTATTTACCTCCTTGGAATTACACAGTAAATGCTTTTCAGTGTTCCATATTCTTCAGGAAATTCATCTTTAATGACTGTTATATTCCTTTGGGTAGGTAGACCATAGGAATGGAGAGACTATAATACATGGTAGAAACTGGGTGGATTTACAAAAGCTGGGAAAGACTGAAGGCAAAAGGAGAAGAGGGTGGCAGAGGATGAGATGGTTAGAGAGCATCACTAACTCAATACTCCTGAATCAGCAAACTCTGGAGACAGGGAAGGACAGGGGAGCCTAGCATGCTGCAGTCCATGAGGTCGCAAAAAGCTGGACACAATTTAGTGACTGAACAGCAACAAAAGCTGGATGGCTTATAAAGGGATATTTGTTTCATTCTTATATTTTTCTTTATATCAAAAATATGCCAGGAATTATATAATATAGAAAGAGCTAGTGGGTATAGACATTTAGGGTCAGAAAGTTTATAGCAGAGCTCTGTAGTTGATGTGGTTGCTTTAAGACTTGGACAATTTACTAATTATGATATATGTATTTATAGATATATGTATATTAATGTATACTAATAATATGTATATTAATGTGTGTGCTGTGCTTAGTCACTCAGTTGTGTCCAACTCTTTGAGACCCTGTGGACTATCGCCCGCCAGGCTCCTCTCTGTTCATGGGATTCTCCAGTCAAGAACACTGGAGTGGGTTGCCATGCCCTCCTCCAGGGGATCTTCCTAACCCAGGGATTGAACCCAGGTCTCCTGCATTGCAGGTGGATTTGTTACCATCAGAGCCACCAGGGAAGCCCATGAATACTGGAGTGGGTAACCTAGTCCTTCTCCAAGGGAACTTCCTGACCTTAAATCAAACCAAGGTCTCCTGCATTGCAGGAGGATTCTTTACCAGCTGAGTTACCCAGGAAGCCCATATTAATGTATACTAATAATTAATATGTAATCTTATTTATACTATATATTTCTGCCTATAAATGAGGCATTCTTAATAAATATTCTGAAATTTCAGTGAAGTTATTCCCCCTGCCCCTAATGACTCTCCTCTTTATCTCTTTCAAGTGGTATCCTGTGTTCTCTCTCACAGTCCTTGTCCCACTAGGCTTGGACATGGGGTGGGTATCTTATTCATTTCTCCTTCCAAACTGTCTTCTGAAATTCCAGTTCCCACCCCTCCAGCATTAATTTTCATGTCAAACTATCCACCATGGCTTCTCCATAGAGTCACCTACCAATCTGTTTATTCTTCCTTATTCCTCCAAGGTTTTATCTCCAGAACCAGTTTCACTCCTCCAGCCACACTATTTGAAGATTAACACACCCACTTCCCAAACCCTCAGTTCCTCCATCCTCTGCTTCCAGGGGTCTTGTCTTCCACCGTGCCTCCGCTCCTGCCTCCATGGTAACACCTCACTGCCAGTCACCTGAAACCCCTGTATCCTCTCAAGTTCAAATGCTCCACTCTGCAATCACCAACTCTTATTTCCCCCAGCTTATTCCCTCTTTGTTCTCACTTTAATAACTGAGAGGACAAGGACCTAAAACCCATTGCTCTCAGCTTTTTCACTCTCCTTGGTCACTTCTTCTCTTTGCCATTCAAGGTATTTGCTCCTGTGTCTAGAAAAGGGAGTGGACTTCTGTTTGTGTCCCACTGTCCAGAGCTGTGTCTCAAGTCAGCCTCTAGCACCGGGGATCACTGAGTTTCTTTTCTCCAGTTGTTTGTTACAGAAGACGCAAGCAAGAGCTAGGAATTTGGGTTAGAAATATGTGGGGGATGAAGCTGTCTATAGTGTGTGGTTCAGATAGGCTGTGACTGAAGTGAATTCTAAGCATACTAGCTCCAATTCCAATTTTTGTCTTCCACTTAAAGAACATTGCTGTTCTGGTGAGAATAGGGCGATTAGAGTAATAACACCAACACTCTTGGGATTTTAAAAAAATAATTTCTGAGTTTGGAGACTGAGCAATTGCCAGAACAAGTTATCTGGGAAGCATCTCACGAGCTGTCATGATGTAGCTGGAAAACACTTAAGGGATACACTGCTTACTGGGATAGACATACATGTAAACGAGTAACCACATATGAAGGACATGAGGAGAGGAGAGTTTAAATATGCTGGAGTTCAAAGGAAGTTCTTATTGTACCAAAACTCTTAATGGATAGCAAGTATTAATTCTATACCAAATATTTTAAATTAAAAAATGTTTAACTATACAAAAGCAATGGCGAATGAACAAAAGTAGGTACATCCTACTTATCCTATCCTGGGACTAGATCAATACTGAGAAGGAAATGACAGGATCAGTTTTCTACTTTTCATGGCTTTCACCCTGAGAGCAAGTCCCAGTCAAATCTAGGGCAGCTAAAATTTTAGATTGTATCTTGGACATTACCATTTGGAAAACTATAAAAGAGTTCAAGGCCTGTATAATTGCTGCTGGAAAATGACATGTGTAGGACAGCCCGGAAAAAGGCAAGCCAGAGAGGGAAAATCCCAAACTCAACTCTAAAAGGCAGAGGAGACTTAAAGCTACCAAGTCAATACAGAGAGAGCTGAATTGAAATTTGAGCTGTTACTCACAGGAAAGAATTTTCAGTTTGAATCCAGCTAAATTAAGTGCCTAATAAAAATACATTTGTTTGGGTTTTTTTTTTTTTTTTAAAGAAAATCAATATTCTTTGGAGGAACTCAGTGAAATCCAGTTTCTTCAATATATTAATGACAATATCTAGGAAATAATCCAGAATTCCTAGACAGATGAAAGAAATGGGAAAACGTGACTCATTCTCAAGAGAAAAAAGGTCAATAGAGATCAGCCATGAGATGATCCAGATATTGCAATTAGATAATGAATTTTAAAAGCTTTCATAACTATACTTAACATGTAAAGGGATTTATACTCACTATGAAGGAAGAGATAAGAAATCTCGGCTGAGAAATTGGATCTATCCTAAAAGAACAAAATAAAAATTCAAGAACTAAAAAAATATATATATATCCTAAGTTAAATTTACTAGATCACTGTAACAGAAATGAAAATGACAGAGAAAAGTATCTCAGTGAACTTGAAAATAACTTAGATGAAATGGACTTATTCTTTGAAAGACACAATCAAGAATAAAATAGGTAATCTGACTAGGCCTGTGTCTATTAAAGAAATTGAACCAGTGGTAATAAACTTACAAAAAGTGAGGCCCAGAGGGTTTCATCAGTGAAGTTACCAAACATTTAAGGAAGAAATTATAGAAAACTGATATTATTTGTTCCAGAAAATAGAACAGAGGGATATTCTATGAGGGCAGTATTACCCTAATATCAAAGCCAGGTAAAGATATTGGAAGGAAGAAAACTATAGGCAAATCTCTCTCATGGACAAAGTGCAAAAATTCTCAACCAAATACTAGCAAAACAAATCCAACAATGTATGAAAAGAATTTATACCATAATAAAGTGTTTAATGTTTAAAGTTTAATATTGGTTCATCAGTTGTACAAGTATACCACACTAATCCAAGATGTTAATAATGAGGGAAATGGGTGAGGAGGAGGACAGGGAGACAGGGCTCATGGGGACTCTCTACTATCTGCCTCTTTTTCTTTGGTAAACATAAAACTTCTCTTTTAAAAAATCCACAAAATCTGTTAATTAAAAATATAATAACCGAAGTGAGTTTGCCAGATTACTAAGAGAGCAGAATGGAAAAAGATGATCAGTGGTCTTGAAGATGGATTAATAGATGATCAAATCTGAAGAGCGCAGAGAAAAAATATCACAGAAAAATTGGAGAGAACCTCTGAAATCAGAGGGGTAATACAAAGGTATAATGTACATGTATTTACATTCCAAGAAGGAGGGGGACAGGGGTTGAGGCACAGAGGAATTTGAAAAAATAAAGACCAAAATGTTGCCCAATTTGGTGAAGGATGTAACTTTACAGATTCAAGAGACCCAGGGTGAAATGAACCTATCTATGAAACAGGAACACAGAGAACAGACTTGTGGGGGCCAAGGGGGAGGGGGTGCGGGAGGGATGGCGTGGGAGGTTGGGATTAGCAGATGCAAACTGTTAGACATAGGCTGGATAGACAACAAGGTCCTGCTGTGCAGCACAGGGAATTACATGCATTATCCTGTGATAAACCATACTAGAAAAGAACATGGAAAAGAATGTCAGCATACATATATATACATGTATAACTGAATCACAGCAGAAGTTAACACATTATAAATCAACTAGACTTCAATATTTTCTAAAAAGAGCTCAATGTACTCCAAATAGGAAAAACTGACCTATATACATTGTAGTCAAACTGATGAAAAGATAAAAGTCAAATCATGAAAGCAGCTAAGGAAAAAATGATATTGCAGAGGAAAACAATGATTTAAACGACAGCTGACATCTGAAAAAAAAAATGCCACACAGAAAAGCAATCTAGGGCAGGAAAAAGAGGAGCAATATCTTTAAACTGCTGCAAGAAAAAGAAAATCAATCCTACCTTCAAAGAAAGCTTTCTTTCAGAATAAAGACAAACTAAAGACATTCAGATAAAGGCAAATAGAGTTCACTGCCAGCAGAACCACACCATAAGAAATGCTCGAGGAGTTTTTCAGGATGAACAGAAATGATGCTGGGGAAACATCTCCAGGAAGTGCAGGACACCAGGAATGGCAAGGATGTGGATAAATATAAACTATAATATTTTTTCTTAATATACATATGACTGTTGATGTAAAATATATAGTATATATTGATGAAATACATGTACAAATACACTATTTGCTTTAGATGAAATGACACAACAGTCACTCTAAGACAACTGTGAAAAGCTAGGAAGAATTTTGTAATGACTAAATTCCCTGTAAAATGATGCAGAAGTACAGCCAAGAAAACAATAAATAATTGAAATGGAATCATTGAAATATCTTAAAGATACTGAATTAGTCCAAAAGATAGCAGGAATGGAAAAACAGAGAAACAAAAATCAAGAGGAAAGATCATAAATAGTAAAAGAGTAGCCCTAAATATAGCCACATAAATATATTAAATCTCAAGTACACAAAAGCAAGGACTGAATGTATTAAAAAGTGACTATATGCTCTTTTCTAGAAATGTACCTGAAACACCAAGAGACAGACAGATTGAAAGTACATATAATAGTTTTTACCTACTAATTCCAACCTCCCACTCCATCCGTTCTCCACTCCCTTCCCCCTTGGCATCCAAAAATCCATATGACTTTGCTCATAAGTGTGAGAAGGCTGGAGCATATGTTAATATTAGATGAAGTAGATTTCAAAGATTCTTATAGAGCTAAAACAGGGAATTTTTTACAACAATATAAAGGTCAATACATGAGTAACAACGTTTTTAAATGATTATGGAACAAATCACAAAGTTTTAAAATACATGAAGCAAAACTTGAAAACCTAAGAAAACAATCCAGAAAACACAGAGGTAAAGATTTTAACCTCTCTCCCAGAAAATTAGTACAACTAGACAAAAATCAGTTGAGACAGATATTAACAATACTAACCATGTCAATCTAAATTGATATTTATAGAACATGATACCCCAAGAACAGGGCTTCCCAGGTGGCTCAGTGGTAAAGAACCCACCTGCCATTATAAGAGACACAGGTTCGGTCCCAGGGTCAGGAAAATCCCCTGGAGAAGAGAATGGCAGGAAAAAAAAGAAAAGGAAATGGCAGCCTTCTCCAGTATTCTCGTCTGGGAAATCCCATGGACAGAAGAGCCTGGCGAGTTACATACAGTCCACGGGGTGGCAAAAGAGCCGGACACGACTTAGTGACCGAGCCTGCACACAGAACAGCAGAATACCAGTGACTGTTAACTGGGAGTTCAACAGAATAATTTGGTAACAAAAAAAGAAAACTATTAATCTGGGCATGAATTAACTTAGTCATTTTACATAAAGACCAAATCTACATCCCTTTGTTAAGATGTAATAACATGTAGTTTAATAATGTTTCTTTCTTTTAAACCATTTTTGATGGTCAATCTTGACTAGATATTCCTAGAATAACAGCAGAATGATTTTTTGGATAATGAATCTCAAAAGTTTCACAAGAGAAAGGAAAAAAGAGGACGTGAAACAAACAAAAAAAAGAGAGAGGGATCCAACTTCAGACAATTATGCAATTATACTGTAAAAGGCTGGGAAGAAAGTAGATGTAGGAAAAAGATTCAGACATAGACTCACTCAAAGGACATAATTTTGTTTGAGTTTAATTAATAAATTTTAAGCCTGGTGCGCTGCAGTTCATGGGGTCACAAAGAGTTGGACATGATTTAGCCAACTGAACAATAATCCAGAAAGAGAAAACAAGACCAAGGCTTTTTAATGATTGACTTAAAAAAAAGCAGTTACTCAGATCAACCAGCAGAGGGGGCTAGTTGATCATTTTTGTTTGGGTGCTATTTTTGTACCTGTGTTTTGCACAATGGGCTTTGTTTTGCCTTGCTGTATGTATCATCGTAACAAAGTGGCCTTGTCTGATGTGGATTTTCTGTACCACCGTTTATGTTAAAGAGACTCCACCCTTCAGGCCCTTCCTCCTCAGGCCAGATGCTCTATAGTCTAAGAATGTCTCCAAGTGATGGCAGCTAGACACAAAGCGTGCCCACCACCTCAGAAGCCCACCAGGGAAAACAGAGTGAGTTAGGGCAAGAATTTTCTTGTTATTTAATTCAGGGGTCCCCAGCCTCTGGAATCTGATGGTCTGAGGTGTAGCTGATGTATAATACACGTAAAGTGCTTGAATGATATTGAAACCATTCGCCCTCCTCTATCCCTGTCTATGAAAAAACTGTCTTCCATGAATCTAGTCACTGGTGCCAAAACAGGTTGGGGACCGCTGATTTAAATGCACACATATCTTCAATTTGCCTCTTGGCCCACAAAGTCTAAAATGTTTACTCTCTTATCTTCAGGTGGCTCAGTGGTAAAGAATCTGCCTGCCAATGCAGGAGCCGCAAGAGACGCGGGCTCGATCCCTGGGTTGGGAAGATCCCCTGAAGGACGAAGTGGCAACCCACTCCAGTATTCTTGCCTGGAGAATCCCACCTGGTGGGCTACACAGTCCATGGGGTTGCAAAGAGTCAGACACGACTGAGCATGCACACACATACACCTTTTCAGAAAATGTTTACCAATATTGGTCTCAGGAAGAAAAAACATTTCATTGTATCATTTCAATTGATACAGAAAAGGCATCTGACAAAATAAAATACCCAGTAATGATAAAAATCTTTGAGCAAACTAGGGAAAGAACTTCAACTTGATAAAAGACATGGAGAAAGCCAGGTGACATCATACTTAGTAAAGACTGAAGGCTTTTCCCATGTGACAGGACAAAGCAGGAACATTCTCTCTCACCACTTCTATTCAAAATTGCACTGGAAGTCTTAGCCAGTGCACCAAAGCGAGGGACAGAAAGGTATATGGATTGGCAAGGAAGAAATAATTATCTACCCAAGAAAATTCTAAGGAATCTACAAACACCTAGAATTTAGAAGCAGTATATCAAGGTCATATAAAGCCAATAAATACAAAAACACAAATCAATTATATTTCAAAATCCTACCAAACTCCAAGAGATAGTGAAGGAGAGGGAAGCCTGGTGTGCTGCAGTCCTTGGGATCGCAAAGAATCGGACACGACTGAACGACTGAACAACAACTTTTTGCCTGGAGAATCCCAGGGACAGAGGAGCCTGGTGGGGCTATAGTCTGTGGGGTCTCAAAGAGTCCAATTTTCACTTCCCTAGTAATGTATAATATTTCTATGCCCTAGCAATATATAAAATTTAAAAATAATGCCATTTACAATCTCTCCAAAGAATGAAATATTAGGTTAAATCTAACAACATGTAGAGAATTTGCGTGCTAAGCATTACAAAGTACTGATAGAAAGAAACCAAAAAACACCTAAATAATTGAAGAGATATACAGTGTTCATGAATTAGAATACTCAACACAGTAAACATATCTGCTGCTACTGCTGCAAAGTCACATCAGTCATGTCTGACTCTGTGCGACCCCATAGACGGAAGCCCACCAGGCTCCCCCGTCCCTGGGATTCTCCAGGCAAGAACACTGGAGTGGGTTGCCATTTCCTTCTCCAATGCATGAAAGTGAAAAGTGAAGTCGCTCAGTCGCTCAGTCGTGTCTGACTCTTAGCGACTCCATGGACTGCAGCCTACCAGGTTCCTCCATCCATGGGATTTTCCAGGCAAGAGTGCTAGAGTGGGGTGCCATTGCCTTCTCTGTAAACAGATCAATTATCCCCAAATTGATTTACAGATTTAATGCAACATTAATCAAATTTCTAGCAGCATTTTTTTTTTTTTTGGCATCAACGCAAGGCATGCAGGACCTTAGTTCCCCAACCAGGGAATGAACCCACACCCCCTGCAGTGGAAGCTCAGAGTCTTAACCACTGGACCTCCAGGAAAGTCACCCAGTAGCATTTTCTTAATACAGATTGTGTGCATGTGTGTGTAGTTGCTCAGTGGGGTCTCTTTGTGACCCCATGGACTGTAGCCCACCAGGCTTCTCTCTGTCCATGGGATTCTCCAGGCAAGAATATTGGAGTGGGTTGCCATCCCTTTCTCCAGGGGATCTTCCTGACCCAGGATTGAACCCACATCTCCTGTGTCTCCTGCATTGCAGGTGGATTCCGTTGAGTCATCACAGAAGCCCGTAGATGTGGATTAGCTCTAAAGCTTTTGCACAGCAAAGAAAGCCATAGACTAGACGAAAAGACAATCCTCAGAATGGGGAGAAAATATTTGCAAGTGAAACAACTGACAAAGGATTAATCTTCAAAATATACAAGCAGTTCGTGCAACTCAATATCAAAAAGACAAACAACCAATCAAACAATGGGCAGAAACTACCTAAACAGACTTTTGTGCAAAGAAAACACACAGATGGCCAACAAACACATGAAAACATGTTCAACATCAGTCAGTATTGGAGAAGCTCAACATCACTATTAGAGAAATGTAAACCAAAACTACAGCAAGGTATCAGCTCACACCACTTGGAATGGTTGTCATCAAAAAATCTGCAAATAAATGTTGGAGAGGACGTGGAGAAAAGGGAACCCTCTTGCACTGTTGGTGGGACTGTAAACTGATAAAGCCACCATGGAGACTGGTATGGAGGTTCATTTAAAAATCAAACTACCATATGACCCAGCAAAACCACTACTGGGCATATACCCTGAGAAAACCATAACTGAAAAAGACACACGCACCCCTGTTCATTGCAACACTATGGACATGGGAGCAGTCTAACTGTCCATTGACAGACGAATGGATAAAGAAGTGGTGGTGCATATATGCAATGGAATATTACTCGGCCATAAAAAGGGATGAAATTGGGTCATTGGTAGTGATATAGATGAACCTAGAGTCTGTCATACAGAAGGAAGTCAGAAAAAACAAATATCATATATTAAGGCATATATATGGAATCTAGAAAACTGGTACTGATGAACAACAAATATTAATAGTTACAGAGCAGGAATAGAGACACAGATGTAGAGAACAGACATGCGTACACAGCCAGGGAAGGAGAGGGCGGGACGAATTGAGAGAGTAGCACTGATGTACATATACCACCGTGTGTAAAGGTGATGGTGAGAGCTACTGTGGAGCACAGGGAGCTCTGCTCAGTGCTCTGTGATGACCTAGAGGGGTGGGAGGGAGGCTCAAGGGGGAGGAGATATATGTATACTTATAACTGATTCACATTCCTGTACAGCAGAAACCAACATGATATCGTCAAGCAATTATATTCCAATTAAAAATAAATGAAATGTATATGGAAAAGCAAAGAAACTAATAGACAAGTTTTTATTTTAAAAGAGTAAACTGAAAGAAACACACCACCTGATGTTGAGAGATACTCTAAAGCTACAGTAATCAAGAATGTCGTGATAGTGAAGGGGCAGACACATAGATTAGTGGAAAACAGAAAGTTCAGAAATGTACGCATATAAATCTGGCAAACTGACAAAGAGGCAAAAGTGATTCAGTGGAGAAAGGACAGTCTTTCAACAAATGATGTTTGAACAACTGACCTCCAGTGCAGAAAAAGGATGAGCCTTAACCTAAACGTACACCTGATACAAAAATTAGCAATGACTTACAGATCTCACTACAAAACTATAAAATTTAAAAAATAGTAAGAGGATGTATGTATAACTGATTCACTTTGCTGTACACCTGAAATTAAAACACTATCAATCCACACACTCCAATATTTTTTTTAAAAAGGGGGGGAAATTTTAAAAAGAAAACATAAGAGAAAATCTCTGGGATCTGAGACTAAGCAAAGAATTCTTAGACTTGACACCGCAAGTACACTCCATATAAAAACACATTCAGATTTCAGTTCAGTCACTCAGTTGTGTCCGACTCTTTGTGACCCCATGAACCGCAGCTAAATCTTATCAAATTTTAAGAGAATGAAACAAACAAGCAATGGGCAGGAAGAAAATATTTGCAAAACACATATTCAAAAAATATTCTCTCCATAATATATAAAGAACTTTCAAAACTCAACAGTAACCAACAAGCCAATTGAAAATGGGCAAAAAGACATCAATGTACACTTCACCAAAGCAGATATAATGATGACAAATAAACACATGAAAATACATACAACATCATTAGCAGTTAAGGAAATTACAAGTTAAACCACAATTAGATTCCACCACACACCTTCCCTTGTGGCTCAGCTGGTAAAGAATCCACCTGCAATGTGGGAGACATGGGCTCGATCCCTGGCTGGGTTGGGAAGATCCCCTGGAGAAGGGAAAAGCTACCCACTCCAGTATTCTGGCCTGGAGAATTCCATGGGCTGTACAGTCTGGCGTCACAAAGAGACGGACATGACTGAATGACTTTCACTTTCAGACATCGATTAGAATGCCTTAAATAAAAAATAGGAGCAATATACAAGCAGCTCATGAAGCTCAATACCAGAAAGACAAAACAATCCCATCAAAAAGTGGGCAGAAGACCAAAACAGGTGTTTCTCCAAAGAAGATATACAGATGGCTAATAAACACAAAAAAAGATGCTCAATGTCACTCAGTATTAGAGAAACACAAAACAAAATTACCACAAGGTTATCACTTCACACCCGTCAGAATAGCCATCATCATCAGGTCTACAAACAATAAATGCTGGAGAGGGTGTGGAGAAAAGGGAGCCCTCTTGTTGCACTGTTGGTGGGAATGCAAATTGATACAGCCACTATGGAGAACAGTATGGCGATTCCTTAAAAAACTAGGAATAAAACTATCATATGACCCAGCAATCCCATTCCTGGGCATATACCCTGAAGAAACCATAACTGAAAAAGACACATGGACCCCAATGTTCATTGCAGCACCATTTACAACAGCTAGGACATGAAAGCAACCTAAGTGTCCATTGACAGATGAATGGATAAGGAAGTTGTGGTACATATACACAATGAAATATTACTCAGTCAAAAATGAATGCATTTGAGTCAGTTCTAATGAGGTGTATGAACCTAGAGCCTGCTACCCAGAGTGAACTAAGTCAGAAAGAGAAAACAAATAGTGTATGTTAAGGCATATATATGGAATATAGAAAGATGGTACTGATAAACCCACTTTCAGGCCAGCAGTGGAGATGCAGACATAGAGAACAGACTCATAGACACAGTGGGGGAATGACAGGGCAGGATGAATTGAGAGAGTAGCATGGAAACATACAAACCACCATATGTAAAATGGATAGCCGGTGGGGATTTGCTGTATGACTCTGTGACAACCTAGAGGGGTGGAGTGGGGTGGGGTGGGGTGGGAGGGAGGTACTAGAGGGAGGGGACATATGTACACCTATGGCTGATTAATGTTGATGTATGGCAGAAACCAACAATACCGTAAAGCAATTATCCTCCAATTAAAATCTAAAAACAAAACAAAAATAGGAACAATGTCAAATTGTCATGAGGTCCCAGAGCAACTGGAATTCTCATATATGACTGGGGAGGGGAGGAATGGAAAATGGCACAGACAAGAGGAGAAGGGGCAACAGAGGATGAGTTGGTTGGATGGTCTCACTGACTCAATGGACATGATTTTGAGCAAACTCAGGGAGAGAGTGAAGGACAGGGAAGCCTGGCGTGCTGCAGTTCATGGGGTCTCAGAGTCGGACATGACTTCGCAACTGAACAACACTGGTGGAAATAAATTAGAAAAGTTGCAACAAATTTAAAAATACTCTAGAGTACTCTTCTCAGCAATCTTTCCTAGAGAAATGAAAACTTATGCTTATAGTAAAGGGCTTCCTTGGTGGCTCAGAGGGTAAAGAATCTGCCTGCAATGCAGTAGACCTGGGTTTGAATCCTGGATTTGGAAGATCCCCTGGAGAATGGAATGGCTACCCACTTCAGTATTCTTGCCTGGAGAATTCTATGGACAGAGGAGCCTGGTGGGCTACAGTCCATGGGGTTGCAAAGAGTCCAACATGACTGAAAACCTGTACATGAATATTTATACCTGCCTTATTCATAATTGTCAGTAACTGGAAATAACCCAAATGCCCCTCAAAGGGTGGATGGATAAATAAACTGCAGTATATCCACACAATGAAATACCATTCAACCATAAAAAGGAACCAACCATTGATATATACAACTCTGATGAATCTTAATTTAAAATTAAGATTACTTTGGCCACCTGATGCAAAGAACTGACTCATTGGAAAAGACCCTGATGCTGGGAAAGACTGAAGGCAGGAGGAGAAGGGGACGGCAGAGGACAAGATGGTTGGATGGCATCACTGACTCGATGGACATGAGTTTGAGCAAGCTCCAGGAATTGGTGATGGACAGGGAAGCCTGGCATGCTGCAGTCCATGGGGTTACAAAGAGTCAGACATGACTGAGCGACTGAACAGAACTTAAAATTATTTATTTATTCATTTGACTGCAGCGGGTCTTAGTTGCGGTATGTGGGACCCTCAATTGCAATCTGTAAGATCTTTAGTTGCAGCATGTGAGGTCTAGTTCCCCCACCAGGGATGGAATCCGGGGTCCCTGCATTGTCTTAACCACTGGACCACTAGGGAAGTCCCTTGAAGGAATTATCTTAATTGAAAGAATCCAGTTACATAATGTTAAGCACTATATAATTTCATTTAAATGGCATTCTCTAAAAGACAATACCATAGGGTTAGAGAGCATACCATTGGTTTTGAGGGTTTATCAACGTAATGAGGAGGAGCCATAAAGAGATAGCATAAGGAAGTTTTTTGGTGTGAAGATACCATTTTGTATTCTGAGTATGACGCTTACACGCATCTATACATGTGTTAAAATTCACAGCATTTGGGAACTCTCTGGTCATCCAGTAGTTAAGACTCCATGCTTCCAGTGCAGGGTACGCAGTTTCGATCCCTGGTTATGGAACTAAGATTCCCGCAAGCCATACAGAATGGCCAATAAATAAATAATTCAAAGAATTAAACACCAAAATATTCTTTATTATTATAAAGTAAAATAGTAATATTTTAAATAAACTTTGAAAAAATAGACTATCTGAAGCACAAATATTTTTGAAATTTATTACATGTGTGGAGTGAAATGTATGATAGCACAAAGGACAGAAGGGAGAAACTAGAAGCGTGAGGTTGTAATGATCTGACATCATTCTTTAAGCAACGTAGCATTATTTTAAGATAGATTATGACATTGTGTGGGCTTCCAAGGTGGCAGTAGTGGTAAAGAATCTGCCTGCCGATGCAAGAGACATGGGTTTGATCCCTGGATTGGGAAGATCCCCTGGAGTAGGAAATGGCAACCCGCTCTAGTATTCTTGTCTGGAAAATTCCACAGAGGAGTCTGGTGGGCTACAGTCCATGAGATCACAGAAAAACTGGACATGACTTGGTGATGAAACAACAACAACACACCTATTAGAATGGATCAAATTAATAAGGAAGGAAGTTCTACTCAGAATGCACAACTGGAACTCACATAAAATTTAACAGCACTTTTGAAAATCATTTGATAGTTTATTATCAGAATGACTAAAATGTACCCTAAGACCCAGCAATCTTACTCCTAGACAGTGACCCAAAAGAAATGAAAACGTGCTTTCAAAAATCTGTACACAATGTTTATAGCAGCTTTATTCATAAGTGCCAACTGCTGAAAACAAACTGAAATCTCCATCAGCTGGTTAATAGGTAAACAACTGTGATAGATGCATATCATAAATTTATATCCATGCCATAACATGAAATAGAATCTTAAGAGGAATGAACTGATTAATGAACTAATTAATTCTAATTAATTGATAAACATTAAATTAACAATATTGATGAACCTCGACTTTATGTTAAATCAGTAAGTCATACATGAAAACATAATTTAGTTATATGACATTTCAATTTTGATTCAGTTCATGTGACATTATGAACCATAAAGTTGACGTTTGTATCAAAAATAGTACAACTTACTGGGAGCGGGGGAAGTCTGGCTGTTTTTTTAAAAATCTTAATATACTATCTTTCCTGTGCCCTAGTGATTACCCTCCTAGGTGTTGATGTAGGACAAATTAATTCATGGAAATAATTATATAGAAATGTTTGGCCAAAATGGTAGAGTTAAGGACTTTGGAAAGTCCACTCTACATAAAAAAAAAAGAAAAAAAAATTGGCAGATATGGAATTGACTTTTTTCCAGAACTCTGGAAGTTAACCAAAGACCTGCAGCAACCAACCCAGGTGGATTTAGTCAAGAAAAAATGCTGAATCTCAGTCAGGAGAGGAAGGTCTATGGTTTTTCTTTAGCTTAGGCCCACCTCCCACTCCCCAGCTCAGCTGAGGAAACTGAGACCCTGTTCTTCCAATCCTGGAAGAAGCAGAGCAGACCTAGAGCTGTTCCCAAGCCTCCTTCCCAAGGAGTTATTATTGGGGCAGTTGGTAGATTCCCTGGAAGGCCCACCCCATACAATGTTCATGCACCATGGTGGCCCAAGGCAGTTCAGTTGGGGCCCATAATGAACTAATCACAAAGCTTAAAAGGGAAAGCTGAGGAGTGAGACGTCCTGTATGGGTTCCTGGTCAACCAAAATATAATGTGGGAGGCTGCAGATAAGAGTTTATCTGGGGTCTTAAGAATTGCAAATCAGGAGATGCAGGTTCAGGTAACCACACAAGTGTGTTCCAAAGAAGGGAGAGTCGTGGACTTACAAAGACAAAAAGCTACGAAGGTTGTCAAAAGTTGCTGGGTGATTTGCAGCAACATGAACGCAACTAGAGATAATCATACTAAGTGAAGTTCAGAAAGAGAAAGACATACTGTATGGTATCACTCATATATCACTTATATGGAATCTAAAATATGACAAATTGAACCTATCTGTGAAACAGAACGGGAGAAAATATTGGCAAATCATGTATCTGCTAGTATTTAGAACATACGCTGTACTATTACAACCCAATAATACAAAGTCAAATAACCCAGTTTTAAAATGAGAAGATTAGTTGTTAGGAAAAGGCAGATCAAAACCACTTCACACCCACTCGGATTGCCAGAATGAAAAAAATAAAAAAATCCACAAGCAATAAGGGTCGGTAAAGATGTGGAGAAATTAGAACCATCAAACATTGCTATTAGGATCGTAAAATGGTGCAACCACTTTGGAAAACAGTCTGGCAGTTTCCCAAACATTTAAACATAGAGTTACTAGATGACCCAGTAATTCCACTTCTAAAGAGAAATGTCCCAGACAAATGAAAACATATTCACACAAAAACATGTATAGAGGTTTACAGTAGCATTATATACAGCAGTCAGAAGGTGGAAACAATCCAAATGGATGAGTAGATCAACAAAATGTACTACATCATAAACAGAATATTATTCAGTCACAAAAAAGGACGGAGTAGTGATACATGTCACACATGGATAAACCTTGAAAACATTACACCATATCAAGCTGAAAACATTACACCCTATCCAGCAAGCCAGTCACAAAAAGACTATATATTATAGGACCCCATTTTCATGAGGGGTTTGGGGGGTGTAGTAACTAAAGGGTACAGTGTTGCTTTTGAGGTGATGAAAATGCTCCAAGATTAACTGTGGTGATAGGTGCACATATCCATGAATATATGAAAAACTACTGAATGTTACATTTTAAGTGGGTGTATTACACAGTATGTGAATTATAGCTCAATTAAGCAGTTATAAAAAGTAGGCAAAGACAGCACTCTTCAAAATCACTTTTTCTATTATTGCAAATATTATCACGAATGCCTATGTTTTTTTTTAAATTATGAAAGTATGATAACACATTTACTTGGAAGATACAAGTAACTTGGAAAATACAGAACAAGGTTACATATAGTTCCACTATACATAACTCAGCAACCAAACAACCAAAAATATATTACAATTATTTCTTAAGTGGATAAATTAAGATATTTGGTTAGAGTTTCAATAGCAAACACTCAAAAAATTAATAGAATGAATATACAGAGAACATAGTAGAGCTGAAAAGCACTATGAACTAATTCTACAGAATTAAAATTTTTACAATTTTCACACAACAGTAGGATACAAATTCTAGTCAAGTTCCCATAAACTAGGAGACACTGGAACATATCCAGGAACATAAACACATGCAAAAATTTCATGGTTGAAAGGATGAATGCCTTTTTTTTTTAAAGAGCGCTGAAAACAACTGGCTTAAAGGAGAGATAAATTGGGAGTATGGGATTAAGAGAAGCACACTACCACATATAAAATAGATAAAGAGCAGTATTTTCTGTATAGTACATGGAACCATATTCAGTATCTTATAATAAACTATAAGAGAAGAAGTTTGAAAACAGAATACAGATATATAAATATACATGTAACTGAGTCACTTTGCTATACATCTAAGACACAATATTGTAAGATCAACTTCAATAATAAGTAAATAAAATTCAAGTCAGAAAACTGGTTTGTAATGAAGTAGTAATGCAGAAATTTTTAAATTCACCTTTATACTATTATTTGGGAAACAAACGAGAACAAGCAAAAACTATAAATGAAATTGCACCATAAAAGGCAAATGCCTGGCACATCACAAGTACTAAATATTTGGTATCATCTTTCATACTTCCAGAAATCAGAAAAGACACGGCCATGCATTACAAAATAAGACATGAGAAAACAACTCACCTGGAACTTGGTTGTTTTCTCCTTCCTCTGGGGAAGGGCAGAGTCACGAGAAGACAGAGCTAGAAAAAGACATGATGAGAGAAAGGCAGGAACCCCCTAGCCTGTTTGGCATCTTTGTGAAAATTACAAGAAGGTGCCCCTCCACAGAGCAGATGTGGCCCCACATGCCTTGGTGAGCCAAGTGTGAGCTGGGGTCCAGGTGCCACTAATTCACCTTGGCTGAGCACCATCATGGTCAGCAGCTGGTCCCCAGAGCACCCAGGCTGGCTGTACTATCCTGGGAAACGTGGGTAGGGAGGCAATAGAATGTATTTTGGTGCTGGATCCAAAATGCCCGAGTTCAAGTCATGGCCAGGCTACTCACTGGTCAAGTAACTTGTGCTTACATTAATTCGCCATCTGCAAGTTGAGGACTCCAACAGAGCCTACCTCTCAAGATAGTTGTGAGGATTCAACATGTGGGCAGGTGAAAAGCTGTTCTCACGTTCCCTCGGGGACCCTTCCTTTCCTGGCCACTGCACAGAAGCTGATGCTATGCTGCACGGTAAAGCCATCTTTGTCAAAGAGCTTGTCAGACACCTGAACATCAGACTGTAATCTTGAAAAGTGTAAAATTCTAAGCGCTACTTATCTGTTGCCTAGTTATTTTATATTCATAATTAAAAAAGAAAGGAACCAGGCTTCCCTGGTAGCTCAGTGGTAAAGAACCAACCTGCAATGCAGGAGAAGTGGGTTCAATCCCTGAGTAGGAAAGATCCCCTAGAAGAAGGAAATGGCAGCCCACTCCAGTATTCTTCCTCAGGAAATCCCATGGACAGAGGAGCCTGGTGGGTTACAGTCCACAGAGCTGCAAAAGAGTCAGACACATCTGAGTAACTAAACAACAACAAAAAAAACCCCAAATCATTGCTGGTCAATTTTCTTCGTGAAGCCAGTCTCTATTTCACTGTTTCTTTTAACTGCTTTTTGGGCCCCATCCCACAGTATGTGAAGGAGTCTTAATTCCCTGACCAGGGAGTAAACCTGCACCCCCTGCATTGGAAGGCAGAGTCTCAATCACTGGACCACCAGGGAAGTCCCTGTGAGTCTCTGTTTTAATAGTACTTGAGCAGCGATGACAAAAACCCAACCCATGTAGTCATTTTGGAGGTTCTGTGAGCCTTAGGGCCTGGCACATTAAATTCTCAACAACTAATGAGGTCTGGGATGACCATTGCTCCAATATAACAGATAGGAATGCAGAAGTTCAAAGAGACCAAGATACCCGGGTGTTACAGCTGGCAAGTGGCAGTGGTTGGGACTGAATCCAGGTTTTTTGTTTTTGGGATCTGTAAAAAATCTCTTATGGAAATTTAAAAACATATATGGGCTTTCCTAGTGGCTCAGTGGTAAAGAACCCACCTGCCAATGCAGGAGACGCCGGTTTGATCCCTGGGTCAGGAAGATTCCCTGGCGAAGGAAATGTCAATTCACTCCAGTATTCTTGCCTGGAAAATTCCATGGACAGAGGAGCCTGGTGGACTAAACTACAACTAAAGGGGTAGTAACTGAATCCACTTCTGACTCAAAAACTTGTGCTCTTCACCTCATCACCAGGCTGCTCTAAAGACAAGTACAGACGAGAAGGGGGGATTCTCATGGAATCAGGAAAGGGCAGTCCAGGAGTGGATTCGTTTCCTACAGCTGCTGTAGAAAATTAGTACAAACTCAGGGGCAAACAACACAAATGCATTCTCTTACAGTTCTGGAGGTTAGAAGTCGGAAGTGAGTAAGGCTAACATCAAGGTGCGTGCAGGGCTGGGTCTTCCTGGCGGCTCTGTGGAAAGCTCAGTCTCTCACCTCTTCCAGCTTCAGATGATGCGCGTGGTCCCTTCTGCCATCTTTAAAGCCAGGTGCCTGCTATTTTCTGACAGCCGGCCTGCCTCTTCTAAGATGCTTGTGATTACATTGGGCCCACCTGGATCATCTGAGCTCCTCTCCCCATCTCCAGACATTAATTACACCTGCAAAGTCCCTCTTGCCACATAAGGGAACATATGTACAGGTTCTTGGGGGTCAGGACATCTTTAGGGGGCACGAACTCAGTCAACCACAAAGAGTAGAGGACAGACACACAGAAAAGGGGAAAGCTCCTGCTGACATGCAATCATAACTTTGAGGGGTGTGTGTGTGGTTTCTGGAGCCATAACTTTGAGGGGGATGTGTGTGTGTGTGTGGGGGGGGGGGTTTCCTGGAGCCATAACTTTGAAGGGTGTGTGTGTGTGTGTGTGTGGTTTCTGGAGCCATAACTTTGAGACTTGTGTGTGTGTGTGTGTGTGTGTGTGTTTGGCTGCATCACGCAGCAGGTGGGATCTTAGTTCCCTGACCAGGGATGGAACCTGCAGCCCCTGCACTGGAAGGTGGTGCCTCAACCACTGGACCACCAGGTAAGTCCCTCTTTGAGGTTTTGATAGTGACTAGCTACCTCTCTGTGCTTCACGTGGGTAAAAGGAAGAAAATCATAACCTCCTCACTAGGTCTTCAGGAGACATAACACAGTGACTATACATGAAACATGGATCTGTGGTAGGCACGTGGTTAAACATTTAGACGTGTTCCCTATTCTTGTTAGTACTCATGCTCAGTCGTGATCAACTCTATGTGACCCCATGGACTGTAACCCGCCGGCTCCTCTGTCCATGGGATTCCCCAGGCAAGAATACTGGAGTGGGTCACCATGCCTTCCTGCAGGGGATCTTCCCGACCCAGGGATTGAACCTGCACCACCTGCATCTCCTGCATTGTCAGGTGGATTCTTTACCACTGAGCTATCGGGGATGCCTATTCTTGTTAGTGTCTATCCTTACTTGAAGGAGCATCCCGTTCCAATTCCTGATTTCCTCTCTCTGCCTCCAGGATCATCAGATGCCTTCTGCCTTGTATCTGGGGGACACACAGAGATCTGGCAGTTCTGGATGTTTAATTGGAAAAACTCATTGGACCAAATAAGGGTCAGTTCTGTCTGTACGACCCAGATAATCATGATGGTGTGATCACTGACCTAGAGCCAGACATCCTGGAATGTGAAGTCAAGTGGGCCTTAGAAAGCATCACTAGGAACAAAGCTAGTGGAGGTGATGGAATTCCAGTTGAGCTATTTCAAATCCTGAAAGATGATGCTGTGAAAGTGCTGCGCTCAATATGCCAGCAAATTTGGAAAACTCAGCAGTGGCCACAGGACTGGAAAAGGTCCGTTTTCTTTCCAATCCCAAAGAAAGGCGGTGTCAGAAAATGCTCAAACTACTGCACAATTGCCCTCATCACACACGCTAGTAAAGTAATGTTCAAAATTCTCCAAGCCAGGATTCAGCAGTATGTGAACCGTGAACTTCCAGATGTTCAAGCTGGTTTTAGAAAAGGCAGAGGAACCAGAGATCAAATTGCCAACATCCGCTGAATCATGGAAAAAGCAACAGTTCCAGAAAAACATGTCTGCTTTATTGACTATGCCAAAGCCTTTGACTGTGTGGATCACAATAAACTGTGAAAAGTTCTGAAAGAGATAGGAATACCAGACCACCTGACCTGCCTCTTGAGAAACCTGTATGCAGGTCAGGAAGCAACAGTTAGAACTGGACATGGAACAACATACTGGTTCCAAATAGGAAAAGGAGTACATCAAGGCTGTATATTGTCACTCTGCTTATTTAACTTATATGCAGAGTACATCATGAGAAACGCTGGGCTGGAGGAAGCACCAGCTGGAATCAAGATTGCCGGGAGAAATATCAGTCACCTCAGATATGCAGATGACACTACCCTTATGGCAGAAAGTGAAGAGGAACTAAAAAGCCTCTTGATGAAAGTGGAAGTGGAGAGTGAAAAAGTTGGCCTAAAGCTCAACATTCAGAAAACTAAGATCATGGCATCTGGTCCCATCACTTCATGGGAATTAAATGGGGAAACAGTGTTAGTTTATTTTGGGGGGGCTCCAAAATCACTGCAGATGGTGACTGCAGCCATGAAATTAAAAGACGCTTACTCCTTGGAAGGAAAGTTATGACTAACCAAGATAGCATATTGAAAAGCAGAGACATTACTTTGCCAACAAAGGTCCATATAGTCAAGGCTTTGGTTTTTCCAGTGGTCATGTATGGATGTGCGAGTTGGACTGTGAAGGAAGCTGAGTGCCAAAGAATTGATGCTTTTGAACTGTGGTGCTGGAGAAGACTCTTGAGAGTCCCTTGGACTGCAAGGAGATCCAACCAGTCCAACCTAAAAAGAGATCAGTCTTGGGTGTTCATTGGAAGGACTGATGCTGAAGCTGAAACTCCAATACTTTGGCCATCTGATGCGAAGAGATGACTCATTGGAAAAGACCCTGATGCTGGGAGGGATTGGGGACAGGAGGAGAAGGGGACAACAGAGGATGAGATGGCTGGATGGCATCACTGACTCGATGGACATGAGTTTGAGTGAACTCCGGGAGTTGGTGATGGACAGGGAGGCCTGACTTGCTGCGATTCATGGGGTTGCAGAGTCGGACACGACTGAGCGACTGAATTGAACTGTTTGTGCTGTTTTGTCACAGTTTAGGGTCCCTCTAGAGGGGTTTCCTGGGCTTCTCTGGTGGCTCAGGTGGTAAAGAAATCTGTGAGCAATGCAGGACACTTGGGTTCAATCCCTAGTCTGGAAAGATCCCACATGCCAAAGAGCAACTAAGCCCATATGTCACAACTATTGAGCCTGTGCTCTAGAGCCCGTGCTCCGCAAACAAGAGAAGCCACTACAATGAGAAGCCCAACCACCACAACTAGAGAGTAGCCCCCACCCAACAACTGGAGAAAGTCCACCCAACAACGAAGAGCCAGCACAGCCAAAAATAAGTAAATAAAATAAAATTTTTAAAAAAGAGAGAGAACGCTCTTGAGAGCCTAACTTGGTGCTGCAGGCTGCCGTTGGCTTGCCTGACCACCATTCCCTCAACTCTGCCAAAAGTGTGTATGCCTCTTATTGCTTGCATTAAAAGCATGTGTGCCTGCAGAAACTAACCCAACATTGCAAATCAACTATACGCCAAGCAAAATGAACACTCCATGGGAATTTTCTGGCAGTCCAGTGGTTAGGACTCTGAGCTTCCACTGGAGGGGGCACAGGTTTGATCCTGGTCAGGGAACTAAGACCCCACATGCCACATGGCAGGGCAAAAAAAAAACACCCTACTACCTACCACCCCCCCCCCCCGACACACACACACAAAGCATTCATGCCTGGAATATACAGAGTGGCATCTGTTTCTCTATTGAACCCTGACAAGTCAAGTACTGACCACATGCATAGAATTTCTGTCCTCTTGTGCAGGCTCTGATGAGTGAGGTCTGAACTGTTATTAAAAGCAATAAACTATTCACATACACGTGGCTTTCTTTTCCTCATGCACCTCTGCTGAATAAAAAGGTATGAGTTTCACTTGAAGTCCTTAATATCTTTTTCATATGCATGGAGCCTCTCATGGGTTCTGTGCATGTATGTGTGCTAAGTCACTTCAGTCATGTCGGACTCTTTCAAGATCCCATGGACTGTAGCCCCCAAGTTCCTCTGTTCATGGACTTCTCCAGGCAAGAGTACCTGAGTAGGTTGCCATGCCCTCCTCCAGGGAATCTCCCTGACTCAGGGATTGAACCCACTTCTCGTGCATCTCCTGCATTGGCAGGTGGGTTCTTTACCACTAGTGCCACTGGGGAAGTTCGTGGGTTCTGAGATGGACACAAAGATCTAAATTCCAAATCAACCCTTACTCCACTCATCACCTTCATGGCTGTTTCATTCATTACACGTATAGGATTCATCTACTGAAAGAACCCTCAGATGAGTGTGAAAACTCAGCTCTATGCAATATCTTTTCCACACACACAGCACTTGTAGGGCTTCTCCTCCTCATGGACTCTAGTGAATATGAAGGTATTTGATCTCTCTGGAGCTCTTTGTACCCCTATTCACAGTAAATCCTCCATCCTGGGTGTAAACTAAGTAGACTTGAGGAATATCACTTAAACTGAATTTGGGGAAATACTTCCCTGGTGTTCCATTGGATAAGACTCCACACTTCCAATGCAAGAGCCCTGGGTTCAACTCCTAGTCAGGGAAGTAGATCCCACATGCCACAACTAAGACCTGGCGTGTGAGTGTGTGCTAAGTTGCTTCGGTCATGTCCGACTCTTTGCGACCGAATGGAATATAGCCCAGCAGGCTCCTCTGTCCATGGGATTTCTCAGGGAAGAATACTGGGATGGGTTGCCATTCCCTCCTCCAGGGGATCTTCCTGACCCAGGGATTGAACCTACATCTCATGTGACTCCTGCACTGCAGGTGGATTCTTTACTGCTGAGCCACTTGGGAAGCCCTTAACTGTGTACTACACCTAAACAGGTTTCCTGCCACAAAAGATTAAATAGGATCCAAAGTCTTGCAGCAGCATACCCTAAGTATCCAGTATACAACAACAACAAAAATCACTCATCATACCAAGAACCAGAACAATCAGAACTTGAATGAGAAAAAACAATTAACAGACATCAATACTAATTCAGATGTTGGGATTATCTGAAAAAGAGTTTGAATTAAGTACATAATCCTCCTTTTTGTCTCAGCTAGTTTGAGTTGAGTTTCCTGTTTCTTGCAATTGAGAACATCCTAATGGTTACAAACCACCAGGAGCTCTGAGCAGCCCACTCCAGGGTCTGGTGATGGCCCTGGATTTCTTCAGTAACATGAAACTTGAGATAGAATAGAATTAAAGTATCCAGTGTCCTGGAAGGTAAGGCCCAGAAGAAACTGTGAGAACAACAAGGTTCTACTATATAGCACAGGGAACTCTACTCAATATCTTGTAATGACCTATAGGGGAAAAGAATCTGAAAAAGAATATACCAATATATACATGAATCACTTTGCTGAACACTTGAGAGTAATACAACATTGTAAATTAACTAAATTTCAATAAAACAATAGTGGAAAGCCTCCAGTAAATGTACACCCGAGTAAACCGTTCAACCAAGCAAACTTGAAAGCATCTGAGAGGTACAGAGTGGTATTCAAAACATTCTGCCTTAATAGCTTAGTGCAGCATCTAGAATGCATGTTTTAATATGTTTCCCCCTTTTGTACACTCTTTGCCACAAAATTTTATGGAGAGAAAACCAACTTTCTCTGTTCAGTCTGGTAACCAAGGACCCAATAAAAGAAAAATAATGAAACTTACACTACATATGACTGATGGTACACTGTCCAGAGAAAGTCTTAACTGGTAAGATAAAAACTTGGGTCCTTTTCTGCCTGTAAAGTGAAGCTAAGCAGGACAGAATGCAATGGAAAAAAAATCTAACATTCAAATTGCAGATTGCATGATTTTACATATCTTTATTAAATGATCATTTCTTTGAATTAATCTTTAAGGCCTCTTCTAAGAATCCTTTTCCTAGTACAATTTATTGTGATTAACTGGGATTGAGTGCACTAAAATTTTCAAATGTTTGTCCTATTTATAGTAGGTTTTCCTATCCTTCGAGTGATACAAATTCCAGGGCACCTGCTATGTTTGGCACTGGTGCCAGGTCATGACAGTATAGCAGCAAGTAGATTTCCTGCCCCCATGGAACCTACATTCTAGTGGACATGGATTTTGTTGTGTCCATCATTATACTTTTGCTAAAGTCCTGAGAGTACTTCTAATTGTAAAGCCTCCCCTATGTAGATTCTATTGAATGTGAAAGTTCTGATTGAAACCCACTGCACCATCCTTATAGGGTTTCACTGCTGTATATTTCCTTGAAAATTGTGACATTTTGGTCTCTGTTGGACACACCAGCCATACTCATACAAGCAGGTCTCCTCGTTGGAATTCAGATGACTGTAAAAAATACAGCTCCCTCTTGAATTCTTAAAATACAACATTTTATAACTAGCCCCTCTTGTGCGGGTTTTCTGATAAAAATGTCACGTCTAGGTTCTGAAGAAATTTTTATCACACTTGTTGTGTGTACTGGACTGATCACTACTATGGACTCTCTGATGAACCCGAAGACAAGAACTCTTGCTAAAGCCCTTACCACAGTCAAAACATTTGTAGGGTTTCTCTCCTGTATGGACCCTCCAATGAAGATGGGAGGTCTGACTGAAGCTCTTCCCACACATGCTGTACTTAAAGGGTTTCTCTCCTGTGTGGATACTCAGATGAACATGAAGGTATCAGTTCCAGATGAAGCCTTTCCCACATTCTTCACATTTCTAGGGTTTCTCCCCTGTATGGACTCTCTGATGGGCTTGAAGATGTGAGCTCCAACTGAAACCCTTCCCACACACATCGCACATGTAGGGTTTCTCTCAGGTGTGGACCCACTGGTGGTCTTGAATATGTGAGCTCTGACTGAAGCCTTTCCCACACATATCACATCTGTAGGGTTTCTCCCTTATGTGGACTCTGAAGATGGGCCTGAAGATGGGAAATCTGACCGAAGTCCTTGCCACACATATCACATTTGTAGGGTTTCTCTCCTGTGTGGACTCTCTGATGAGCCTGCAGATGGAAATTCCAGCAGAAGTTCTTATCACACACATCACATTTGTAGGGTTTCTCCCTGGTGTGGATTCTGATGGGCTTAAGGGTTTGAGGCCTTATTGGTCTTTCCCACATACCTCACATTTATGTGGTTTCTCTCCAGTATGAACTTTTTGAAGAGGACCACAGCTCTGGCTGAACATCCTGTCACATGTGTTCCATTTGGATGCTTTGTCTTGAGGGTAGGCTGTTTGATGGGCTTGAACTTGTGATACCTTATTGGAGCCTTTACCACACAGCTCACATTTCCAAGATTTCTCTTCAATGTTGTCCACACAGCAACTGTTGAGGTCTAAGACATGACTGAAGCCCTTCCTATACTGGGCACATCTATACAGATCCACCCTGGGGTGAATGGGCTCATCAGCAGGAAGGGAGGAGTTCTGATTGAAGCACTCAGCACATACCTGACATCTGTAGGGTTTCTCCCCTGGGTTGGCTCTCTGGTGGGTTTGCATATGTGAGCTCTGACTCAAGCCCTTCCCATACTCACTACACATACGGGGCTCCTCTCCTACTTGCAGCTGCTGCTGAAGTTCAAGATCAGAGCCAAGGTTGATGCCTTTTCCATTCTCATCAGAGGTCTGACATTCTGAGTGGATGATGCTATGCTGGGATGTGTTCCTTACAAAGTCTTTTCCACAATTACGATGGCCAAATGCCATCTTGCTTTTGTGTACTTCCTGATCACCATGGTGATGAGAGATCATTCTCATGACTCAATGATCACACAGCCACAGTTTATTTTTTACGTCAATTTGCTGATACCTACTCTGATAATTCTGACTTTCTCAGATTCATTTTCCTCCAGAAATCTCAGGAGGTCTGAATTTGAGGCTGTTGATTGTTGACACTATTGGAACTCTTCCCTTGAAGCTTTCCCACACAGTTCTCATCTTCAGCAACCTCAGCAGATTCTCCTACCTGCACCCAAGAGGAGGAATTAACTTCTTTTAGTAATTTGGACTTGTTTTTTTGCAGACCTATTATTGAGTCCTGAGTTCTGGTTAATTTATTTGTAAATTGTTCCCATATCTGCCTGCACATAAGGCCTTCATGCAAAATGTGTCTTAGTCCTATTTCTTGAAGAATCTCTATTTCATTTTGATTCCTGTGTCCTAGAAGGATAAAAAATTCAGAGATGAAAGTGAGGACAGGTTCAGGGATATAAGATATTTCACAGGTCGACTGTTTTGGGAAATCCTATTCAACCAGTGCATTGTTCAGCTGGATTCTTAGTTTTATCATGCCTATGGAAACAAAGAAGTAATAATGAGACTCATTTAGAAGTATGCTGATGGGACTTCCCTGGTGGTCCAGTGGTTAAAACTCTGCATTCTCAATGCAGTGGGTATCAGTTCAATCTGTTGGTTGGGGAACTAAGATCCCACATGCTGCATGGCATGGCATAAAAATAAATAAATGAATGAATAAAATTAAATTTTAAAAAAGGAACTATATGCTGAGGCTTATACATGAAGTCAAAAGAGAAATACAGTGCTACAGAGCATGGGACGTTCTCAGAAAAAGTGAAAAGAATATATTTGCAAAGGGAGACATCGCCTCTGTCCTGATAATGAACCCATGAAATGATAACTTTATTTTCCTTAATTTAGCCACTAAATGCACATGTTAATACATAAGCTGGGCTTCCCAGGTGGCACAGTGGTAATGAATCCTCCTGCCAGTGCAGGAGATGCAAGAGATGTGGGTTTGATCTCTGGGTTGGGAAAATCCCCTGGAGTAGGAAATGGCAACCCACTCCAGTATTCTTGCCTGGGAAATCCCATGGGCAGAGGAGCTCAGAAGGCCACATCCATGGGGTCACAAAGAGTTGGAGATGACTGAGCACAAGCACAATACATAAACTAGATTTGAGAGAGTTCTTCTTTATTTCAATGATGTCTGAATATATAATATTCAACTAATGAACATTATAACTGGGGAAAAAAAACTAGAAAACTTATTCCCTTGGCTGACACATCCTATGGCAATAAAAAAAATCCTATGATAATTATTGCTGCTCAATTTGGCTGGATTTTCTGATAAGCCTGAATGGCTAATATTATCTTCCAGGTTTTGTAGATATGAATCAGCAAATACCAATAGGTGCTGTGGTAGCCAGCACACAAAACAGCCTCAAATGATCCCTGCTTCCTAATATGAACACCCTATTGAAGTCCCCTCCACAACCTATCAGGATTGGTCTGCGAAGCCAATAGGATATGGCAGAAGTGCTGGTGATCACTTCCAAGATTATCCCATAAAAGACACTGTAGTTTCTGCCTTCTACTCTTTGAGTGCAAGTACCTTGGGAAAACTAGCTGCTGTGTTTTGAGAACATTCAGGGAGAGGGCTGTTTGCCAATGAACTAAGGCCTCCTCTCCTGTCAAGCCAGGGTAGAACTGAGGCCTCCTGCCAACAACTCTGTGAATGACCTCATCTTGGAAGCACGTCCTTCAGGCCCATCAAGCCCTCAAAGGACTGCAGCTCTGGCAGACTTGAGATCTTATGAGATCGTGAGCGAGGCTGCCCCAGAATTGTGATGCACAGAAACTGTGATGTCTATAGTTTTAAGCTGAGAAATTGAAGAATAATTTGTCATACAGCAACGGATGACTAATTAGGTACATAGAAACTAAAGTTAGACATTTGTCAGAAGATGAACTGTGTTCTGAAATAATCCTTTCATCACACCGGTTTATCCTCCACTCGTGAGCTGTCTGCAGGAGGAGCGGACAGTGAGATCCACTTAGCACCACTCTCTGTGAGCTGCAAGGGCTCAGACCTGCATGGTTCTCACCTGAACACTCATCTCGGGTTTCTGGCTCCATCACCCAAAGCTGCTCTTCTCTTCCCAACTGGAGTATTATATCTAACGTGAAGGGTTGATATCCTGTGACAAAGTAACCATACATGTGTAAGGTGAATAAAAACAAAATTTTTAATTCCAATACTACGATCTTCATGCACTCTGAGCAGTATTTTTCCAAATTCTGATCATGACCTATTGTAATAAATATCTCTTCTGTTGTGATTGGGCACACAAATAAACAGATGCACATCACTAAAACAAGTGACTGAGTCCTAACCATTATCTACTTTTTTTTAAAATAAGGATTCTACTTTTACAGCTTTGTAGATCTCAATAGATTAGCTTATTTCAACTGCCAGTTAACTTTGTTCTTTTGTTTGCTTGTTTTTTGGCTGTGTCCTGCAGCACATGGGATCTTAGTTACCTGACCAGGGGCTTGAACCTGTGCCCCCTGCACTGGAAGTACGGAGTCTCTTATCCACTGGACCACAAGGGAAGTCCCTGATTAACTACTTTTTATCATATCTCCTTTCCTGCTTTTTACTCACAGTTTCTGTTGCACTGTACGCAGTTTCTGACAAGCTATGCTACTTCTGTCCTAGTTCATTAAATGCAATAATGATACAATTCACTAACTGACTTTAAACCACAAGATGTTACAACTGCAATTTGAGAAAACAGACAAGGAATAAATAAGATGTCCCATAAAAAGGAGGAAATTCAGGCCCCCACATGCAAGGAAGCATTTCAAGAACCCCAAAATCTTAAACATGTTGACACCAAGGCACTCTTGAGGGTTGAAAGAGTCCCTGAGCCCTCACCCATGGAGACCAGGTTCCAGAAGTTCTCCAGCATCATGTCATGGTACAGTTTCCTCTGGGCCAAGTCTAGCAGTCCCAGCTCCTCCTTGGTGAAGGTCACAGCCACCTCCTTGAAGGACTGCCTCCTACAACACCAAACACATGTAGCCTCAATCTTATGATCAGTAGAGTGTGGGGGGTAGGAAGTCACTGTTTAATGGGTATGGAATTTCACTTTGAGAAGAAGAAAAAAGTTCTGGAGATGTGTTCAACAGTGTGAATGTACTTAAAAGTACAGAACTGCACATTTAAAAATGGTTAAAATGGTAAATTTTATGCTATGTATATTTTATCACAATAAAAAAGCACATCAGGAGGTGGATGAATAACCCAATTGTGGTATATCAAGTGAAATATGCAATGAAATACAATGAAGCAATAAAAAGGAGCAAACTATTGACCTATGTTCAAAATGAACAAATGATGCCAGACACAAAAAGAGTACATACTGTGTAATTCCATTAACATGAAACTCAAGAAATGATGACTCTAGTCTGTAGTGACATAAAGTAAATCAGCTGCTGCCTATAGTCAGGCATGTGGGATAGGGATTAACTGGGGATGAGGGAACCTTTTTGGTGATGAAAATGGTCTACATCTAGACTGAGGCAGTTGTCACATGGGTATGTTTGTCAGAATTGATCAAATACACTTATTATATGTAAATTACATGTAAATTTCATCTCAAAATGATATAAAAAGACACAATTAACAAAGCAAATAGACAAACCACAGAATGGAAAAAATTACTCCCAAAATGTGTATATAACAAAGGACTTGAACTCAGAAAATATAAAGAACTCCTTAATAATAAAAAGTAGAAGCCAAATTTTTAAATGGGCAAACAACTTCAGCAAGCTTTTCATAAGAGATATGACAATAGAGAAAACCCATGAAAAAGTATTCAACATCATGAGGGAAAAAGAAATCACAGTCATGGTGAGATGTCATTCCATTCAGTTCAGTCACTCAGTCCTGTCCGACTCTTTGTGACCCCATGGATTTCAGCATGCCAGGCTTTCCTGTCTATCACCAACTCCCGGAGCTTACTCAAACTCCTGTCCATTGCGTTGGTGATGCCATCCAACCATCTCATCCTCTGTCATCCCCTTCTCCTCCCACCTTCAATCTTTCCCAGTATCAGGGTCTTTTCCAATGAGTCAGTTCTTTGCATCAGGTGGCCAAAGTATTGGAGTTTCAGCTTCAGCATCAGTCCTTCCAATGAATATTCAGGACTGATTTCCTTTAGGATTGACAGTTTGGATCTCCTTGGAGTACAAGGGGCTCTCAAGAGTGTTCTCCAACACCACAGTTCAAAAGCATCGATTCTTTGGCACTCAGCTTTCTTTATAGTCCAACTCTCACATCCATGCCAACTCTCACAATCATAGCTTTGACTAGATGGACCTTTGTTGGTAAAGTAATCTGCTTTTTAATATGCTGTGTAGGTTGGTCATAGCTTTTCTTCCAAGGAGCAAGCGTCTTTTAATTTCATGGCTGCAGTAATTTTGGAGCCCAGGAAAATAAAGTCTGTCACTTTTTCCATTGTTTCCCCATCTATTTGCCATGAAGTGATGGGACCAGATGCCATGACCTTAGTTTTCTGAATGTTGAGTTTTAAACCAACTTTTTTACTCTCCTTTTTCATTTTCATCAAGAAGCTCTTTAGTTCTTCTTCACTTTTGTCTGACTCTTTGTGACTTCATGGACTATACTGTTCATGGAATTTTCCAAGCCAGAATACTGGAGTGGGTAACCTTTCCCTTCTCCAGGGGATCTTCTCAACCCAGGGATCAAACCCAGGTCTCTCACATTGCAAGCAGGTTCTTTTCCAGCTGAGCCACAAGGAAAGCCTGTCATTTCATTAGAATGGCTTAAAGAAACAAGGTCCATAATACCAAATGACAGAAAAGAAGAAGGGCACACTGAAAATTTCATGCACCACTGATGTGCTGTCAAATGGTACAGGTATTTTGTAGAAGAGTTTATAGTCACTTACCCTAAAAATTCAGTCATTCCATTTCTAAATGTTTACCCAAGAGATATGAAAACACATCCCTAAGAAGGTCTGTGAGGCATGATCATGAGAGCAAAACAATTAAAAGCTACAAATAGGGACTTCCCTGGCAGTCCAGTAGTTAAAACTCCATGCTCCCTTGGCAGGAGGCTTGGATTCAATCCCTGGTCAGGGAATTAAGATCCCATATGCCACAAAATATGGGCAAAAAAATAAATTAATGAATGACATAAATGATATACAAATAAATTATGAAATTTAAAAAATACATTACAGCTACAAACAACTCAAATATATCTTTTAAAAGGACAAACTGTGATCTATTCATAAAATGGAATATGATAAAAATGAATGGATTACTGACACCTGCAACAACACAGTTGAATCTCAAAAACATTATGCAGGGTCAAAGAGGTACAAGAGTACATACAGTGTGATTTTGTTAATTATGTTTAATTTGAAAACAAACAAATTTAATCATATGATGACAGATCAGGAGATGCTTCCCAGTCAAAGAAACTGACTTGAAAGAGACATGAGAATGTAAGAGTTTTTATTTCTGTTTTGGATAGTGGGCTAATACAATTACACAACCTTGAAAACAGGATATACAACTGTCATTGACCCAACACTTAAGATTTGTGTAGTTTTTGTAAGTAAATTATATTTCATTTTTAAAAGCCCTAAGCAAAAGTGTTATGAATCAAAACCAAATTTATTCAGAGGTACAACAGTCTGTAGGCTTAACTGTGACTTCTGAATGGTTAAATAAAACACAGAAACCCTTCTGAGGTAATACATAAAAGAATGCTGAATCATAAAAAAACTCAATTGATATTAAGTGAAAATATAAAATTTAAATCTGTACATAGACTATGATTCTAATAAAGTATCATAGACTATGATTTTAAGTAAATAAAGTATAGCTGACTTACAAGCAGTGTAGTAATTTGAGTTTTTCAGATTTTTTGATGTCTGAGTTTCTGTACTATTATTTGTGAAATGAAGATGACAAAATAAAAAAATATCTAAAAGCAAAAGCAAAAAATACAACCAAAAAAAAGCAACTACATGGCATACAAGGAATGTTTTCTTCCTTTATCCTTCCCATGGAAGAGAAAAAAGACAACAGAGGAGAAGAAAATAAAAGAGAAAAAAAAAAACATGATAATAGAGAAAAGACTTGTGATTGTCAAAGGGTGGAAGAGAGATGCACTGAGAGTTTGGAATTAGCAGATGCAAACTACTATTCATAAGATGGATAAACAACAAGGTCCTACTGTATAGCACAGAGAACTATATTCAATACCCTGTGATAAACCATAATGGAAAAGAATTTGAATAAGAATGTGTTCATATGCATAACGCAAATACTCTGCTGTACAGTGGAAATTAACACAACACTGTAAATCAATTACACTTCAATTTTTAAAACTGTGCCTAATCTTTAAGAAAAGAGAATCTTTGCAGAAAGAGATGTAATTTTAAGAGATAAAACTCAACTCACCTGGAACTTGGTCATGCTCTGCCACCCATTCTGGGGGAAGTCAAGAGTCCTGGGAAGACATAGTGGCAAAGGAGAAAGAAGCCTTGAGACATAGGTCCAAGCGCAAGTGGCTGCTTCATGTGAATCACCAGCCTCTCTGGCCCTTAAGCAGCAGAGCTCATACAAGAGTCCCTTGGGGCTCCCAGGGTTCAGGGCCATCATTCTCATCCTGGGTATTGGGGGAAATGAAAGGCTGTGGGATGTACTGGCTATGAGAGTGGACTCTGGGGCCAACAGGTCCCAGGTCAACCCTGGTGCTACTCCTGTGACATAAGATACTGGTTTTTCTGCCCTCAGTTCCTGACACAGGGCTCCTGAAACCTTCATAATTTCCTGAATGCTAGAAGTGTGTTTTGTTTTGCCTTCATTCCATTAAAGGAGTCTTTTTATAACATTCAGATTTCAGAGACTGTTCAATGCTCTGTCTTAAGAAATTCACCCTTATTTCTGACAAGTCCATAGTTCTGATTGGCTATGTCACTTAATAGTTTCTGGTCTTGTAATGATACTTCATTGATATCAGCATCTGGTTCTATAAAAGGTATAAATACAGTACTTGTGAATTTTCTTCAAGTAGCCAGAAGAGTCTCAATGGCACATCCCCCTCTGCCATGACGACTGAAGTAAAAAAAATTTTTTTTAAATACAACTGCTAGGTTTCCTTTTTTTTTTTTTTTCATTTTAAACAAAAGTGCAATGGTCTGTCTCATTTAAATGAATACTGTAGTGGCCACAGCAGATCTGAATTTATAAGGGTGCTTTGGGGATTAAGTGAGCAAGTCCAATAGCCCTGAATAGGCAAGTCCATCCAGACAGAAAGTCAATTAGTGGTTGCCAGGGCCTGGGAGGGGGCAAGTGAGAGGTGATGGCTCAGGGGCATGGGATTTCTTCTGGGGGTGATGAAAATGTTCTGGAACTAGACGGTGGTGATGGCTGTACAATCCTGTGAATATACTAAAAACCACTGAGTTGTATATTTTGTAAGAAAAAGTATATGTGAATTACATCTCAAGTTAAAAAATAGAAGAAAGGACTTCCCTGGTGGTCCAGTGGTTAAGACTGTGCTTTCACTGCAGAGGGCATAGGTTCAAACCCTGGTCAGGAAACTTTAACCCCACAAATCACAAAGAGCAGCCTAAAAAATAGTTTAATAAAATTTTTTTTAAAAAATAGGGGGAAAAAACAGCCTTGGCTCAGTGCCTGGGACATAACACAAGTTCTCAATAAGTGATGATATGATTATTTTCCCCATATAATGGAAAAGAAAGCTGAGGATTCATGCAATTACTTTACTGATAATCACAGAGCACATGAATCCAACTCTGATTCCAGGGCTTGTCTCCAGGTCTCTAATCACAAAGAAGGGTGTCATTGGGGAGAAACGAAAGGGGAGTTGGAGAATATAGACTCCGCACATGGAATCAAAGGATGACAGAAGACATACTTTCTCAGGCAAGGATTGGGCTGGACCATCTCAGAGGTTCCTCTGAGCTGTAAAATCCTGAGGCTGTTCCTGATTGGGAGGAGAGAAGATAAATCGCATCTTCCAATTTTTTCCTCTGGGTTTTGGGAACCTCAGTGATCAACGTGGTTCCAACCCATCCAGGCTCTACGTGACGGTGGTTAACACGCATGTAGACCCCAGATGGGTTGGAACCAGGTTGATGAATGAGATTCCCAACAAGGGTCTGTATAGTCAAAGCTATGGTTTTTCCAGTAGTCATGTATGGATATGAGAGTTTGATCATAAAGAAGGCTGAGCGCTGAAGAATTGACGCTCTTGAACGGTGGTGCTGGAGAAGACTCTTTTGAGAGTCCTTTGGACTCCAAGGAGATCAAACCAGTCAATCCTAAAGGAAATCAATCCTGAATATTCATTGGAAGGATTGATGCTGAAGCTCCAATCCTTTGGCCACTTGATGCGAAGACCTGACTCATTAGAAAAGACCCCGATGCTGGGAAAGATTGAAGGCAGAAGGTGAAGGGGACGACAGAGGACGAGATGGTTGGATGTCATTGCCAACTCAATGGACATCAGTTTGAGCAAACTCCAGGAGATGGTGAAGGATGGGGAAGCCTAGCACGCTGCAGTCCATGGGGTCGCAAAGATTCAGACACCACTGAGCAACTTTCACTTCACTTCACAATGCATATAAAGCCTGTAGAAGAGTATCCGGCATTCACTATGTTAACAGATTATTATTACTCATTCATCAGCAGGTCTCATCCAACCTCCCATTTATTCTATAAACATTGGAACATTTGTCCGGTAGAAAAAACCTGCTCATGAGTGAAGGAAACTTGTTGCCCACCTAGCAGAAATGAAACGGCAAGATAAAATTACCTCACGTTGGGACAATGTACCAGGATTCGTGGGTCACTCACTCACTCCTCTCTGTGAGTCCTCTGAGCAATCAGGGTCAGGAATGGAAAGATAGGATGATATGGAAGAATGAAAAGACAGTTGTGTGTCTCAGGCCCACGATAACTTACAGCGGACATCCCCATGCACCGGCTAGGGGTGAGACCCTCTTCTTCCTTTAAAAAAGATCGGGGCTGTGGGTGTCAAAGGAATCCACGGAAAACCCCTCTTTCTGCAGAGGTTAGAGAAGAGCCAGTGGCTCTGCAGCTGGAGCTCAGAACACCCGGGGCTCACAGAGGTTTTCAAGAACTGAAAGCATCGCGGAAAGAAGAAACTGAACAATCTACCGCTTTTAGCAGGTGCCAGCGATCGGTTCTAAGCAGTTTCACATTTGCTTCCCATTAATCTCATCACATGCCAACTAAGGAGGTACCACTATTAACTCTTTACATAAGTGAATCGGAGCAATCTGATAATTCTACGAAGAGTATATCCCTAAGAGATGGCACAGCGTGCACAAGGTAAGGGAAGCGAGGAAAACCGAGGGGCTGAGAGACTCTCAAACTCGGAGAGCGCTACCCCGCTTCGCCCCCAACCAGGGGACCCGAGAACCTCACCAAACGCCAGACACAAAAACCGTCATCCCTGCCCTCCATTGCTTCTGTTTCACGAGGGTGAAAGCGAGGGCGGAAGCTGCGTATTCCACATCCAGACAGGATCATAAGAGACCCAGACTCCAGGTACTGACTGACTCACCTCTCAGAAGATACTGAAGCCTCTCGCTCCTGTAGCGGAAGTGCCCGGACTGCACGCTGCTCTCGGACTACACTTCCCAGAATCCCCCACCGGAACAAGGGCTGCGGTCCCTCGCCCTAGGGAACGGAAGTGGCGCTGAATACCCGGCGCACTGGACCACACTTCCCAGAATCCTCGGCAAAAGTAGTGAAACTTTAAAAAATGAAGCTCGTTCAGTTCACCGAGGTGCTGTTTTAGCTTCATCTTTCTTTTCCTTCCTATCTTTTGGAGGGCTTGGGGTGTTGTTTTCATTACGTTACTAATAAGTGTGGCTGAAAAGTAAATGTGGCTGCATGAAAAAAGGGAAAGAGAGAATCTCAAACTTGGTTTATTGTGTTTTTTCACTTGTACCTGGATGCATTTAGACCACTGACAATGTTTACTTGGCATGACCTAGTCATTCCAATATGTTAAAGACTCACCAGAAGGAAAAGTAACCTTTGATCAAGTCACAAAACAAATAACAAAAAAACAATAACTTTTGTTGGCTTTAATCGCTCCTTTTGAAAGCTGGAGTTTCTAGCAAATTAAAGAAGATGCATTAGCAAGTAGGGAGGGAAATACTGTAACTTGAAAAAGAAAGGCCTAGAATACAGGCATACCTCAGAGATATTTTAGGTTAGAGTCCAGACCACTGCAGTCAAGCAAATTATGAAATAACGTGAGCCTCATGAATGTTCTAGTTTCCCAGTGCATATGTTATTACACTATAGTAGTCAAGGTATGCAATTACATATTAAAAAATAATGTATGTACCTTAATTTAAAATGCTGCTGAAAAAATGGTACCAGAAGACTTGCTTGACACAGGTTTGCCACAAACCTTCAATTTGAAAAATCATCATAACAAATAAAACCATCATAAATACTACAAAATGTTTTTTCTCCAGGTTGGTCTAAATCACTGAGCCATGATTATTCAAGAAGTTGGTGTGAAAGTGGGGTATCCTGCTCAGACAACCGTAACACATTCAACTCCTTTTTTTCAACTTTATGAGGTATAATTGATAAGTAAAATTTTAATATATGTGTTGAACTGATATATACTGTGAAAGGATTCCCACAAATGAATTACTTAACACATCATCACATAGCTAACTCTTTGGGGGGCAGGGAGACCCTTTAATATCTATTCTTAGCAAATTTCAACTATAGAATATTGCATTATCAACTATAGTCACCAAGCTATAGATTAGACCCTTAGATCCTATTCATCTTAAAGCTGAAAGTTTGTACCGTTTTTATAACCTCTCCCCATTCCCAGGCAGCCACCACCATTCTTATACTGTCTCTAGGAAGTTTGACACTTTTTCCCCTTTGGATTCCACATATAAGATAAAATGATACCATGCAGTGTCTTTCTGTCTTGTTTCATTTAGTTTATGTCCTACAATTTCATTCATGTTGTCACAAATATTTCTCCATATTTTTCCTGTGAACCAAGGGTTAGAACGGTTTGATTCCAGTTTTGTTTTTTGTTTTTTTTTTTAGGAAACAATACTTCATCGGGGTTCTGTTTGTATCTCCTATTATCCTAACTGGAAGCTGCCAAGACACCCCTAAAAAGAACAAGATGAGAAAATGTCTTCTACCAAATACCAAGACTCACTGCAAAGCTATGTTGAAGTAGTGTGGTATTAGTAAAATTACTGAAAAGTAGATCAATCAAAGGGAATTGAGAGTCAAGACATCTATCTAATCATTTAAATCACTGATTTTCTTCAAAAGTAGCACTGCAAAGTAGTGGGGAATAAGGGAAATTTTCAGTAACTGGTATAGCAACAACTGAATATTCAAATGGTGAATAATTAAATTATATGGGAGGCAATATAGACCTTTCTTTAAAGATTCCATAAGCTGATTTTAGTTCTGTCACCTATCAAAAAATAAATAAAAAGGAGAGGGAGGGAGAAAAGGGAGAGAACTGATAAATTTGATAAGGTCTGGAGGTTAGACAATGTTATATATCAATATTCAATTTTCCTGAGTGCTATACTTGTAAATATATAAGTAAATTTCCTTGTTCTTACAATTTATCAATACAGGGTAAAAGGACTGGAACATATTCATGGTTAAGAAAAAGTACATGTCAATGTAATATTACCCAGCCATAAAAAGGAATGCATTTGTCAGTTCTAATGAGGTAGAAGAACCTAGAGCCTATTATATAGAGTGAAGTAAGTCAGAAAGAGAAAGACAAATATTGTATATTAACACATGTATATGGAATCCAGAAAGATGGCACTGATGAACCAATCTGAAAGGCAGCAATGGAGATGCAGACAAAGAGAACAGACTTGCGGACACAGTGTGGGAAGAAGGTGGGAAAAACTGAGAGTAGCACTGAAACATATGCATTGCCAGGTGTAAAATTAGACAGCCAGTGGAAATTTCCTGCATGACACAGGAGCACAAATCCAATGTTCCGCTGACAACCTAGAGGGGTGGGGTTGGAGGTGGCAGGGAGGTTCAAGAGGGGGGGACATGTGTACACCTATAGCTGATTAATGCTGATATATGGCGGAAACCAACATAATATTATAAAGCAGTTATCCTCCAATTAAAAATAGTTTTTAAAAGTATGTGTCAATATGTGTGCACATACATACACATTCACATACATTAAGAGAATATGTTTCAAATATGTTAACTGGTGAATCTGCATAAAGGGTGCATGAAAGATTTCAAATAGTTTTTATAACTTCTGGCATGTGTTAAATTATTTCAAAACAATAAGTTTAAAAAAACGTAAAAAATTTACATGAAGCAAAATTCCATCATTTAGAGACCAGTAAAAATAAATACCTACCTTTTCTTTTTAATGAGATCACACAAGAATCCCATGCTTTGTTTCTCCAGGTGAAAGTTTTCTGGATATCTTCCAACATCCATTAACAACAATTAGCACTAGATAAATAAATCATAAAATACTTTGGCAATCCAACTGATTATTTGTTTGCTATTATAAACAATGATGCAATGAACATTCCTTCATATCCATCTGTGGCAGATATATGTTTTAATTCATATTATCATAGAAAATAGTCATATTATAAATTCTTGGCTATATGAAACTTTTAGTATTTTATTCATTTTCATAGTTTTACAGTATTAGTAAAAATAATGACCATTATAAATAAGTATAAAATGGAAGTTGATGAAAAAATAATCCCAAGTCTTCCTTGACTCCCACCCTCCCACCAAAAAACTAGCTAGTATATGGCAAATATCCTTTTCACATATTATCTTTAGGCATATATTCACTTTGTAGTGGTGGATGGTTTAGTCGCTAAGTCGTGTCTGACTCTTGTGATCCCACGGACTGTCGCCTGCCAGGCTCCTCTGTCCATGGTGTTTTCCAGGCAAGATTACTGGAGTGGGTTGCCATTTCCTTCTCCAATATTCACTCTGAGAGATCATTTAAATCAAGTGGATCTTACCAAGAGGGTTACAACCTATTTTTTCCCTGTTACTATCTATGGTTCTATGTCACCAACCATTTTAGTGGATTTGCTAGAAAGAGCCACCTGAAGAATCCCTTTCCATCTCAATATTTTATAGCAGCGGACCCCAACCTTATTGGCACCAGGGACTGGTTCTGTGGAAGACAATTTTTCAAAGGACCAGAGGTAGGGGGAATGGTTTTGGGATGATTCAAGCACATACTTAGCTCCACCTCAGATCATCAGGCATTAGATCTTAGAGATTAGGGACCCCTGATTTATAGTTTATCACCAGCATGGACTCTCCAAAACCCTGAATGTGTGTATCCTGACTGAAGCCGTCAACATGTTTCTCATTTTTAAAGATTCTTGCCAGTGTGGACTTTCTGATGGTATGTCAGCCGTGAACGGTGACTGAAGTCCTTACCGCATACGTTGCACTTGTAGGGTTTTTCTCCTGTGTGGACCCTCTGGTGGGCTTGAAGCCGAGAACTCTGACTGAAGCCCTTCCCACAATCCTCACATTTAAACAGTTTCTCCCGGGTGTGGACGCTCAGGTGGACTCGAAGATTGGAGGGGAGACTGAAGGCCTTCCCGCACTCCTCACACTTGTGGGGTTTCTCTCCCGTGTGGACCCTCTGGTGGTGGCGAAGGTTCAGGCTCCGCCCGAAGCCTTTCCCGCACTCCTCACACTTGTAAGGCTTTTCGCCAGTGTGGCCCCGCTGGTGGTAAATGAACTGGGAACTGTATCGGAAGCCCTTCCCACACACATCACATTTGTAGGGCTTCTCCCCGGTGTGGACCCTCTGATGGGACTGAAGACCCGAGGACTGGCTGAAGCCCTTCCCGCAGACACAACACTTGTAGGGTTTCTCGCCTGTGTGGACCCGCTGATGGACCCGGAAGTCTATGGCCTGACTGAAGCTCTTGTCACACGCCTCACATTTGTAGGGCTTCTCTCCCGAGTGGACTCGCTGATGAGCATGAAGGTTGGACCTCCAGCTGAAGCCCTTCCCGCATGCCTCGCAGGTGTATGGTTTCTCTCCGGTGTGAATGACCTGGTGCAGCTTCAGGTTGGAACTGTAACTGAAGTCCTTGCCACACACGTCACACCTGTAGGGCTTCTCCCCGGTGTGGACTCGCTGGTGGGTCTGGAGCTTGGACGACTGGCTGAAGCCCTTCCCGCACGTCTCGCACTTGAACCGCTTCTCCCCAGTGTGGACGTTCTGGTGGACTTGAAGATTTGAAGCCTGACTGAAGCCCTTCCCACACTCCTTGCAGGTGTAGGGCTTCTCCCCTGTATGGACGCGGAAGTGGATGTGGAGGTCTGTGTTCCGGGTGAAGCCTTTGCCGCAGGCCTCGCACCGGTAGGGCTTCTCACCAGTGTGGACGCGCCGGTGGCAAATCAGAGGCGAGTTGTGACTGAACCCCTTGCCGCAGACGTCGCACTTATAGGGCTTCTCCCCGGTGTGGACCCTCTGGTGTATGTGGTAATGGGCGGCCTGCGTGAAGCCCTTCCCGCACTCCTCACACTTGTAGGGTTTCTCGCCCCTGTGGACCCGCTGGTGAACACGGAGGTTGACGCTCCAGCCGAAGCCCTTGCCGCACTCGTCACACTTGTAGGGCTTCTCTTCCGTGTGGACTCTCTGATGGCACTGAAAATTGGAACTCTGGCTGAAGCATTTGCCGCACTCCTCGCATCTGTAAGGTTTCTCCCCTGTGTGCGTCCGGTAATGGATGATGAGGCCTGTGCTGCTGCCAAAGGCCTTGCCACAACTCTCACACCTGTAGGGCTTTTCTCCTGTGGGGTTAGAGTGATGGGGGTGAAAGGAGTTCTCATGCAAACCATCGCCGGATTTAGGACATTTATTGACAGTCCCTCCTGGGTGAATTCTCTGATGAGTCTGCAGATGGGAGCACTTTTCTCCAGGGTCAACCTTCTGATGAACTGGGAGCACTGCACCATGACTGAAGCCCTCCCCACACACTCTACAGGGATGCGGTCTCTCTCCTTTGCAGGGTGTCTGTTCTGTGTCAGTTTTACCAGGATCGCTCAGCGGTGAATTCTTTGTGAAGCCTTCACATACATGCAGATGATTTTTCACATTTATCTGTTTACCTCTGCTTGGATTCTCTGACTCACTCAGGCATCTACTCCCACAGGAAGCCTGGGCTGTCAGAATCAAAAACTCCTGATTCTCAAGGCAACGGAAGTGATCTCCTTTATGATTCATTATATGGTTCTCATCTTCAGAAACTTGAAGAGAATCACCTTGCAGGAACCAGGAACTCTTCCTTTGCAGAGTTAAATCATTTGTGGCCTGTTTCCAGATTTGCCAGCAGGACAGCTCTTCACACGAGAGGTATTTTAACATGACTTTCCCAAGAGTCTCCATCTCATTTGGGATCTTGCTGCCTAAAGAAAAGATGATATTCAGGGGTGAGGACAAGTAAATGCTTTGTTCAGAAATATCGGGGTTTCACACCCGGGCCATGGGATGAGGCCTTGATAATCCAGTGCAAGGGTCATGTCTGTACCACACCGTTTATTCTTTTGTTATTCTTTCCAAAGCAAAGAAAGGGGTCAGCAGACTCTTATGGAAATGTGACTCCTTTAGAACCATAGGTCCAACAGTTTAATAGGAGGGTGGTAGGTTTGAAACCAGATGGCTGCAGGACAACTAAGACAACCCACACTCCAGAGAAAAGCAACATCGATTAAAAGCCCCCTCATCTTTTCCTTAGCAGCCTTACAATAAGTGGGCTTCTACCCAGTTAAGTTATAAAAGCTCAGAGTGCAGGCACAGAACAGTATTTTAGGTCCTGGTAGAAATGATCTTCTAAGAGCAAATCTGGGAAGCAGTTGGGATAATAGCATCCATTGTTCTAAACCTGGGAGTGATTCAGGTCTCTGTGAAAAGAAGCAGGAAAGGGGAAAACTAACTTTGAACAGCTGGGAAAGAACTTGGGTGGAGGAAAGAAAGAGAGCAGAGTGCAGACTCTCAAAGGAAACCTCAAATGGGAGGAGAGGGGGTGTTCTATTCAACTTAGAAAGTTTTTGTCCAGGAAGCTGTGAAGCTTGCCTTTTCTCTTATTCCCTTTGGGTTCTCTGCTTGAGGCCTTCCTATCACCCAATGTAAAAATAATTCCTCCCCACTCCCCACACTTTCCATTCTTCCCATCTGTCTTATTCTGCTTTATGTTGCCCACAGCACTTACTGATCTACTAATACTCCCTAGTTTTTTCTTCCCTCTTAGACCCACTAGAATAACAATCATAAGGAAGACATGCACTTTGCTTTCTTCACTGCTTTATCCCCACTGTAGCAGAATCCTTTGAATTGCTGACATGTTTTAGAGAACTGTGAGACCAATCCCATACCTTGTGACAGGGAAAAAGAAAAGATTAAAAACATTAAAAGTGTATCAAAAGCAATAGGGTACCACTACATGAAATGCCTGTTTCATCTGTAGACACACACATAAATATGCACATGCATTATATTCATGCTGGGTTGGGATGTAAAATACTCCTTATTGAGGATCACAGTTAAAAATGTATGGAAGGGGCTGCCCTGGTGGTCCAGTGATTAGGAATCCACTTGCCAATGCAGCGGACACGGGTTTGATCCCTGGTTTGGTCCCCGTGGTCTAGTTGTCCACGGGGCAACTAAACTCATGCACCACAGCTACTGAGCTTGTACTCCAGAGGCTGCGAGTGGCAGTTACTGAAGCCTGCAGACCTAGAGCCTGTGCACCACAAGAGAAGCCACCACTATGAAAAGTCCGCACACCACAACTAGAGAGCAGTCCCCGCTTGCTGCAATTAGAGAATGCCAACGCAACAATGAAGACCCAGAACAATAAATAAATAATTAATTTTTTAAAATGTATTGAAGTCGCTGGCTTAAAATGTTTAAGGGGGTGTCAAGTCCTGAATGATTTCCTTAAATGGAAAGTTACAGTCAAATATAAACTGAACAAGTCCCAGCAGTTATGTGCACGCTTCTGGGTATGACAGACTTGCTAACTGAACGTCCTTAAGATGCCCATGCCCTAATCCCTGGAGCCTGCAGATATGTGAATGGACACAGCAACAAGGATTTTAGGTTTGACTGAATGAAGGATCCTGAGATGGGGAGGTTATCCTGGATTCTCCAGATGAGCCCAGAGTAAAGACAAGGGTCCTTGTAAGAGGGAGACAGGAAAGAACTCACCCAGAGTTCCCTACACATCTCCCTCCAGTACCAATATGCATCCTTTTTGCTATAATAAAATCATAATTGTACGTAGAGAGCTTTCCTGAGTTGTCCTAGCAAATTATTGTAGAAACGCCTGAATTTGTAGCCAGTTGGTCAGAAGTGAGGCCCTGGGAACCCCAGGCTGGTGTCTGAAGTCCTGGTGGGCAGTGCCCTTAGCCTGTGAACTTTTCGTGTTTGGTATCAGAACTCATTGCAACATGTAGAAGGCTTCTCATGTTGCCTATGACATCAGCCTATTATGACACCAGATGCAAAGTACACTGAAAAATCTATTTAGATTTTCTGTAAAAATTCCGTAATTTTCTGAATTACACTGGAAAATCTATTTAGGAATTCTGTCATTTTCTTTCCTGATCAGAACTCCTTCATATCCATGGGTTATGTCAATGCCCTTAGACTTCTGGAAATATCCAGCTTGAAACAATTACCATATATGTCATAAGACTGCTTGGGTAGTGGCTATTTAGAAGTTCAGTGGGAAGTTGGCTGGAGGGATGAGGCAGTTCTTGTTCATAAGCAGCCAACTTGAAATTGTTACATGAGAAGTGATGAACTATAACGCCTGGCATCTTGGTGTGGCTAGTTTTTGATAATTTAGTGATACATTGTGATAACTGTGAACAGCTTTTATCTTACAAGGTGACTGAGTATGTACTGTTACATATTGAAAGATGTTAAGAAATTAGAGTTATATTAGAGGTTCATTGGGAGACAATGTTCCAAAATGATCCATTAAATCCTGAAATGTGGATGATGAAGAGGTCCAAAAAAAAACTACAAAAAAACATTTGAGAAAGGGTGGCAGAAAATGCTACCAGATTTCTTAAGAGAAAGACTTGGTCTATGGCACAAAGGCAAAGTGTGACAATATGGAGGCTCATGATTCCTGAGGTCCAGTGTGCAATGTAAAACACTGTAAATTACCTATACTTCAATTAAAAAAAAAAAAGAAAAGTGAGATCCTTTCCAGTGAAGCAAGTATGTAGTATTCCTGAAGGCATCAAATGTGAAGCAACGTGTAGACCTGAGAAGGGAGATGGACAAATGAAGGCAGATCGGCGATTCTCAGAATTCAGGGCCTGGTCCATCATGTTTGCAGATAAACTTCTCTGCTTCATTCTTCAGGCAGAGGGAGAGTATATACACTTACATTCCCATGAATGTCTAATATGTTTAAATGGGTAGAAGTGAGGAATGTGCAAATTAAAAGATAAAGGAAAGAAGCGGAGGGAAAGGAAAAGGAGGTCAGAAAGTGAAGTGAACAAAGCAGATCTGAGCGAGGGCAGGAGAACCGAGGGCCACGGAGGGGCTGGGGATCTGGAGGATGAAGCGCACTTCACGGATGAGGAAGGCTGGGGTCACAGGTCAGGAGGAACTGTGAGGAGAGCTTCCTCACCCCTGCTCCAAACAATAGTAATTTTTAGAGTAATTTCTTCACCCAAGAATTATGTGCTGGGCACCTACCATGCAGAAGGGCCATTGGAGGCTTTGAACAGAGACAGCAAATACAACTGCCCAAATTCTTACTTTCACAGGGAGACAGATGATGAACAAGGAAATAAAGACAGGTTACTGAGTCAGGAGGTGATCAGTGCTTAGACACAAATTAAGACAGGGTGAAGGCATGGAGAATGGGGAGAGGATGGGACAGTAAATGGGGCAGACACAGAAGGGCTGTCTGATGAGATGAGATTTGAGCAAAGACCTGAGTGAGTAAGGGAGTGGCTGGGGGCCTGGACACCAAGGCAGAGAGCAAGTCGAAGGCCAGGAAACAGAGGAGAATACTCCAAAAAGGGCCAGGATGGCAGGGATGATGTAAGCAAGGGTCAACAGCCAGGTGATCAAAGAGGAACTTGGTGAGAAAGCCAGGTCAGGTAGGGTCCTGCAGTCCATTGGAGGGTCTCGGAGTGAGACGGGAGGCCTTAGGAGAGTTTCGAGCAGAGGAATAGCGTAGTCTTACCTGCTTTCTAAAGAACCAGTCTGGCTACTATGTGAGATTACAGGAGTGCAAGGGTGGAAGCATGGAGACCAGCGTGGAGGCTGCTGTCACAGGCAAGAGACGACGGCATGATGTGGAGAGAAGCAGATTAACTAATACCTGAAGTAACAGCTGAGTGGATCTCACTGGAATGCCCATTTCTTTGGGTTTCCCTCTCCACTGTCCACAGTTTTTCTTCTGTCTCCAACTGGGATACCATATCTGCTTTGAATGGAACATGTCCTAGGAAAAGCCAGATATATATATTTAAGGTGAACACACCGCTAAAAGAGATCTTTGTCCAAATTCTATAACCCTTGAGTGATATTTCAAAACCTTCTGATCATGAACTGTAATAAGAAATAAATTTTGGGAACTACACTCAATGTTTTGTAATAACCTACAAGGGAAAAGAAACTGAAAAAGAATATGTATATACAACTGCATCACTCTGCTATACACCTGAAAATAACAAAACACTGAATTAATGTATCAACTATACTTCAATTAAAAAAAAAAAAAGAAATGTCATAACCTAGTTCATGACTATAAATAGATAAAATCAGATTTAGCCAATGTCTGTTTTTATCATACTTCCCACATTCTCACACTACTTAATGCAAACGGTCATGGGTTTTGCTGCAATGTGAGTGGGTCTTAAGGAACTCTGACAGTTTCTATTCTTATTCTATTTTATTGAAAAAAAATAATCCCAGTACAATGAACTAAGGTGACTCCATGATCCACCAAAATATTTGACAAAGTATATAAGCTAAGCTGTGCATTTCTAGTTCATCTAAAACAGGGTTTTTCAATCAGGCACTACTGATATTCTGGACTGGATATTCTGTGTGGTGGGGGTTGTGTTGTGCATTGGAGGAGGTTTAACCACATCGCCAGCCACTAGATGCCAGTAGCACCCCTCGCTCAGCTGTGACAATCAAAACTATCTCCAGACATCACTGAACATCCCCAGGGAGGCAAAATCACCCCTGGACAGAATTTTGCCCAAGTAGACAGGGACCAGAGAAACCTGTGAATTAGAAACATCTCTGTCTTCCAGGTCAGGGAACCATTTCAAAAGGTCCAAGGTGGACAAGGAAATAACAATCCACTCTGATACTCTTGCCTGGGAAATCCTATGGACAGAGGAGCCTGGTGGGCTATAGTTTATGGGGATCACAAAAGAGTTGGACACGACTTAGCAACTAAACCACAACAACAACAAAATAGTAACTATAAAACTAACCTTCAGTTAAAAAAAAAATTGGCTAAAAGGTCCAACCCTTCAAACAAAGAAGGATCAGAGACTCTCAAGGGGGATGAGGTTCAGGGTCAGAGGGCGCCCGTCCTCACCCACTGAGACCAGGTTCCAGAAGTTCTCCACCATCACATCCTGGTACAGCTTCCTCTGGGCCGAGTCCAGTAACCCCAGCTCCTCCTCAGTGAAGACCACAGCCACATCCTTGAAGGTCACGGCCTCCTACAACATCAAACACGTGTCAACTCAATCTTACAACCTCCACTGGAAGGACAGCATCAAGCAGGATAAAGAAGATGAACCCCAAAACGGTTACTGATTTGGAGGGACTCCAGGCAGTTTTCAGTCCCAACACTTGTCTCTTTCTCTCAGTGACAGCATTATCACCTCCCTACAACCCCACTCCATCACTGTTTTTAACGTCTGCAAAGGTCGTGGGCCATCAGTAACCCTCTAGGACAGGTGCACAGCTTCTGGTCTGTGCTTTAAAGGCACAAGCCACATCCAGAAACTGCTGCACGTACAGCTGGTGAAAGCATAGGCTAAGTTCACACTTCAAGGCTTTAATTATAGGATACTGGGCAAATTCCCTCACCTCTCACTATCTTAATTTCCTCTCCATAATGGTATCTAAATCACAAGGTGTTTGAAAGGATCATATTAATGAATACACGTAAATCACTTACACTGGTGCCTGGAACATAATAATAAGTGCTCAATAAATTTGAACAAGCAGTTTTATCATAATCTCTTTCATTTCATTTTGTGACCGTACAGTATAGTATTCCTTAGAACTGGTGACTTAGCTTTACTCAATTCAAATAAAGTACATTTAGTTACAGATATTTACATATCATCAATGCTGTAAAGATCCTTTTTTCAGAGACCTTAGCCAAGAAGTAGCAATTGCAAAGTCAAAAAATATGCACTTTAAAATATTTGAAAGTGTAATGGCACTTTTCCCTCTCAAAAGGTTTTCCCAATTCACCTTTAACATGCTGCTAAGCTGCTAAGTCACTTGAGTCGTGTCCGACTCTGTGCGACCCCATAGACGGCAGCCCACCAGGCTCCCCCGTCCCCGGGATTCTCCAGGCAAGAACACTAGAGTGGGTTGCCATTTCCTTCTCCAATGCATGAAAGTGAAAAGTGAAAGTGAAGTTGCTCAGTCGAGTTTGACTCTTCGCGACCTCATGGACTGCAGCCTACCAGGCTCCTCCGTCCATGGGATTTTCCAGGCAAGAGTACTGGAATGAGGTGCCATTGCCTTTCACATGAAGGAGTATAAATGCGCCTGAATCTCTAGACAGGTTAATAAGGACCTAAAGCTTTGTTGGGAAAGATTGAAGGCAGGAGGAGAAAGGGATGACAGAGGATGAGATGGTTAGATGGCATCACTGACTCAATGCACATGAGTTTGGGTAAACTCTGCGAGTTGGTGATGGACAGGGTGGCCTGGCATGCTGTGGTTCATGGGGTCGCAAAGAGTGGGACACGACTGAGCGATCGAACTGAACTGAAAGCCTTAAAAAATGAAACAAAAAAAATTCAAGAATCCAAGTGAAATAAATAAATAGGAAGATTTATTAACATTTTCACACATTTAGTTATTAATGATCATTATTTTCTTCATAAATCTACTTTCCTTTTTTTTTTTGACACGTCTAATAATTTCTTTTATTCATATTCCAGTTGGGTCTTAGTTTGTGTTGCTAATTTTGATAAGAATTAGAGATATTAAACCTTTATCTAATGTTTACACGTACACCTCATTGGACTTCCCTGGTGGTCCAGTGGTTAAGAATTTGCCTCCCAATGCAGGGCACATGGGTTCGATCCCTGGTCTGGGAAGATTCCATATACCGTGGGGCAACTAAACCCACAAACCACAAGTACAGAGTAGCCCCCTCTTGCCACAACTAGAGAAAGCCAGTGTGTAGCAAAAAAGACCTAGCACAGCCAATAAATCGGTTACACAATAAAATTCTAAATAAATAAATAAGTATATCCCATCAGTTCTAATATTGCAAATATATAGTCATGAATGCCTATGAAAAAGGAAAATGAGAAAGTGAAAACAGCTAGTCTGTAAGGAGGATAGTACTGTAAATTATGTTTGTCTATTTTAATTTTCCCTTATTTTTTCAAAGATTGCTTTGTGAAGCAAAGAAGATGATAAAACAAACAAAACACACAGCCAGCAGCAGCAGCACACAACGTGCACTCAAGATGTGTTGTGTTCATTAAGCTTTCCAAGGAAGATTAGGGACAAAGATGTCCCTAATCTCTGAGAAATAAAATCCTTAGAAGACAGAAAGCAATGCCTTACTTACCTGAAACTCGGTCATTTTCTCATGTTCATTCTGGGGAAAGTCAGAGTCCTGAGAAGGCATAACTGGGGAAGGACAAAGAAGCCATGAGATGCAGGCTACGGCTTTCATGACCCCATGTGGATCTTTGCAGAGATTATGCACGAACACGCATGCTCCAAGGTAGATACGCCCACATAGCTTGGTAAGCAGAGCTTGGAGTAGACTGCCCCTACTAACAAGACTGTCAGCCAGCAGCCAATGGACAAAGAACAACCTGCACGACCACACACAGTATCCCTATGGTGAAGATTTCTGCTCCTACTATACAGAAAATGAAAAGACAACCTATGGAATGGGAGGAAATGTCTGCAAATGATGCGACCGATGAGGAATTAATCTCCAAAATATACAAACAGCTCATACAGCTTAATATCAAAAATGTAAACAACAGGGGGACTTCCCTGGAGGTCCAGTGGTTAGGATTCCAGGCTCTCACTGCTGTGACCCAGGTTCAATCCCTGGTTGGGAAACCAAGATCCCTGCAAGCTGTGAGGTACAGCGCAAAATACAAAATAAAATAAAAATAAATTTCAATAAAAGCAAACAACCCAATCAAAAAACGGACAGAAGACCTAAGTAGACATCTCCAAAGAAGACATACAGGTGGTTAAAGGGCACATGATAAGATGCTCATCATCATTAATTATTAGAGAAATGCAAATCAAAACTACAATGAGGTACCACCTCACACTGGTCAGAATGTCCATCATTAAAAAGTCTACAAATAATAAATGCTGGAGAGGGTGTAGAGAAAAGGAAAGCCCCTTACACTACTGCTGGCAATGGAGCCTAGTGAAGCCACCTGGAAACCAATATGCAGATTCCTCCAAAAACTAAAAGCAGATTGCCATATAATCCCGCAATTCCACTCCTGGACATACACTCAGATAAAACTGTAACTCGAAAAGATACATGCATCCCAGTGTTCACAGCAGCACTATCCACAACAGCCAAGACATGGAAACCACCTAAATATCCACTGACAGATGAATGGATACAGTACATGTTGTGTATACATATGCAAAGGAACTTTACTCAGACATTAAAAAGAACAGAACAGTGCCATTTGCAGCAACATGGATGGGCCTAGAGATTATTATACTAACCGAAGCCAAAAAGAAAAAGGCAAAGACTATATGACATTACTTATATCTGGAATCTAAAGTATGACACACATCCATGAAGCAGAAACAGACTCATAAAGAACAAACTGTTGTTGGCGGGGGGTGGGGGGGAACATTAGGGGAGGGGAGGATTGGGAGCTTGGGATTAGTAGATGCAAACTGTTATGTACAGAACGGGTAAACAAGGTCCTACTGTGTAGCATGGGGAACTATATTCAATATTCGGCGATAATCATAATCAAAAGAATATAACTGAATCACTTTGCTATACAGCAGAAATTAACACAACCTTGTAAATCAACTATACTTCAAAAAAATTTTTTTAATATTTAAAACCTAAAGTAAATAAAATGTTTTATATTTTTAAAATATTTATTTCAAAAACATATTTATGGTAGAAACACACACGCACATATTAACAAGCATATTAAACATTCTCAGATGTATTCAATAGATAACTGAACTTTTTCCTAGTGGTAATTTATTGAGTGAAGGAAATCTAATTAACTGAAAACAGATGACCGACCAAGAAAGACCGTATGTACCTGCGGCTATGCTCTGAGGAGGCAGGAAGTCCTTCCTTTCCGATGCGGTGGGACAGAATGACTGTGTTCGTCTCACGTTTCCTGTATAAACTGCAGCGGACATTCCGAGGCACTAGCGCGGGGTGACTCAGTGCTTCCTAAAGAAAGAGATCAGTCAAAGCTCGGAAGGAGCTGTCTCCGGACAGAAAGGCCACGCCATCGCTCCTGGGTGTCTTCCCTGGGGCATCCAGTCATAACGATGCTCCTGGGAAAAGAACTGCATCAATAGCAAAAGCCAACCCGTGGTGCCGCCAGTATTCGAAGCTGCTGACACGTGTGATCTCACTTGAATCTATTCACAACCCTAACCAGTAGTGACCATATCTCTCGCAATCTTACAGAAGATGCAAGTAGGGGCACGGATAATCAACAGCTCGCCATATATCGTACGGACAGAAGTAGCAGCGCTGCTTGGCAAGCCAGGGAGGAGAGCAGAGGGATTCCGCACTTCTGCTCTCCGATTCTTGGCTTCCACCGGCGGCCACGACCTCTCCATACTAAGACAGCCGGCCAGGTAGTGACTAGTACCACGCTCAAGCCAGAAAACCTCGGAGGGGTCGCGGGGGCGCAGGGTTAACTCACCTCCTAGACCGAAAGAAATGGTGGCGGCTGCGCTTTCCCGGAGCGGAAGAGCCTCTGACTACACAGAGCTCAAGAACTACACTTCCCAAAAGCCCTGGAGAACAGGAGCAGCAGCCCCTCATTTCCGGAGAGAGTTGCGCGGTGGGGGGAGGGGTGGGCGGTGGTAGGGCGGCGAAATACATTTCCCAGGACCCCAAGTGGAGGAAGGGCAATGCCCGCCCCTTGGGAGCTTTAACCCCAGATTCTCAGGACCTCTCGGCCAAAGATTTCCAGAAACTCCTTCATGCCATCCATCCTATTACTGCCAATCTAAAGCAGTTCTCTGACGGCAGTAGAGCTTTATCTCATTGATAAAACATAACAAATATTTGAAGAGCCAGAATCTTAATAAAAAGAACTATAAGAAACATATCAATGCAGTAGGATTGTAACCACTCTACCAGAAAAAACAAATGGGCCAGGGGTGGGGGCGTGGGGAGGATGATAGCTTTAAAATGTAGTTTTAACGTTTTTAGATATGAGTGAAATACCCCAAAATGCAATGGGGGAAGATCATAGATTTCTACTATTGTTAACAGAAAAGTCAAATAATTCAGAACTTGGCTGCTGAGGACAACTAGACATGAAGTGGAAAGACAAGTTTCGTAGCCTGTAGGATCAATTTCTCAATGCAATCGGGGCCTTTGTACTCAATCCTCAGAGTTACTGAATTTGAAAGATGAAAACATTATTGTTAATTAGCTGTTTAGTGCTGGAGAAGGCAATGGCACCCCACTCCAGTACTCTTGCCTGGAAAATCCCATGGACGGAGGAACCTGGTAGGCTGCAGACCATGGGGTCGCGAAGAGTCGGACACGACTGAGCGACTTCACTTTCACTTTTCACTTTCATGCATTGGAGAAAGAAATGGCAACCCACTCCAGTGTTCTAGCCTGGAGAATCCCAGGGACGGGGGAGCCTGGTGGGCCGCTGTCTATGGCGTCGCACAGAGTCGGACACGACTGAAGCGACTTAGCAGCAGCAGCAGCTGTTCAGTGGATGGACTGCAGCCCACCAGGGTCCCCTGTCAAGGGGATCTCACAGGCAAGAATATTGGAGTGAGTTGCCATTCCCTTCTCCAGGGCCTTTTCCACCACCCAGGAATCAAACCCAGGTTTCCTGCATTGAAGGAAGATTCTTTACCATCTGAGCCACCAGGGAAGCTCCTAGCTGTTAAGTTTGGGCAGATACGATAAACTCACTAAAAGTAAAAATTTAAAAACCTGAAAGAAGACTTTTCCTTGTCCAAAGGACAACTAGACATGGAGTGGAAAGACAAATTTAGTAGACTGTGTGATCAATTTTTCGATGCAATCAGGGCCATTGTAATCAGAAAGTTACTGAATTTGAACTTTTCCTGTCCTTTTTCTTATAGCAATTTCACAAAAAACCCAGTGCTTTTGGATCCTTTCACTAACCTTCTGATATACATGAAAATTTTCTAAGACACTAAGCTCTGTAGATCACAATAAACTGTAAATTTCTTAAAGAGATGGAATACCAGACCACTTTACCTGCCTCCTGAGAAACCTGTATGCAGGTTAAGAAGCAACAGTTAGAACTGACATGGAACAACGGACTGCCTCAAAATTGGGAAAGGAGTAGTCAAGGCTGTATATACTGTCATCCTGATTATTTAACTTATATGCAGAGCACATCATACAAAATGCCAGGCTGGACAAAGCACATGAGCTTGAGCAGGCTCTGGGAGTTGGTGATGGACAGGGAAGCCCGGCATGCTGCGGTCCACGGGGTCGCAAAGAGCTGGACAACGACTGAGCGACTGAACTGAATGACACTACTTTAATAATGCGGATAATGAGGCCAGGACAGAGTAAGTAACTACCACAAAATTATACCCTAGGAAGTGGCAGAACTGACTGTAGTTGAGGGAGGCCAGTTGAGGTGCCGGGAGACCTTCAAATCTGACGACCAGCAACTGGGCAGTCCCCAAGTTGGGGCTACAGGAACGTCTCTGAACTGGAGGCTCAGCGGAGGGGAACACAAACTCTGCAGCCGGCCGCGGTTTCTCTTACTTTCTCTGAGGACGAGGGTCAGAGACTCGCTGGCTCCACCACCAAGATAAGCCGGGCCCCGGAAATTGAAGACACTTTTACCCGAAGGGAAAGTGGGAGGTAGCCAGTCCCTCCTACAGCGAAAGCACCACCTATCTTCCAGAGACAGCCCGTGGACCACTTCCCAGAATGCTCCAGCCGTCCATAACGGAAGTGCTCTGTGCTACACGGACCTCAGACTACACGCCCCAGAATGCCCTAGAGAAAAGACGGCCACGGCCCCGCCCCCTGAAATGGAAGTACTTCCGAATACCCTGACCCTCTAAATACTGAATTCTAGAAGGCCAGTGCGGCGTTTGGCGAAGCTGTTCCGTTTGGAGCTGCTACTGTCTTTCTTGAGAATCCCAATCATTCTAGTATTGAAAGCTGAGCATCACTTTAGCCACGTTCAAGGGGCTTGAGAGGAGGTCGGGGTAGGGAAGAGAAGTCGGTAGTAAAACCTCAAAGAACTGTCCTATAGGAATAAGTACATAGGGTAATGTACTTCTAAAGAAGATCAGCCCTGGGATTTCTTTGGAAGGAATGCTAAAGCTGAAACTCCAGTACTTTGGCCACCTCATGCGAAGAGTTGACTCATTGGAAGAGTCTGATGCTGGGAGGGACTGGGGGCAGGAGGAGAAGGGGACGACAGAGGATGAGATGGCTGGATGGCATCACTGACTCGATGGACGTTAGTCTGGGTGAACTCCGGGAGTTGGTGATGGACAGGGAGGCCTGGCGTGCTGTGATTCATGGGGTCGCGGAGTCGGAAATGACTGAGCGACTGAACTGAACTGAACTGAATCTATAGATTCAATGCAATCCCTATCAAGCTACCAATGATATTTTTTTCACAAAACTAGGGCAAATAATTTCACAATTTGTATAGAAATACAGAAACCCTTGAATAGCCAAAGCATTCACAAGAATGAAACTGAACTGAACTGACATAGGGTAATGGATCACCTTTGCTACTGCTAAGTCGCTTCAGTCGTGTCCGACTCGGTACGACCCCATAGACGGCAGCCCACCAGGCTCCCCCATCTTTGGGATTCTCCAAGCAAGAACACTGGAGTGGGTTGCCATTTCCTTTTCCAATACATGAACGTGAAAAGTTAAAGTGAAGTCGTTCAGTTGCGTCCGACTCTTAGTGACCCCATGTACTGCAGCCTACCAGGTTCCTCTGTCCATGGTATTTTCCAGGCAAGAGTACTGGAGTGGGGTGCCATTGCCTTGTCCAGAGATGGATCACCTTTGGTGGAGACTAAAACCAAACTCTAAATCACCTCAATTACTTGAAATCGGATTAGCGTGAATCTTTTCTGTTATCTTCAAGCACTTAAGTCCCGGCTTCCCTGGTGGCTCAGATGGTAAAGAATCTGCCCGCAATGCGCGGGACCCAGGTTCGACCCCTGGATTGGGAAGATCCCCTGCAGAAGGAAATGGCAACCAACTCCAGTACTCTTGCCTAGAAAATTCCATAGACAGAGGAGCCTGGCAGGCTACAGTCAGTCCATGGGGTCGCAAAGAGTCGGACACGACTGAGCTACTGACACTCAAGCACTTAAAGGGAACAAATGACAATTCTTTCTAGGGAAGATAGCATTATCCAAGGTTTCAAATTATTCCTATAATTTAAAAATTATTAATATAGGGCAAAGTAGTCCTTGAAGAAAAAAGCATTATAAAATATACAAAGTTTATAAATTTCAGACAACCAAGAATGGGTTCACATACAATATAAAGCAAACTTGGAAAAGCAAAACTGACAGAACCACAAGGAGGAAAATTCACTATCAGAATGGGAATTTTTAATACATAATTAGGAAGAAATATGGGATTTTGAAAGCATATACTAATACATAAGTTATTAAAATGAAAAAATCACCCCTTGGTAATTTAAAAAATAACAAAAAATACAGTAAGTAGATGGATGTGAATGAAGAGATCTATGAAATAGAAAACAAACAAGGACTTCCCTGGATGGGGAACGAAGATCCCATATGCAGAGAGTTGTGGCAAAAAAAAAAAAAAAAAAAAAAAAAAAACAACCTTAAAAGACAGTAGTTTTCCAGTCCTTGACTTAACTCACTAAACTATACAAATTACCTTGCGAGTTGGTAGGCTATTTTGATATCTACTCAAAACAAAATATAACATCTAATGCAATTTGAGGTAGAATGGACTTTCATACTCATATGAAGATATGGTCTAGGAAATGAATCTGAAAAACCTGCCTCTCACGTTATTAACATACTCATTTTCGCTGAGTAAAGTTCTTTAACCAAACAAGTGTTAAACATCAGTGAAAAATGAACTAAGAACTAGTATTCAAATCTCAACAGGTTGTTCCCATCATGCTATGTTCTTTCCCTAAGCACATCTTTTCCTTAGGGTATCTTTGATAAATTTTACCTCCAAGACTTACATATATTGACTCTTTATCTTCAGGTTTGCCCAATCAGTGTTACCTTGGTAAACAAAACACTCATTTTCTAAATTCCGTTCCCCCCATAGCTCAAGGTTCTTTGGGATACAGTACCTGGAATGAACCAGTTATTTTCCTAATCAGACCAAGCACTTGAAAGGATAAGCCAGTACTCCGGATTATACATCCATCAGCCCAGTAAGGAACAGAACTAAGATGTATACATTTCTACTATTGGAATTAAAATAATCTTCTGGGCTGTATGGATTTATGCCTAAACTTCATTAGTTACAAAAATACATATGTTATACTAGCTGATATTCTGTATCTTTGAACAACCATATAAATTTCCTTTTATAATTGATTCCGAGAGTTCTATTCCTTAACTTGGGCTATATATACATTTTCTTACTGTGAGGGATTAGTATGTTTAGTAATTTTCTATGTTTTACATAGTTTTACTACCTACAGTACTATAAATATCACAGTATTTTATTGTAAAATTGATGCTTAATAAAATTTTTAAAATATGGAATCTAAAACGTGGAAACTCCCTGAAAATCCTGTCACTGTTTACATGAGGGTGAATATACCAGGCTCCTCCGTCCATGGGATTTTCCAGGCAAGAGTACTGGAGTGGGTTGCCATTGCCTTCTCCATTTACAGATGACAGGATGCATTAAAAAAAAAAAACACGTTTAAACTGTGTGATGTCCCTAAACTACATCAGCCTGTTACATGCTTTGGTCATGAGTCTTGGACATCATTTCTCTAGATCTGGTTTCATATACCAAAATATATTTAAATAAACTCCTACTGAATATTTATTTCACTTTTATAAAATTTAGCAGCATCCTTGATGTGCTACTCACCTTTTCTACTTGACTCTCTTAATTGTAAGTTCCACTTCTATGAGTTCTGTGTCATAGAAGTCACATCCTGTACTTTGATATATACTTGCCAACTTCTCTTCTTCAAAAGCAATTTTTCAATCCATCGCTAGGAAAAGTGTGCAAGTCAGTCACTGAATCAATGTATTTGATGAAATGACCAACTTCCAACAAATAATTTTTTTCCTTTTATTTCAGGCCAGGAAGGAGTAGGAATGGGGTAGAGAACTTGATGAAAGTAATCTACTTTATAAATAGCGTCTCTTCTTTACTTTGGAAGTCTTGATGAAAGTTAACACTAAGACCTTTGGAAGACTATCACATCAAAGCCTAGATGGCAATGTGAAGAATAAAAAACCAACAATCGATTCATTTACTAAGAATTGTTGGTCCTTTGTCACTGTCATTAATAACTCTGACTTGAAAAAAGAATCAATAGTATGTTTTCTGTACTGCAAGATTAACCATCCATTTTTCAGTAAGTATACTGTCACAAGGGCTTCCCTTGTGGCTCAGCTGGTACAGAATCCTCCTGCAATGTAGGAGACGTGGATTCAATCCCTGGGTTGGGAGGATCTCCTGGAGAAGGGAAAGGCTACCCACAGTATTCTGGCCTAGAGAATTGCCGAGTTGGACATGACTGAGCAACTTTCACTTCACTTCATACTGTCACAAAAAGTAACTTAATTTGTACTGTATAAATCTGACAGAATACTAGACAAACTCCAAGATGGTAAGATCCAACTGGAAGCAAGGCTAGGTGGACAAGACGAGCTAATCAAAATGGGACAATGTCAAATTAATACTGCAGACTGCAGTACTGAGTGGTTTACTTATACTTTTAACTCTTTGTCTCTCTGAACTACTTTTAAGGCCACATTTAATTACGTGTTCTGAATAAAACTTTTTATGAAATTTTGAGCATGATTGCAATATAATTTATAAAACATTTTTCATTTACTAATTTAACAAATATTGAGCACCTATGAAGTATTATGGGTTTCCCTTGGGGCTCAGCTGGAAAAGAATCCACCTGCAATGCAGGAGGCCTGGGCTCGATTTCTGGGTTGGGGAAATATCTTGGAGAAGGGAAAGGCTACCCACTCCAGTACTCTGGCCTGGAGAATTCCATGGACTGTATAGTCCATGGGGTTGCAAAGAGTCAGACATGACTGAGCAACTTTCACATGAAGTATTACTTGGCCATGGTCAGACTAGGCAAATTCAGAACAAAGTCTCTGCATTCTGGAGAGACTATTGGGCATCGAGAGTTCTAATGGGCATTAGTTTTGACCCATCCATCATACTTTTGTACAAGGCCTGATAAAATCATACTAAGTCTTCTCCTCTGAGTAGTATTTAATAATAAGGTCAAAGTTGAACTGAAACCCTTACTATACCCCTTATAAGGGATCTCTGTTACGTGGCCTTCTGACTACTGGGACATGGTGAGCTATGGTTAAATGCTGACTTTTTAATGAAACAAATGATTTTTTTTTCTTTTGAACTTGACAACTGGAAGAATTCACATGACACTTGAGTTTTTAAAAAATCATTTTATAGAACTTTTCTCCTAAGTTGAATCTCTGATGGTCTTACCACCCCTATGACTTTTATAGGATTTATCAGCAGCATGGATTCTTTGATGAATTGTTAGATTGGAGCGCCAACTGAAGCTCTTACCACACATCTCACACTTGTAAGGTTTCTCCCCTGTGTGGACTCTCTGATGAGACTGCAGTTGTGAAGACCGACTGAAGACTTTACCACACACATCACATCTGTAGGGCTTCTCTCCAGTGTGGACACTCTGATGAAGCTGAAGACTTGAGGCCTGACTGAAGTGCTTCCCACACTCCCCACACTTATATGGTTTCTCTCCTGTGTGGACCCTCTGATGCATGTCGAGGTTCAGGCTCCACTTAAAGCCCTTCCCACACTCCTCACATTTGTATGGCTTTTCTCCAGTGTGGACTTTTTGGTGGGCTTGAAGGTGTGAACTCCGACCAAAGCTCTTGCCACATTCCTCACATTTGAATGGCTTTTCCCCACTGTGGACTCTCTGATGGGCCAGGAGATTTGAGGCCTGCCTGAAGACTTTTCCACACTCCTCACAATTGTATGGTTTCTCTCCAGTATGGATTCTGCAGTGAATTTTAAGATCTGCTCTACGACTGAATCCCTTCCCACACTCTTCACATTTGTATGGTTTCTCACCAGTATGGATCAGCTGGTGGATCTGAAGTCGTGAACTCTGATTGAAGCCCTGCCCACAATCCTCGCATTTGTAGGGTTTCTCTACGCTGTGGGCCTTCTGATGGATTTGAAGATACGAACTCTGACTGAAGCCCTTCCCACACACTTCACATTTATAGGGTTTTTCTCCTGTGTGGACGACCAGATGAACTTGATAATGGGAGTTCCTCCTGAAGTTCTTCCCGCACTCCTCACATTTGTATGGTTTCTCCCCTGTGTGGACTCTCTGATGTGCCTGAAGGTTTGAACTCAGAGTAAAGCCTTTACCACACACATTACATACATATGACTTCTCTCCAGTGTGGATTCCCTGATGGGCCTGAAGACTTGAAGGCCGACTAAAGCCTTTCCCACATTCCTCACATTTGTAGGGTTTTTCTCCTGTGTGGACTCTCTGGTGAATGTATAGATTTGAGCTACAAATGAAGCCCTTCCCACACTCCTCACATTTGTACGGTTTCTCTCCTGTATGGACTCTCTGGTGGGACTGAAGGTGTGAATTCCGACTGAAGCTCTTACCACATGCATCACATATGAATGGTTTCTCCCCAGTGTGGACTCTCTGATGGTCTTGAAGGTGGGAGGCCTGACTGAAGGCCCTGCCACACTCCTCACAAGTGTAAGGTTTCTCTCCCGTGTGGACTTTACAATGAATGGTAAGTGCTGATCGACGACTGAAGCCTTTCCCACATTCCTCACATGTGAATGGTTTCTTTATGCTGTGGACTTTCTGATGAGTTTGCAGTTGTGAGCTCTGATGGAATTCCTTTCCACACTCATCACACACACTGCATTTTTCTCCTATGTGAACTCTCTGATGAATATGAAGAACTGAGCTACAACGGAAGCCTTTTCCACACTCATTGCACACGTGAGATGTCTCTTTTGAGTGTAACTGCTGGTGAAGATCAAAGGTAGAAAGGCTGGTAAAGGTTCTTTTACATTCATTACACTGGTAAGGTTTTTGTCCTGTGTGAATCATACTATTCTGATCCAATGTGGAAACCGTGCTGTCTTTTCTATAATCATTGTGGCAATAAGACTTTTCATTCTTGTGTACTCCTCGATCATCAAGGTGGTATGAGATCCGACCAATGCTGTCAACATCCGCTTTACACCGACATAGTTTACTTTGTGTGGAAATTTCCTGGTATCTAGTCTGATAATTCTGTGACTCAGTCAAGGAACTTTTTCTCCAAGAATCTCGGGCTCTCAAAGATGCAAACCTTGGATTTCCAGTATCACCAGAACCACCTGCTTTCTCATTTAATATATAGTTCTCATCTTCAGAAATTTGAATAGATAGTTCTGACCCAACCTGGTGTGGGGAATAACCTTGTTTGTGGAGCTGACAATTATTTATCATGGAGTCTTGACATCTGGTTAAGTCGTTAGCAATTTGTTGCCAGATTTGCCAGCAGGAAAGCTCTTCGTGTAATCCTCTCTCTTGAATGGCACTCAACTCACTTTGATTGTTTTCTTCTATAATGACAGAGAATTGAGAGATGTGGACAGGTGAAAGCTTTGTTCAAAGAGTCAAGAGTTCACACTTAAGACACAGTATGAGACTTTAATGAACCCCAGCATGGTTTGACTTATCTTTTTCCCCACAAATAAAGTTCTCAGGTTTATATACTGACAGCAACCAAGAGACGGCCCATTAAACTCCCAAATACTTAGCAGTAATGAAAACCATGTAAAACAAAATGCTATCTGACATACTATTTACAGCATCTTTCAAAAATTACCTATCGCTCCTATCACAGTACAGTATCAAGACAGACAAGCATTTTGCTGTGCTCACAGGTTTCACAATGTTTGGCAGTTAAGTTAGTCAGGGCTCAAGAAAGGCATGTACAGGTGAACCCCAGTTTGATTTCCAGGATGCTCAACAATTTTGAATTCCAGATTATCTCTGAATCAAGTCAGAGAAGCAAAAGAGCTTTCAGAAGGTAGGCTTCTGAAAGAGGAAAAGCACTGGAAAGTACAGCGTGCTGAAAAGCTGAAACGCCGCACCAGAGGCAGCAGTACACCAAGGAGGGAGTGCTGAGAAGATTCAAGGCGCTAAGAATCAGTGGGCGTGATAAAAAGCACAAAGCTATGCAATACTCTGGTTTCTTAGTGCAGTAGGCAGCACGTCAGATCATACTCTGAAACCTATACACTGGATCCTTCTGAGGTAGCTGTGTAGCCTAATATGGCTCCACATCCCCATAAAGTAGGAATCAACATTTACAGGCTAGGGAAGAATGATGTCTCAGCATGGAAAGGACTTCCCTGGTGGTCCAGTCACTAAAACCGGTGGTCCAGTTCCCAATGCAAGGGTTCCAGGTTTGATCCCTGTTTGGGAACTAGATCTCACATGCTGTAACGAAGAGTTTACCTGTTGCAACTTAGAGATGCCACATGCCACAACCAAGACCTGGCACAGCCAAATACATAAATAAATATTAAGAAAACAAACTGGCTGCTTTTTTTAAAAAAAATAACCACAGCATGGAAAAATTTTGGACATAAATACATTGGCCTTTAACAAGAATGATTTCCAAAGTGAAGAAGGCAGTTCATGAATGAGGTGGGAATAAATTCCATAGCTTATGATAAGTATTTAGAAAGACTAGACACTGTCAAAGAATCATCAAAGCAGTCAAGGCAAACATGATCTGAAGTCCCTTCTAAAGCATATGTACAAATCGCCACACAAACAAAATGTTTGTAGAGGTAACAACCTAAGATCCATTTCTTGTTACTGAGGTGGGCTTGGAAGGAAGGAGATGGGACAGAGCTGGGAAAATCTTTTCAGGGCAAGACTAACTCACCAGTTAGCTATTTTCTGAGACCTTTTCTCCCCGGATATGATGGATAAGGAAATAGAATTTTTTTTCCTTCTATGAAAAGCTACCTAAGAAGTAGACATAAGAATTCTTCATTCAAAAAAAATTTTTCTCCCCAAATGAATATGCTTGCTAGTAATGGCTAAAAGAAAGTCACAGGGAAAGCATTTCACTCAGTTTGGTTATAATTACAGGTTCTATGCATGTGTCTGCTCAAGTTGATGAGGGTCAACTTGTACGGAAAGGCAAACACCCACATATACACCATGGGACCTGAGAAGTTAGAATTAGGCTGCTGCTGCTGCTGCTAAGTCGCTTCAGTCATGTCCGACCCTTAGCGACCCCAGAGACTGCAGCCTACCAGGCTCCTCTGTCCATGGGAGTTTCTAGGCAAGAGTACTGGAGTGGGTTGCCATTTCTTTCTCTGAGAATTAGGCTAGGAATTCATTTGAAGACACAAAAACATTTTGCAATATCCCTGTTCACTCGGATTTGTTCACCAGCCACTGGCTATTTAAGTGGTAGGCAAATTTCTCTGTCCATCGACTCATCCACTTATTCAACAAACATTTAGAGTCCTTGTCATGTACCAAGGCTATTCTAAGCACTTAGGCTTGTAAGCAATAAATGGAACAGACCAAATTCCTCCACTCTGGGGACTTCCCTAGTGGTCCAGTGGCTAAGACTCCACACTCCCAATACAGGTGGCCTGGGTTTGATCTCTAGTCAGGGAACTAGATCTCACATAGGCAGTGAAGATTGAAAATCCAGCATGCCTCAACTAAGACTGGCACAGCCAAATAAAGAAATGAATATTAAAAAACAACAGTGACAAATTCCTCCATTCCTGGAATACCCTCCAGGGGAAGAGAGAGAAGTGAGAAACAGGTGAACCAAAATGTATGTACATGAGTGACGATCAGTGCTCAGAGATCAAACAAGGCAGGGCAGAGAAAGAAAGAGAGGACTAGATTTTCTATAGGGTGGTCCAAGGACAGCCCTCTCTTCCTCTTGAAGGTGAGTGACCTAAGGTAAGTACACAGGCCTGAAGGATTACCGGTGAAAGAGTATTCCAGGCAGAGAGGACAAGGAGACACATCCTTTGCAGGTCTGAGACAGTAGGGAGGATGATGGAGACGGAAAGGACAGAGTCAGGAGGAGGAGAGGAGATGTACTCAGGGAGGTGGTGGGGTTGAAAAGCAGACCATTAGAGGATCCCAGAAGTTGCTTTAGGTGGTTTTTATTCTGAACAGACAACTAACATAATCTGACTTAAAGTTACAAAGGATCCCTTCGCCACTTCAAGAACGAACTGTAGGAGGGGAAAGGTGGGAGCAGGTGATCAGTATAGACTGTGCAATAACCAGGGAAACAGATGTCCCATTGGGACCAGGTGATGGACAGCACAGGGCTGGTGAGAAGCACAACATATGGAGAGTTAACCACGAGAATGAACAACTGCTTGGTGCTTACCTAAATTTCTATCTGGGTCGCTGAATTCATCATCCAAAGCCTCTCTTCTCTTTCTATATGTTTTGTATCTCTTTTGAAGAATGAGAACATGCAGAGTTGCAAGTTAAAATGAACAGGTCAGAGCTACAATTTACTGGAAATTTGAGTTTCCAACTACATATTTAAGATACTGAAGAGTGAAGTACGAACAGCAGAGAAGAACAACTGCAAAATGGTTCTGATTATATTTCCATTATCAAGGCTAATTGTTTTAAGAGATTTTGCCTTGATTATAACAATAATAAATAATTTACGTTTCAAAAAAAGATACTGAAGGCCCTGTTTTTTAAACTTTGTATCATGACCCACTGAAGAAGTAGCATTTATTTCATGACTCAGACACATATGTAGGAATATGCATTACTAAAATGAAGGCTGAATGACCTATTTCTGACTGGTCTATTTTCCTAAAATCTGTTCCCAGTGGCTCTCACACCACTCATGCATCGACCAGGGTTTTCACTGCAACGTGATCTATTCTTCCTAAGAAGCTCTTGATATTTTCTCTAATATTTGATTTCATTAAAAACGGCATATTAGGCTTGATAAGTTGGCTTTATAATCCACTAATGGGACTGCCACTAATCGGACATGAGTGAAATCTGAAAAAGAACAAAGTACAGCAGGATACTGTTCATTGACTGTTCTTTGACCAAAAAAAGAAAAAGACCTGAAACATACTGTTTAGAAAGACCAGAGATAGCCTCTCATATCCCACTGGAATTGGAAAAGTCTGGTCTTCAAACTCAGGGAACCATTTCAAGAACCCCAGAGCCTTGAAACACCAAGGTCACAAGACACTTGCAGAGAAAGGCTGTCCTCACCTACTGAGACCAGGTTCCGGAAGTTCTCCACCATCACATCCTGGTACAGCTTTCTCTGGGCTGAGTCCAGTAACCCCAGCTCGTCCTCTGTGAAGGCCACAGCCACGTCCTTGAAGGTCACTGCCTCCTACAACAAACAATACCAGCTCAATCTTATAGCCAGTGTCCAGTGGAAGAGGGGCAGCACCAGGAAGGAGAGGAGGATGATAAGAAGTTGCTCTGGCTCCTGTGCAATGTGTAGACTTCCCAGCCCCGCTCCTTCCATCCTGCCAACATCACACTGCCTTTCCTTAGCCTCACTGCAAGTGCAGCTATGAAGAAGGAAGGTTTGTGCATTTACCTGGTGTTCTCAGTGAACTCATCAACTCCCTAGAATTCTAACTGCTGCATCCTGAACTAAAAAGCCTTCACTTTTTATTTCTGGCCATGCCTTTCAGCTTGTGGGATCTTAAGTTTCCTGACCAGGGATTGAACCCGGGCCTTGGCAGTGGAAGTGCAGAGTCTTAACCACTGGCCACCAAGTGAAAGTCACTAAGTTGTGTCTGACTCTTTGCGACCCCATGGACTATACAGTCCATGAAATTCTCTAGGCCAGAATACTGGAGTGGGTAGCCTTTCCCTTCTTCAGGGGATCTTCACAACCCAGGGATTGAACCCAGGTCTTCTGCATTGCAGGTGGATTCTTTACCAGCTGAGCCATAAAAGGAACTCCCCAAAACATTTCACTTTTTAGTTACAATCGTCAATTGTCCCAGAAACATTTACTAATTTAGGCCCGGCAGTATATGATGGCACCTGCCTCTCACTGAAGTAGGAACCAGGTGAGGAGGAGGGTCATATGAGGGAATTAACCAAAAGGCCATGCCAGGCCTCAGATGAAACCCTTCTTTCTTTCCCTGTTTGTCTTTCTCTTATCTAATGGTATACTCTGACTCCAGAATCTTGGTTTTCTGGATAAATCTGAATTGGTTCCTCATTTTTCACAACCCTTTTACTTAAAACAAAGATAAAACCAAGTACATACCTCTTTAGACAATTGTTCTCAGGTGTCAATGCAGTGACAAGTGAAGTACCACCTGACTTTTAAAATTAAGGTCATGGATTATTTTGATCAAAAGAAAAAAAAAAATACTGGGTTAGCCAAAAGGTTCATTCCAGCTTTTCCGTACCACCATACAGAAATATCTGAACAAACTTTTTGGCCAACCCAGTACAAGATGGAAAAACAAACAAACCAGTAAATAAAATACACACAGGGTCTGATTCAACCACAGGAAGACAGAATCTCACTCTTGTCATAAGAAAACTACCAATAGTTATGTTTTCTGTGTGAAGAGGCAGTTTTACCCTGCTGTGCCATATTTGGCTATTTTACCAAAAAACATCCAAGGTACCACTTACAAAATATACCACTTCAATTTTGCATATCTAGTATGTCAAGGGCAAAAAGAGGCAATATTTTTCAGAATACATTTTTTGAGAAAAAAGCTAGATCAGGAACATTGTCACTGTAGCATTCTTAAAACCGTAAAAGTCCTAAAGGTCTATGAATAAAAAATAGTTTAAAACTAAGTATGTAAGAAAGCTAAGCATCAAAGAATTGATGCTTTTGAACTGTGGTGCTGGAGAAGGCTCTTGAGAGTCCTTTGGTCTGCAAGGAGATCCAACCAGTCAATCCTAAAGGAAATCAGTCCTGAATATTCATTGGAAGAATTGATGCTGAAGCTGAAGCTCCAATACTATGGCCACCTGATGTGAAGAACTCATTCACTGGGAAAGACCCCGATGCTGGGAAAGACTGAAGGCGGGAGGAGAAGGGGACCACAGAGGATGAGATGGTTGATGGCATCACCAACTCGATGGACATGAGTCTGAGCAAGCTCCAGGTGTTGGTGATGGACAGGGAAGCCTGGCATCCTTTAGTCCATGGGGTCGCAAAGAGTCAGACACGACAGACATGACTGAAGTTTTTGGGAACATGATAAAGCAATTAAAAGCAAATGTTAGGTAGTATTAAATGAGAAAAGTTTTTAAACTATATCTATTTTATAAATGAGTTTCCCTGTAGCTCAGATGGTAAACAATCTGCCTGCAATGCAAGAGACCCAGGTTCGATTCCTGGGTTGGGAAGATCCTTTGGCAAAAGGAAAGGCTACCCACTCCAGTATTCTTGCCCGGAGAATCCATGGACAGAGGGGCCTGGCAGGCTACAGTCAGTGGGGTCACCAAGAATCAGACATGACTGAGTGACTAATACAACTACTACTATGTTATAAATATAAATACATAGCTATGAATACATATGATGAAGAGATTACAGAAATATAAAAGCAGCTAATTTGTAAGCTGGGAAATATTAAAGTGGAAGATGTTCTTCATGTCCCTTAATTTTTCTTTTACTTGTGAAATAAAAAGTGACGAAATAAAACCAAAATTAAAACCAAAACTAATTACATAAGACAGGAATTTTTTAAAAAGCACACATGGCTCACAAAGGTCTTCACAGGCTTAGACTCTCCTTGAAAAAGAAAAACCCAGAGGGAACTACAGTCAGTATTTTGTTATTACAAAATATTTCCTTGTAAGGGAAAAGAATCTGAATATATATATACATACACACATATATAATTGAATCATTTTGCTGTACCTGAAACTAACACAACATTGTAAATCAACTATGAAAGTGAAAAGTGAAAGTGAAAGTCACTCAGTCATGTCCGACTCTTTGCGACTCCATGGACTATACAGTCCATGGACTTGTCCAGACCAGAATAGTAGAGTGGGTAGCCTTTCCCTTCTCCAGGGGATCTTCCCAACCCAGGGATTGAACCCAGGTTTCCCGCATTGCAGGTGGATTCTTTACCAGCTGAGCCACAAGGGAAGCCCAAGAACACTGGAGTGGGTAGCCTATTCCTTCTCCAGCGGATCTTCCAGACCCAGGAATTGAACCGGGGTCTCCTGCATTGCAGGTGGATTCTTTACCAACTGAGCTATCAGGGAAGCTATACTTCAATTAAAAACAAAGAAAGAAAAATCCATGTAAAATCTCTGAGTACAAAAATGGTATTTTTTAACAGCAAGACAGACAAGCTCTACTCACCATGAACATGTTCATCTTCTCTCTCCTTCCAGGGAAGTGCAGAGTCCTAGGAAGACAGAGGGGGAAAGCAGAAAGAAGTCAGTGAAAACTGGTTTACAAAAACATGACTAACCCAGGTGGGGCTCACTGTGAATCAGCAAGGCACTCAGTCGTCCAAGTGGCTGCAGCCGAGTGGGCTTGAGAGGGATCCTGCACTGATACCAGATGCCTCTGAGACCTCTCTCATTAGCTGTTCAGGGAGCAACATGCCCACCCACACACTGGCCCTATCAGTGTGCTGCGGCTTCCACAGCGGTCATTCTTATTCCAAGGTGTAATAAGAGACCGTGTGAGTAAGAGCAGGCTTTGGAGTCAACATGCATGGGCTGAAATCCGGGCTACACCACTCACTAGCAGTGTCATCTTTGGCAAATTATTAACATCTCTCCGCCTCAATTCTGTCATCAGCAAGTAGGGGAGAACAGGGGTATCCACCTCATGAGACTGGTGTAAGGCAGAAAGCTCTGAGAACCCCGTCAGGATTTCTTATTTCTCAGCAACTGTGGTAAAGCAGATGATATTGTACAATTTGAAATGATCCTTATAGACGTGATTTCTAACAACAGAACACTGTCAAATATGGGCAGGTCCCAGGTTGTTGTCCCGAAATGGGAGCTTTTAGAGTTCTGCAAATTTCTGCTTGTATTCCTCAAAATTTTGTTACCACAACATTAATATTTAAACTGAAATAGGCAAGTTTTTATAAAAGATATAAAAATACATTGTTTCTTTTTAACCAGGAAGTACCCTTTTGACAATTATGCACAGATGTAAAGAGAACTAATAAAAGCCTGGATTCTGCAACAATAATAAAAAAACACCTTGACAGTCCATACCGAAAAATTCCATACAGGAATCTGGATTATAAATAAAGAAATGTTTAAGAAATAAATGGATGAGAAGAGAGAGCTCCCCCCCCATGGTAGAACACAAACTAATAACTGTAGAATGAAAAACAGAAAATCATCAATGGGTGCTAAAATTTGGAAAAGTTTAGTACAGAGTAAGATAGCCACATTGTTTCAAAATATTAATTGCAAAAGGGACAATAGTTACTTCGCAGACACCTTAACCAAACCCACAAACTGACATTTGCTTGGTATGATGCCTTAGAGGGCTGCCTCACCACTTCTGGGGCATCACTGTTAATAATGGATAACCTGAATCCAATTATGAACAAATATCAGATAAACCAGGGCTTCTCTGGTGACTCAGTGGTAAAGAATCCACCTGCCAATGCAGGAGATGAGTTTGATCCCTGGTCCAGGAAGATCCCACATGCTATGAAGCAATTAAACCCATGTGTCCCAACTACTGAGCCCGTCTGTGCTCTAGAGCCCATGAGCCACAACTACTGAGCCCTCAAGCTGCAACTACTGAAGCCCACGTGGCCTAGAGCCTGTGCTCCACAACAAGAGAAGCCACCGCAAGGAGAAGCCCGTGCAGCAACGAAGACCCAGCACAGCCAAACACAAATGAATAAAATTATTTTTTTAAATACATAACCTGAATCTAATCATGAACAAGTATCAGATAAACCACAGCTTCCTTAGGTGGCTCAGTAGTGAGGAATCTGTCTACCAATGCAGAAGACATGGGTTTTATCCCGGATCTGGGAAGATACCCCATGCTGTGGAGCAACTAAGCCTGTGTTTCACAACTACTGAGCCCACAAGCTGTAGAACCTGTGCTCCACAACAAGAGAAGCACCACAATAAGAAGCCCGTGCACTGCAACTAGAGTGCAGCCCCTGCTCGCCATAACTAGAGAAAAGCCCGTGCAGCAACAAAGACCCGGCACAGCCAAAAATAAATAAATAAATAAAATTATTTTAAAAATGATAATGTATAACCTGAACCTAATTATGAACAAAGGTCAGAGAAACCAAAAAAGAGGGCCCTCCCACAACATAATTTATCAATACTCTTCAAAAATATCAAAAGCCAAAAAGTCTGAGAAATCATTCTGGGCTAAAGAAGACTAATGAAACAAAGATTAAGTGCAAAGCATATAACTGGACTACACCTTGAAGAAGAAAAGTGGCTCGCCAAGACTTTATTAGAACCAACAAGGACCTACTGTATAGCACAGGGAAATTACACTCGATATTTTGTAGTAACCTATAAGGGAAAAGAATCTGAAAAACATGAATCACTGTGCTGTGAAATAAACATGATATTATAAGTCAACTAGATTTCAATTTTAAACAAGATCTTAAAGAAAAGGCTAATAAAAAATGTAAATATGGGCTGTGCATTAGATAGTAGTGTGTTATCAATGTCATTAACCTCCTTTTGATCAACTGGCTCTGCAAACGAAAAAATATACAAGCATGATAAAGCCATGAAAAACCACACTGCACTGAGAACTAGCAAGAGAAACGGCTCGAACTTGGTGTTTTTAACTGATCAACAAGAATCGTGTTGAAATGAGAAAAAGACAAGCTACTCCATAACACAGACAAAAATAACCAAAGAACTGGGACTTCCCTGGTAGTCCAGGGGTTGAGAATCCACCTTCCAATTTAGGGGATGTGGGTTGGACCCCTGGTTGGGGAACTAAGATCCCACATGCTGTGGAGCCACTAAGCCTATTTGTCGAAACTAAGACCTGATGCAGTCACAAGTAAATAATATTAAAAAAAAACAAAAAAACAAAGAACTGTCCTCTCAGCAAACATGAAGTGATGGACCACTTCATTAATAATGACTCCAGTCCCATTTTGTTTCTCTCATCCACTAGATGCAAATCATTATGATATTCAGTAGTCAAATTGCATCTCCTTCTTGACACCATCCAATCCAGAACAAACTCTCACTGCGTAAAGCTCTCCCCAACTCAGTTAACACGAACCGAAACCGTAGAAACAGCCATACCTCACCGCCTCCATACCAGGACACCAGTGCGGCATAGGTGTCCTTGCTGCAGTAAGCTCAAACAAACGGAGCTCTTTGATTACAGGTATGTTCCTGGTGGCTGCTGCCTGGTGGTCACAAATGAGCAACTGAGCAAAACAGAAATAATTGATAACTCCACATAAAGAGTATATGAGAACTCCTTATACTATTTTTGCCACTTTTCTCTGTTTGAAATTATTTTTATATTATTTCCTATTATTTTAATGAAAATAAAGGTATAGAAAACATACAACACAGCATATCAGCTATACTCCAATAAATATTTAAGAAATAAAATTTAAAACGAGAAGCTAAGAAACAGTCATAGTAATAACAATAGTAATAATAGTAGTGATTCACTGATGATGACTATGGCAAAAATATCCAGTACTAACTAACAGTAACTATTAGTTGATCTTCCCCCTTTAGGCACAAGTTTACGAGGCTTTCCAGGTGGCTCAGTGGTAAAGAATCCGCCTCCCAAGCAGGAAACTCGGGTTTGATCCCTGGGTGAGAAAGACCCCCTAGAGAAGGAAAAGGCAACCCACTCCAGTACTCCTGCCTGGAAAATCTCATGGACAGAGCTGCCTGGTGGGCTACAGTTCATGGTGTCCCAAAGAGTCGGACACAATTTAGCAACTAAACACCAGCAACAGCACTCTAGTTTAAAAGATAGCAATGAATCTACCCCCAAAAGCCTGGAAGGGATATATCTTCACATCTAATACCCTTTCATTTTGATTCTATACTTGCTAGCTACCTTTTGCTCAAGTCAGGATTTTTTGCAAGGATCCCTGACAAGTGACAATCATTAGTGGGGTAATAAAATCCTCCAACTAAGTAAAGCTCCACTTTATCCAGCTCAGCTTTATCTGCGACATCCAGCAATTTCCTCGGCCTCAGTTTCCAGACAAGATCCTTTCCTGAGCTTCTCATATTTTCACATGCAGGGGAGTTACTACAGGATCTTGTTGGAATGCAGACTTCTGGGCCCCCTATGCAGAAATTCTAAATCAGAAGGTCTTGAATGGGGCTCAAGGCTGGGCCTTCCTACCCAAGTGATGCCAATGCTGCTGCCCTGTGGATCACAATTTGAGTAGCAAGGCAGTGTAACCTCAGTCCCAAAGAAAACAGCCTCCACTAAACACACACATAAACAAAGAGTAACCAGACAAAAAGGCAAGAAAACATTAACAGCTGTTATCTTTACATCCTAAACTTACAGGTAATTAAAATTTTTCTTTACATCTGCATTTACCGTAATGATTGTTACTTCTGTAATATAAATATTTGAAATAAAATAAATGACCCAGTTGAGAAAACTAACTTAAAATTGATAGACTAGGCAATTCCCTGGTGGTCCCTGGTTAGGACTCGGTACTTTCACTGCCATGGGCCCTGGTTCAATCCCTGGTCAGGGAACTAAGATCCAGCAAGCTGTGTGGCGAGACCAAAGAAACCACACACACAAAACACAACAAACAAAAAAACTTCATAGAATAACCTCAACTTTGCTCTCAAGGTCCCCACATTTAAGTCCCAACCTACTTTCATGAAGAGACTCTAGTCAGTTCCCTATGCTCAACAAGAATATATCAAAGAGATTAGCAAACTCAGGTGTTGGATTCAGCCTGCCCAGGGTTACAATCGCAGCTCTGCCTCTTACTGTTCAGCTGAGGATGGGCCAATAGGGTTGTGTTCCCTGGCTCCATCTCCTTATCTCTAAAGCAGAGAAAACAGCAGTACCGATGCACAGAGCCAGTGTGATGGAAAGGTGTTCATCAGTATAAAGCTTTTGGAACGTAACTTAAGTGACCAAGGCATAGTTACAAGCATTACTCATGCCCCATACGTTCTACAGTTTATATATCTTAAATAGAAGAATGCCAAGTTCTACTCCCGTGGGTCTCTGTTGTCTCTTCCTTCGTGTAGTGCTTTCTGAGAAGTCAGGGCTGGAGAAGGAAAGGAGGTTGTGAAATCCCAGGATTGTGTTTGCATCCCCTATATTTCACACCCTCTTGTACCAGCTAGAAGAAACCCTCCCTTTTCTAAACAAGTCCGGAGTCCAGGACAATTCAGTTTCCTGGGCTCTCAGAATCTGTGAGAATCCAGGAGCTTCTGAATTACAGAAGCATTAATAACAATCATGTGTCAGGCTTTTGTTGACCTTTTGCTATCTTTTTTCTTCAAATACTGTATTAAGAAAGCATTGCTTTTATTTCTCTTTTACAGAACAGCAACGGAGGCACAAAAGGGTTAAGCAACTCACCCAGTGTGACAGAGTATGAAGCCAAAGTGTTAGCTTCATAAGTGGGAGGTCAGGTTAGGGGTTCAGAAAGCCGGGGAGACCCTCAAATCCCAAGAAGCACGACCTGAGCCCGCCCCATCCCGGGATGCTACCAAACGCTCCGCCCAGGGGCACGAACATCATCACCCTTGGCCGTCAAACCTCTGCTTCTAGCCGCTGCTTCTCTTTCTCTCCAAATGAAAGGTCAGGAGATGCTGGCCCCAAGCGCATTTCGGGGAAGTTTGAATGGATCGTGAAAAGCGGACCTGAAACACCATCATCAAGCGAAAGATGGCTGCTACGTTGTCTTCCTGGGGCCGAAGGGCCTGCGACTACCCGGAGCTCCTGGACTACACTTCCCAGAATTCCGTGAGGAGACATTCGCAGTCCGCCTTACTATAGCTGCAGTGTGCGAGCCTACACGGAGCTTTGGACTACACATCCCAGAATACAAAGGGAGTGCGTGTGGGCCCTCCACCGCCCTCTTGGACTACACTTCAGCGAAGGTCCGAGCGGAAAGCCGTCAAAGCCTCGCCCCCTGATGAGGAAGTGGTCGGTTCACCTGGTTTTCACTTCCCTTAACCCCTAAGGTCTCAGGCAAATGTCTTGCCAGTCTACCGTGTCAGCCTTAGAACAGGGTTACAAGCTTAGAAGCACTTTGGACATGTCCAAGGGCCTAAGTGACATAAATGCATTACCAGCCATAGAGGCTTCCTGGTAAACCCCAGAGTTACTGTTGAAATAAGAGAAGGAAACTAGGCTTTCTTTGGAACAGGCTGAAGTCAAAAGTCAAAATACCTCAATCCCTGAAATGTGACCAAACATGCTTTGTCCTTACTGGTTCCACATCGAGAGGGTCCTCTGTTGTAATTCTGTTTTCCCTCCTCACGCACATCTTTTCAACAGGAAAAGTGAAAGTCGCTCAATCGTGTCCGACTCTTTGCGACCCCATGGACTATACAGATCATGGAATTCTCCAGGCCAGAATACTGGAGTGGGTAGCCTTTCCCTTCTCCAGGAGATCTTCCCAACCCAGGTTTCCCACATTGCAGGCGGATTCTTTACCAGGTGAGCCACACATGTAAAGAATCTGCCGGCAATGCAGGAGATGCAGGAGATGGGGTCAATACCTGGGTCGGGAAAATCCCCTGGAAGAGGCCAGTATTCTTGCCTGGAGAATTCTATGGACAGAGGAGCCTGTCAGGATACAGTCCACAGGATCGCAAAGAGTCAGATGCCAATGAATGTACATCTACTTCGTTTCCAGCTACTGAATTTGCCCTCTCCATGTTCTGTATTTAAAGTACAGCATAAAGATTCAATGGTTGAAACATCAATTTATCGGTGTATACAAAACAATCAGAATTTTTTTTTTTTATTTTGAAATTGGCTTCTGGGATCCTATCATAATTTTGATCTTTATATGCCTTATGACAATATAGAACAATCATTATGTCGTGTTAACTACAAGGGTTATTTACTAGTAATTTTTAAAAATTCTATTGTAATTTCCTGCTTTGATAGTACTGGTCAATGAAAAAACCATAACAGGAAATTACAAAATGAAAAAATACCACAAAATGCTCCTAACTAAGGAAAACCACTATGGAAGAGTATCCCTTTACACATGATCTTATGCATGTCTACATACAGATGTATGTGTACACGCACATAAACACACACACAAAGATTCGATTATACTCTGAAGGTTACAATCTGTGACCTCTCAAAGCCCATATTGTGTATCTCTTGCCATTATATTTGCCATAATTTTAATGGCTTCAGGTTAATATACAAATATAGTAAAACTCAAATTCCTACAGCTGTACACTTATTTCCATTAAAAAACTTCAGTGACATCATTGATGTGGTGCTTATCTTTTTCATATTTTAACTTCATAATCAAAAACATTCAATTATATGATTTTGAGATCAAAGAGATACACAACCTAGATACTGATAAGTACTCCTTTCCCAAAACCATGCTTTACTGCTACCAATAGGTCAAAGGACATAAATGTCAGTCTTGCCTCAATAATACATTTAATAATTTTATCAAATTCCTACATTTTCCTGGGTATTTTCCTCATGGATGTGTGTAAAAAATATGGCATAGCCTCTACCTGAGAAGTTTTGACAGAAGAAATGCTACAGTTCTTAGGAAGCAAACATTTCAAAGTCTGGATAATAATGCAGGGAATTAGAAATCAGTAAGTTCAAGGTCGACCAATAAAATTTTTTCTAGTGACAATTTTTGTGACATTTTCAAAATGTAACAGTAAATCCTGCCTTAACATTGAGTGACTCATAAAAAATCAATTGTAAAGTATGCAGTTACCTATTGTTGCAAAGTTAGTAACATTTTCAGTTTGTACTGTCAGAAAAAAAATCCGCAAGACAGTTCAATTTTATATTAGATACAACCCTTGGAAAACTAGACAGGGCCTCAGAAAATAACTCTACTTGAGAACAGAGGCGGTGGGAGGCAAGGAGCCAGTTGCAATAGGCTCATATCATATTAATACTGAAGATTATAGTATCAAGTGGTTTTCTGTACTTCAACAAATGATCACTTCCTGAATTAATTTTACTTGGTAGGTTTCCTCCTCTGAAACAATTTTCATATAGTGTACATTTCCCCCTTTTGGTTTATTTAACATACATGAGCTGAGCAGATCTACAAGCAAGAGTCGATGTTAAGGTTGTGTAGATTCAGCATCCAAGTGCCTGCCCTCATGGAGCTCACATTCTCCTGGACATCAGTTTTGACAAGCCCATACTTACACTTTCATTAAAGGCAAGACCAAACTCTTCCTCTCTAAGTGCTATCTCCCTAAGTGGTATCTGACAAATGTCAAAGTTCTGAATGCAACCCTTACTGCACCACTCAGAGGAGGTTTCTGCTGTGTGGTCTGGTGAACACTGGGATATGTTCAGCTACTGCTTCGATACCCAATACCTTCCCTCCTATGAGACCTGACACTTGCAAGAATTCAGGGTTGCACATGAGTTTTTTGAAACAATCATTTTGTGGAACTTCTTTCCTCTGACAGTTCCCTGATGTTCTTACCACTCTCATTGCTTTCATGTATCTCCAGTATGAATTTTGTGATGACTTACAAGATTGGAGCGCCAACTGAAGCTCTTACCACACATCTCACACTTGTAAGGTTTCTCCCCTGTGTGAACGCGCCTGTGATACTGAAGCTGTGAAGACCGACTGAAGACTTTACCACACACGTCACATCTGTAGGGCTTCTCTCCAGTGTGGACACTCTGATGAAGCTGAAGACTTGAGGCCTGACTAAAGTGCTTCCCACACTCCCCACACTTATATGGTTTCTCTCCTGTGTGGACCCTCTGATGCATGTCGAGGTTCAGGCTCCACTTAAAGCCCTTCCCACACTCCTCACATTTGTATGGCTTTTCTCCAGTGTGGACTTTTTGGTGGGCTTGAAGGTGTGAACTCCGACCAAAGCTCTTGTCACACTCTTCACATTTGAATGGTTTTTCTCCACTGTGGACTCTCTGATGGGTCAGAAGATGAGACGCCTGACTAAAGACTTTTCCACACTCCTCACAATTATACGGTTTCTCTCCGGTGTGGATTCTGCAGTGAATTTTAAGATCTGCTCTACGACTGAATCCCTTCCCACACTCTTCGCATTTGTATGGTTTCTCACCAGTATGAATCAGCTGGTGGATCTGAAGTCGTGAATTCTGATTGAAGCCCTGCCCACACTCCTCGCATTTGTAGGGTTTCTCTATGCTGTGGGCCTTTTGATGGATTTTAAGATATGAACTCTGACGAAAGCCTTTCCCACATACCTCACATTTATAGGGTTTTTCTCCTGTGTGGACGACCAGATGAACTTGATAATGGATTTTCATCCTGAAGTTCTTCCCACACTCATCACATCTGTATGGTTTCTCTCCTGTGTGGACTCCCTGATGGGCTTGAAAACTCGAACTGTAAATGAAGCCCTTACCACACACTTTACATACATATGGTTTCTCTCCAGTGTGAATTCTCCGATGGGCCTGAAATTGTGAAGGTTGAACAAAGCATTTACTGCACTCCTCACATTTATAAGGTTTCTCTCCTGTGTGGACCCTCTGGTGGATATGCAGATTTGAGCTACAAGTGAAACATTTCCCACACTCCTCACATTTGTATGGTTTTTCTCCAGTGTGGACCATACAATGACTGTTAAGTGCTGATCTGCGGCGGAAGTTCTTACCACATATATCACATTTGAATGGTTTCTCCCCAGTGTGGATTCTCTGATGTTCCTGAAGATGTGAAGCATGAATGAAGGCCCTTCCACATTTGTCACAAGTGTAAGGTTTCTCTCCCGTGTGTAATTTACAATGAACAGTAAGTGTTGATCTACGACTGAAGCCTTTCCCACACTGCTCACATCTGAATGGCTTCTCTACAGTGTGGACTTTCTGATGAATTTGCAGCTGTGAACTCTGGCTGAATTCCTTGCCACACTCATCACACTTATAGCGTTTCTCTCCCGAGTGCACTCTCTGATGAATGCGAAGTGCTGAGCTGTAACAGAAGCTTTTTCCACACTCACAACATGTATGAGACTTCTCTCCTGAGTGAATTTGTTGATGAAGATCAAAGTTGGAGAGAGCATCAAAAGATTTTGTACATTCATTACACTGAGAAGGTATCTGGCCTGTGTGAATTACTGATAGTCCTGCCCCATTCTGGCCAGGTGAGTCACATTGTTGGTGGAATTCAGAACATTTTATCCTGGAGTCTTGACTCCTGGTTAAGTCACTTGCAATGTGTCGCCAGATCTGCCAGCAGGAAAGCTCTTCATGTGGTCCTACTTCTGAAATAGTCTCCATCTCACTTTGGATCTTTTCTTCTGCAAAGACACAAAATTCAGAGATGTGGACAACTGAAGGTTCTGTTCGCTGTTTTCAAGATTTCACATTTAGGAGAGAGTATGAGACGTGAATGAATCCAGAGAATGTTCAGTTTGTCTCTTCCATTGTGTGTCATGTGCTCTGATTTGCATGCCAATGGAAACCAAGTGGTGGTCCAGGTTGCTCTTACCCCCTAAGCATAACAAAACCCACTGGTGTAAGCTTCCTCCATGAGGTGCAAGTTAGATGCCAAAATTTAACTTGAAAAATTGATAATTAGATTCAAACTGTTCACCTATAGACATTTTCTATTGGATTCAAAGGCAGTGTAGAATCTCCAATAGTAAACTTTATAGTTAGTAAATGATGCAGACAAAAAAGTTATATAGATAATAAAATATGAATCAACTAGAACTTTAAGGGAAAGCAATAACTTTTTTTGTAAACAAAACTTGGAAGCAACTAAGATGCCCTTCAGCAGGTGAATGTATAAATAAAAAGTATGGTACTTCCACACAACGGAATATTATTCAGTGCTAACAAGAAATGTACTACCAAGCCAGGAAAAGATGTGGAGGAAATGTAAATCCATATTTCTAAGTTTCTAAATAGAAGCCAATCTGACAAGCATACATACTGTGTAATTCCAACTATATGACATTCTGGAAAACCCAGTGCAGCCAAATAAAGTGAATAAAAATAAATATTTAAAAAGAAAAAAGAACCAGCATCATCATCAACAGGAAAGGGGTCATCACATGAAATACCTATGAAAGTGATACATATAAATCTCCAACACCTGAAATGCAGGTTTTGGTTATGACAAAGCATGCATTTCTTACCATGGCTCATGTTTTACCAAAAAAATCCCTCAAAAACTGAGTCTAACTTCTTGAGTTACTTTCCTGCACAGCAGAAATTAGGACAGCATTGTAAATCAACTATTCTTCAATTTAAATTAAAGAAAAAAAGGAAAGAAATTAAAATAAAAAGGAACTGGGAAAATTAAATTTTAAAAACTAAAAGGAAGAAAAAAAAGTAATCAGATAGGCAATCATCAAAGACAAAAAATGCTCTCCAACCTCCTTCCTTCACTCTGGTTTTTACATGACCTATAATTATCCCCTTCACACTGAGAGAAACACAGCTCTCCTATCCCATCCATCAAACTTACACAGTCAACAAATATTTACAGATGCTTGCCACAACTGGGCTGCTCCGGGTACTCAAGACAGACAAAACTCCACACTCCTGGTGATCACACTCCAGTGCAGAGAAGGGTGATAAACAAGCAAAGTCTGTGAGATCCAGTAAGATGCAGAAAGAGGAGAGAAAAGGGAGGATGGAATTTTACACAGGGTGGTCAGAGAAGGCCTCTCTCATGATGCTGGAACTGAGCGAAGACCTGAAGGCAGAAAGGGAGGGAGTTGGAAGACCAGAGGTAGAAGAGTAGGTCTGGCAGAGTTAAGGGCTCATAGGTGGAAGTATCTGCTGTGATCACAGTAACTGTCCCCCAAAGAACTCACATCCTGATTTTTGGAGCCTAGACTATGTCAGATTATGTGGCAAAGGGGAATTAAGATTTCAGACAGGATTGAGGCTGCCGATTAGCTGACCTTAAAATGTAAGTACATCCTCTACTTTGGGGTGGAGTGGGAGGCTCAATGCAATCAAAAGTCTCCTATGAAGCAGAAGTGTGATGCAGGAAAAAAGCAGAAAAGGGACATGTGACAAGGGAGGACGGGGCAGAGAAAAGCGATGTCGCTAGGTGTGAAGCTTGAGGAAGGTGGCCATGAGCCGCTGGAAAGGCAGAGACACAGATTCTCCCCCAGAACCTCCAAAGTGAAACCACACCACACCTCTGACCTCTGGAAGTGTAAGATGTTCAACGTGTGTTGTGTTAAGCTATGGTGTTTGCAGTGATTTGTTCAGGCAGCCGCAAGTGATACAGCATCCCTGGCGAGTCTGAGCCTGGTGTGGTGTACAGCATGGGTGGGAGACAAGGAGCGAGAGGAAAGGAATCAGAGAGACAGTGGGGGACCATGAGCAGATCCTGGAGGACTGCAGAGCCACTTTAAGAGGTTTAACTTTAAGAAAAATAAGAAGCTATAAAAGATTTAGAAGAGAAGAATGGCAGTCTTTCCTAAGCATCACTCTTGGCTGCTACCTGGAAAACAGACTATAGGCGGGGCAGGGCAACCAGTACAAAGGTGTGTTAAAAAAAGGTCTGGCAGTTTGGACGAGATGACAGCCAAAGGGTTGGAGAGAAGTAAAAAACACATGGGAGGGCTTCTCTAAGGACCCCCATCTGCCCGGTTCTTACCTGACTTTCCTTCTCTTTGGGTTGCTGTCTTCACCACCCAAAGCCTTTTTTCCTTTTCTAAGTGAAATATATCATGTCTGAAGGGGTGACACCCTGTGAACATGCAGAGTAACTTTTTTAAAATGAACACACTGTGGCTGATTCATGTTGACATTTGGTAGAAACCATCACAATACTGTAAAGCAATTATCCTTCAATTAAAAATAAATAAATTTAAAGTCATATTTAAAATGAACACACTGTGGCTGATTCATGTTGACGTTTGGTAGAAACCATCACAATACTGTAAAGCAATTATCCTTCAATTAAAAATAAATAAATTTAAAGTCAGAAAAAAAAAAAATGAATACGCTAACAGTACAATTTACTGGAAATTAAGATTCCTGTATTTAATGTTGATTAATGAGTCAAAATGAGTGTAATTAAAATATTTTTAAGAAAACATGACCTATTTGAAAACATATTGGAACTTCTCTGATGGTCTAGCAGTTAAGACTCTGAGTTTCTATGCAGGAGGCACGGGTTTGATCTCTGATCAGGGAACTAAGATCCCTCATGGCCCAAGGTGCAGTCAAAAAGTTAAAAGGAAAACACACACACAAAAAAAACCCAAAATACCAATATTTCAAGACCTGGACACATAAATACAGTAAGTATTACAGAAACCAATTTCTCACCAGTGCCTATTTTCATTAAATCTCCCCTCACTGGTTTTTATATGACTCACACAATTGGCCAGAGTTTTTCCTGCAATGTATTCCATTCTTCCTGACAAATTCTGATATTTTTCTCCCTTATTTTGATAAAAAGCTTTGGTATGAAAGTCAGGTCCCCAAATGCCATTTCAATACCCCAAAAGCCTTCCACATCTGAGGACACAAAGCCAAACCAAGGAGATGACCTTGTTAGAAAAGGTGCCTGGGACCTCTCTGGTGGTCCAGTGACTAAGACTCTGCACTCCCAGTGCAGGGGGCCTGGGTTTGACCCACAGTCAGGGAACTAGATTCCACATATCGCAACTAAGACTTGGAACAGCCAAGTACATATTTTTTTAAAAAAGAAAGGGTGCCTGTCCTCACCCACTGAGACCAGATTCCGGAAGTTCTCCAGCATCACATCCTGGTACAGCTTCTTCTGGGCCGAGTCCAGCAGCCCAAACTCCTCCTCCGTGAAGGTCACAGTCACATCCGTGAAGGTCACTGCCTCCTACAACAAATAATCTCAGCTCAATCTTACAACCAGTGTCCAGTGGAAGAGGGACAAAGCCAAGAAGCAGAGATGGATGATGGGAAGATATTCTGGCTCCTGTGGAAATGTGTAGACTTCCCAGTCCCCCTCCTTCTGTCCTGCCAACACCATACACTGACTTTCCTCAGCCTCCCTGGAAGTGCAGCTATGGAAAAGAAAGGATGGGTGAGATGTGAGTTCAGATTCTGAAGGACTTCAGTCAATTTGTAGACTTCCCAGCCCTTCTTCTATCCTGCCAGTGCCACACACTGATTTTCCTCAGCCTCAGTGGCTTCCTCAGTGGCAACAGACTGACTGAAGTCCCTCAGAATCTGGACTCACTTCCTACTCAACCTCTCCACCTTCTTGGCACTTTTGCTTTTCAAGTAGCCACTGATTGTAAGATGGACATTACATGTGTCTGGTGTTATACCAACATTTTTAAAAAATATATTTATTTATTTATTTGGCTGAACCAGGTTTCAGTTGCGGCATGCAAATTTTTAGTTGTGGTATGTGGGACCTAGTTCCCTGACCAGGGATTGAACTCAGGCCCCCTGCATTGGGAATATGGAATCTTAGCCACTGGACCACCAGGAAGTCTCTCCAAATCTTTTTAACAAACTAAAATCCCACAAGCTGTGTGGTGCATCAAAAAAAAAGAGAGAGAAAGAAAGAAAGAAGAGCTGGGCCATGCCGTTATTTGGATATTCTACCTAAGAAACAGCCAACACAACACAGATCAAATGTACTCTTTCTATATTGAATGCATAGTACATCAAGGACAAAACTGACATTGTTTTCAGAACTGATTTAAGGGGAAAAGGTATCATGGAAGAAAGCTGTCACTGAAGTGTTGCCTAGAACTGTCAAATTTGTAAACCACCTAAATGTCTACAGGTGAGAAGTAGTCAAAAATAAAAAGGCAGCGCCCCCCCCCCCCAAAAAAAGGCGTATCAATACAGTGGCAAATGTGAAGTATCCATTTAAAAATATAATATTAAAGGAACAAAGTCACAATTTAAAGTTAGATGTACACCATAAATACAAATACAGTTATAAATGCACATGAGGAAAATACAAAATAAAAAGTTAGTTTGCCAGTAGGGAAGTAATGAAATGGGAGAGTTATTCATTTCTAGTCATTTTGCTACTCCATAAAATATATAATAATCACATAGAATAAAAACAAACACAAAGAAAACTCAAGAAGGACAATGCAATGTCTCCCGTGTCTCCTGTTCTGCTTGAGTCATCCCAAAACAAACATGTAACAATCTGAGCAATGAGATGGAACTTTAAAGTGAGAAAGGCAGGTACTACTCACCTTAAATGTGGTCATGTTTCCTCCTATGCCTGGGGATGGGCACGGTCCTGAGTTATACAGGTTCTAGGAGGTCAGAACTGTCTTGAGAGAGTTCTGAGAGTCTGAGAAGGCAGAAAAAAACATGAAAGAGTAGCTTGGGTCACTGCTCATCCACACAGATGCTTCTTGTGAATGAGTGCATGAAGGTTCATAGCAGCATTACTCATAATAACCTACAACTGGAAACAACTGGAATGTTGGCCTATGTGTGAAAACAAACTGTGGTATATTCATACAATGGAATATTATGCACCAATGAAAATGAATCCAGTACTGACTATGCTACAACATGGGTAAACCCTGCAAATGCTATGGAAAGCAAAAGAAGACAGACACAAAAGACTACATACTGTATGACTCTATTTATATGGAATGTCTAGAATAGGCAAATCTATGGAGACAGAAAGTATGTTAGTGGTACCCGGGGTTTCTGGGGAGAGGATGGGGGTTAACTAAGGAATCCAACTGCAGAAATGAAAATGTTCCAGATTATTATGGTGATAGTTGTACTGCTGAGCACAGTTACTAAAAATCATTAATCTGTACACCTGAAATGGGTGAATTCTATGATATGCATATTTTGGGCTGGTAAAAGTAAATGTTTATTAATCAACATGTCATTTAGATTTGCAATATGAATTTATGGATTGAGTCCATACTAATATTTATATATGAATGAATAAATAAATAAGTAGGGAAGGAGAAGCTTCTCTTTACAGTAGAATGTAAACTAATAAACATATCTCCCTATTAAAAAACTTTATTAAAAAAAGAAGATAACTTTACAATGAAGAAATCTGACAGACATCACCTGAGCCTAGTAAATAAAGCTGAGTTTACTAATATAGGGATATACTGATATCCTTTGGCTCCAGCTATGTTGCAGTGACAAGGACACCTCACCACTTCTGTGGAATCCCTGCCAACAATGCATAATCTGAACTTAAAAATGGAAAACATCAGATGAACCTCAAATGAAGAACTTTCTCCAAAATAACTTGACTCTATACACCCCCAAAAACCTAGACAGCATATTAAAAAGCAGAGACATTACGTTGCTAACAAAGGTCTGTCTAGTCAAAGCGATGGTTTTTCCAGTAGTCATGTATAGATGTGAGAGTTGGACCATAAAGAAACCTGAGCATCAAAGAATTGATGCTTTTGAACTGTGGTCTTGGAGAAGGCTCTTGAGAGTCCCTTGGACAGCAAGGAGATCAAATCCGTCAATCCTAAAGGAAATCAACCCTGAATATTCATTGAAGGACTGATTCTGAAGCTGAAGCTCCAATACTTTGGCCACCTGATGAGAAGAGCCGACTCATTGGAAAAGACCCTGATGCTGGGAAAGATAGAAGGCAGGAGGAGAAGGGGTCGACAGAGGATGAGATGGTTGATGGCATCACTGACTTGATGGCATGAGTTTGAGCAAGCTCCAGGAGTTGGTGATGGACAGGGAAGCCTGGCATGCTGTCCGTAGGGTCATAAAGTCGGACACAACTGAGCGACTGAACTGATACTCCCCCAAAATATCAAGAATAAAAAAGACAAAGGTTGTAGAATCATTCCACATTAAAGAAGGTTAAGAAAAGTGAGAAAAATTCTGTAAAATGTTTATTAACAAAAAATACGAATTAAAGCATAAAATTGGACTTTGAACTGGGGGGGGAAACCAGTTATGAAGACTTTTAGTTAAAAAAACATAACAAAAGAAACACAAGACTGTGGATTATTTAATAGTGCATTATCCAATATGTTATCTGGCATTACTTACTTATGATTAACTTAATAGATACCTACTAGATAAAACACTGTTCTTTAGTATAATATCTAACATTACCAAGTATGTGATGCTAAAATTCTACAATCAGTCTTTCTGAAATCCCTCTTACCAAGACACCTCCTGATTTCATGGTATGTGGGCTTCCTTCATGCAGAAAGTTAAGATAAGCTTTCATTGAATACAAGTAACTTTCTGGTGTTATTTGGATGATGGAGGTACAGAGCAGATAGGCAAAATGTAAACAATTGGTCAATTTGAGTAACAGGTATATGAGAGCTCCTTATAATATTTTTGCAACTTTTCCATAGGTTTAAAATTATATAAAGATAAAATAGCCTTAAAAATCAGAAAACATCATAGGAATAACAATAATGAAAATACTAAGACTAATTATGAAATTATATGGAAGTTCATTAGTTTATTCTATCTTATCAGGGTTTGGAAATTCCCATAGTTAAAACACATAAGGGGAAAACCATTGAGAAAGGTGTGATTAAAAAAAAAAAATCTGTAAAATGTTTATAGAGAAATATACAAAAAGACCCACTAAGCAAAAACATATTAGAAGCTTAACAGTTGCTATCATTACACCCTGGATTAATGGTAATTAAGAAATTTTTTCTCTCAAATTTTTAATTCCTGAATGCTCCACAATAAGAGTCTGTAAGAATAAGAAATATTATTCACAACAAGGGAAACAAAATAGTTGACAATGACTTTAAAAACTCACAGGAAAGTCCAAACCCATCTTATTTGATTTAAGGTCCTTCATGACCAATTCCTAACTATGATGCCTGATTCCAGCTGGTTCCTAAGCCTTAAGGACTAAAAGACTATGAACTCAAGCTCTGGACTCAGTGCCTGAATTTCAAACTCAATTGAGCCCCCTGACTTGGTGGGTGACTATGGGCACATAATTTACAGCACTCTGAGTATCAATCTCATTTTACAGAAGGGGGAAAAAAGCAACATTTCTTTTCAGAGTCATGGTGTGGCACAATGTATTTATTTGTGTAAAGCCCTCATCATTGGCGGAGAAGGCAATGGCACCCCACTCCAGTCCTCTTGCCTGGAAAATCCCGTGGACGGAGGAGCCTGGTAGGCTGCAGTCCATGGGGTCGAGACACAACTGAGCGACTTCACTTTCACTTTTCACTTTCATGCATTGGAGAAGGAAATGGCAACCCACTCCAGTGTTCTTGCCTGGAGAATGCCAGGGACGGGGGAGCCTGGTGGGTTGCCATCTATGGGGTCGCACAGAGTCGGAAACAACTGACGCGACTTAGCAGCAGCTCATTACTGGGGCTTCCCTGGTGTCTCAGAGGGTAAACAATCTGCCTCTAATGCAGAAGACCAGGATCGGATCCCTGGGTCAGGAAGATCCCCTGGAGAGAAGAGAAAGGCTACCCATTCCAGTATTCTTGCCTGGAGAATTTCATGGACGGGAGGTTGAAGGGCTACAGTCCATGGGGTCTCAAAGAGTTGGACAGGACTGAGCAACTAACATTTTCACTCATTAAAGTTAACGGTTAAGGGTTAATTATTATCAATGCCCATGTCAAGTTACACATCGGACACATTCTCTGATTGATGTAACCGTCATTGTAAGAGAAAAATATCAAGTCCTACTCACGTGGAGCTTTGCAGTTAGTAGCCCAGGAGTCACTCCTACCTCCTGTAGTTCTTTTTGAGGTCACGCTGGGGAAAGAAAGAATGCTAGGAAATGCCAGGACTGAGCCCTCGGCCTCGTTAAAAGTTAAAGCCTCCCTTCCCTCCGAGCAGTCTGGAATCTTCTCTTCCAAGTCAGAAGGGGTGCAGGATGACCCAGTGTCGCAGAGAGATAGAAAGAAGGGTAAGGGTCACTGAAAATGGATCTCTGATGCTAACCCGGTACCTGACCACTCCTTGAGATATTAACAGCAAGGAGAAATCACCATTCACTATTTGCCAGGAACCGGCTAAGACTTTTATTCTATCACCTCTTCCCAAAACAAAAAGTAATGGGTGGCTCAGGCATAAAGACTCCTCCTGCAAAGCAGGAGATCTGGGTCCGATCCCTGGGTTGGGGAAGATCCTCTGGAGGAGGGCATGATAACAGTATTCTTGCCTGGAGAATCCCATGGACAGAGGAGCCTGGAGGGCTACAGTTCATGGAATGGCAGAGTTGGACACAACTGAGCGACTAAGAGAGCTGCGCGCGCGCGCGCGCACACACACACACACACACACACACACACACACACAAAACGGGAGGCACAGGGAGATTAACTCCCCATGTGAGGAAGTAGAAGCGCGCGTGGAAAGTTGAGAGGCGGAACGGGTTATCCCAAAGCCACGGAAACTCTTAATCTAGGAGATATGCGAGGGGAGCTGGTCCTCTCTCAGGCTCCAGAATACCCCAACCGCTCCGCCTAGGAGAACGCACACTGCCGCCTTTGCTCCTCCGCACCTGCATTCTCCACCGAGGATTCTTTTCCCCTAAGTCGATTGCCAGGTAATTGCGCATCCCAGGCATAGATCCAGGAAATCTGGAAGGGCCAGCAAGACGCGGAACTGACAAGCCCGCCCCACGGAAGAGACCTTCCAACCTCACTCTCCCTGAACGGAAGTCCTAGGGGTTCGCGGGGAGTCTGGACTACATTTCCCAGAATTCATCAGATTTCCTCTTCCTGAGCGGCAGCGCAAGTAACTAACAGCGCCAGAACTACACTTCGCCGAATGCCAAGGGACACTAACCAGAGTCTCACTTTCCACGAAGTGTTGAAACTAAGGGGAGCTCCTTGACTACACTTCCCTAAATACCACAGAGGAAAGAACCCCACAGTCCCAACTCCCGGGCTGGTAATGAGGTTTCCTGTACGGAGTCTGTTACTTTTCCTTGAGTTCCCCAGTGAAAATATTCCATAGACATGACTTTCTGAAATCAAAATGTCTCCCAATTATGGCAGAGTTTTGTTGGACAGGAACAAGATACAATCTTCAAGATATTAACTGCTTAGGGGACACAAGGTGATTGAATGTAGGCTCATTTTAGTGTAATCTGATGTTATGAAGCTAAAGCTGTGAGATAAAAGAATATGCAAAGAGGAATGATTTGGGAGGGGCAATGAGGAAGGAAGGAAGGAGGTAGCAATGCCAACTCCAGACCCTTGGTACCACTGCTTTGGTAGGAAAAACAAACTTGAGAGGTCCAAAATGGAAGCTGGCACTCATGGAAAAGTGCTCTTCCCTCACCTGAACTTCTCACTGAAGTTGATACAATCCCGACTTTGGATGTGAAAACACCACATTTCAGAAAGTTAAGAAATTGTCTGCTATTTCAATGCAAGCATCATTGCTGAAGAGCTTGGCACTGGAGTCACTGTGATTCCCAAAGCCTATGATTTAATGCCTGAGCACTGAGGAGAATTCTATTGGCAAGGGAGAATGTTTATATTAATATGAAATGTTGTATTTATTGTATTAAATATTTTCTGGTTAAAACCCTTATTATAGGTAATTTTAAGACATATGTTCAGTTCAGTTCAGTTCAGTCGCTCAGTCGTGTGCAACTCTTTGCGACCCCATGAATCACAGCACGCCAGGCCTCCTTGTCCATCATCAACTCCCGGAGTTCACCCAAACTCATGTCCATTGAGTCGGTGATGCCATCCAGCCATCTCATCTTCTGTCGTCCCCTTCTCCTGCCCTCAATCCCTCCCAGCATCAGAGTCTTTTCCAATGAGTCAACTCTTCACATGAGGTGGCCAAAGTACTGGAGTTTCAGCTTCAGCATCATTCCTTCCAAAGAAATCCCAGGGCTGATCTCCTTTAGGATGGACCAGTTGGATCTCTTTGCAGTCCAAGGGACTCTCAAGAGTCTTCTCCAACACCACAGTTCAAAAGCATCAAATCTTCAGCGCTAGCTTTCTTAAAAGTCCAACTCTCGCATCCATACATGACCACTGGAAAAACCATAGCCTTGACTAGATGGAACTTTATTGGCAAAGTAATGTCTCTGCTTTTCAATATGCTATCTAGGTTGGTCATAACTTTCCTTCCAAGGAGTAAGAGTCTTTTAATTTCATGGCCGCAATCACCATCTGCAGTGATTTGGGAACCCCCAAAAATAAAGTCTGACACTGTTTCCACTGTTTCCCCATCTATTTCCCATAAAGTGATGGGACCGGATGCCATGATCTTCATTTTCTGAATGTGGAGCTTTAAGCCACTTTTTCACTCTCCTCTTTCACTTTCATCAACAGGCTTTTTAGTTCCTCTTCACTTCTGCCATAAGGGTGGTGTCATCTGCATATCTAAGGTTATTGATATTTCTCCCGGAAATCTTGATTCCAGCTTGTGCTTCATCCATTCTGGCATTCCTCATGATGTACTCTGCATATAAGTTAAATAAGCAGGGTGACAATATATAACCTTGATGTACTCCTTTTCCTATTTGGAACCAGTCTGTTGTCCCATGTCCAGTTCTAACTGTTGCTTCCTGACCTGCATATCGGTTTCTCAAGAGGCAGGTCAGGTGGTCTGGTATTCCCATCTCTTTCAGAATTTTCCACAGTTTATTGTGATCCACAGTCAAAGGCTTTGACATAGTCAATAAAACAGAAATAGATTTTTTCTGGAACTCTCTTGGTTTTTCGATGATCCAGTGGATGTTGGCAATTTGATCTCTGGTTCCTCTGCCTTTTCTAAAACCAGCTTGAACATCTGAAAGTTCACGGTTCACATATTGCTGAAGCCTGGCTTGGAGAATTTTGAGCATTACTTTACTAGCGTGTGAGATGAGTGCAATTGTGCAGTAGTTCGAGCATTCTTTGGCACTGCCTTTCTTTGGGATTGGAATGAAAACTGACCTTTTCCAGTCCTGTGGCCACTGCTGAGTTTTCCAAATTTGCTGGCATATTGAGTGCATCACTTTCACAGCATCATCTTCCAGAATTTGAAATAGCTCAACTGGAATTCCATCACCTCCACTAGCTTTGTTCATAGTGATGCTTTCTAAGGCCCACTTGAGTTCACATTCCAGGACGTCTGGCTCTAGGTCAGTGATCACACCATCGTGATTATCTTGGTCGTGAAGCTCTTTTTTGTACAGTTCTTCTGTGTATTCTTGCCACCTCTTCTTAATATCTTCTGCTTCTGTTAGGTGCATACCATTGCTAATTAAAACAGTATAAAGCCAAATTGGGGGGGGGGGGCGGTGGTGGTGGTGGTGGACTGATACTTAGATTCTGTCCCCTTGAAGATAACCAGATTTTTTTTCTCCCTATAAACATACTTAACATGTATCAACACACAGACTTGTTTTTTTTTTGTTTTGCCCACACTCTATGGCATGCAAGATCTTATATAGTTCCTTGCCCAGGGTTTAAACCCACACCCCCTGCAATGGAAACACAGAGTCTTAATCACTGGGCCACCAGAGAAGTCCCCACATGTACTTGTTTTTTCAAGTCTCGTATTTTGCCTCTATTTCTCTAAACTCAATATAAGCTAGACATTTTCTAATAAAAGCCACTGAAAACCTAAAACCTTTCAATGATGATTATATAATGATTCATTGAATGAACCTGAGAAGTGAAAACAAAACAGCCCCTGACATGTGGAAGCTGGCACAGCACTCCAACTAGGCCAGTGTTATTCTCCTTTAGGATATAAACCAATCACAGAATACCATCCTCAAATGAGGTGTCTCTGAGACTATGGGTAAAGTAAGACAAAACAAGGCTTCTTCCTAATTTTGTTTAGAAAGACAAAAATAAGATCACTGTGCCACCCACATAATACCAAACATCACCCTCTTGGCTAAAACAGTGACTGCTACTTCTTTACCACTTTAGACTTTATCTTTGTTCTATTCTGCTCTCCCAAAGCCTTCTGACAGCATCCAACCTAGAGTGAACCCTGCTTCCTTAGGCTCTGTCCCAAAACACCCAACCAAAGCTCAAATCCTGTAAGATTGAGCAGAGACATTTCCACATGGCATGGTGGAAATGCAAGGGCTTGTCAGTCCCATTGTCTCTTGGCAGTACTAGTTCCCTGAGTGAAAAACTGAGCTGCTGGCTACCCTCTGGCCACATGGGGACAAACAGGATATAGATAAGCTTCCTGTTACCAGGGATAAGCTGGTGCAGTAGGTGAGGACAGAAGTCTGAGAGGTGACTCCTAGAAGAGCAGGAGACTACATCCTACCCAGGCTTTTGGCCAAGCTCAAACTGCCTTGTGTGCTACTCGCCAACACTCACGATGTCCCAGGGGTTGCAGTGTCTGGGAATATTAGAAGGGTCCTGTGCAGGAAGCTCTATCCAGTCCAGGTCATGCACAACTCTCATTTTTGTGCAGTACCAAACAACTGATGGCTTTACTGAAACTTTTGAGATAATCTCCTCCTTGAGGGATAAATTTAAAAATTGAAGTACAGATAAGGACAGAAGCTAGGAAAATCCCATGCTCAGTGGATGCTGCATCTTATTTAAGGGGACATTGCAGATTCAAATGTCTCCAGCCAAATAACATACTTAGGGATGTGACCAAGTTCTCCGTGTCTTCACCAGAGACAGTGGCCCTATTCTCTAAGATAAAAGGGGGAAACAGAGGAATTAAGACTTTTCTGGGAATCATGGACACTGCATCCCATATGGTAGTTTTTCTAGGCCTCCGTAGGTCTAAAGATTAAACTGATGACACTGGGCTTTGGGGATGAACCTGGTACCCATAGTGCTTATGTGCTTGTGTGGCCTATGTGCCTGATGTGGTTGTGGGTGCGGTGCTTTGGGAGATTTTAGGTGCCAGTCATTGTGGTTTCCAATCAGTTCAGTTCAGTCGCTCAGTCGTGTCCGACTCTTCGCGACCCCATGAATCGCCATGAGCGGCTTGTGGGATCTTACTCCGCTGACCAGGAATCCTACCCAGGTTCTTGGCATTGAAAGTGCGGAGTCCTAACCACTGGACAAACAGGGAATTTCTTGAACCTTGTTTTTTAAGAGTAGTAACCGCATCCCAAACTTACAGAAAGCCGTCAGAGGAGGAGAAGTTTAATTCATCCAATGTTCTACTGTGTTAAATGACAGAGTAAGACGGCGTGCAGCTTGAGAGGAGGGTCCTCACGGGGAGAGATCTGGAGACCCTTCAACTAGGCCAGAACTGATCCCATCCACCTCCGGGAACGGAAAGGCCTCAGCCCAAAGGAACCACCTTCCAAGCCCCATCCTTCAAAGCACTGCTCTCTGAAGCAGCTCTTTCCCCGAAATTGCTGACTGGGTTAGACAGGTTCCCAAAGAAGTTCCCATGGGTCGCATAATGCGGAAACCACTCACCGTTGCCAGGTAGGAGAGGAGAATAACAGGCAGCCCAAAGCAGAAGTTCCGCCCAGAGAGGAAGTTCCACCCTCAGGCTGCTCTGGAGACACATTTCCCACAATTCCCTTGTCCGGGTTGCGCCTGCGCGGAAGTGACCGCGAGCCCACCGAACTTGTTGACTACACTTCCCAGAAAACCAAGTGGGCATACCGCTCACTTTCTCAGAAGGCCTGCAATCTGAGGCCTGCAGTGCAGGAGACCCAGGTTCTATCCTTGGGTCGGGAAGATTGGAGTAGGAAATGACAACCCACTCCAGTATTACTGCCTGGAGAATTCAATACACACAGGAATCTGGCGGGCTGCAGTCCTTGGGGTTGCGAAGAATCGGACAGGACTGAGCGACTTACACTTTTCATTCTTTGCACTGGAAGTATTTAAGCCCCTTCACAGATGTTGGACTTTAGTTTCCACAATGCCCTTGCAGGCAAAGTTTATGCAGTCGACTTCCTGGGCAGTAAGGTGGATTCCTGCTAGGGGCGAGTGTTATCCTCTCCTGAATCCGAGAGCAGAGACTATTGTATGTTGTTTAAGGTACTGTTTGTAAGCAAAAGTACATATCCTTTGAAAGTTTAGTTCAAACTCCAGTGATGAACTTCAGATTCTCTGAAAGAACATTGCACAAAGTGAAGGCTCAAGAAGCTGCACGTTTGGAAATCTACATAGAACTGTTGATAAAAACAATTTCAGTATTAGTTCAGTCACTCAGTCATGTCCAACTCTTTGTGACCCCATGAACTGCAGCACGCCAGGCCTCCCTGTACATCACCAACTCCCGGAGTTCACCCAAACTTATGTCCATCAAGTCAGTGATGTCATCCAGCCATCTCACCCTCTGTCGTCTCCTTCTCCTGCCCGCAATCTCTCCCAGCATCAGTGTCTTATCCAATTAGTCAACTCTTCGCATGAAGTTGCCAAAGTACTGGAGTTTCAGCTTTAGCATCAGTCCTTCCAAAGAACACCCAGGACTGATCTCCTTTAGAATGGACTCTCCTTGCCGTCCAAGGGACTCTCAAGTCTTCTCCAACACCACAGTTCAAAAGCATCAATTCTTTGGCGCTCAGCCTTCTTCACAGTCCAACTCTCACATCCATACATGACCACAGGAAAAACCATAGCCTTGACTAGATGGAACTTTGTTGGCAAAGTAATGTCTCTGCTTTTCAATATGCTATCTAGGTTGGTCATAACTTTCCTTCCAAGGAGTAAGCGTCTTTTAATTTCATGGCTGCAATCACTATCTGCAGTAATTTGGGAGCCCCAAAAACTAAAGTCTGACACTGTTTCCCCATCTATTTGCCATGAAGTGATGGGACCAGATGCCATGATCTTCGTTTTCTGAATGTGGAGCTTTAAGCCAACTTTTTCACTCTCCTCTTTCACTTTCATCAAGAGGTTTTTTAGTTCCTCTTCACTTTCTGCCATAAGGGTGGTGTCATCTGCATATCTGAGGTTATTGATATTTCTCCCGGAAATCTTGATTCCAGCTTGTGCTTCTTCCACTCCAACGTTTCTCATGATGTACTCTGCATAGAAGTTAAGTAAGCAGGGTGACAATATACAGCCTTGACGTACTCCTTTTCCTATTTGGAACCAGTCTGTTGTTCCATGTCCAGTTCTAACTGTTGCTTCCTGACCTGCATATCGGTTTCTCAAGAGGCAGGTCAGGTGGTCTGGTATTCCCATCTCCTTCAGAATTTTCCACAGTTTATTGTGATCCACACAGTCAAGGCTTTGACATAGTCAATAAAGCAGAAGTAAATGTTTTTCTGGAACTCTCTTGCTTTTTCGATGATCCAGCGGATGTTGGCAATTTGATCTCTGGTTCCTCTGCCTTTTCTAAAACCAGCTTGAACATCTGGAAGTTCACAGTTCACGTATTGCTGAAGCCTGGCTTGGAGAATTTTGAGCACTACTTTACTAGTGTGTGAGACGAGGGGAATTGTGCAGTAGTTTGAGCATTCTTTGGTATTGCCTTTCTTTGGGATTGGAATGAAAACTGACCTTTTCCAGTCCTGTGGCCAGTGCTGACTTTTCCAAATATGCTGGTATATTATCTTCCAGGATTTGAAATACCTCAACTGGAATTCCATCACCTCCACTAGCTTTGTTCATAATGATGCTTTCTAAGGCCCACTTGACTTTACATTCCAGGATGTCTGGCTCTAGGTGAGTGATCACATCATCGTGATTATCTTGGTTGTGAAGCTTTTTTGTACAGTTCTTCTGTGTGTTCTTGCCACCTCTTCTTAATATCTTCTGCTTCTGTTAGGTCCATAACATTCTGTCCTTTATCGAGCCCATCTTTGCATGAAATGTTCTCTTGGTATCTCTAATTTTCTTGAAAAGATCTCTAGTCTTTCCCATTCCGTTGTTTTCCTCTATTTCTTTGCATTGATCGCTGAGGAAGGCTTTCTTATCTCTCCTTGCTATTCTTTGGAACTCTCCATTCAGATGCTTATATCTTTCCTTTTCTCCTTTGCTTTTCGCTTCTCTTCTTTTCACAGCTATTTGTAAGGCCTCCCCAGACAGCCATTTTGCTTTTTTGCATTTCTTTTCCATGGGGATGGTCTTTATCCCTGTCTCCTGTACAATGTCACAAACCTCTGTCCATAGTTCATCAGGCACTCTATCTATCAGATCTAGTCCCTTAAATCTATTTCTCACTTCCACTGTATAATCATAAGGGATTTGATTTAGGTCATAGATGGCAAGAATACACAGAAGAACTGTACAAAAAAGATCTTCACGACCCAGATAATCACGATGGTGTGATCACTGACCTAGAGCCAGACATCCTGGAATGTGAAGTCAAATGGGCCTTAGAAAGCCTCACTATGAACAAAGCTAGTGGAGGTGATGGAATTCCAGTTGAGCTATTCCAAATCCTGGAAGATGATGCTGTGAAAGTGCTACACTAAATATGCCAGCAAATTTGGAAAACTCAGCAGTGGCCACAGGACTGGAAAAGATCAGTTTTCATTCCAATCCCAAAGAAAGGCAATGCCAAAGAATGCTCAATGCTCAAAATTCTCCAAGCCAGGCTTTAGCAATATGTGAACCGTGAACTTCCTGATGTTCAAACTGGTTTAGAAAAGGAAGAGGAATCAGAGATCAAATTGCCAACATCCGCTGGATCATGGGAAAAGCAAGAGAGTTCCGGAAAAACAACTGTTTCTGCTTTATTGACTATGCCAAAGCCTTTGACTGTGTGGATCACAATAAACTGTGGAAAATCGTGAAAGAGATGGGAATACCAGACCACCTGATCTGCCTCTTGAGAAATTTGTATGCAGGTCAGGAAGCAACAGTTAGAACTGGACATGGAACAACAGACTGGTTCCAAATAGGAAAAGGAGTACGTCAAGGCTGTATATTGTCACCCTGTTTATTTAACTTCTATGCAGAGTACATCATGAGAAACGTTGGAGTGGAAGAAGCACAAGCTGGAATAAAGATTGCCGGGAGAAATATCAATAACCTCAGATATGCAGATGACATCATCCTTATGGACGAAAGTGAAGAGGAACTCAAAAGCCTCTTGATGAAAGTGAAAATGGAGAGTGAAAAAGTTGGCTTAAAGCTCCACATTCAGAAAACGAAGATCATGGCATCTGGTCCCATCACTTCATGGGAAATAGATGAGGAAACAGTGGAAACAGTGTCAGACTTTATTTTTCTGGGCTCCAAAATCACTGCAGATAGTGACTGCAGCCATGAAATTGAAAGACGCTTACTCCTTGGAAGGAAAGTTATGACCAACCTAGATAGCATATTGAAAAGCAGAGACATTACTTTGCCAACAAAGTTCCATCTAGTCAAGGCTATGGTTTTTCCTGTGGTCATGTATGGATGTGAGAGTTGGACTGTGAAGAAAGCTGAGCGCCAAAGAATTGATGCTTTTTAACTGTGGTGTTGGAGAAGACTCTTGAGAGTCCCTTGGACTTCAAAGAGATCCAACAAGTCCATTCTGAAGGAGATCAGCCCTGGGATTTCTTTGGAAGGAATGATGCTGAAGCTGAAACTCCAGTACTTTGGCCACCTCATGCAAAGAGATGACTCACTGGAAAAGACTCTGATGCTGGGAGGGGTTGGGGGCAGGAGGAGAAGGGGACGACAGAGGATGAGATGGCTGGATGGCATCACTGACTCAATGGATGTGAGTCTCAGTGAACTCCAGGAGCTGGTGATGGACAGGGAGGCCTGGTGTGCTGTGATTCATGGGGTCGCAAAGAGTCGGACATGACTCAGCGACTGATCTGATCTGAATGGTCTAGTGGTTTTCCCCACTTTCTTCAATTTAAGTCTGAACTTGGCCATAAGGAGTTCATGATCTGAGCCACAGTCAATCCCGGTCTTGTTTTTGCTGACTGTATAGAGCTTCTCCATCTTTGGCTGCAAAGAAAATAATCAATCTGATTTCAGTGTTGACCGTCTGGTGATGTCCATGTGTAGAGTTTTCTCTTGTGTTGCTGGAAGAGGGTGTTTGCTATGACCAGTGCATTCTCTTGGCAAAACTCTATTAGCCTTTGCCCTGCTTCATTCCATAGTCTAAGGCCAAATTTGCCTGTTTCCCCAGGTGTTTCTTGACCTCCTACTTTTGCATTCCAGTCCCCTATAATGAAAAGGACATCTTTTTTGGGTGTTAGTTCTAAAAGGCCTTGTAGGTCTTCATAGAAGCTTTCAACTTCAGCTTCAGCATTACTGGTTGGGGCATAGACTTGGATTACCACGATATTGAATGGTTTGCCTTGGAAATGAAGAGATCATTCTGTCTTTTTTTGAGATTGCATCCAAGTACTGCATTTTGGACTCTTGTTGACCATAATGGCTACTCGATTTCTTCTAAGGGATTCCTGCCCAGTAGTAGATATAATGGTCATCTGAGTTAAATTCACCCATCCCAGTCCATTTTAGTTTGCTGATTCCTAGAATGTCGATGTTCACTCTTGCCATCTCCTGTTTGACCATTTCCAATTTGCCTTGATTCATGGACTTGACATTTCAGGTTCCTATGCAATATTGCTCTTTACAGCATCGGACCTTGCTTCTATCACCAGTCACATCCACAGCTGGGTATTGTTTTTGCTTTGGCTCCATCCCTTCATTCTTTCTGGAGTTATTTCTCCATTGATCTCCAGTAGCATATTGGGCACCTACTGACCTGGGGAGTTCCTCTTTCAGTATCCTATCATTTTGCCTTTTCATACTGTTCATGGGGTTCTCAAGGCAAGAATACTGAAGTGGTTTGCCATTCCCTTCTCCAAGGGACCACATTCTGTCAGATCTCTCCACCATGACCTGCCCATCTTGGGTGGTCCCACATAGCATGGCTTAGTTTCATTGAGTTAGACAAGGCTGTGGTCCGTGTGATTAGATTGACTAGCTTTCTGTGCAGAGAAGGCAATGGCACCCCACTCCAGTACTCTTGCCTGGAAAATCCCATGGACGGAGGAGCCCAGTAGGCTGCAGTCCATAGGGTCGCTGAGAGTCGGACATGACTAAGCGACTTCACTTTCACTTTTCACTTTCATGTGTTGGAGAAGGAAATGGCAACCCCCTCCAGTGTTCTTGCCTGGAGAATCCCAGGGACGGGGGAGCCTGGTGAGATGCCATCTATGGGGTCGCACAGAGTCGGACACGACTGAAGCTACTTAGCAGCAGCAGCAGCAGCAGCAGCAGCTTTCTGTGATTATGGTTTGTGTGTCTGCCCTCTGATGCCTCTCGCAACACCTACCATCTTACTTGGGTTTCTCTTACCTTGGACATGGGGTATCTCTTCATGGATGCTCCAGAAAAGTGCAGCCGCTGCTCCTTACCTTGGACGAGGGGTATCTCCTCACAGCCGCCCCTTCTGACCTTGAACGTGGAGTAGTTCCTCTTGGCCCTTCTGGGCCCAAGAAAAACTTAAAAACACTTTAAGGTTGTATTATAGGGACTTCCCTGCTGAGTCACTGGTTAGAATTCCAGGCTTTCACTGCAGTGGCTTGGGGTCAATCCCTGGCTGAGATTAGAGATCCTACAAGTGTGGCAAAGCAAAAAGCGTACACCCTCAAAAGTGTATTATAACCTTCATGGGCCCAAGAGAATACAGTAATTTGGTTGATTCTTTATTGTGTCTCTCATATGAGTCTGAGTCACCAAAATCAATGAGTCAGAGACTTTCGTGGTAGCTCAGTGGCTAAGGTTCTGGCTTCCACTGCAGGGGGGCCTGGGTTTGATCTGTGGTCAGGGAACTAGATCCCAGAACCCCATAACTAAAGATTCTGCATGCCGCAAGAGCATAGATCCTACGTGCCACCAATAAGACTTGGCACAGCCAAATAAATAAATATTAATTCAAATGGATCATAGACCTAAATGTAAAACCTGAAACTGTGCAGCTTTTAGAGTAGGAAAAAAAAGTGGGGGCAGAAAAACCTTTGTGACATTAAATTAGGCAGAGTTATTATATCTGAAACCCAAAACACAATCACAGAAGACAAAAACTGAACTTCATCAAAAATTTAAAAAACTTAAATGCTCTGTGAAAAATACTATGTGGCAAAAACAAAAAGCACACAGTGACAAAATATCTGCAAAACACATAACTGACAAAGGACAAGTGTCCAGAACATATAAAGCTAACTCAAAAATCTAGAACAAGAAAGCAGTTCACCAAAGAAAATAGGTCTATGGTTATCAAACATTCATGTATAAAGATGCTCAACTTAATCATTGCTGCTGCTGCTGCTGCTAAGTCGCTTCAGTCGTGTCCAGCTCTGTGCGACCCCATAGACGGCAGCCCATCAGGCTCCACTGTCCCTGGGATTCTCCAGGCAAGAACACTGGAGTGGGTTGCCATTTCCTTCTCCAATGCATGAAAGTGAAAAGTGAAAGTGAAGTTGCTCAGTCGTGTCCGACTCTTTGTGACCCCATGGACTGCAGCCAACCAGGCCCCTCCATCCATGGGGTTTTCCAGGCAAGAGTACTGGAGTGGGATGCCATCACCTTCTCCGAACTTAGTCATTAGGGAAATATAAATTAAGACCAACATGAGAAACCAGTATAAAACTACTGAAATGTTAAAAAATAAAACCCTGATATGCACTGGTGGTGGGAGTGCAAAATGGTATATCCACTTTAGAAACACCTGTTTTTCACAAAGTTAGACATACTCTTACAACCGAACAATCCCACTCCTAAGTATTAACCAAAATAAAGAAACCTGTGTTGATATACAAATATTGTCAGACAGATCTAGTTAATACACCATATAGAAATCATCATACTTGCTGCCACTGGAGGTAGAACTGACAAGAATGGTACACAAGGAAACATTCAGGTTTAATAGAAATGTGGTATATATTGATTTTGGTGATGATCACACAAGTAGATACATTTATCAAAATTCACGAAGCTGTAAACTTGAGATTTATGCATGTGCTTGCATGCAAATTACGTCTCAATAAGGAACTGTTAGCATACAAAATTGCTGGTTACACACAACCTGGTGATTCTGGACCCACTAATGGGTTATGACCTTCAGTTTGATAAGCACTAGTTCACAAGACCTGCAGGGCTGGGAAGATGACCCCAAGTGTCTAATATAATCCTCCAAGCCTTGGAGAATTCCTTTGTTTACAAGTTCATAGAAAACTTTAGAGAGGAACTGAATAAAAATTTCAAAAGTGACTGTTCTCCCTTTAACTCATTTAACATTGCTGGACACCTGCAGTGTGGTAGGCATTGAAGAGGCAGAGTGGACTTGCTGTAAACAAAGTCCATGCCTTCTGGGAGCTTCTATTCTAATGGAAGAGATTTGGGCATTTCTGTCTTAGTACTTTTGGTTCCCTCCAGATCGGACCCATCCTTCCCATGCCTCTCATCCATGTAGTATCTGATAAATGTCAAGGTTCTGAATGAAGCTCTCTGTCTCCACACTCATGAGGCTTCTCTGCTGTGTGGTCATCCAACCACCATGACACTTTGTGAGTTCTGGAGGAAATAAATGTTTTGTTTTCTATGACAGGACTATTTCAGCATGCATGTGAGTTATTAACACATGCTATTTTATAGAGATTATTTGCTGTATGTATTCTCTGATGAGGCAAAGTCTTTGTCACCCTCATCCCCAGCATGGACTCGCTGATGAATTGTAAGACTGGAGCTCCAACTGAAGCCTTTCCCACACTCTTCACATTTATATGGTTTTTCCCCTGTGTGGACTCTCTGATGGGCCTGGAGGTATGAGCTCCAACTGAAGACCTTACCACACTCCTCACACTTATATGGTTTCTCTCCAGTGTGAACCCTCTGGTGGGCTTGAAGGTATGATCTCTGTCTGAAGCGCTTACCACACACATCACATCGGTACGGTTTCTCTCCTGTGTGGACTCCACGGTGAGCCAGAAAATTTGAGGCCCGACAGAAGCCTTTCCCACACTCCTCACACTGGTAGGGTTTCTCTCCAGTATGGCACCTCTGATGGGCCTGCAGCTGCGAGCCCACACTGAAGCCTTTCCCACACTCTGCACACTGATACGGTTTCTCACCAGTGTGGACTCTCTGATGCACTTGAAGGCTTGAGAACTGACTGAAGGCCTTCCCACATTTTTCACATTTATAGGGTTTCTCTCCTGTGTGGATTCGACAATGAACGTTAAGATCTGAACTCCGGCTGAAGCCCTTCCCACATGTACCACATTTGTACGGTTTTTCTCCAGTGTGGCCTCTCTGATGGGCCAGAAGATTTGAGGCCTGACTGAAACCTTTCCCACACTCCTCACATTTATATGGTTTCTCTCCTGTATGGACTCTAAAATGAATGTTAAAATCTGAGCTACGACTAAAGCCCTTTCCACATGCATCGCATTGATAGGGTTTCTCACCACTATGGCCTCTCTGATGGTCCAGAAGATTTGAGGCCCGGCAGAAGCCCTTCCCACACTCCTCGCATTTGTAAGGTTTCTCTCCTGTGTGGCTTATCTGATGGGCTTGGAGATGGGAACCCACACTGAAGCCTTTCCCACACTCCTCACACTTATACGGTTTCTCACCTGTATGGATTCTACAATGGATGTTCAGGTGTGAGCTATAACTGAAGCCTTTGCCACACGCATCACATTTGTAAGGTTTCTCCCCAGTGTGGATTCGCTGATGAGCCTGCAGGCGTGAATGCCAACTGAAGCCCTTCCCACACTCTTCACATTGATAAGGTTTCTTTTCCGTGTGAACTCTCTGATGGACATGGAGATAGGAGCGCTTACTGTAGCCCAGCCCACATTCCTCACATTTATAGGGTTTCTCCAATGGGTGGGCTATTAGAGGAGCCTGAAAATGTGAGCTTTTTCTGATGTTCCTCCCACACTCCTCTAATCTGTGTGGATTCTCTCCAGCAGGGACTCTTTGATGTAGATGAAGATATGACCTCTGACTAAAACCTTTATGTGACATATCATGATTGTTCAGTTTTGCTCTACTGTGGACTCTCTGATGGGCTTGAAGACTTGAAAACCGACGGAAGGTGTTTTCACATTTTTCACATTTATAAGGCTTCTCTCCTGTGGAGGCTGTCTGGTTCATTTGAAGGTAAGAGCCCCATATGAAACCCTTCCCACACTCCACCCCTTTATAGGGTTTTCCTCCAGTGTAGTCTCTGCGCTGAACTTGAAGATGTGAACTCTGACTGAAGTCTTTACTGAACTCATCTTTATAGAGTGTGTCACTTTGTTTTTCCAATTGACAGCCAATTCCTTGAATAATTCCCATGGAATCTCGACACCTGGTTAATTCCTCTGTAACCTGTAGCCAGATTTTTGAGCAGAAAAATTCTTCGTGTGGCAGATACCTTAATCCAACTTCTTGAAGAGTCTCTATGCCATTTAGATTCTGATTTCCTAAGAGGATAAAGAAAATTAAAAGATGGGGCATATGAGTGCTTTGCTCAGAAATGCCAAGGTTATAAACTTAGGCCCACACCCTAAGGCCTTATGGGGACATGAAAAACTTCTATTTTTCTTCAGCATCATGTATCATTTGCATACCTCCAGACACCGAGAGGTGTTCCACCAGGCTCCCTTTCACTACACATTAGTGGGATTCATTTAGAATCATAATAAGTTTCATAGCTGAAATATAAATTAGAGATCTAGTAGCTATAGAGCAAGAAAAATACCTCCTAGGGAATGTTTACCAAGACGAGGCTGCATGTTACTCAAAGCCTTACTTTCTCTGCTGCAACAAGTGTTTCATAAACAGCTTTCACATAATTGCACATCTGATCCAAATGCTCAAAAGCTCAAGTAAGACCCTTACTGACAGATTATCAGAAGACATCCCCAAGCAGTGTTGAAAACTTTTGCTTTATTAGAAGTTTACTCCACTGGAAGGAGCTTTGGAGGCCCTGGTAGGTTGGAAAGATAGATGTTTAGGAGAAAATAATTTATCACCTAAGGGCCTAAAGTTCAGAGCATAAGCAGAGAGAGTGGTCTTTTGTCTCCTGCTGGGAAATATCCTTCAGGAAAACAATATGCAGAAAAGTTTACTATAATAACATACACTATTCTAAAACTTCACATCAATAAAATTCCTACAACTTCCCTGGGGGAAAAATAAAGACTGAAAAATTAAAAGATAACCTAATTTTTACAACAGAGTAAGACCTTGCAAGGAGTAAATAAATAGGGTGGAATACAGATTTTAAAAGTCAGTATTGGACAGGAAGAGTTACATTCTCCTTGGAACTCTGTTCCACCGATTAGTCATATAGCTTGCTACTAACTTCTTTAGAGGTGTCTTTTCAAATAATGCCTTATCAGTGATGCCTCTTTTATTACCATACAATACATATACTAAATTCTCCCTATCTATTCTACATTCTGAGCGACTGATCTGATCTGATCTGATTCTACATTCCTGGAAATCTCCATTAGCCATACACTGTCTTGTTTTTACATAGCACATATTCCCATCTGACATACTATATACATAGTATAGGGCACAAAAAGTCCTTGATCTTTTTCATTTTATGTCTTCTCCTGCTTAAATGTAATACCCACAGGGACAAGCATTTTGTACTGTTCACAGGTTTATCACCACTCCCAGAACTCTGTCTGATATGGTCAGTGTTCCAGAAGTACATGCTGGATGGATAAATAAATCCTAGTTTGATGTCTCTGTGACAGTTTGAGCCATGTTACAAAAGTAAGAGAGCTTTTGCAAGTAACTTACTCATCACAGGAAAGGAAGTGGAAACAGCTGGGAAGCTGAAAGGCTTCACTAGATGCAGGGCTAACCTAAGTGAATGTTGCTGAGAGAAAATCATGATGATCACAAAATCAGGGAATTTCCTGGTGGTCTAATTGTTAGGACACTGCGCTCTCATTGCCAAGGGCCCAGGTTGGATCCTTGGTCAGGGAACTAAGATCCCACAAGCCACACAGTGTTTAAAAGAAAAAAAAATCTTGGCAAGAATCACTCGGAAGGCAAAAAAAATAAAAAAGCATAGGGCATAAAGATGGCCATGGGGTATACAGATGGACTGTTTCTGAAATTCTTATACCCTTTTCCTGAATGGGAGAAGATTTTCCTTTTTCATTTAGGAGTCAATATTTTGACACTTATGTTACCCCTGCCCTGTGAAAAAGTTGTTTCTGAAAGTAGACTATAAAACTGACGGGTATAGGGGACATCACAAGCCACTTTCTATACTGGGATTTTATTTTGAATGAGAGATCTGAGCAGAGAAATGACAATGTTTGAATTTAAAAGAATCACTTGGAGTGGAGAACTGATTGTGAAAAAGCAAAGCAGAAGAGAGAGCATTACAAAGACTGTGGCAGTAATCCAGACTATGACTTGGCCCAGAGCCACAGCTGGAGAGGCGACAAGAAGGAGGACAGACTCAGAGTCATAGGACTCTCACCCGAGGAACAACAGCTCTGGGCTGCTGTCTTTATCATTTGCAGCTTTTCTTCTCTCTCTAATTGGGATGGTACATCTGGTGTGAAGGATTGATGCCCTGCAAAAAGGCAAGGACAAACATTTAAAATGAATGTATTAGAAGCCCAAATTATGAAAAATTGTGGTTTACACTATATCAACACTGACATCAAAATCAGTGTTTTCCAAGCTTTCAATTATGACCCATTGGCAGAAATATATTTTATGCAAAATCGAGGATGTGTAGTCATTGCTGTTGCTGTTCAGTTGCTAAGTCATGTCCAACTCTTGAGACCGCATAGACTGTAGCCCACCAGGTTCCTCTGTCCATGGGACTTTCCAGGCAAGAATACTGCAGTAGGTTGCCATTTCCTTCTCCAGGAGATCTTCCTGACCAAGGATCGAACCCATATCTCCTGCATTGCAGGTGGATTCTTTACCACTGAGCCACTTGGGAAGCCCCCAGGATATGTAGACTAAGTATATACTACTGGAAGACATTATTTTCATTACACCCTTTTCACCATTTCTCATACTATTCTTGGCAACAGGCCATAGTTTTTATCGCATTGTGCAGTTACTGCCAAATGCTGTGATATTTTCTACCCTATTTTACTTCAATTCCTTAAAGAATGTCATGACCCACTAATTGGAGATGACTACAATTTGAAAAGCCAAAAAGGTAGAGCAATCATGTGGACAATTTATAGTATGTTTACAAACACATTTTGGTCAGCAGAGAAAGAAAAACACTATTTCTGTGGGACTTCCCTGGTGGTCCAGTGGTTACGAATCTGCCTTCCAATGCAGGGGATGCAGGTTTAGTCCCTGGTCAGGGAACTAAGTTCCAACATGCCATGGGGCAACTAAGCCAATGCACTGCAACTAGAGAACGTGCACTTCAATGAAAGATCCTGCATGAAGCAACAAGATCCCGTGTGCCTCAACTAAGACCTGATGCGGCCAAATAAATAAATAAATATTAAAACAAACTAACAAACAAAAAGCCCTGCGATCTCTGCATCTCATGCTGATTAGTAAACCGAAATTTGGGCCAAGAACTCCGAAGCTCTGCCTGTTCAAGGGCACATAAATATTGCAGGGGGTCTCTGTTCAGTTACAGAGGGTTAGGGTTAGGGTCCCGTCCTCACCCACTGAGAGCAGGTTCCGGAAGTTCTCCAGCATCACTTCCTGGTACAGCTTCCTCTGGGCCAAGTCCAGCAGCCCCATCTCCTCCTCTGTGAAGACCACGGCCACATCCTTGAAGGTCACTGCCTCCTACAACATCAATCACACTCCTGATTCTCCCTGGAGGAAGGGTAACAACTGAGAAAAGTGGGCAGGATGTGTATAAAGTGGTTCCAGGTGCTGAGAGACCAGAGTCAATTTTACTGTAACATAATTAAACATCCCCAATAACGCATTTATGTTGTATATATTTTTCTTTTTATAATAAATGCTGAAAAGGACAACTTTTTATATAGATTTTTTTGCTTTCTTTCTGATTATTTCTTTAGAATAAGTTCCAAACAGTGAAAAATTACCATGTCAAAGAATAGGCAGCTTCAAAATTATTATGTACAACAGCAGATTTTCTTCTCAACTTTTCTCTTATTTTATCCTCCTCCAAGAGTATATAAGTAGCCCCAATTCTCCATATCCCATACTTTGAATATAACCATATTTTTAAATCCTAGGCAAACTTAGTAAAAGAACAACTAATTTGATTATTTGCACTCATTTGATCATTAACAAGCTTATCATATTTTCACATATTTACTAGGTGTTTTTATTTTTTTCTTCGGAACTTGGCCTGTTAATATTCTTTTTTTTTTAATTTTTATTTTTTTTTCAGCAACAGAGGTATCAATGGATTCATAGAGGAGTAGCTTCCTTGTCTGAAGCAAGGTCCTGGAGCAAATCCTACTGTGTGTGCCCCATGGCAGGCAGGACATGGCCTATATATATATATATATATATATATATTTTTTTTTTTTTTAATTACCTTGGCCGTACCACATGGCACGTGGGATCTTAGTTCCCCAACCAGGGACTGAAGGCACACCCCTCTGTAGTGGAAGCACAGAATATTTAACACTGGACCTCCAGGGAAGTCCCACCTGTTAATATTCTTTGCACATACTCCAATTGGGGTTTTATATTAGGATTCTGTAAAATTCCTATTACAGATTTCAAGCTTTGGTTTTTTGAGCATGGTGATGGACAGGGAGGCCTGGCATGCCGCGGTTCATGGGGTCGCAAAGAGTTGGACACGACTGAGCGACTGAACTGAACTGATTACACATATTTTCACCTACATTTGGCTACTGTTCTTGTATAGCACTGGGGACAGTATGGTTTCACAGCCTTGGCACTTCTGACATTTGAGGCCAGATGATTCTTTGTTGAAGGGGGCTGCTGCATGCACTGCAGGGTGTTTAGCAGTGTCCCTGGCTCTTATGTACTGTATCAGTAACATCCCCCAAGTCAGACAGCAAAACTGTTTCCAGACACGGCCTGAGGGCACAATCGCTCATGACTAGGAATCACTTGTGCTGCTGCTGCTGCTGCTAAGTCACTTCAGTTGTGTCCGAGTCTGTGCGACCCCATAGATGGGAGCCCACCAGGCTCCTCTGTCCCTGGGATTCTCCAGGCAAGAACACTGGAGTGGGTTGCAATTTCCTTCTCCAATGCATGAAAGTGAAAGGTGAAAGTGAAGTCGCTCAGTCGTGTCCGACCCTCAGCGACCCCATGGACTGCAGCCTACCAGGCTCCTCCATCCATGAGATTCTCCAGGCAAAAGTACTGGAGTGGGGTGCCACTGCCTTCTCTGAAGAATCACTTGTATACAGCATTATTTTAACATCTATTCTACTGTGATATGTGAAATTACAAAAAAGTAAAAAAACAACAAAAATGAAACTATATTAAAATTAAAAATCAGTGATCATCTGGCACTCTTCTTGGAAGAGGTTCTCAGATGCCTACTGTTCATTTCAACTGTTCACTTCAGGGCTTCCCAAGAAAGAGAAACAGGATGTGTTTAATTGCTGAGAAATGAGGTGACAACTGAATGCCTAGAAAGGCAAGCCCAACTCACTTTGAACTTGGACATTTTGTCCTCCTCCTTCTGGGGAATTGCTGAGTCTTGGGAAGGCCTGATGGGAGAAGAAGAAAAAAAACTGTCAAAGTCTGGTCAAGGATGTCACTGACCCATGTTGTTATTGTTCAGTTGCTAAGTTGTGTCTGACACTTGTGAGAACCCATGGACTGCAGCCCCCCACACTCCTCTGTCTATGGGATTTCCCAGGCAAGAATACTGGAGTGGATTGCCATTTCCTTCTCCAGGGGATATTCCCCACTCAGGGATTGAACCCACAGCACAGCAGAAAATGGAGGGATTAACAATGTCTATCTTGTACACCTACTGTCTTTGCTAAAATAATTAACTTGTATTTACAATTTCAGTACAACTTATGTGGCAAAATGCACAGGCTAACGTAACTTTTCACCATTCGAATAGAACTTATACTTTTAATTTTAATTAAACCTGGAGTATAAAAACAAAACAATGCCTAGGATTGCTGTCAGAATTAAATGAGTAGGCGGAAAGCTCAAAGAACACTTCCAAGGCACCTTATTTCTCAGTAGCAGCAGAAAGCAGGTCGTGTTCAGTAATGAAAAACCTGTCCTCATAAATAGTTTCTATCACTGGATCCTTCAGAGGCTGTTGCTTTGTCATATGAAAATCACCTTTAGCCTCTGACATGTTATACTTGCTTGGTTTGTCATACTTAATTTGATGCCTTTGCAGTTAATATTTAAGATTACATTGATGAATTTTTTCCCTGTGTAAAATATATATCACATAAAATTTTATATCTGAACCATTTTTTTAGGGTGTCGAGTTCATTAGGTGCATTCATATTGCAAATCACCACCACTATCTTTCTCTAGAACTTTTCCACCACCAGGAACTGAAACTCTATACTCATCAAACACTTAACTCTCCACTGCCTATCCCCTTGGCCCCTGGTAACCACTATTCTACTTTCATAGTCGTAGTGTCAAATTTTTCATGACACTACAAATGACCACTTTTTCAAAGATATAAGACCTTGCTAATTTGACTTTGCTAACAGTAGGGCCTTAAAAAAACTCATATCATTGAGCTAAAGAAAAATTAACAGAATCCTATTATTTAACAGTAAGTTAATCAGTATGCCATTTTAATTAACAAGCTAATCATAGTAATGACAAAAACAATACAAATGGCAATGTTTAACACTGCATAAGCACTAAGTATGTGCTAGGGACCTTGAGACGCACTTGGCACACATTGCTCCATTAGGTACCTCCCACACACCTGTGAAGAATCTAGTGTCGTACGAGCGGTGTGACGCTGGTCTGATCACCTCCACCTCTGTGCCTCTCCTCAGCTACAACAGGAGGGAAAAAAATAGAATATCAGTCCTAGGGTTACTGTGAGGGATGAATAAGCTAAATGCCCTTAGCACTGTACCTGGCATTTTAGAAAGTTCTCAGTAAATGATGATGGTCACGACTGTAGTTTCCACGTAACAGACGAGGAAGCCAAGGCTTGGTGAGGTCAAGAGGCAGGGGAGGAACCTGAATCCACTCTCACAAAGGAGCTAATCTTCTAGATCTTGTATCTCTGTTGCTTCTAGGAAAAAAAAAAAATGCACAGATGGGAGCCTGAGGTCTCATGGAAAGAGAAATGAGAGGTTGAGAGCTGGGAACAGAAGACAGACATGGAAACTGGAAGAGGACTCTGAAGTCAGAGGATCTGCTTGAAGGAGATGAGAACAGAGTCAGGAAGGGTGGCGGCTTTGGAATCAGACCACTGGTATTTGAATACTGGCATCTCCAACATCCCACTACTTAGTCCCAAGGTCTGATCTGTAAATCAGGAATTAACTTGGTTATGATTAACCAGTGGCCAACAGAAGAGTCAAGATTTTCACCGAGAGCCTAACCTAATAGCACATCAGACTCACAGGGGAGTTTTTAAAAAATGGTCAGACTTTAAATGGAAAGCAACTTATAAAAGCTGTATTTTAAAAATTGTTTTTTTTTTAAACAAAACAAAGAAATCCTCAGAACTTATTCACAACTAATTAAATCAGAAACTGTGGAGGAGGGTTGCTAACATCTGTATTCTTACCCCTCTCCTAGCACCCCAGCCTGTGATTTCATTGTCCAGTCAGGACACTGCACCAGGAAATGAACCCCAGGTAACATGACATGGGGTGGTAACCGTGATCAACATGCAGTAGTTCCCAAGCTCCGGTCAGCTCTATTGTAAGGCCTAAAATTCCCAGTTCTACTTTGACACCTTTGAGCCTCACAGAGCCCAGAAGGCCTAGCTCTTAGCTCCTCTGCTCTCTCCAGACATGACCTTTTCCCTGGGGAAGACTCCCCATCCAGCTAGTTCGCCTGTGGGTTAACCATGTTTTTATTTATTCATTTATTGGTTGTACCTCGTGGCTTGTGGGATCTTAGTTCCCCAACTAGGATTGAATCTGGGCCCCTGAAATGAAAGTGCTGGGCCTAAAGACTGAACTGCCAGGGAATTCCCTTAACCATGTTTTATTTTAGTTCATTAATTAACTAATTTATTTATTTGCCAGCACCACATGGCATTTGGGATCTTAGTTCCCTGACCAGGGATCAACACGTGTCCCCTGCAGTGGAAGTGTGGAGTCCTAACCACGGACCGCCAAGAAGTCCCATCCCTTAACCATGTTTTTAGATTCTAGCTATTTAACATCTGTGATTCCTGACTTCTTCCTCAGTCTGTTGAATCACAGGGCCAGACTGTCAGCCACAGTTAGTAACACATTCCCCACAAGCCAGCTTCCCAAGGCATGTGAGGGTCACAAGGGTCCATAACATGTTATGGAAAAAATTCAAACAAACTTTTTAGTCAATGTAAGATAACCCGCCCAACCACTGCCCCCTGCTCTCCTGTTCTTAGTGCCCCAAAGGGGGATGTCACCACCTATTTACTTCCCACCACTACAGTCATAAAGACATAGTCCTCTTGCTCTGCTCCATGACTCCTGTGTGTGACAGGCCTTGTATGGCCCTGGGTGGCATGCTGTGTCTCTTTTTTGGGGAAACTGTAAGTACAGAAAACCTTCTTTCTTGGTAACCTCTCCATGCTGTCATTCAATCACCTTTATAAATGAAGACCTGACAAATGATCAGATGTAGCCCACCTAGTTCTCAACCTAACAGGTTTCGCCTCTGTGCCAGCTTCAAAATTGTTCAAGCAAGCCAACCACATCCTCCTGCCAGAACCAAGGGTTACCCTGCTGCTGCTGCTAAGTCACTTCAGTCATGTCCAACTCTGTGCGACCCCATAGACAGCAGCCCACCAGGCTCCCCCGTTCCTGGGATTCTCCAGGCAAGAACACTGGAGTGGGTTGCCATCTACCCTCTGTCCAATAAAGAGCCTGCCTCCCAGGGCCACTGCTGCTTCATTCTAGTCCCAAGTGCAACCATGCGTGGCCTTGCATGGCTCTATGTGATAAACAAACTTATGCCAACCTCATCTGCCTGGCGCAGATGATATCTCATACTGTTTAGGACAGGGATTCCACCTTCCTAAATAAGGTGAATAGGAAGTGATTGGAACATCATCACAATCATCCAGAAAGCTAAAAAAGAACACATTAGTCCAGGGACTTCCCTGGTGGTCCAATGGTTAAGAGTTTGCCTTCCACTGCAGGGGGTGTGGGTTCAATCTCTGGTCAGGGAGATTCCACATGCCTCATAGGCAAAAAGCCAAAACATAAAACAGAAACAATACTTAAAAAAAAAAAAAATTCAATAAACAAACCCACAGAAGCCCAGACTCACTGAAATGGTAAAAGGACTGGGTTTTTACACTTTTTACCAACTTCCTTAGGTGATTCTAATATGGCCCAAGTTTGAGAACCACTGCAGTATTCTATTCTGCCCCTCAAACTGTTATCTGAAATGCCTAATAGCCAGGAAGCCCAGGGCAGGGCTAGAAGTGGCACTCAGGCCTCCTGATGACTAGCCTCCTGCTTCTCTCCGTTGTAGGATGCCCTCGAAGGTCTAAAGAGGTAAGAGTAATTTGTAAATGCCCTGGGAGGCAAATCCTCAGAGGAAAAATGGAGGCTTCCATTCATAACAGTGGTGCCCAGCTGAAACATAATGCAAGTTACATGGGTAATTTAAATGTTTCTAGCAGACATGTTGAAAAATGTAAAAAGAAGTAGCCTTTATTTTAACAATATATTTAATGCAACATATCCAAAATATTACTTCAACCTGCAACAGAGATATTTTACATTCTTTTTCAGTGTTTGAAATCTCTTGTGTGTCCTACACTTAACAGCACATCTCAGTTGGCACCAGCAACATCTGAAGAACAACAGTCTCACGTGGCCAATGGCTACCATAGTGAATGGTGCAGACTCAGGCCTTTTTAACGCAATACAGACCATTTGATTATTCCCTAGGAACCGCTGCTGCTGCTGCTAAGTCGCTTCAGTTGTGTCCAACTCTGTGCGACCCCATAGACGGTGGCCCACCAGGCTCCCCCGTCCCTGGGATTCTCCAGGCAAGAACACTGGAGTGGGTTGCCATTTCCTTCTCCAATGCATGGAAGTGAAAAGTGAAAGTGAAGTCACTCAGTCGTGTCCTATTCTTAGCAACCCCATGGACTGCAGCCTACCAGGCTGCTCTGTCCATGGGATTTTCCAGGCAAGAGTACTGGAGTGGGGTGCCATTGCCTTCTCTGCCCCAGGAACTGACTAGATTCAAAAGACAACCAATTTTGTTAGTTATCAGTTTCAACAAAGGTTATTATGCAAACGATTCATTTTTGCTCAACTGTATGGTCAAATTGAACTATTAAAAGAATAAAATGGGGAGAAAAGAAAACCCTAAAGTATTCTTTGCACTTTTAATAACTCACTGCATTTTTCATACTGCATACTCTTCTGTAATAGAAAAAAAAGTATAACGGTAGTCTATAATACATATAGGATGTACTACATGCCAGGCACCATTTCAAGCACTTTCCACATCATATTTCTTTTAATCATCACATGTCCAACTCTTTGTGCCCCCCTCAGCTGTAGCCCGCCAGGCTCCTCTGTCCATGGAATTCTCCAGGCAAGAATACTGGAGTGGGGTACCATTTCCTTCTCCAGAGGATCTTCCTGACCCAGGGATTGAACCCAGGTCTCCTGCATTGAAGGCAGATTCTTTACCATCTGAGCCACTAGGGAAGCCCCCAAAACTTTAATTCTGTGGTTACCTGATGTGAGAAAACCAAGGCACAGAGAAGTTAAGTAAGCTGTGCTGGCCACAGAGTGCTGGAACAAGGAGGTTTTAAAGCCAGCGGCTGAGGTTTGACTCTGGCTCAGCCCCTTGCTGGGTCACCAGGGTCATTTATTTGCTGGGTCATTTCTTCAACTGTCTTCGACTGTTTCTTCATTTAAAAAATGACTATAATAATCACTGCACACAGAGCACTGGAAATTCACTGAAACAGAAGAGGTGCCCAACAAATGTTAGCTTTTTTCAGCATCCCCATCACAATTCTGACATAACAAACAAAAAACTGAACACTAACATCGATTTGACAACAAATTTATGGTTACCAGGGGAAGGCAGAGGGACAAATTAAGAGTTTGGGATTAAAATATACACAGTTCTATACACAAAAGAGATAATCAACAAGGACTCACTGTACAGCACAGGGAACTATACTCAGTATTTTATAATAACCTTTAGGGAAAAGAATCTGAAAAGACTATATATACATATGTATTGAATATATATAGATATACATATATGCACATATATATAAATAACTGAATCACTGTGCTGCATACCTGAAACTAACATGAAAGTAAAAGTCACTCAGTTGTGTCTGACTACTGGAGTGGGTACCCTTTCCCTTCTCCAGGGGATCTTCCCAACCCAGGGATCCAACACCAGGTCTCCCACATTGCAAGTGGATTCTTTACCAGCTGGGCCACAAGGGAAGTCCAAGAATACTAGGGGGGGTAGCCTATCCCTTCTCCAGCAGATCTTCCCGACCCAGGAATTGAAACAGGGTCTCCTGCATTGCAGGCGGATTCTTTACCAACTGAGTGATCCGGAAAGCTCGAAACTAACATAACATTGTAAATTAACTATGCTTCCATTTTTTTAAGAAATTGATTTGCTTCCAAGGAAATCTGTCTTACAGCATGACAATATTAGGCACGATGATACATCAACTTTTTTTTTTTTTTTAAGTTAAAAAGTGGATTTATTTAGAGAGAAATACACTTCACAGAGTGTGGGCCATCCCAGAAGGCAAGAGAGTTGATAATACATCAAACTTTGAACACTCGGGAAAAGTTGGTGAATTCTACAGCTCGCCAAAGGAAAGTGAGGCACCAGACAAGGCATATGTCTATAGACTGCCTTTCTATTTTGTTCTCTAATTCCAGGCTATAGCCCCTCTGGGCGACTGTTTGCATCACACTTACTCACTAAATAACTCCTCTCTGCTGCCCCTGTGCTGGACTCTCCAAAAAGAACAGGACCAGGTCCATGAATCAGAGGTCCCTGTAGCCTAATAGGAGAGAAAGATGAAACTGAGAGTTACATGCCCATGGCAAGTGCAACTCCAAAGCAGCACAGGAAATTTATCATTTTCCTTTCATAATTCCAACTCTATCTAACTTTCTTATATAAAAAACATTCTCCTAGTGGCCAAGTGTGAAAAATCTTAGAGTTGCTGTTAATACCTGTTATGGACTGAATTGTGAGTCCTACCCCTAAACCCACACATGGAAGTCCTAATCACCAGAATCTCAGAATGTGACTGCATTGGCAGACAAGGCATTTAAAAGGGTGATTCAGTTAAAATGAGGTCATTAGTGTGGGCCCTAAATCAATCTGACTGGTATCCTTCTATGAAGAAAGTGGACATAAACAGGGATAGTAGGGGCATGCACACACACAAAGGAAAGACCTTGTGAGGACATGACAAGAAGGCAGCCATCTGCAAGCCACGGAGAGAGGCCTCAGAAGAAACCAAATCTGCTGACAGACTCCTAGCTCCAGACTGAGAAAATTTGTTTCTGTTGTCTATGCCAGCCAGGCTGTGATATTTTGTACCAGTAGAAGCTGAAGCTCCAATACTTTGACCATCTGATGCAAAGAGCTGACTCACTGGAAAAGACTTTGATGCTGGAAAAGACTGAAGGCAGGAGGAGAAGGAAACAACAGAGGATGAGATGGTTGATGGCATCACCGACTGGATGGACATGAGTTTGAGCAAGCTCTGGGAGTTGGTGATGGACAGGGAAGCCTGGCATGCTGCAGTCCATGGGGTCGCAAAGAGTCAGACACGACTAAACGACTGAACTGAAGCACTGTACTTCAGATACACTAACTTATTTCTTCTCATCTAACCATGTCATGATCTTTAACTTCAGCTTACTTGTTTTTATGATATATCGCCCCCTGCTGCAACTCAATAGTCCATCTTGAATTTTTTTTTCCACTTTTACAAATAATACATGGATCTGTCATTTCAGGTGCCTCTTACATTCAGTGATGTGTCAGTGATGTGGCATGCTGCAGTACATGGGGTTGCAAAGAGTCAGACCCAACTGAACGATGGAACAACAAGTTTTAGCAAATTAATATAGTCTCGGTATAATAATTAAATAAATTAACTAATAAATAATTAATTAATAATAAATATATATAAATATATATAATTAATAAATAATAGATAAATGAAATAATTTAAAAAATAAATAATAATAAAAAAATAAAAAATAATAATAAGTTCTATTGACTCAACATCTGGGTTTGTTTTAAAATACTCAATGGGAAAAACCTGTGCATGGGGACAGAGCGATGTAACAAGATCAGCAAGAACTGAAGCAGGGCGACTGTTACACAGGGCTTCCCCCATGGCTCAGATGGTAAAGAATCTGCTAGCAATGAGAGAGACCCAGGTTCTATCCCTGGGTCGGAAAGATCCCCGGGAGAAGGAAAGGGCAACCCACTCCGGTATTCTTGCCTGGAGAATTCCAGGGACAGAGGAGCCTGGCAGGTTGTCTGGAAATTTCCAGAATTAAGAGTTAAGGATATGAATAATCTGATAACAATTGTATATAATATAGATAAATACATATAGAAAAGCTGCTAAACAGAAATGCACTTAAATGTTGATAATCGTCTATATCCTATAGGTCTGTGTCCTATATACGTCATACACATCCTATAAGTTATAACATACGTATCTGCATGGGTAATTCGTAATGGTTTTAACTATGTCATAGCTCTACATTTTCTGAATTGTCTACAATGAATGTGCATTTCTTCTATAATCAGTATACAAGCTTTAAATAATATTTAAAATAAGATTAAATGAGAATGCTTTCAAATTTTTACAAAGACGGCCAAACTCACTAATCCTGCTTTCAAATCCTCTACAATAAAATTTCAACCTACCTGCACAAATTGATCCCAAAAGTCTCCTCTACAGCCAGTTTCCTAATGGTTGACTATTTCGATAGACTGCTTTTCTATCTACGAAAGGCAAGTGAGTACCTGCCTTATACTCTTAACATCCCTTTTTATAGAAAAGGAATCCAAGGAACAGAAAGAATAAATTCGCATCTAACGTTACCTCGCTGCTGCTGCTGCTGCTGCTGCTAAGTCACTTCAGTCGTGTCCGACTCTGTGCGACCCCACAGACGGCAGCTCATCAGGCTCCCCCGTCCCTGGGATTCTCCAGGCAAGAACACTGGAGTGGGTTGCCATTTCCTTCTCCAATGCATGAAAGTGAAAAGTGAAAGGGAATTCGCTCAGTCATGCCCGACTCTTAGCGACCCCATGGACTGCAGCCTACCAGGCTCCTCCATCCATGGGATTTTCCAGGCAAGAGTACTGGAGTGGGGTGCGTTACCTAGCTAGGAAGTAACTAACGGTGTGGAAGGTGCTGGAGGAGGCGGATTGGACAGCAAAGAGACCTGGAGACAGTCAAACTGCCGATTTCAGTCCGCACGCAGAGAATTCAGCCGTTAAGAGGAAGGCAAGCGGCCGCCCTCGCCCTTCCATCCTGCCCTCTGTCACAAGTCGCGGCTTTTCTGCCCTGCGACCGAATACCGAGTCCAGCTGATCCCAGGGCCGGGTCAGAAAAGTTAAAAGAGACGGCAGGCTCCCAGGGAATCACTCACCTACCTGTGAGAACCGAAGGCCGTAATCGCAACCTCCTAAAGCGGAAATACCTCCAACTATTAGCAGCTCCTGGACTACATTTCCCAGGATCCCCGAGAGGGGAAGGAGCCACTGCCCCGCCCCCGACAGGAAGTGACGTGTTTGACAGCGCAGGCCTAAATCGAATTTCCCAGAATCCACGAAAGCAGCGAGGTTCGTGTTCTTACCCTCCGGTAGGCGAAATACCACCAGACACGCACAGCGCTGATTATGGCTTTTTATTTCTCCAGCGCAGCGAATAACCCCTCCGCGCTTTCCCGGAGCGGAAGTTCCGAATCACAGGAAGCCTCCGATACTACACCTCCCAGAATGCTCTCTGCCGCTGAGCTTCCCACCTGTCTGCAATTTTACTTTTGAATTAGCAGGTGGAATATGTGTAAGCCGTCGGGCGCTTGTAGAACCTGGCTTTTTTTTTCCCCCCTCGTTTCCTGACAGAAATTGGAAATATGTATGGAAAAGTAAATGGCAAATAACTGTAAAGGCGTGGTATGTGTGAGAGATCTCAAGAAAATTAAAGATACCAAGGGAACATTTCATGCAAAGATGGGCTCGATAAAGGACAGAGATGGAATGGACCTAACAGAAGAAGAAGATATTAAGAAAAGGTGTCAAGAATACACAGAAGAACTGTACAAAAAAGATCTTCACGACCCAGATAATCACGATGGTGTGATCACTGACCTAGAGCCAGACATCCTGGAATGTGAAGTCAAGTGGGCCTTAGAAAGCATCACGATGAACAAAGCTAGTGTAGGTGATGGAATTCCAGTTGAGCTATTTCAAATCCTGAAAGGTGATGCTGTGAAAGTGCTGCACACAATATGCCAGCAAATTTGGAAAACTCAGCAGTGGCCACAGGACTGGAAAAGGTCAGTTTTCATTCCAATCCCAAAGAAAGGCAGTGCCAAAGAATGCTCAAACTACTGCACAATTGCACTCATCTCACAACGCTAGTAAAGTAATGCTCAAAATTCTCCAAGCCAGGCTTCAGCAATACGTGAACCGTGAACCTCCAGATGTTCAAGCTGGTTTTAGAAAAGGCAGAGGAACCAGAGATCAAATTGCCAACGTCCACTGGATCATCGAAAAAGCAAGAGAGTTCCAGAAAAACATCTATTTCTGCTTTATTGACTATGCCAAAGCCTTTGACTGTGTGGATCACAATAAACTGTGGAAAATTCTGAAAGAGATGGGAATACCAGACCACCTGACCTGCCTCTTGAGAAACCTTTATGCAGGTCAGGAAGCAACAGTTAGAACTGGACATGGAACAACAGACTGGTTCCAAATAGGAAAAGGAGTACGTCAAGGCTGTATATTGTCACCCTGTTTATTTAACTTCTATGCAGAGTACATCATGAGAAATGCTGGAGTGGAAGAAGCACAAGCTGGAATCAAGATTTCCGGGAGAAATATCAATAACCTCAGATATGCAGATGATACCACCCTTACGGCAGAAAGTGAAGAGGAACTCAAAAGTCTCTTGATGAAAGTGAAAGTGGAGAGTGAAAAAGTTGGCTTAAAGCTCAACATTCAGAAAACGAAGATCATGGCATCTGGTCCCATCACTTCATGGGGAATAGATGGGGAAACAGTGGAAACAGTGTCAGACTTTATTTTTCTGGGCTCCAAAATCACTGCAGATGGTGACTGCAGCCATGAAATTAAAAGGCGCCTACTCCTTGGAAGGAAAGTTATGACCAACCTAGATAGCATATTGAAAAGCAGAGACATTACTTTGCCAACAAAGGTCCGTCTAGTCAAGGCTATGGTTTTTCCAGTGACCATGTATGGATGTGAGACTTGGACTGTGAAGAAAGATGAGTGCCGAAGAATTGATGCTTTTGAACTGTGGTGCTGGAGAAGACTCTTGAGAACCAGTCCATTCTAAAGGAGATCAGCCCTGGGTGTTCTTTGGAAGGAATGATGCTAAAGCTCAAACTCCAGTACTTTGGCCACCTCATGCAAAGAGTTGACTCATTGGAAAAGACTGATGCTGGAAGGGATTGGGGGCAGGAGGAAAAGGGGACAACAGAGGATGAGATGGCTGGATGGCATCACCGACTCGATGGACATGTTTGAGTGAACTCCGGGAGATGGTGACAGACAGGGAGGCCTGGCATGCTGCAATTCATGGGGTCACAAAGAGTCAGACACGACCGAGCGACTGAACTAAACTGAACTGAGCTATAATGAACCATCTTCTTTACTACCTGGCCGTGTATTCAACCTTGGCCAAGAAAATGAGATGCAACCATTGAATGGGACGTGAAACAGAAGCAGGAAAATGCTCCGCTTTTCTTTGTTTTGGTTTTCTTACATCGTTAGGGAATTGAAATATTACTTGTATTTTGAAAAAGTTACTTGTCTTCCAATTAAGAAATCACAGCATGTAATTCTTATTCCTTTTTAACCGGTTAATTGATGTGTAATTTTAAGGTACAACATATGTTGATTTGATGCACTAATGTATTGCAATATGATTATCATCTTAGTGTCAGCTAACACTTCTATCACCTCAACTAGTTTTCATGACTTTTTGGGTTTCAGAACAAGTAGGGTCTAGTCCCTTAGAAACTTTGAAGTTTATAATACAGTATTATTGATTATATCACTATGCTGTCCATTAGCTCTCCAGGACTTATCTTCTAGTCCAAATTTGTACCCTTAAAACAGTATCCCATTCACACCCAGCCCCCAACCTGTAATAGCTATCATTCTACTCTGTATTTATGAATTCGCCTTTTTTAAGATTCCACATACAAGTGATAATAAACAGTATCTCTCTGTCTGATTTAATCTCACTTTAGCATAATACCCACCTTTGCTTTGCAAATAGGTCTGTTTCTTTTCTTTCTTATGGCTGAATAAATTCCATTGTATATATGCCACAACTTCAACACTTAGGTTGTTTCCCTATTGTGAATAATGCTGAAAGAAACATGGGAGTGCACATACCTCTTCAAATAACTATTTTCATTTATTTTGAATATACAAGCAGAAGTAGAATTGCTATGTTAGTTACTCAGTCATGTCTAACTCTTTGTGAACCCATGGACTGCAGCCTGCCAGGTTCCTCTGTCCGTGGAACTTTTCAGGCAAGAATACTGGAGTGGGTAGCCATTCTCTTCTCCAGGGGATCTTCCTGACCCAGGAATTGGAACTGGGTCTCCTGCATTGGAGGCAGATTCTTTATCACCTGAGCTACTGGGAAGCCCATCTTTGTAGTAGAGTTTGGAATTAGGAAGTGGGATGTCTCTGGCTTTGTTCTTCTTTCTTCTGATTGCTTTGGCTATTACAGGTTTTTGTGGCTCCAAACAAAATTTTAGAATTTTTTTTTTCTATTTCTGTGAAATATGCCATGGGAATTTTGATACAAATTGCACTGAGTCTATAGACAGATGGCTTTTGGGTAGTAGGGACATTTTAATGATATTAATCCTTCTGATCCAAGTACACAGCATATTTTTCTGCTTATTTGTCTCTTCAATTTCTTCCATCAAAGTCTTATCATTTTTGGTATACAGGTCTTTCATCTCCTTATTTAAATTTATTCCTAAGTATTTTTATTGTCTTTAGTGATATTGTGAATGGAATTATTTTACGTATATTGTTACTGTATAAAAATAGCAACTGGTTTTTGTATGTTAATTTTGTATTATTCAACTTGACAGAAGGCACTAATGAGTTCTAACAGTTTTGATGTATAGTGTTTAGAAAATATATATTTATTTATATATATCTTTTGTTTATATCTGCAAAGGCAATTTTATTTCTTCCTCTCTGACTTGGATGCCTTTTAATTTCTTTATATTTTGATTGCTCAGCTAGGACTTCCAGTACTCTGTGGAATAGAAGTGGTGAGAGTGGGCACCTTTGTTTTGTTTCTGTTTATAAAGGAAAAGCTTTCAACCTTTCATCACTGAGTATGATGTTAGCTCTGACGTATATGGCTTCTATTATGTTATGTTCCATCTATACCAATTTGTTGAGAGTTTTTATCATCAAAGGATGTTGTACTGTCAAATGCTTTTTCTCTATCTATTGAGATGGTCCTATGATTTTTATCTTTCATCCTGTTAAAGTGATGTAACATGGTACATATTGCATATGTTGAATCATCCTTGTATCGGAGGGATAAATCCCACTTGGTCCTAGTGTTGTTTAGTCGCTAAGTCATGTCTGACTCTTTTGTGACCCCATGGCCTGTAGCCTGCCAGGCTCCTCTGTCCCTGGGATTTCCTGGGCAAGAATACTGGAGTGGGTAGCCATTTCTTTCTCCAAGGGATCTTCCCAACCCAGGGATCAAACCCATGTCTCCTGCATTGGCAGTCATATTCTTTACCACTGAGCCACCAGGGAAACCCTGGTCCTAGTATATGATCCTTTTAATACTCTGTTGAGTTCAATTTGTTGATATTTTGTTGAGAAGTTTTGCATCTATGTTTTTCAGAGATATTAGTCTGCAGTTTTCTTTTCTTGTATTCATTTTTTGTGATGGGCTTGTTTCACTTAGTACAACATTCTCTAGATACATCCGTGTTATAGCATGTGTCGGAATTTCTTCTTTTTAAGGCTAAGTAATAGAGTATAAAATATCCAAATGATTTACCAAATAAATAGCAAATCCTTTAACCCAAATCTTAAAGTTATTGTTCCATAAAGGTGCAACATTCCTCTCATTCATTGTTGAGAAGAGTAAAAGCAGCTTATCGTCACTCAACAAGATATACAGTCATAATACCACAGGGTTCTATATTCATATAATCAGAATCACACATTTCCATTTCATGTAGTTTCTCACTTAATAAGCCTGTTCACACTTAATAAGCCTGTTTTAAGTAATCCACATTCACAATATCCGTAAAATGCCCACATAATAAAAGCATGTCTTTCAAGGCATCACATACATTTTAAGTCATACTCACAGATAAAAACACACAGTCTCATAACTAAAGCCATAATCTCACAGGCCTCAAAATGTGCATTATATTATATAATTCCACACACAGTCACAAAAGCACCCAAACTTTTTAATGCTTATTTGCAAAGAGTCTGGGAAGGGAAGTTTTATTAGGAGACCAAAATATGTGTTCAAACTTCATTTTCAAGGTGCCCAGACAGCTGGAGAAGGAAATGTTCCACTTCATCCTGGGATCATGGAAGACTCACATGAGGGAAGGTCAGAGTTTACTGCAGTTTCACCTAAGGTCAGCAGGTACAGCGCTGTTTTCACAAGTCTCACGGAAGAACTGAAGAGGAATAAGGCTGAATTGAAATCTGATTTGATTTGGGTAAGATGCAGGGCTGTATTAGAACTTCTATGGGGCCCTTCATCAATAAATAGAAAATAAAAATAACTATTTTGTGATTCTTTAGGTATAGTAATAATAATAAGTTGAGTGTCTTTGAATTAAACATTTCCTTTTACCAAAAATTAGTTTATTTCTGATTTTAAAAGACTTATTAGTAGGCCCCTAAAATCAACCCTGAATATTCACTGGAAAGACTGATGCTGAAGTTCCAATATTTTGATGTGAAGAGCCGACTCATTGGAAAAGACACTGATGTTGGAAAAGATTGAGGGCAGGAGAAGGGGGCGACAGAGGATGAGATGGTTGGGTGGCATCACGGACTCAGTGGACATGAATTTGAACAAATTCTGGGCGATAGTTGAAGGATGGGGAAGCCTGAGGTGCTGCAGTTCATGGCGTCACAAAGAGTCAGAAAAAGCGACTAAACAACAACAAAGAGTATTGTGGGCTCTAGACGTTTTGCATACTGTGTCTAATGGTTGAGTTGGCCCTGCTAGCGTATGTCTCTGGCAAAAGTCAGCCAGAGGTAGCCCTTAACGGAAAGAAACGCAAGATACTGGGCAGGAGGAATTTCAGGGTGGGGATGGAGGAGTGGGAAGAAAGTGTGCTTAACAAGTTTTATAATATCTCAAAATCTGAAACAAACCATCTTCACATTTACACTCTAGGAAACAAACCAAACAGAAAAACAATCCCATACATAGTGGTTGTTTAGTCGCTAAGTCGTGTCTGACTCTCTTTGTCCTCAAGGTCTGTAGCCTGCCAGGATTCTCTGTCCATGGGATCTCCCTGGCAAGAAAACTGAAGCAGGTTGCCATTTCCGTCTTCAGGGGATCTTTCCCACCCAGGGATAGAACCCCCATCTTCTGCATTGACTGGCGGATTCTTTACTGCTGAGCCACCATATACGGTTACAGACACACATTGAGGTACCACAAAAACACAGAAAATGAAAACGCAAACACACAACCCCAGGGGTTCTTTCTTTAAAAACAAATGCACACTTAATGCCAGGTGTGCTTCTGGCGCTACTCGGGATGCTGATGCTACCTGAGCGGGAATGGGGGTAGGGATGGGGGTCAAAAGACTGAAGTCCCAATCCTCAGAGCTCATACCCAAGAAAACACCGTACCCAAGAGCCCGCCGTCTCCTCCTGCCGCAGGTTTGGGGCTTTGAAGTTCCCAGGATCCCACCCCGCCTTCTACAGACCGGACGCAGATTCCACTCGCCTTCTACAGACCGGACGCAGATTCCACTCGCTTTTTCCACGTATGCTAACCTCACCAGCTACCATCTTCCTTCAGAGGGGTCTAGCCGTTCTCCACCGCGCGCTGACACAGTCCTGGCATCTGCGCGTTCGGATCGCCGAGCTCTCTTAGCGCCAGAAATGTTCCGGATGGACTGCATTTCCCAGAAGCCACCGGGCTCGCATCAGCCTCGGGCCCTGGGTGCTCTTCCGGTGGCGGAGTCCCTACGTGTTAAGTAGATCCCCCAAACGGCACACGCTTCCATAGTCTATTTCGGTAGCCGTCTGGTGACCGGCGCTCAAGGCGAGGACGCTCCGGGCGCGGACAAGACGTGTCGGTCCTCGAATGTAAGGCTCGTGTCTGCGAGAGCAGCAGAGATTTATGTACCTATTGAGAAACTCGTATGTGTAGACGTGTCTCCATGAAGTGTACGTTTGTATGTCATTATTTAATTGGGTGATGGTGCTTATTTCAATGATGCGTGGCTTTTGGATGAGCAGCAGTTGCGTGGCTGTGTGGATTGTCACTGAAACTCTTGGCTTTTGTCTCTGCCGATTCCTCGTATCTCTCCCCTCACAGCCGCTTGGGGTCTGAGGCAGATAAAGGAGGGAAGCCAGAATCTTAGCGTTAGAATGGAAGAATGGAGGATCCCAGCAAGAAGACACAGATTGGATCACGAGATCAGATTTTCTGAAGCTGAATACGGCCCCAAACAGGCTTTTGGGAAGACCTAATGGCAACCCACTCCAGTACTATTGCCTGGAAAGTCCCATGGACGGAGGAGCCTGGTAGGCTGCAGTCCATGAGGCCGCTAAGAGTCCGACACGACTGACCGACTTCCCTTTTCATTTTTCACTTTCATGCGCTGGAGAAGGAAATGGCAACCCACTCCAGTGTTCTTGCCTGGAGAATCCCAGGGACGGGGGAGCCCGGTGGGCTGCCGTCTATGGGGTCGCACAGAGTCGGATACGACTGAAGCGATTTAGCAGCAGCAGCAATGACGTCCTGAGAAGGTAATGGCACCCCACTCCAGTACTCTTGCCTGGAAAATTCCATGGACGGAGGAGCCTGGTAGGCTGCAGTCCATGGGATTGCTGAGGGTCGGACACGGCTGAGCGACTTCACTTTCACTTTTCACTTTCATGCATTGGAGAAGGAAATGGCAACCCACTCCAGTGTTCTTGCCTGGAGAATCCCAGGGACGGCGGAGCCTGGTGGGCTGCCGTCTATGGGGTCGCACAGAGTCGGACACGACTGAAGGGATTTAACAGCAACAGCAACAATGACGTCCTAGGAGTGGGTTTCCTCCTGGGAGGGTCCCCTTTGAAAGTCTCGAGGGGCCAGCTATGTTTCCCAGCCACAGCATTTCCAAAACTCTGGGCCCAGAAGCCTGCTGTCAATTCCACAGATTCCACCCTAGACATCAGTTACCCCAGCCTCTCTCACACTGGGAAAGGTCAATGCTGTTCCAGCCTCCTTCCTATTCCCATCTGGTTGTTTATGGTGAACTGGATGAGAGGGGGGGCGTGTTTTGTAAATGAATGTGCTCTCCAAGAAAATGTTGATGTCTCATGTTCATTTTCTCTTTTCTTAGTGCTGCATGTCTCTAAAAAATAGGATCCTGAGAGAGGAAAGAATTTTTGTTAAACAACTAAAAGTTTAAGTTAAAGTGAGTTTGTGTTTCCTCATTGGTAAAATACACTTTAATTTTAAAGGCATATGATCCTGCTTTCCCTGGGGATGAAATATACTGTCTGATAGTAACATATCTGTAAGTCATAGGGCCATGCAGATTAATCACCCTTGTCAGGGTCCCCAAGCCCTTCTGTCTCTAAGTTATTTAACCTGTGGCCTAACGTCAGTCCTGTGATCATGTTAGTTTTTGTGGAAAAAGTGATGGGATGTCACTACTGTGGTTCCATTTTATCATTTAAGACTCCATTGTAGCAGACTGGAGCTACAGACTTGCCTTGTGGGCTTGATGAAGTAAGTGGCAATGTTGGAGAATTTCCTGTTGCAAGAAACTGCAGGTAGCTTCTAGGACCTGAGGGTGTCCTCCAGCTGACAGCCATAAAAAAATTGAGGCCATCATTCATCTAGCCACAAGGATATGAATTCTTCCAACAATCTGAATGAACTTGGAATTGAATTCTTCCCCAGTTGAGCCTCTGAATGAGAACACAGCCCAGCTGACACCTGTTTGTAACCTCAAGACCAGCCTGAGGAGAGCACCCAGTGAAACTGTATCCAGACTCCAAGTCCACAAAACACCATGAGATAATAAATGTGTGTTGTGTTAAGATATATTTATGGTTAATTTGTTATGGCAGCAATTGAAAACCATTACCACAGGAAAGACTGTGTAGACTGGAAGAGACTGAGGAGAAATAACAAACAGTCTGGAACTTCCCTGATGGTTCAGTTGCTAAGACTCTGTTCCCAATACAGGAGGCCCAGGTTCAATTCCAAGTCAGGGAACTAGATCCCACATGCCACAACTAAGTGTTAGCATACCACAACTAAAGATCCCACATGCCGCAACTAAGACCCATTGCAGCCAAATAAATAAATATTGTGGGGTGGGAAGAAATAATAGCCAAATGCAATGTGGGATCATGTATAGGATTCTGGAAAAGAAAAAGGACATTAATGGAGGGAAACTGGTGATATTTGAATAAGATATGCCATTGATAGTATCTACTATACCAGTGTTAATTTCATGGTTTTGATAATCATCCTAAGATGTCAACAGTAAGTTGAGGGATATACAGGAAACCCTCTGTACTACTCTTGCAAATTTTCTCTAAGTCTAAAATAAGTAGAAATAAAAATTAACCCCCCCCCCCAAAAAAAGAGGAAAATTTTGGCTATCCCAAGATCATGGAGATATTTTCCTGTTTCTTCTTCCAGAAACTTTATAGCTTTAGTTTTCACATTTAGGCATATGATCCATCTTGAATTTATATGTGTGTGTGGTAGGATCAGGGTTAAAACCATTTTTTCCATACAGCTAGCCAATTGCTTTGGTACCATTTGTTGAAAAGACTTTCCTTTCTGTTCTAATTTGCAGTTAGACTTTTATTGTTAAAAAAAAAAAAGTGGCTATATATGTGCAAGTCTCTTTCTGGACTCTGTTCTGTTGGTCTGTTTGTAAATCCTGTGTCAGTCCCACTGTTTTAATTACAGTAATTACATAATACATATGTCTTGATGACTGGTAATGTATATTCAACAACTTTGTTCTTCAAACTTGCCCTGACTGTTCTGGATTCTTAGCTGTGTGCTGTGCTTAGTCGCTCAGTCATGTCCACCTCTTTTTGACCCCATGGACTGCAGCCCACCAGGCTCCTCTGTCCATGGGGATTCTCCAGGCAAGAATACTGGAGTGGGTTGCCATGTCCTCCTCCAGGGGATCTTTCCAACCTAGCGATCAAACCAGGTTTCCCGCATTGTAGGCGGATTCTTTACCATCAGAGCCATTTCCATATAAATTTAGAATGAGTTTTATTAATGTTCTACAAAAAAAAGCTCCTAATATTGTTTAGGAATACATTGAATCAATAGATCAATTTAGAGAAAATTGGTCATCTTAAAATTGATTCTTCTAGTTCATAAACATGAAATAAGTTTCCATTTATTTAATTCTTCTTTCTTTTCTTAATGTTTTGCTTTCGGTCTATAAGTTGAAAACACTTCTTTTGTTAGGTTCATTTCAAAGTGTTTCATATTTTTCTTATTTTTTATACTGTTCAGATTTTTTAAATTTCATTTTCAATAACTTTGTTTTAATATAATTGTTTTATACTGTGACCTTTTATTCAACAAACTTCCTAATAAATTCATGTATTAATAGTTTATAGAATTGAAAAAATTTTTTTCTATGTACAAAATGATGTTATCTGCAAATAAAACTGGCTTTACCTCTTTCTTTCCAATCTTCATACCTTTCATTTCACTTTTTTCTCATATGGTATGTTTTGTGGACTTGGAGTCTGGATACAGTTTCACTGGGTGCTCTCCTCAGGCTGGTCTTGAGGTTACAAACAGGTGTCAGCTGGGCTGTGTTCTCATTCAGAGGCTCAACTGGGGAAGAATTCAATTCCAAGTTCATTCAGATTGTTGGCAGAATTCATATCCTTTTCTAGTAGAAAGTTAAATGGAAGTGGTAAGAGTGGACAGCCTTGCCTTGTTCCTGAGCTCAGAGCAGTGGTCCATATTTCACCTCCCAGTTTTATTCTGCCAGATCCCTTTTATCAAATTAAAGAAGTTCACTTCCATTCCTAGTTTGAAGGATTTTTATCATGAACTGATGTTGAATATTATAAATGGTTTTTCTGCATTTAATGAAATGATTGAATAGTTTTCCTCTTTTATTATTTTTTTAAATAATTTTATGTATTTTTATTTTTGGCTATGCTAGGTCTTCACGGGCTGCATGGGCTTTTCTCTAGTTGCTGCAAGTGGGGGCTACTCTTTGTTGTGGTGCACAGGCTTTTCATTGTAGTGGCTTCTCTTGTTGTGGAGCACGGAGTTCCCTGATAACTCAGTTGGTAAAGAATCTGCCTGCAATGCAGGAGTCCCTGGTTCGATTCCTGGGTCATTTCAATTCCTGGGTCAGGAGATTCCCTGGAGAAGGGATAGGCTATCCACCTCAGTGTTCTTGGGCTTCCCTTGTGGCTCGGCTGATAAAGAATCTGCCCACAGTGCAGGAGACCTGGGTTCAATCCCTGGGTTTGGACAATCCCCTGGAGAAGGGAAAGGCTACCCACTTCAGTATTCTGGCCTGGAGAAGTTCATGGGGTCATAAATAGTCGGACATGACTGAGTGACTTTCACTTTCACAGGGCTCTAGGGCACTGGGGCTCAGTAGTTTTGGCTTCCAGGCTCTAGAGCTCAAGCTCAATAGTTGTGGCACACTGGCTTACCTGCTTCACAACATGTGGGATCTTCCTGTATCAGGGATGGAACCTGTGCCTTCTGTATTGGCAGGTGGATGGATTCTTTACCACTGATCCACCAGGGTAACTCTGTCTTATTTAAAGTTGGAAGATTACACTGATTGCTTTTTGAAAATTAAGTGACTTTGCATTTCTAGAATAAATCTCTTGCTCATACATATCAGTGGCCTCTTGCTAATACTTTATTTAATAGTCTTGCATCTACGTTCATGAGAGAGATATACTGTAGTTTTCCTTTCCTATAATGTCCTTGTCAGGTTTTGATGTCATAATTATGGACCTCATGATGTGGTCCATTTTGGGGGTTTGTTTTCTAGAAAAGATAGTTTGGTTGGCATTTTTAATTCCTTAAGTGTTTGGAGAATTTGCCACTGAAGCCTCTGGGCCTGACATTTTATGGGAAGGTCCTTAATACAGATTTAATTTCTTTAATAAATCTATATTCAGATTTTCCATTTTTTATATCAGTTTTAATAAACTGTGTTTTCAAGAAATTTTTAAATTGCATCTACATTTTGAAGTTTATTGTCATAGAGTTCATAAAGTTATGTTATCAACGTATCTCTTATCAAAATAATGTCTATAATATATGTAGTGATATCTCCTTTTATATTCCTGATATGGGCAATGTTTTTCTTGACAGTATACCAAGAGGTTTATCAATCTTATCTTTTCAATGAAATAGCTTTTGGCTTTATTGATTTTTCTCTGTTATATGTCTGGGTTTTTTTTAATGCCATTTGTTTCTTTTAGTATGTTTTACTTTCTGTAGACTTAATTTGTTTTTCCTTTTCTAGCTTCCAGAGATAGATCATTGTTTTTTAACCATTCTACTTTATAAAACATATGTTTATGTTTAGGTGAAGGGGATCAAAGAAGGGTAAAAAGAAAGGGAAAACATAAGTGGGCAGTCATTATAAATGCTCATGATATCTATGGGAGAAAATAAATTATGGATTTACTTGGCATTGCAGTAATTTGACAAAGTATTTTCATAATAATTTCACTACCAACTGATTTGCTATGACTTCAGTACGCCTAGCAATTATCAATGGTGATGAGACAATGAATGGTATTTATCTGCAGCATTTGTGAATACAAAACAAAAACAAAAATACACATTTAAAGCTAAAAATATCTTTCAGTTTTTTATTGTTTTGTTTTTTATAATTTACTTACTTATTCTTTTGGCTGCCCTGGGTCTTCCTTGTTTTGAGTGGGCTTTCTCTAGTTGCAACAAGTCAGGGCTTCTCATTGCAGTGGCTTCCCTTGTTGCAGAGCACAGGATCTAGACACATGGGCTCAGTGGTTGCAGCTTGCGGGTCTAGAGCACAGGTTCAGTAGTTGTGGTGCATGGGCCCAGTTGCCCAGTGGCATGTGGAACCTTCCCAGACCAGGGATCAAAACCGTGTCCTCTGCTTTGGTAAGCAGATTCCTATCCAGTGGGCCACCAGGGAAGCCCTAAAAATGTCTTTGTAAGCATTGGTGTGATTGCATCTCACAAGCTTTGTTATGCCATACTTTCATTATCATTTAGCTTGAAATATTTCCTAGCTTTTTTGCACATTCATGCTTCCATCTAGGATTATTTTCCTTTTGCCTGACTTCTGTTCTTTAGTATTTCTTGTATTATGGGTCTGTTGATACGAAATTCTCTCAGCTGACTTCGCTGGTGGCTCAGATGGTAAAGCATCTGCCTACAATGCAGGAGACCTGGGTTCAATCCCTGGGTCAGGAAGATCTCCTGGAGAAGGAAAGGGCAACCCACTCCAGTATTTTTGCTTGGAAAATCCCTTGGATGGAGGAACCTGGTAGGCTACAGTCCATGGGGTCACAAAGAGTCGGACACGACTGAGCGACTTCACTTAGTTAAAAAAAAAAAAAATCATTATTTCACCTTTCTTTCTGAAAGATATCTTCTCTGGGTATAAGAGTCAGAGTTCTCAGGGTTTTTCCTTTTAGCACTTTTTAAACACATGGTTCCATTTTTCAGGCTGCTAAAGATTCTGTTGAGATATGGACTGTTTTTCTTGTTTATTTATAACAGATGTCTTTTTTTAAAACTACATACTTTTAATATATGTTTTTCAGCTTTGTTTCTTAACAATTTGGCCAAGATGTGCCTAGGTATGGATTCCATTATTTCAACTGGTTAGGTTTGCTGAGCTTTTTCATTTATATATCAAGATATTTCATGACAGTTGCACTTTTTGTCCATTATTTCTTCAAATAAATTTTCTGTTCTCTTTTGTTTTAGGTGTTCATTTCTACATTTTGGCAGTTTCTTGTATTTCTCTTACGTTCAGCTCTGGTCTTTTTTTCTCTCAGTATAAGATTATTGTTAATTTAACTTTATGTTAATTAAAACAATTTTCTGCTGTTAAATAATCCTGTAGAGCTTTAATTTTCAGTAATATATTTTGGAAGAAACGGAGTAGCCATCATGGTCAACAAAAGAGTCCAAAATGCAGTACTTGGATGCAGTCTCAAAAACGACAGAATGATCTCTGTTTGTTTCCAGGGCAAACCATTCAATATCACGGTAATCCAAGCCTATGTCCCAACCAGTAACGCTGAAGAAGCTGAAGTTGAACGGTTCTATGAAGACCTACAAGTCCTTTTCATTATAGGGGACTGGAATGCAAAAGTAGGAGGTCAAGAAACACCTGGAGTAACAGGCAAATTTGGCCTTGGAATACGGAATGAAGCAGGGCAAAGGCTAATAGAGTTTTGCCAAGAGAACCCACTGGTCATAGCAAACACCTTCTTCCAACAACACAAGAGAAGACTCTACACATGGACATCACCAGATTGTCAACACTGAAATCAGATTGATTATATTCTTTGCAGCCAAAGATGGAGAAGCTCTATACAGTCAGCAAAAACAAGACCGGGAGCTGACTGTGGCTCAGATCATGAACTCCTTATTGCCAAATTCAGACTTAAATTGAAGAAAGTGGGGAAAACCACTAGACCATTCAGGTATGACCTAAATCAAATCCCTTATGATTTTACAGTGGAAGTGAGAAATAGATTTAAGGGACTAGATCTAATAGACAGAGTGCCTGATGAACTATGGACAGAGGTTCGTGACATTGTACAGGAGACAGGGATCAAGACCATCCCCATGGAAAAGAAATGCAAAAAAGCAAAATGGCTGTCTGGGGAGGCCTTACAAATAGCTGTGAAAAGAAGAGAAGCGAAAAGCAAAGGAGAAAACGACAGCTACAAGCATCTGAATGGAGAGTTCCAAAGAATAGCAAGGAGAGATAAGAAAGCCTTCCTCAGTGATCAATGCAAAGAAAGAGGAAAACAACAGAATGGGAAAAACTAGAGATCTCTTCAAGAAAATTAGAGATACCAAGGGAACATTTCATGCAAAGATGGGCTCAATAAAGGACAGAAATGGTATGGACCTAACAGAAGCAGAAGATATTAAGAAGAGGTGGCAAGAATACACAGAAGAACTATACAAAAAAGAGCTTCATAACCCAGATAATCACGATGGTGTGATCACTCATCTAGAGCCATTCATCCCGGAATGAAGTCAAGTGGGCCTTAGAAAGCATCACTACGAACAAAGCTAGTGGAGGTGATGGAATTCCAGTGGAGCTATTTCAAATCCTGAAAGATGATGCTGTGAAAGTGCGGCACTCAATATGCCAGCAAATTTGGAAAACTTAGCAGTGGCCACAGGACTGGAAAAGGTCAGTTTTCATTCCAATCCCAAAGAAAGGCAATACCAAAGAATGCTCAAACTACTGCACAGTTGCACCCATCTCACACGCTAGTAAAGTAATGCTCAAAATTCTCCAAGCCAGGCTTCAGCAGTACATGAACCATGAACTTCCAGATGTTTAAGCTGGTTTTAGAAAAGGCAGAGGAACCAGAGATCAAATTGTCAACATCCACTGGATCATCGAAAAAGCAAGAGAGTTCCAGAAAAACATCTATTTCTGCTTTATTGACTATGCCAAAGCCTTTGACTGTGTGGATCACAATAAACTGTGGGAAATTCTGAAAGAGATGGGAATACCAGACCACCTGACCTGCCTCTTGAGAAATTTGTGTGCAGGTCAGGAAGCAACAGTTAGAATTGGACATGGCCCAACAGACTGGTTCCAAATAGGCAAAGGAGTACGTCAGGGCTGTATACTCAACCTGCTTATTTAACTTATACACAGAGTACATCATGAGAAACGCTGGACTGGAAGAAGCACAAGCTGGAATCAAGATTGCCGAGAGAAATATCAATAACCTCAGATATGCAGATGACACCACCCTTATGGCAGAAAGTGAAGAGGAACTAAAAAGCCTCTTGATGAAGGTGAAAGAGGAGAGTGAAAAAGTTGGCTTAAAGCTCCACATTCAGAAAACGAAGATCATGGCATCTGGTCCCATCACTTCATGGGAAATAGATGGGGAAACAGTGGAAACAGTGTCAGACTTTATTTTGGGGGGCTCCAAAATCACTGCAGATGGTGATTGCGGCCATGAAATTAAAAGACGCTTACTCCTTGGAAGGAAAGTTATGACCAACCTAGACAGCATATTGGAAAACAGAGACATTACTTTGCCAACAAAGTTCCGTCTAGTCAAAGCTTTGGTTTTTCCAGTGGTCATGTATGGATGTGAAAGTTGGATTGTGAAGAAAGCTGAGCGCCGAAGAATTGATGCTTTTGAACTATGGTGTTGGAGAAGACTTGAGAGTCCCTTGGACTGCAAGGAGATCCAACCAGTCCATCCTAAAGGAGATCAGTCCTGGGTGTTCATTGGAAGGACTGATGCTGAAGCTGAAACTCCAGTATTTTGGCCACCTCATGCGAAGAGTTGACTCACTGGAAAATACCCTGATTCTGGGAGGAATTGGGGGCAGAAGGAGAAGGGGACAACAGAGGATGAGATGGCTGGATGGCATCACCGACTCGATGGACATGAGTTTGAGTGAACTCTGGGAGTTGGTGATGGACAGGGAGGCCTGGCGTCCTGTGATTCATGGGGTCACAAAGAGTTGGACACGACTGAGCGACTGAACTGAACTGAATATATTTTTATAAGAATAAAATATCCATGTGATTCTTGTTTTAGGAGTCTTAACCTCTATTGATATGCTCCATTTTGCATTCCATATTTTTCATCTTTTCCTCTCTTTTCTTTAGCATGTTAATCATAATATCTTCACATCCTGTCTCTTAGCTCCACTGACTGGATTATCTTTGGGTTTATTTCTATTGAGACTTTTCTTTCTTGATTATCAGTAACATTTTCCTGTTTCTTTGCATTTTCATTAAGTTTTATCATAGACTGGCATTGTGAATAACATATTATTGACACTCTGAATTATGTTATCTTCCTTTAATAAGCCTACAGTCAGGGTTTCTCAGCCTTAGCACTGTTGGTATTTTTGACTAGAAAATTCTTTATTGTGGGGGGCTTTCCTGTGCGTTGTAGGATGTTTAGTAGCATCCCTAGTCTCTACCCACTAGATAGTAGCCTCCCTCCACACATTTTGACAACCTAATATGTCTCCAGACATTGCCACGTGTGCCCTGAGGAGCAGGATCACCCCCAATTGAGAACCAGTGATCTCATTTTAAATATCTACTTCATTTTCTTTTCTTAATTTTGGCTATGCTGGATCTTCAGAGTGGCACAAGTCTCTCTAGTTGTGGTGCAAGGGGTTAGTTGCCCTGCAGCATGTGGGGTCGTAGTTTCCTTACCAGGGATTGAACCTGTGTTCCCTGCATTGGAAGGTGGATTTTTAACTGCTGGGCCACCATGGAATTCCCTTACTTCATTTCCATTATATGAATGAATACGTTTTATTTAATTAATTACCCATCTAAGTACCTTTAGACTTTTCTCCAGCTTTTTTTTTTTTTTTCATTTTAACTAGTGTCTGTCATCATATTCCTTTATACATTTCTAGGCACGTTTTACCATTATTTTTTTGATGAAGACTCTGAAATGGCTTTCTATCATTAAATTATTCTTAGGCATATTTTTTTGTACAAGTCTCAACTGCAGTAGGTTTTCATAGGTCTACAGGACAGCATGAGCATAAGATTCTTGTTTTCCTACAACCTTATTAATACATGGTGCATCATTAACTTTTAAAATCTGACAGTAGAATACCTGTGAAATGGTACTCTTTATTTAAAACATCTTTAGTAGGTCTTTTGGCAGGTGATATCTTAATTACCTGTGCTCAGATTTCATACAATGGAACAACAACAAAAAAAAAAACTGGGTGTCAGAGACAACAGTTAAAGTTGAGTTTATAATTATAGAAATGTTGGAGAAGGAAATGGCAACCCACGCCAGTGTTCTTGCTTGGAGAATCCCAGGGATGGGGGGGCCTGGTGGGCTGCCGTCTATGGAGTCGCACAGAGTCGGACACAACTGAAGCGACTTAGCAGCAGCAGTGACTATATAACATCCAGCTGAAGACTAGCCAGGGGGGTACTCTTTCTGCCCCCTTCTGATGCCTATGTCAGAAGCTTTCTCTGTCTCCTTTATACTTTAATAAAACTTTATTACACACACACACACACACACAAATTATAGAAATGTGTTTCAAAACACATCACTTCTACTTGCTGTTTATTATATGGGGAAATATCTTTACTTCTTTGAGCTTCTATTTCCCCATCTGTTGAACTGAGTTAATAATTACATTTTAGGATTAAAAGTTAATGTGTATAGAGCAGCTATCACATAGAAGGTTGCAAAAATCTATGTGTTGCTATACAGCTATAGTGAGCATAAATTCACCTCTCTCTTGTGGGTACTGGGTGGGTTGGGAGCAGGGGATGTGGGGGAGCACAGGAAATAATTCATGTCAGAAAGCAAAGTAGATCCTGATGGGAAAAACCCAGGTTGGTCACCCCAGGGGACCTTGAGAGTCAAGTTCAGGCTTCATATGGGCAGGCAGTTTTAGAGTAGTTAAGTTTTTCAGATTGGTCTCTACTGTTTTCTGCCCTTTGTCTAGCAGAGTCCAGATCCACTGGGAGGCCATGAGCTTATTGAAGTTTTTATTGTATGGCCTGGTCTCAACCCTGGCAGGTAGGGCTGAATTGGGGAGGATCCACTCATTGTGACTGGACAACCCAGGATGGGTACATGTGGTGTGATCAGAATTAGAAATAGGCCAGAGAGGTGTGTCTGGAACTGGCTTTGCCTCAGAGAGCCCCTGCTGTGTATCCATGCTTGTGTGGCTTGTTTCTTAGGCATAAGAAAGGGTGGTTGGATTTGTCTGGGGTGTGTGTGTAAGTGTGTGTGTGTGTGTGTGTGTGTAAGTGTGTGTGTGTGTGTGTGTGTGTGTGTGTGAGTTAGTCACTCAGTTGTGTTCAACTCTTTGTGATCCCATGGACTGTAGACTGCCAGGCTCCTCTGTCCCTGGCATTTCCCAAGCAAGACTACTGAGTGGGTTGCCATTTCCTTCCCCAGGAGATCTTCCCAACCCAGGATTGAACCCATCTCCTGCATTGCAGGCCAATTCTTTACCACCTGAGCTATCAGGGAAGCCGGAATTGTCTGGACTCCTACTCATATTCCCTGACATGCGTTTATGTGTTTGGGAAGGGGAAGAGTGGCAAGGACAATGGGAAGCAGGAATAAAGAAGAAAAAAGAAAGGCTCTCATACCTTAATTTTTGGAGTTCTGAGCTACGCTGGGTCTCAAAGCTTCTTTTTCCTCCCTCAGCTCTGGCTTCTCTGGACTCAGCTTCTGAGAATGATTGGCAATTCTAAAATCATGGCCCTGGTAAGTGGATGTCTCTATTTCCTTCCTGAAATATAGTTTTTAATTCAGGTAATATTTTCATTCTTTAGCCCCAAATCTTCTTAGGGAAGCTGTATCTCTAAGCCAATTTTCACTTTTTCCCTTTACAGAAGATGATTGTGTCCTCTCTGTTTGCTCCCTTTTTTTGAACTGGTTTTTCAGTTTTTCATCAAATAATTTATGTATCTTGTATGTTCAGTCTTCTTTTAGGGGCAGAGTTGGAGCAGTGAAGGGGTAGAGTACCTTGAAGGAAATATTGGAGCTTCCCCTGTTGGGTTTGTAGTTTAATTATATAAAAATGGTGGTCCTCTTTGACCAGAAGAGGGAGAACTTTCTCCACTGTTTCCCAGGTAGATAAGGGAGAGAGGTTGAGGGCAGTAGGAGAAGGGGCCAACAGAGGATGAGATGGTTGGATGGCATCACTGATTCAATAGACATGAATTTGAACAAAACTCCAGGAGATAGTGAAGGACAGGGAAGCCTGACATGCTGTAGTACATGGGGGTCACAGAGTCAGACATGACTTAGGGACTGAACAACAACAAAGGGTGAATTTGGTAATGAATGGTCTCAGTCTCAGTGTGGGATGAGACCTCAGCTTTGAAAAGCTTTTAGGTTTGGGTTGAAATGGAGTTGGTCCCTTCCTAGAAAGAGAGAGAGGTGGGGTTCTGGCTAAGGAATCACTGAGAAATGAATAGGGTTCTGAGGTCCATTATGTGGTGGAAGAGAAATTGCTGGTCTTGAGTGATTCAGTATTATTCTGGATCATTCTATATTAGTGTGTTCTAACTCAAGAACAAGAAGTTCAATAAGAGATTGTAAAAAGGAAGATAATTGGGAACCACATCTGCTGGATAATACTAAACTTTGAGGAAGAGGTCAGGATTTTTGTCCAGCCGAAATACTATAATAGTATATATGGTATTATTAATAACCTAACACTTTAAGAAAGATTAAACCTGATGTCTATGAAAAACCTGATGTTTATGAAAGTGTAAATTTGTCAGAATAAGGGAAATACTTATGATATAATTTGACATATAATATGCTTGTGTCTTGACAATAATGGATGCCCTTCTCCAATTAGATAAAATTGTTTGGATTCTTCTTTAGTCAAGAATCCCCACGTTGATTCTTCCCTGCTGGTCCAGCGGTTAAGACTCCGTGCTTCACTGCAGGGGGCAGGGCTTCCCTCCCTGGTCGGGGAACTAAGATCCCATATGCTGGATGGCACAGCCAAAAAATAAAAAATAAAACATTAAAAGAAAGAATCCCCAAGTTTCAGCATAATAATTTGGGCTATAGTATAAATTATATGTTATCTTACTAGCTATAAATATTGGTATATCTGGAAAGTTGTTTAAATTTAGTTATTGATCTCTATTTAAAAGTGAAATAGAGATTGATGGTTTTGGAAAACTCAGCAGTGGCTACAGAACTGGAAAATGTCAGTTTTCATTCCAATCCCAAAGAAAGGCAATGCCAAAGAATGCTCAAACTACCGCATAATTGCACTCATCTCACATGCTGGCAAAGTAATGCTCAAAATTCTCCAAGCCAGGCTTCAGCAATACGTGAACCGTGAACTTCCAGATGTTCAAGCTGGTTTTAGAAAAGGCAGAGGAACATGAAATCAAGTTGCCAACATCCATTGCATCATTGAAAAAGCAAGAGAGTTCCGGAAAAACATCGATTTCTGCTTTATTGAATATACCAAAGCCTTTGACTGTGTGGGTCACAACAAACTGTGGAAAATTCTTAAAGAGATGGGAATACCAGACCACTTCACCTGCCTCTTGAGAAATCTGTATGCAGGTCAAGAAGCAACAGGTAGAACCAGACATGAACAACAGACTGGTTCCAAATTGGGGAAGGAGTGCGTCAAGGCTGTATATTTTTACCCTGCTTATTTAACTTCTATGCAGAGTACATCATGCGAAATGCCAGGCTGGATGAAGCACAAGCTAGAATCAAGACTGCTGGGAGAAAAAAAAAAAAAAAAAGACTGCTGGGAGAAATATCAATAACCTCAGATATGCAGATAACACCACCCTTATGGCAGAAAGCAAAGAAGAACTGAAGAGCCTCTTGATGAAAGTGAAAGAGGAGAGTGAAAAAGCTGGCTTAAAACTCAACATTCAAAAAACTAAGATCATCACCAGTCCAAGTTCGATGCATGAAACAGGGCACTCAAAGCCAGTGCACTGGGACAACCCTGAGGGATGGGGTGGGGAGGGAGGTGGGAGGGTGGTTCAGGATGGGGGACACATGTACACTCATGGCTGCAATGTATGGCGAAAACCACCACAATATTGTAAAGTAATTAGCCTCAAATTAAAATAAATTAATTAATTAAAAAAAAAAAAAAAAGAAAAACTAAGACCATGGCATTCAGTTTCATCATTTCATGGCAAATAGATGGGGAAACAATGGAAATAGTGAGAGACTTAATTTTCTTGGGCTCCAAAATCATTGCATATGGTGACTGCAGCCATAAAATAAAAGACACTTACTCCTTGGAAAGAAAGTTATGACCAACCTAGATAGCGTATTAAAAAGCAGAGACATTACTTTGTCAACAAAGGTCCGTCTAGTCAAGGCTATGGTTTTTCCAGTAGTCATGTATGGATGTGAGAGTTGGACCATAAAGAAAGCTGAACACTTTTGAACTGTGGTGTTGGAGAAGACTCTTGAGAGTCCCTTGGACTGCAAGGACATCCAACCAGTCAATCCCAAAGGAAATCACTCCTGAATATTCATTGGGAGGATTGATGCTGAAGCTGAAGCTCCAATACTTTGGCCATCTGATGCAAAGAACTGACTCAATGGAAAAGACCTGATGCTGGGAAAGATGGAAGGCAGGAGGAGAAGGGGACAACAGAGGATGAGATGGTTGGATGGCATCACCGACTCGATTGACATGAGTTTGAGCAAGCTCTGGGAGTTGGTGATGGACAGAGAAGTCTGGCGTGCTGCAGTCCAGGGGGTCGCAAAGAGTCAGACATGACTGAGCAATTGAACTGAGGCACTGTACTTCAGATACACTAATTTATTTCTTCTCATCTAACCATGTCATGATCTTTAACTTCAGCTTACTTGTTTTTATGATATATCACCCCCTGCTGCAACTCAATATTTCATCTTGAATTTTTTTTCCACTTTTACAAATAATACATGGATCTGTCATTTCAGATGCCTCTTACATTCAGTGATGTGTCCATAGACTTCTCTCAGGAGGAGTGGGAATGCCTAAATTCAGATCAGAAGAATTTGTACAGAGATGTGATGTTGGAGACTTATACTAACTTGGTATCACTGGGTAAGGACATCTGCCTGGAATAATGTAGAATCTCCTGTCTGGAATATCCACTTTCTTTACTGTATATTTTATGCTCTGTGTCAATACACTCACAAAATTTCTGCTCCATATTCTCAAAGGACTATTTTGGGCTTTGTTAGATGGAAATGGGCTCCTCCATTCAGCACCTACATCTCCCCTTTCCTTCATTTACCATCCTACCTCCTTCTGATCCATCCTGTAGTTGCTTCCTTTTTAAAATGACCAAAGGATTGAATCCTGGGATTTTTCTGCATAACTGCTGGCAAAGAAGGCAAATTTCATATTATGTATATGTTCAGAATATCTATAAATATTCTATTTTAATTTCTAATTCACCTGTATGGAGAACAGGTAGCAAAGAGTCTGGTTTTCTCTTTACTACAAATGAGCCTTTGTAATTTTTTACATTGGTAGGGTGAATCAAGCTCATTAACTTTTTGAGTATTATTTAAAATTTTATAGCAGTGGAAATGTTGGCTTTCAGTGATTTGATAGGTTCTAGTCAGAAGTGTTGGAGAAGGCAATGGCACCCCACTCCAGTACTCTTGCCTGGAAAATCCCATGGATGGAGGAGCCTGGTTGGCTGCAGTTCATGGGGTCGCTGAGGGTCGGACACGACTGAGCGACTTCACTTTCACTTTTCACTTTCATGCATTGGAGAAGGAAATGGCAACCCACTCCAGTGTTCTTGGCTGGAGAATCCCAGGGACGGTGGAGCCTGGTGGGCTGCTGTCTATGGGGTCGCACAGAGTCGGACACGACTGAAGTGACTCAGCAGCAGCAGCAGTCAGAAGTGTCTTTGTTCAGTTTTTAGAAAAAATAGATCATTCTCTCCTCTCTTCTGGGATTCTAATTATACTTAAGTTAGATCTTTTGAGATCTTTTCTCACAGTTCTGAGTCAATAAAGGGCTTCCCAGGTGGCACTAGTGGCAAAGAACTTGCTTGCAAATGCAGGAGACATAAGACACATGGGTTCGATCCCTAGATCAGGAAGAACCCCTGGAGCAAGGCATGGCAACCCACTCTAGTATTCTTGTCTGGAAAATACCATGGACAGAGGAGTCTGGCAGGCTACAGTCCATAGAGTCACAAAGAATCGGACACGAATGAAGCAACTTAGCATGCACGCACCCACTGAAGCAATACGATGTGAGAGATTAAGAGTTAGAGAGAGATAGTTGGTGATTGCCACATAATTTTCATAAACTAGATCATTATTTTACTCAGCTGCCTTCTCCAGTGACCTTGACTTTAATCCTTACTTACTGTGATTTTCATCCGTTACCTTTTTTTAATTCAGTATTTTATTCTACAGTTAATTATGTAATACCTTATGATACAACTTGTTTTTCAGTAGTAGGTAGAAGAAATTTTGAATGCATATGTGAGTTTTAGAGTATGAAAATAAGAAGTAAAATAAATGAGACAATATGTACTACAGAAAAGCATCATGAAGACAGAATTAGGTGTTGGGATATAGAATAAGGGATATGAATATACTTACATTTAGCAGGGCCAGCCTTTCTGAGGAAGTGATTTCTAACCTGCCACACCTGGAGGTAGTCATTTATAGAAGCCACCTAAGAGGATTCCTGCAAGGTAGAGCATTCATGTGAAGCCACAGGCAATGGGAAACATCACAATATGTTCTTGTAGCTGAAAAGAAGCAATGTGGTCAGATATAGGGGAACAAAGATGTCAAGGGCTTGAAATTAATTTGTAGAAATAAGACAGAGTCTTCTTATTTGTGGTTATATGCTTGGGTTTCATCCTAAGATAAAGACAGACCTTTGGAAAAATTACATAGAGATCCATCTGGTTGTGTTGTTGTTTAGTCACTAAGTCATGTCTGACTCTTTGTGACCCCATGGACTGCAGCACAGCAGGCTCCTCTGTCCTCCAGTATCTCCTGGAGTTTGCTCATGTCCATTGAGTCAATGATGCTATCTAACCATCTCATCCTCTGCTGCCCTCTTCCCCTGCCCTCAACCTTTCCCAGCATCAGGGTCTTTTCAAATGAGTCAGCTCTTCATATCAGGTGGCCCAAGTATTGGAGCTTCAGCTTCAGAATCAGTCCTTCCAATGAATAGTCAGGGTTAATTTCCTTTAGGATTGACTGGTTTGATCTCCTTGCAGTCCAAGGGACTTTCAAAAGAGTCTTCTCCAGCATCACAATTTGAAAGCATCAATTATTTGGAGTTCAACCTCCTTTAAAGTCTAATTCATACCCTTACATGACTACTGGAAAAACCATCTGACAGAAAACATTAAAATGTAGTTGATCAAGACCTACTCGTAGATTTTGATTCACTCAGTCTCAGTGGATATCTAAAGGGTAGTATATCCACATGGAGAAGGCAATGGCACCCCACTCCAGTACTCTTGCCTGGAAAATCCCATGGATGGAGGAGCCTGGAAGGCTGCAGTCCATGGGGTCGCTGAGGGTCGGACACGACTGAGCGACTTCACTTTCACTTTTCACTTTCATGCATTGGAGAAGGAAATGGCAACCCACTCCAATGTTCTTGCCTGGAGAATCCCAAGGACGGGGGAGCCTGATGGGCTGCCGTCTATGGGGTCGCACAGAATCAGACACGACTGAAGTGACTCAGCAGCAGTATATCCACAAGCTGATCATGCCTTCTATAAAACTTCTCACTGCCTCCTCCAGGTTGGTAGTCTTGAGGGTTTTAGCCCACTGTAGCTCCTTTTGCCTGGCAAAGCAATAAAGCTATTCTTTATAATAAATAAAGAATAAAATAAAAAGGGGGGAGGGTAGTATATGTAAGAAATTCCTGTGATAATTCTGATCCACAACTAATTGAGAACTACTGATTTTTCTCTTTGCCTACTCACAAACGTTACATTCTCATATGAACTTTCAGAGTCCATTGCGCCTTTAAAAAACTTTATCACAGTAATTTAGAATTTTATGGCCTTTTACTTCTAATGGATTTACTTGTCAATTTTATCATTATTCTTACTATATTTCCCCCTGTACTGGAAAAATAGCATTTGTTCATTTTCTTGTTTTCTTTCAGACTTTGATTTCACAACTGAGAACAACAAATTATCTTCAGAAAAAAGCAGTTTTGAAGTAAATTCATACCATTGGAAGATAATGAAAAGTAAAACCTTCAACCTTATGGGGTTTATTTTCAGAAATGACTCACAGAGCAGAAATCAATTTGAAGGACAACAGGCATCTCAAGTGGGACATTTTAGTCAAATGATATTCCAAAAACATATATCTCTTCCTCTGCATCAGAGAATTCACACTAAAGAGAAGTCATATGAATGTAAGGAATGTAGGAAGGGCTTTAGGAAATATTCACATCTTACTGAAAATCTGAGAGACCATAGTGGTGTGAGACCCTATGAATGTAGAGAACGTGGAAAGGCCTTCCCAGTTCTCCAGCATTTTATTAGACATAAAAAAAGTCACACCGATTTGAAGTCTTATGAATGTAATGGATGTGAGAAAGCCTTTAGATTGTATTCACAGCTTATTCAACATCAGATAATTCATACTGGTGTGAAACCCTACAAATGTAAGCAATGTGGAAAGGCCTTTAGACGTCATTCTCACCTTACTAAACATCAGAACATTCATGTTGGTTTGAAACCCTACAAATGTAAGGAATGTGGGGAAACTTTTAGGTTCTACCAACCCATGTGTCTCCATCAGAAAATTCATCATGGTATGAAACCTTATATCTGTAAGGAATGTGGAAAGGCCTTTGCTCATCATTCAAGTCTCTATCAACACAAGAAAATTCATTCTGGTGAGAAACCATATAAATGTAAACAGTGTGGAAAGGCCTTTGTTCGCAGCTGTCTACTTACTGAACATCAGAGAAGTCATACTGGTGAAAAGCCTCATGAATGTAAGGAATGTGGAAAGGCCTTTAGTAGGGCCTCAAGCCTTCTTAGACATAAAAGGATTCGTAGTGGTGAGAAACACTATGATTGTAAGGAATGTGGGAAGGCCTTCTGTAGAGGTTATGAACTTACACAACATCAGAGAATTCATACTGGTGAGAAGCCCCATGAATGTAAAGAATGTGGGAAGACTTTTAAGCTCCATTCTTACCTTATTAAACATCAGATCATTCACAGTGACTTGAAACCATATGAATGTAAACACTGTGGGAAAGCCTTCAATCGTGTTGGGAACCTTAAAATGCACAAGTCAATTCATACTGGGGAGAAACCTTATGAATGTAAGGAATGTGGAAAAACCTTTAGAGTTAATTCTCAACTAAATTATCATCAGACAGTCCATACTGGCTTGAAACCATATATATGTAAAGAATGTAAAAAGGCCTTCCGTTCTGTATCAGGTCTTTCTCAACATAAGAGAATTCATACTGGTGAAAAAACCTTATGAATGTAAGGAATGTGGTAAGGCCTTTAATCGTAGCGAGCGACTTATTCAGCATCAGAGAATTCATACTGGCATGAAGCCACATAAATGTACGGGATGCAGGAAAGCCTTTACTCGTTGCTCTCAACTTACTCAACATCAAAGATTTCACATTGGCGAGAAACTCTTAATGTAATGAAAGTCAGCCTTTAGCCTTGGCACATCCTTTAATGTTATCACTTTTCTACCACCTAACTATGTCATGCTAAAGATTATTATTTAACATAAATATAAATGGTTGGAAGGGTGTCTGGCTCAGAGTATTTGCTTACTATTAATAATTATTCTTTAATGATAATTACTAGTATTGTTATAAATTCACATGGAAGGAAGACCCTATGAGCATTTTAAAAATCTTTCTATCATCACTCATCCATATTTCACGTCAGAGCATTAATTTTGCACAAAATCCCATAGAATGTATTAAACAGGAAATTTTTTTATTCAGAGCTCATCCCCCTGAAGATGAATAATGGGAAGAAACCCTATGCCTTTGCTGAATGTTGAGTGTATAGCTGTTGAGAAATTACAAAATGGCTTGAAGAAATTTTCTTACAGTAATTTCTGGGATACAGGTGACAGACAATTCACATTCTCTACAATTCATGGAAATTAGAGATTTCAGTTGGGTAGCCAAAAGAGAGGTGTTGACCTGGCAAAGTTTTCCTCAAGTATTTGAAAAATTTCACATTTACATGAATGGTACAATGGTATAATGAAGGTTTGTTTGCCTTCCACCTAGATTCAGTGTATTGCCACTCTCTCTCCATCTAAGAATGTATATATATTCACAGCTATCATATTTATAACATATTGAACTTATATACATATATATGTTATATACTATAGTATATCATAGTGCTGTGCTTTTTGAGTAAATGTTTCAGGTATCACCTCACCTCTAAAAAAAATCAACATCTCAAAAATACAACTCCTAGATTTAAAGATTATCTTCTACATGACTATTAGGCCATTGTCACCTAAAAGACATTAATACTAGACCTATAATGTTCTATAATCAGTCCATTTACAGATTTCTCCAATTATTTAAGAAATGTCTTTAAAAAGTGTTTGCTTTTTCTAAAAGCTCAAAACAAACTAAGGTCATATATTTTATGATTATGGCAATTGAGTCTGTTTTGGTCAAGAACTTATCGTCCACCTATTTTGTGAGTCAAACTCTTTGAAGACTCAAGAGAAGTACCCCATATAATGTTGCCCATTCTAGATTTGTGCTAATTTTTCTTCAGATAGGCTTAACTTGTTTCTCTAACCTTCACATTTACTGTGAACATTATGTCTAGAGGCTTGATTAGGTATCAGATTAAACATTTTTGGCAAGATAACTTCATAGACAATATTGTGTGCTCAATATTTTGTCAAATAACAGGGGGCACATAAGTGAAGCTATGTTTAATCTCCTGATTCATGTATTGACTACCAGCTCTCTTCGTTGCATCAGTACTTTTTTTTTCCTTTTTTTGCAGTCAAGAAGTAGTAATCCATAAAGTCGCATCAGCACTCCACTTGGAAATTTAAAGTCTTTTGTATTTTAAAGAAATTAAGACCAAAAAACTTTTTTATTTACTCATATATTTACCTTTTCACATGATCTTCATTCTTTCCCAATGATCTAAATTCCATTATCAATTCCTTTCAGCTTGAAGAACTTAATTTCTTGGAGTACATGTCTGCTAATGACAAATTTTCATTGTGTCTTTTACTGAAATGCCTTTGTTCTTTATGGATTCTGTTCTTTGCTACTGAATTCTGGGTCTTGTTTTTTATATTTTTCTGCTTCATTTCTGAAGTCAAGTCATTTTTGTCTTCATGCTTCCAACATTTTCTCATTACCTTCAGTTTTCAGCTGTTGAAATATGATGTGCCTCAGTATGGTTTTCTTTGTGTTAATCCTTTTTGGATTAACAGGGTTGATTTCCTTTAGGATTGAGTGGCTTGATCTCCTTGTTGTCCAAGAGACTCTCAAGAGTCTTCTCCAGTACCAAAGTTCAAAGGCATCAATTCTTTGGTGCTTAGTCTTCCTTATGGTCCAAATTTCACATCCATAAGTGACTACTGGAAAAACCACAGCTTTGACTATATGGACCTTTGTTGGCAAAGTGTATATGTATCATCTGTTTCTCTGGAGAACCCAGACTAACGCACACAAAGAAAAAATCTCAGCTATGATGGGGCTCAGCAATTATGCCATCCACTGAATGTAACCTATGGAAGTTGTTTGAAGGAACTCTTAGGGGAGGGGATCCAGCCAAATGATACTTAAATCACAACTAAGCTTTCAGGGAAAGGGAAATGAAGTGCACATCCAGGGGTGATGCTCCACACCTCTGATCTTCCAGTTCCTTTCAAAATCTCCAAGCACTTTCCCTTAGTGTTGGTTTGCAACAGGAGTTTCCAGGTGAAATTCAAAACTGACCCATGTATATGGAGGGCAACAGAATAGGCAGACAGCTCCATCTTGGTAGGTGGCAGTGTAAATAAGCAAGGGAACTTATGTAGGAGGCTTATCTTGGGCAGCTGCAAGCTGTCTACAGAGAAGCCTTAACTGAGTTCAGTCACACTGTCCAGATGGTCTCCACAACACAGTAGCATCTCAAGGCTGCATCCTTGAAATGGCTCCTAGTGTGAGAACATTGGGAAGACTGCACATTCCAAGGAAGGGAGTAGGGAGGAGTCTCCAATTGCCAAGGTCCAGCTTTAAGGTCAACCAGTGGTCACCTCCTTTTGATGACCTCTTCCAATAGCCTCCATCTTATAAAAGGCTGTCAGTGGGACCCTGCACAGCCTTTTGTTAGAGCACCTCCCAGTCCAGCACTAAGGTCCAAATAATACTCATTTGGAGGAGTTCCATGTTGTGAGACAACCCCACAAAGTAAGAACACCTGTTTATCTGCCCATACCTTTTATTTCTTTGTCAAATTGTGCTCACATGGTGGGGGTCACATTTTCAGGAAGTCTGTATGAAGGAGAAATTTCTTTAACTTTGGGTATTACAAAGCATCTTAACATACAGAATTCTGACACATTTTCTCCCTTTTTCTTGTAATTTTCTCCACAATTATTCATAACTATTCATGGACTGTGTGCTGCAGCCCATGGGGTCACAAAGAGTTGGACATGACTGAATGACTGAACTGAACTGATTCATAAGCAGACATATTAGTGACAATCGTTCTGCCACAAGTCATCATAAGACTCAATTTGTTGTTTAGTCACTAAGTTGTGTCTAACTCTTTTGCAACCCCATGGGCTGTAGCCTGCCATGCTCCTCTGTCCATGGGATTTCCCAGGCAAGAATACTGGAGTGGGTAGCCATTCCCTTCTCCAGGGGGCCTTCCCAACCCAGGGACTGAAACCACGTCTCTTGCATTGGCAGGCAGATTCTTTACCACTGAGCCAAGGAAGACTCAATTTAAACCTTATTAATACATGATAATTTACTATTTTTAAAAGAAATAGATGTAAATTTATAAATTCATATGGCAACTATTAGCATGGTTATAGGAAAGGTTTATATTTTTCTATTGGCTGACATCATGGAGATATATTATCTTTGAAATGATTAACTATTGCTCAGCTACCCCCATAAGGCAATATAGGGAAGCCACCTATGTTGTTGCTTATTTAAATTATATGCAGAGTACATCATGAGAAACGCTGGCTGGAAGAAGCACAAGCTGGAATCAAGATTGCTGGGAGAAATATCAATAACCTCAGATATGCAGATGACACCACCCTTATGGTAGAAAGTGAAGAGGAACTCAAAAGCCTCTTGATGAAAGTGAAAGAGGAGACTGAAAAAGTTGGCTTAAAGCTCAACATTCAGAAAACGAAGATCATGGTATCTGGTCCCATCACTTCATGGGAAATAGATGGGGAAACAGTAGAAACAGTGTCAGACTTTATTTTTTGGGCTCCAAAAATCACTGCAGATGGTGACTGCAGCCATGAAATTAAAAGACGCTTACTCCTTAGAAGGAAAGTTATGACCAACCTAGATAGCATATTAAGAAGCAGAGATATTACTTTGCCAACAAAGGTCTGTCTAGTCAAGGCTATGGTTTTTCCAGTGGTCATGTATGGATGTGAGAGTTGGACTGTGAAGAAAGCTGAGCACTGAAGAATTGATGCTTTTGAACTATGGTGTTGGAGAAGACTCTTCAGAGTCTCTGGGACTGCAAGGAGATCCAATCAGTCCATCCTAAAGGAGATCAGTCCTGGGTGTTCATTGGAAGGACTGATGCTGAGGCTGAAACTCCAATACTTTGGCAACCTCATGTGAAGAGTTGACTCATTGGAAAAGACCCTGATGCTGGGAAGGATTGGGGGCAGGAGGAGAAGGGGACGATAGAGGATGAGATGGCTGGATGGCATCACCTGATGCACATGAGTTTGAGTGAACTCCAGGAGTTGGTGATGGACAGGGAGGCCTGGCGTGCTGTGATTCATGGGGTCGCAGAGTCGGACACAACTGAGCGACTGAACCGACTGACCTATGTTGTTATGAGCCTGGTAGCTTATACTGTTTTCCCACAATTCTTCCTTTACCATCTGCCCTTGGCATGGCTCACCCCTGCCTCTGTTAATGTTGGGCTTGTCCACTTGACTTGTCTAATCAACAGAATGTGAGCTGATCAGGATGGGTGTATAGACTTTAAAGATGCTTTGGCTCAGCATTTTGTGCTTCTGCCATGGACCGTGAAAAGAACATGCTCAAGAATCTGCTGGCCAAAATGAGACATCAGAAACAGAAGGGGAGAATAATCTTTTTAACCATGTGAGTTATTTTAAAATCACCCCCTTCTAAGAAAGCAACTGGAGGTTTTCCACCTGGGGAGCGAGCAGAGAACTAGAAACTCAATATAGGAGAGAAGTGATGTGATGGTGGTGGAGATCACAGTATCTCTCATGTCAGGCACAAAGGGCAACCAGCCCAGAATGGATCATATTATATGACTCAATATACTTCCTCGTTGCTTCAGTCATTTTGGTTCTTTTAATTTCTGATGAGTGTATCCTAACTGTGTTAAACAACTAAAACTCATGGATCACACTGTGAGCTGGAGATGCAAAGACAAAGCTGATTCCATCATAGCCATCAACCAGCTCCCTGTCTAGTGGAGGATAAATGCACAGATGATGGCTTAGGTGTTAAATCCTGTCCTAGAAATTGTGCAGATACTTTGTGAAACTGTACACACCTAATGCATCCAATGATGTATGAGCAAGGAGCGAAGAGATACTGAAAAATTCAAATAGCCAACAGACAATCAGAAAACTGGAAATGTGAACCACAATCATTACAATCAGGTACCACTGTATACCTACCACAGTAGCAAAATATGTACATATATTTTTAAACTGATGATGCCACATATTGTCAAGGATATGAACACACACTGCTGTTGGGAGTGCCAGCTGGTATATTTGGAAATCTATTAATATGTAGGAGAACTAAACTTATTAAAGCTGAACATGGGCATACCCATCAACAAATTCAAGCAATTCTACCTCCCAGTATACACAGAAAGAAATGTGTATACTCTGAAAGTGAAGTCGCTCAGTCCTGTCCGACTCTTCACGACCCCATGGACTGCAGCCTACCAGGCTCCTCTGTCCATGGGATTTTCCAGGCAAGAGTACTGGAGTGGGGTGCCATCACCTTCTCCAGTATACTCTGAAAGACATGGCTAATTATAACAGTCCTATAAGGCACTCTGACTTCCCAACACAGTATCTTCCAGAACACATACTGGAAGATTTTCAATTAGGGACTATGTTGGAATGATCTTTTTATGTGGATCTTGGCTGGTTCTATGAAGATTCCTTAAAGGAACTGTGCTGGATATTCAGTGAAATTGTTGTGTCCTAAGTGCAAATTCAAAGACAAGAAAATCAACAGATTAAACTAGAAAAATGATTCAGTTCATTTCAGTTCAGTTCAGTGGCTCAGTCGTGTCCGACTCTTTGCGACCCCATGAATCACAGCATGCCAGGCCTCCCTGTCCATCACCAACTCCCAGAGTTCACTCAGACTCATGTCCATCGAGTCAGTGATGCCATCGAGCCATCTCATCCTCTGCCGTCCCCTTCTCCTCCTGCCCCCAATCCCTCCCAGCATCAGAGTTTTTTCCAATGAGTCAACTCTTCGCATGAGGTGGCCAAAGTACTGGAGTTTCAGCTTCAGCATCATTCCTTCCAAAGAAATCCCAGGGCTGATCTCCTTCAGAATGAATTGGTTGGATCTCCTTGCAGTCCAAGGGACTCTCAAGAGTCTTCTCCAACGCCACAGTTCAAAAGCATCAATTCTTCGGCACTCAGCTTTCTTCACAGTCCAACTCTCACATCCATACATTACCACTGGAAAAACCATAGCCTTGACTAGATGGACCTTTGTTGGCAAAGTAATGTCTCTGCTTTTGAATATGCTATCTAGGTTGGTCATAACTTTCCTTCCAAGGAGTAAGCGTCTTTTAATTTCATGGCTGCAGTCACCATCTGCAGTGATTTCCCTGGTGGCTCAGAGGTTAAAGCGTCTGCCCGCAATGTGGGAAACCTGGGTTCGATCCCTGGGTTGGGAAGATCCCCTGGAGAAGGAAATGGCAACCCACTCCAGTATTCTTGCCTGGAGAATCCCATGGATGGAGGAGCCTGGTGGACTACAGTCCATGGGGTTGCAAAGAGTCAGAAAAATGATTAAGGACCTCCAATTCAAAACAAAACAATCCAATACAGTCATGCAATTTCAAAGAAGAGGTAATCGCAATACAAAAACAATGTTCTAAAAGAAAATCATCATATAGTCTCACTCACAAGATGTAAAAATTCTAAATAAAATAGTAGAAATCAAGTAGTGCATCCAAAACACACACAAACGCACACCAATGGCTAACCTGAGTATACCCGAAACAGGAAGAAGTCAAAGAGTCTGTCAGTATAAATAATTATCACAGTATAACAAATTAAATACAACTGCAAGAAGAGATGATAAAATGGCATTTGATAAAACTCAGGAGCCATGCCTACTTAGACACAACAAAGATATTTACTCATAAGAGAAAACATTAGAAGGCAACTGAGAGTACGATACTGTCATCCTGTCATAGCTAAACAATCAGACTTGGTGACTGAAATTTCCAACTTTATCGTCTCTTTTAGTTATGGTTGCACCTCCCAATGCAGTTTCACACTCTCAAGATGTTATATAAGTCATGAGAATTGGTATTTCCATAGTGGAGTTTGAGATACACCAACTTAAACACAGTTGAACAATTTTCTTCACTACTCTTTAGTCTTTTGATAAGCTGATAAGGTACTTTAGGTAGTTCCTTAAGAGGGTATTTTATTTTATTATTTTTTTTTAAGAGGGTATTTTAGAAGATGCTGCTTCATAAGCTTCTTTAATCAGAGAATTAATTTCCTTTGTTCCTCAAGTACTATTAAGCACTGGTGCCTTCTGAGACCTACAATTTCAGAAATGGTAGGATAAGGTGCTATCGCCATATCGCCTAGTTAACATGTAAATATGGTACCCAGGAGGAGTAAAATACTAACTGGTGATGATATATTCTATTAAAACACTCAAAGTATTCTGCTTTGTGTTACATTTGATTATTACAATTATGCAGAATAATGCTGTCAACCACTAGACCATAAACGACTGAAGAGAGATACCATGGATGGCCTCTCTGCAAAAATGGACATAGAAGTGAGGTGCAGATTAAAACAATGACCAAGATGAACCACAGACATTTGTCAGTCCAGTTCTTATGTAACTGATTTTTTGGAAATCAGTCATTTTTAAAAGGTCAAATTCTGAGTATATAAACATTCTTTTATTTCATCATAACTAATATACTTTCATGTCGGCACTAAATCATAACAGCCACCCAGATGAAAATGAAAAGTCACCAATTTTGAGATGCATTCTGATTTACAAATATTAAATTCTTCTTAGAATTAAGTCATTGCGTGTAATTTCCTACTCTAAAAGTCACACAAATCTAAGATGAACTATCAGAATGAATTAAACTTATACTGATTTTTTTTTTTTTTTTTTTTTTTTGGTCATTTAGCCTATATTTCCATTTAAACCAGAAAATTTGGGGCTTGGATATTCCATAAAAATTATTTTCTATTGTGCAATCTTACATCTGGATTCTGCTTACTGGTATTTTAATTAAAAATTTTGCATTTACCTGGGTCAGGAAGTTCCCCTGGAGGAGGGCATGGCAACCCATTCCAGTATTCTTGCCTGGAGAATCTCCATGGACAGAGGAGCCTGTCGGGCTACAGCCATGAGTTCACAAAGAGTCAGACATGACTGAAGCAACTGAACAGGCATGCACGGAAATTCAATTAATCTAGCTTTTGCTTTTTAGAGGCTATCTCCATTTAGTTTTGTTACTAGATATATATGTTATCCAGATGAGATAGTAAAAAAAATTTTTTTTCCTCTTGAAATTGATACCTAAGAAGATGACAATTTCCAACTATTGTTTCTAAAAAAAGAGATCTTGGAGCAATTTTTTTCAGTCTTTTCCTTTGCTTATTGATCCAAATATGTTTAAATAGATTGTGTTGCCTTAAATAAAAAAAGAAAAACTCCATATCTCTAATTATATCTTTTCTTATTAATGATTCTACAATGTTGCCAACTTTCTTGACTTTTCCTTATTCAGATTTACCAAAGTCTGATGAAGTATACATCATACATATCTTATGAAGTATTAAGTATTCTGCTACTCTAATCATTGTCCGACAAGTGAAGAATTTCTTATTCTAATTAAGTTACTTTGTAACTTGTCTCCTGTTTTAAAGTATGAATGTTATCTTTCAACTTATAGAGGGAAGGACAAACTTTTCATTTTTAATTTCCAATCATTCATTGACTGATACTTTTGTAAAATATAATGTTATGGCAATATCAAATTTCTATGAAAGTTTCCAAACATTTACTCTCACTTTCTGCATTTATCTCATGATTGACAGGCAATCATTTTATAGACTGGCAGAACGTCTCTGGCCAATAGCTGGAGTAGCACTTGTCTAAAGGCCTTCCTACAATTCTAAGTCAAATGGCTTCTCATTAGGATGAATTCCCTGATGTATTTTAAGATGTTTACCATGATTACAAGTCTTCCCATACTCCTTAAATTCACAGGATTTCACAGCAGTATGAATTCTCTGATATGCAAGAACCAAACTAAATTTAAAATCTTCCCAAATCCCTTTAACAGTTTCTGACAAGCATAATTTTTCCAATGCTTATGAGACTTTGTATTATGAATTAAAGATCTTTACACATTTCCTACATTTAAATGGCTTCACATCATTATAGATGTTCAAGATCATACAGAAGTCGAAAGGCCTTTTCATAGTCCTCATTTTCAAAATATTCCTCACTAATATGAATTTTCTGATATCAGTTATCCATACAGTTTAGGGTTTTTCACATTCCCTACATTCAAAAGGTTTCTCAAGAGTAAGACTTCTCACATTAAGTAAGCTGTCTATACACATACACAAACACATTCTTTCACATTTCTTCAGTCATAAAGTTTCACCAGCATCAACTGCCCCATTTGAATAGGCTGTCCATATAAAGGTTTCCCCATACTCTTTGTATTTGTAGGGTTTATCATTATTACTAATTCTTTCATGTTGAACATGGCTTATGCCACAAGTAAAGGTCTTCCCAAATTCCTTACATTGATAAGGTTTCTCACCAGTATGAAATCTCTGATGAACACTAAGTTGATAGTCACTATTGAAGACCTTCCCACAGTCTCTACATTCATAGTATTTCTCACCAGTATGAACTCTCTCATGTTTAACAAGGCTTGAACCCCAACTAAAGGCCTTCCCACATTCCTTACATTTAAAAGGTTTCTCACCAGTATGGATTTTCTGATGTTGAGTAAGGTGATAGCCACGACTAAAGGTCTTTCCACATTCTTTACATTCATAGGGTTTCTCACCAGTATGGATTCTCTCATGTTGAACCAGACTTGAGCCACAATTAAAGGCCTTCCCACATGCCTTACATTTATAGGGTTTCTCACCAGTATGAAATATCTGATGTCGAGTAAGTTGATAGCCACTACCAAAGGTTTTTCCACATTCTTTACATTCATAAGATTTCTCACCAGAATGAACTCTCTCGTGTTTAACGAGGCTTGAACCCCAACTGAAAGCCTTCCCACATTCCTTACATTCAAAAGGTTTTTCACCAGTATGGATTTTCTGATGTTGAGTAAGGTGATAGCCACGACTAAAGGCCTTTCCACATTCTTTACATTCATAGGGTTTCTCACCAGTGTGGATTCTCTCATGTTGAACCAGACTAGAGCCACAATTAAAGGTCTTCCCACATACCTTACATTCGTAGGGTTTCTTGCCAGTATGAAATATCTGATGTCGAGTAAGTTGATAGCCCCAACAAAAACCCCTTCCACAAATTTTACATACATAAGGTTTCTTACCAGTATGGATTTTATGATGCTGAGTAAGTTGATAGCCACGACTGAAGGCCTTCCCACATTCTTTACATTTATAAGGTTTCTCACCTGTATGAATTATCTCATGTTTAGCAAGGCTTGAGCCCCAAAAAAAGGCCTTCCCACATTCTTTACATTCATAAGATTTCACACCAATATGAATTTTCTGATGTTGAGTAAGGTGATAGCCACGACTAAAGGCCTTCCCGCATTCTTTACATTCATAGGGTTTCTCACCAGTATGAATTCTCTCATGTTTAACAAGGCTTGATCCCCAACTAAAGGTCTTCCCACATTCCTTACATTCATAAGGTTTCTCACCAGTATGAAATCTCTGATGCACAGTGAGTTGATAGGCACTTAAAAAGTCCTTCCCACATTCTTTACATTCAAAATGTTTTTTAGCCATATGAATTCTCTCATGTTGAACAAGTTTTGAGCCATGTTTGTAGGCCTTCCCACATTCCTTACAAATGTAAGGTTTTTCTTGATTAGGAGTTCTTTGATGTGCAATAAGAGATTCATGCTTTTTGTAAGTGGGCATTTTTTCATAGCTGATTATCACTTGACTGAACAATCTCTCTTGGTGTCCCTGGAGCCCCTTGAATCTACTCTTACACTTCCAGTTATTTTTGAAAATGGATGCCTCGAGCTCAATGGTTTTACTTCTTTCCTTTATCTTCCACTGGGAAAAATTTATTTCAAAAATGTCCTTTTTTGAAAATATATTTTTTGTCTCATATGTCGACTCCAAATCTGAAAGAAAACAAGAAAACCACAACATTTTATTCCCTTAACCAGAAAAAAAAGTCCTTTATACTAGAGGTAAAGACAAATTGAAAATAATACTCATAAGTGAACTGAATCAGGAGACTTAGTAAATTCCTAAACACAAGCCTCTCTCCTGTCCAAAAACAAATTCAGTTGTGATTTTTCAGCTCTTGTGATCTCATTGTTCTTTTTTTTTTTTGGCCTTTTTTTTTAATTTATTTTTTATTAAAGGATAATTGCTTTACAGAATTTTGTTTTCTGTCATCATCATGTTCTGATTTGACAGTTTTCTGGAGGATTCCACGAAGGTCATTTTAACAAGTTCCTCATCATCTTCCTTTGTAAACAGTCTCTTAAACTAAAATGTGCCCTTCCACCAATCAAGTCACTGGGCAAAGGATATTAGGATCTGAATTCAGGGCTGCTAAGGTGAGTGGAATTTGTGATTCAAGGTTTATCAAAGGAGAAGCCATGCAAAGGAGCCCCAGGAACCTATGCAGGGGTTCTTCCTTGGATCTGTAACCAAATATGCATTCACAAGGTGCCTGGGGTATTAACTACAATCAGAGATTCTAGAAGTTGCACACTGGAAGTCAACCCAGTTCAAATGGATAGACCTCAATGAACACTCCCAAGCATCTACTTTGAGGTCTCTCAAAGACCATATATTGAAAGTAAGAACCATACCCTGGAGCAATAGTTTTCAAATTTTTTGGTCTCAGTAGACTCATACTCTTCAATATTGGTGAATCCCTTGCTTGTGCATGTGTAAGTATATCTAAAATACAAAGTATACAAATCTAGTGTTTTTGCCTATTGGTGATTGTATAATACCTTGGTAAGCTAATAAATGTTGGATGAGTACAGTGGAAATGATTGTGGGAGGCAATTTTAATCAACAATAACTGGGCACAGGCCTAAACTGCACTGACTATTGCTATTTTATTTAATAATTTCTTGTTGTTTTGTATACAATAACATTTGGATGTGAAGACTGTGTGTATATCCAAAAGGAAGCCAGTATTTAAACTGACCAACCTAATATTACAATTACTTTGAGATGACCAAATGTAAACTAAAAGGAGTGCACTTATGTACAACTTAGCCTCAATAAGTAGTTCAACAAATAAGAATTGAGCTTCCATTATAATTACTTGGTATTTGAATGTTTTTGTTTAAGGCTCAACAGTGATAGTAAATGAACAGAAGTTTAACTTCTTTTTAGATGTTCAAAAAAAAAAAAAGCATTGAGGACCCAAAAGAGCTTTTGTTTATATAGGTTATATCTTTTGAAATTAACCATATTAGAAATTAAAACTGAGAAATTAAAAGTTATTAATTTATTTAAAAATGATAAATCATTAATGTTAAATAACACATTTTATGAAAAGTAACCATATTTGGAAGAAAAATTCCAAAACAAAAAATTAATGAATAACTTCTTAAAATATGTTGTAAGTCTCTTTAATATCTGGCTTAACAGAGGACAACTGGATTCTTTTGCATTCAAACTGTGGAAATGCTATTTTGGTTGAAGAAACAGCACTGAAGAAAACAGCATATGAAGAAAATCCAGCCTCTAACAGATATATAATTATAAAATAGCAGAATATTCTATGAGCTTGTTTAGGTAATAGTGGATGCTATTCTTTGATATAGTAAAACATGAGAAGTGATGGTTTCTTAAAAGGTTAGTTCCAAGGTAGAGTATGCAACCATACCCATGAAATTTTCATATTATGTTACAGAATCCATTGCACTTTAGATGATTTTCTTTTATCCATGCATAATTCTGTAATATCATGCACTGGTCATTTGAAAAATACTGGTTCACTGAATTCTGCAGATATTTGAAATGCTGACGTATTTCATTACATAATATCGAAGAAAACCATAAGTTAAAAATATATCTACCTCATCAGAAAAATAGTTACTGGGAAGCTGTAAAGCTCAAAATAATGGATATAAGCTTCACACAATTCTAATTTTTACTTGAAAGTTTAAATTTTATCATTGGCAATAAATACTCTTAGTTGTTCTTAAAGTGACATGCTCATTAAGAAGAAAATGTTTTCCAACTATTCAAGCCTTCAACCATAGTGTGCCTGTCAGTCATTCTTTCAAGGAAAAAAAAAGGGGGGGTGTTCCATGAAAAAAGCAGCTAGTTTAACTCATAAGTCAAACAATGACACAGGCAGTGTCCTGCAAGGTAACCACTATACTTCAGTATACAGCAGAAGAGCTTAATGAAGACTTTCCATCTCATCACACAGAATATTTTCAAAATGCATACTCAAGGATCGGTTTTTAATAAAATGAGGCCCAGAGCAGGATCTGAAGGTCAGCCGGCACGAGGACAGTCACAGTGTAAAAGGATTTTCTCATGTCAGGAGTCAGAATGCAAGCAAGGTAAGGACACGTGTTCATGTGCTGAGTGACTTGGCATGGGTTGTCACAGTCCAAGTGGGATAAGAAAGGCAATCACATGTTCAAGGTGGTGGCGGCAGTGGTAACAGAAGACTGGTTAGTCACAGAGAGTTTGATCAATAAATACAGTCATCCCTTGGTGGTATCTTGGGGGACTGGTTCCAGAACCCACCTCAAGTACCCAAGGATGCAAAGTCCCATAGTTGGCCCTCCTTTTCCATGGATGTAGAACCTGTGGAAACGGAGAGTCTACTGTATATTTCTTGACAAAAATCTGCATATAAGTGGACCTTCATGGTTCAAACCCATGTTGTTCAAGGGTCAACTATAAATAGATTAAGAATAATGGAACCCATGTTTTTCATTGTCAGAAAAGGGAGTTAGAAATATGGAAGGTGAATAAACTAAATGAAACCTGTAGTGTTGAAAAGGAACTGGAGACATCTATGTGAACTCATGGGATAGATGTAAATGTGTGTACATATATGCATGCGTGCATATAAACATATTCTCTTCCTACTCTGTTCACTGAGAGGGCCTAGGGACAGCCATTCCCCAGCAGCAATGAGCAAATCTAGCACTCAGATTCTGGCTTCTAAATACCATACTCAACTAAAAGGAACCAGGGCACCTTGAAGAAAAGGCTGACTTTAGGGCTGGAACATGGAGTTATGTCAGAAAATAAGGAGGTGCTCTAAGTGTGATGGAGACATGCCAAAGGACACAGAAGCTACTATTTAAAGGGTTCCCATGGATCACCTCTGGAACCAGCTCATATATTTTGAGCTTCAAAATAAATAATGGGAAGAACAAATTACAACCTACTGACTAGAAATCCAACATATGAATAAACTGAAAGTTTGAAGAGGAATACAACATTTAATAGCCTCAAAGTTCCTCCTCATAAAAGTCTCATTAAAGGGGTTAATTTCCAAAATATACAAACAGCTCATACAACTCAATATCAATAAAGACAAACAACCCAATCAAAAAACGGGCACAAGACCTACATAGACATTTCTCCAAAGAACACATACAGATAGCCAACAGGGACATAAAAAAATGCTCTACATCACTAATTACTACAGAAATGCACAACAAAACTGCACTGAGGCACCCCTTCATACCAGTCAGAATGGCCACCATAAAAGTCTATAAGTAATAAATGCTGGAGACAGGGTGGAGAAAAGGGAACCCTCATACACTGTTGGTGGGAATGTAAAATGGTACAGTCACTATGGAGAACAAAAACAGAGGTTCCTTAAAAAAATAAAAATAGAGCAATTATTATTATTCAGTAATCCCACTCCTGGGCATATATCTTGAAAAGACAAAAACTCTAATTCAAAAAGATACATGCACCCCATGTTCATAGCAGCATTATTTATAATAGCCAAGACATGGAAACAACCCAAATGCCCATCAATAGACAACTGGTTTAAGAGAATATGATATATATACACACAATGGAATATTACTTAGCCATAAAAAGGAATGAAATATTGCCATTTCCAGCAACATGGATGGTGCTAGAGAATATCCTACTAAGTGAAGTAAGTCAAGCAGAGGAAGACAAATATTATATGACATCACTTATATGTGGAATCTAAGAAATAATACAAATGAATCTATATACAAGAAACAGACTCAGAGACATAGAAAAGAAACTTATGGTTACCAAAGGGGAAAGTCTGGGGAGGAAGAAATTAAGAGTATGGGATTAACAAAACTACTATACACAGAATAGAAAAACAATAAGCATTTACTGTATAGCACAGGGAACTATAGTCAATATCTTGTAATAACCTATAGTGGAATACAATCTGAAATATATATATATACACACACATATATATGTATAACTGAATCACTTTGCTATATACTTGAAACATAATATTGTAAATTTTTATTCAAGAAATAAGGAATATAAATCAAGAAAAGATGGTTTCAGACTGAAACTAAACAATCCAAATTCCTATGAAAACAACAACACAACTGTATATTATCTAACCCGTGCTTATCTCCAGGACCAGCACACACTCCTTTACTAACTCTACCCTTCTTAGAGTTCTTCCAATAAAGTTCCTTACCACCTTCAGGGCCTTTGCCCTTCAGTTCACAGGTATTCATATAACCTGATTCTAGACCTCACATTTCTATTCAAAAAAGCTTTCCCTGACCCCCTTATCTGAATTAGCTGTATCAGTTCCCATCATTTTCTGTTCTCTTATGCTGCCTGCCTCTCATGAACATATTTCATTACATGATACTATTTATCTATTTATTTACTTATTTATGTTTCTCCCCAATGACACAAAGTACACAAGAATGAGCAAGTTATCAATCTTGTTCCTGATGGTATTAATAGTGCCCACTATGCAGCCTGGCTAGGAGTAGGAACTCCAAATATGTGGTGAATTGATGAACGAGTATGTATATTCATTCACATACACAAATGCAAAACAGCTGGAAAATAGCTATATCCAACATATAAGTAAAATAGTTCCAATGAGAACAAAAAAGAATTCCTCACTGAAATGGGAGGGAAATAGAAGAAGAGAAACAAGGAGTCTCAGAAATGAGATCATGATGAAGTTTCTCCGGTAGCTCAAACTGAGATCTCTATCTTCTCCCAGGTGTCAGGCCTTCACTCCACAGGCCTTGGTCCTTCATAAGGAACTTCCAAACACCATCCCAGCTGTTCCCTTTCTCCTCCTGTGTGACCTGTGAGGTTGTTCCCTGGGCTGATAGCTCCCTCCTGCCTTTGCCTTCCTGGGATCTAACTTCTTGCACCTCCTCACATCCCCAGCAATTATCCAGGGCTCTTCTCCTTGCTCCAATAATGCTGCTATATCTGGCTTAGAAATGGAGTGTCTGCTTGCAGGAAAAGAAATCTCAAATGGTGCAGAGATTTGTTTTTTGTTTTTTTAATTATAAGTGCAAAACATTTGGTTAAATTTGCAATAAAGGTAAAAATAATATTGACAAAGACTCCAGAGAAGAGCGAAACAGTGGGAATGAAGAACATGAGATCATATAAAGTAGAAAAATGACCTTGTTTTAGGCTCATTCAGGTTCTACCTCTTTTGAGCAAACAGAACACATAATGGTGATTTTAAAACACAGATTCTAGAGCCAGACTTCTTAGATTCAACTGTTGCCACTGTGTCCCCACCAGCTGTGTGACCTTGGGAGGTCATTTAAACTGTGTATGTGCCTCAGTAATCTCATCTATAAAAAGGGTTAAAAATAGTACCTACCTCATGGGGATGTTGTAAAAGTTAAAAACATTCATGTATTTGCTCTGCTTAGTACAGGGCCTGGTTTTTAGTAAGCATAATGTTAACTATTAATGTTATTATTGTTACTGTTGTTATTTTGCTAAGGTGAAAACAAGTTTTGTGAGACATTTCTAGGATTTAACTCAGTGTAGGATTTAACTTTGTCAAGTGCAAAGTTTAGATTGTAATTTTCAACTTCAAATATGTTGGAAGTAAAGGAACATGTTCACTTAGCATGCAATGAATTTCTGTTCATTCAATCCACCACTCTATTAAAGTAGAGAGGTTCTTCTGAGAGCCACAGTGTATCAGGATTTTGTTTCTAGCTGTACTTCCCATATGTGGGTCAGAATATAACAAAGGGGAGCAATTCTTTAAGGTGAATAAAAATCACCAGGGACCATAAGTAAATACAGATGCTGGAGCAGGACCTGACAAGCTGCAACTTCTAACAAACCCTGGAAGAAGCTGATGATAGGTGTTTGTGTAACACTTAAAAATAAAAAAGTTAAAACCCCACGTAAACCAAATCATGGCTTCTAATCACTGAGAGAACAATCCACATTATTCCCCGAAACCAACACCACAGCCTGTCACCTGGGCTCTTCCTGTCTCCCTCACTCACTTCTGGGTACTCTCTCTTTCACTAACTCTATTCTGGCCTTTCTATGGTCCCTCACACAAAAGAACCACACTATGACTAGCAAGGACAGAGATCACCTGTAGAAATGCTGATGTTAAACACAGTATGAAATGTGGTTTCTCTGACAGTAGTTATGAAATAAACATATGCCCCATAATACAAATCCAGCTCCTTGGTCATTGAAGAGACGCCACTGCAGAAAAGGCCAGAGGAGGGTTGAAGCTCCCTGAGGGATGGGATGATCAAGGTGCTCAATGAACCCATTTCTAAGCCAATGAATACCAAAGCATTATTTTGAGAACATGAAGGAGAAATTCACCTGATTTCTTCAAAAAGAGCCCTGTAATTCCCTGTGGAGAAAGCTGATGTTGCAGATAGAAAAGTAAATTATTTCAGGCATATGACCTTACCCAGTGAGACCAAATTGCTGTAGTTCTCCAACATCACATCCACATACAAGTCCCTCTGAGCAGGGTTCAGACATTCCCACTCCTCCTGAGAGAAGTCAATGGCCACATCCCTGAATGTCACCACGCCCTAAAACCAAAAACCCACTCATTACTTGTGAAATTAAAGAAATTTAAAAAATATTTCCAAGAGGAAAAAGAGAGAAGTATGAAGGATAACCTATAAGAAGAGAAAAATATAGCAACCAAGTCAGCTGAAAGCCTGTGAAACAGATGGGTAGGAAAAAGTAAGGAAATTAGTATGATTAAAGCAGAGTGTCTACACGTTCAAGAAGAAACCTGTTATCGCAGAAAGAACTTCCTGTATACTGTGAGATAACTCAGCTGCCCAGATCTGTCTGATATGCATAAAATAATCCTAGTTTCTCCTCTATTAAATAAAAAGTGTGTTGGGGGAAGGGACAGGGATGTTTATGGGTGTGTATACATACATACAACCTGCTATGTGCCCACTTCATAAATTCTTTATATATAGGAATTGCTACACCATCTTGTCCCTTTAAAAAAATATGAAAAAAACCCCACTTTTCCCAAATGTACTATAAAATCTCTTATTTTAGAAAAATGATTTCCATTAAATTAAAGATTACCATTAAACCTCAAGTGAATCATTCTGTTAGACTATATCATAGGCATTTTCCTTTTTCTTCTTATAACTTATATTAATTTTTTACTGAAGTATAGTTGATTTATAATATTGTGCTAGTTTCAGGTATTGGAGAAGGCAATGGCACCCCACTCCAGTACTCTTGCCTGGAAAATCCCATGGATGGAGGAGCCTGGTAGGCTGCAGTCCATGGGGTCACCAAGAGTCAGACACGACTGAGCGACTTCACTTTCACTTTTCACTTCCATGCATTGGAGAAGGAAATGGCAACCCACTCCAGTGTTCTTGCCTGGAGAATCCCAGGGACGGGGGAGCCTGGTGGGCTGCCATCTATGGGGTCACACAGAGTCGGACACGACTGAAGTGACAGCAGCAACAGCAGCAGTTTCAGGTATATAGCACACGGATTTCAGATTCTTTTCCTTTATAGGTAATTATAAAATACTGAGTATAGTTCCCTGTGGTTAGCATTTTTTTCTTATTGTGATGAATTTAATACATAAAACATTTTTATCAGATGCAACTCAGTTCATCATATGAATGTACAAGATTAATAACTATTATACATTTAGGGTGAACAAAACTTTTAAAGATTTTCTTAATTCCAGGAGTCTGTTATCATCCAGTATTTAAGAATCTGGATCCTCTTCTTATGTGGTACCATCAACCATCCATCGCTTAACACATTCCTTGTTCTCGAGTTGAAAGATACGGATAGAAGATCAGACATGACACAGATGTCATAACCTGGTCAATAACAAAATGGACTTTGACACCGGTGTTTATTGATAAGGGAATCCCTGGAAAGAACCACTTACTCCCCACTCTAATCCTGAAAGTTTACAAAACATGTGATCTCATACAAACTGAAGCTGAAACTAAGAAATCCTATATTCTATGTTATCTTTCTGGA